>NC_085969.1:10086023-11573342 GCF_910591565.1 Cydia splendana | reverse complement strand
GTTATCATTCTTTTAAACACGGTCAAACAAGGTACATACAGTTAAAAACATTACTCTAGACTAATTTAGACAATACACAAATAATAGGTGGAGTACATATGAATATTAAAATACTTAAAACATAAAAAACGCCCACACACCCATTTAAAACAGGCAGGGACACATCAGTGAGTTAAATGAGTAGGTAACAAGCGAATTATTATGATTTATGACCGACAGGTCGACAAAAAATTACTTACAACAATACATTGAACAATTTTAACTTTATAGGTAAGTACTCATAAGTAACACACCGAACAGAATACATACCCGTATATGCTGTGAGCATATCTAATATCTAGGGATGTAACGATACCGATACCGATACCGATAGATCGGCCGATATAATCGAATGACGCTGCTAATAATTTGAATAAACTTTGATTCATTAACAAAAAAATCTACCTAAAGTGAACTATAATTACTGATTTGGATTTACTTTAGCATTGATTGCTTGATGGTTTCCTAAATAAATGTTTTCTTTGATTTTGATTTGGCATTTTTCTTTATTTGTTTTACAGTTTTTCACACTTCACAAAATCGAGTGTCTATTATATATAAGTATGTTTTATACATATTAAATATATAGTCTTTATTTATTTTATTTATTAACTAACTACTGTACCATTGATATCGGTATCTGTATCGGTATCGCCGATTATGTACTTCAAAAATCGGTATCGGTGTCGTATCGGCAAAATCATGTATCGTTACATCCCTACTAATATCATAATGTACCTATATGTACGTGTACTATATAACATTTTCTGAGCTTTAGACGACACAACTCTCACTTACCAACTCCGAAAGGTCAAGCCACGGTCAAGTAGCCTACGGTCGGTGCCCCAACTTAAGCGCCCAAGTTGCCATACTAATTGTATAGAAAAGTGGATACTTATGTTAGGGAACCGACTGCACATGATTTCCATGAAGGTATTCAGCATAACTAAGTATGTTTGGGTACAATTATTGTTAGAAGTCAATTCGGCGATGCGTGCACACTCTGAAAATCCCAACGACCCGCAATTTGGCAGACCAGAAGGCTGGCACAAAATATTGTCTTATATAATATTGTCTTCGGTTACCGCGATAGTATCTAAGTCATGGTATAAAAGTAGTGAAACGGATTATATCGCGTATATTGAATACATACTACATCCCGACGTTTCGAACCCTTTACAGCGTTCGTGGTCAACGGGTGACTGAGGAAAAACTGTACTGTGCAAAAACTACCCACTTAAAAATAATAAACCATCATAAACTATAAATTTTAAGGCCAGTTATACATGCAAAATTGGTTCATAAGGCTAGTTCTATATTACAACTATTTTCAAGTAAAGTAAGTATATTCAATATACGCGATGTAATCCGTTTCTATAGTTTTATTTTATTTTCTTATATTTTTTAAGTAATCATGTCATTTTACTGATCGTTTTTATGTTTAATTTAAATTAATTATTAGAAGATCTTTACCATAGAGGCATTTATCTTGTTTCGATCGATTTTTTTAACCGACTTCAATTTCATAGAAGGAGGAGGTTCTGTATTCGGTTGTGGCTATCTTTTTTTTTTTCTATGTACGTTCACCGATTACTCCGACATCCGTAGTCTGATTTGAGTAATTCTTTTTTTGTTTGAAAGGAGCTACCTCCAAGTTGGTCCCATATTAATTTGGTTCTGGTCTGATGATGGAATCCATGACGAATTGAGGGAACTCCTCAATTTTTAAAGGCACGTGTAAATCTCACGTGTGATCTCGGTGTTTTCTAAAGTAACTCGAGCATTTGCTTCCGAAAACCACCAATTGGAAAAAGTGCAACTGTAGCCTTACCATGAGTTTGACACTACCCCCGATCAGTAGCCTTACCACGAGTTTGACATTGACATATTCGCTAACGTCTTCGTAACTTACTTTTTATGCATCTCGCTCGCAATAATATGTTAGTACGAGCGAGATGCATAGAAAGTAAGTTACACACACGCTAGCGAATATATCAATGTCAAACTCGTGGTAAGCTGGTAAGGCTACTGATCGGGGGTTAGGGTTAGGAGTTAAGGGGTCAGGGATTAAGGGGTCGGGGAATGGCGGTTGAAGGGTTGCTGGTTTAGGATCGAGGGGTTCCTGGATCAGGGGTTGATGCGCTGTGAGGTTGAGTGATCGGGGGGTTGAGGACTTGGGTCAGTGGCGGGGCGGAGGATGGATTTATTTAGTGTAGTGACAGGAATTATAATTTCCCAGACGGACTAGAGAAAATTCCTGATTACATATTTATTAAAGTAATAGCTACACGAATTTAGTGTTAAACATGATCTTGTTTTTCATTCATGCGTCGCGCTCTTAACAATGCGTTAAAACTAAAAATGGAAAAATAAAAACTTTTTACAAAAAAAAAGAAAACCGACTTCAAAAAGGAAGAAATAAAATATTATCCCTTTTTAAGTCTATGCGTTACCACTGATATGTTTGAAGTCGGTGCCAAGCCAAGTAGTAACAATACCAGTCAACAATAATCAGCTTTATGGCTATAAATCCCATTAGAACTGTACTAATAACTATTATAAATGAGTGTAATGTGTGTAATTCTGTCTGCGTCATTGTCGCCTTTTCATGGCTAAACAACTGAACCGCTTTAGGTGAAATTTGGCAAGAAGGTAACATCCTTGAATTGTTTTATATTTTGAACCCAACAAACAATTAAGCGACACTTAGCACTTATTTTATCACCTAAAGACATAGAACGGCTGTAGAATAGCTACATATTCTAAGCTTACAGGCTCTGGTGACATCAAGGTCTTTAAGAGGTCCATGTATAGCTTTAAGATCCACAGTAGCCATTTTGGCCGCTATAATGCATCTTAAGCCGCTAATGTTATAGCTCAAAGTGAATTCTTCCACCTTAATATCTATATGAGTAATAATAAGCAGCTGCAATTTTCACTTAAGGTTCTAAACAGGCGATAAAAAGTCTTTTATAGCTCCGTGTATCGTAATCGCTACTTAACTCTCTTGTATCACTTACAGTCGAAAAGAGAAGTTATGAGTCACCATTATCGATCATGTAGTCGCAGACGAGCGTTATTCAATACCTTAGTACATCTTATACTGTTATTAGAGTCTTACTTAGAACCTAACGGCCTGGCCACGACATTGGTCTAAGGCGATCGGCGGCGGCGACCGGCGGTAAGTCGCAAAAACAATAACCCGGCGACGCATAATGCATGCCACGAGCCTTGTCGCCGAGCGGTGTCGCGCGCGGCGCGAACCGGGCGACCGGCGGCGGCGGCGAGCGGGGCGGCGCGCGACTCGAACATTTGTATCGGGCAGCGCGGGCGATGCCACGACTTTCGAGCGGCGCGACCGGCCTAGGTGGCGAGACGGATCGCGCGGTGCCATGCGGAACAAAACATTTTGTTTTTGACATTGGAAATGTCTTTTCGTTCGCTCCAGTATACGGTCCGATTTCACGAAAAAGTGCGATCCCCTTATATCTCGGAAAGTTGTGAAGATATGATATTAAAAAATAGGCTCAAAAGACGCATAATCACGAGAGCTGTAAGGTGCAAAAATAATTATTCGAGAAAGTCAAAAACAAAAAAAGTTATGGTCGAAATAGTGAAAATAAAATTCAATTTTTTCCGAATTTTTGATTTTTTGATGATATCAATAATTTGAGAAAAACGGCTCTGGACAATTTAGTCAGCTACAATTTGAGCCTAAAACAAAGACGATCGGGTTAAGGGTTTGCCCTGTAGCCTAACCTTAAAATAGTCAAAAAGTCAGAACGACATTTTTCACAGGACATTTATGACTGTTTCGCAGAGTTCGTTATCGGTGTTTGTTGTGAAAAAAGAGGGAGAGGGAGAGGGAGAGGGAGAGGGAGAGGGAGAGGGAGAGGGAGAGGGAGAGGGAGAGGGAGAGGGAGAGGGAGAGGGAGAGGGAGAGGGAGAGGGAGAGGGAGAGGGAGAGGGAGAGGGAGAGGGAGAGGGAGAGGGAGAGGGAGAGGGAGAGGGAGAGGGAGAGGGAGAGGGAGAGGGAGAGGGAGAGGGAGAGGGAGAGGGAGAGGGAGAGGGAGAGGGAGAGGGAGAGGGAGAGGGAGAGGGAGAGGGAGAGGGAGAGGGAGAGGGAGAGGGAGAGGGAGAGGGAGAGGGAGAGGGAGAGGGAGAGGGAGAGGGAGAGGGAGAGGGAGAGGGAGAGGGAGAGGGAGAGGGAGAGGGAGAGGGAGAGGGAGAGGGAGAGGGAGAGGGAGAGGGAGAGGGAGAGGGAGAGGGAGAGGGAGAGGGAGAGGGAGAGGGAGAGGGAGAGGGAGAGGGAGAGGGAGAGGGAGAGGGAGAGGGAGAGGGAGAGGGAGAGGGAGAGGGAGAGGGAGAGGGAGAGGGAGAGGGAGAGGGAGAGGGAGAGGGAGAGGGAGAGGGAGAGGGAGAGGGAGAGGGAGAGGGAGAGGGAGAGGGAGAGGGAGAGGGAGAGGGAGAGGGAGAGGGAGAGGGAGAGGGAGAGGGAGAGGGAGAGGGAGAGGGAGAGGGAGAGGGAGAGGGAGAGGGAGAGGGAGAGGGAGAGGGAGAGGGAGAGGGAGAGGGAGAGGGAGAGGGAGAGGGAGAGGGAGAAAACTTATACAGAGAAACATAAAAAAGAAAAAATGCCACGAAATGGTCTCACCTCAGCATGTTGCTGGCGGCTGCTAGCAGATAGCTGATGCTGAACCCTGGCAGTACCTTGTGGAGCTCGGGTTTAATACAACATAAACACACGCTGTTTTGGTCATCGGACTCGTCTCGATGAGCACTTAGGAGAGTAGTACCCAAGATAGAGCTGATGCTGAACCCTGGCTGTACCTAAAGGAACTCAGGTTTGTTGCAACATAGGCACACGCTGTTTTGGTCATCCGACTCGTCTTGATGAGCACTTAGGAGAGTAGTACCCAAGATAGTGCTGATGCTGAACCCTGGTTGTACCTAGCGGAACTCAGGTTTGGTGCAACATAGGCACACGCTGTTTTGGACACCCGATTCGTCATGATGAGCATTACCCAAGATAGCTGATGCTAAACCCTGGTAGTACCTATTGGAACTCAGGTTTGGTGCAACATAGACAAACGCTGTTATGGTCATCTCTCGTCGCGTCAAACTGCTGTCAAGAAAATTTCATATCTTGCAGCAAATGGGCCGCTGCCGATCACCACTTCTCGAGTTGACTACGGATTTGCCGTGTAATAATTTTCTTGTACTTTGAACATTAATATATCCTGCTTATTCATCGAAAAATGAAATATGTACCTATACTTATGCGCCACAGCGACAATTATTCAAACTTGGATACGCGTGTGGAAATTTCGCAATTTGTTTGTTCACATGCGTTATGTCCAGGATACTTGTGTTAGTCTAAGAATAAAATAATTATCATTCAACGTTGTAGTTTTATTTTGTAACTTTTTCCTTATCCAGACTTTCTCGTCGCTCAGCGACAATATTTTTTCGAATTCCGTAGATTCATTTCCAATGTGCTCGATAGTCGTGTGAGGCACGAAATCTGTGAATTTTTCTTCGAGCGACATGGGCACGGAAGCGTTTATTATTGAAAATTTAAATGTACTTTCGCGTATTTAAGTATTTGTAACGTCTCCACACTCATTCTCGTGTACTCGTTTTTTTCTGGGTGAATATATAAAATACTAAACTAGATGTAAATAAATTTGTCGTCCTATATTTAGCCCATGCATCCCTTCTCTTCTGTACAAGATGCTATTGACAAACAATTAAATATATTCTAGGCACTGAAGTGCCACTTTTGAAAAAAAAACATGTTTTTAAATACGTCTACGTCGCAGCCGCTCTTAGTCGCTGCCGCCGCTACTGAAAGTACATGGCATGCCTGGCAGTCGCTCGCATTTGCCGCGCCGCCAGCCGCCCCGCCAGTCGCCTTAGACCAATGTCGTGGCCAGGCCGTAAGCCTATAGCGCCATGTTAAGATGACCGCTGAATCAATAAGCAAAACAAAAACTATTAATTAGAACGTAAATACTTCATAAAAATCGATACTTTTACTCAATCTTGACCTAATGTTAGTATTGTTATATTTAAAACCGGACTTCACGTATATTGAGTAATTTTTTTCGAAAATTAAATACGGTGGACCACAAATAAAAAAATATTATATTCAGATAAATATGCAAAGGATCAGAGATTCAGAGGCCCATTAAAATTTTGTTAGTAATACATATAGTTTTTGACAGTGTAATTAATTTCGCCATCATAAATCCGCAGATAACTCCTGCATCAGTAAACTAAAATAATTATTTGCTTTTATTTATCCGCCATTACATTTACCATCAAGCTGTCACAGAGTAAGCTTACGAATAATAATACAAAATGGAAACATCTGCAACCAAAGCAGATAGGGCTAAGAAAAAAATGTGCAATTACCTTCTTGAGTGTTACAAATATTGACTTTAAATGCTAATATACCATCTAAAGCTGAAAGTATCATCTATATGGCCCTACACTACTACTCAAATAGTTAGTATTCGCTTATTTGGCACCCTTTTAAATCCTAAGTACTTAATCAACGCTATTACAACACTACTTTAGCGCTCTTCTACTACAACAGTTTGTAGTCACCTATATGCAACCCATCTAGCTCCTAAAGAATTAATTAACACTATTGTAGCTCCACTATACCGCTCTTATGTCTCTTTTTTTATCCACTAACCCTACTGTAGCACTGTTATAAATCTTATGGTGATAAAATTTGTGCCCAATCCGGGGTTAAAACAGGGTTATAGCCGGCTATAACTCCTATTTTTAGAGCACTAACAATACCTAAAGAGTAAATAGGCGCTTATATAAATCTCTTCTAACCCTTAAATTTAGCGCCTAATGTTAGTTGGGAAATGTAGTCCTCTGGATAAGGAACGGGAAATAACTCAGTCCCAATTCCACACTTGCGTGCTATAGACTGTTCGAGCATTAGTAAGAAATGATCTTTAAAAATACGACGGCAAAAAAATGCATTGGATTTACACTAATGTGCCGACAAACATGGTACGGACTGCGCCAAGAAGGTTTGATCGTGTGTTCTGAGGTGTGTTCTTAGGTACAGTCGTTGTCAATGATATGTTTACACTTTTGCACCTTACTCCTTTCCACTGGATGCGCGTGCCGCAAGACCGGTCATTGTGGCACTCTTTGGGGGATAGGCCTCCCCCAAAGAGTCCAGCAGTGGACGTCCTCTGGCTGATATGATGATGATGATGATGATAATGATGACCTTACTCCTTTGTAATAAGGCGAAAAGTGTAAACATATTTTTAACGTCGACTGTACCTACAGAAAGTACGTTCATTGTCGTCGTGTAAGGCAATCCAACGTAGAGACATCCTTATCGAAACGCACCAAAATCATGGTATGCTTCAAAATTTGGCTTGGCACCGTCTTCAAACATATCAGTGGTAACGCATAGACTTAAAAAGGTATAATATTTTATTTCTTCCTTTTTGAAGTCGGTTTTCTTTTTTTTGTGAAAAGTTTTTATTTTCCTCTAGATACTTAGTAATTATGCTCTCACTGTTTTTTACAAGCTTTTATTTAGTTTCACCTGTCGCGTTGTCTGTGCGGCGTCTGTAATCAAATCCCGATTCCGATTGAGCTGAAATTTTGCATACAATACAATACAGGCTTGTGCAGTGTGCACACCGGCTGCGTGTGCGTGACGTGCACGTGCGCGTGCGGCGTTGTAGTATACAGATATTACAGATCCTTGTGAGAGACGGCACACGTCTTGCGTGACGTGTGCGTGTGCGGCTCCAACATTTTAGCGCATGCACACGTGCACGTCACGCACACGCAAGCCGGTATCAAAGACATATGTAACTTCGTATTTAAGACGAATAAAGTCTAAGGAAAAAACGTGCCTCGGAATTCAAGAAAAAGTCATTCTCGAATAGATGCCGGCCGCACACACCTTACCACGAGTCTATTCTCGGCTAGATGGCGTGACGACACCGTTTCATATTTAACAATTTTAACACATAGATATCAGTGAATGAACATGGATCAAAATGATATAAAAATAATAAAATCATTTATCCATATATACAGGGTGATCAATCCAAATGGGTCAGTAGGGAGAAGTCAGAAACTATAAGAGATAGCGAAATCTGTTCTTAGGAACCATGGCGTCCATTTTAGATTTAATAATAATGGCATTCATTTTTTTTTAATCTATCATACATAACCGGGATTCGAACCTGGTCAATATTCTTTAAGTAATCGCGTGTAGTATTGGTTTGTATGGCAACTTTTAAACGATGCGTGATAGGTGGGGGGTGCTCGACCAAATATCATAGAGGGCCCCGAGACAAAACAAACTACATTAAAAAAAATCAAAATGGCCGACTTATTTTTTTTTAATTTCAAGTTATTCCGAGCGCGCTGAGATTTGGCATGCAGCGAGCCTGGGAGCCCAAAATTACCATGACAAATTTTTTTTTTTGAAAAATCCAAAATGGCGGCGGACACGGGCAAAGTCAAATTCCCAAGTAGGTTAAGCGAGCCCGAAGGGCGAGCTTCAGGCCGGGAGGCCCAAGGCCAACCCCGGCGGAGGGCCGAAGGCCCGGAGCCTCCACCCCGACTCCCAAAACGCGACTCCCAATAGGAAAAGTGTTGGGTCGTGTTTAAGCTCCAACTTCCCCCTCTCGTGTGACGCTTCAGGTCTTCGGCCCTACGCGGAGCTCGGCCTTCGGCCTTCGCAAGCCTCGATGCTTCGCCGTCGGGCATTCGGCCCGCCGGCTTCGCTCATCAAGACAGTTGACTTGGTAGAATGCTTGGAAGCACCGCATTCACGCAGCTCGGCCTTCGGCCTCGCGTTTTGGGAGTCGGGGTGGAGGCTCCGGGCCTTCGGCCTTCCGCCGGGGTCGGCCGTTAGCTTCCCGGCCTGAAGCTCGCCCCTCGGGCTCGCTTAACCTACATGGAAATTTGGCTTTGCCCGTGTCCGCCGCCATTTTGGATTTTTCCAAAAAAAATTTTTGACATCGTATTCTTGGGCCCCTAGGCTCACGGCATGCCAAATCTCAGCGCGCTCGGACTAACTTGAAAAAATTAAAAAAAGTCGGCCATTTTAATTTTTTTTTAATGTAGTTTGTTTTGTCTCGGGGCCCTCTATGACATTTGGTCGAGCACCCTCCACTTATCACGCATCGTTTAAAAGTTGCCATAAAAACAAACAACAAGAATATTGACCAGGTTCGAATCCCGGTTATGTATGATAGATTTAAAAAAAAATTGAATGCCATTATTATTAAACCTAAAATCGAAGCCATGGTTCCTAAGAACAGATTTCGCTATCTCTCATAGTTTCTGACTTCTCCATACTGACCCATTTGGATTGATCACCCTGTATACTTTTTATAATAAGTTTATACGTTTTCATTTTGAGTTTTAGTCGTGTGTCGATAGATGGCAGTAAATTTACTGTGACTACAAAATTTACTATGACAGGACCCCTCTATACCATCTATTTTTTTTGCCGGTATTATGCACAGGCCTTACAGGTCACAATACAATATTATGGAACCATCGAACTGATCTGATGACGGAGACAGGAGGTGGATATTGGAACTCTGTGATACTGATAAAACAAAGCAACCTAATTGTGTTTGGGGTTTTTATAATTGCCTCGATGAGTATTAGTTGCCTGTGGAAAGAAAAGTACAGTCAGCGATAAAAGCTTGTACCAAAAATGATTTTTTTGCCAAAAGCGTATTTATTAATCGTGTGGCTGTCTTTCCCTTGATGTCACAAAACTATTCATTGAGAAAAAAACACAAACACACAAAAAAGCAAGTATTCAAAGCTACAACTCAGCCATTTCCTGTCAATGCAAATTGACGACTTGCGCCCGGGGGCAAAGTCGTGCAAACCAAATGGTCTGTGTACTTAAATATTAACGAAGAGACCCTCCATCCCTTCAACCCCATTTTGTGGTAGTAAGCAGGGACGATACCGGTTTATTGTTCACACAAATTAACCGGTATTCAATTTCGGTAACTCGGTTGTTTATGTATATTTTTGCTTTTGATTTAGCTAATCTGATCAATCATTATCCTTATCTAAATACTATTTTAGAATATCAAAGAAATATTTGTGAATGCTATGTGATATTTTTATTCTTACTTATATCGGTAGTACGTAATAGTTTTGAGTCACCAACTCCTGTTCTTAGACGGCAGAAGGTGAACTAGTTATACCCAGCGGGGCTCCTTGAAGCTCCCATACAACCATTTCCAGTCGCCGTTACGACGCGGTGTTGACACATCTTGTGTCGACACCGTCTGTTTCGGTCACAATTCCAGTCGCAGAGTCGTCGCCGTGTCGACACAGTTACCAGAAATGGGGAAGGGTCGACACATGACACAAAGTGACATAATGTGTGGTCGCCGTGTGCACACATTGTTTCGGGTTTGCGACTACTTTATGCCAAAATCATTCGTTCATTCGTTCATTTTGTTCCTGTCAAATGGAAACTGTCAGATGGAAAAATACTTAAATAAAAATAAGTGACATTAATACGCCATCTCTAAAACGGATTACAAGACGTAATTATATATTGTTTGCATTTATATTACAATAGGACTTAAATTATTATGGGGAATTAAACTGCTCGAGTGATTTGATAAACTAAGTGTAATATAATCAACGCGCCACCACATTGTTTTAGTTTAGCCGGAAATGAAATTGTTTACTTCTCAGTGCCTGTGTTCATAATTATATTATTTGAAGCATTTTTAGTACTTCGATGCGTGTACTATACTTAAATAACAGAAATAACGCTTTACATACTACGAAACTTGTTAATTATGATGTATAAATATGGTTTAAGGCTGAGAAATATTGCAGTCACAAAGTAGTTGCAATGTTTCGACTTTGTGTCGACTCTGTGTTGACACATGACACGCGCTGTCAAAAGTAATAACAAAGTTACTGGTATGTTACTGGATTTGCAAAATGGCTCCTTGTGTTGATTTGTTTTCAGATATTCTCAAAGTGTAAAAATGCCGTGGTCAGAGATGGGCATTCATCGATTAACTGTTTATTCGACTAATTAATGGAATAAAAAAAGTTAATTCTCAAATTTTAATCGCGATTAGTTTAGTCGACCTAACATAGATTGAAATTGAATTAATCTGAATATTAATCGAATAAATTATCGATTAAATCTCGATTGAAAGTTGACAGGGGGCCATTTTTGTACGTAAAAATAATAGAAATGTCTTGCATGCAGATGGTAGCAAAACACTTTGTCATAAAAGTCGATATGGGTGTCGATATATAGGTTTTAGGGAGTGCCGATTTCGAAAATAATGACCATTTTGGAATCCGAAATGGCGGCCATGCACTGTGTCATAAAAGTCGTCATGTGTGTCGTTTTATACGTTTTAGGGGGCCCCAATTTTGAAAATGATGACCATTTTGGAATCCAAAATGGCGGCCATGCACTATGCCATAAAAGTCGTCATGGGTGTCGTTTTATAGGTTTTGGGGGGGCGCAGATTTAGAAAATGATAACCATTTTGGATTCCAAAATGGCGGCCATGCACTATGTCATAAAAGTCGTCATGGGTGTCGTTTTATAGGTTTTAGGGGGCGCAGATTTCGAAAATGATGACCAATTTAGATTCCAAGATGGCGGCCATGCACTATGTCATAAAAGTCGTCATGGATTTCGTTTTATAGGTTTTAGGGGGCCCCGGTTTAGAAAATGATGACCATTTTGACATCCAAAATGGCGGCCATGCACTATGTCATAAACGTCGTCATGGATGTCGTTTTATAGGTTTTAGGGGGCGCAGATTTCGAAAATGATGACCATTTTGGAATCCAAAATGGCGGCCATGCAGTATGTCATAAAAGTCGTCATGGCTGTCGTTTTATAGGTTTTAGGGAGCGCAGATTTCGAAAATAATAACTATTTTGGAATACAAGATGGCCGCCATACACTATGTTAAAAGTCGTCATGGATGTCGTTTTATTGGTCATGGTCATCAATTTCGAGATCTGCACACCTGTTTCAAATAAGGTATCGGTAGATGCATCCTAGTAAGTCAAGAACATCTATATCTACTATCGAAATGTACTTTTGATAGTACTTATGTAACTAGTACGAAATGTAATCTGAAAGGAATCAAGTAATATATATTCCTGTACCTAATGAAGAATCGACATTGATTTCTATTACTAGTAATTGTAGTATTCGAAAAATTGATTCCTGATTCCTCAAATGGAATTGTACTTAGTAATTCGGTATTGTTAGATTACAAAGTAATCTAGGAATCGGTAATCAGATTACAAAGTAATTTCAAGTAATCGTGGAATCAGGAATCAATTACGAAATGCCCATCTCAGACTAAGTAGCACTGCATTCAATTGATCTGTTTGGCGAACCGCGAGTTCACAGTTCGGGGCGAACTACTATATGTATAGGTTTTAGGGTGTGCAGAATTCGAAAATGATGACCATTTTGGAAACCAAGATGTCTACCGTACACTTTGTCATAAAAGTCGTCATGGATCTCGATTTATAGGTATTAGGGAGTGGAGAATTCGAAAATTATGACCGTTTTAGAATCTAAGATGTGTGGCGTGCACGTTGGTCATGGTCATCATTTTCGAATTCTACTCTTTCCAACACCTATAAATCAACATCCATGACGGGTCATATGACAAAGTGCACGGCAGACATCTTGGAATCCAAAATGGTCATCATTTTCGAATTCTGCACTCCCTTAAACCTATAAAACGATATCCATGACGACTTTTATGACAAAGTGCACGGCAGTTATCTTGGATTCCAAACTGGTCATCATTTTCGAAATCGGCACTTCCTAAAACCTATAAAACGATATTCATGACGACTTTTATGACAAAATACGTAGCCGCCATCTTGGATTATAAAATGATCATCGTTTTCGAATTCTGCACTCCCTAAAACCTATAAATCGACATCCGTGACGACGCAAGTTATCTTTATTTTCAGATCTAACAAATTGCTACAGAATACAAAGGACAAAAAAGAAGCGAGGAGGTAATGAAACAAGCATAAATACAGATGATTCCTCGACGCAATTGGGTGATTCTTAAATTGAGTCCAGATTTTTTTGTCATAAAAGTTTTTATTTTTCACATATTACTCTCACAAGTTCCGTGACATTTCGACCTTGTAATTTTTTAAGTAAATGTTTTTGTTTATCTATGAGGATCTCACTAGAATAATATAATCAAGGTATGTTTATATTTGATGATTGAAATAGTAACGCAAAAAATATATATATTTGTGTCTTATATTCCTGCCGAAGACTTTTATTTTACCTTTTCCTTCTACACAAGTTTGGCCAAGTAATAAGAATTTAGGGCTCTCAATTTTATTTTGACTTCTACAACAGTAAAGCTATGAGGCCATGTTTGGTATCGTTTTCGTATAAATTCGCAGTACCAAATTTAGTTAAGGTATCACATTGACACCATTCCGAAGTAGAAACATATAAACTTATTAAAATACTTTCTTTTAAACTCCTCTTCACGCTTAAACTGCTGAACAGTTTTAATTTAAATTTGGTACACATATATTTTGAGTCCCGAGACAGGATATAAGGTAAGTACCCCTATTAACGACCCCATTAAAATTGGCATTCATTACCGCGGTATGTATAAAATAGCGTTTAATAAAAAAGCTTATTAACTTTCTTTGAATCTAAGAACACACAAATAAAGCTTTATCTTTTGACTGTCGAATAAGTATAACACTAGTACGAAAACATCACGCAAAAAAGTCGAAAATCGTAAACTAGCGCATCAGGAGCGCAAGATTTGGTTGCTCCATACTAACACGCAACACCTCAAGTAAGCTAACGCGTATTATATTTAGTGATTAGCGTAATAATGGTAAATATTCTGAAAAGACTAAGACTTGAGATTGATTCTTAGTTATTATCTTTATGATTCCCAAATACTTTATTTGTGATATTTGCTCGCCAATAGGAAAAAAATAGGAAATTAAAAACATCGGTGTTAGGTTCCATTTTCTTTGTGTGACACCTAATTTCGAGGTATACCTCGGTAATAACGGAAACGGTATTTTAGATTCGAGCGATGTTATATTTATATATAAATGCACATTTCCTTGACTTTAAATGTTATTGAAATATTTAGCCACCTATAAAGCTAAAGAGCTATTAACGAGGTATGAAATCTATGCAAGAACTCTTAATATTTATTACAATTTTAGACACCTTCTCAGACGTTTTCTTAGAAACCCTTATATGAGAAACTTGTTTAAGTATTGATATAAAAACAAAAGTATGGTTATAAAGTTTATTTTAACCATTGTTTTGTAATATTTGGATTCATCCATATTGATCGTATTGAAAAAATACAAGATAACTATTTATTTTTACTAGTCGTAAATGAGTTTTAAAATTATTTGAATTGAACCGTTTAACGATGGTTAGAAAAGACATCACTCGGTAATAAGCTGTATGAGAACCTAATACAGACCCACCCAAAACTTTCATGGCTTTGATATTAATAGATTCTTAAAATACCTAATACTTTTCATAGTCTTTTGTACACCAGGGGCCGATTGCATAACAAACTACAACTAATATTACAAGCGGAACTCCTTTTCTAATTTCACTTATTAAATAAGGAGTTCCGCTTGTAATATTAGTTGTAGTTTGTTATGCAATCGGCCCCAGGTACATAATAAGGATTCTTAAAATTCAAGGGCCGAAGACAGACCCGAGAATTTTCAGACCTAATTATGTACCGTTGCACACAATATTTTTTCTAAGGCAGCAAACATAAAATGATATATAAAGACAAAGTCAATATTGGGTTTTAGATCTTTGCCTAGAAGATAGCATTTTTTTTAAATACAACACATGGGTATTGTGATATTTGTTTTCATAAATACCCTACGCACCGCGCTTCAAATGTAGTTGATTTGGATATCACTGGCAGTCATTTAATCGACAAATAGAAGTGCTGTGGGCTCAGCACGGTTCCATTTTTATCGTCTATCACTATGCGCGTCCCTTTCGCACTTACATACTTGTTAGAACGTGACAGGCATGGTGACAAGGGATAAAAACGCGACCGTGCTACGCCGCCTGGAGTAGAAAAATATATTTTATGTTATTTTAATAATAAAATAGACACACAAACATACAACATTAACATTAACATTAACTTACACAGATCTTGTATATGTATTGTGTAGAATATAATTCTGATAGCTTGAACGTTTTGGCGCAATTTGCCCTCCACGTCCGGTTGAAATAATTAAGTATCTATTTATTTAACGTAGGTAGGTAATAAATTAAACAAGAATTTCGACAGCATTACACTTGCTCATAAAGGGTAACCCACGATGTTTTTAGCGTTAAAGGAACCAACTATTTTCACTTTATATTCATTAATTAAGTCTTATAATATGAAAAGCGTAGGTATTAAATATACATTTTTTTATCCATTATTGTCAAATAAATAATATTTATCATAATTATGGAACTAAAAATGCGACGGGTTATCCACCCTCGTAAAAAGGAACCCATATCCGCGGTATTTGGGTAACAGTGTTCCAATACCACCACGGTAATAGGCGATTTCGACATTTTGGTTTTAATAATTATTTTTTCCTTTATAATTTTCTAAAACAAGGCCAGAAACTAAAATAATATAAACTTTAATTAACAAACTAACATAAAAAAATATGTCTTGGTCCATACACCGCCGGTTTATGCTTAATTTTTGGCTTTTTTTGAAAAACTTGCTTAACCCCCTCGTTAATAGGGGTACTTACCTTAATAAGTTATCTCAAAAATCATCCTTTAAAGGTGTGAAATGAGGTGTAGGGGGGAATTCAGAATTGACTTCTTGAAGTTAATACTGTTTAAGTTTAGGTTTGAAGTCATGTTTTTTCATCATTTTTAACTAAATCAAAGATGTAGACCATCCCAAATTTCATATAAATCGGTTCAGCGGTTATTGATTTCCCGTACAAATTTCCACGCCACTTTTCACACCTTCAAAAGATGATTTTGGTTATAAGATCTATCCTATGTCCTGTTCCGGGACGCAAACTATTTCTATACCAAATTTCAACGAAATCGGTTCAGCGGTTAAGCGTCAAGAAGAGTTTCAAAAAAACCGGCCAAGTGCGAGTCGGACTCGCGTATTAAGGGTTCCGTACATTAAGTCCGACTCGCGCTTGACTGCACATTTCTAATAGGTTTTCCTGTCATCTATAGGTAAAGAACTATTTTGTGTATTCAGACGGACATACATACAGACGCACGAGTGATCCTATAAGGGTTCCGTTTTTTCCTTTTGAGGTACGGAACCCTAAAAAGATTTTTTTTATTTTGTGGAATGGTGTCAATGTGATACCTTAAATGGATTCAGCACCCCAGATTTATACGAAAACGATACCAAACACGGCCTAGCACCTTCACTGATATAGATATATCAAGATAAAATTGAGAGCCCTAAATAAACTTTCAAGAGCGGATATCTCAAAAACTATTCAACATATCGAAACAATTGACTGAATAAACTTGTAACAAATTAAATTAACTTTCCTTTTGTATAAGTGGCCATGTCGCTGAGATGCATAGTTTCCGAGATATAATCGAAAAACCGGAAAATGGGACCTTCAAAGCCCCCTCTCTCCCCCCCGCTCAAGGGCTACGGCCGGGGACTTTTGATATGTTCACCTCCTAACTTGTCAAACCGAGTTACGGAGTCAAAAATTGTGTTCCGAGCATTTCCCTCTACAACTTTTGGAGCATTCGTTGCCTGACCTAAGTAGCTTATTGCATTTCTTTAAAAACTTTTCTGTAAAAGGTTGACGGGTGTTGGGTGTTTATATGGTTTCGGTCGACTATTATCATTTGCATTGCCCATGATGACTTACTAGAATTACGAGCACACGAGACACTAATAGTAGTTTGACAAACCTTGGTTTTCAAGAGGTATTTTATATTGACATTTGCTGTCACAAATTTGCTGTCAGATTTAGTCGCAAACCGCACGCAAAGTGCACACAAATGTGTCGACACCTTGTTACGGAAAAGTGTAGACACGGCGACGACACTTTGTTTCGAAACAATTCTAGACACATTGTGTGGACTCTGTTACGACACATCTGACATTTAGTTACCACTTTGTGATTCTGCGACTGGAATGGTTATATGGGCTGTCTGGGGTTGTTCGCGGTGAAATTGATTCTTACGAAACTATTTATAGTTTGTTATTCGGGAAAGCATGTAATCGAAATTCAAACGTATCAACGTTGAAATAAGGCAGTGTTTTTTTTGAACTAGTTAATCGTAAGTTAATAATACGATAACTATTCCGAATTAAGTTAGTTTCCCTGTCATCTTCATAGTCTATTTGGGTCAAACAGATCACTGTGTTATGTCTTTCCTGTAGACATGCACAAGAGTTAAGGGCTATAAAGGTTAATTTTCTTATTTAACCCTTATCCACGTGAAAAGGTCCTCCTTTTATTTAGAGAACTATGATAAAATCATTACTTACATGCCCACAAGCTGTTAACTATTGCCCACAGGAGAGAAAACTAGTGTGTTATCGCGAACAGTACATTTTCTCTCCTGTGGGCAATAGTTAACAGCTTGTGGGCATGTGAGTAATGATTTTATCATAGTTCTGTAAATAAAAGGAGGACCTTGTCACGTGGATAAGGGGTAAACCTGTAGTTTTTGTAATAATAACCTTCTCATTTATAAGTCGGTAAAAAAAACTGAGGCCCGTCGCGTAATATTTATATGGAAACAAGTGATAGGTATATAGAACTCAAACGCGGTAATTTGACTAAATTATTTACAAGTTTACAATAAGTAGGTACCTACACTTAATTTAAAAAAATGTAGCTTACTTCGTTTAAACTCCTTATCTTCCTGGCATTGTCCCGGCTTTTTGCCACGGCTCATGGGAGCCTGGGGTCAGATTGGCAACTAATCCCAAGTATTGGCGTATGTACTAGTTTTTACGATTGCGACTGCCATCTGATCTCCCACTCAGAAGGGAAATTAGGCCTTATTAGGATTCTTTCATTCAAACTCCATAATAGCCCCCTAAGCCGTTTTGGACCAAGCTCTTTAGGCTATTCCAAACTTCAGCGTTCTACGCCAAACAGTGACAGATGGACAAAATATACAAAAAAATCCGTGGACCATGGCCATAAACCAAACGTTAACGGATTTTGATTTCAGGAAGGAAATTTGTTTTGAACTGAAAACTACATATATACGAATTAATAAAATAGAAAAATGTTGGGCAACCTCTCATAGCTCGACCTCCCATTACTCTATATTCGCATAAAATACAGCGCAGCAATATCTTCTGCTCAACAGACCACGACACTCGGGCTGGCCCTAAGCAACATGCCGTGAATACCCATTAGTCGACTGTGTACAAAGCGAGCCGAATGCTAAGGCGGACCAGTCTAACCGTAACTATAGGGTTCGTATCAACTTTTTTTTTTCCTAGCCTATTTGAGTGTTCCACTGCTGGGCAAAGGCCTCTCCCCTTAATTTCCATGACTCCCGATTTGGTGCTTCCTCCGACCAGTTGTTCAGGAAGCTGTCCAGGTCATCTCGCCATCTCCGTTTGGGCCTAGGTACCGCGGCCACGTCCCTCTACCGGCATCCACTTGGTGGCTAAGCTAGCCCACCTCTCCGGATGCATGCGGTAGACGTGACCAGCCCAGTCCCATTTGAGCCTAGCGGTTTTCGCGCCTACGTCAGCAATGCGGGTTTTTGAGCGCAGCGTGGTGTTTCTTATGCGATCAGTTAGTTTAACGTTCGAGCAATATACAAAATGAACCATACAGACTCACTTAGAGATAAATTTAAGGAAATTGACATAATGACAGTGCACTGTCAATACATTTATAAGAATATTCTGTATGTACATAAAAATATTGTAAATTTTAGGAAAAATTGTGAAATTCATAATATTAATACTAGAAATAAACATAAGCTCGCAGTGCCCTTCACTCGGCTCCATAAAATTAAAAAAATCATTCATGGGTAATTGTGTAAGATTTTATAATAAACTTCCAAACCATATTACTGAATTATCTATTAATACATTTAAGAATTATGTAAAGCGTAAACTAATTTCTAAAGCTTATTATACCACACAAGACTACATGAATGATAATACAACGTGGGATTAATTGTTATTCGAAATGATTATTTATTTATTAGGTATAGTTGATAGGTACCTACTTCTTTTGTTATGTTATTTTTGACATTTAGATTTTATTCTAGAAATTCTAGACTAGTATTTTTTATACGTTTTTTCATGTTTGACGATCCTTTTGTGAAATTCTTAGTGTTAAATTTGATCTGTAAAATAATCCAATGTTATTATGGAATAATATTAACATCAATAAATTGCTCTGATAATTCGATTAAGATTAATTACGATTCATAGGAGCTTGTTGCTAGGCCTACATGAATAAAGTATATTTTGAATTTGAATTTGAATTTGAATTTAACACCTAGAATACTGCGCTCCACGGCGCGTTGGCAAACCTTCAGCTTGGACTTCTGAATCTCTATAAGTGACTAAGTTTGAGCGCCGTAGGTTAGAACAGGCAACTAATAACAGTTTCTAATAAGGCCATGTACGAATGAAACGTATGTATTTATACGTTAATAATTTTTATACACATGTTTTATAAAACATGTGCATAAAGATTGTGATAGCACCCTAGTACCTAGTCAGGGAGCACGCGGAATCTGGTTCTTTTTAACGTTTGACTATCTACACTTGTCCGTCGTACCATAACACCCTTTGCTGAGGAATATATTTCACTCGTTTATTTACGTCTTACTCTTTCTAAAAACCCGGTTTGATAAACGATCGCGATTTTTACAATGAATTCGGTAAATTTCCGTTACTTGCTCTGAATTATGAGAGGCTAAAGTCTAGTATCAATTATCTTTATAACAGTCAAGAAATATTATTTAATAAATAGGAAACAGATGTGCACATAATTAGTTGGTGGTCATTTACTTTATTTTATAATGAATAAAGGATGACTCACGTTAGAACGGCCTTGGTCCGGGCTGAGGCATCCGACACTTCATATTCTATAGAAAGCATCACATGTATGATCACCGGTCACCTGTCTTAGAAAATGAGGCATAGGTAGGAGGTACGAGGTATTAAATATTTTTTTAACGTCCAGTCATATAAAAAATCGTATTTAGGTAATCGTAAAATAACTACCCATTCAAACTGGATGCAAAATTTCGCACAAGTTTGAAAAGTTTCTAAAAACTTAAAAAAATCTTTATCTCTCGTTTCATGCCTTTCTTCACTGCTTTAACAATATCCAGTGGTTTGAGGCAGGCGGAACTTTTATTCCCTGAAGATTACTGAAAACAAAATATTCCTAGGGGCACTGAATGCTTTTATAAACTTGTACCCCTATATATTTAGGATATTCCGGACAAACTATATACGGTACTAGACTAAAAGAGGTTTCTGATGTATCTGCAATGCAGTGTATTGTATTATGTATTTGTATAAGATATAGATATATAGGTATGTATATACATTTGTGAAGGAAGAACTCGGGACATTTTAACCGTTGCGTTGGCAGAGAGAGTTCAACTGCTAATATAACGATAGGTACCGTTATTGATTGTTTCAGGGAGACCATATTGACTTTAAATATATTATCGTTATAATCGTTTTATTAGCGAAAATTATAATAAACAATTGAGATGGTTCAACATACATACCCAATTGGGCAAAACTGACTTTCCCTTCGGGGGTTGGAAATCTAAACTAAATTGAAACCTACATAAACGAAAATGTAAACAAATATCCGTGGCCACTGGTAATTAACTTGAATGTGTGTAGGTATTTTAACCTTTCGAGACCCCCTTGTCATTATTGCAGTTTTACTGTATTTTTTTTAAATTCTAAATGCGATTTGGATGCTGGCTACCCAGGGAGCCGACGGGTCTCGAAAGGTTAAATACCTCAAGCTCACAAAACATCAAGCTCACGTAATATTCATTATAATAAGAGATTAATCCAAAGTTGAGTGGTGTTGGCAACAATGTACGAGGTACACGTATATTGTACCTACGTGAAAGCATCTCATCTTGGTACACATGTTGCCTAGGTCGATATAAAGAAAGTTTTAAGCAAGGTATATGGTATATGTGCATAATATTAAGGTTTAAGAGGATAGGGGACGATCGATTAACCATACAAACGTAGTCCTCAATTTCCTCCCTGGATATTGACATTATAGAAAATATTATTACACAATTTAATGTATTTTAATCATACCTATGCCCGACCGTTTTATTTTTTTTCGATGTTTACTTTACTAGAAGAGTTAGGAGCTTTTAAAAAAATGTATGAAACCTGTTTTTCGCAAAAGAATCAAACCGCTATAATTAAAATACATCAAATTGTGTAATAATATTTTTAATAATGTTAATATCTAGAGAGGAAAATGGGGAATACCGGTAATATGGAAAACCGGTTCGTCCTCTTTCGTCTTAAAAGCATTCAAATCTCTAAGTATATAGGTGCTCGTCTCTAAAGAACCAAGTTTCATCTGGTTAGCAAATAAGTAATGAAAAAAGTATTTGCTATTAAAATTAAAAGGCGTTATGGACAAAGAAGCCAACAAACACAATTAGCTTGCACGTAAGATTGTACAAAGAGATACGTGATAAAGTTATTTCTAGAGGGGTGTTGTTTTGCTGAACACCGACGTTCAGCGAGACTTGTATTGGTTAGAAGTTGTATTTGACAACATATTATATTTTGAAACTTAAATAGCGCATTGTACCGAACTAATGACGATTGATGAAACCGCATCGCATCACAGTTTCTTTGGGAACATGGTGGAAATTTAGGGATAGCTTAGGTGAGCACAACCACCGGCTTTCAGAAATATCTTTATGAAAAACAAAAGCATTGTCAAATATGACAATACAAAAAATATGAAACATATAAAACCTACCTAGAGACCTCGAGAACGTAGGCACAGTCGGGTCATAAATATGTATAATTTCTTCACCTCAATCCATTGCAATAAGGTGAAAAATGTATACATATTTATTAACTTGACTGTACTCGAGTATTTAGGCTAATCAAATCAACTCCTAAAATTGCAGATTTCTTCTGCGATTCGCTCTTATAAATACTAGGAAGTTTGCCGACTCTACGCGATTATCGCGATGTCAAGAATAATTAATAGAAAATAACGATAAGTCAAATTAGTTACTTTTTCGAAGTGTTTAAACTATTTGATACTAGTATAGTATAATGACCACTATTTGACATCAATTTACTGAATACCAAAATATGACATCTAATAAATCAGCATAATATTGGTTAATATTTAATTTTATTACTACAGTTTAATTGTAAATCGTCAAAACTGTAAAACTGACCTAAAGTTTACACAATCACTTAGTATGTTAAGTTTTTGCATGTGCTTTTATTTGTTAATGTAAAACATTTAAGTAATTTAATTTGACAAGAGTCCAATCAACTTAAATAGTTATAGTATAGACATTAGACAGTGACTTTAAGTTGGTATATCACAATACAGGATTGTCTTAAACCGCTGGGAGTGCCGGAACATCACAGGGACCATTCGTTATTATTAAACGATTCTACAACCGGGTTGCATGAAACGTCGTAAAGATTCCATTAATGGCACTTGCCGTCATTATACTCTGGGCATTGATGGAATATTTCGCAACGTGTTATTAACATAATTGCGCCATAGTGTCATAATGGAAACTCAAGTACAAAGGAAGATGTAAGTAACAATCTCGCATTAACTCCATTCATGTAGGTATCCTTTGTTTGAGCCGAAATGCGTGTCACGTAATCGTGTCTACGACCCTGCTTATTATTACATACTTATCTGCTGAGTTGAATTAAGTACCGCTTTTTTATTTCTAGTGTATGGAGTCCTTAAAATAAGACGCTATAAGCACAGTTATGTAAGGACCTATAGCAAGATTTCATGACGTGTGCTAATGCTAATATCATAATGATATTTTTTAGAACAATCTACCGTACTTTTGATCACATTGCTTTGGTACAAATAACTTTATTACCTACTACAATATACAAGTGAATTAACGTTATAATAATACAAATAATTATATTTAATAACTGTCGATAAATTAATTATACCACACGCGTTTTTTTACTGCTTTGCAGATTAAAATATTCCATGAAATTTAAATATTTTCGCGACGTAGCACGGAAATAAACGGTTTTAATACTAAAAATACAATACAAATAATAATAATAGTGAGTACCGTTTGCACGATTGTATGTAAACGTAACTTATATTTAGAAAAGGGAAAACGCTGGCCTACTAGGTACGGGCGCTGAGTACTGTTAAATATTTGCATACAAAAGAACATTTACCATAGGAATTCAACAACAAAAGTTTACTATTCATCATTGAATGAGTCTGTCCATGATGTAACTGTCTTCAGTTATGAAAAACAAAAGCAAAACTATCTTAACCTCACTGCTTTTAACCGGAATACTCTTTTAACTGTTTACCGTATTCTCGCCCAATTAGATTACGAATTAAAATAAATTTTTCATTGATTGTTGCGTCTGTTATGTCTGGTCGGGAAAATCTGTGGCGTATAGGGAGCGTGCATGACTGCAGGGGGCAGCACAAGAGCCCCCTGTTTATTGGCGCTATATGTACATACCTTAATGTCTGTTAATGAGCTTAAGTTTCTAATTTACGCCACAACATGGCAGAACCTACAGTACGCAAGGTAGCGTGCGTGAACTGTAGTTGCTGCACCTGATTTAACGTGAAGTGTCAATTATATCTGTACCTATTTATATTAACTACATAAATAGATAATATAAATAGGTACGAGTACAAATAATGCAATGCAAGTCAATGTATAAACATTGACTTGCACTGCACTGGTCGTTCACGTGTAGATTGAATTTTATTTAAGGCACTGACGGAAGATAAGCGCTGCGGACTCCGAAGCATTTACGAGTGTGCTGACTCAGTGACTATTCTACACCCCAACACATGATCCTCGACTAAATTAAAAATATGCAAATCGTTAGGTATTACTGTTACCTAAGTATTTTATTCTCTATGCTTCTTCTCAATTGTGTGTGTCACTAAACATGTAGGTAAGTAACTTGTGGTTGAAGTTTTATGTATATATCTATTATACAGTTATTACAGTAGAAAAGGAGGCTGCAACAGTTGGCCTCGGCTGGACGGAGCTGGAGGAGGCCGCGCTGAATCGCGAAAAATGGAAATCCCTTCTAAGAGCCCTATGTCCCTGATGAGGGATAAAAGGCTATTATCATCATCATCATCTAATATCACAACATGTAGAAAGTGACGATCAAAATTAGCCTACAGTGAACAAATAATCAGATAAATGCACTCAGATCCTATACAATTCAAGTTTTAATCAAAGTAAACATGATCCCATGTGGATATGAATTTTCATGGTGCGGTTACTTAATCCACTTGAAAAATCTTACACATTTTAACATAATAAGCAATCAAATACACACATTAAAACTAACACCCAAGCACAGAATAAATAATAGTACTAGGTACAGAAGACTCACTCTCTAACAAAACGCGTCTGTTACGATCAGCACAGATATGGCCGCTAGGTGGCAACAGCGAAAATTGGGGCCGAACGGATGTAGTTTTAGCTACCTGTAGCAAAGCGACGAAATCGCGGAGTGAGCCACGCCTGACCCAAGTAGGAAAATTCACACACAACAATAACTTAAATTTATCTAAATAAATAGGTAAGTACCTAAAACATCTTATTCTAACAGACCTCAAGACAGATCAGCTGGAAGGGTAAAGAAACCTAGCAGAATCCAACAAGATAGTACACAAGGATTTAGCCCCTCAAGTCTAATTGCGAGCGGCAGACCATTGAAACTAGTCTGAACAACGGGGGTATTATCTGGCGAATGGCGCCGAAATCGCTCCATTTGCCGCCGCGCTGCGACCGTGGCTGAGCAACTACCGAATTGGGCCAATGGCCGTCTGACGCTAAGTCTGGATAATTACAATTGTTAGACGGAGCTCCAATTTCTAACTGAACAATTTTATTTTAGAAAGAACTATATAAATGATGGATAAGCGTTTTGTTTTAATAAACAAAAATTGTTTCAAATTTTATAATATTTTTCTAACTCCAAGGGTAGGATGACGCCAGACCTGTCATCTCGATATAATTTATAACCTAAAATCGCAAAATTGTATTGAAATGACAGGTGTCATCCTACCCTTCGATTTTGAAAAATATTATAGGTAAAAGCAGAATACGCGAAAGCGAAATAAAAAATAATAATATAGTATAGAAGTCAATACACGTAACTAGTGATAAACAAAGAACAAGATAGGTTAGTAGATAAGAACTACTGTCGCATGGAAGAAAGTTCGACCATTTGTGTCGTTTTCGACACAAACTTAAGCGATTCAGATAAAACTTTTGATTACGGCGTGTTAACTGGAAAGGGTGGGATATTTTATCTTTAGGTATTCCTTCTATCTATATGACTTCTATATAGCTTTTATCTCGTATACAGCTTTTATAATGTTAAAAATTAATACGAAAACGATTTTACAGTTGATATTACAACATTCCAATTACCTCAGGCGTAGGTTCGTCTGACTCTTAAGCAGGTTGACCAAACCCAAATCTATGAATAAAGCGTTAATATAATTATCATAGTATTTAAATACATAAGTACTTACATAAAATAGTACATAATATATTATAACATTTCATTAAGAGGAAAGTGTACGACCTGTCTCCATACGAACGTAGTCCGTAGTCCCCATTTTTCTATATCAAACATAGCTATATGGGCCTATGGATAAACATAATCAAACGAAAGGCTGTATTTTATTTAGATTTCTAATTAAGTATATTATAAAAGTTAGGAGCTTCCAAAAAAAAATTTTTCGCTTCAAGGCATACCAATAAGCCACTAAGCGTATCTATCAATATCAAATCGTAACAGATTTTAAACTCTAAATAACGCTAAAGTACGCAAGTCGCTTGTAGGTAGGTACATAAATAAAAACTCCGTGCTTAATACGAACTGTACAACTTGAACGCCCATTAGATAATTTAGATTTGGTTCATGTTTAAGTACATTTGGCTTCCCGGGGTATTTATTTGTAAATTGAAGGAGGACGACGCGTGGCGATAGAGTCTTTGTCTTTACAAAGTAGTTTTCTTTAGCAAAACACGACAAAATACAACACAGCCATGCCATTGTGTTGATTGTACGATTCCCATTGACTGGGCGGAGCGGAACAGGAGTTCATCTTACTAGAGTTTTAGGCTTGGTACATTAGTTACTTTTCATATCGTTTCCAACCGGACAATGGTGGCAATCAAATCAGAGTATATTGTACTGTACCTATGTGGCAATAGTAGGTACGTAAATAAGTAGTAATAGTTCATTAAAAGTTCCTATGATATATATACTCTTAGTTTTTACCTCTTGTAAAAATATTACGCTTTTATAGATTAAATAAAAACAGCCCTAGAAAATTAATTTATCCAAGTTTTACTGTAATAAATGTATAGTTACCGTAAAATCAGGTAACTTTAATCCACAAGTTACAACTATGTCCAAGTTCAAGTTCCAGTAAATATGTAGGTATAAATATTTTTCAAATTATAATGAGTATCTAATATAGAAAAAGCATTAGTATATCTAAGCAACAAAATAAATGTATAACGAGTACAAATCAACAAAGGCTCTTTGGTAATCAACGTTAAAATCTGGACCATAATTGTATTATAGGACTATATTTATGTAGTTACCTGATATTAAGGATATATAAAGCGCAAACCCTACTTAAGTATTGATACAAGTTACATATTATACCGAGTCTCAAGTTTAATTTGCTGATCGTACAACTTGATTGCACTCCCGTGAAGTGGGGTATACGAATAAGTTGGTAAAACCAGATATTGTGGCGAAGTGCCCCGAGGGACGAGGGCACTTGAGAGTACTCTTGCCAATTATAGGGATTTATTTAAACATGGCCCGATTTCACGGCTCTGTTTAGATAAAATAAATAAATATCATCATATCAGTGACGCGTAGCCAACGTGCCAAACGTTGACGCTCCGTAGCGTAGCCATCTTTCTATATCACTCTTCCCACTAGTGCGACAGTGACAGTTACGCACGTTGGCTACGCACCCTATAACGTCTATGGCAAACGATTCTTTGTATTGTAATGTAGATCGAGCTTCAGAAATGGTCTGTTTTTATATATTTTTGTAATTTATATCTATATTTTTATGTATGTCTGTAGGTATGTGTTCTGAACAATAAAAAAATGCAAGGGCATAATTATTATGAATGAAATTCATTCATTAATTGCTCATGCACTTTCATAGCTGGGTGTACAGTGTACACCGCCACCGCATCGCAAAATTGCATGACCACTTTGTGAATAATTCATTCATTATGTGTCCTTTCAATTTACGTAAGTAAGAATTAAAATAAACAAACCAGTCCCGTATTGAAATAAATGACCAAAATAATGGATTTAGTAACTACGAGATAGTCATACCAAAGAGAATAGATAGTGTAGAGGGGTCCTGTCATAGTAAATTTTGTAGTCACAGTAAATTTACTGCCATCTATCGACACACGACTTAAACACAAAATAAATGATTTTATTATTTTAATATATTTTGACCCCATGTTCATTCACTGATATCTATGTGTTAAAATTGTTAAATATGAAACGGTGTCGTCACGCCATCTAGCCGAGAATAGGCCAAAGGTGTGTGCGCCATCTATCCGAGAATGACTTTTTCTTGATTTCTGAGGCACGTTTTTTCCTTAGACTTTATTCATCTTATACGAAGTTACATATGTCTTTGGTCATACCTAACTTAAATCTAAACATAACTGTTACGATTTCCCACTCATACAGTTCCTTAATATCAATCATCATCACCAATTCTGATAATAAGTACAAGATAATTCTGATTTTAAAATTAAGTAATGCGTTATGCGATTTAGTAGTGTCCGACCAAAATTTTTCTACCGAAACCGGATCCGAAGGTTTTGTTTTGGTCTAGTTTCGGCCAGTATCGAACCTTCAGCCGAAACATGTTTTTTTGCCGAAACCTGTCGAAACCAAAACCAAAACCTAAACTTTTGCCGGACACTATCAATTAAGCTGTGGTTAGGAGGCCAGTTATTAAGGTGTGAAGGTACCTATAAGCTTAATAAGAATAATAAGGTATTTACAACCTGTTTGATGGATTACACACCATTTCCAGGTAAAACCATTAAGTACATCGTGTCTGTAATTGTTCAATTAGTTAATTAAATTTAATTTGTCGGAATATACCTAAATATGTACTATGTTTTTTTTTTATCTAGACTGTATAATGAATTATTATTTACCATCTGTTATTTTATTACAACCAAAAAATATATTTATAAGTACATGTCTAAGCTTAACCTAAATAACTTCATACATTAACATCTAACCAAACTAACACACACAAATAATGCGGGAAATATGTGCAGCGAACATGCACGTTTGTCTCAGGCAATGCTGCATATCACTGTTGTTCCTTGGATCATACTCGTACCGTAAAATGGGGTGAGTAGGTGCAAAACTGACATTCAAAGCTCGATAACATTTTATTTTTACATATGCAAACTGAATGGTGTATATAATAAGTGTTCCGGACGTTTGTATTTCAGTTTTTATTTTATTTTAGGTAGTTCCATTTCATAACTTTGACGATAAACAGGAAATCCCACCTCACCCCGTAGTCCCTCGTATTTGGGGTGAGTTGGGTTTTCATACAAAGGTGATTTTGGGAGATTGCTGGATCGATTTTTTTTTATTATGAGTATTACTATAGCTCCATTTTAAATTGGAATACATTATTTTTGTAGCAGCTCACCCCCTTTTCAATCCTTCTCTTCTCACCCCATTTTACGGTACTAAGCTGATCTGTTGCACTAGCCACGAGATTATCTGTTGCCCTACTACAAGACTGCATAATTACATAGTATCTGCCACCCTAATCATAAGCATAATCATAATCATTTATTTGCATATAAAAAGGGTTTTACATAAAGGTGTTATAGAGTTTCATGTCCAAGCCTGCCCTGCCCTGCCCTGCCCTGCCCTGCCCTGCTCTACCCTCTCTCCCTGCTCTGCCCTGCCCTGCCCTGCCCTGCCCTGCCTGCCTGTCTTCTCTGCCCTGGCTGCTACTCCTTCAAATAGAGATATTATCTACGGTTCGCGATCAAAAGTATATGTCACAGTGTAATTGTTCTACATAGAGACAATATATATTTTGTTAAGTTATTAGAGCATGGTTAATACTTTTGACACCTAGAATGATCCGCTACTTTGATAGGTAATAATGACGTTGACTGTACCACATTTAAACCTTTGGTCATCAAACTTACGTTATCATAATTTGTTGACCACCTAAAAGAGATTTTAAAAATATGAATTTATCCTCAAAATGTATGTAGGTATTTATGTATGTATGTATAAACTCTTTATTGTACAACACACAAATTTAAAGAGCTAAACGTAGACGTTGCAATATCATTCTTCTAACATTACGTTCTTCCTCACGTTATCCCGGCGGATAGCCTGGGGTCCGCTTGACAACTAATTCCAAGAATTGACGTAGGCACTAGTTTTTACGGAAGCGACTGCCATCTGACCTTCCAACCAAGAGGGGAAACTAGGCCTTATTGCGATTAGTCCGGTTTCCTCACGATGTTTTCCTTCACCGAAAAGCGACTGGTAAATATCAACTACGTTATAAGTTATAAACATCAAATCTCGATTAAGTTGCGGAAATCCCAGAACGGTACTTTATTTACGCAAACGAATTATAAAATATTCCACGCACACACAGGCGACATGGTTGAACGAATATAGATCGATCGAACACATTCAAATCCAGGTAAGATCACACTTATGCATGTTACCTATATTTATGAAGATTACCAAATTGAGCGTAGGTACCTATTAGGGTCACTTGCACCATTCACTAACCCGGGGTTAACCGGTTAAACCTGGAGTTACCATGGATACCAGTACTTTACAATTTGACACTGGGTTGACGGTTGAACCGGTTAACCCCGGGTTCGTAGGATCGTGCAAATGGCGCTTAGAGATATTGCGATATGTTTTTTGCATAAACAATCCTAATACAGTGAAACCTGGATAATTGCAATCTCAAGGGACCGGCAATTTTTTGTCAATTAACCAGGTTTTTCATTTAAGCAGGTCGTGCCAATTAACGAGGTTCAAAAAATCGTTGTTTCAATTATAGAGGTTTTCATTAATAGAGGTTGCGTTCTGACAAATTTCTTTTATGGAGGTGCAAATAACCGTTGAAAGTAGATTTACAAGCTTACGTTCTAGGTTTCTGGTCGATATATTATATGACACAATATGTCACTTTTACACTACTTTATTTTCTTATAATCGCGTGGGTTTTACCTTGAATTGTAGAAGAAAGTTTTATTGCAATGTATGTATGTATATGTATGTAAAAAGCATAATATGTTTTTAATTTAATCAAAACTATTTCACCTACTACAGGCTGTGATAGATACCCAATAAATAAAATAAATTCTGGTAATATTTAAAGTAATAAAATTATCATTGCTATAAAAATATTGTTTCTGATCGCTTCATTATTTCAATTACAGAGGTAATAAGTAAGACTCGTTTCAATAATAGAGGTAATAAGAAGAGCTAAAATAACGGATTTTTTTTGCACTATTTCAATTATAGAGGTCTTAGTTGCGATGTGGTCAATTATAGAGGCAAAATTAAGAAAAGCACTAAAATCTAAATTGCAATTATAGAGGTTCCAAAATTTCAATTATAGAGGCTTCTTGGTCTCAAGGGACCGGGACCGGACGTTTGGTTGCAATTATAGAGGTTTCCCATTTATCCAGGTGCCAATTTACCAGCTTTCACTGTAATATAATAATGCAACATCCTAAGTGGGTCAAAAACGTTGAGGAAATCGGGCGTCATTCCTGTGGACAGTAACGATTTGGATATATTTTACTAAGGCATTCAGCTTTTAGGAAATAGAAGGTATTAACTTGCCTGTACTGTAAGGGTCCACAGGACACAAACGCATAACTTTAACTCGACCAAAAAAGGTTTGACTGATAAATGTAATGCAATAAAAAGAGCCTTAAATAGAAAAAATTATGAAATATAAATCACATAAACTTAATGCTACCTATATACAGAGTAATTACTTAAATGTGGTTGCTTAGCATAGTTATATAATTTCAATGTAATATGCAAAATGAGTACATAGCCGGCTCATAGAGTGGAAGCCGGAGACACAATCACAAACCAATCTTATCTCAATAAGTGCGTCATACGCCGAATGAGACGCAAGTCCACGACCCACGCGTCATTTAATTTTAATTATGCGGCTGTTTGTCTGAAAAACCAGTTTAAAGCCATAACAGCGGGATTTTCCTTCCAATCAAACGATTTGCTGTATATACCGACCTCGTATTTGGGTATATTTAAAAAAATTATGACGCCATACAGTAAGTAGGTAGTCAAATTACAATATCAATTTAATTACAATAAATTACAAATTTCCTTTGTAACTATTTTTAGTTTTATTTAACCCTCTCAAAGACATCACTACCTACAATAACTTCAATGGCTTGTATTTTACACGTGGTAGTAGTTTTGTGCCTGTGAAAGCAGTCAGGTAAATCAGATTTTGCGTTTCTAATTTACTTACATGTAAAGGTGATATTCGGTTGGCAAATGCAGTTGCTTAACTGTGGCGACATTACTGATGCGGCGTGGACGCGGCCGCTGTAGCTGTCAATTTCCTTAATAAAATGAGTGACGTTCGCCGCGTCCCTTCGGCCGCCTACGCAACCGGAGCTTTGTAACCAGAGGGCCTACCGCAAACCACGTTCGATATGTTGCTTCCCTGTCACACTTACGTTCGAATTAACAAGTGCGACAGAAATTGCGATGGAAAACTTTTTCGGTCTTGTACGAAACTGGTTGCGATCAAAAACTATTTTCTTTTTATACGTAACCAGTTACGATCAAAAAATTCTTTGGTTTAGTACGAAACCTCTCGACTGTTCATAAAACCAGCAACGACTTTCTTATCATACGACTAGTAATGTACACGTTATACTGGTACTGGTACTAGGCGTCATTTTTCCTGTTCCATTATTGCTGCAAATGTCAAAATTCCGGGCAGCACATTGATTACAATACTGCACTAGGAATGCTGGTGCAGTCTGTACCCGATCGTCACCTTTATATAGAGACCCCAAGTTCAATATAATTTCTTTGTAAGTATTACGAGTATTACCCAAAAACAAAATCGAAAAATTGTCGCAAGCTTTCCTCTTATAAGTGGGACGCATTACACGTTTTCATAGAATTTTGGTATACTAGTGCAAAAGCAACCGGTCCTCGTTCTGATGTCTGATGAACAAAGCCGGACCCAGAGTGAACGGCACTGGCTACTCGCACGCATTCAAAAGTAGTTTTATCCGCAAAGCCTCCCTTGATGCACGCGAAGTACGAACTGCCGACACTATTGTTTTCGAATAACATTTTTTTGTGTGAATTGTGTTCATGTTAAGTGGATAGTGTTTGATTTAAAAGGTGAGAAAGTTAATTCATTCTACTTACCTTTTATTTTAATAGTTTAAACATTTGTAAGGCTTTTCGATATACATATTTAACAAATATAAATAATTTACCACAATTCAATAAAAAAAAAGTTAGATATTTATAACCTGCGGCGCAAATATATATACCGGGTGTGGCCTGTAATATGAGCAAAAAAAGCTGTAGGCTGTACTCCTCATACTGACCAACATTTGCTCAGCGACTTTTAAAAATAACTTGTGGTTTGATTTTTAATACAGTCGCCATCAGATATATCGGAGCGGCCAAGGTGTTCACAATATCTGAACACGCGCTCTAACGCCCTGACAATAGAGGCGTGTTCCGATATTTGTGAGCACCTTGGCCGCTCCGATATATCTGATGGCGACTGTACACTTCAAAGTTTATTCTAAGACGCAATGTATTGCGAATTTTGTTATGTTTAAGGCGTGACAAGCAACGTCAATCACAATGATATGGCGTGGCGATGGCGTCCATTGAAGATAATATTTATTCTGTATGAAAAATAGGGAGTCTAAATACTTCGTAATTTTAAAAAGTTGTTGAACAAAAGTGTCACAGTTTGAGGAGTACAATCTATGTTTTAATTATTTGCTCGTGTTACAGGCCACACCTGGTATACCTACATCCGTTTGTATATGCCATTTGAATAAATAATAAATATATATAAGTACCTATGTACCTACCAATATAACCTACCTCAGGAAACCCGCTTTATACCTATTTATTATTTAATTTCACTAAGAATTTAGTTACTTGATCAAAGTTCATAAAGTTTATCAGTAATTCTCAGTCGGAAGCTTCCAAAAATGAGGAGCTTATGAAATCATCCAAGTTTTATTTGTGAATTGAAGGGAATGCAGTCGGATTTACATTTTTTATAATATATTAGAAACTTATAAAGGAGTTAGCAAAACGCCTTGTAGAGGCTTCGAGTGACCAGAGGGCTGGCCTATATTTCACTCGGCGGATAAGCATCGGTATCCAGAGGTGCGATGCGGCCAGCAACTTTCTGGGCCACTACTGAGCTATCATTATCATCATCATTTAGGGCAATTTTTATTTATTTTTAAGTTTGTAGAAACTTTACAAAAAAAATATTTTATTTAAAAAACCTTACTAGGTATCTGAAAAAAATGAATTTAATTATTTCGAAACTTACTAATATTCAACTTAATAAGATATTAATCTTTCTTGCAAGTTACGTTACGATTTGATCGTTTTTAGGGTTCCGTACCCAAAGGGTAAAACCGGGACCCTATTACTAAGACTTCACTGTCCGTATTTCTGTCTGTCCGTCTTTCTGTCACCTGGCTGTATCTCATGAACCGTGATAGCTAGACAGTTGAAATTTTCACAGATGATGTATTTCTGTTGCCGCTATAACAACAAATACTAAAAAGTACGGAACCCTCGGTGGGCGAGTCCGACTCGCACCTGTGCGGTTTTTTTATTGTACCTACGCGTACAGTAAAGGTTACCTACTTTAGATTGCGATTGCATTATCGTTACCGTAACGTCGCTTTACTTGCTGTGTTGCAGCAGTAACGCTGGTCTTCTTCTTCCTCGCGTTATTGCACATTTTGCTACGGCTCATGGGAGCCTGGGGTCCGCTTGACAACTAATCTCAAGAATTGACTTAGGCACTAGTTTTTACGAAAGCGACTGCCATCTGACCTTCCAACCCAGCAGTAACGCTGGTGCATTATGAATTATGAATAACTCATAGGTACTTATTGCGTTAAGGTTACATTTGGGTTGGCATGTACGAGTACTTCGGTAATTACGAGTATTTAAATAATAGGTATAATAGCGGTCTAGCATAATTATATTTGCAATGCCACCCCATATAAAATGTTGATACTTCGCTGTTCCTCGACAATAGCTAGCGAAGCCATATTAATATTCAAAGCAATCCTGCACTGTCGCTGGATCTGATTAGCTTTGCGGGTGAATACGGGAGTAGAGATTCCTGTAGGTAAATACCTATAGTCCATACCCATCTATTTACTTACATTGTATCCAAGATACGATGCGTATGTGAGTAAACTTATGAATATTGAACAGCCACTAAATAAAACAAAATTAAACCGAATAAGTTAAATATAATTTATAAAACTTTGTAACATCAAACTGTAACGTAAGTATTGTACACTTTCTGACTTTAATACATTTTGAGGGATCGAAGTTTCGTGGGGAAATAGATTGCAAAGAATCTCACGCAAATACAAATCCAAAACATAATCCAATTTTCGGTGCCATGTAGCCATATTATGTATTCATAGCATATTGGCATACATGGTACGTGGCATAATTACAAGCCAGTTTTGTCAGTTAGATTGGATTTTTTTTTCCCCATAACTAAAGCTTTATTGAATAAATGAGAAGTGTCAACAATGTTAAAATAATACTTACACAAAACCTTAAACTAACAACTAAAACTAAATACTAAATATAAAATATCTTTCCCAAGCTACCCGCTTCTGGAATGGACCCTGGATTTTCACATTTCGGAATATGCTTATTATTTTTCGTTTCACTCTTGACACTGGTCGTGCCTATCATTTCAGCTGTTGTTGACGAGCTTCACAACACGCCGCGCCGCCGTTCTTTGGCAAGGTTGCCTTCCGTGGGCATTCGTTGAAAGAGCCATCTACTGTAGCTAAAACTTGATCCATCCATCTCCATCTTTAAAGCGGTTTCCTTAATGGCCTGCTACCATCCACTTTTCACAGTTCAGTCTATAAGTTGGTCTTTTTTAAGCACAAAATAATCAATTACTTACAGAATAGAACAGTAGAGAATTATAAGATACTTTTATAGTTGTAGGTAATAATTAAAATAAGTTGAAGATTTACTTTGGGTTAGAAGGTTAAGTAGATACCCGGTTATCAAGACATTACCCGATAAATACAAATAAAGAGCCAATAATAATAAATACGATTCGAACAACAGGTGGTCCAACAAATTAAAGCTTCGATTTACAATTTTATGAGGGAATTTCCCTTTTGGGTAAAATTATAAATAGCAATGTGTACTTACTTTGCTGATCCCTTCCGATTTAAATTGCCCAATTTAAACCGCAAATAATGCTCGTGGCGTATTCCTTTTCACCCACGCCACTCGCCTTTTTTTACCCTTGTTATACAACGGTTGCATAAAATACTATTTGATGAAAATACAAACAAAAAATAAAAACTAAGCTTAAAAAAAGGAACCTCGACACGAAAAGTAGAAGAAGCTTAAAAATAAACTATAAATAGAAAATGTGCCCCAAATCGCCGTCTATTGGCAGCGTGCCCAGAAGGCTGGCAGCATTGCCACGTTGTACGAGTATGGCACATTTGATGCGTTTTTTTTGCTTCTATGTAAATTCCATGTTGACGTGTAAAAGTGCCCTTGTGGCCTATCTGCTGAATAAAATGTTGATGTTTGATATTTGATGCTTATTGTAACAATCCAGGGATTGAACCCAGAATTACTGCCGGTTTAAAATCGGCCGCTTGGACCAATGCCTACTACAGCTTAAACTTAATTCATGCTTGATGGTAGAAGTTTAATACACTTTTGTGACGTAGGTAAAGGCCTCGTTAGACCGGTTTTATAACTTCTGGGTTTGCTATTAATACCAGAGCGGTTTTATGCAAAAACAGCCTTCAAACAGGAAAAAAAGTCGTTCAAGTTAAAGTCGCAGCGTACCGAGGGTTATTTACTTATTTCCATCCAACACAGATCAAAGTTATTTATTATATGAAATTAAAACAATAACGTTTTGACATTTTTCCATGACTCCTTGATAATTGTACTTTTTTGCACTATAAAGGCCTGCGCAAACCGGCGGAGCGCAGCGCAGATCACTTTAAAATTATCAATGTATTTTCTTCCCTATTTCAATTACCTTCAGGTATAAATTTAAATGCTTTGAGACCGACCTCGGAGCATCACGGAGGATTGTTACTCCGCGGCATCGAGGAGCACGTTAGAGGATACCGCGGCGGTAGGCGCCGGCATGCCGCGGCATCCCCCGGCATGCGCCGAGGCCTCCAGGTAGCCGGAGTAGCGCCGGGACGACGGGGGAGAACTCGTGCACACTAGTCACTAATCCCTTGTGATAGACTACACGCGGCGGCATGCCGCGGCATCCCCCGGCCTGCGCCGAAGTGCTCCTTGGTGCGCCGGCCGCCAGCGCTTGGGTTGGCGGGCGCTCGCGGTATTGCGGGGGATTTTACCTCGCCGGTGTGCGCTGCGCGGCGTAAATCCTGCTCGGTGATCTGCGCTGCGCTCCGCCGGTTTGCACTGGCCTTAAAGCATATTATAATGAGCATACTGATTCTCAAACCGAGGTTGACTTATATTATAATAAATTTAATGAACAAATAGAATTGATAATAACAGTATTTCTGTAATATTATGGAACCCCGTCATAATTCTTTTTTTTTATTTGTATTAAAAAGTAGTACCATCGATAAAGTTTCATGTACATTGATACAAGTCAACTGCCTATTGAATACGATTACTAAGATACAGCCCTTTTCAAGATAGGACAGACGGACGATGTAAAGTTAAATACGAAGTAATAGGGCCCTGTGGGCTTACCATCAGTTTGACATTGACATATTCGCTAGCATGTGCGTAACTTACTTTGTATGCATCTCGCTCCTACTCGCATATTAGTGTGAGCAAGATGTGTAAAAAGTAAGTTACGCAACGTTAGCAAATATGTCAGTTTGACATTCGTGGTATAGGTACTGTTTCCTTCCTTCATTTACAGAACCCTAAAAACGTGCCTGTATTGAAAGTTGCTCTAAAATAAGCAAAACAAACAAGTTTGCACAGTAAAATCAGCTCATGAATATATTATTAGTGATAATTAGAATACATAAGCCTAGAGATTTGGGGGAATCAATTCGTGCGTTGGTAGGTAAACAAACTATTTCAATGTATATTATAGTATAATAAAATGGCTTATTATTAACCGGGCAACTAAAATATTAAACAGGACCTTTCACTGGGCATATAATAATATAATTTGGCCGTGCATTAATATTTTAGCACCAATAAATTTATATTAGCCTCAAATTTAAGCATCATATTATTAAAAAACTGGCAGCAAAATCAAGTCACCCAAAAAAATTATAGGGAACTTGAATTGATAGGTTGGCGTCTAAAATAATAAGTTGGCAACTGATATTGTAAAGCGATCATAAAATTTGGTTGTTTATATATTTTGTGCATGAACAGAATACCTAAGATACCTCTAAACATATGTTTTAAATACTCCATTTTTAAATAATTTAAATTTAAACATATGCATACCTAGTACTTTAAATTGACAAATTTCCTAATCCACAAAACACCACAAATTTATTTACGTATAATACCCTACTATTCTTATAGTTGAAATTCCTAATCATGAAACACCTAATGACCATTATACCATTAGGTCTTTAAATTCTGAATTACTAATTTCAATAGTTACCACGTTCCGCCAGAGTCAAGAGATAGGTGCGACGACGAGCGAAGCGAGGAGGAGCGTGTTAGGTTGACCGTGTAATGACAAAACAAAATATTTTAAAAGAACTTCATTTTTAAATTAATAGATAGCCGTTTTCTTTTTAAAATGTGCTTCATAAATAGTCTCAAATATAATAATTCAGTTGCCAAATAAATATTTGGTACCTGCCTAAAAATAATCAAAAGCTGTAACGGCATTAAAAAACAACTCATATTGATATATTTTAAGGTTCCATTTTAGTTGCCAAACTATTAATTTTAGTACCCATTTCTATTGTTTTAAACTACCAAAATTCGATTAATTAGTTGACCGGTTAAATACGTGCCTAATAAAATTGTGCTAAGGCGTCTACGGCACCTTGCCGAGGGGTGATTTTTTATTGTAGTTTAGGTTTAGGGATGTTTTATTTTTATTAATTTGGAATAGTTACTTAATAAAAAACACGTGCATAGACACGAACATAAATAAATAACAAATGCCCGATAAAAAACTATTGTATATTACACTTATGTTAAATAAGGTGTAAGGTAACGAAAGCGGGTTAATTTTGAAAATATAGCTAATATGTATCGGCTAAACCAGAAACAATTCAAACTTTGGCAATACTTACGCTACTACAACGCTTACTAAGGCATCTTTTTTACTGTTGCTACAGTAGAAAATAGAAAGTGCTTCTAATTTAATATTATTTATGTATTTGCAATTTTCATAATTAACCCGTCTTCGAAGTTACCCCAATACACCTCACTTAGAAAAAGCCTCATTGACAATCATCACTTTACAAATGACAATTATAATTTGTCAATGAAATGAATGTTATTAGGTGAGTGAATTGCAAAAAAATTGTACATAGTTAAGCACCTGTAATTAGTCTAAAGTTAATTGATTCCATTGTGTTACCACAGTTAAGCCATTTCTATTTAAGTAAGATGCATGAAAGTGTGTTAGCGTATGATAGAGACTTATATGTGTACGAATTAAGTACAATAAATACAATACAATACAATTTAGACGACCGGTCCGGTCTAGTGGATAGTGACCCTGTCTGCTAAGCCGATGGTCCTGGGTTCGAATCCCAGTAAGGGCATTTATTTGTGTGATGAACACTAATATTTGTTCCTGAGTCATGGTTGTTTTCTATGTATATAAGTATGTATTTATCTATACAAGTATGTATATCGTCGCCTAGTACCCATAGTACAAGCTTTGCTTAGTTTGGGGCTAGGTTTGATCTGTGTAAGATGTCCCCTAATATTTATTTATTTATTTATTTATTTATTTACATGCTTAATTTTCGTAACACAAATAAATCAATTAAGTTAAGACTAATCACAGCTTCTTAACTGCGCTTAATTACGTACATTTTTTTTGCAATTCAGTCAGGTACAACATTATTCTAATTAATTAACTAAAAAAAGAACAAACTCACTAATTAAAGACATAATCTGTAGCCACGACTACGATGTGAAGACGATCTTTTATAATTGGCTCGAAAATATTAATCTGCATGAATAAGCAATATTGGCACTAACACGTACCGAGGGTACCTTGGTCGATCAACTTTTTCTTTTTACTCATTGCCGTTGTTACGTTCCCCTGGGCAACTCTTAAAATACTGATTTAATGGCACATAATTATATACCCATACATTTACCAAAAATGCATTTTTGTGGCAGTTATAAGCTGCAGCTATTGCCATATCTACTAGCTATATATGTCGCTGGATATCAATGGCTAGTCTGTACCTAATTTAAATATTGTTTAGGTACCAGCCTCAGGGCCGTGAATTATTAATGTTTATTTTTTAATAAATAAATACTTATATGTATATCTCTATAATACTTAGAGAAATCAGAGTAGGTACCTACATCATTTTAATATTTGCCTATCAAAATATTTTTTTTATGGTCACATATTCTTTCATTTGCTTTTATTAAAGGAATAAATATACATTTTTGATAATAAAAACGAACTTATCTATAAAACAAAACTAAATTAAAACTAAAAACTAAATTAAAACTAAAAACTAAATTAAACTAAAATATATCTAGAAAATGGGGTCTATCAAAATATTAAATTTATTCAACATTATATTATATTATTTGTGACATTTCATGAATAAATGAACCTTTGGGGGATCGGTGGTTAAGCTATTATTAAAGAAGCTTCAATATAATTTATCACCTTTTTTTTGTATTTGTATATTTATCCGTTATAGGAACTTGTATGTACAACAAAATAAAATAAAATACATGTATTCCTAGCGATTGTTACAATTCTAAAAATAATTGTGAAGAATACTGCGGTCTTCGGTTCCTTTTAGGGTTCCGCACCGTAGGGTTCCGTAGGTAAAAAGGAAGCCATATGATGCGAACACACCATGGTTAGTTTGTAATTAAAACTAGGACTAACGGTCAGTGAGCTTAGCCGCGGACGGACAGACGGACATATAGACCGACAGACGGACAGGGCGAAACTATAAGAGTTCCCAGTTGACTACGGAATTCTAAAAACCATAAGCATAGAGAAGTGACCGGGCTCACTTGTAAGTTTATTGCACAGATAAAATGATGCAAGAGACATCAAGACGAGTGAAAGTGATGGTGACGTCACATTACGAAGTTGATGTAATCAAGAATAACTAAATACAGTAAATACTGTGTCATAACGGAGATGAATAATCGAAACGTCGAAATAAAATAAATAAATAAGTTTGATAGCCAAAAATGAATCTAGCGGTTTTTTAATAACCTATAATTGTAGGTAACTATTATTATTCTTATAGTTTCAACCTTTTTTGTTACATAGATCCTATTCTTTTGTAAATCAATTAAAATGTAACCTTTTTCGGGCCATAGAAAGCCAAATCTAATCTTATCGACATCTCACTCATTAAAATCCGCTCTATTGTTTTGACGCTACTGTTTTGCACGGATTAAGAATACGAACATACGCATAGATACCTACACATTATTTTAAAATATTTTGTACATTATATATATCCTTCCATTTTATTTTTGGCTTTACCGTAGTAGCATACGTAAAAAAGATTTTAGTATATTATGTAAATAATACCTACGAAATTAAATATGAACGACAACTACTTAAAACAAATGAACCATTAATTTTTCTTAAAAATTGTTGTTGTATCATTACGTTCATATTCAATGTCGTAGGTATTGCATCTAAACTTTTTTTACGTATGCTACTACGGTTTTGTAACTTGTCAATCTAGTATTTTGTAGGTTTTATCTAAGCAATTAAAATTAAGCTTTACGATGATTGAAAAAACTATACGTACGTAAATAATAATTCAGTTAACTAAATTTAATATCATTTTGTACGTATTTTTATATTTTATAAAAACTATTTTGATTTTCTAAAATGAGTTTGTTCTGTTACAGGAAAGATGGGGTTCTCAAGCACAACAATTGTATTGCTATGTATAGCAACACAAGTATTTACGGTAAGTAATTCATAACTTATACCTAAGTAAGCTGCTTAGGCGGTTATCAGACTGGATGCGATTCCCACATAGCTCCGATGTGCGAGCGGGATGTCGCTATATCATACGAGCATAGCCTTGTCTGGCTAAAACATCGGAGCGACGACGTGAAAATCGCACCCAGTGTGATAACCGCCTTAAATGTGACTTCGGTTGGGGAAACCGGAGTTAATATGTTATTTTTTTATCTGTAAGATAAGGTGCTCAATTTTAGCTTAAATTAACCAAGCCGGTGAAAATCGCATCCTATACGATGCTATTTTGATGCTGCCTATAGGATCCATATAGGATGCCTCAATTGTAAGTATACAATTTTTTTAAATTCTTGATAGGTCCACAAGCTACATAATTAAAAAACGACAGGTTGCACTCCGGGAGTGCCGGCAGAAGTGAAAACTCAATGACATTGTAACTCAAAATATTAATAACAGCGTCATCTAGTGCAAAATGTCTACAGCACTATGTATGATTGAGGTTAGCGCCATCTAGCGTTATTTCGTCGCATTACTTGAAACCCCTAAGCACATCACTGTGAGTACTAGAGTTATATTAGTACCAGTTTGAGGGAAACTCACTAGATGGCATATAATCAAAAAAGAAATACTCAATGACTTTGTAACAGTGTCCGTCGCACGTGACGTCACGTCTTACGTCTTACGCTCTCGCCAGTTTAACATTTTTTCCCCATCACAAAAAGTGCTCAGCGCCGCTAAAGAAGTTTCACTTCAAAATATTCGCTCTTTAAGCTGGTAGGTACTGGTGCTCGACGCGGTCCCAGTACATGTCATCTTGAAACTTAAGTCATTGTCAATAGAGGTGATAGCAAGGTGCCATCTATTGGGCATTAGCATGTCGAGCACTAGTACGTTTACCTTATAGCCCCCGTCTTGTAAAAAATAGTCGGAGATTGAGATGGTTTCAGATATTTATAAATATTTCTTGCTAGGTACGTCTCCTAAGTTTGACGTAGTTCAGCGAAGATTGATACAAAACTGGCGGTGCACGTTCAAAATAGGAAGCCAATGGGAATTATTGTTGGAAGACCGGCCGAATATTAGCACAAAATATCGGGTTGACTCTCGAATATGCTAAATGATGTATTGAGATTAAATTTGAATATGTGTTTGCACTGCACATGCTCTGCTGTGGATTTAGATACTGGTATCGTCTATAAGTAAGACTGATTGAATAAACATAGATTAAGTAGCACGTGTTGCATTTGATTATAAAATAAATAATAATATATATATAAATTAATTAATTAATACTTGACAATCTTACACGGATCGACCTAGCACCAAACTAAGCAAACGGTGTACTATCCACAGTACACTGGGTACTCGGCGACGATAATGTTTATATGATACAGAGAAAACATCCGTAATTCAGGAGCGAATATTTGTGATAAACACATAAATACAGTGTGTGTCTGACCATGGCGCTTTAAAGCCAGGGCTCGATTCTACTCGCTAAACTGAGCTAGCTACTTTTATTATGGCACCAACCCCGAAATCCCGAATTTTTTTTTTACTTTTTCATACATTTTGGCTGATCAGATGTCGACGTTTTCTATGGAAAAGCCAAAAAATTTTCCCCGATTTTAGGGTTGGTCCCATAGTAAAAGTACCTCAGTTTAGCGAGTAAAGTCAAGCCCTGGATTTAAAGCCCCATGGTCAAACACACCAGACACTTATAGCCGCGGTGACTACCACAATATACGTTCTCGTTTATCGGAGACAGATTGGGAAGTTGAGCTTAGAACTGGCGATATTGAGGCAGCGGTTGACTTTTTCTATTCTACTCTTTACAAGTTGAGAAGTCAATTCATTCCTACCAGAAAAAGCAAAAATACTAATTATCCGCCATGGTACACTCCAGCGTTAATTAAACTCGTAAAGGAAAAATCTAAATTTCATAAAAAATATAAAAATTATAATAATAAGCGTGATGAGTTAACATTTAAATTGCTTCATCTAAGGTTGGTTAAAACAGAAGAACTTTGCTATAAAAATTATATAAATTACGTGGCTATAACGAAAAACCCTAAATTATTTTGGACGTTCATGAAATACAAAAGAAGACATGGCGCACTACCTGCCACGATGACCTACCAGGATCAATCAAGTAGTGACGGGGCGGGAATAAGTGAGCTATTTAACTCGTTCTTTGCCTCTACATTTCTGAAACCCTCACAGAGCTGTTCCAGCATGCCATGTAATGTCCCAGATAGTTGTTTACCCACTCCCTGTGACATTTCTTCTATTGAAGTAGATAGCAACCAAGTTTATAAATTACTAAAGTCACTTGACCCTAACAAATCGGCAGGACCTGACACAATCCCGGCTACATTCCTTATTAACTGTGCGTGTGAACTTTCAACCCCAGTATCAATCATCTTCGGTCGTTCCCTTTCTGACGGGGCAATTCCAGTTATATGGAAATCGGCATATGTTACACCAATTCACAAATCAAGAAATAATATAGAAAACCCGTTTCCAAATTATGTATCTTGGCTAAAGTTTTCGAGCGTATTGTTTATAATCAAGTTTATGTCAATATCAAGTCTAAAATCATTCCTCAGCAACACGGCTTTGTCGGTGGAAAATCCACCGTCACGAATTTAGTGTCTTTTAACGATTTTGTTTCATACAATATGGGGAAAGGTAACCAAATTGATGTGATATATACCGATTATAGCAAATGTTTTGATCGAATAGATCATAAGATATTATTATTCAAATTACAGACTCTGGGTATCCGTGGTGATCTTTTCAGGTGGTTCTCGGCCTACGTATTAAATAGAACTCAGGCTGTTGTTCTTAATGGCTTCAAGTCGTCCTGGATAAGGGTACCCTCCGGAGTTCCCCAGGGATCATTGTTAGGGCCACTTTTATTTGTGATCTTTATCAACGATATTGGTTCAATTTTTATCAATAGCATGTTTCTGCTTTATGCGGTCGATATGAAAATCTTCAAAATAGTTAATAGTGAATTTGAGGCAAAATTATTGCAAGACGATATAGATAGACTGGATTTGTATTGTAAAAACAACAATTTAGATTTACGTGTTTCAAAATGCTTTAGTATGAGTTTTACTAGGAAAAGAAATGTTTATAAAAGTGTGTACAAAATTAAATCACAAAACCTTATAACTAAAAAGTCCTGCCGGGATCTAGGTGTCATTTATGATGATAAACTTACTTTTAATGAGCATGTAGAAAGTATTACTGACAAAGCTTATAAAGCTCTTGGCTTTCTGATTCGTTCTGCTGGTGACTTTAAAAAAATGAAAACAATTAAAATCATATACTGTGCCTATGTAAGATCTCAACTCAAATATGCTTCTCAAATATGGAACCCGTTCTATAACGTGTATGCAGAAAATATTGAAAAAATTCAGAAGAAGTTTGTTAGATTCCTCTCCTTTAAATTTAAGCTATCTATGGACAACTATTCTATGACATGCAAAAAATTCCATCTTGTCCCTTTATTTAAGAGACGATTGGCAAATGACGTAAGTTTATTAATGAAAATTGCCCAAGGTATAGTCGATTCCCCGGATCTTGTGAGCAAAGTACAATTTTATATACCTGTCTCGCAACTGCGCAGAAGACCCTTGCTTCGCATCCCTCTTTCTCGCAATAACATTCGTAAAAAATGTTTCTTCCCTCGTACAATTAGGTTATTTAATGAACTTAATGATATGCCCGATGTAGATTTGTTTCACAGCAAGATTAATAATGTTAAAAATATTATTTTCAATAGATAGTTAACGTTACCTGACTTAAGTTTGCGTTCATAGTTTATCAGGAATATTCCTATATAGTGTAATATTCTGCTAATTTGAGACCTTTATATTTATGTTATTTAGCATTATATATGTGGAAGCTTGTAATTTGCATATAGTAGATAAGTCTATTAACCTATGTATATTAGGCAGTAAGCATCCCGAATAAAATAAAATAAAATGTATATGCCCTATATAAATTAAGTAAATAAATTAAAATAACTAGCAATTTTGTTTAATCTTGATATATAAACTTTTTTAATTAATAAATACGTAATATACATTTATAACAACGCAATATTATATCATTAATTAAGTACATATTTATATTTGATCATGGATTAATTTAACACTGAAAAATATATCAAATCCAGGAAAATGTGCTCAGAAATGTATTTTTTTTCTTAAATTAAACTTTCCATATTTTATTTGCCGTACCTATTTAAAATACTAGGGGTGTTAACGAAACGAAATTTTCAATACAGCTACATGTTCGGAAAATGTACCTAAGGCATTCACTGCATCGAATGTTGCCTTATATTGTGTAATATTTTCAGGTTTCTACTATACCCGTAACTCATATTTAAAGACGTTATTATGATCGCATACGAGCTTTTGGGTACTACATCTCCGTGAGAAAAGGAAGCACCGCCCAGGTGTGGCTTGTTACGTAACGTTTTCTATAAGTACCAACTTACAACCCGCTTTGAAACTTGGACACTGATTCCATATTTAAAGCTGTATATACTGTTGTCATTATTGTGTCCAAAAGTTTGTCAAATAATCCAAATATATACACGGAATTATCGCAAGAGTAATAGATTGTTTAGATATTTCCATTTCTATCTATCGCGTTAAAACTGAGTTAACACGGAACCATAAAAGTTTTCTTAACCGACTTCCGCAGTATTGAAAGCTATTTGAAACAAAGGAATTCTTTCAAAGATTCCAATTTTAGATTTTCAACTTCACTAACTTGAAAAAGTATTACTTAAAGGAATTTAAAAGTTCGAAGGTTTTTTAAGCGATATCATTTAAAGCGGTTTTGGTAAAAAATAGCCTGTTCAATCATTTGTTTGGTCATTTGATGACACCCTAGAACCTAAATGGTCGTGCAATGTGTTGAATTTCCTCCCGCGGACACTCCAACTGTGGCATGAGCTGCCTGCCGAGGTTTTCTCGAGGGACTACAGAATGGGGTTCTTCAAAAAAGGAGTGTACAGGTTTTTAAAGGGTCGGCAACGTGCATGTCACACCCCTGGAGTTGGAGGCTGCGGTGACCGCTTACAATCAGACGTGATTAGTGATCCAAAAGGCTCGAGCCTTTGGAGCTCTATTTTTTAGGGCTCGCCTCATCTCTTGACGCCTAAAAGGCTGAAAGCCTATTTAGCTCTTTAGCCCCCGAGCGTAGTTATATTTAAGAGCCTCTTGACTCTTGGGGCTGATAACCTTATTAAGCCTCTAAAAAAAGCCTATTTAGCTCTTTAGCCCCAAGCCTTAATAAGGTTATTAGCCCCAAGAGTCTAGGATCTTAAATAGAATTAGGCTCGGGGCTAAAGAGCTAAATAGGCTTTTTAGCCTTTTAGACGTCAAGAAATGAGGCGAGCCCTAAAAAAGAGCTAAAAGGCTCGAGTCCTTTGGATCACTAGACGTGATATAAAATTGTATTTTACTGTCTCAAGGCATTGTTAGTCATTAACAACTACCATTACAAAAACCGAGTTCGAAACTACGACAGATATATTTTTTCCCTATCAAACAACAAAGACGAGTCATTTTATTGTTCGTGATACTTAAATAATAAAAATGAATAATGTATAATGTGTTTTGGTACTCCATGTTTACAATGTCATTCATATTTGGAATATTATTATCTTTTTTGTCATCAATATATTGGAGTTTATCTAAACACTTAAACATTTTTAAATTACGTACTTACATGACGTCAAAAAATCGGTCGTTGGCACAAATATTTATACCAATTTGAGCCAATACATTTATTAGATCTGTTTGCGCGTTGCACTGACTGGAGAGAAGAAGGTGAATCTTACTTATACCAGAAAATGTTCATTATTTGGTATACGTTTTAAATTATGTAATAAAATTTAAGTAAATTACTAGCATCACATTCTAGCATCTAATTCAGAGTATAGTCCATTTTTGCAACCTATTTAAAAGGTCTACACTACACATTACTTAGGTATGTAATCGACTTTTGTAGCGCAACGTGAAAAAAAATTAAACAACAAGGCATGTAAATTAAATGTACGAAGAAGCAGCATAGTAATTAGGTACCTATGTTTTAAGTTATTGTATGTTAAATATCACTTGTCAATCTCAAGGATTCATTGAGAAAAAATAATGATTAACATACACTCCATTTCACTTGAAAAAAAAAATGTTCATATAACTTGGTCTACTGTACAGTACGCTGCGGCAATGGTGTTACATATTTTCCTATACAATTTAACACTGTATCATCTTCCTCGCTTTATCCCGGCATTTTTGCCACGGCTCAGGGCAGCATGGGGTCCGCTTGGCAACTTATCCCAAGAATTGGCGTAGGCAATAGTTATTTTTTACGAAAGCGACTGCCATCCTTCCAACCCAGAGGGTAAAATAGACCTTTATTGGTATTAGTCCGGTTTCCTACGATGTTTTCCTTCACCGAAAAGCAACAGGTAAATATCAAATGATATTTTGTACAAAAGTTCCGAAAAACTCATTGATACGAGCCGGGGTTTGAACCCGCGACCTCCGGATCGAAAATTGGCCGCTCTTACCGCTATACCACCAGCGCTTCCAATTTTACGCTGTACTAAGCCTAAATTGCTTAGATATCCATAAATATACATTTGTCTGGGAACTATATTATATCAAACCGAAGAAACTTATGTAAGTTTTGAATCATTTTTTCGGTTATATAAATAAATACATTCGGTTGTTTTTTAGGCTTGTCAAGTTGTCAAGTTAAGTACCTACTTCAAATACTTTTAATGCGTCATTGCGCGCTATACCAAGGCTATACCTATAGTATTATGTTCTTCGTTGATTTTGTCTTTTCTTATGAGATTTTCCGATCCTTCTTGGAGAAATCCTAGCACAGCCGATTGCATACGGTTTTACCGCTACTGAAATACAGGCTTTATCTAATAAATCTAGTGTATCTTGATTCAGATGTTGCTTCCGACAGTGAGTGGGTACAGCATTAGACTTTAACATCTTCGTAATAAGAGTCAACATGATCGGCTTGTCGTATTGTTGGTGCTGCTAGAACAGGAAATGCGTCATAACATGTATCATTAAATGTAGTGTTACAACACCCGGTATAATTAACATCTAAGACAAGACTTATGTTTTAATAATAATCGCGGATTTATGGATCATTTATTTCTATATTGACGTCTTTAGTTTTTTTAGAATGTAGGTGTGGAGGTCGAAGATTACATGAGTACTGTAATATTCACATAATAGAATATTAATCGGTTATTATTAACATACATGTTCTTATTGACGTTATGTTTTAAGATGATTTAATTAAGAAAGCTTAACCTCATACGGGTGTGAATACATAGTATGACATTTACTTTTTTACTGACTTCAAAAAAAGGAGTAGGATCTAAATTCGTCGGAATCTTTTATTTTGCGATTGCAAAAATGCAAATTAATTTATTTTATTTTATTTCCCCAAGGGGAAGGAGAGGATATGATACAGAACGAATCCCAAGTAGGCGGAGCAGCGGGGACAAGTAGTACAGTCAGCTTCAACAGTAGCGGACGATACAACACGACAAAAGTATCCGCATTGTTGATGTATTTTTTTTTGCTTGTATGTAAATTCAATGTTGGCATGTAAAAGTGCCCTATTTGCCCTTTAAGTGGCATATTTGCTGAATAAATGTTAATGTTTAAAGCACTCCTTCATACTTTACAAAATAAAGATAAATCTGTATAGTTCGCGTGCAAAAGTGTTTGCCACGGTCTAACCCCCTTATTCATAAACGCGCTACAAACCTCGATTAGCTAATAATCGTTTGTCTTTATCTGTCATTTTGATTTATGTATTTGTAAGAAAGGGATAAAACATAATTTAACTAAATCTCACCCGTAAAGTTTTATGAATAAGGGGGTAATTGTTTTACATATAGAGATAAGGTAAAAGTACTAGTTCTCGACATGCTAATGCCCAATAGATGACACCTTGCTGTCTTCTCTATTGGCAATGACTAAATCTCAAGATGACATGTACTGGGACCGCGTCGAGCACCAGTACGTTTACCTTATATCTATTGGAGAAACCGTAGTTACTTTTGACGCGTAGTCTGAGCCGCTACTTTTGACGCTGACTGTACTTAATACATTTGTTAATTGGTATTCAAAATCTGACTAATTAAATTCATAATATTCATAATACGGCTACGAACACGAAAAGTCGATAATAATTAAATTTTAATCTCAATTTTTACGAGCATCCACATAAATGATGAACTTTGAACAGTTCATAATAGAATAAGCCCTGTTTTATAACATACCTACTAATATTATTTTTAAAAGAAACCAAATACAAGGAACGTAATTAGGCAATTATAATACTCTATGACTCGTTAATATTCGGATATCCGATTATGCAGGTAACTCTACTATAATTGCGTTGGCAATATCCCATTGTGAAATAATAGATTAGACCTTGGCGTAAGTAATTATTTTGTGTATGCATGAAAGATTATGAATGCCATCTGGCAGTACCCATGACATTACCGAAATAACCGAATGGCATAACGTAAACATCACAATATTTGATACCTATTTCCAACAGTTATGTTGTTTGTAAATATATAATGCTATCAATAAAAGTTACTTTTAGTTATCAACTCCACCGCTAAAAAATCATCTTGATATAATCATATACTCATATTACTTAAAAATGCGAATTTTTCGTAAGCACAGTAGGTATAATCATGTGGAGTTTGACGCTCTTCACCCGTTGAATCTCGTAATTATTTGAGCAACTAATGACTATCTATGTAGGTAATGTTGTCAGAAAATGAGTATGAACCTATATTTTTTTCTGCACATTACTTGAACAAAGGCATCAAGATAATGATCATTAGACAATGCGTCTTTATAATGCAATCGTTTGTAATCGCCTCAAGTATTAAGTACAGTGAGTTGACTCTGAAGTAAGTACTAAGGCTGTGGCTAGTGTTAATAAATGCTTACCTACTTTAAAAACCAGCCAACGGCGTGTAAATTGAAGTCGCGTAACAAAGGTTCCGTAATAACCTATAATATCTCATGCAATTATAAACACGAAAATGCTATGTCGCACGACTTGCGACGATAGCTAGTCTCTTCTCTATTTTAGACTTTACTGTACACGCAATTGTACAAGGTAGCATCAACTCTTTGTTAAGCGTCAAATTAATACTACAAAAATCGGTTAATAAGAGACGTGCTAGGTTTTGTCAGCTTACTTTGATCGAGCTAATCCTACTTACTTTAAAGTCGGCCATGACGTACATATTGTTTCTCAAGAAAGTGCCATCGACAGGTTAAAGTTAATGAAATTTTTTTTTGTATTTTTTTTACTTTTAAGCATGAAAAATATGTTTTACTACTTCAAGTACTCCAAATTTTCAAAAGGGAACGGAAAATGAAGTAGTTATTTTCAAGAGGTACAATAACCTATACATTGAACACAGGTTAAAGGTTACAGGTTACAGTGAAAAATACATTCTTTTTTATTTTTTCTCTTGAACGGATAATAATACGAATGTCTCACTTTTAGCATAGATGAATAAACCTTCACACAATATTAAAATGATATTATTACATTAGGCCCCATACCAAATTCGTAAAATAATCGAGACAAGTTAAAGTTAACTTTCCGTTACAAACCCCAGATTCCTGCCTTTAACCACTTGTCTCTACGAAACTACGACACTTGGGTCATGATGGTACCCTACGGTGGTTAGCTTGATACTTACCTAATATTTTGCCATAGTCATGATCTAAATAAAATTTTCTGTGTATGAGTCAGATGCAATACCGCGGATGTACAGGTTACAGTGAAAATATCCTTGGACAAACTTCGTGCGTGAATATTGTTGTAAAAAAAATATATAAGGCCCGTGCAATGTACATTTTAAAAGGTATTGTTTATGTTATTATACAGCATGATATTTTATTTACATAAATTGGTGCTTATAAAATCGAAAGTACTAAAACTGGAAGAGCGATGCTTTTGGACAAGACTGGTTACAATGAAAAGTGCTACTCTTTATTTTTTATAAATATAAGTATTAAATTTAAATAAAAATAATGACTTGGCCTCGATAAACATTGTTTTAGTTTATTATTATATATTATACATTTTTGTTTCATATGAAAAAGAGCAAATAAACATACATTCAATTCAAAAACTCCATGACAGGTTAAGATGCCACTTTTTTGAGAATTACTCCTTAAACAAATGAAGTTTCATAAAATAATTTGATTTGTTCCCTAGTTGGATAAATTAAGCTTGTTTGTGAACGCGCTTAAAATGTGCGATTAACGTTTAGATAGTAGCAATTTTAGCTATTTCAAATAGCGAATTTAACATTGTACTACAATTCCAATAATAATCGCAGTTAAAAGTCTAATTTATAGTCATTTATGTAATGGGTATTGATCAAAGCGAATTCGTGCGTCACACGGGTTTCCCTTATGATTCAGAATGATAAAACTTAATGTATGTCAATTAATTATGTCGATTAGGTATTTATAATTAATTAAAAGACACATGCCTTTGTCGCACTTTGACGTCTTAAAGTCAAGTAACGTTTCCACTTCCGACGTGTCGGAAGCCGGTGTTGCTCGAAGGTTTCCACTATTTATTCATTGGCGCTTTAACTGTATTCTAATAACAGGTTTAAAAAAATATACTGATTAATATAAGTCTTGTGGTAATTCAATATTATTTTTCGTGGAGAAGTGTTCTGAAGACATTATTGACGTCAAAATTGATTCCTTCTTGTTGCGTCTACGCCCGAAGAGGATGCAGGTCAGACGTAACAAGTTGCACTCACTACTCTCTGCTAAATAAATTAAATTGGAATCATAAATTCTCATTTCAGTTACAATTAAGAACTTGTAACCTTCATTATTTGCCACCAATGGTATATTAAGAATTTGAAAGGATAAACTGAGTTAGTTTCAATAAAATATTTTACGTGTTAGACACTTATTCGTGAAAAGATAATTTATATTTTTCATTACCATATTTTTTATGATAAAGATAGGAAGTATTAATACAAAAGTATGCCTACACGTCTGCATGCTTCAAATGTATCTCCAGTAATCGCTTTAAAATTAACGTGTCCTTGTTACGCCAACCCCGTCAAACTGTGACTGTGACTCATTAAAGATGTCTGACTTTCTAGCTGTAAAACGCTAAAGTTATATTGTGCACAAAATACAGAGTTTCTTGAGTTTATTGCAGACCCAGCGTCCGTGGAACTGGGAATTGTTGCAGTATTTTTTAATTGGGTCACTTCTACAATGCAAAAGCTCTATTGCACATAAAAACAAATGACCAAGACCAAGAAAAGTCTGCAGCGATTTAGAGAAGCACAAGCAGTGCAAGTGTTATAATATTTTAAACTTTCGCGTTTTGAACACATATTAACTGGGTGTCATTCTGAATCCCTAACAATGTTTGTCCTAAAGTCACTTGCCCTAACTGGTTTGTCCTAATGGGCACATGCCCTAACGATTAGGGAATGCAAAGATAGGGGAAAAGACTTTAGGGATTCAGATATAGATCCATATTAACTCACATTTATAGACGGGTCTAACGCGAATTTTATTCAATTACCTGACATCACTCAGCCGCGACCACGACCAGTGAAACCTGTGTCGAAACGTCGGTAAATCAAGGTAATTGAATAAAATTCGCGTTAGACCCGTCTATAAATGTGAGTTAATAAGTGCAAGTGTTATTTTAAACGTCAAACTTCAATGAAGTTATGACGTATTACATAACACTTGCACTGCGTATGCTATCAAAATCGCTGCAGACTTTTTGGTCTAACTCTACGTACCTAATTGTGGTTTCATACTTTATCAGGTTAACTATTATAATATGTACTTATTACATAAAGTATTGCTGTATCCTTAAAAAGATCATACAGTGTATGTAATTGGTAACTTACCTAAATATTTGCGCAATAAATGACTGACTGACTAATTAGTGACTAAACTTACTAATTAATACAACGATACACAATAGGCACGTGTCAAAGTGTCATTACTAAAATGATGTCTCGTTCTTGTATCCTTATATAACTTTACTCGACATCGAAGTTTGGTGCCCAGTTGTTTAAATACTAACGATGCCAGGAAACTAACCAAAGTTCTGAATATAATTCAGCATCACCCGGTAACGAGGTGGAACATCATCAGCTAATGGTTATTCATGTGGCACTAACAGTAAGAGCCCAGATAGTGTTTACGAATGCACTGACTGAGTACATCAAGTTTAGGCACTTTAAGTTTATTATCTTACTAGCTGTGCCCGCGGCTCCGCCCGCGTGGAATTCGGTCTGTGTCAGTAAGTGGCTAATTTCTAATCCTAATTTCTTTCCCTCTCCCCTGGAGGCGGAACTTGAAGTAAAGTTGACAGATGGATATGCTAGAGGACTGTAGTCCAGGTAAAATATTTTACAGTTAGGTACCACTAAATAAAACTACACTCCAAAATCAATAGTTTTTTTCGCCCTTATTAAAATTTTACACGTGATTTTAACGACAGAGTAGTAGGTGTATACTGCATATCGGACGATACAGTAAGGTATACGCGCGCGAGCGAAAGCGAAGCGCCCTGCCTGGCTAGAGCGCCACTCACCGTGGTCTTCTTCAGACTCCTGAGGAAGACCGCGTGCCGTTTGTAACCTCAAAGCGTTGCGAGACTTTCGCGAATGATTCGATTTTTTTCGGGAAGGCATGGAAATGCGTATAAAATGCGAGTCCCAAATCGTTTGACTACGCACCGCAAACGACCAGTGCCGGATTAAGTTATTTTGATGCCCTAAGCATTTCTAGACCATGGTGCCCCCTCTCCCTAGGGTCATCAAGATTACATTGATTTTTCTTGGTAAATTGAGTGACGTTCATTGCCGCATTACAGCTGAGAATGGAAATCAGTCACATCATTTTATCACGAAAATTGACAGTGCCGCAGCAGTAACGTTGCAACAGAGTACCTACCTAATGCTGCTGCAGTCGCCATATCTTAGAATGTTAGTGAAAACGCGAGCGAAGCGAGCGCGAAAATTTTTCGATATAAAAACGCAATTTGATAGACATTTTTACTTTTAGTATGGAAATCATCAGGCACATAATTTTATCACGAAAATTGACAGTGCTGCAGCAGTAACGTAGCAACAGAGTAATGCTGCTGCAGTCGCCACCCGAATGTCACCTTTGTCATATCTTAGAAAGTAATCGAAAACGCGAGCGAAGCGAGCGCGAAAATTTATCGATATAAAAAACGCAAATTGATAGACAGTTGTACATTTTTACTTTTAGTATGGAAATCAGACACATCATTTTATCACGAAAATTGACAGTGCTGCAGCAGTAACGTTGCAACAGAATAATGCTGCTGCAGTCGCCACCCGAATGTTACCTTTATCATATCTTAGAAAGTTATTGAAAACGCGAGCGAAGCGAGCGCGAAAATTTTTCGATATAAAAAACGCAATTTGATAGATAGTTGTACATTTTAACTTTTAGTATGGAAATCAGTTACATCATTTTATCACGAAAATTGACAGTGCTGCAGCAGTAACGTTGCAACAGAGTAATGCTGCTGCAGTCGCCACCCGAATGTCACCTTTATCAAATCTTAGAAAGTTATTAAAACGCGAGCGAAGCGAGCGCGAAAATTTTTCGATATAAAAAACACAATTTGATAGACAGTTGTACATTTTTACTTTTAGTCCCAACCAGGCGCGAATCCAGGATTTTATACAGAGAAGGGATGGGACAGTTTTTTATCAGCCTAGCTTCGCATAGGGCTCGATATTTAAGGGTCTCAGCAAGGTTGTTTGATGCAAGAGAGGTGAAAAGATGCAAGAAAGCAGAGCTTGGATTTGGATCCACGCCCAAGTGTAATTAAGGCAGAAGATCAACTTTGCCGTAAGGCAGAAGGCCTCGCATAAGACCTAACGCAGAACTGCAAAAGAGTGGCTTGAAATCGAATCTATGCATGTGATCACGTCTCTTCTACTGCTCGCTCTTTGGCTTCACTCGAAAGCGCTACTTGATAGGATGTTTTTAGTTTTCAGCTGTCACGGGGCCCCTTATAACACTTTGACAGTTAGGTCTCAGGATCGCGGCTAAGGATCAACTCGGCTTGGCCGGCAAATCTGGCGTGCAAGAGAGCAAAATTCGCTATAAAATCGGTAACCTATGTCGAAAAAATCGGCTGGCCGCAAGCCCGAAAGCAAGATTTTTTTCCATGACTTTAAGGGCCTCCGCGGAAGGTCAAATCGAAAGCCTACGTTGGAGATGTTCTTACGTACCCTCACTCTCTTACTTGATCCCTACGACCCTTCATTATTAGATGGGTACTTGTACACGTATAAAAGTTTCATGTAGGTACCTACTCCACGACGACTGCAATGCTGATGCAGCCTGCGCGTTTTTTTGCTTACGGTTTTGGTGCCCCCTAGACGTGGTGCCCTAAGCAAGTGCTTATTTGGCTTAAAAGGGTTAATCCGGCACTGCAAATGACAGAGGTCAATGTTTTTTTTTTTTTCAAAGTACCCACCTTCGTGGCCATTATTAAGTGCTGTATATGTATGAATATGGATTTGATATGGATGCGATATAATTACGATTAGGTATAATTCATGACGGAGAAAATTAATAATTTTAAATAATTATGCAATAATACGCGTGTTGATATGTATGTTTATTTTACCACTACGTAACTATGAAAACTCATTTTTAGTTTTCTTGATTACTTAATGTCTACTCAGTTCCCCAAAAGATGGCACTGTGCAATAAGGGGCAATTATTTTACTGTCGTTTAATTTTGTTGTATTATTAAATCAACATAATTATTCAATTAAATTTGTTGATATCCGTACCCTCTCTTCTAAACTTAGAGTTAATTTGGCAAAATCCTTCCTCGGTGGCTTATTCATGTCACAACGTATCAAATTCAGCGCCATCTGTTAGTTTAGCACGGTACTCTATAGTGCTAGAACATATTTGGAAAAAGTTTGCCCCTCTTTCCTAAGTAGCGCCATAAGATTCAGGGGCAAACTTAAGTCAAGCGAGTGTTGTGGCTACCCCCCCTTTTAGGGGTTGAATTTTTATAGCCTATAATCTGGCCGGGGATGTTCTCGACAGATTAGTAAAGTTTCCATCAAAATCCGTTCAGCCGTTTTCACGTGATGCGCGTTCAAATAAACAGACAAACAGATAAACAGACAAACAGACAAAAATTCTAAAAACTGTTGGAACGTATTCTGTTGTCGATTCTAAGTATCCACAGCCAACTTTTTTTCGAATATCTTCCATGTACAGACTTTCGACCCTCTTCAGCTTTATTATATGTATAGATAGATAGATCACTTATGAACTGGGGTTTAAAGAGACGGTAACAAACTTGCTATTGCGGTTCTGAATTGCCACATGTTTTAGCGTCCCAATGGGATGGGACTTTCTGCCCGTCCGCCCATGACTTTGCTCCGTCCACGATAGTAAATCGTGATGACGGTCATAACAACGGATCCGTATAGAACGTGCACCCGTAACTAGTGTTTTCATTCAATTAGTATAGAATAATTTAAAAAATACTTAAATAGAAACCAAATAATGTATTGCCAAAGTTATTGGGTATGATTTAATACTTTGAGATAATATTCAGCTTTCGAGCCCAAGACACGTAGGTATAATCACGTTTCTGGAGCAAACAATCAATACAATGACACTATCGTATAACGTACATAAGTAAATATGTATTTTGAACTTTTAAACATAACTAATTCTTAATTATTATTTAAGGGGCCCACTGATTAACAGTCCGCCGGACGGTATCGGCCTGTCAGTTAGAACAAAATCTTGACAGTTCCGAACAACTGACAGGCCGATACCGTCCGGCGGACTGTTAATCAGTGGGCCCCTTTAAACGGTCCTGCACCTTCAGCAGTTGATATACATTTGTTGTATATCTCAAAAGTTCAGTGAACGTCTCAGAACTTAGAACAATATGACTTTCGTGTTAAAAATTTAGTGAATTCAACTTTATGCACATTGCAACTAAAAGCACTAGTCCAGTCATTATATCCAAAAAACCGACCCCACCCGTGAATAATCAGTTCTTGGATTTTTTTTTCGTAGGTCCCTCAGGGGGGTCACTGGGAGTGTAAATTCAAAAAGTAGACTGAATCAGGCTCCTGTGTATACCTATTCGAAAAAACGGTTTTTCTTGAATAACTCGGCTATTTTTGATTTTACAGTAAAACCGTGAGGACAAAAATTGTAGGAAATTTGATTCTCTACAAGTTTAGTCCTCTTCATTTATGACGTAAAGTTGAAAATAAACGAGATGAAAATATTTTGAATTTGTCGCTTTTTTCAAATTTAATTTCCAAAATATCGATCCTAGAAGAAAAATTGTGAGGACCAAACTTGTAGAGAATCAAATTTCCTACAATTTTTGTCCTCACGGTTGTACTGTAAAATCAAAAAAAATGGCCGTGTAATTTTAGAAAAACCGTTTTTCGAATATACACAGGAGCCTGATTCAGTCTACTTTTTGAATTTACACTCCCAGTGACCCCCCCGAGGGACCCACGAAAAAAAAATCCAAGAACTGATTATTCACAGGTCAAAATCTATAATGACTCAACTACACGTTTTTTTTTTCATAACAGTAATAAAAACTGTAGCTACGTAGACAACTGAAAGTTTAAGGTCTCAATTTTCTAGGATTCACATAATTTATATATCATGTAACACTTAGAGGGTACGAGTAGGTACCTACTGAAAAGCTGAAAACAGTTCGTTCGGATTGGGTATATATATGTGCATAATGCATATATACCCAATCCGAACGAACTGTTTTTGATTAGATTGATTAGATTACACTATTTTTAAGTAGTAGGAAAAGTTACTTATTAAATTCTGTCTTACAAACATATTTCTACCAAGACATAATTTAATTCCTAGTAGGTATAGGTATATTCTAACCTATGCGCAGCCAGTGGACCGCATACCTACGTGTATCAGTCGCAACACTCGTTACTATCGATGTTCGATTCAATTGCGCTTCTAAATCAAAAGCTAATTATGCCACGTGCCGCGTGCTCGATCAGTGAGTCATTTCAATGGTGTAGTTACCATTTCCAGCGGTAATGAACCTGAATTTGTGTCTATGGCTCGTTTTAGTCAGAACTGTGGTTCAATGATTTATCGTCGACCTGTTTTGATCGCAAATAGGGTTGCTCCTAGCTTAGCGTCATAATTATATTTTTGCCAAGAGTCAGTGGCAGCTGTCTTTAATAATTTACAGTAATTGAAATGTACACGGAAAGAACATGTCTAGTCACTTTTTTGGAAAATGAGATTTTAATCTCAAAATGTGCTATTAGTTACAACTTCTGTTACTTACTCACTTTAAAAATACCTATACGCGGAAATAATATGGTTAATTACCTACATCGTTCCTTTCAAACCGCGATAACTCAAAATGTTGTCACAGTGACTAGACATATTCTTTCCGTGTACCCTTCAATTGTTGTAAATTCAAGTAAAATAAATTAAAATTGAATTCGCATATATTTGGTGTTTTTAGGTCTATGGAACAGAAGTCATAAATTAGCACCTTAATGTCCGCATCCGTATCTACATGTCTATACACAATTGGACAATAGCCACTAACTAACTAACATATTTAAATTTAATAATTAGCACATTAATGTTAAACATATTAAACTATTATATTATTATACACAGTATTTGTCTAGCTCGTTTTCACCTCTACAGAAAAGTTTCCATGACCTGCAAGACTTGAATGAAATATTGTTTCTTTGCAGGCCCCCCAATTCATTACATTCAAAGAAGGCAAAGTGGGAGTAAACTTCGGCGGTTACCACGCGGCAGCTGGTCTGGGAGGAGTATTAGGTACGTACCTAATTACTTCTCTTAATCATATAAACTTGGGCACTTGAAGTAGGTCTGTTATTGAGCTTACTTCACATGAATGTGGTTGGTTTAAGGCAAATGTCGGAAAGATGACTAAAGCCTTGTCTTAACTGTAGCAACGTACTTACGTAGGTATTTCATTTTTAAAACTAGTCTATGATAATTTTAAAAGTGGAAAAATTACTGTATTGGGTTAGACTTGATCTCACGGCCTCTGGATCGATACTCCAGCGCTCTGCCATCTGAGTCACCAATACCTCATCTATAGCCAGCAAATCACACCCAATCACCCAATACAGTAATTTTTCCACTTTTAAATTTATTCTGAGCTTTATAGAAACGTTAGCAGACGTTTCTGCTTGTTAAAAATTAAAATTAGTCTGTGATAGACAGATTACCTTAAGTAACGAACAAAATAAATAAGTATAGGTAAGTAATTATAAGTACTGAGAGCGAGGCGACACCGCTATTCTAAAATTAAATTTTCATATTTTACAAATCTGAAATTATTAATTCAAGTAAGTATAATGACTCTAAAAAAAATATTTCAACATGAATCATAGTCCATCTCTCCCGCATCAATGTAACGTAATTAGAATTAGTAAGAGCAAGAGACCCATCTACACTCATATTATTATATTATGTTGGTATCTTATTTTTTAAATCGTTGTGTGTTAGATCGCGTTTTAAATCGCAGGCTGTTAGAATCACAAAGATTTATTCATAAACCTTATCAAGAGTCCTGAGTTCAAATTAAGGTCGTTCGTGTCGTGTTTTGATCGATTCCTCTTACTCAGCACGAAAACGCTAACGGCCCGATTCGAACTTTAAGATACGACAAATATTACGTCTAGATATGGAATAGATTTGTCAGTGTCAAAAGTGACGTTTTTGTATTAAGAAACGTTGGAATCGGGCTGTAAGGTGAGAGAAATTAAAGTTGCCTACTATGGTATCGCGCCATGCCTAATTATTCTGTGGTAAATTGTTGTACAGTCAAGTGTAAAAATATTTTACTCAAAAATATCTCCCATAGCTCTTATGTCGGTGAATTAAGAACTATGGGACATGTTGTAAGTTGTATGCACCCATATTTTTACACTTGACGAGTCACGGACTTTAATTGTCGAGTCATTTAGGGTTCAAGCTAATTTGGTTGTCAATACTAACGGTACCTATGAAATGTCCAATGTAAAGTAAACCCTAAATGGCTCAACATTTAAAGTCCGTGACTGTACCTATCGTATGATAAATGATTGTACAGTAAAGGGCCATAAAGTTTGCACATCGGAATTTCGGCTTCGTAGAGCGTTGTCTCTTTCATTCTCGTTGCCTCCAATATTCTCTTTCTAAATACCGATGTGCAAACTTTATGGCCCTTTACTGTAATTCATGTTTTGTTAAACGGTATACTTACCTAATTTAAGACGAAGGGTTACTTAATCTGTGTGGGTCTTAACTTAACAAGCGTGATTGTTCTAATATTTTTCTACTTTTGTAATGATGTTAACTATTACTATTTAAGTAGACAATAATGCAGAAAAATCGTGCAATGTAATACGCAAGACATAGTCATATGTCATTGTATATTAGTAATAGATATACCAACTTATTGTAAACTAAACAATAATAAATTGTTTTATTGCCTTAAAGTAAATAAATAGAAACGTAAAAAAATTACAAAATGAATATTTATAAAATTGCTTCCATAACAAATAATATATATCTTATATGTAAATGAATTATATTTATTTAATAACATAAATATATAGCTTCATATTAAAATTAAATATTAAATTAAGTCTACTTAGAAATAATTTAATTTCACAACATTTGAGAAGGTTTCAGTGATTAAACTATAAATCGGTTAACGACTTTCATTTTCCATGAAATGGAATTATTTATGTACAGGCAGCCTAAGAAATCGTTGTAAACATTTGGCAGTAACACAAAAACTAATAAAGCCTGGATTTATAAAAAAAAGTTGCCTCCGATTTAGGGAACAAATGATACCATCGACATATAGCTACCGAAAGGTTAATGGTTAGGTTAATTTTTATTGTAAGTTTGTTATTAATTATGTTTATGGTTTTATTAAATGTATGCTACCGAAATCAATTTCAACAATTTGATTTCAAGCTCCATTAGGAAGTTACTAAATATAGAAGATTCGCATACGCTTTTAATTTTAAATAGGATTATGTCTGTATTTTGTATGTTGTATTTAAGATTGTATTCTGAGTTCTATAACTCATAATTAAAATAATATCTTCAACCAAATAATATATTATATAAAATAATACCAAGGGCGTATACCTACTCTACTGAGAGATTATATCATAAGTACCCTCTACCGCAGTAAGATGCGTCATCGTTTAGTTTGCGCTAAAGTCTACTGAATTTTTAAACATGGCTTAACTCCCCTTCTTAGGCAAGTCTCCTAAACATTCTCTATGTATGTATAGCAATATAAGGGCACCATAATTCCTTAAGACGCAATCTAAAAACTCGTATTATAGACTAGGTATAATTCCATAAGTTCCATACAATTTTAGTTGTAGACATACATCTACTTACTACTGCATTGAAATGTGCTTGTGATTTATAAAATCGGAAGAGATGGGATAACATTTCCTGAATCATGCTAAATAGCAAATGCGAAGTACTTGGTGGAAGAAATATACTTTAAATAAATGAAAACAGCGCACGGCGGAGGAAAATGTGAACTTTCATGAGACATCTTCACACTGTTTGACAGGTCAAATGCCCGAAAACTAATATGCGCAAAAGAAAGAAGTAACGCGGCCCGTTCATTCTTTGTTCCATGCTAATATGTCTCAACACTGACAGGGCATTATAACAACGATCATGAATACAACGAATTGAGCAACATCACGCCACCTTACTGAATCGTACTTGTGTTAAAGTTAACTGCTGTTTCTATTTATTTTATAACTGCTGTAATAAAAAATATTTATAAGTGTTGTAATAAAAACTTAATTTGTTTAGGTAACGGCGGAGCCGGAGGGCTGTTTGCCGAGGCCGGCACTCCTCACGGGCAAGCGGCGGCTGCCGGGCTAGGCGGAGGAGCCAGCGGTGGCGGGAGTGGAGGTAACGGCTCTTCATCAATATCATACTTGCGCTTCACCCGGTCCTTACTACGTTCGATCTAACGCTGTCTCGCTTAGCTGACAACTGCATGTACATAAAAAAAAAAGAATAACAATTGGACTAGTGAAATTGTCAGATCGTTTTGTGTGTGGGCAGTCAATATGTTAACGAATAGTGTGTCAGGGTTTTTCGGTTGGTATATACCGAGTACCAACCGACAAACCAATCATAATTAATTGGTCGGCTAAGGTAAAGGCACCTATTACCGTGGTAGTTAAGGAACTTTTCAAAAGAGATCCAAAAATTAAGGGTATCAATGCTGTCTAACAGCCAGGAATATTTTTTTTTCATCAGAGCATTTAATGAACTTTCCGTTTCACACGTTTTTGGATTCATTTTGGGTTATTATATGTATTAAAATATTTTTTGAAGCCAAAATGACCAAATCTTCTATTACCGTGGCAAGGGACAGGCTGTGATTCTATTACCGCGAATTGAGCTTTCATTACCGAGGGTACAATTGGCATGATTTTTCTACACTCGTTAATAGAAACCAAACTCAAAATTCGAAACCTAATACCGAGGGTTAAAACAATAATAACGACGTGGGTTCTGTATATTATTTTTGTGTCATTAAGTTTAATAATGACACAAAAATAAAAAATAAAACTATAGGAGTATGTTTAAAAATACCAAAAATACAATACCAAATAGTCACTCGGTAATAGATAACTCTTTAAGAGCCTATTACCGACCCATTCGATGTTTCTATGGGTCGGTAATAGATTTCTATACATTCTATCACCGAGGGTAATCTGATCATACCATCGGTAATAGGCTTAATTTGGAGTTTGATTAAACCTAATTCCGACCCATAAAAAGAATAAAACACAGATGGTTTTTCAAATCAAATCAAACACGTATATTACAAGCTTCTTGTAAAGACAAAATCACATAACGGCAAGTAAATTTCAGGTTTTATCTGAAAATAAAAAAAAGTTGACAGATTAAGGGTTCCCATAGAAACAAGGAAATCGGTGCTGAAGTTTTTGTTAAAAATTAAGGGTTAGTTGAATACTTTCCATACCACGGAAATAGCTCTTTAATAGCGTGAATAGATCAAGATTGGAATAAATAAAAGAAATTATAAAACTGATAATTTGTACCAAAACTAAAGAGTAAATAACAGAACTACCACTTTTTCTATTACCGTGGCATACCACGGAATTACTTACCACAGAAGTAATTGGCGCCTATCACCGCTGTATTTTATTTTCCATTTTAAACGTATTTCCCGGTCAAAACCTAAGTTAAAAGTAATGCAAAATCGTGTAGAAAACAATACACAACCTCCTAAAAGGCATTGCACTAGTTTATTTGCCATAACTATTACGTTAAACACTAAGTAAGATTGGAGTGCACTTACCTGTGGCGTCACGCGTCTGTATGGAATAACCGGTTCTTGCGCCGCCGTCGCACAAACTGACGAATTGCGAGTTTTTTGTTACACTCATACAAATGCACACTAATGGGCACGATAGACCAATGAATGAGCTTGTTTTGTGTATGCTTTATTTCTTAGGGAATAGATCTGTTTGCTTGCAAAATACGTATTTGTAAACACCGCGGTGTTAGACGTCGATTTTGATACCCGCGTTAATAGCCGCCGTTACCTTAGTACTAAAAGTTCATATTACTAACCAACCAACTAGACCGATTGTTGGTTGAGAAAGAAAAATACTGGCCGTCCACCTACGTGGACGGACTGGTTGGTCGGCTAGTAATAGACGCTAATTATCGATTTTTTTTGTGTTTTGTATCTGTATTTTTTATGTAATTCGACATTAAGAGACCATATGCATCTCTAAGTAATTGTAATACGTTAGTGTGAATTGTTAGTTGTATTTTATAAAATTGTTAATGTCTTGTTATTATTTTTGCTTCTATGTAAATTCAATGTTGACGTGTAAAAGTGCCCTTGTGGCCTATTTGCTGAATAAATGTTGATATTTGATATATTTGATATTTGAAAAATTAAAAACTAATAAATACAATACAATATTTAAGATCCCGTGGGTTCAAGTTTTTCTCTTACTGTCACTAGATAGCGAGACGACTGTGCATGCCCATGATCGCGGATAAATCATGCTTTTGAATTGTTTGTTGTGTTTTTGTTTGTTTTTGTTTTTGTGTTTGCACGCATGTTTTTAACATGCGTTCGTATTTTTTTTTCTATAGAGCAAAAGTCAAGAAATCAGGATTCGAATAGATGAAGTTTCTAGATAAAGGCCAAAACATTGATACTCTTCTAATTGTGATTTCTTGACTTTTGCTCTAAAGAAAAAAAAAACATATTTTTGGCAACAAAGTACGCCACCATCAAGTTACAGCGTTTTGTTTTGATATAAGTCTTTCCAAAGTAGACATGTCATCTTCTTAGGGACTAGTTTTACAAAATTAATTTTTATTTAACTAATACCAGATAAGTAAATCACTCGTGTGTATCATGATTTCATGAAGCCCTAATGAATATCGTTACGAAATTTTATTTTAAATATGTTACAATTAGAAATCAACACCTTGTAATTAAATTAAAATTCCTTAGGAGTAATAAATAATTAGCGAGTTCTAATTACATAGATAACTATACCACACACCTTACATTTCTAGAACTAAAGTAAACCAAATTAGTTTCTCTAATTCTAAACTAGAAACTAATAGTTATTCTGTGAATCCATCGACCACCCGATACCTACGTATAGTGATAATGTCATTAAGTCTCCCAAAAGGATTGCGTTGGTATTGTCAGGTAGGTAATAGTGTGAGCAATGGAATTTCCTAAACGACTATTACGTAGGTCTGATATTCATTCAAATAAGCGTGTAAAATATATAATACTTAACTAGTCACGGTCTAAGCTGTCAATTCGATTCGATGTTTGGTCAGCGCTTAGATTGAATTCGATTATGTCTCCAAAGGGGATTAAATAAGTGAACGAACTTATTTGAAAAAAAGTCAGCAAGAAGACAAACATGTTTAATTTAATTTTTCAGCAATAGGTACTGCGGGCATTGTCACTAAATACTTTTAAAAATATTCCTACTTGTTGCTTTACTTACTCAAGATATACCGGGTGTGGCCTGTAACATGAGCAAAAAATTAAACTGTAGGCTGTACTCCTCATACTGACCAACATTTGTTCAGCGACTTTTAAAAATAACTTGTGGTTTGATTTTTATTACACTTTAAAGTTTATTCTAAGACGCAATGTATTGCGAATTTTGTTATGTTTAAGGCGTGACAAGCAACGTCAATCACAATAATATGGCGTGGCGATGGCGTCCATTGAAGATAATATTTATTTTGTATGAAAAATAGGGAGTCTAAATACTTCATAATTTTTAAAAGTTGTTGAACAAAAGTGTCACCGTTTGAGGAGTACAATCTATGTTTTAATTCTTTGCTCGTGTTGTGAGGCCACACCGTGTATACCTACTATTTCCAATATACATAATCATTTTACTGCGGTCAATTTCAAATACTTATTAAAAATGAATATCGTAGAAAAACAACACGTTTAAGTAAATGGAAGGTGAATAACTCTTGAAAATGAACGCGCGCACCGCTTAGATTAATTGCATAGATTAATTAATGAACATTTATACTTCGCAATCTGGTTCCGATGAGTTATGTTCTTTACGTAAGTATTTTTTATGCAGATTTATAATAGGTACACAATAAGATAGTACTAAAAGTTTGTAAAATAAATTTAGTATAAAAATATGTATATTATATCAATACATAAGATATATGGATAGGTGTACTAAGTGGAGTGGGTATGTTGTCTAGAGCCTATTCTTGAGGCTGGTACAGTCAAGATATTAAATATAGATAATGTGCCAAAAATATGTACATTACCTTAATACATTGGCAATAATCATACATTTGATACTTTATCCGTGTTGATACAAATTATTTAATACCATGACTGTACCGTTGAAATACTATTAAAATCGATTAAATAGATTGCTTACTATTATAGTTGTTTATTCTCTGGATTCCTTCAGAACTGCACACATCTAATAGAGAAAATAATCAAGAAAAATATCCAGTTGTTTGGAGAATAGAATAAATAGTATCAAAGTAATTTTAATGTTTCCGACCTAGACACGAAGACAATAGTGGTAGGTACAAGAATAGTAATTAAAAGTCACCTCGGATTAATGATGGCGTAGATAAAAACGCAGACAGTTACTAAGATTACATTACAGACAAGTACGTAATTAGCTGGTGACTGGTATTAAACATATGACTAGTAGCATAAGCCTGAATAAGTCTACTGAAATTGGCTTTTCTAACATTGCGTGGCAATTAGCCTTATCCTCGGTCTTTCTTGTAATGTCCCAGACTTTAATTGTTGAACCGAACCGTAAGGTTTTAAATAGTCCTCAGGCAACTTAATGTTGCCAACAGAAATCTTATCGTAAAAATTAGTAAGTATCGTGCATGCCCACTGCCATAGGTATGCTGTTTCACCGAATATGCTAGTTTGAAATTTAAATAGACAAATAAATGACATGTATAACTTACCTATGTATGTGTAAACTTTAATAATGACTAATGACTCTATTATCATTTTTTTAAATTAACTGCATAAAGTACCGGCATAGCTCTCTTTTATCTTACATAGAAATTGTTGCTCAAGGAAATTAAATTTTTGAAATATTCATCATCATTGTTATGTTTTTCGTACGCCAATTTTTAATATTAGTACCAACTTTGTTCAGCCAGACCCCACATGCAAGAAAATGTATTGTTGATTATGACGTGTGTGTGTGTGTGTGTTATCAGGTGGTTTATACGCCGGCGCCACCGCCGGAGGCAACGTGAAAGCGGCCGCGGGGCTCGCCGGAGGCGCCGATGCTGAGAAGTCTGGTGGCATTGGGTTCGCTGGAGCTTCCGCTGGCAATCGCAACGCTGCTGCTGGCTTGGTAAGCACTCCTTACAAATTTGTTAAGAGCTTACAATCAGCAAAACTATTGTTTTATCAACTTGGCATACAAGTATTGTACTGGCTGTACTTACCTCGAATTATCCACTTGACGTTCAATTTTAGTTATGCTACAGAGTTTATTAAGCGACTCATTTATGAGAGTAGACCAAAACCACAGTTTCCAAGAATAATACGGAGCACTCTAAATAGCTGAAGAAGCATGCGACCGTGTGCTGCGGTCGGATTTGACTATTTAAGCAAATACGGACATTAAAACCTAGAAACTTGTTTCCATAAATCAGAACGTAAAAAGCGAGGCCAAAATACCACTATACCATCCGTAGCTTTAACGACTACATTATATAATTTAATTATAATACGATATTGTAATACACGGAAACTTCGTCATAATAACGCAGAAATAAGTTTTTTGCAAGTATTTCATTTTTGGTACAAGCTTTTACAGCTGACTGTACTTTTCTTACCCCCAACACAATAAGGTTGCGTTGTTTTATCACAGAGTCCCTATGGCCACCTCCTGTCTCCATCATCAGATCAGGTCGATGGTAACATAATATTGCATTGACACCCGACTCCGAAACCGGGAAGATGGTAAAATTTTGCTTGGAAGATTTGATTACAGATTTTGTGATTTGACAACACACAGAACACACACAGACAACGGGACATACTTATGAAACTAAATAAAAGCTTGTAAAAATTAGTTTACTACTATAGACTATAGTGGTGTTTCACGCTTCTATAATAATAAAGGCTTAGCGAATTAGCTAGCAGGGACGAAACGTAGGCTGTAGGTATCTCTTCCCAGATGATGCTGCTCAAATGCTGCTACGTTGATTTAGGTTATTACCAGTTAATGTAAAAATATATGTATTTTTATTTTCAGGGCGGTGAATCCGGTGTTGCAGGATCATCAGGATTTACTTACTCAAGCAGCAAGTCATTCGGGCTTTCGTCTGGAGCCGTTGAACAACCCGTCAGTCACGTCGACAAGAAAGTGCACACTGAATTCGATTTCAATGCTGCATCGCCCGTTGTACCTTTAACTAATACCGTTGTAAAATCCAAGACCAGAGTCAAGGAAGTGAGTAACTATGGGGAACCAGACTTATTCCGCAGTAATACTAGATCGATTTTTAATTTTGACGGAATGTTTAGATCTTTGTTTAGAGTTCCAGAAGTGTTCAGACAGCCAGTATTTCACTTTCCGCAACAGTCTGGTTTTATGCAAATGCAAAAGGTTTGTTTTTTTTTAAAGGATGAAAGATAATTGCACCAGAAGCTTCCAGACAGCTTTAACTCCGTACGACACAATCATTTTCATTGCCATTTTCTACTTTTACCTGCAAAATGAAGTAGAAATTTAAATAAATCCACCTTAAATAATATTCCATCTGAACCACCGACTGTGCTAACAATACTTTTCATAATTAAAGTGGAACCGCTTGTTTGACTATCCACAGCGGGTTCGTTAAGGAGATACTTCAATAGATCAAATATTATTTTATTGACATGGAAAATACTTCCTACACGTACCTAATGTTTGTCGAAGCCACTAAAATTATAATAAAAAAGTAGACTGACGTAATTTGAATTGAGATTGTTTACAGGTACGCGTTGAACAACCTCCGCCGGTGGTCGTTGAAAAACACTTCGTCCAGCCTCAACCGGTAGTGGTGGAGAAGCATATTTACCATGAACAACCAGTGGTTGTAGAAAAGCACATCTACCACAAGAAACCGCATCGTTTTCATAACAAGGTGTCAGTCCACGGATACATAGGTGGAGCTGGGGCGTTACCTCCTCCCCCTCCGATTGAAAAGAGGATTGACGTTGGAGTCGAGAACTATGCCAGTGCTGGAGCTGATGCCGCCGTTGCCCACGGTGGTAACCAACAAGTCTCTTACACCAAGCAAGTTAATTTCCAAAGGAATCCGCAATTCTTTGCTGATATATTCAACGTAAGCCATATTTTGTTATGACTTAATTTACTTTTGTAACATTTTAGATAAAGCTTATAATATGTCGTTATCTTTTAACTACGTGAACAATTACAGGAAATTAAAATTTCTGATATTAACAAAAACGGATCGCTTCATTCACGGTAAATCGACTATAATGAGCAAAGAGATTACATACCTATATCCCTTCTCGGTTCATTACTTTGAGGGTAGCTGAAAAAGGTCTATTATAAATGCTAACTGGGACATACAATTTAGGTTATAACTTTCCGCTCCCAAAATTTAAGGAAATTGGCGAAATAAATGCTGACAGTTAGGTGTCATAAATTACAGTATGTAACTTGAACAAAACACTCAAGTTCACTCAACATTGCTTCTCCTTTTTACCCGACTACGGCAACGCAAAAGGAGGGTTATGATTTTGACCGGTATGTATGTGGGTATGTATGTATGTATGTTCACCTGTTCCCTCATAACTTTTAAAGTACTCATTGAAATTTAACAAACGACGTGTCATTCGAATCGTCTTAATCGTCCGCTGGTTATAGGCTATATGACGTCACAAAAAAATTACCACAGCGCCCTCTAGAGGTCATAAAGTTACGAACCAAAAAAATAAAAATAAGTAATGATGACGTGTTGTATATCATTTGAAAGAGCTCAATTAGCACATTTCAAATATATACATATTGTTAGCTTTTGCACCCGGCTTTGCTTGCATGCACCCGATAAAACATTAATTTATCTGGTAGGTAATTCGAACTACGAATCTACAATCGCTTTGGATTCGCGTGTTACGCGACTATGGCGATACAAGAAGGATTTTTCAAAATTATTTTTTTGGCCGCTATATACATGGTGTTTTTTAATGACCTGCAATATTTTATAACGTGAATAGGTACAGAAGCCCAGATCAGCAAATTTTTTTACGAGATCGGCTTTGGTCCCATGGTAAAAGTTGCTTAGTATATTCACCTCGTAAAATTCGCAGTGGTCAGGCGAAGCATACCGAAACGTACCTATGTGAAGCACCGGACTCGGTCCAAAAGGCGACACTAAAAGGGTCAGGCGTAGCCCGATGTACGTGGCGCGCTGTACGCGGTCCAAAGCCGGGCGCCTTCGGCACCCTCATACTAAAAGAGTCGGGCGTAGCCCGACGTACGAGGCACGATGTACGCGTTCCAAAGCCGGGCGCCTTCGGCGCCCTCATACTAAAAGATTCTGGCGTAGCCCGACGTACGAGACATGATGTACGCGTTCCAAAGCCGGGCGCCTTCGGCGTCCTCATACCAAAAGAGTCGGGCGTAGCCCGACGTACGAGGCACGATGTACGCGTTCTAAAGCCGGGCGCCTTCGGCGCCCTCATACTAAAAGAGTCTGGCGTAGCCCGACGTACGAGGCATGATATACGCGTTCCAAAGCCGGGCGCCTTCAGCGCCCTCATACTAAAAGAGCCGAGCGTAGCCCGACGTACGAGGCTCGCTGTACGCGTTCCAAAGCCGGGCGCCTTCAACGCCCTCATACTAAAAGAGTCGAGCATAGCCCGACGTACGAGGCACGATGTACGCATTCCAAAGCCGGGCGCCTTCGGCGTTCTCATACTAAAACAGTCGGGCGTAGCCCGACGTACGAGGCACGATGTACGCGTTCCAAAGCCGGGCGCCTTCGGCGCCCTCATACTAAAAGTGTAGGGCGTAGCTTGACGTACGAGGCTCGCTGTACGCGTTTCAAAGCCGGGCGCCTTCAGCGCCCTCATACTAAAAGAGTCGAGCGTAGCCCGACGTACGAGGCTCGCTGTACGCGTTCCAAAGCCGGGCGCCTTCGGCGCCCTCATACTAAAAAACCGGCCAAGTGCGAGTCGGACTCGCGTTCCAAGGGTTCCGTATATTACACAATTTTTAACAATCAGTGCCGGATTAAGATATGTTGATGCCCTAAGGATTTCTAGGTGCCCCCTCTCCCTCGGGTCATCAAGATTACATTGATTTTTTGGTAAATTGAGAGAAGTTCATTGCCGCGTTACAGCTGAGAATGGAAATCAGTCACATCATTTTATCACGAAAATTGACAGTGCCGCAGCAGTAATGTTGCAACAGAGTACCTAATGCTGTTGCAGTCGCCACCCGAATGTCACCTTTATCATAGCTTAGAAAGTAATAGAAACGCGAGCGAAGCGAGCGCGGAAATTTTTCGATATAAAAACGCAATATGATAGACAGTTGTAAATTTTTACTTTTAGTATGGAAATCAGTCACATCATTTTATCACGGAAGTTGACAGTACTGCAGCAGTAACGTTGCAACAGAGTAATGTTGCTGCAGTCGCCACCCGAATGTCACCTTTATCATACCTTATAAAGTTATTGAAAACGCGAGCGAAGCGAGCGCGAAAATTTTTCGATATATACAAACGCAATTTTACTTTTAGTCCCAACCAGGCGCGAATCCAGGATTTCATACAGAGAAGGGATGGGACAGTTTTCTATCAGCCTAGCTTCGCATAGGGCTCGATATTTCTTAGGCTTCGATATTCGAGGTTGTTTTCATGCATAAAATATGCAAGAAAGCAGAGCTTGGAATTGAATTGGCGAAGTGTGAGAAAGGCAGTAGGCCTAGCTGCGAAAGAGGAAAGCTTGGATTTGGATCCACGCCCAAGTGTAATTAAGGCAGAAGGCCTCGCATAAGACCTAACGCCGAACCGCAAAAGAGTGGGTTGAAATCAAATATATGCATGTAATCACGACTCTTCTACTGCTACCGATTGTTTCCCAAAGAATTACGCGCCATTATTTTTGCAAATTAGCTTTTGGACAGCTAAAAAAAATCGTGTGGTAAAAACGATGTGTCTGTCCCTAATTTTAAAATTTGTTCACCTTTTTCAACCTGGCATTTTGGTGCCCCTCCTGAACGTGGTGCCCTAAGCACGTGCTTGTTTTGCTTATTGGTTACAAAGTCTTTATTAATTCAACCATTAAAGTCGACGAGTACAAAAAACTTTAAGCTAGCTCTCAATTTAACATTATTTTTATTTTTTTATATGAAACGTGAGTGAAATCTCTTTAAAAAATCCGTAGGGGTCGGATTAAAAACTGTAATTAAGTCCGACTCACGCTTGACTGTACATTTCTATTAGGTTTTCCTGTCATCTATAGGTATAGACCTATTTTATGTATTTTTTTCAAAATGATAGACCTAGTAGTTTCGGAGATAAGGGGGGGAATGGTCATTTTTTTCCTATTTTCTTGAATAACTTCTAAACTGTTGATTCGAAAATTATAAAAAGAAAAAATTTGAAATCCTTACAATAAGCTCTTTCATTTGATATGTAACATGATATTTACCCCCCAAAAGTGGCCCCCATGTTTAAAATTCATTTGTTTACGTTACATGTCCGTATTTGGGTCACAAAATTACATATGTGTACCAAATTTCAACTTGATTGGTCCAGTAGTTCCGGAGAAAATCGGCTGTGACAGACGGACAGACAGACAGACAGACAGACAGACAGACAGACAGACGCACGAGTGATCCTATAAGGGTTCCGTTTTTTCCTTTTGAGGTACGGAACCCTAAAAAGTAGGGCATAGCCCGACGTACGAGGCACGATGTACGCGTTCCAAAGCCAGGCACCGAAGGCGCCTTCATGCCAAAGGCTGTCGGGCGTAGCCCGATATATGCGGCGCTCTGCGTGCATTTCTGTACTGAGGACGCCCTCCCAAAAGTAATATAAAGTGATTTCAAATATTATTAGTAAGTACTTAACGAAATCCTGACCCCAAAGTTAATTAAATAAAAAATAAGTTCAAAAACTAAAACCCGACTACTGCAAATCGCGCTCTTAAAAGTATGAATAGTACCATTCATACTTTTAAGAGCGCGATTTGCAGTAGTCGGGTTTTAGTTTTTGAACTTATTTTTTTTTATGTTTTAACAAATGTTTAATGTTTACAGATTCCAATTTCTACTTTGAAAGCGGTGGGGAATTTCCTGGGCAACACAGCCGGGAGCACCAGCGTTTCGGTCCAAAAGTCCGCGTCGGTGCAAGCGGGCGCAGGTGCGGGTTTCTATTGAATTTAAACAGTGTATTTTTATATGTGTTTTATAGAAAAGCTAAGGTAATAAAGTATATACAATAGTGTTCTCATATTATTCATGCCTCAGGTATGCTTTCTTATGCGGACTAGACACTATCACTATCAGTTAGAATGACATTTTATTGGCAGTGTTTTGACTGGAATGTATTGAAAATTAGAAAAGGACTAAGGAATGACTATATCAGACCGCTTAACATGATTTGCATTGTCGCGACCCACACCATACTTTAAGTCGCGCTTGATATTTTGAGTCGCGCGCGACAACGCAAGTCTAAGCGGTCTGATCCGTATTAGAGACAAGAAAATCATGCAGTATAAAAGTAAAAACTTTTAATTAAGTAGGTATTATTACGAGGTTAGGTAATTAAATCTTACTGATATGCATTCTTCATTGTAGGTTTCTTAGAAAAACACCATAAGGGTTAATTTTTACCTTTTTTGATATTATGGAACCCTAAAAACATAACACAGACTTTTCTTGTACTAACTGAAGGTAGCAGCTTAGCGTTTTCTAATTTTTAATAAAGTATTTATAGCTGCATTTTATGTCCAAGATAAGGCAATATAAGAGGCAGGGAGCAAAGATCCCCAGCGGCTCTTTCCGCTCGTAATTTTGATGATATTTTTATCTTACAGCATTTATTGCGTTTTATTTTTTACGAGTAATCCCTGGGACGGAAGCCGGCATGGATTTACGTGACTTCTTAAGATGATAAATGATATTCTCTAAATATTTATCTGATAGGTTATACCCGCACTTATTACATCAATCACAACTACAGAAATACATTTATATATTTATATGGAGAGTAGTCTATCTTCGACCAAATAAATACGCAAGCCTTAAAACAGAAATACCTACTTCAACACTTAAAACTAGTTAAAACTGTGTGAGCACGTTGAGATATCTCGTATGTAATGTGTTTTAAATATAAATATATCTGGTGTGTAATTCTCTTTTCTTACATACCTAATTGACCCTTATAATTCATTTCCTCAGAATCACCGAAGCATGATGTTGATGGTCTATCATCAGATTCATCTAAACAGACCCAAGTGTCCATACAGACACCGGATGCATCCAAATTCATTGATGACATTTTCGCTGTAAGTTCATTTTATCGTTTAATTTTCCGTTCATATTTACGTTACTAACTTGCACGTTTGCCGCTTCTTCACTTGGCGTAGATACGGTCACATTTTAATAAGATGGAGAAATAGTTATTTATTTTACAAGGGGGCAAAGTTGTCGTTTAACCTCTCGTGCTAATACCCGAGCAAGCGAAAGATTCCAAAATTGAAAAATGGAATCTTGAGCGTTGCGAGGGTTTCAAAGCACGAGGGTTAAAGAAAATTTGCCCCCGAGTGAAACACAACATTTTTCACCACACCAATCCGAAGAAAAATTTACTGTAAAATATCAAACAAAATCAAATCCAAATGAATGTTATTAAATATTTATCATTCAAAATAATCATTTAAAAGTCAATTCTAACTCAAAATTTGCATTTGATTATTTTGCCTCACATGTGAATAAAATGTAACTTTGCTATCAGTTTTTGAACAATCAAGAGAGCCTTTTGGTTGGTGTGGTGAAAATAAAATCATAATATAAAATTTTGATTAAATTCAATAATATTTATTATAAAAAAGCATTATTAACATTAACAATCTGATTGCTGTTCGTGGACTCCAGTCCCTAGTTATATTTTTTCTTTTTGCGTAGGTACATACTAAACTGACAGGTGACAATAATGACTTCCATAATAATATGAGTTTAGCTAAAGTAACATATTAAATTTCAATGGAATTTCAATAGTGTTCAGACTTTATTTCATAAAAATAGGAGCAAGAAACCTTAGAAATATTTTTATACTGTAACATAATATCAAATTCACAAAAACAAGCTGTCAGCTTTGAGCTTACTCCATCATATCAAAAAATATAACAGATTTCTAATTTTAGTAGCGCACCAATAGAGGTACATAACTATACCTACAACATTTAAAGGAGGTGCCACATAAATTATATTTAACAACCCTATAGGGGCCCACTGATTAACAGTCCGCCGGCCGGTATCGGCCTGTCAGTTGTTCGGAACTGTCAAAATTTTGTTCTAACTGACAGGCCGATACCGTCCGGCGGACTGTTAATCAGTGGGCCCCTTATCACGACTACCTAACTTAAAGGTTTTAATTCTATTTAAAGTATTATATGAGATTGTATTTCAAGAAACTTTCTAAGATTTTGTTTGAAAGTCCTGCAACTGCATGCATTCTTGTTTTGGTTATAATTCTATTATTTTGATATTAATCAGTCTGTTGGGAACTCGTTAGCACATCAACCTTATTTTCACAACATTATTTCATTTACCTATCTATATTCCATCACTGATACTTAATCTTCAATGCAATTTTAGGCACCTACCTCAGTAGAGGTCTTGTCTCGTATTTTTCTTTATTTACAGAAAAGGTGAGTAAAGATTTCATAAACCCGAAAACGCGCCGCGCCCTTGAGTGGCGCGTTAGTTTTTTTCTACATTTATCTTTGAACCCGCTATAGATATATAATATCAGAAGCGTTTCACGGGTTTATGAAATTATGTTATATCCGGATTAAAGTTGCCGACCGAAAAAATTACCTGTTCCCGACAATACAAAAGTTATAGTTGTTTGATCGGCATCGAAAATCGCTGGACGTATAAGCAACTTATTATTTCTTAAAATAGGAACTATACATAAGTATTACTCGCACTGTAACAAAGTGCTAAATTGTATAAAGAGCGAGTTTCGAGACCGATCAGTACCTGAAACTAGAACTCAACAGCAAGTTATGGAAGCAGAAGATAATCAGTTAGTGGTTTACTTTGAGTGCTGGGTTGGTACACGAATTGAGGGAATTTGCTACGTTATGCTTTGGGCACCCTGGTTGCGGTATCTAGCGGGACTAATGATGGTTTGCTGCTATTGCTGCCAATGTTTTGGATGACCATGTAAGTGCCTACTGTAAGTAATGACCCTGCTCTACTACGCAACTCTCAATTGACTATTTATTGTTGCTCAGTGAATTATGTATTTATAAATACAAATACAAATGCATTTATTTCATTATACTTTTTACAATAGGTACAGTTGTTCTTTGGTATAAATGAGGGTTATTTGCTAATGAATTATAAATTATTGGTCAGGAGCCGACGGATATTCGATTTCACACTGTTTCACCAATGTAAATTTAGAAAAAAAAAAACAACGGGTTGCACTCTGGGAGTGCCGGCAGAAGTTAAAACTCAATGATTACTATGTATAATGGAGGTTAACGCCATCTAGCGTTATTTCGTCGCATTACTTGAAACCCCTAAGCACATCACTGTTAGTACTCAAGTTATATTAGTACCAGTTAGAGGGAAACTCACTAGATGGCATTTAAATCAATAAAGAAAAACTCAATGACATTGTAAGTTTTTCGATCAGGTCACGTGTCCGTCTTACGTCTTACGGTCACGTGACACTTGTTACGAGTTTAAAAAATTTTCCCCATCACAAAAAGTGCACAGCGCCGCTAAAGAAGTTTTCACTTCAAAAAAGTTTTTGGAATTTTGACATATACCTACGTGTAACATAGTACCCAATGTACCCATGTACCTAGTACCCGATGTTAAGCTATTTAGGATGTTTCATAGCATAAGTAGGACATGAACAAACAAGCCATATTTTATCCCAAAATTCAAAATCACTATTCCTTATTAAATAGCTTTCTTATTGTTTGCCTTTAACAGAAACATAGGTACTTACGCAAACATTTTAATTGCACGTCTTGATAAAGTACTTCATTAATATTCTTATTAATTATTTTGGCGTTAATTAAAGTTTCAGAAAATAATTAACGCTAAAATTGTGAGTTTACGTGCGTAAAAGTAGTAATTAGATAGAGGGCAAAGTTAAAAAAGAGAATAAATTTTGCCGTCATTAATATTGTACGACAATCTTACACTTACACAAACCGACCTTCGTCATCATCATCATCATCATCATATCGGCCCTTTATCGCCCACTGCTGATCATAGGCCTCTTCTAGTACGACACCTGTCCTGATACGGAGCCTATCTCATCCAGAAGAGACCCGCAAATTTACGAATGTTGTCCACCCAACGCGCCAACGGACGCCAGGGTCTTCTTTCATCCGAGAGCGGCCACCATTCCGTTAAAGGGGCCCACTGGTTACCAGTCCGCCGGACGATATCAACCTATCAGTTAAACGCAAAATTTGACAGCTCCGACCAACTGACAGGCTGATATCGTCCGGCGAACTGGTAATCTGTGGGCCCCTTTATATTTTAGTCCACCTGCCATCACTCTGCCTACCAACATGTCCCGCCCAACTCCATTTTAGTTTGGTAATGACGCAACCCACGTCTTGCACTTTTACAATTAATATATTTTCCAATATTTTTATAGATACCCATTAATACGCTGGGCGCTGTAAACAAGTTCCTGGAAAACAATGTCCCAGCTAGAAAAAAGATTCAGGTAAAGAAATACTTATAAATGTTATAAAAACTAGTTTGGTTTAATTTATACATATATTATTCCCAATTCCGACTTTTTTTTTCTTTTATTAAGTATATTTTCGGTTAAAGGTATTTTACTAGTGAATTATTCAATCAATATAATATAGGTATTCATCGAAATTGATCAATCTTGGTAACCTATACTCGATGGTAATCATTTATTTACATACAATATATATACAGTGGTACTACTAAACGAAATTAATAACTAGCTTAAATCTAAAATAGGCCCTTGAGGCATTGTACCAAGGATGCTGGCGGCATTTCCTCGCTGTATCGCAATGCTGATACGTTGTGCGAGGTAGCCGCCAGCTCTTCGGTCAATTAATATTCCTATTAATTTTGTAACTTATTTTATTATAGGTATCATCAGATGGCGTTGAAGAACCGGCGAGATTCAGAGGTGGCCGCCACGCAAGGAGAAGGGTTAACAAAACCGTGACTATAGAGCAACCTCAGAATACGGCAGATGAAATAAAAGAGGAATAATAAAATAAGACTAATAATATTTAATTACACAAACGGGTCTACCGCGATATAATTTCATTAAACAATGAAAAAAACAATGAAATTATATCGCGGTAGACCCGTTTGTGTAATTAAATATGTGTACAAAACGCGAGAGTTTAAAGTGTTATAAGACTAATAGTATCTAGATTTTATGACGCTGTATAATGTGTATATAATAAGTTATTTAGTACGATAAATAAATACGTACATAGATTTTTTAACAATATCAGAGTTTTCACTTAATATGTAAGTTACACCTTTCTAGCAAATTGGAGAAACTAGGTACCATTGACCGGGGTGACTTTCAAATGCAGGGGCGACTTTAAAATTCTAGTTTTTAAGCCATAATATATATTTATGTGAGATTTTTCACAGTAGGTGAATATGAATATATAGTAATCTAACTAGTTACAGGAACATTTTAAGTAAATAATGAATAATGGTAATTGTATGGCCGTTTTAAATCTATCAAAGTAACCCCAAATTTCCCAAAGTCACGCCGGTCTACGGTACCTATTAATATATAAATTAAACGTCTTCACAACAAATCAATGCAGCTAGACCTCCGAATGAGTATCTTATAAACATATATTATGTTCTGTTCTCCTGTACGGTGCGGTGACATGGACACAGGCCAGTGCAAGGAAATTGAAGGTTTTCGAAGTGTCCTCAGAGCATTTAATAACCGGAGTCGCCTTTAAGAGCTTACCCCTCTGCCGAAAACCTTGCACAATTGTGCAAACTTTTGTTATGGACTGACGTTTATCTGACATGGCTATTTGTACGTTACTTACGTACAAATCATGTACATTTGTACAAATAGCCATACATTTGACGTGCCCCTCCCCCGCAAAAATTAACAGACTGTTTTGTACAGAAAATGACAGCCAAGGCGTCTCCAGTTACTAAATGCTCTAAGGTAGTTTCAGAGCACAGCAAAATACATTTTTAAATCCAAAAGTAGGTGATTGTAGGAAATGCAGTAAAATATTAGAATACCTCGGACACCTTATAACAGTGAACCAGAAAGCATGAAAGTTAGGTATGAAAATGTTTGTACCTTCAGAAGCTTTCGCGTTCCATGTTTTATTATTTTATGTCGGATAGGAACATAGGTACCTACTGTTTAAGCTAAGAACCCGGACTCATAATACAAATGACAACTAAAAAGACAATAAGAATTGAATAAAAAACTTTTCCATGGAGTAACATTTTATTTATTTATTTTTTCTTGTTGAACCCTGTCTTATCACTTCAAATATTTTAACATAATGCGGACGTCATAACACATATTCGTGCCTTTAGGTCCATATAGCGAAAAGAGCCAACTGTTTAAGCCCATTACTCTTAGTGGTATAAAATTAACAGCTTTTTCGATCTTGTTTATGTCAAAATTGTCAAAAACATAAGAACCTTTGTAAATTTTACAGGCATTATCAAGTTTAATTTTTAATGACGTTGTAACTATTCGAACTATAACGTTTTTACAACTCATACTTTTACTGTCTAAACTGTATTTCAAGACATCTTTTTTGAATACGCCGGCTTTGAATCTCCATAAATGACCGACCAGATCATTTTTTATAGTAATATCACCTTTAAGAAGTGTGTCATTATCTTTTAAATAAGTAGAAACATTTGATAAAAACATTCTGTCTTTCTCGTAAGCAGGATCAGGCTTGTCACACGGCTTAACACTGATTAAAGTAGCTTGGTACCCACTGTGACATATTAAGTATAGCTGCATAACTATGAATAAGAAAATTAAACACCGAAATTCCATTTTAGTAATAAATACTGCAAATAGAACACCGTGTTCTTCGTAACTTATGCAAATAAACTGTCGTGCTCAAAATATTAAAATTCTCGTTTATGTTGGATTATTGGTACATTACCAGATTCTTATCTAAGCACATTAGTGATATGTTTAGTCAATTACCTATTTTATGTTTCCCGTCTATGTAAAATAAGTACTTACCTAAACTGTTTTTAAGTGTGCTTGATCACCACGGAAATTAAGGTTTATATTTAGTGTGTAGGTACCTACATATTACAATACAAAAAGGACAACTTAACTTTAGGAGCCAGACCCTTTACTGATAAAAATATGTACCTACAGTTAGCAGATGAAACTACGCGCCAAATGAATCTGCCACTCTCGCATAGGTACTTTTCGAAACAGAGATAAATTTGTTCGCGTTCAAAACGTCGTTTACAGGTTAGGTAAGTAATTGTTCGATAATAGAGACATGTCTCTTATTGTAAGGGTGTAGTGTAGTTTTTATTTTGAATTTTTACACGTTTTAATTAAGGGGTAATGCGGTGAAAAAAAATCATACGGAAACTAGACTATATTTCTGATTGCAGACTCTAGGAAAAATCTTAAAGGGTTATAGTTGGCTCGATAGAAAAAATCACGAAAACATGTCTAAACTTCATTTATTTTCAATAGTATATTCGTTACCGTGCATTCCATCAAACTTCTATGCGCTTCTATGATATTATGACGCTTATCACTTGCGCAGTCTGGGCTATCAAAATCGCTGTCAACTTGGCTCGGTCTAACTCTAGTCCGCTTCCGTTACACATAAAAACAGAGAAGTTTTATCGTGATCATTGATTCTATTAGCTTTAGTAAATACTGTTCTCGCACCATACATTCAATCGAGACCCCTTGTCGCAAAAGACGAATGGATGGACGCCTCCACAGAATGAACCCTTTAGATGCCGGAATAATATACGATTGCGTTTTGTTTATTAACCGCATTGATACGGTCAACCCATTATTGGCAACTTATTGATTTTAAGGCGTTATTACATTTACATTACAAACTTTTGACAATAGCTTCAAACAATCGCCGTCACTTACAATAATTACAATATAAATCGCTAAATGCATGAGCCTACTTAGTACAAATAAGAGTTTTAACTGATTTCTTTTATATGTCGCAAGGTTTCGTTTCGGTCGCAAGGTTTCGTTTCGGTCACAAGTCGGAGAAGCTTTCAAATATAAAAGAATAATATAAAGCCAATATATATTATTTTAAGTTTTGGTATTAGTTGACTATCTTCATGTAGAATTTTAGTTTCAATTTTCAATATTATACTTCATAAACTTAACGTAAGCGTCAGGCTGGCTATCAGGGACATACAGATTTAAAAGGTGTGCATCAGTTTTTTTTTTGTCAGGAGAGTGACAGCAGAGTGGCCAAATGTATCGTAAACCACCTTTGTTCCTATAGGAACTATAGTGTATCGACATATTTCACTTTGGTCGTCACTATCTATCTCATAGTGCTGATTTCTCTCCTCGGCACTATTATCGGGCGAATACGCCCATATTTTTAGTTTTACAATGTGGTTATACAATACATAATTACTTAAGTACATCAATTTATCACACTACGGCGCACGATGGATCGGCACTCAACCACGCCCATAGACTAGGAATCCTCTAGACGGAGTTTAGAGCAATTATTTCATGAATGAAACCGATGCTGCCAAAAATACGGGGGTGCGGGGGACGAGGTGAGCGAGGTCCCGTGCTGTGATTGGTCCGTTCAAAGACACGGACGTCACACAAAGACACTTTCGACTCGAAAATTGAGTAAAACTACCGTATTTGTGGCAGAGGGCAGAGGGGGTAGAGCTAATATGCTCAGTCTGGAGGATGTCTTGTCTGTGACCACGCCATTCGACATTTTATACATTCGCAGTATTAACAGCGTTTGGAAAAATCGTGACTACTTTGAAAAAAAATCAAACAATAGAAAAATATGGTAACTACATATGTATAGGATGCATACAGAATTACTGCGTTTTAACTCTGAGTAGCACTGCGTGATACGAGATTTTTTCAAAGTAGTGACGAAATGCAAGGCTCTTGCTGTTAACACAATGCATATTTGGGAACTCATTAACTATTAGTATTTTAACTACACACATATCATGAACCCTCTATGATACTTTAAAAATCCGCAAATAATGGCCAGCATGACAATAAACTGTTTTGTTACAACAAACTTATCTGTGAAAATGTTATTATTGCGTAATTATAATACCGAAATCGATTTTATAATACATTCAAATTTAGAACATCTCGAGAATAAAGCAATCTGATTTGACCTCTATTTTAATATCAGTCGAGAACTCGAGATGACGTTTTATTCGAAAAGAAGGTATATGAAACATGGTACGAGTACGCATGTAGCATACGCAGGGACAAAAAATAGAAGTAGAAACATAGTGGTTGCGGCAGTTTACCTTTATATACTTATACCCAAGAGCCATTGGTAGAGCATGCAGTACCGGTCCCGGTACCAAGAATTTCATTTCCCGGTTCTGGGTATGGCTGGAACCGGGATTCCCGGTTCTTCCCGGTTCTCAAAGCACCTTTTGATTACTTTAAAGAAATTGTTTGTGTTAGCGTACAATCTTTATGAATGACTTATTTTCATATAAATAATTGCATAAGAATTAATAAATGACTTATTTTATTAAACACTTAATTGGCGTTCCAATTAATGGGTCCCCCGTTTCATAGCACCATTATTAAATATCATATAATGTCCCGAGCTAAAGTACTAAATCATTACTACTATTGAAATGGGAATAAATAGTCATATGATGAGAACCGGGAAATACCGGTACCGGGTCTTCAGTACCGGTTCTTTTGACACTATCAAATTCCCGGGATTCCCGGGAATATGAGAACCGGGAATTCCCGGGAGCATGCCCTAGCCATTGGACTAATGAGCCATTGGTTTGTGGCTCATTAGCCACAAAATGCATCAACTAAATATCTTTTATAAAAAACGTTGTTTCAATTTGAATACTTGCTTTCAGGGCAGAAAAAGCTTTACCCGTAGCAAAATTTAACATTTCTAGCGTTCCGTACCCAAAGGGTAAAAACGGGACCCTATTACTAAAAGACTCCGCTGTCCGTCTGTCACCAGGCTGTATCTCATGAACCGTGATAGCTAGGCAGTTGAAATTTTCACAGATGATGTATTTCTGTTGCCGCTATAACAACAAATACTAAAAACAGAATAAAATATAGATTTAAGTGGGGTTCCCATACAACAAACGTGATTTTTGACCGAAGTTAAGCAACGTCGGGCGGGGTCAGTACTTGGATGGGTGACCGTTTTTTTTTTGCCGTGTTTTACATTATGGTACGGAAGCCTTCGTGCGCGAGTCCGACTCGCACTTGCCCGGTTTATTTCTCTTTTGTAAGATGATTAAGTATTGTATAATTGCAGTTGCTATGTCTACGAAGAAGTCCTGCCAGCCCAACTCCTTGAGGAATCCTATCAAATCTTTGATGTTGAGTAGGTCCTCTGGGAGGTCTCTCGTGGATCCGAGATGTTTTGCCCTGTAAGTATGGCCACTCCGCTGCATTCCAGCACCACGTGAGAGGCTGTGTCTCTTTTGTTTCCATGCATCCTCGGCATAGGGGATTTTCTGTAACACCTGTTATAAAAATATATGTTTGTTAAATAGTCCATGACCTGTTATGGCACTGCACATAATACTCAATCGGACCTTCCCTTGATGCCAGGCGTGGCGTGTTTGACCTGTCTGCATCAAGTCTGGTTTAGCCAGTGTTCTCACTTATTTGTATTGTCTCGTACTACATGTATAAAAAGAGAGTATGAATGCATAAATTTCACTTTTTTTTCAGTTATCACTAATACACTGACATTTTTATATTGAAAAATCTACACCACATTCTCCCTGTCTAGTCAATTAATTTACAAATACCAGGAACACAGAAAATAGTTAAATAATGAACACCAACACCACCCTTGAAATTAGCAAGTTTCATCTCATCACGGATGTTTTAATTTAATTAAGCGTGACGCGGGTCCTAGCCAACACCGAAGTGGAACGAAAACCACTTATGTTAATTTCGAGCGAATTTCCCGAACCCAAAGCGGTTGCATTCCGCTTGCCGGAAGAAAAGCCTGTTTTTCTCTTTCGTTTTGCTGACGAGTCGAGATTAAAAGAACGGTCGAGTGCTTGATTTTTCTGGGTTAGCTTGTTTATGTTGCAATACGGAGAATTAGATTTGCAGTGAATCGGAAAATGATAATTTTTTAATAAGCGTCTAATGCTACAAAGGGCAACAAAAGCCCCCCGGCCATAGCAAAGGCAAAGGCGTAAAGGACTAAAAGATAAACACATTCGGCATACAGCCACAGTTGATAATTGTGTAAAAAATATGAGCAGCTATTAGGTACATACCTACATAACTTAAACTTTACTTTTTAATCATAAACAAAAGAAATGAAATAAAGAACAGGTTTTAAATAAATAAAACTCATTTATAGCTTGATTTAATTAATATTTGATTTATGGTTCTAGGTTTGTATGGTATAGTGACATACCTAGTTAAAAAATACATAACTCCTTTTGGAATAAAATGGGCATGTGTGATGATGATGACTGGCTAGATATTGTAATACTTACATAGACATTAGAGCTAGTAGAAGTTTTACGTACAAAACATCTACTTGCTCTAAATTTTATTTACAGTATATAAATATGGTGCTAATTTACCGCCCTAGTGCGGTAACTAGCACTATACGTGCGTATGTCGAAAATTTAAAGGGCCATTAAGAGCCAACAGGAGTGGTCATTCCTCCATACAAACGTAGTCCTCGTTTTCCTCCGTGGTTTTTGAAGCTAGAGCACTGATTTTTTCAACACAGATTAATATTGTCAATATCTGTGTCGGACCGTTTTGCTTTTTTTGATATTTTTGTTTTTTAAGGCGCTAGAGCCCTTCAAAAACGGCCAAAATGGCCTAATAGACTATGCCGCAATGAGAGGCGTGGTATTCAAAACTGATATCAATTAGCCAAAAAAGCAAAACGGTCCGACACAGATAATTTCATAATCATTTAGATTTCCAAATTTGGTTACGATTGGTTAAGTTTTGGGGGAGGAAAAAGAGGACTACGAAACCTCGATTTTTGTCATTTTTACGCAGGATTTTTCGCCTCAGCTGCAGTTGTCCCTATCGCACTAATTTTAGGGGCGGAGTCAAGTTTCTAAATACGTACACAGCCAGAAAAGTGATGGGCAATAGTCGACATTTAATGTCGATAATCTAGTGATGTAAGAAGTTATCGATAAACCGTCTTGTGTGAAAATATCTAGATCCTAAGATACAAGGGGTTTTGGGTTGAGAGTAGGGAACACATTTTTGTAGTTATGATATACAATCTATTATGAACTTTTTGATTCTAATATTTCAAATTAGAAATCAAAATCAAAAATATTTTATTGCATGGTTAAAATGGGTTAACAAAATTTTTAGGTACCTACAGGCACGCTTCGTAATTGTCGAGCAATTTAGGGTCCTAGCTGAATTGGTTGTTCCATACTTACTCGTGCTCTATGGAATGTCCAATTTAGCTAGAACCCTAAATGGCTCAACAATCACGGAGCGTGACAGTACAAATGATTCATGTTCTGTATGTCCTGCCCTACAATGGCGTTAATATTTGGTTGTCATGTCTATACTTCGTTTTTAAGCATTATTGAAAAAAAAAATAGTAAATACTAATATTAACCACTAAGTACATAACTATTACAAAAAAAGCTAAATAATTATACGATTGCATGCTTAACGTCACCTTCACTCTAATGCTAAACAAACGAAGAATAAGAACTAACAGCGATAAGACCGCCTGTTGCTACCTTTATCTACATTGTAAATCGGTTTTAGGGTTCCGTACCCAAAGGGTAAAACACGGGACCCTATTACTAAGATTCCGCTGTCCGTCCGTCCGTCTGTCACCAGGCTGTATCTCACGAACCGTGATAGCTAGACAGTTGAAATTTTCACAGATGATTTATTTCTGTTGCCGCTATAACAACAAATACTAAAAACAGGATAAAATAAAAATTTTAGTGGGGCCTCCCATACAACAAACGTGATTTTTGACCGAAGTTAAGCAACGTCGGGCGGGGTCAGTACTTGGATGGGTGACCGTTTTTATAAATAATGGTACGGAACCCTTCGTGTGCGAGTCCGACTTGCACTTCGCCGGTTTTTTTTTAATTTGTTTTTATGTTTGTGGTGTAATAAAGAATATTTTAGAGTCAGACCAAGAAAAGTCTACAGCAATTTTGATAGCACACGCAGTGCAAGTGTTATTTATATGTCATAATTTCATAGAAGCGACGTTTGAAATAATACTTGCACTGCGTGTTCTATCAAAATCGCTATAGATTTTTCTTGGCCTAACTCTACTTTAAATTACAAAGTAAGGCCTAAATTATAAAATAAGGCCCATCAATGTTTTTTTTTTTGTGTTTATTAAACTTGATATTTTGTCTATAGTATTAGCGGACATGGCCTCAAAATTTAAACCCGCTTAAGAATCGGGCCTTATTTCGTGCATTATATACAATACTACCCATTTTTGTGTAGTCATTATTTATACTATAGAAGCATTGTTTGAGTAGCCAATTATTTAAACAGTATTTTTTTAAAGGGCAACGGTGGCAATATTTTAAGGTCTGGATAATAAGATACAGATCTTAATAAGGATATCAATGTAAGTGAATGTTACCATGACTACCAAACAAACAAATGTGATAGAATTTGCCAGCTGGCATTGTAACATTCAGACAGTTACCTATGTACCTAATCTGAAATATGAATAAATTAGTAATATTTTAAACAGGAAAGTAAACCGAATTTTGGCCTTTTGCTGGACACAATCACAATAGTAATTTGTTTTACAAGAGGGCAAAGTTTATCGCCACCGGTTGATGCATTTGCAGCACCAATGGTAGAAAATGCAAGCTCATCATCAACTGCATAATCGACGTTTGATATGACTATTGAATCCGAGCTTTTTGATCATGAATCATGATAAAACAAAATTTTAGAAGGTCGCAGAATAGTGGATTTAAAATATTTATTTTCTGTGATCTCAAATATCAGGCACGATCATACAAATTGTACATTTGCTGATCTTGCCTTTGTCATTGAAAGACGTAAGGGTTTACACAGAGAATATATATTTAAGTGTAATATGTGCAAAAAAAAGGAAACGATACACTCTGAAGACCCAAAAAGAAAATGTTAGTAAATACTGCTCCTCCCCATGGTTACTTGGTTCCTTATTCAACCTACCTGAAATTAAACGAGTAGGTTAGTAAATTATATCATTTTACATTATAAAGTTAAATGTTTAGGTATCTCAATCACTTACTCACTGGTGGACATGGACGCAAAATTTTTGCCCATCTACTTATACTATCTTATAAAAAATGAAATTTTGAAAGTTAGCACGCTTAAAGTTCGTTTTTTTTGCATTAAGGTAACAGATTTTGACATGTCTTATTAAAAATTACCATTGAAAAATAAGTCATAGCAAATATGTTAGAATTATAAATCATATTAATCATATTAATGAGCAAGAGCACCCTAAACCGGCGAGCGTGTATGAGGAATGTTATGAATGTGAAGGAAGCGAAAGTGGTATGTCAGGATCGTAGCAAGTGGAAATCCGTGGTCTCTGCCTACCCCTCCGGGAAATAGGCGTGATTGTATGTATGTATGTATGTATGTATGTATTAATCATATACTTTTTTATATTCTTTTGCTTTCATAAGTAATATAAACTAATTTTTGAAAGCGTTTTTCAATAATTATTAATAAAAAGACACGTCATGATTATTTACCTTCTTTCTAATGCTAAAAAATAACTAACTATAATAACCGGGCCTTATTTGGTACAGAACCTTGATTTGATAGGTACATCGGATATTCTGGGCCCCTGAGTTTGTTACGTAAAGGACAAAATGGTGACATGTGGTTAGAGCTGATACTGTTAAACTAGTGGTTCTGTGCGCTAAGTATAAAAAATAAGCTTCAGCGAACTCATTAAGCCTTGAAAAAACCCTACACCCTACTGCCACTTAAGTCAGTCTTGAGTCTTTGAATCAATTTCCGTAGTAGTAGTACTACTACTAAGGTACTAGGAGGTAATAAGGCCTATAGTAGGTATAATAAGGCCTACCTGAAAAATAATGTTCTTACAACAGTGTAACCGTGTTAGTTATTTGAGTAACATATATGTAAAGTGATACAATTAAAAGCTAACAGCAAACCAGTACATAAATTATATCTTATGTACTTCTTATGAATTACACTCTTATAAAGGTTTCGGCTAATTACGCTTAATTACTTGAATAAAGGTAGATGAATTGCGTGCGGTCCAATAGGTAACCACAACTCACGGAGTCCAAAACAATAAGCTGATCAGCAAAGTCAAGTAAACAAAGCCAAGTCACAGTAGTAGAAAGATTATCGAGTTCCGTAAACGTAAGCCGGGTCAAAAAATTCAATCGCAACACAGTAAGTAATAAGTGAACGCCTCGTGGCAGTAACGCACGAAAAATAACATTGCAAATTGTCGGCAATGAGGCGCGCGCGGGTGCAAGCGTACGCATCTGTGTGCGTGCATTACACACACAAATACAGTCTCTCACGCCCCGTCAGAGCGACGGGTATATTCAGCTTGAAATCTCAAAATTGACTTTTAGCTCAGCTCCCGTTTCGTCTTAACTATGTACTGTAAAACTGTATGTACTGTTGTACAATACACGTGCGGAATGGAAACTCGCAACTCGTGTCGATTTAAAACACTCCCTTCGGTCGTATTTTAATTTATCGCCTCTCGTTGCTATTATAGGTATAGCAATTTTTAGCAACAGAAACTAGTACCAGACGTAGGGAGATATATGTTACGTAAATGTTAATTCCAAGTACATTTTAATGTGAGCGTAACTTCGATATGCGCACGGCTTTTTGGTGGCGGCGCCAGCGCCGGCCACTCCAAGGGACGCATTTATGCGTTAGAGGGAGCAAGTGATATTGCTATCTCATTCTACCGCATGGCTGCGTCCCATGGAGTGGCCGGCGCTGGCCCATTGTGTACAGGGGCCATAAAGTTTCGGAGAAAACAAAACGAGTAGGTTCCTGGAAACTATGTTATGTTTTTTGTAAAGGTGGAGATAAACTGTATTTTCCGCTTGGAGCGTCTCCTGAGAAATTCGTATTAGGTGTTATTAGCATTCATCATCCAATAACCGTCATCCAATATTCGGCCCCAGTGATTGATTGATTCTGAAGGTACGAGCGTCGTTGGTGTGCTCTTAAGTGACTGATATAGCCAATCAAACTAAGTGCTACAACTATAATAGCTAATGGCAGTAAGGGTAAACCCTAAAGGTCCGATCACATTTTCAGTAAAGGACATTTCGGTCATTAACGATAATGTATTGCTTGCATCTCCAGAGATATTGCGTGTAGGTATTGTAATGTTTGTTTGTCCTGAAACTTTGTTTCTGAGATTTATTTATTTTAAAACTAGCAACCCGCCCCGCCTTCGCACGGGTTAACAAATTATACACCTAAACCTTCCTCAAGAATCCATTTAGTAGTTTTTAAGTTTATCGCGAACAAACACACAAACAGACAGACGCGCGGCTGGGGACTTTGTCTTAAAAGGTGTAGTGATATCTAAAACAGAATGTTATTTATTTATTTTACCACAACGTGATTTGAGAAGTGTTCTCAGCTAGCTGTTTAGCGCATGTTTACTTTTCGTTCGTTTGTTGGTGTACGATTCTCTTCTTGGCTAGTCCCCACGCATTTTAATTTTTGAAGTAAATAAGAAGCTATTTTTGAATAATTTAACCTAGCTTGAAATATTTACCTTTGTAAGCTCATATATTGTACATTGTATCGAAATTCGTTTTCCTCACAACTTAGTAAAATACCCAATCGCACCACAATAGTCAATCGAATGGGCTTATTACTCGGACAAATATTTTGTTTTTGGTCATTCGCTTGTCTCACCATTATTATCTGCATGCAAGCTGTCTATTTTTTATTTATTTTCTGTATTGTGGCTGTGTGTATTTTTATTTGAGTTTGTTTGTTTGAGGGCCGTTTGTTTACCGAACGTAAGATAGTTTCGTACGGCGACGGATTTCGCTATTCGCGTCGCGGTATCTTAAGTTACCACACTAGGTATTTATTCGATTCCCCAGCACTTCCAAGTCACTTGATAACTGTTCGCGAAATTACTTCGGGGTGTCCCTAAGGAGAATTAATTTTAGACCCCAATCAAACTTGTCCCAAGTTCCGCAGAGCCAGTTAGGGCCATATAGAGGTTGCAAGGCGGCACACACGAGCCTCAAATGGGACCTTTATTGCTACAGGATCCTATCGTCTTAATGAAAGGGGTTAGTGTTACAACCCTTTTTATTTCTTTCTTAATTTGACTTGGTTTTTAGAGGAAAGCCTTGAGATAACTGTGTATTGTATGATGATAATGTTATGATACTTGTACTTGGAGAAAACGGTTTTTAAAAATAGTTTTTAATCTTCACCATGCTAATTCAATTTATTTAAATTCATTCATATTCATTCGAAGTATGGAGATAGTTTGAGGCCCGGGGAAGGACATACGATAGTTTTTAGGGTTCCGTACCCAAGGGGTAAAAATGGGACCCTATTACCAAAGAGAGAGTGTATAGAAGCGGATTGTCAAAGTAAATTATGTAGCCACTATAAATTTACTGCCATCTTTCGACAGAAGATTAAAACTGTTAGAACGCCATTTGACTTTGATCCTTATTCTTTCACTGATATTTGTTAACTTGTTAAATATTAATAGTTACATATTAACGCCATCTCCAGCATATTATTACTATTAATATTAATCAAAATTATTCGTACCAATACTAATGGTTACATAAATACGTGGTCTATATCACGGACTAAAATTTATGCTTCCCAAAATACATATAAGGCCCCGACACTATCATGAATAACGACGTGACTTGTCATGAAACTCCAGGGTTTGGTCCAGTCCGGTCATGACATTCTTAAATCTCCCCACACACTTATCAGTATTTTTATCAGTATTTTACATCATTACTTTTCACAGGGAGTTTTAAGTTATTATTTTCCTAACCGTTTGGCTTAGTTTTGTTATAGAGTACGCTTTGAAGAACACAAAAAACCTAAGTATTCAATCAACGGTTCCAATTCTTCTAACCTGTCGTAACCATACTATATTGTCATACTCGTAACTCTATGCTTGATGAGACAGAAAAATTGAGAAACAGAGATAGGTAATTAGAAAATGATTTAGGGCAGTGGCACAAAAGATGACCGACCCTCAGAAGATGAACGTTTGGCTTTAAAATCTAAATAATCAAATCGCATGATTTTACACAGAAAAGATTCTTGACTAATTCCTCTAACGTTTTAGTTGCTCAGAATTACATATCTTACCTTATTTCATTAAAATATTTGCAGTTTAAACATAAAAATACATTTTGATTTATTTAATCTGCTTTTATATGATACCTCACACGTGTATGTGCAATGCATGGTTTGTGTATAATACTCAGTATTCTTGTCTTTGGATAAGTACTTGAGATGCAATTAAAAGTTTAAAAGTATAATATTACGAAACCAAGTGGTTAGGATTTTACTGACTCAAACAGCCCTGGGTTAATTTGTCTTTACGTATGAATGTGTGTATAATTTGTTGAGGGCAGTCAATCGCTGTGTGTTTGAAAATGTTTTGACGTAACCATGGCAACGAAGATAACAAACAATAATGTCAGACAGAATGAGAGACTGAAAGGATTTGCTTCACTCATTAGTGTAACTAATATAATATTATACATATATCTAGATCACGTCTCACATCTAAAAAAACGTGCCGAAGAAGATAGACTCTGACCACGATAGTCGATAAGTTTGCTCAAACTGCGTAGTAAGAATGCATAAATATCTCAATAAGCTCCATACTTGACGTACTGAAAGAACTACTGCTAGGGTACTGAAGAGAGAACTGCTCCCAAGGAGAAGCTCCCTGGTGCCATTGTAAATGAGGAGGATTTAACACTGGTGTTAAGAAAGAAGAAGAAAAGTACGGCGCCTCGTAAGACAGTGTGATACCGCCGAGCCGCCTAATTCCGGTTTGCAGATTGCTACACCCAGTGTTGCACTGTATATGTCGCGCCTGCATTATACCGCCACGGCTGCTAGAGAGGTGGAGTACATATCTACACCAGAAGACCGGTTACACGCTGAAGGTGTTCCAGTTTCGATCGCGCCACTACGTGCACTTCAACTCTTATGTGATGCGCGTGCAGCGACCGCTGCAGGGGACCATCGAGTGCGCAGACTTCTGGCCGAAGGGTGTAGTGTTTCGGAGGTTCCGCGAATCGGGCACAAGAGTAGACGATTCAACGGAACCACGCCGTTCTGTCGCTATAATACTGTTTAATTTTAAGTTAATGAAATTTAATAATTATGTATGTTAGTCTGTAAAGTATGTATCTGTGTGCCTTTCTTGTCTAAAAATAAATGGTTTACCTATTTTATTTATTTTTTGTAGCTCTTATATACAGACATAGGATTCTATGGGGCAGAATTTATTGACAGCTAAGGAGTTCCTATATCGATAAACTCAATTATCGATGTTTCTCTCATGTACTAGTGATCGCTCCAAGTTTTGTTTGTAAAAATATTTTTTTATTCAAACATGAAACAAAATAATAACTAAATTCCCGTTTTCTTTATTTTGAAGGGATTTTTGACACTTCACTTATCGTATTTTTTTATAATCTAGCGGTCATATAAAATAGGCTTTGTGTAAACTTTATCATCGACCCCGAAATAATACTACAAATAATATACATTTACAAACGAAACTGGAGGCGGTCACTATTAGTATTAGGGAAAAGTATAGATACTTAATTGAGTTTATCGATATAGGAGCTCCTTAGCTGTCAATAAATTCTGCCCCATAGAATCCTTTGTCTGCTTATATATTACATATAGTGGTTAGACGCTAATCGGTCGAGGGAGAACTCCGTTTTTCTAGAGTCTGTTCGGAAAGAGAAGAGTCGTGAAATGTATTGGGCCCCATACATTCCACGACTCTTCTCTTTCCGCACAAACTATATTAGGGTGACCATCATCGTCCTAGTACCGTCTCATTTTGCCACGGCTCAAATTTCCATAGTAAAAAAATATTATTTAATTATTGTTAACAATTGAAAGTAAAAAGTATTTTTTTCCTGTATGGCAACTTTTAGAAAGGGACAGATATTTTCTTTGGGCGTCGCATTCTGCATGTTTTTTTTTTTTCTTCAGAGTCAAGTGAAAATAAACTTTAGAGCAATGACAATAGAGTAGGTATACTTCACTTATTGACTTAAATGCCAGTAATAACTCTTGTTAGTATAAAACCTTCTTGTTACGTATTTTAAATGACGGAATGAGGGATTAGAATGATGCGCTCCACTCACTATCAGTATAATGTCATTATTTTGTCATTACTTCAAAAATATTAAAAAAGTTTAATAACTTCATTATCGTCCGTCATTCTTTCTACCATCTCTGATTCCATCATTCTAATCAATTCACTGTCAGTAGTAATGTCATTTCTAGCGTCATTACTTTGACGTAACTCCAATACTGACGGAAATTATTTAAATAAACTTCATTACTTGCCATCATTCCTTCATGACAATCCCTACACTATTACTAAAAACGTCATACCTTCAAAGTAATATCAGTTTCATGATAGTGTCCGGGCCATATTAGGTACTTAACACTCACTACACTTCATTTATTTTTATAAAACGATTTAACGGAAAGTTATTATAATGTTTTAATAATTAAATTCAATCCTAACGTTTAAAGTGTTAAGTAACCCATTTTTCCTCGAAAACATTCCATTTTACTGTTACAAAATGTGGCAATACAGGAAATTGAACGAAAGAGATAATTAAAGCTAGGATTATCTTCTCAGCACAACAAGCTAAGCGCTGATAATTGAGCTGACCGCAGCTCGCCGGCAAACACGTCAAGGAAGCTTCCTTTAAACTTCTCGACCTTCTAATTACTCGTAATATCTAGTACACTTAATGGGCATTTTCCGGAAAGGCAGATTCTTTGAGTTGAACACAATAAATAAATAACATGCTTTCATATGTATATGAGAATACAAGAGCTTTACGCATTTTCTATCGATATTCGGTTTTCTCTCTAAATAGAAAGGATATAAATATAGGACGTCTTCGCGTCTTCGAAGTGACGGATGTAACGTAAATATCATAAATGATTAAAATGGCCATATACCTAGCGAGGTCATAATTTTAGCGAATCGAAAAATTCCCATTCTATCCAAATATTTTCTGCCAAATATAGAGTAACTTTATTTTGTTTTACCAATGTGTATGTCACCGTAAAATTGTAAACACTCGTCAGATTATAATCTCGCTAGTTAAATTATAAACTGACGGTAGGGAGATTATAAACTAACCTAACCTAACCTACGTTAGATTATAAACTAACGGGTTCACAATCTTACGGTGTCATATATAATAAGTGTTCCGGACGTTTGTATTTTAGTTTTTATTTTATTTTGGGTAGTTCCATTTCATAACTTTGACGATAAAGAGGAAAACCCACCTCACCCCGTAGTGCCTCGTATTTGGGGTGAGAGGGGTTTTCATACAAAGGTGATTTTGGAAGATTGTTGGATCGTTTTTTTTTTATTATGCGTTATAGCTCCATTTTAAATTGGAATACATTATTTTTGTAGCAGTAGCCTTCAAATCATTTCTCACCCCCTCTCAAACCTTCTCTCCCCATTCATAACCCACCTCTCCCCGCGAAACCTACTCACCCCGTTTTACGGTACGTATATTCGGATACGTAGAATATTTGAAATTCGAACTTGATATGTCATAATTTGTAGTTTACTCATTTCTCAGAAACTCCATCGTTAGATCGCTTTTGCTATTCAACAGCAGCGGGTTCAGGTATAAGGGGTACAGTTATCTTACTTATCTCTGTGCAATACCCGCTCCGTATTTCAAATTTCAATTACATTCCTCCAAGTCAATGGGAATAGATCTTTGCATGATTTTAAACGCAAATAACTGTTCAAATAATCAACGTTATAGCACAACGAATTAAAACCTAGTTTCCTCTGTTGAAAAAGAGATATAAGATTACCACTAACAAACAATTATCCTATGTGAAAATTTGAACTGGTGTAGCGAGGGTCGCTTAATTATGGCTATTGTAAATCATGGCGCATTACTGAACAATAAATCCTGTAGCCAAAGGTGCTATTCTAATCGTTTGACAGCTCGAGCGAGTCGAGCACTCAGGCCAACCGATACCACTTCTATCGAATATCGAGGCTCCGTTACAATACTTAGTCCAATATCTCGACTCACTCGCACTCGTGCATGCCATAGGAATACAGGGCCTAACCGCTTGGCAGCGGGCGTTAGTTAAAATCCTACGCGTGTCCTGAAAAATTGCTTTGGCGCTGAAGTTTGGAGTTAGAAGGGTCAAGTGCAAACAATAAGTTAATTTCAGTATGTTGGCCTGTAACGTACGCGGAATAAAATATGGACAAAGTTTTGAATAAGTAAAATGTTAGAAAAATATCTCAACACAAAACTATCATCGTCATCATATTTTTAAGATCCTGGCTCTTGTCGGTTGAAGTATCGCCATTCCGTTCTTCTCTCAGCCACTGTTTGAGCTCCTGATACGTTACATTGATTTTCTCTTTAGCTTGGTCCAAAAATGTACGTATTCTATTCTTCAGGTGCCCCAACATGTTTCCACTTCTGTTTTCAATCGTTTTCAGCAAACTTCTCTTTTCACCTACCAAATCTAACACTTCCGTGTTTGTTTTCCTCTCTTTCCAGCTTATACTTATCTTCCATTCTTCTCCATGTTCCAATCTGTCTCTATCACGCTGGGTTAATGTCCACGTCTCGCTTTCGTATACCGCTATACTCCAGACGTAGGTCTTGATAAATCGCTTTCTGATATTTCGGGATATCTTCGCTTTGAATAGGTGTTTTTAGGTGTTGTAAGCTTTTTTAGCTATGGCTGTACGAATTGAAATTAAACTTTCGTGAGACATATTTTAAACTGTTTACTAAAGGCTGTTTACTAACTGGCGACATGTTTCGGGCCCGTCGGGGGTCCCGAAACATGTCGCCAATAGCGACTAAAAATTCAAGTGAGTGAAACCGTTGTCGTCTATATACAGTTTATGGCTGTACGTGTGATTATATCCGAAGTGCATCTGGAGTTGCATGTTATAATGCTACCTAAGTATTTAAAACTTTTTACTTGTTCAATTCATCATCATCATCATCATCTCAGCCATAAGACGTCCACTGCTGAACATAGGCCTCCCCCTTGGACCTCCATACGTGCCGGTTGGAAGCGACCCGCATCCAGCGTCTTGTTCAATTCCTGTATTTCAATTTTAATAGGATCTCTTTTATATTTGTGTTAATAACTATTTCACTCTGTTAATTCGATTTCTTTAAATCCGATGTCAATCGATCTGGAAAGTTTATTGCTATCCATGGTAACTACATAGGTATCCGTGGTAATACAGCTATTATGTTACTAATTAAATCAGAACAATATGGACCCTTAATTAATAGGGTATAGCCAGTTAATCTTAATATTAACTTACAAAATATACTATTGCTTAGAGTCTAAATTAAATTAAGAAAATAACAATGAGAATTAAAGACGAACTTGACTATGAAGAATATGCAATTGCATATTCTTCATAACGACTACATTGAACTTTAAAACGCTTAAATGGGATACTATTTGAATAGCGTAATTGCGCTTTGAAACTTTTCTCTATTCATTATCTTTCCAAAACGTTGCCTTTCTTAAGAAAAACTCCTTTATAAAGCAACGATGCGACGGTGACGATAAATTGAACTGTTCACTGCCCGTTTCATTCACACGAAATGTTTCGTGAAAAGGAAATGTGAACTTAAAATTAGCTGCGATATGATAACGAAAACCTAAATTTCTTAAGTTGGCATGGAGCCGATAAGATAGAAACAATAGGGTGGTTCACGTTTGTATGGGAAAAATTGAAACTCTAGTTAGAAGAAGCGGCACCCCCTCATTTTGTTACACTTGTTATGTTGACAAAATACGCCAAGTTTTGTAATCTTATCTCAACTAAAAGGGGGTGCTGAAACACTTTGAAATTTTTCAAAGTTGTATGACATCCAAAAAAATCAAGTTATTATTTTTTAGATTTTTATGTAAGTAGTGGTTTTCACATTATTTGAAAGTGTGATTTAAAAGTTATTAAGTAAAAAAATATTTTTATTTCTATTTTTTATGATTTTTTTAGGTGAAATTCAAAAAATCTTACTTTTGAAAAATTATAAAAAATAGAAATAAAATGTTTTTCTACTTAAAAACTTATAAATCACATGTGCAAATAGTGTGAAACCAGATACTTAAATAAAATTCTGAATAATAAATACTTTTTTTTTTTGGTATTTATACAACTTTGAAAATTTTCAAAGTGGTTGAGCACCCCCTTGTAGTTGAGATAAAATTACGAAACTTGGTGTATTTTATCGGCATAATAAGTGTAACAAAATAAGGGGGTGCCCCGTAGGAAAATAAAAAAAAATGTTTTTTGGGCCACCCTAAGAAACAAGTTCCTATATCATGCGCCTTTATTGCGTCTTGAACTTATTTCTGGACCGGTATTAAGTAGAATGAATACCTACAATTATCAGTGTCATAGAGTACGGAGTACGGACCACACTTTAGCTGGTTCAGTTCTGACTAATGTAATCCTATTTGAAAAATAAGTTTGATAAAAAAAAAGTGAAAAATATTTGAGACAGCTTGTATGTTGCCAGCCCACTTGGTGGACAGCCCATATAGGGCAGGTACTCTGCTCTTTAAAACGAAGTCCTTTCTAACTCTTTCGTACTAGAAATAAATTCCCGTTTGTATTTCATACTCGTATGAAAAATTGATATTAATGGAAGTCTCAGGTGTCCGGGACACGAAAATCGAAATTAATTTAATCAATATTAATGACTCACGGAAAATCACAAACGGAAAAGATATATAAATTATCCCGTGGGCGAGGAAGCGAATTCAACCAGGCTACAACCTTACTAACGTCAACGGATTACGGACGGCCAGTAAGTATTTTGGCGTTTTTTTTCTTTCAATTATATCTATGCAGTTAATCATCATCTTAAAAACTCAAATAAAAAAAAACTATAATAGACTGAGCTGAAGTTAACTTTCCCGAGTAAAGAGAGCCAATTGTGTATCAAATTACTTTTTGCGCCGTGTAGAAAGACAAATTGCTCCACTGAGTATTTCAAGCAAGTATATATAATCTTTTAGAATAAAGTCGTTTCATTATGGACCTAGTAAAATATTAAATACCGTGCTAAGCCGAAAACGTTTAAACATGTAGGTATTGTAATATGTAGAGACTTGATTTACTCATTGTAAACTCAAATAAACTAAATTGCGCTTTTTAAGCTTGATATAGGCATGGCACAAAAAATCTGTAGGATTGAATTACACAAATGAGCTATAAATAGATTTTGAAATACTTATCGAGCTTAAAGGGTCTAGCAGGCTAAGCGAACAAGAAGTGCCCCAAAGACGATTTGGTCATTCTTTTGTTTGGTTAATCTAACTTGAACAGTTTACAAAATATGACACTTTCAATGATACGCTGATTATTTTAAATTATCCTGAATAACTCGAAAACAAAAGAAGATCGAGGACTGATATTAAGCATAGAGTGTTCTTAGGACCTGCCAGTATACCACCTGAAAGAATGACCAAATCGTCGTTGGGGGCACTTCTTGTTCGCTTAGCCTGCTAGACCCTTTAAATTTAATTTGTATGCACGTATCGCGGCTTGCTTGACGTTTGTCGCGGTTATTTCTGATAACATGAAAATGCAATATTTAGACCTTATATCGGAATTCCTGTAGAAAGAAAAAAAGTAAGATTTAAATCAAGAAAAATATCTCAAAATACTATATTTAATTCAGAAACACCTACATAATACTAAGTAGTTGGTACTTCACAAAAGTCTGATGAAGACGCCTTTACACAAAAACGGAATGTTAAAAGACGCTGTAAAAAAGCTTTCAAGTCTTCACGATCCTCGTCCAGACCTGCATTTCTTTATATCTTATTCTCATTTTACTTAAGTACATTTTGTTCGCTGAGTTTTTAATAAGGCTTTATAGACACAAGTGGTGGTTTTACATTAATTTACTAATATACTTATCTTTAAGATCCGCAAATTTGCAACAGGTATTGCTTGAGTAGGTATATTTAGCGGATGGTGCTGGGCCTAAAATACGGCGTTGCGTGAACAAGAGATTTCCTTTGGCAGGATTGGTCCTTAGGACCCAAGGATGGATTTAAGAAGTGGAGCCACCGAGATTTATGATGTAAATTTTTAGGGGTTCTCAACTTGATCTTGATATCTATATCATTTAAGCTACTAGGCCAAGTTTGGTATCGTTTTCGTATAAATCGGGGATGCCGAATTCATTTCTGATATCATAATGACACCATTCCGAAGTAAAAACACATAAAATATGAAAAAAATACTTTTTTTTTAATTCCTCTTCACGCTTAAACCGCTAAACCAATTTAGTTAAATTTGGTTTAGAGATAGTTTGAGTCTCAGGAAATAACATAGCCTACTTTAAATCTCAAAAATCATCCTTTAAGGGTGTGAAAAGGGAGGTGGAAATTTGTATAGAGATTCAATAACCGCTGAACCGATTTAGATAAAATTTGGTATAGATATATTTTGAGTCCCGGGGAAGAACATAGGATAGTTTTTATTAAAAAAAAATATCTCTTAAAAGTGAAAAGGAAGGTGTAAGATTGTATGGGGAATCAATAACGGCTTAACCGATTTAGATGAAATCTATGTCTACATCTTTGATTTAGTTGAAAATGATACTAAACTCGACATAGAACCTAAACTTAAACAATTATTAACCTCAGACGTCGCCGACGCTTAAAACCCCCCAACCCCCCACCTGCATCAAAAATCTGGGTGGCTCCACTTCTTAAATACATTTTAGGAACACAAAGATTAATTCTGCCAAAGGAAATCTCTTATTCATTGAACGCCGTAGTTGACCTTTTTATGGCCTGAGCACACTCGACTAATTCAGTAAGCAATACTTAATACCTACATAGAATGCAAAAAATTAAAAACCGCGAATATTCCGCGACCATTAAACACGGCCACTAGGACAACAGTGCAAAACGGAACGATACGACAGATTAATAGGAATCCCATGGTTCGAACAGATTATAAAACGCCTATTATGCCTTCAGTTTTGTTGACACGCGCAACAAAGCAGGCACAACCAGTAAACAATTGTTTGTTCAATTGATTGGATGTCGCAGGCAATTTCGAATGCTCATGATTTCCTACACGGTTGAAATCATCACAATGGATGCAGTTCAATCAATTTAGTACCCATTTTGCGCTTCACGGAATTAGAGGCCGAGAATTATTGAAAGCACGAGCACGAGCACGAGAATTATTGAATTATTGAAACGTACTTGTTACCTGATGAGAACGCAAATGCACAGTTTGCAATAACAGCTACAGTTATTACAAGCTTTTATTTAACTTGCAATGTTTGTATGTATTTCTATGCTGCCGTCCTAATGTAAAAGGCAATTTTTCGACATTTTGCCAAAATTGACTTTTTATGATATTCGTAATGTAGAGATCGAGATGCATCGACCACTTTGGCCCGTTTTCCGCTAAAAGGGGTTAGGTTTCGAGAAAAATATCGTAAAAAGACCGTATTTGCACTAATTTTCTAAGCGTTCCTAGTCTAAAAAGCGACTATTTGACAAAGCCAGGCTAAAACAACGTATATGCAGCTATACGTTTTTTTACGCTCTGGTTTGCGTAAAATCTTATCCACCATGTCTAGCCTAAAATAACGTATAAGCCAAAAACTAGGCTAAAAATACGTAAAAGACGCTATACTCGCTTTAAGATTTAGGATCTTTAGCAAAATTTTAGATCTAATACTAGTCTAAAAATTTTGTTTTTATTTAAATGTCTCATACGTCATTTAAGCCTAGTATCACTTAACTTTTTTACGTCACCATAATAGTCTTTAGAAACGTATAAATGTTATACGTTCTTCTTATTTTGTATGGACGTCGTATTAAACGCAAACAACATATTTTAATTACACAAACGGGTCTACCGCGATATAATTTCATTGTTTTTACCTTTAATTCCGACGTTTCAGCTGAGTTGCACCAGCTGTGGTCACGGAAAGACACCACACCAGCACCAGCTGGTCTTTCCGTGACCACAGCTGGTGCAACTCAGCTGAAACGTCGGAATTAAAGGTAAAAACAATGAAATTATATCGCGGTAGACCCGTTTGTGTAATTAAAATATGTGTACAAAACGCGAGAGTTTAAAGTGTTATAAACGCAAACAAACTTTTATAATGGTTGAAAGTGCGTCTAACTAGTCTATAACGCAGTATATGCTCCAACCTTCGTCATGCTCCCCGCGAGCCGAAAGACACCCTTATGCTAAGTAAAAGCCGTTAGCCGCAAGCGCAGGCTTGTGGCTGCCGGTATGCGAGCGGAGGTGGCATTTTGCGCGCGAAATATTGACCGAACGCCAAAGTAAGAAAAATACTTTATTATTGCATTACCATCATATGTTATCAATAATATGTAGTGTTTACAATTAGTACCTTCGAGTATTATCATTTTTATCAACGTATATACTTTAAAATTGCCTCGCAAATACTTACGCTCGACAGCAAATACGTCTTTCTAGCGTAGTTTGTAATGGTGAAATTGTTCATACGTACTTTTCTACAGCAAACGTTGTTTAAGTTTTATTTTTTCATTCGACGGTTTGTCCGCTTTTATTTAAATAAAATCAAATTTATATTAGAGCTAATTGTATCGGGTTTAATTCCCTATAAGCCAAGTAGGTATTTGACATTATGAAGAGTTTAAATCTTATTGAAAAATGTTTTAAAGGGAAATTTAATGAGAATTCTTATGGACAGAATAACATTTTCCGCCTAAGTATTTAGATAACCAGGACAAAGGACCATGGGCATCATTGCATGGAACCTGGGTCCATCCAAAAACCAACTGAGAGATATATTAGGTCATTAAATACCTAAGTGGGTTTTATCTAGTTATCGCACCATGGGCCCCAAGCAATGCCTCAAGCGGAATTGAATTATTTTTATTGTAATTTTAATTTTTAACAAGCAGAAACAGCAACGTATTTTTATTGTAGTTTGCCAATATCTAACCACTCACTTGCTTTTGGTAGCCTAGTAAGTCACCTGACGTCACTCTTATTATCTAGGCAATAGATTTCGATAAGAAATGTCGTAAATTAATTACTGCAAATTATATTACGTTTTATTTATCATAGTATTTACATATTACAGTATTATCTATTACGTTTTATAAAAAAACAATATGTATCTTAAAATAAGTTGGTATGTTTGTGTATTAGGTAATATTTGTATGTTAAAATAGTAAAAGCTATGAGTTTGTAATCTAATAGAAAAATAATTTTATTAAAATTTGAATCTGATTTTTAATTACAACCGCTAAAAGGCGTTTTAGAATTAAATAAATGACAGAGTATGTGCAGGAATTAATACGAGTTTAATTTTATTGCTAATGTAGACTACATAGCTCGCTAACGTCTTACCGTGCGATGAAACTCTTGATGATTCGATGCCTATTGATAACAAACTAAAATAACTATTAGAGATGCTACGAATTCGGTAAAACATTATATATTATTTTGAGTTACGTGTATGCGAAAACTGATCACTTACAAAGATAAATGGTTGCTAAGATTTAAGTCAGCAGCAAGCTGGGTTCTCCATACAAACGTAGTTACGCTCTCATTTTAAAACGATTAGCTAGATTGCTCTAAAACTTTGTACTCACTAAAGGATAAGGTATATCTATGCCTGTAATTAATGCGTAACTTCAGATACCATAGTTAAAAAAATACAACGAATATAAGTTTTTCATACAAAAGTTATTTTTCCTCTATTTCTTTAGTTTTGTTGGAATATAAACTAATTAGGTACTGGTATAGATATACCTCATGTTATTGTATGTGCAATTTATTACAATACAACACGTTGTTTTAAAATGAGTACGAATCTCCGTTTTTATGGGAAGTAAAAATTCGGCTGAGCTTATTGCGGACTCTTTTAAGTTTCGTTGCTCATGCTCATTAGAAGTACATGGGATTTTTTTTTCCAGTAGTTACCACTGGTAAAAGGTGGGATTTTTTCCTAGTAGTTACTACCAACATTTTTTACAGTACAGTTTAAATGTCTTTTATTATATGAACAAAAAACACTATACTATTAGGCTATTGTTAAAAAAACGAGGTCCAGTGATTACTTTTTGGATTATAATCTTAATTACCATACAAAATTAACACATAAATCGGGTTATTCCCACTAGTTACCATCAATATGGCGTTTTTTGTTCGTATATAAATAAACATTTAAACAACGTGACTGTTTTTTATTCCCATTTCTTCCATAAATACTAATCTATGAAACCGTATATTCGGTGTTTTTGGTGGTATACGTGTTTTTACACTAGCACGCTAGTCGAAAATCTGGACAAAATCTAAATTTTCCCTAGTATACTAACCAAAAAGGCCGAATAGCTGCTATAAGGTCTTTTAACATAGGATTTCAAGTGCGGATTATTCATTGTTACTAAGCAAAAAGGCAGCATGTGACATATACGGCGTTTTTACCTAGTTTCTACTTCGTAACTAAGTTAGAACGCCGCATAACGCATGTTTACCGCCTTCTTGACTAGTACGACCTACACATTTTTAAGCTTAATACTAATCTAAAGCGTTTTTTATAAAATTAAAAAAACTGAGCTGTTTAGAAACATACTATAAATGCCTAAAATAAGTACATATAGAAATTCAAGAAATATGTTTGGGTTGGTTTTTTGCGATTATCTCGAAACTAGCTTTTGTCGAAAAACTGCCTTTTAAACTAGGACGGCAGTATGTATGTGTCAGTCAAATCTTGCAAGATAAATTGGACCCACTTCCTATTATTCGATTGAGCTGAAACTTCACATAGGTAAATATTATGTACATAAGTTGGGTGACATTACAATTTTATTGGACACAGGAGGCCATAGAAACTCTGTGATAAAACAACGCAACCTAATTGTGCCTTGTCAGATATGGAACGTAAAGGAACAACCGGGACTGTTATATATTCTTATAGGCAACGAAACTCAAGTAAAACCACACGGAAATATTGTTCTTTCAAAATTAAATTAAATAACATTGAAAAACACGAGTACACGAGAGTTAAGCTAATATTAATGAACAAATTTCGAAAGAAAAACGCCAACAGAAAAGCCTTACGGCGTTCGTTCAATGGCAATATTTTTAATCAAAGTTGCAAAGTAAAACGGCTCGATTCGGGAAATGAATTAGAGATTCACTAGATATGAAATAGTAAACTTATGTGACGTTCCACGGAAAAAGGTACCTTATAGCGGCTGGCGCTTACGTCGCATAGCGACGCAATAATATTGGAGCGACGTTACTAATAGCGTAAGCGCCAACCGCCATAAGGTACCTTTACCCGTGGGAAGTCACAATTATATTTACTATATCGTATCTAGTTAATCTCTAATTCATTTCCCGAATCGCGCCGACAGTAAACCAATAGGAAATAATAAATGAGACATAACTTTACATTTTCGACTCAAACGCAAGTACGACTGTACCTTTCACTTTATTACAATGCAGTCAGGTGAAAAAGTGGATGCATCTCTTTGTAGTCAACTGTTCTAAATGTTATATCAAGAGAATATCGAGCAATGCTCAGTGTAGGCAAAGACATATGTAACTTCGTATAAGATGAATAAAGTCTAAGGAAAAAACGTGCCTCGGAAATCAAGAAAAAGTCATTCTCGGATAGATGGCGCACACACCTTTAGCCTATGCTCAGCTAGATGGCGTGACGACACCGTTTCATATTTAACAATTTTAACACATAGATATCAGTGAATGAACATGGGTCAAAATGATATAAAAATAATAAAATCATTTATCCATACATATACATTTTTTTGATCATTTTATACGTTTTCATTTTGAGTTTTAGTCGTGTGTCGATAGATGGCAGTAAATTTACTGTGACTACAAAATTTACTATGACAGGACCCCTATACTATCTATTCTCTTTGGTGTAGGTCAGGTAGGTGCGCTAGCAACTGTTATGTTTGAGTTCGGTGCTAAGCGAAATAGTTACAATACTGGGGCCTATTTCTCGAACGATATTAGTCTTATATTATTAGTGTGTTACCATAGCAACCCATACGATTTGACAGTTCGTGGACTAATAATATTAGTCCAATACCGTTCGAGAAATGGGCCCCTGGTCAACAATACCCCTAAACAACTAATGAACAGCTTACTTTCCTTCTTATCGAACCGCACCAAGTCGGTTCCGACTTGAAACATCAGTTGCTGGCGCATATAAAAAGGAAAATATTTTATTTCATCCTTTTTGACGTCGGTTTTTCTTTTTTTTTTTACAAATTATTCAGAGAAGAATTAAGTATTTTGCCGAACTCCGTATTCTTCAATGTTTGATACATGTATATTACGAGTAAGATATTTCATGGGACATTTACTTTACCATCAATATCACCAAAGTTAAAACCTTTTAACCGCCGTAGACAAACCCAAAACCATTTTGTATGTCTTACTCGTATTGGAAGTATTCTGTCCGCTCAATTATGACCCAACGCAAACTACCCCGCGATAGGCGGTACTTACAAACTGCTCGATTGGCAATCTCAGTACCACCGAGATGACAGTCAGTGACAAATGGCTAAATTGATTTACAAAAACAACGTTTTTTTGTAATTAAAAATATATTCATGTGTCGTGAAGTGGTGCAGAAGTTATTTTAGTTCATACCAAGGACAGTGGAATCACTTTTCACTTGTAGTAAACAGATAACTTCAGTAGAAATTGGAAAAAACATGACGATTTGTTTTCAATACTACCGTGCTAAGCTAAAACGTAACAACTGCATACGACTTTCATAACAACATACGACTTTTTAAATTGCGAGGATAATAGGGATGGTGTTATGCTAAATGAAGTAGACTATTTTATTAACTTGTGTTTGGTTTAGGTATTTTCTATATAATTATAAATGTAGTAATAAATTCCTTCTTACAGATTTGTATTTTCCTTTTTTATTTCATGAGATGGAGCTATAAAAAAACTACCTAGTTATTTCAAATTAATAATCAAATTTGGTATTGTCATTTTACATTACTTTCCATTCAGATTCCCACAAGATGCTATTCGCAGAGAACTATGGAAAAAAGCTGTCCAATTAGAGAGACATGAAATTGAGTGGATGCCTGGCAAGATATCTAGAATATGTTCTATTCATGAGATATAACCCGTGAGATAATCATACCCGATCTCCTATATGTAGATACATTTTTCCTATCATGCTTTCACTGAATTAATTTAACAAATACACACATTATCTGAAAATGTTGATCATCTGAATCCACCCTCTACTGTCACATATATGTAGGTTCTCTCTCAAGCCATTTCCGTCAGTAGAAAAGAGCGGCAAACATATTAACTCACATTATAGACGGGTCTAACGCGAAGTATATTCAATTACCTTGATTTACCGACGTAAATCAGTTTCGTTTCGTATAATGTGAGTTAATATGTGTTCAAAATGCGAAAGTTTAAAATATTATAAGAGCGGCAAATTTAGAAAATGTAAGCGCGCGAACGGCTGTGGTCCTATACAACATTTTAATTTTGCACCTTTTTCTACTGACAAACTTGCTTGACCGGCTATATACATATAAAATATTCTGAACTGAAAGTGGGGATTTATTGTGACTCCGCCTGTTCAAATATTTTTGACCCGATTCGTGTACCCATGTAAATTTTGCAGACTGTATCTAGTCCGATTTCTAAGATCAAGTTCGCCATACATTTACTATGGCGTACTTGACCTTAGAAAAACGGACAGACTATACCTGAACGTGACTTCGCACTGCCATGCAGATTGATAATAAAATTTACAAAATACTTATTATAGCGGAATACATTTATACAACAATGATATATTTACTTATGTTGAGTTAGTCTGTCATGTCATAACAACATTTTAACTAGTTATCTTTTAATCTGCATTAAATTATTATACGTGAATTATTTGACTGGTTCTTCACTGTATGGCATAAACCTATCCCTGTCCAAGTCATATTCTAATCAAATATGAACCGCGAACTCTCAGCGGCCAGTACGTACAGCAAGAAGGTTATTAGCGGATTAATGTCGCTGATTGGTAGTTATTGACATTATATGCATTTCATCTACACTTAGCTATGTACCATTAGTGTAATAAAGATGACTCTTATTTTGTTTACCAGCTTTGATTACAGGCTCTGTAAACGCGTCGTCTTATTTGAATGTAGGCGTAATTGTGTATGTGTGCTAATTTGGCCCGAGAATTTGAACGGTAATGTTCCTAAAGGCGGTATCCATTATACATACATATCAATATAAGACATACAAAATCGGGCTCATTTCGCCGCGGTCTGATAAATAAGACAACATTACACTTCGTGTACCTAACTCCGTACCGCCGGCGACACGAGCACGCTCGATGAAAATTATGTGGCGGTTAAAAGGTTAAATATTAATTAAATTAATCCAACTTCATTATTCAGGTGCGGTACGCGAGCGAAAATTGCTGATGTTTTTGAAAGTAAGCAAAACGTAACTTGGTTTTTAGGTACCTATATGGAAACAAAGATTATAAGGGTTCCGTACCCAAAGGGTAAAACGGGACCCTATTACTAAGACTCCGCTGTCCGTCCGTCCATCCGTCTGTCCGTCCGTCCGTCCGTCTGTCACCAGGCTGTATCTCACGAACCGTGATAGCTAGACAGTTGAAATTTTCGCTGATGATGTATTTCTGTTGCCGCTATAACAACAAATACTAGAAACAGAATAAAATAAAGATTTAAATGGGGCTCCCATACAACAAACGTGATTTTTGACCGAAGTTAAGCAACGTCGGGCGGGGTCAGTACTTGGATGGGTGACCGTTTTTTTTTGCCGTTTTTTGCATTATGGTACGGAACCCTTCGTGCGCGAGTCCGACTCGCACTTGTTTAGTTACTTATGTATGTTTGTACCTTAGAGCATTTAATAACTGGAGTCGCCTTTAAGAGCTTACCCCTCTGCCGAAAACCTTGCACAATTGTACAAACTTTTGTATGGACTGACGTTTATCTGACATGGATATTTGTACGCTACGTACATAACATTTGACGTGTTCCTCCCCCGCAAAAATCGTTTGTACAGAAAATGACAGACAAGGCGTCTCCAGTTACTAAATGCTCTAAGGTTTGTACGTATATGCTTAATGGTAATAATAATAAACGTGAAGGCCTAAAGTAGTCCTAGACTTAGCTCACGAGATTACCGCCATGTGGGATGTTGACTCGACGATCATTGTTCCGATAGTTGTGTCAGCGAACGGTCTCATAGCGAAGAGTCTCGACCAACACCTAGAGAGACTCTCGCTGGGTGGTTGGATCAAGGGTCAGATGCAGAAGGCGGTAATTTTGGACACGGCGCGTATAGTACGTCGGTTCCTCACTCTGCGGCCCTGACAGCCCCAACACAGGCCAAGCCCCGCTGCCGGCGGCAATCTAGGTTAGGTTTTTTATAATGTGTTTATATGTATTTTTTATTGTTTTGTAAGTGTTTTTATATTTTACTTTTATATTCATATTATAAATCACCTAGCCTAAGAATTCAAATAAATAAAGAAATAATAAAAATAAATAAATAAAACTAACTGCGAACAAATTCATTTTTTCGTATTACATATAGAAAGGTCATATAAAATGTATGGAGGGGTATGCTTATTTCAAGTACCACTTTGGTTGGAGTGAACAGAGTCAATCGGATCGAGCACTCAATCCAATTGACTTGAAATCTTATTTCTCTGACTTATATCTATATCTATACCTATTTATTTTTTTAACCTTTATGGCGCAAAAGAAAACCTTAGAGTACAAAAGGCGGTCTTAATGCCATGCATTCTCTACCACCGTAAAGCGGGTCGCGACTTAATTTTAACTAGCGACCCGCCCCAACTTCGAGCGAATCACTCTTAACAAATTATACACCTAAACCTTCCTCAAACATCACTCTATTGATAGGTAAAAACCGCATGAAAATCCGTTAAGTAGCACCATTAACATCATCAGTGGATTGCGAGCGGAGTTTTGCAGCCATTATAAGTATAATTATTTTTTTTATAATAATGAGTAAGTACCTACAGAAAATTTGGAAAAAAATCTGAATTAGTTTCTTTAATAAATCTACATTATAAGAAATATTTGCATTATTTATTGACTAGGGATCAAAATTAAATCTTAGGTAAGAAAATAATTAAAATAATTAAATGATTAATTATTTAATCAATTTTTGAGTCATGTCCACATTATTGGGAGCAATGACGCAAATCTGTCCGATCTCTGGGTATACCACAAAGGGCCATGATCACCGTAGGCGAGTAATTGTTGTAGGAAGCAATATTAAGCACGGTATTCATGAGCTCTCTGCTCTGAACATTGTCTGATTAATTACTATTAATCATACAATCCACAATTCCACACACGTCATGTATGGCACATGTATCGTACAACGTTTTACAGAAAATATGTATGGCCATATGGCCCTTTAAATTTACGACATAGTTACGTAATGTGCTAGTTTTATCGCACTAGTGCGGTAAAGTAGCACCATATATGTACTGTAAATTAATTTTTCATATCTCATGCTCTGAAAGTGGGTCGTTGTTGTTCTAAAAGGTGCGCAGAAAGTGATACGTTTATGCTCTAGCGCAGAAAAGTGGCGTACTCCTCTGCGTCCCCGTCCTACGAACAACTGGGTGGAAATAAAATTGAAAAATAGTGTCTTTATTTCCTTGCCTGGAACAATTGGTAATTGTTTAATTTTACTAATCCCACGTTGATCTTTTTTTTTATAAAAAAAGATGAAAATAAATTGTTAAAAACAAATTATTCTTGATTTCTTTCGTTGAATTCTATTTACTCGATTTCATAAGGCGGGAACCAAAATGAATACACCAAAAAAATTTTTTTAAACCTTACACTTGCGTAAATGAGCAAAGGCAGAATCTTATACAGCCACAGTTAAACGTTTGTACGATATTAAATTGGGTTTTAAAGTTATTTAAAGCCTGACAACAGTTTATTTAACCCTGAGATAGTGTCGCTGCAAACAGGTTACGTATGGCAATAATGTGCGTACGTCATGTGTAGTCGGGGTAGTGGGCATTGGCTTCATGTTGATACTCGTATAATGTCAAAACATTGCTTACAGAGAATTCGGTTCTTTCAATTTACCTATTCGTCAAAATCTGATTCTAAATATTCAATATTTATATATTCTTTGTTTTCTGACTCTGACGAAGTCTCATTTTCATCAGATGTTGTGTCGCTTTCAGGACCACCAACCTCGATTATAAAACGTTCAGTCTCCAATTCGATTATAGGACTTTTATCGTCGATCTACATAAACCTTAAATGAAATATTAAAGTTTAAATCAAACAACTAACCAGTTCAATAAAACCGCACTATAAAATGTCAATACCGGTCATGTCAACAACCAACTTTAAAACATTGTTTATTGGAATGCTATATAATCCTTCGTCTTTTTTAAGCTGTAAGTATTTCATTGCATTCACTACAATTTTTTTCGCATCTTTGGGATTTTTTTTTGGCATTTTTGTAATAAAACCGTTTATATTTGAATATATTCGTAGATATTTTCCGTTTGTTACATCGGTGACATTCGATGACATCCAACGTTCGTTGTCAAAGAGTACTTGTTGCCAGTAAAAGAAATTAGTACCATTGAAAATCCGCAAAATGGCGAGGGTCAAATAAACTGTTGTCAGGCTTTAGCACTATATTCATGAAAATAAATTAAAATACAAGATAAAAAATTCTTATATTATCAATTAAATTGTTATTTAATATTTAAAATACTTTTATTATAATATGTTCTTACCAAGGTCGCGGTGCGGTCCGGTAGTCTGTTGCGGCTTTTAGAACGAAAAAGTATAAAATTAAAAAGTAAGAGGCAATCCCGCTGATTTTCATACTATAATGAACAAATAATTTTAAAATTAGTGCAGTTTGTGTAAAAATGTGTGTTTTCGTAAATATTGCAATCTAAATGATTTTCGCTAGGGGTTATTAACCTTCACATATGTAAAGTCTCCGATTGCAAGTAAGTCCTAAGGAAAAAATCATGGCCGTGGGTCTATTAGGTACTTCATTACTAATTTTGCGAAATTGCTTTGTCTTGTTTGGTTTCCTCGCATTCGATATGAAAAGTAGAGTGTTTAACTCGGGTGAAAGGCACCATTTCCGTCTCGGACTATTGACGCTCTCACTGCGTTCGAGCGCCAAACTACCTCGACAGAAATGGGTGCCTTTCAACCCTTGGTTAACAATCTACTATTACAGTATATATGGTCCTATTTTCCCGCACTAGTGCGTAAAATAGCACTTTTCGTGCGTATGTCAAAAGTTTAAAGGGCCATATGTACCTACTGTAAAACGTTGTACGATACACGTGCGAATAGGTAATTCCCAACTCGTGTCGATTTAAAACACTCCCTTCGATCGTGTTTTAATTTATCGCCACATGTTTGGAATTTCCTCTTTTCCGCACTTGTATCGTAAATAACTATTACCTTTGAATGCACGTATGTAGTTGTGTTGTGATAGGTACTCTTCATAAAATCTCCAACGTCCTCTACTTACTTAATGAAACTCCCTGGCTCCAATTTCACCACCGTGACAGGTGCGACAATTGTAAAACATCACTGTTGCTGACGTCACAGGCATCCATGGGCTACGGTTACCGCTTACCATCGGGCGGGCCGTATTCCTGTTTGCCACCATCATTGTTTTATTAAAAAACCGGGCAAGTGCGAGTCGTACTCGCGCACGAAGGGTTCCGTACCATAATGCAAAAAAAAAACGAAAAAAAAAAGCAAAAAAAAAAAACGGTCACCCATCCAAGTACTGACCACTCCCGACGTTGCTTAACTTTGGTCAAAAATCACGTTTGTTGTATGGGAGCCCCATTTAAATCTTTATTTTATTCTGTTTTTAGTATTTGTTGTTATAGCGGCAACAGAAATACATCATCTGTGAAAATTTCAACTGTCTAGCTATCACGGTTCGTGAGATACAGCCTGGTGACAGACAGACGGACGGACAGACGGACGGACGGACTGACGGACGGACGGACGGACGGACAGCGAAGTCTTAGTAATAGGGTCCCGTTTTACCCTTTGGGTAAGGAACCCTAAAAATACTTTATTATATCGTAAAAAAACAGATATTTCTCTTGCTAAGTTTATGACAATTGTCACAAGAAACACTACAATTGTCACGAAATTCCGACATATAACTCATTACCTGTCAAGAATTACCTACAATTCTTCTAAATCTTGACAATTGTCAGAAACTTCGCAAAAGAAATATCTGCTTTTTTCCGATATAATAAAGTTTTTTTTTAATAATACAATGATGGTGGCAAACAGGAATACGGCCCGCCAGATGGTAAGTGGTAACCGTAGCCCATGGATGCCTGTGACGTCAGCAACAGTGATTTTACAATCGTCGCACCTGTCACCGTGGTGAAATTGGGGCCGGTCTAGTGATGTGCCGAGAGTAAAATACCATTACCGGTATTTTACCATTTGGGAATATTACCAGTAAATTACCATTCTTCCCGGTAATATTCCCAAAAGCGGGTAATATACTCGATAGCGATCTTGGCGGAGGCTGAGACCGCTTGGTGTGGCACGTGCCCAGGGGTGACCGCCCCGGCCACAAAACATGTCCAGAGAGCCTGGGATACCCCCGGCCTTAAAGCTACTCACGCGTCTCTCATACAAAATAGTCCGGACGACTCAGATCGCGCCCGCCTACTAGCTGTCTCTAGTTACGAATCGGGTCACTGGCTGAACGCCTTACCGTCTCGCAATATTGGTACTGTTTTAGAAAAAAACACGCTTAGAATATCAGTTTGCCTGCGCATTGGGGCCAAAATATGCTCCGCCCACACCTGTGCTTGCGGCCACACGTGGACCAGCTAGGTCGACATGGCCTCTCTTGCGTCAAAAGCGCCGGCCGTTTATATCGCCACGGCACCATCAATGATTTGGTTCGGCGGTCGCTTGCTACCGTTTCTGTGCCTGCTACTTTAGAACCCTCAGGCATGGCGAGAGACGATGGTAAGCGACCGGACGGAGCCACACTGGTGCCGTGGAGACTGGGTAGGCCTTTGGTGTGGGACGCTACATGCGTAGACACCTTTGCGCAGTCCCACATCCAGACTACCCGGGCACAGGCTGGCGCTGCTGCCGACCAGGCCCAACTACTCAAGCGCCGCAAATACTCATCTTTACTGCAAGATTATGAGTTTGCGGCGCTTGCAGTGGAAACAATGGGTCCTTGGTCGGCGGACATGAAAACTTTCATGGGGGACCTGTCGACACGGCTGGTCGACGCTTCGGGAGACCATAGGGCTGGCGCTTACCTCTCCCAGCGCATATCGCTGGCAATACAGAGAGGTAACGCAGCCAGCGTTATGGGCTCAATGCCGCAGGCGGAGGTTCTAGAAGGGGTATTCTCTTTATAACTTCTTTTTATTTTTATATATTTTATTAGTATAATTTAGTTTTTATATAATATTAAGCTATAAAAAATTACCACTTTACGTATAAAAACAATGTCATTGTACTACACCTTACCTACTCATAAAAATGTGATGATTATTATTAAATCAATGTGATTTTTACATTTTCGTTTTAGTTTTACTAAAATTCTAGTATTATTCATTGAGTGGTTTTGACTGGAACTGGTTTTGACTATGCCCACTTGCCCAGACAAGGGGAATACTTCCTAGTAATATTGGTAAAATACCGAGTAACATTGGGAAAATTACCAGTAGTTTTGGGAATTTACTAGAAAAGTAAACCTATGTTGATTTTTTGCACTTCGTATGATGCATTTGTTGACAAGTAATGATTTAATGTAAAACAACTTATGTTGACATTTACTTAATTTGAATATTACCGTAAATTACTGATTCTGGGTAATCTTACCGGTAACATTACTGGGTATTTTACCACCTTGGGTATTTTACCGGTAACGGCACATCACTAGGCCGGTCTATTTGTTATTTATCTTTGTCTGTCGCTTTTCGGTGAAGGAAAACATCGTGAGGAAACCGGACTAATCCCAATAGGCCTAGTTGACCCTCTGGGTTGGAAGGTCAGATGGCAGTCGCTTTCGTAAAAACTAGTGCCTACGCCAATTCTTGGGATTAGTTGCCAAGCGGACCCCAGGCTCCCATGAGCCGTGGCAAAATGCCGGGACAACGCGAGGAACATGATGATGATCTTTGTCTCTGTACATTGTATACAATATTATGTAATGATATGCTGATTAAGACTGTTTGTGTTCTAAATAAACCAAAAAAAAACAGATAAAATCACAGAATTAGTACTAGCGGTTGACCAAAATCAGCTGCAAATGGTGTTAAAGGTATGAAAATCGGCACGATTAATCTTTAGGCCATTTGAATTAATTTGACCCGTAGCACCAAAAAAAAAACAAACGGAAAGGAGTTATGATGTCACCTTATTTTTGTATGGAAAATAAAAAAAATTGTTCAGAAACCTATCATGTGTGGTATTAAATGAAAGGGCATTTTGAGCCGGCTCTAAAAATATATCACATTATTATATTTCCGTCACTTGCATTCAATTAAAATAAAAATAATTTTCAAAACATACCAAGTTTGGGCTCTTCCAGATACGAACCCGATGAATTATTTTTTGTAAAATATACCTCAAGTAATACCCAATATCCTCATATCTAACCCCAAGAAATTAATTTCGAAAATATTTAGTTTTAGTATTTTTTTATTATTTTTTATTATTACAAAATGTGATCTATCAATCTATCAATGAAACGGCCTCCTAGCCTAGTCGATAGTGACAGATTTAATTGATTTCTTGGGGTTAGATATGAGAATATTGGGTATTACTCGTACTTGAGGTATATTTTACAAAAAATAATTCAACGGTTTCGTATCTGGAGGAGCCCAAACTTGGTATGTTTTGAAAATTATTTTTATTTTAATTGAATGCAAGTGACGGAAATATAATAATGTGATTTATTTTTAGAACCGGCTCAAAATGCCCTTTCATTTAATACCACACACGATAGGTTTCTGAACAAAACTTTGTTTTTTTCCATACAAAAAAAAAGATGACGTCATAACTCCTTTCCGTTTGTTTTTTTTTTTTTTGGCGCTACGGGTCAAATTGATTCAAATGGCCTAAAGATTAATCGTGCCGATTTTCATACCTTTAACACTATTTGCAGCTGATTCCCGAATTTCAGGTTGTACCGCTATCGCTAAATGCACTTCTTTTAGGTAATGATGTTTCCTAACAGGTGGCCTAGCCAAGGTGACAATCGCTTGCGCTTCGCTATCGAATCGCTTTGTGTCTCTCTATTACTCTTCCATATTAGTGTGACAGTGACAGTTGCGTTTCGTTCGCTACGGAGCGTTAGCGATTAGCATCTTGTCTACGGGGCCTGTTCTTTTTCTGGATTTACACCCGTCGTGTGAGTCGGGTTGCCTTCAATTCACTGTACAAAAGGCTGATTGAGTCGAGAGGCAATAACAGAATGCGAGTACAGATAACCAAATCTTTTTTCTTTTTTTTACGAATCGACTGTGCTTAATGTTATAAATATAAAAAAATAGTAACGGTTTGTAAAAAACAACCTTTGAATTGGAGGGACAGTTATAACAGGATTAGTCTGATTTATGAAGAGCATCACAAATAAACTATGTGCAGACAAAGGTAATAGTATATTACGATACAAGTGCGAAAGGTAGGAAATTAAATCGACACGAGTTGCGAATTACCTTTTCGCACGTGTATTGTACAACGTTTTACAGTACAATATGGCCCTTGAAATTTTCGACATAGGCACGTATAGTGCTATTTTACGCACTAGTGTGGGAAAATAGGACCATATGTACTGTAATAGTTATTTACGATACAAGTGCGGAAAAGAGGAAATTCGACACGAGTGGCGATAAATTAAAACACGACCGAAGGGAGTGTTTTAAATCAACACGAGTATCGAATTACCTATTCGCACGTGTATCGTACAACGTTTTACAGTACATATGGCCCTTTAAACTTTTGACATACGCACGAAAATTGCTATTTTACGCACTAGTGCGGGAAAATAGGACCATATGTACTGTAAATTAATATACAGTACATTATGGTGCTACTTTACCGCACTTTTGCGATAACTAGCACATTACGTAACTATGCCGTAAATTTATAGGGCCTTATGTAAAATTTTATGAATATTGTTCATATCTGACAGGCATTTTAAATATTAGCAATATTCAAATCAAAGTGAAATGGCATCACGAAATTATCACGTATAGCATTACCACGAGATTGGATGTTCGACACTTTAATTCAAGGCATTAATCTTGTGCAGGAGGCATATCAACATTATATTGTCGATTAAACATTTTTGTCGCGTGCGCTTGCTCTCTAAAGGAGCTAATAGAGCTGTTACTATATTAAAATTTTATTTTATTATCCAAATACGCTCCCCAGGTTTATTCGTCCCGAATCTGGGCGCGTAAGTCGAGACCTCGTATGTTCGGCGACACATCCAATTTTCCGCGTTGCTTTCAAGCTACACGGTATTGTGTGCCATTCACATGTTGGCACTTGGGTTGGAATTAAAATCAGAAGGTTCTATTGTAGTATCTTATAAAGTAGATAGAAGCTTATAGACGCGGAATCTGCTCGAGGCGAACCTATCACCGCACTTATCGCAACTCTAGCGTCGGATATTTCGGTTCGGTGGCAGACGCCATTAGAACCTTTTAAATGTCATCAATTCGGTCATCTTTCTATCGTAAATACACGAGTAAATACACCACGAAACCCATTAGTTGCCAGCTAATATCGAATCTATCTTTCATTACCTACATTTTAGCTTGACCTACATTTTTGTGTGGTACAATATTGATTTGACGTTTGCAGGATGAGTATTGGATTAGGTGAATACAACTCACTAACTCACTCATAAATTGACTTCACTTAATAAATTTAGATATTTTCTATGGCACCTGCCTTTTATATGGAATAATAAAATCTCTCAGTTACCATTGAGACCCAGTTTCTAAATTTCTAAAAAAAATTAGCTCATGTGTGATGTGCTGATGTGCCTAAAACTTAACCCTTTACCAGGCTGACAGTTCAAAAATGACAATCGAATGTCAGTCTTACTCTTCGAAAATAGAACACATGTTTGAAGTGCCGTATGTGGGAAATATATATCCCTTAGCAGGGTAAAGGGTCAACATAATGAATACTCTCCACTTATTGCGACTTCTGTCCCTAAAGGTGATAACGTGTTAACATAGTTTTTTTTTTAAACTGTTACTATTAGTAAACTACTGGGTTTTCTGCTTCAAACATATATTTAATAAAAACTCGTAAAATAAAAGCCTTACCAACCTTACACTTCCATAACTACAGACGCGAATAATTTGTTGCTCTTCACGGCAAACGAATCCCTGGTTTACGTTTATTTTCCACATTCTGCCGGCGCCTGTTTCGCTTACGAATACACAGATTGAACCTCTGATTGAAATTCGAAATGGAAAACACGTCAGTTGTTAAAAGTTTACGGCAAAGGAGTTAATGAGTTATTTGTGTATACATGCATATCAAATAAAAACTAAATTAATTTTGTATTAAGCAGAAACGTCTGCAAACAATAACACGATGCTTAAAAATAAAGGAACAAATTAAAAAATTCGCTGTATCGGGGAGACTCGAACTCGCGAACTCCGGGGTACCAGCCCATCGCTCTATGTAGAGTTAGACCAAGAAAAGTCTGCAGAGATTTTGATAGCCCACGCAGTGCAAGTGTTATTTTAAACGTCAAACTACTATGAAATTACTTTTCTTGGTCTAACTCTATCCACTGAGCTACCTAACCTTTAACTGAGCTTTGTTTCTAAGCATTGAAATATCAGCTAGCATGGAAAAACGATTCAATGTGTGCGTTAAATTACAGTGTCACTCTAGGTCTAGAGTGTCACTAAAGCTCATTTCAAAGAATTACGAAAATGAAATAGGTAGTTTCAGGGAAAACAAGTTTTTTTTTTAAGGAAATTCTGATTACTTAAAGTGCTGGTTTTGTTTAATTAATCAATCGCAATCAACATTTTGATTACGTTCGTTTGTATCTCTCGCACAATTAAAACAAATACAAAAAAATCTGAATTATTTTATTAACTAGGAAGTTACGGCAAGAAAGAATGTTTTATTACAGCACACGTAGACAAGTACAGGATTTGTAAATTTTTTTGATGGCATGGTTTTATGCATCGCTAATTCTGACGTTTACAATACAAAAAAATTTATTCCATACTTTAATAAAAGTAATTAAGACAGATAATACAACAACAGGCGGTTTTATTAAAAATCAAAATTTTCCAGACTAAGTCTACCTCTCTAAGAAAACATTTCAATCAACAACATTTTTTCATAAAAAGTATTATTACCAAGTTTTAGTTGTCACCCGACGACATTAAGTACGTGAAATAAACTCTGCTTTTTGACACAGCGTTTATTGGAGTCTCAAAATTAAATTCGGAGCGTGAGAGCTTAACCAACACATTTGGCAAAACAAAATAATATAAAACATTAAAAAATAATACAAAATTAACGATCTACCTCTTCTAGGTGTCTTCAGTCGTGGCCAGCATGCTAGTGCGGCACTGTAACAAAAAAATTGTATGTTTAATTCGGCTACAAATATAATGACCACCAAAAAATACTTTGGTACCCTAAATAAAAAAATCATGCTTACCAAAAAAAATTACTGAACACCAAAAAAATAAGACCTAAAAATACAAAAGTACCACCATTTTAATTACGACTGCACTTCAAATTGTATTCAAATACCAAATATATTGAATGATCACCAAAAATCATTAATGATCACCAAATCTTGAAGACCAAATTAATGCGATATTTTCACCTAAATAAACCACTATGATTACCAAAAAATGTATACATATTACCAAATAAACTGATGCCATAATTACTAGCCCCTCCCGCTCAACCCCCCGTACCCCGCACCGCATACCTACCTTACCTAATCTACTTTTCTAGTAGCATTTCGTTATGCTACTAGAAAAGTAAGTCAAACTGCTATCAGTTAAGTGGGTTAGGTTAGCACTGCGACCCTTACAGAAACGAAATGGTACTAGAAAAGTAGGTCAGGTTAGGTTTGAACTGCGACCTTTACAGAAACGAAATGCTACTATAAAAGTGGGTTAGGTTAGGTTAGAACTACGATCCTCACAGAACCGAAATGCTACTAAAAAAGTGGGCTAGGTTAAGTTTCAACTGCTACCCATACAGATACGAAATGCTACTAGTAAAGTGGGTTAGGTTAGGTTTGAACTGCGACCCATACAGAAACGAAATGCTACTAGAAAAGTGGGTTAGGTTGGCTATTCTATTAAAGCAAATGACTCCAAAATAATCATTCTTCTAGAAACGAAATGCTACTAGAAAAGTGGGTTAGGTTAGGTTTGAACTGCGCCCCATACAGAACCAAACTGCTATCAGAAAAGTGGGTTAGGTTAGGTTTGAACTGCGACCCTTACAGAAACCAAATGCTACTAGAAAAATGGGTTAGGTTAGGTTTGAACTGCGACCCTTACAGAAAAGAAATGCTACGAGAAAAGTGGGTTAGGTCAGGTTTAAACTGCGACTCTTACAGAAAAGAAATGCTACTAGAAAAGTGGGTTAGGTTAGGTTTGAACTGCGACCCTTACAGAAAAAAAATGCTATAAGAAAAGTGGGTTAGGTTAGGTTTGAACTGCGACCCTTGCAGAAAAGAAATGCTACGAGAAAAGTGGGTTAGGTTAGGTTTAAACTGCGACTCTTACAGAAAAGAAATGCTACTAGAAAAGTGGGTTAGGTTAGGTTTGAACTGCGACCCTTACAGAAAAAAAATGCTATAAGAAAAGTGGGTTAGGTTAGGTTTGAACTGCGACCCATACAGAAAAGAAAAGCTACTAGAAAAGTGGGTTAGGTTAGGTTTGAACTGCGACCCTTGCAGAAAAGAAATGCTACTAGAAAAGTGGGTTAGGTTAGGTTTGAACTGCGACCCTTACAGAAACGAAATGCTACTAGAAAAGTGGGTTAGGTTAGGTTAGAACTGCGACTGTAACAGAAATAAAATGCTACTAGAAAAAGGTGACGAAGTGGATTAATTAATTTAATAGGATAACGATAATTATATTAAATATTTGCACATTTTTAATTAAAATTTGGTTACAATTGTGGTGGTCATTTACTATTTTTGGGTTTACAATGATTATTTTGGAGTCATTTGCTTTAATATGATATCAAGATTTAAAAATTTGGTTATAATTTTACATTAAAATGGAGTTCTAATTTTGGTGGTCATTTACTATTTTTGGGTTTACAATGATTATTTTGGTGTCATTTTCTTTAATAGGATAGCAAGATGTAAAAATTTGGTTATCATTTCACATTAAAATGGGGTTTGAAATTTGGTAATCATTTAGTATTTTTGGGTTAATAATTATTAGTTTGGTGTCATTTCCTTTAAAAGGATAGTAAAGTGTAATAAAATTGGTAATCATTTCACATTAAAATGGTGTTATAATTTTGGTGACCATTCATTATTTTAGGGTGGTAAAATAGATTTTTTTGGTATTAAATTTTACTAAATCTGGTGATCAGTTAAATAGCAGCCGTTTAATTCAGAAGTCCATTTATATCGCCATCACACGGGCAGTCTTCATCTGAATGTCTGAACTTTAGAAAACTTCATTTTGTATTTCAAATAATACCGACCCTCCCACACCAATGCATAGCCAAGGTACGCACGTTTGAGCAATTTTGAGGGAGCATGATTCATGTGCGTTCTGTGCACTGCAATAAGTCCCGCCTACCTTAAACAAATTTTCACAAGACCGCAGGCAATCCAAAACCGTGCCGGAACCTCATCTCTCAAAATATGAAAATGATAAATATCCAGCACTCCCGTTACTCTCTAAAGGGCACTAAACCAGGGGTTTATCGTTGCTATGCTTTTAATTTATCACTCCGGAAACGTGTGCAATAATTAATGATCACATGCGCTGCGAATGCAGTAATGTCCAAAACAGGGCCTGCATTCGGTGATAAATAAATTTAAATCCAATCTAATACAGATACTATCTAGTCTCGCACCTACACATTTGTTTGAAACGAGACGCGAAACGGTCATGATTTTGATTTCTGATCTATTTGGTTTGCAATCGTAGCCCGCTCTCAAATATGGACTTGAGCCATTATTTCATAGTAAAGGCGAGTAAAAGGATCCAAGGAATTAGGCCCCGTAGATAACATGCCAATCGCTATCGCTCCGTAGAGAACGAAACGAAACTGTACTAAGTATTTGGTTGTCTGGATGTTTGCACGTTGGTTAATCAGTCGCAGAAACGGTTACACAAGCACAGATCTCGATGAGAAATTTAAACATGAGTGATTACTTGGATGATTAAGAGCCACATTACAATGCATGCATGTTTAGCCCACGGGCGTAGCCAGGGGGTGGTTTTGGGGGTTCAAACTAGGGCTCGCGGTCGTGTCCGGGTTTCGTGTACACGTGTTCGGTACCCGTTTCCGAACTACACGTACACGGTTTTCTGACCCGTTCTACACGTATAGTCGGGCACACGTGTAATTAAGACCCGTGTATCCGGGTACCCGTGTACCCGTGTACACGGCGAAACGGATCTTAAATACACGCGGGCCTAACCCGTCCTTGGCGTGTAGCGGAGACTGAAGTAATGTATAAAGTTTTAAATAAAACAAAGATTCAGGTTCAGGAGCTCCGATTATTTAGCAGTTTTATTTTATCGGATGTTCAATGTGGTTGATATGTATTGTACCAATTTAATTGATTTTTCACCTCAGCAGCTCGAACAAAGGTACTTTGCTACTTAAAAACAGTGAGCAAAATACGATTTTGCTAAAGGAAAATATAACATATTCCGTTCGTGATAGTTTCAGTAAGCATAACTATGTACTTTTGTATTAGATAATCATTTAGGTTTGCTTTAATTATCAAAAAACTACATCAATGAAGAAAATGAAATACCTATCAATGAAGTCAACGGTTACTAAGATATTGTTAATTTTAATCTTATGATTATTGAAACAAACAATTCAAACAAACAAATCAAACAAACAAACAAACCTACCTATTATTGACATTGCCAATCAATCCAGTAAAACTGCAAAGTAGGTAATCGAATCTTCCTAACCTCCCACATATTCAATCGTCTTCATAGCACGAATCTCCGCTACACGAGAGTGAAGAGTCGAACCGGCGGGTAAATAAGATCCGTTATTTCGTGTATCCGTGTATCCGTGTACCCGTGTAAACAGGTACCCGTGTAAACGTTTCCGAATCCGGGCGGGTTCGTGTAGTTCGGGTTCTTAAGCCCGGCGGGCTTAAGAACACGGGTACCCGTGTCAGCGTGTAACACGTGTATCGGGAGCTCTAGTTCAAACCCCCCCCGAAAAGTTCAGAATATTAACATTCATAGAATATTTTATGTACTTTTAGTCGTTTTATTTTCTTGAACCCCCCCCCCGATACTAAAACCTGGCTACGCCTGTGGTTTAGCCGCCATACAATCGTAGCTCTCATTTAAAAACGACATACATAATATGTTACTTGAATGACCATGCCAAGTTATGTCAGCTTGTCGTTTTAAAATGAGAGCGTAACTTCGATTGTATGGGAGCGGCTTTTGGCAGAGGGTTTTTAACATATGTATAGCATGCCGTTACACAGACCAACCCCTGTGTTCTGTGGCTGGGAATCTTCCCAAACGGGGGTGAAATGAATGGTAATAGGGAATACTAACGGTAAGAAGTTGTAAGGTCTGTTTAATTTACGACTTCTATGCGCACGAAATTGTAAGCAGAGGCTAGTAGGTATTTGTTAAAAGTCTCAATTGATGCGCCATAACATACCTTTTGGATATTCGAACGTCAAATAAGTGCTACAGGGTTGTCTATTATTGTTTGTCCGAAAATTATATAAAATAATAATTTATAATTTATAATTTATTTATTGCATCCATGGTTGTTACATTGGTGTTACATAGTAATAGTGAGTTTCACATGGACCCTGGTAGGGCACAGCAATAGTCTTAGAACTAAATTATGCTAGGTATTCGACAGTATTTATATAATAATTATAAAATTAGGTCTTTTAACAATGGTTAAGAGATTGTAATTTAAAATTTTATAGTAATGAATGTCTAGGAAATATTATTGATAATTAAAATTAACATTGAAATTGTAGTGTAAGTAGGTATATAATATTAATTTATTTAATAGTCATGTCAAGAATAATTTTATGTCACACAATGTTTAATAATAAGTGGTAAAATGAAATGAGTTAAATAATAAAAATAATAAAGTGAGTAATAATTAAAACTAATAACATTCGTGATCATTTTTATCTTCCAAGAAATCATTCAATTTATAGTAACACTTGTTAACTAATAAGTTCTTCAACAGTTTATTGAATTGTTTATCTGATGTCTGAAGTTTAATGTCGTCGCTGAGTGTATTATATATTTTGATGGCCATCATTTTTGGACTTGTTTTGTGTAGCTGTAGTTCTGAACGTTCGGGTGGCGCCAGGTTATGCTTATATCTACTTTCGTATCGTCGAGGACGGTCGGCAAATTTTGGAAAAAAAAGAGGATATTTTCTGACGAACTTACAAATTTCAAATATGTAGATTGATGTTAATGTCAGGATTTTATATTTCATAAAATAGGGTCTACAACTATCTGGTACTGTAATATTAGCTAGTGTTCGTATGCATTTTTTTTGTAATAAGAATATTTCCTCTATATCTGTACTGTTTCCCCAAAGGATTATCCCGTAATTAAACCACGAAAAGGCGTATGCGTAGTAATACTCATATGCCCGAATTTCATTTGCCCGAATTGTTTGTTTACCATAAAAATGATGTGACATACTCTTTGTTTACCCGATTATTAGACTCCAGAACGTACGAGTACCATACGTGTTGTTGTCCATATTATTAATTGTAATAATATTATTTAATAGAATATTTAACCTCACCTAACCCACTTTTCCAGTAGTATTTCTTTTCTGTACGGGTCGCAGTTCAAACCTAACCTAACCCATTTTTCTAGTAGCATTTGGTTTCTGTAAGGGTCGCAATTCAAACCTAACCTAACCCACTTTTCTGATAGCATTTCTTTTCTGTAAGGGTCGCAGCTCAAACCTAACCTAACCTACTTTTCTAGTAGCATTTATTTTCTGTATGGGTCGCAGTTCAAACCTAACCTAACCCACTTTTCCAGTAGCATTTCTTTTCTGTAAGGGTCGCAGTTCAAACCTGACCTAACCCACTTTTCCAGTAGCATTACTTTTCTGTAAGGGTCGCAATTCAACCCTAACCTAACCCATTTTTCTAGTAGCATTTGGTTACTGTAAAAAAAAAATTATGGCTAGTGATAATAAAATTATGGCTAACAATGATGATGACAAATGATATTATTGAAATTGATTTTATAGGAAACAATGTTTCTGGCACGTGACTAATATAGTAAACAATAAGTATTGCATATGTAACTAAGGGAAACAATATAATGGCTGTTGACTATTATGGCAAATGAAATTATGGCAAATGAAATTCTGACAAGTGGGTGTATACCGTGCTACAGTACTGCGATTGGTATTAATCGAAGCATGAATATTTAAATAGATACGCAATATCGTTTCATCATAAAGAGGCTATGATGAAACGAAACTGCCTATTACGTAAGTATATTGCTTCAATAAATAAATGAGTTTCAGTCCATTAATAAGTTAGGAATTATTCTGATCATCAGATATGATATCATAAAGATAACTGATTGAAGGCTAGCGTCAATAGAAGGAACTACATATTTGTAGAAATGGCATACACCTATCATTAGTAAGTCTATTAAGTAGGTACCAATATTCATACCTACGAGAGGCCAACGCAAAATGGTAAACTAATTTGAATAAAGACTTCTAGAAATAGGTATGTAATTATCAACCTAATTTCAAGTAATTTTAATATTCGTTTCTGAATTCCGAAAAGTCTGTCCAAAACAAAAGTAGGTAGGTAGCATAACCAACAGAACCTAAAAACATGTATTACATATAACTAACATAACACATATTCATATTTCTATGGTAACAAAGGCGTGGTAACAATATATTTGGCCACTTACTTAGCAGAGCTCAGAGGTCCAAATATTTATTCTTAACCAGAAAGCTTTATTTAAATGTATAAGTACGCTACATTTATTCTTTATTCCTCACTTAACATTTTCTCAAACGCGCCAGCGGGAATTGATTATTGAGGCTTTTGTCAGTTGAAAACAACTTTGGGAAATTAGAAAATCCGGACAAACCCCTAGAGATAAATAAACCTAATACGAATTTAAACTGCGGTCTTCATTCAGCGCAATTTGCGCTTTTAAATATGACGATAAAAAAATTGTCAACATGGGTAAGAAGTGTCCGTCTGGAACGTGCCAAATTTACTGTATATAGAAACAGTGGTATTTTTAAACAGTGCGTACTTTCAAGAAGCGAGAGTAGGTTGTGCAAACTATTTACTCTACGGGGGGCCGCGAAATTATTTATCATGTCAATTTTAGGCTTAAAGACTCGAGCCCTCAAGACTCTTTGGTTCTTTGCATTATAACTATTACAATGCTGCAATGTTATTCCATACTAAAAAACAAAAAAAAAAAAACAGAACACAACGAACCACGAAACATTTCAATCCGAAAGAGAGTAGAGAAATTTGAATTTCTCGACTTTTTCTACTGACAAAGTTGTTTGGCCGACTATAAATGCTTACGAGATTTGAATAGCGTGGCACCCAGAGCGGTCACCGCTTGGGACGGTCGGGGCGCAGTGCAGAGTTCCTGACGAAAACTGACCAACTCCGAGGCGGTGGGCAGCTCGCTGGTCGGCGGCCCGAGCCGCCACCACCGCTTGTTGCTCAGCAACCGACCTAGCTTCAATGCGGCCTGAAAATAGAACAGAGGCTTACTAAAGACAAAATAATACATATTGGTGTACTATTAAAGGTCTCTACCCATTACACCGTATCATACCATGACCGTACTATGAACGTATCAGGCACGGAATGTAACTCGACACTTAACAGGTAACTCATCAATAACTACTTAGTGACTGATCTTAAATCACCTGATTATACTGCAGACGGAGCCTAAGAGATGAAGCTCTCTAAATCAGTAACCATTTCCATTCACTCATGCTTTAAAAAAAACTAGATCTTACTCAATTGTTTCCCTCTTAGAGTGGAAAGTCTTAAAAACTAGCGCTGTCGCGATCTAGATAGTACTCGTAGTTCTGACACAAAATGGCAAGGATGAACAGCAGTGAGTCGGACTAAATGAAGCGCAATTAGGGAGAAAGTTTTAGCCGCATGCGAGAAAGTTGGGATATTGTTGGACATTTTCGTGAGACGCATACATTTCTTCGTTTAAAAGGAGTAAGTACCGACTTCATCTGGAAGATGTTTTAAGCAAAAGTTACATTAAATAACGTAATATGTAATAGTTAAATAGGTAGTCATCAAATAAATTTAATACTCGCCGCCAACGTTACCAAATACCGTAAAACGGGGTCAACAGAAATCGCGGGGTGAATAGAGAAATTTTGAACTTTTTCTTTCAAGTTGTTATATTTATAAACGTACATCTCTTAAATTGGATTTTTTGGAATGCGTATGTATATAGTAGACTATTTATTCTCTACATTGATACCAAAAGAACTTAATCAAACTGCCTTAAAGCTAGATTTTTTTGACTCTAAAGTAAGGTCTCGCCGAGGTAAGAAATGAAGCCTGTCTGAACTTTGTTCTAGCGGTAAATGTTTTGACATTAACTAAGTAAAAGTTAGCTAACCTGGTAATATAGTATCTGTAGTACCTAAATAATAAATAATATCACTAATTTTCTCTATAATAAAGCATTTTTTTTGCAAAAAAACCCATAACAAGCAATTTTACGTGATAAAGGGGTCAGTGGACACGCATATGGGGTGAACAGTTACGCCATAGGGGGTGATGAGATACAACAAAGGGGTGTAAAGATACGCCTTGGGGGTTAAAATACACGAAAAAATAATTTTGTGTCAATAGCTGTGTAACAGATATATACTTATACCATTTGCCAATAGAGTATCAACATAATAATGATCAAATTCGATGCCTATGACAACTAAAACTTAATATTTCTAGTCACCCCTTTCTTGTGTCTATCGACCCCGTTTTAATGATATGGAGAAAACAGGTAGTTTTCTTTGATTTTCTCTGAATTGGGTAGGTAAAAATTTTTTTCATAAATGCAAAATTGAAGAACTAACCAAGACTCAAAAAATGATATCAAAATTTTTACTTTTATCATTTGGATTATTGGCGAAAATCGTCCTTGAAGTTGAAAATCGTGTCTTTTCACCCCGTTTTACGGTAGGTACATTATGTCGCAACACTTCCTTAAATATTCCTATTGGTGAAAATTAAAAAATATGTTGATGCTAACTTGTATCTAATAAGTAGGTATATATTTGTTTTACAAGTTGATGTTTAACTCCTGGTGCTAATATAAAAAAATGAGCAAGCGAAATATTCCAAAATTGAATTACGAGCGTACCGAATTCAAGGCACGAGGGTTAAACAAACTTTGTTCCCGAGTGAAACACAATTTTTTTCACCACGCGAGTAAAACACTAACTGTAAATCATAACAAATAAAAAAAAAATTATGAAGCACAAAACATGAAAAATTTCACCGCTTAAGGCAAGACTCGGAACTTGCGACCATTCGGAACTTGCGACTATTCGGAACACCGGTCTGATCGCTTTTAATCAACTGAGCTACCAAAGCTTCATACCTTGCACTTCTGTAGTTGTGATTAGCAATAGGTACATGCTTTGATTTTCCTTAAATAAAAGCGAAATAATAAAAGTTCTAACATATCGAGCTAAAATAGGCAAGCATGGTTTCGCGTAAACAGGGGGACAAGCCAAAACTGCCGACAGAGGAACAAACATCTTCATTATGTTGAAAAATGCAGGAGTGCCAGCGAACGTTAAATCTGAAAGAAGCATAACATCGATTGAATACCTATACCTCACAGTCACTGTGAGTATAGTATATTATATGTTAGCATCTGATATTGTTTGATTGCTTTTGAATTAGGATTATGTAAAAAAAACTTTTCACTTAGGAATCTTTAGACAACTTTGAGAATAATCGGAGTTTTTGTCCAACTTACCCGGATAAACCCTGGATGCATATTTTGCTGACGAGGAAAACAACGGGTTAGAGTGAGGATAATAGTCTCCAGTTTTTTCCCATAGCTGTAAAATTACTCCATCCTTAGGCCCCTCGACGTAAAAAATTGCGGTGTCACCTGTGTCAAGGGCAAAACCCGACAGAAACTCGTCCCTATCTTTAAGACTTTCCAAATCCCGGTTAATGTCAGTAACTAGAATTATCAATTCCATGATCAGCCATTGATCAGAAATAAGGCAGATCATTCTGGAATAACTTTTTTCTTTTTTTCTTTGCGGCCTGCATCCAGCATAGCCCATGCGTACTTCCAAAGTCATTTGAGCGTCTAGGACAACGTATGATGGAACTATTTGTTCAGGGTTAACTGGCAAGTTGATACCGTTTTGATCATTAGTGCAGAATGCTGGACGGTCTAATCTCTTCACTGCGAAGTTTGGAGGCAACAACGCGAATTCTCCTTGGACTACACCACTAATTCCTTTTCCAAGAGACCGTGCGTTGATCTTAGTTTCAGCTATTATAAAGTCAGTTTCGTAATGTTTGAATGTGGGCGGAGTGTTGGTAGCAAATAAGCGGTCTTTATTGTCATACCCGAAAAAACTTGGGTCATTGTATGGTTTTGGGGCCTGTCTTATTCCACGAAGCTGTAAAAATACTGCTAATATCATCTCACTCACATTACACGTACCTACACCCGGCTGCAAAATGGCATGGCCATTTTATGAATGATTTCCTTCATAATGTGTGCATGCAATTTTGCAGCTCGCTATATCTAATAATTATAATTACTTGATTACCAAAATATACTAAGAGATTGTCCAAACTACCCAGGTACCCATATCGGCTCCGACACCGATTGGTCAACAAGTCATTTGAAGGTCATTAAAATTATTATTCGATATCATATCTGATATCGAAGCAGTCACGAATAATATTAATTTGCAGACTGTGATAAATTAGAAAGCAGCAAAAAAGGAATGACTGGTTGAAATTATTGGAAAAACGTAGACGTGATGTGCGTGATAGCCTGATAGCCAATCGAATTTCATATAATTATGTAAGTATCGAATATAATTACATGTATGAAATTGTTTCAAACATAAGTATATTAATCACTAACCTGAATACGGAAGTCGTCATCCATGAGACCACAGATAATTTTGAAAGCCACATCGCGGGGTAACGGCAGCGCGTGATGATCATTGAAATTATACGTTGTTTTTTTTCCTATAAGCTGATGTTCCGAGTCATGGATCTCTTCTACCATAGACCAGCGTGTATAAATGTGCGATATTCTAAAATGAACTTATGATTTAACTTAATATGTAAAATAAATTTAGTAGGTACCTAATCAAGATAGGACTTAGTAAATATGTACAGAAGTTTAACACACCGCCACCGTCTAACAAACCCGATTACCTACACCGTACAGGAAGATGTCTGCAACAATATCCTCCCTGTAATTTGCATAAATTGTGCACTTCCTTATACGTCAGCTGCATACATCTTGATTTCCTGTACGGTGTAGATACGCCTGGTTAGGTAGGTATACGAGTACAAGGGGTACACCTTTACTTAGCTAATACTTACCGATATTTCTTCAACGTTTCTGTAGGCACATCGAATAGAGAATCGATGTTTACAAAAAGTATCGGATAGTCGTCGGAGGCGGGCAAATTCTGACTGGAGATGAAGACAAAAAACTCCCCTAGTTCCGGCGGCCGGTCGCCGAGCGATTGAAAAGCAACATGCCGACCAGCTCCTGAAACATTTAAAGAATTACGAATGTTAGTTTTCGTTACTTATAAATATAGTTCTAGATATTATAGGTCAAGTAAGGTGGAAGACGGGCTTTCTCTGTGTAACAAAGTCTAAGGAAAAAAATTACCCGTATCTTACTAAAGTAAGTACCGGTAAGTAAAGCTAATACAGACGCCAATATGAAAAGTTTAACTGTCTGAATTTTTCCGCTCGCATTTTAGTACAAAAACAGTATGACTGGATAGTAGATTGCCCAATCAAACTGTCAATTTATTATACAAAACAAAACTCGTAGCCTTCCGCTACGCGGCGTTGCGTTGCGCACAGTAGCCCGTAGCGGTGCGACGCATTTTGGATTCGAGTATTTTAGAATGCGACACATTAGATTTAGGTCAGTGGCATTCTGAAGGTGAAATATTTGATTACAAGTTCTGGAGTACCAGTCTAGATGACTCTAGTAATGTGAATATTTACTAGTGGCTTTGTGAGCTGTAGGTAGATCTCGGGAACCGCCATTTTGAAAAATTTCCCTAAACTTAATCGACAAAAAAAACCATTAAATTCTTGAACGCTCGCAAATTTTCCCGAGAATCGGTTGAGAAATGCGACCTGTAGACCAGAACATCCGGATATACGAAAGCATTTTTGCCCAAGTTGAAACGAAGACGAAGATCTTCACTAACGTTCGGTCAAATAGGGGTTTACGATGATCGAATAGTTAGATGAAAAATTGTTTCGTCCGCCCAGACCTAAGGGTCTGGGCGTAAAAAGATAATCGGTATCGTCTTGGGTCGTCCCATTCGTTTTTCGTCAATTTCTTAAATTAGTCCTGTTCTGCTTTCGTCACTCATTCTACATTGAAAGCCACCGACGATTGTGACGAATGTAGAATGAGTGACTAAAGCAGAATAAGACTAATTTAAGAACTTGACGAAAAACGAATGAGACGACCCAAGACGATACCAGATAATCGGGTGTATCCATTACCATTAGTACCTATACTTCGTTGTTCTGTATCTAATTTCACTGAAAGAAATCCATGTCCCCCACCCGTAACCCGTATCAATTCATTGGTTTACGTCAGCTCAGTAAATAAATAAATAATGAATGCCTTTGGCTATCTTGGAATTCTCCGTCGTGATGTTTTTACTAAAAAAGTATCAAGTCCGGGAAAATCTATTTATAAAGTTTGCAGTAGATATGTCATTCGTGATTCAGGTCCACTTGTGAATGTTGAATTTTGCTTTTGGCGTCGCAGAAGTCCGATTAGGATTTAGCCTTAGCATTTACTAAATAGAAACTTGGAGGATTTACGAAGAAAGTTGAAATTGTGATATTTTAGTATAGGTAACATACATTTTACATTGTGCCCTCGAGTTGAACTGAATCGTCAAACAAAAAAAAAATAACAACCATGTTTTCATACAGTTTAATCTCGCTGAAAGTTCACGCACGCACAGTCAGTTGGAAGTACCCGAATACAACCTACTGTAAAATTTTTTTTAATAATCAGTAAAAACAAAAATGTGTTAAAAAGAGTGAATCAGTAGCACGTAGATGTAGGTAGTAAATAAATGATACTTTAATACATCATTCGTATGTGTAGGAAATAAAAGCACCTACCCGCTAAAATATTATTCCCCGACAATTTAATTTCAAATTTAGTCACTTCTACTTTCTTCCCTTGGTTTGGTAATGTTTTTTTTGTTGTGCTTGGTAATTCTGGCTCAGATTGTTCAGACAAGTTGCGATTGAGCGCGGTTTCCCTTACGTGATGTAATACGGCGTCTTGATGTCTTACGTCTACAACAAGAATTACACAATTAGATTAAATAATCAATAAAGTAAACGTCGTGGTTCTCGACATGGTGAACTATTTATTTCATACTACAGTGGAACCTCGATAAGGCGAAATCTTCGTTAACACGAAATATAATGGTATTCTCATCCCTTCAAAGCCCTAAACCGCCATAACTCGAAATATTCTAACGTAAAGACGAAGTAAACAACGATTCTTTTCACCGTTATTCAATACAATTTTTACCACCGTAACCGTAACTCGATAAAACCGTAATCTTTATACTTAACTCAAAACAATAGACGTATTATTTTATCACCTCTATAACTCTATAATATTTACTAACTAACCTCTGTAATTCAAAGAAAACAATCCGAAGTTCTCTCTATTGGTAGTTGATACCCTATAAAACGAAAACTCGTTAACATGAACTTTTTCACCACACCAACTGGTAAAGGCTCTCTTGATTGTTCAAAAACTGATGAGAAAGTTGCATTTTATCCACATGTGGGGTGGGGGTGTGTAGGTAGGTACCTAATCAAATGCAAAATTTTGAGATGTTTCCTTATGTTGGCTGGTACTTTTAAATGATGATCTAGATTTTTAGAATAATAAATATTTAATTACATTCATTACGAATTGATTTGCTTTGATTTTGTTTGATATTTTACAGTTAGTATTTTCCTTGTGTCGCTGTTGTGGATAATTTTGTTTCACTCGGTGGCAAAATTTCTTAACCCTCGTGCCTTGAAAACCTCGCAACGCTCAAGATTACATTTTTCGCACCACACGGTACGCTCGTGGTTCAATATTAGCACGAAGGTTAAACAACAACTTTGCCCTCTCGTAAAACAAATAACTACTTATTTTGCGTTTTACGTGACATTTTTGCTAGTGAGGTTCTATAGTATATATTTATATTTATTTGGAATGGCCCGTTGGAACTCCGCTATTGTTTAAGATAATGTGAACGTGCTCTTAGGTGAGCAACGGAGTTCTAGGTATTTGTAGTAGTTATTTACCTCCTTTCTACTGTATCATTTTATATCTAGCCACTTTCATACCGTGCAAAGGAACGTGACAATAGTACCTGTCACAGGATGTGGAACATCAAACAAACCGTCCAAATAAGAGACGGGTATATAACCCTCCACTGTCTGCCATATTAAATCGTTGATGAAAGTCTCGAGGCTTGACTCCTCTCCTATTACTGGAGCGAAATATCGTTGTTGCCCAAACTTTAGACGTGGTAGGAATACTTCTGTGACCTTGTCATTCTTTGCACTACAACAAACAGTGAATAATCTGACAAATGGGATCCTATCTAAGTTCTGACTGCTGATAATGAAGTAAAAGCTTACTAAGATCCCTTGCTACTATGAACACTTCACTATAGGCACCTACAATCTACATGCAAACACGATATAGGTAAGTAATTAATATTTCAATTAGCGCGACTTCATTCGAAGGCGTTGGGCATTTATCATTGCTTGAGTGTGCTGTCTCCTTGGCAACATATGTTATAGTGTCTCGTGAATTTTAGTAGTAGTAGTATTTATGTATATTCACGATGGGTGCAATTTAGCAAATCGTTGTTAATAAGTGTACTTACCTACTAAGTACTTGACAAGTTAGTAGGGGTAGTACCATAAAAATAATATAAATAAATCCAAGCCAACATTAAAATAAAGTAGGCTAATAGACACGTATTATGCTCTATACAACAGCCTATGTAGCCAAATGCCTATGGGTGGGTAGGCAGTTGGCTACATTTTCTCAATAATAAACTTAGTCATGACTGTAGGTATATAGATTTCGTCTACACGATGGCCTAATATACTTTAGCGAGCAGACTCGATCAGCGTAGACTGAGGGTTTACAGCGCAATTTCAAGTAGGCCCCTAGGCCCTTAGAGTAGCCTAGCATTTAAAATATTAGTTACATGGATCCGAGAGCGGCAACTCCAAAGGTAGGGTTAACAGTCGTTACAAAGGCTTTCAGCTCCACAACCTTTACGGGAAATATATGGCAAATATCAAATGCGAGCCATCGACGATCCAAGAACTGCCACGTGCGAACCCAACCGGAGTTCATACCACTCCATATCTAAAATAAAACGAAGAACGGTGTGCTAAAGAGGTTATTAGATCTACCCTTTCGCCTAGGGACGGGTATAGACAATAGACATGTCACGGCGAGACAGTATCTGGCGCCCATACCCCATACCTTTCAAAAATATACTTAGAAAAAGACATATATCTCAGGACGGGCCTTACAGGCACTAAAATGGTACTAGTTCAGCGGTGTCACTCACGAATTCGAGCCAATCGTGCAGTCTATCTAACACAACTACGAGTAGTTGCGACCAATCGCGCGCGTGATGCGAACTCATCAACCTATCGCGTTGTAGCGATGTCATACCACTGTACTGGCCCCATTTATGCCCCATTGTTATTGCCCGTAAGGCCAGTCCTGATCCGGCGCTGGCACAGTGGCGCCACAATGTCAATGATCGTGGCGCTCTCGTGCTAAGGTAGCTACTGGTAACTGTTTTAATTGCTAAACATTGTAATATTATGTGACATTAAGCGAGTAAAAGTTTTGCAAGTACCTAAATTTTCTACTCGCACTTTTTTTTACCATTACCCAGTCCTTCCATTGTAGTTATGCGTGCCTTTACCTAAGCGCCTCACCTCATCCGGCTCATCCTTCCTAACTTATTGCCTATCTAATATATACTTACTCACTTTGACAGCATGGGGCCATATGAGAATATCTAACTCAAAATTATATCCAGGATACAATTGGTACTGAACCTTCATGCCTTGAGTACAGGGCCCAAGATCTAGCCAACCTTCGTTGCAATCATGCCAAACGTCTATTCCGAGTAATTCTATGGCAAAGGTTAAAGTGAATGTACTTGCATCGACACCTGATTCATTTATATTAGAAGTTATTGGTGCAGGCTTGGCCATTAATAAGAACACATAATACTATCCACTAAAATCATTTATCATTTAGAATATGACACATTGTTAAATGTTTCAAAAACATGTCACATAACGTCACAAACAATATAAAAAACTTTCCTTGGAGCTTGGGACGGATGTTAGAGTCTGAGCGGTTACCGCGAAAACCGAAGTTCGCAATTTGCGGGCATTTTTCTCTGTCACTCTAATTACGCCTTCATTGGAGTAAAAGAGAAAGAACCCCGCAATTTGCGAATTACGGTTTTCGCGGTAGCCGCTCTGGCTAGCCAAATTTTGTTGACAAATATTTCCTTGTTGTATCACCAATTGTCTATGATTTAAAAAAAAGTTAATAGTCTGTTGTCAATTTATGTCATTCATTCAAATTGTTTGCGGTTAATATGGCGTTTATTTTAAATAATATTAATAATGAATGCACCGAGTGAGGTCCGCAAACTATTATTTAAGCTCCTAAATAATTACGACAATGTGCGAAGTCGACGTGAAGCGTTGTTAAATGAAAAACTGCAATGTTTACAAGTCGTAAACAATTTAGTAGGTTGGTGCTCTATTAATATTATGATACTTTAAATACTAGTACTAACATTTGCCTATTACTTTGATTAAGTACGTGAATTTATTAATGCCTGAATCTCATAAACAGGACAAGTGTATAAAGAAACCGATAAACTAAAAGTTCTGGAAAATATCTATAGAATAAGCAAATTAGAAAAATCTGCGGAAATAATTCGTGTAGTTTTGAAAATTGGTACAGGTATACCTTGTGGTGTGCAGATAAACATACTAAAAGTCCTCGGGGGTAGGGGGTGTGCTGGGGGTGTAGAGGGGGGTTGAAGGTACCTTTTTTCATATTTTGCTCATATCTCGAATATCTGTACCAATAGCACTATAATTTCTTTGGATAAAAGTTTTAACATAAAATTTACTACAAATTTGGTTATATTTATTTTTAGTCTGCGATCAATACTTTAGGAGCTACAGGCTGTTAAAGTTAAGTAAGTGATAAAAAATAGACGGTTTAAGAAAATGTCATTTTTTTGTAATTGTTCAGAATAAATAAAAAATTTAGCTTAGAGTAAGCAAGCTAAGCGACCTGCTGATAAAATATAAAAAAATAGGCCATGAGCATGTCGGACCATGCTCAGTGTAGGGTTCCGTAGCTACCCGTCTGTCAAAATAGAGGGTACCTAATGATTCTCCGATAAACTTTTAGCAGATCATCGATTCGCCGACAACGATTCGCCGAACATCGTTTCGCAGAGTCATTTATTTGTCAATGTAACTTCTGGTCAACTAACGTTACGTAGACTCTTGGTTCACATACCGTTCAGTTTGCTTCTGTGTAAATTCGCAGAACTATTATTGGTCGATTTCCATTTGGCAGAATAATCGTTTCGTTTAAGCAATGTTTAGTCGAATAACGTTTCACATTTTACATATAAGTCGTTATTTTCGAAACAAAAGAATGAAATAAAATTTTATCATTTTTTAAGTAAATGCGTTAAGTATATGTATATAAAGTTACGAAGAAGTTAGTGAATATGTGGTGTCAAACTCGTGGTAAGGCTACAGTTGCACTTCATGAAATTGGTGGATTTCAGGACGAAATGATTGAGTTACTTTAGAAAATACCGAAATCATAATACACATGCCTTTAAAAATTGAGGGGTTCCGTCAATTCCTCATGGATTACAACATCAGATCAGAACCAAAATTGTTATGGGAATACCTCGCAGGTAACTTTTTTCAAACAAAAAAAGAATAACTCAAATCGGACCATGGGTGCTGGAGTAATCGCTAAACATACTACTTTAAAAAAATCATCATCATTATCATCAACAATCATCATCAGGTGCACTTCATCAATAATTGAAATCTCACCTTATTTTATAATTTTTTTTTAGCATTAGAAAGAAGGTAAGCGAAGTTGACATGTCTTTTAAATGAAAAACGCTTTTTAAAAATCAGTAACTAAGTATTACTTATGAAAGCAGAAGAATATAAATGATCGTATTAGATTCGTGAATGTTACATGTTTGCCATGACTTATTTTTAAAAAGAGTTTTTCAATTAAAAGACACGTCAAGATTGTTTACTTACCTTTTTTCTAATGCTAAAAAAACGAACATTCAATATTAATGCCAAATGAACATTCGACCTATTGTGTTTCGACCAATGGTTTCTCGGGTAATTATGACAGTTACTAAATGATTATTCTACGAATAGTAAATATGCGTATCAATGTTCTGCTTATTGACTACTCTCGCAATCGACTATTATGCGTAACGAGATTCGGCGAATCGTTACTCTGCCAAACAACCCGTCTGCGAATTGTTGTCGGCGAAACAAAAATCGGCGTATTTTTTTTCGGAATATCAATAGGGCACCCAAAATAGACTATTTGCCAAAACTCAAAAACAGCTGTACCGATTAGGTTCGCTTTATTTTGGAAAGTCCTTACTAAGCTATATTTTCAAAATTTTTTTTTTATATTTTTTGGACCCATGGTTCAAAAATTTAGGGGAATTAAAGGGTAAAACACAACTTTTTTTCTTTCAGATCGATTATTTCCGAATAGATTAAGTTGATCAAAAAATGGTTTTAGAAGACCCTTATTCGTTTTAAAAGACCTATCCAACGACACCCCACACTATAGGGTAAAAGCGAAAAAAAATTTCATCCCCACTTTAATGTAGGGCAGCCACCATAAAAAAATATTTTTTCTAGTTTTCATGTTTAAATTTGACACGAATACATAAATCAGTTGGGCTGACAAAGCCGTAAAATATAAATTAGAAAAAATATTCTAGTGTGGGATGCTATAGTTGGTCAAGCAAATCTTGTCAGTAGAAAAAGGCGCGAAAATCAAATTTTCTATGGGACGATATCCCTTCGCGCCTACGTTTTTCATATTTGCCGCCTTTTTCTACTGGCAAGATCTGCTTGACCAACTATAGATAAATAGAACCAAGTCAGGCGTGTTATTATAGCCGGTCAGACAACTTTGTCAGTAGAATACGGCACCAAATTCAAATTTTCTACGGGACGATGAACCTTTGGGCCTACATTTTTTAAATTTGCCGCTCATTTCTACTGACCGAAATGGCTTGACAGACTATATAAAAGTTATTATTTCCATAGAAATTCGACATGGCCATACCGAGTGGCCATAGTTTGTCCTTGTAAATGTCATGTCATGCCGTACCAAGTTAACTCTTGGCTTGGATCGCCTAAAACTATCGAGACAGTCTATCGGGCTAGATATTATTATATCTGTACATTATTAGGCTCACTTGTGAACTTGACACTGACGTTTTTGTCACCACTCGCCAGTGTTGCCAGATCTCCTGATTTTCCAGGATATCTCCTGAATTCGGGGTGTATCTCCTGATCTCCTGATTTTTCCGAAAAATCTCCTGGATTTTAGAAGTTCACAACCATTTAATATTATTACATACATTTTACGCCAGGGTTCTTCAAGCCAGTGTAGGGCGGCCATCAATTCAATCGTAGATAGTGTGTAAGTGTAACATCAACCTTTGCCACTGTTTCAGAACGAAACGAAATTACCGATTATGAGCGATATTACCGATAAAATGGAGTGCGGACACAAGAATACCAATTTGTGACGCCAGTATTTTCGTTTTGGGGCATTTATTCAATTTAAGGGGCTCTAATAGCACAATAAATCTAAAATTGGTGATTAAATTGGAAATTGCGACCAATTTCATTTCTGATCAAATCGGTCGATTTGATCACCTCTGTCTGGAGTAGTCTGGACACGCCTTAATATATGAATGAAAATTATTTTTATACTTGGTCAAGCAGATCTTGTCAGTAGAAAAAGGCGGCAAATTTGAAAAATGTAGGCGCGAAGGGATATCGTTCCATAGAAAATTTGAATTTCGCGCCTTTTTTTTACTGACAAGATTTGCTTGACCATCTATATGACATAATTTTTTGTCTCCTGATTTTATTTCAAATCTCCTGATTTTTAGGACATGTATCTTCTGGATTTTTCAGATTGGACCTGGCAACACTGCCACTCGCGTCAAATCTTCAAATTCGTATTGTTGTGTAGCCGAGTTGAGCTAGAAATAGTATTTTTAGTAGGAAAGCAAAGATATAAATATTGTGAGACGAAAATATTTAAATAAGTGCCTGAAAAATATTGTTTACCAGTGCGAATATAGCATTAAGAACCGTTTTTCAGGAACTTAAAGGCGATTAATAATTACTACCAGCACATACGAATTTGTGCTTTGAAAACTATGAAATATCGTTATTGTAAACAAAAATAAGGAATCATTATCAGTCAAGATGTCTTCGCTTCAATTTCGTGCTAGCAAAAATATGTTTTGCTCATTGTAAGTACTGACATAATATTACCAAGATTTTGGGATGTTGCCGGCTTGGTTATCTCCAGTTTGATTACTTTACAAATAAATTTATCCTCCACTACTGCCCGCGACTTCGTCTGCGTCAGATGATGATGATAATAATTGAAACACTATCCTATGTCCTTCCTTGGGCCTCAAACAAGTTCCATACGATATTTCATCAAAATAGGTCTCTAGTCTAAACCACTGAGGTTTAAGTGTTACAAACAGACAGAATTACTCTCACACTTCATCCTAGATCCATTATCCATATCCTTTGTCCTTTTTAGGGTTCCATACCTCAAAAGGAATAACGAATGACACAATTAAAAAACAAAAATTTGCAAACTATATTGTATTGCAAACTATATATCAAATGAAAGAGCTCATTGTGTGAATTTCAAAAACATTTTTTTTAATAATTTTAAGATAAATAGTTCAAACTGAAGATCGTAATTCAAGACCAAAAAAAGTAAGACAATGTTGCCACTTTTTACTAGCAAGTCTTGTATTTATGTAAAAATAAGTAAATAAAAGTACTTTTTTTAATTGTAGGAGTAAAATTACCCGTAAATAAATTATCTTAGCGTGTTTATTTATAAAAAGGAATTTACTATTTTACAAAGAAATTATTGCAGTGGCAACATTGTCTTACTTTTTTTGGTCTTGGATTATGATTTTCAGTTTAGAAGTAATTTAAGAAAATAGTCAAATAATTACCATTCCCCCCGGTTTATGCGTCGTTGGACTAAAAGTAAATATGGCGATGTATAAAAATGTCTACTTGCATAAGTTCGTGCCTATATAATTTCGACGAAGTATAAAAATGTGCATCTGTACATTAGACCAAATATAAATATGTTGCGGCACTAGACTAAAAGTAAATATGACGATGTATAAAAATGTCCACTTAAAGATAAAGATAATTAATAAATATATTTTCAAATGTTCTCAGTTTTTTTTTTATAATTTATAGATAAATGTTTGTCTGTTTAGAATTCAGCTTGTTTGTTGATCGCTTATCTATTAGCTTGTTCATATTTATTGAATATTATTCGTTTTAATTTAAGAACTAGATGTTACGAGGGGATGAATTTGTTCCGTATATGTATTATTATAATTCTGGACCTATGTAAAGAAAGTAGTCATTTTTATATTCCGACTTGATAAGACTTAGACATTTGTATACTTTGAAAGTAGTCATTTTTATATTCCGACTTGATAAGACTTAAACATTTTGAAGTATTGGCTTTCTAATACTCGGACCAATTTTTATTTTATATGTAGACATTTTTATACATCGCCATATTTACTTTTAGTCCAACGACGCATAAACCTTCCCCCCTTTATCTCCGAAACTACTGGGTCAAATTTTTTGTAAATCTAAACCTACACTTAAGTTTTAGAATATATGTAAAACCTGTTTCTTGGTTCATTAATTCATGGTTCCTCAATACACCCTGTGAAATTATGGTCCTCAACTCAATTTGACTTGTAAATTAGCTTTTTAGAATTACCTCAAAGGCAAGCTAAAAAACTTGTGTTAATAAAATAAATGTATTGTCAAATTTTTTCAGAAGATTAAGGTCACCACAAACTCACACACTGGGGTATTCAACATTATTAGCCAAAAAAGAAAGTAAAGACAAATCAACTGTTAATGCCGGAGATGTCAAACTGCATGCCAAATTAAGGGACCAATGGTGGGACACCAACGGACCCATGAAACCATTACATGCTTTCAATATGATTAGGCAAGTATTGATTATGTATTACAATACTGACAGGCAGTGCTAAATTGCTGAAAGTAGGACCTTGAAATTTTCTCAAAGTCTTCAAATAACAAAACTTCCGTGAGATACAGACATATTAAATATATTAAAACGGTTCACCCACTTATTTTAAGTCAACAATTGCTTAACATATTTATAATGAATTTGTGGTAGGTTGACAATAATGCCGAAAAGAGGGTGGTTGCTCACTGGATTGTTTAAACTGCTAGATTATTGAATTTGCATGGGAAATAAAAGCTATGTATCAAATGCAACCCTTTGTAATCTGGCGTTCGCCTGAGTGGCTATTTGCCGGATTACTGGACGTGGGGATTGGCGAGCGCCGGAATACCGAGCGCCTACTGTATAATTAGGTGTTTTTTTGTTCCAGAGTGCCATTTGTAAGAGATGGTTTAGTACACTCTCCACCAGATCAGAGAACCAGTACACCTCTCTTGGGAAACAAGATCTTGGACATTGGGTGTGGAGGAGGAATTTTTTCAATGGTATGTTCAGGTGTTCAGGGTTATTTTATGCCATAATAAAAGTGGTTTATTTTTATATTGTAGGTATTGTACATTTTTATAATTCGTTTTCATAGTGTTCACTTTAGCCTAAATATGTAAGGTACTAAAATTATTTTAGACTAAAAGAAAATTGAAAAAGATTCATATTTTAATATCATTAAGGCAATTTTTAGTTATTCTCCAAAATAAGCTACAGATAGGTATTTCAAAGTAAGCTTGACATACAGTTATATATTATATTATAATCCATTTGATTTACAATCTTACAGTAATTAAAATAAATCATAATTCATAAGTAATACAGATAGACTTCATCATTATTAAGACATGGTAAAAAAAAAACTACAAAACAAATATAATGTATCTGGCAAAAAGTAAAGATAATAACATTATACTTAATTAACTTTTTTATAAGTTATTCAAATTGTTGTATGTTAGGTAGTTTACGGTTCTAAGTTATTTTAAATTTGTAATTTGTCTATTGTCTGCCCAATAGAAAAAAAGTGATAGACTAAACATTATGTTTTTTATTTTCCATTGTACTAATACAGAATAGAAAATTTGCTTTAATTTAAAATATGTAAAACCAAATTTAAAAAAAATATCTCATACAGTTCGTTTGTATAAATTTTGAATTCAGTTTTAACTATGTTGCAGCCTTTAGCCAAACTAGGCGCCGAGGTGACCGGCGTCGACGCCAGTAAGGAGCTGATAGAAATGGCTCAAGAACACAGCCAGGCGCACCTCCCTGCACCTGGGAAACCCCCCACATATATATGCACGTCGATTGAGGTAAACCAAAGAACGGGGGAATAACTATAAGTCTTACTAGATCTCAAAAATGACCGCACGAAATATGCCGCGAGCGAAATATGTCTTCGAACGCCTTAGCGCTGTCTAGAAACCAACTGCGCAACTTGGTAAGGGTGATTAGTGGGCATTGCGGCCTAAATAAGTACATATACACTATGGGGAAACGTGACATGGGGCGGTGCAGACTCTGTATGGAGGCAGAGGAGACGCCCTTGCACATCCTCACAGAGTGCCCTTGCGCACTCGTGACTTAATCCTGGGGAGACAAATATTGCGCCTGGAGGAGTTAAAGTCTCTCGAGATCAAAAAGATCCTACAGCTGTTTGAAGTTGCAGGTTTGGATCGAGAGTTGTAGTAGGTGGCGATAACAATAGATCAGGGATGGTCGCAGTGATACATAGGCTGTGGAGCCTATATAGCCACTAACAAGAAGAAGAAGAATGCCGCGAGCGACTCAACTGGACACCGCGCTGCTTGATAACAATGATAACAAATATTGCAATGCCGCGCAAGAGATTTGACATATAATATACCTAGCCTTATTAATTTTATTTTAGCCATCAAACATTTTTGGTGACCAATCACAACTTTACATATTATAGACGCGGTTACATCAGCACGTAAAAAAGTCACAGCCACTCGAAAGAAACAGGCATTACTATCTACCAATTCAATCAATTTAATAGAGCAATGAACTAAATTCAAAATAGGCTCAGCGGAATATCGCGCAATAGATAGAAAAACTAAACGTAGCATACGAACTGATATCCGAAACTACAACACTAATTTAATCAAAACAGCATTAACCAAGAACAGATCACTCAGAGTAGCTAGAAATGGAATATCTAAACTTCTAAAGGTCAAAAATTTATACTTATCCAGTCTGAAAGATGAAAATGGTAACAAGCATGGCAATAGAAATAAAATAATGGACATATGCACAAAATTCTATACTTCCCTCTACTCCGACCCACAAACTATACATAGCAATAGCACTGAAGAATACTTCTGTGCTGATACCATCCCTCCTGTAACAGCCGAGGAAGTGGCAAAAGTCTTGTCCACAATTAAGCTCGACAAGAGCCCCGGGACCGATGGTATAAACACAGAGGCACTTGTTTTTGGCTAACAAAATCTTTTACTGCCTTTATGCAAATTTTTCAATGATATATTAAGAACAAGACAAATTCCCCAGAAACTACTCCATTCCAACATTATACTGCTCCACAAAAAAGGGGATAAAAGTGACATAGCCAACTATCGACCAATTAGCCTGGTGTCTCACATCTACAAGACATTTATTAAAGTGATAGAGCGTTGCATTGCTGGGCAACTTCGCCGGCACCAGCCTCCCACTCAAACTGGATTTCGCCCTGGATTCTCCACAGCTGATTATCTCCACACAGTTAACCAGATCATCGAAAAATATACTGAATTTAAACTCCCTTTATACTTGACATTTGTTGATTATACTAAAGCTTTCGATAGCATCACCTACTCCTCCATAATAACCGCACTACACAACCAAAACATCGAACAGACCTACATCAGTCTTATCAAAACCATATATAAGAACAGCGCAGCAGACATTAGGTAAACTCCAGTCTTCTGGACCAACGTTTCGGGTACAGCGGGGTGTCAAGCAAGGGGACCCGTTATCTCCAAAACTTTTTACGAGCACGCTCGAAGAAGTTTTCAGGAGCCTGGCGGTTTCTTGGGAGGAGAATGGAATAGTCGTCGGCAACAGGAGGTTGTCAAACCTTCGCTTTGCCGACGACATAGTTCTCTTTTGCCTCTTCTGCCACAGAACTTCAGCAAATGCTTCAAGATCTAAGCAACGCAAGCCTTCAAGTTGGACTTGAAATGAATCGTGCAAAGGCTCAGGTGATGACTAATAGCACGAAACGTACGGTCGAGGTAGACGGGGAGATTATACAATATGTCAACGAGTATATATACTTGGGCCAGTTAGTCTCTTTCAGTGACCGGCAAGACAAGGAAGCTGAGCGCCGTGTTCAAAATGCCTGGAAGAGCTACTGGTCCATGAAGGAGCTAATGAAGGGCGACCCTCAATGTCACTGAAGCGTAAACTCGTTGACATGTGTATTCTGCCTGTCCTAACCTACGGTGCCCAAACATGGTCGCTCACTGAGAGAGTCAGAAGTCCAAATTGAAGGTTTGCCAGCGAGCAATGGAGCGCAGTATTCTAGGTGTCACAAGGACGAATCGCATCCGAAACACCACATTACGCTCGAAAACACGCATAGGCCGCATAGCTGACGTGGGGGAGAAGACCGCCAGACTGAAGTGGGACTGGGCGGGTCACGTCTTCCGCATGCATCCGGATAGGTGGGCTAGTTTAGCCACCAAGTGGATGCCGCAAAAGAAGCGCGGACGTGGCAGGCCCAGACGGAGATGGCGGGACGACTTAGACGCCTTCATCAGTGGCTGGTCGGAGAAGGCACTACAACGGGAGTTGTGGAAATCCTTTGGGAGAGGCCTTTGCCCAGCAGTGGGACACTACAACAGGCTAATGAAAAAAAATCACAACTTTATTAAATTAAAAGCGATTGTTTCGTGCGCTGTATAAACCAGGTTCGTGTTTCTCATAAACATTTTGACATTACGTAATGAGACCTGTTTTGTTCCATTAGGAAACGAGCCTATTGGAGGAGCGCCAAGAAAAGGCAGGTTAACCCTATTTTCTCTGAGCCAACTAAGCTAAGCAATATATTTTGTTTTGTGGTGGAAAGAGAACTATTAGGAAGCTTATTTACTGCCTCATGTGAACTGATAATCGTTACAAATATAGGTACCTATTTGTTGTTCACTGTCTTTTAAATGTATTTTCTTTATCAGGAACACGCAAAAGATCACGCCAACGTCTACGACGGAGTAGTAGCTTCGGAAATAATAGAACACATTGAGAACGACAAAAAGGAATTGTTCGTCAAATCCTGCATACACACACTTAAACCGGGCGGAAGGATTTTCTTCACTACACCCACCAGAACTAGGTTGACACAGTTCACATCGATTTGTTTAGCGGAGAATGTGCTGAACGCGATACCGAGGGGCACACACCAGTATGAGAAGTTCACCACGCCGAACGAAATGACGTTGTTATTAGAGAGAAGTGAGTACAGTTAAAGAGTCTTAACTAGTGAACATAGTAGTGTACGATCGATGTTTTATGTTTCGGCCAAAAAACTGCCGACTTTTCTAAATTTCTATAATGATAAGCGCTGGCTGCTAGTGGGACTATTCGCCAATAGTCCCAAAGTCACCAATAGTCCAAGAAGGCTTGTGTTGTACGAATATACAAATGCTTAAATATACAAAACTCCCATGACTCGGGTACAAATATATGTGCTTATCACACAAATAAATGCCCTAATCCCGATTCGAACCCAGGACCATCGACTTCATAGACTCACTACCCACTAAGCCAGACCGGTCGTCAAAAACATGAAAGTAAGAAGTACCTAAACAATTTGATAACAAGTGCAATGCCATACTTTTTTTTTTGTATTTCTTTTTATTTACAGACAGTTGCCACGTGGAAGCGGTCCTCGGCAGCTTCTACAACATACTCCAAAACAAGTGGCATTGGATCAGTTCCACCACCTTATTCTTTGCTCTGCAAGCCATTAAACTAGAAGAAGAAGCCTTACCCAGATAACCAACTTAACATGAATGTTCTTATACTTTCTAGTCGTATAATATATGAAACGAATGAAATTAAATATTTTTATTACGAACTTGAAGTCCAATAGGGTTAGGTAATACAATAACTTATATTATTAGTATTACAATTAAGTAATTAGACAAATTAAAACATTAGATACATAATCTATCTTCTATCTATTCTTCTATATATATGACACCGTAGGATTGTGAACCCGTTAGTTTATAATCTAACGTAGGTTAAATTAGATTGTAATCTCCCTACCGTCAGTTTATAATTTAACTAGCGATATTATAAACTACTAGCGATACTATAAAACGAGTGTTTACAATTTTACGGTGACGTATATAAATGCAAGTGTCCTGACTGCCTGACTGATTCATCAACGCAGAGCCGAAACTACAAAAGATAGAAAGTTGAAATTTGCACACCAGATTAGGGGTCATCCATTAATTACGTCACACGAATTTCTAGGTTTTTTGACCCCTCCCCCCTCCTTGTCACACTTGGTCACATTTGGCAAACCCCTCCCCCCTGGTGTGACGTCACATTTCTTCAACGAAATCGGCAAATATTTATTTAATATTTTATCAAAATTTTTTGACAAAGGAAATATTAGTAATTTTATTACCCAAAACTGATTAAGAAATAAAATTAAACGAATAAAAACGATTATCGTTTCAAAAACTTGTTATTTAAATGATAATTAACGTATAAAATAATTTAAATACATTTTCGGTTACTGATGAAGTTAAAGTGACGTCACAAAGTTTATGACTCCCCCCTCCCCCTTGTCACAACATGTCACATTTTCTTGACCCCCTCCCTCCCCCTAAACGTGTGATGTAATTAATGGATGACCCCTTACATTTATAAAGTGTACAAGAGATAAGAAGCGATTTTGAGAAATTCAACCCCTAAGAGGGTAAAAAAGAAGATGAAAGTTTGTATGGGGTTAAAGTTTTATTAAGCTAGGAATTTGAAACTTCGTAAAAAGATATACTATTGAAATACAAGAAAACTAATTTCAGAGTTTTTGAAAATTCATCCCCTAAGGTGGTGAAAAAGGGGTTGAAAGTTTGTATGGACATCAAACATTTTTTCTAGTGCGGGACTTGAATCTTTGTATTTGGGGATATTATTAGAAGACAAGAAAAGTAATTTCAGCGTTTTGTAAAATTCATCCCCTAACATGGTTAAAAAGGGGTTGAAAGTTTGAATCCATTACAAATGCTTTGAAACTTCTTAGAAAGGCATAACAGCCGATCACAAAAAAAAGTAATCGCATCGTTTTTGGAAATTAAACCCCTAAGAGGGTTAAAAAGGGGATGAAAGTTCGTTTTGGGGTGCAAATTTTATTTTAAGCTAGTAACTTGAAACTTTGCAAAAAGGTATTAAATTAAAATACAGGAAAAGTAATTTCAGCGTTTTTGGAAATTCAGCCCTTAAGGTGGTGAAAAAGGGGTTGAAAGTTTGTATGGATATCAAACATTTTTTCGAGCGCGGGACTTGAATCTTTGTATTTTGGGATATTATTAGAAGACAAGAAAAGTAATTTCAGCGTTTTGTAAAATTCATCTCCTAACAGGGTTAAAAAGGGGTTGAAAGTTTGAATCCATTACAAATGCTTTGAAACTTCTTAGAAAGGCATAACAGCCGATTACAAAAAAAAGTAATCGCATCGTTTTTGGAAATTAAACCCCTAAGGAGGTTAAAAAGGGGATGAAAGTTCGTCTTGGGGTGCAAATTTTATTTTAAGCAAGGAACTTGAAACTTTGCAAAAAGGTATTAAATTAAAATACAGGAAAATTTCAGGGTTTTTGAAAATTCAGCCCCTAAGGTGGTAAAAAAGGGGTTGAAAGTTTGTATGGATATCAAACATTTTTTCGAGCGCGGGACTTGAATCTTTGTATTTTGGGATATTATTAGAAGACAAGAAAAGTAATTTCAGCGTTTTGTAAAATTCATCTCCTAACAGGGTTAAAAAGGGGTTGAAAGTTTGAATCCATTACAAATGCTTTGAAACTTCTTAGAAAGGCATAACAGCCGATTACAAAAAAAAGTTATTGCAACGTTTTTGGAAATTCAAGCCCTAAGGGGGTTAAAAAGGGGATGAAAGTTCGTCTTGGGGTGTAAATTTTATTATAAGCTAGGAACTTGAAACTTTGCAAAAAGGTGTTAAATTAAAAAACATGAAAACGAATTTAAACATTTTTGAAAATTCATCCCCCAAGGTGGTGAGAAAGGGGTTGAAAGTTTGTATGTAGATCAAATATTTTGTGAGTGCGGAACTTGAATCTTTGTATAAGGGCATATTATTAGAATACAAGAAAAGTTATTTCAGCGTTTTTAAAAATTCATTCCTTAAAAGGGTTAAAAGGGGGTTGAAAATTTATAAAAACTTCATACAACTTGCAAAAAAAGAAAAGTAATTTCAACATTGCTTGGATTTGAAAATTATAGGTACTAAAGATGTAAAATGTTGAAGATTCCACGCGGACGAAGTCGCGGGCAACAGCTAGTTAGATAACTTTCACGACGGAGCAGCAACAGGGCCAACAAGTGAGTGACACTAGAGTTAGACCAAGAAAAGTCTGCAGCGATTTTGATAGCCCACGCAGTGCAAGTGTTATTTATAAGTACGTCATAACATCACAGAAGTTTGACGTTTAAATTAACACGTGCACTGCGTGGGCTATCAAAATCGCTGCAGACTTTTCTTGGTCTAACTCTACAATATGGTGGCCCTAACCCCGTGTAAAACCTTCATGATTCACACTTCTGTCATCGGTCATTGTCGAAAAAAACTTAACATTTCATTATTTCAATCAAAAATCTGTCATGATATTGAAAAAAAAAATGAGGTTATTGTTTATTTTTAACCATTTTAGTAAGAAATTCATGGCAAAAGACACAAATTAACCGATGTGAAATTTAAGCTCAGCCATGTCTTTGACGAAAATCCTGAAGGCGCCTAGCAGACTGTTCAGGAAGGAAAATATATCGTTTCTTATAATTCGTCGATACGATATCGGTCGTAAGTATATACCTAGATACATACATAGCAAAAGTTGTAGTCAGCACCAGAAGTTGCTAAGCGGGCGACGTGTTCAAAATGATCTTTACGCGACTTGATTGTTAAGAGAATAAGAGCGTGTCAAGTAATTTTAAACACCGCGCCCGCTTAGCAACTTCTGCTGCTGACTGTATAGTGTCTCATTCAGAGGGCGAACGCGAAAATCCAAATTGCTTTATTTGCCTAGAACTCGCTCTTGATATCCCTTTGAACGCCACGCCTATTATATATGTATGTACCTACAGTCGGCAAAACTGGCTACAAATATGTATGCAGGGGTCACACAAAATTGATTACACCCACCTCTCCTCAGTTCCCAACGACAATCTGCGCTACCTATCAGTAAAACCCTCAGCCTCCATATCGGTTCTGCGACAGAAAATATGGCACTTGCTAGACCTGCCGGATTTCTGCGAAGAGGTTATAGTTCTCAAGTCGGACGACGTAGAGTTACCGTTGACAGAACTACGGAAAGGGAACGATCCTCAGAAACCATTCATACTGGAGGTGTGGCCGGCGAAAAACACGCAAAGTAAGTAAAAATTGAGCTTAGAAACAAGTATCTCTTGGTAAAAAGATACCTAGTCTTTTTGATAAGAGTTTTCGATTTAAATATTTCTGGAACCTGAAGACATAAAAGGAAGTTTGCTGAAGGGATTATGGTGATTTGGATTCCAAGCAAGCCATAGAGTTGATGCGATAGGTCGGGTAAAGGTCGGGTAGGGTGATGACTGATGAGGTAGGTATTCTGGTTTCACGTCGCGTGGTAGCAACCTTCCGATATACCTATTGTTTGTTCTGTTTCTTATATACTTATAGCCTATCGAATATAATTATAGCTGTAAAATCCAAATAGCCGTATTTGGACCTCGAATAGTTACGCAATGTTTAGGCCTTGCGCAGTAATCATTTAGAAAAAACATGTAGGTAGGTGCTTCTACCGTTGGGAAAAAAAATGTACTGTAGGTACTAATAAATGTACCGTAATGTAGTCGGACTAAATAATCGTATCATAGTAATAATGACTATGATTCTCATTGTTAACAGCATTCAAACATAACATGTTGACGATGGGTAGCGACATACGTTCCTCCGCCGCGGCGTCCGTTACAGATTGTGACAACAAATCACAAGCGGAGTCTCAACAGGATTTCAAAGACATCGAATCAAGTAAGTCTTTTGAATTCGGCGAGCCAAATTGGTATTTGCGTCCGCACCTCCTGATTCGATCGGGCAATTGAATCAGATTGGCGAAAAATTGACTAATCTGGATACGCCTTTAGGTACACCAGCCGGGCTAGCACAGGAGTGGCTCTCTAATTAATACAAATAGAAAAAGACGGGTAGTCTATCTCGCGGGAGAAATACTGTCGAGCCACTCCGTGCTGGCCCTACTGTAAACATAACTTAAGCTTTAATAACTAATGCGGACCAACTCCAGCACAATAAAGTTTTTGTGAAGTGAAATTGCCTTCCCTTAAACCACCTTAAACCCCAATTACTGAATGTTATAGTTGAATCATCGAGAGCGTGGAATTGCATATGTAGTATTATTGTTTGTTTACAGGCATTCTATATTTGAATTTTCTATTTTCTTGTACTATCAGCATACAACCACTACAAATGCAATTCCATCTTCTCGATAATTCAACTATAGTAACTGGAATCTTTAACAAAAAAATCATCAATACCTGTCGCTTTTCCGTTCCTTTACTGTATTTACGCCCATGCACAAACGTCTAGGTCTGTGGAAAGGAAATTAAAGTACCTAACATTTACTGTTTCCTACCTATTCCTATCAAAAATGTGGTTAATGAATCTAGAGATTAGTAAGATTTTAAAATACCGACACTATTAATTATTATGTTTTCAGCCCAAACCATGTCGGCACCCACTAAGGAAGTCAATAAATTACGTCAGAAGTGTTTTATGAACACCTTGCCACCGGAATACAAGAGCTCTGAGCTTTCTTGCAAAATTTCCTCAACGTCCTTATTATTCAAATTACCCAGTCGAAGGAATCGAGAAAACTTCGGAATTATCTTACTCAAGCTTCAAGACGACCTAATGGCTCTAAGCGACAAATTGTCGATTATAGAGGATAAAATTAAAACGTAGTAAGTACCTACCTTGTGTTGTGAAATAAATAAGTTACTGTCAAAAAGTTTCTGTGACACTTTTATTGCTGATTGTACACCTACTTCTCATTTACACGTCTATATATCGACACTCGATGTATTTGTATTTTTCCTTCCTTTTTCTACGTCCCTACTACATCATGAGATTAGCTCCATGTTAGCATTAGGTATTATTGTATTGTCATGGGTCTTCAGGTAGTGGATTTTTTTTCTTAATCAGATATCAGGAAGTGCTTCATATTTAAGTTAGGTACAATATTTGAAGCACATATACCAATATACGCAGTGAAGCCAAATGAAAGTATGTAAAAAATACACTTGAAATAAAAGCTTGTTTAATAAAATAATTTATTTAAATAACTTAACATTGGACTTCATGAAAACGGTCTATAAAACATGTTATAATACAAAAATAACTTGTAGATTTGAGCGCATAGTCATTTTATACTTACAATTATCAAAATATACATTTTAGAAGGTACGTACTTTTGCAGTACACACTCTTATCTTAATTATAACTATTATAAGCCTTATTGAGGTATGATATGGACTACCCGTGACTAGGAATTGGTTTTGTCTGCACTAATATTTCATAAAAGTGCTCAAAAACGGCATGAAATCTAATAAAAAGCTAGCTAACTGCCAGTATAATAACAAAAGAAATTAATATACTGTTTTTTTTCGTAGATTCTGTAAATTCTAGGGACAGGCCCTGTACAGTCGAAGACAAATTAATCAGACGATTTGTAAACCTTATCCCAATATAATAAGGCTTAAAAATGGTTAGTTAATATTTTCATAAAGACAACAAGATAACGTCACTTTACTCATAATTGCTAGAGTTTAGTATAACTAATAAAATAATTTAATAACGCTAGTTTTTAAAGCTACAATAGAAAATGATAAGTTAATGTCAAACTGAATAAATGAGGCTATTTGGTGAATGGTCAGACTTTTCACTTCACGTATATTATAAACAGCGGTCGGCAACCTTTTAGCAGCCAATGGCCACACAGTAGTTAAGGAAGTTGACGCGGGCCGCACTTTTGTTAATATGTGTGACTTTATCAGACATTGTTGTTTGACAATATGACATACAAAATAGCCAGCAGGGCTCGCGGGCCGCAAGTGAGAGGTTCGCGGGCCGCTTGTTGCCGACCGCTGTTCTAAAATATAGTCTAACTAAGCTCTAGCATAATAAACATCTTAACGAGTAACAGCGAAATTACAAAAGTGATAGCTCTCAATAGATGGCGTTGGTCGCTTTTCTTAGCGCATTTTGCAGTTTTCACTCCGTTTACTGTATTAAGGTTTGGTTGACCGTTGAATGAACTGTAACGCGCACGCCGGGTGATGTGAACTTTTCTTTCAAAGACAGAAACACGGAGTACAGATAAAGAGTCAGTATGGACCACCTAAATTTCAGGCTGAGGTACTGCCTTCTCAATATTGAATTGGCGTTCTGAAACAAAAATGATTATGTTTAATAATGTTAAATTATCTGTGTTCGGCTTCTAGAGAGGAAAGGTATCATTCAAAATACGCATTGTAGTGGCATAGATATACTGGAAAATAGTTGTAAGTAATAGGCTGTCCTACCCATAGACCTATCATCCGCTCGCGCTTGACAGACAGCTAAAGGGTGCGAAAGGGAAGTCATCACGTATATGAACATCCCATGAGTGCGAAAGAGTCAGACTACCAAAGAGAAAACGTAACCACTTTTGATTTTGACGACGGCGGCGGACGGCCAAGAGCTTATCACGGTAATTTTCAAATTGAAAAATATACACGGATTAGGACGAAAAGTATTAAATAAAGTAATTCAGTGAAGATGGTGTCTTGTAGTGTGCCGAATTGCAGTGTCACAGGGCCAAATAGTCCAAGCAAATACTCATTTCAGAGGATTTATGATATTCCGAGCGAAATTTTCATAACGATATTTTGTCAAATTAACAGCGTAAAAAGTGTAAGAAGCCGGTTTATACAGTTCATTATAAGTTTTTCTTCCTTTGTGTGCTAATATTTTATCATATTAGTCTATAATTTAAAATATTATGTGTAAAAACATAATCTGTTACTTTACGCTAGGGCTTGACAAAATGTTCATATGACAGTATCGATAACTTGTCGGTATATTAATAGCTATGTTATTATTTCTTCACAAGACGTCATTAAGATATTAGCTTTTATAACCGACTTCAAATAATAACGATTGTTATACCTTTTTGAAGGTGTTCATGTATAGCGGTAAACTTAAACTTCACTTTCCAACCAGCGAAATGCTATACATGGAAGTATTCTGTCCGCTCAATTATGACCCAACGCAAACTACCCCGCGATAGGCGGTACTTACAAACTGCTCGATTGGCAATCTCAGTACCACCGAGATGACAGTCAGTGACAAATGGCTAAATTGATTTATAAAAACAACGTTGTTTTTGTAATTAAAAATATATTCATGTGTCGTGAAGTGGTGCAGAAGTTATATTAGTTCATACCAAGGACAGTGGAATCACTTTTCACTTGTAGTAAACAGATAACTTCAGTAGAATTTGGAAAAAACATGACGATTTGTTTTCAATACTACCGTGCTAAAGCTAAAACGTAACAACTGCATACGACTTTCATAACAACATACGACTTTTTAAATTGCGAGGATAATAGGGATGGTGTTATGCTAAATGAAGTAGACTATTTTATTAACTTGTGTTTGGTTTAGGTATTTTCTATATAATTATAAATGTAGTAATAAATTCCTTCTTACAGATTTGTATTTTCCTTTTTTATTTCATGAGATGGAGCTATAAATAAAAAAACTACCTAGTTATTTCAAATTAATAATCAAATTTGGTATTGTCATTTTACATTACTTTCCATTCATATTCCCACAAGATGCTATTCGCAGAGAACTATGAATAAAAGCTGTCCAATTAGAGAGACATGAAATTGAGTGGATGCCTGGCAAGATATCTAGAATATGTTCTATTCATGAGATATAACCCGCGAGATAATCATACCCGGTCTCCTATATGTAGATACATTTTTCCTATCATGCTTTCACTGAATTAATTTAACAAATACACACATTATCTGAAAATGTTGATCATTTGAATCCACCCTCTACAGTCACATATATGTAGGTTCTCTCTCAAGCCATTTCCGTCAGTAGAAAAGAGCGGCAAACATATTAACTCACATTATAGACGGGTCTAACGCGAATTATATTCAATTACCTTGATTTACCGACGTAAATCAGTTTCGTTTCGTATAATGTGAGTTAATATGTGTTCAAAACGCGAAAGTTTAAAATATTATAAGAGCGGCAAATTTAGAAAATGTAAGCGCGCGAACGGCTGTGGTCCTATACAAAATTTTAATTTTGCACCTTTTTCTACTGACAAACTTGCTTGACCGCCTATATACATATAAAATATTCTGAACTGAAAGTGGGGATTTATTGTGACTCCGCCTGTTCAAATATTTTTGACCCGAACCGTGTACCCCTGTAAATTTTGCAGACTGTATAACCAGTCCGATTTCTAAGATCAAGTTCGCCATACATTTACTATGGCGTACTTGATCTTAGAAAAACGGACAGACTATACCTGAACGTGACTTCGCACTGCCATGCAGATTAATAATAAAATATACAAAATACTTATTATAGCTGCATTAAATTATTATACGTGAATTATTTGACTGGTTCTTCACTGTATGGCATAATCCTATCCCTGTCCAAGTCATATTCTAATCAAATATGAACCGCGAACTCTCAGCGGCCAGTACGTACAGCAAGAAGGTTATTAGCGGATTAATGTCGCCGATTGGTAGTTATTGACATTATATGCATTTCATCTACACTTAGCTATGTACCATTAGTGTAATAAAGATGACTCTTATTTTGTTTACGAGCTTTGATTACAGGCTCTGTAAACGCGTCGTCTTATTTGAATGTAGGCGTAATTGTGTATGTGTGCTAATTTGGCCCGAGAATTTGAACGGTAATGTTCCTAAAGGCGGTATCCATGGTTATATATGATCGCAGTTTCCAACACAGTAATAGTTACTGTGCAAGATTGCACAACCTTTTTATATAGATTTACCTTTTTTACGTATTTCTGTCTATGTTTTTGATACCTTTTGTCTATTTATTATTTTGGCAGATTACATTTTGTTTTTCTCGAAACCAGTGCCGTTTTAATTACAGTCGTTAATAAAATTTACATTAAGATAAGTCTGCAACGATTTTGATGGCTAACGCAGTGCAAGTGTTATTTATACGTCATAATGTCGTAGAATTTTAACGTTTAAAATAACACATTTGAAAAAGTAGTCGATAAAGCAATCAAACATCGACAGATTATTAATATGTTGTAACATGACATCACTATCTTTGATCTCACATAGACAATTTACGCACACACTTGCATTTCATTTTTGGTCACACTTTTGAAGATTGACAGTTGTTCTTTGTCATCTAATTCTATGGTAGGACCACAGAACACCGCCTCTAGAAACCTAATATTGGCCATTTTGTTCCCGACGCAAATCACCAAACTGTGAGGTGCGGGAGGGGTGCTCACGGCGTTGCGATTGGTCGTTCCAAACATGGCGCGCTGACACGTGCAAGCGTAGGGATGGGACATGTTCATTACAGGTAGTGGGTACTGCTATTGCAATTTAGTATACTTAGAGTAAACTCACTTAATAATTATATTGATTAATTTAATATTTCATTAAGTAATTTAACAATGTACCTGAAATGTTTACTTAACATATTAGGGCATTTCTGTTTAAAGTACCCAGAACATGAATTTTAATTTTTATAATATTTTTATTTTTATATTATTTCCACTCAGAATCGCAATCTCTTTCGATACGAGAAAAAAGTGTCGCCAAAATCTCATACAATTATTTTCTTTTGTCCGTTTTATTAAGGTCATATAGAAGGTTGTATTGAAAACATATTCAAATGGACCAATAACATATGCCTATTACAAATCAACTCCGAGTTCTCTCGCACTTCTTTGAAGTTCATCATCAGGTCCATCTCGTGACATGAGACCTCACCTAGAGGATTCTAAAAAACCCATACAACATATGTCTATCACAAACCAACACCGAGTTCCCTCGCACTTCTTTGAAGTTCATCATCAGGTCCATATCGTGACATGAGACCTAACTGCTCACCTAGAGGATTCTAAAAAACCCATACAACATATGTCTATCACAAACCAACACCGAGTTCCCTCGCACTTCTTTGGAGTTCATCATCAGGTCCATCTCGTGACATGAGACCTAACTGCTCACCTAGAGGATTCTAAAAACCCATACAACATATGTCTATCACAAACCAACAACGAGTTCCCTCGCACTTCTTTGAAGTTCATCATCAGGTCCATCTCGTGACATGCGGCCTAACTGCTCCGCTGGCCTAGAGGATTCTAAAAAACTTACACAACATATTACCTATTATACACCGTGTTTTTATTGAATTCCGTTAACTTCGGGGTATGGTTAAGTACGTTTAAGAAAACTAAATGGCATAGTTAATTTTGAAAAAAAAAAATTTTTTTTTGCTTTTTTTTTTTCAGAAAAAATAATATTAAAAAGTAATTAAATGTAGCATATAGCGTTGTTGTAACACGGGCATTACATTTAACTAAACCAAACAATTGAAATCTGTGACATATCAATGTCAATTCGAACATCGATCGACCGAGATTTTACTTAAATTTAGTAGCAAATGTATGAACTCATTCTAAACACTAATCAATATGTAAACCGGCCTTAAGGCAAGTGTACAAGCTTGTAGAGGCCTTATAGGAAAAAAATAAAATATTGATTATCTTCGAAATGGAGTTAATTAGAATATCGGTGTCTTTGGGTAAGTTACTTGATTTAAGCTCAGGTATGCACCCTTGAAATTAACGGAAATCAAAAAAAACACGGTGTATATATTATGTCTAAAATGGTACAATACGGTATGACGAAACACGAAGTTTCCGCAACTGAAAAACCATCATCGTCACATCACTAGTCGAAAGGGAAAGGGATAGCGCATTGCATTTTCAAGTTGACGAAAAGGGACGGACATACTTCGCCTCTGCTTACTGACCAGTATAAAATGAACCCCGCGGACAAGAAACATTATTCAATGAAATAATGAATTTGACTTTCCTGTGGGATGTTATTCCATCTGTTTCGTAAGTAGATGTCTTAGATGACTTGCCACACCATTTTACGCTGCAATATCCCATGATTTCCCAATGAATTCAATAGTTTACGATTTATTTTCATAGACTCGTGCACACTGCTAACAGGTCGTAACCTTGGGCGCAACTGATCGGAGCGGCGCGCGAACAATCTTATATACACCATACGGGCGGTGACCGCGAGTCGTCCTATAAGCTCGGTCTATAGGGGTTGGTCTGTGGGTAGGACTTATAAAGTTCGATAAAATGTAAATCATTTTCTAAAGGGACAGAGTTGCATTTGTTTTGTTCCGTTAAATTTTCAAACAAAACAAAATCAACTCTGTTTCTTACATTGTAGATTCAATTTTCACTGACAAATATTGGTTTTTTTTCCTTATACGGCTGCGCCTTACGATGATAGGTAAAACTTGGTGTGTGCAAGGTCAATTGCAATTATATTCATTAAAACGAAATTAACCTATATTATTAAGAATCATTACAATTTTAATTATAGATATTTACGCTAATCGCTTTAACGGAAACTATTTTTATTATGCTACGAGTATTTATTACACTATTAGCCTTTATACTGTGGTATTATCTGATGTGATACCTTGTTTTTGAGGCAATATACATTCTTTTAGCTATAGCCTCTCTCTTCAGTAGGCCTAGCACACGATTGGCGCGATAGTATCTCGCCCGCGAGATGGACTACCCGTCTTTTTCTAACTGTATTAATTAAAGAGGGGAGGGTAGTCTATCTCGCGGGCGAGATACTGTCGCGCCAATCATGTGCTAGCCGGGCTGGACATTTTTATTAAATTTTATTGGGGTATAAATAGTTCAATGAATCTACATTTTCATCATCAACCCTTCACACTAGCGTTAAGATTCATAAACGCGCTACAAGCCTCAATGAGCTAATAATCGTTTGTCTTTACCTGTCATTTTGACTTATTGTATTTGTAAGAAAGGGATAAAACATAATTTAACTAAATCAGGCCCATACAGTTTTATGAATATGTATATGTGAATCTCCACGGGAAAAGGTACCTTATGACGGCTGGCGCTTACGTCGCATAGCACCGCAATAGTATTGGAGCGGCGTTAATAATAGCGTAAGCGCCAACCGCTTTAAGGTATACCTTTACCCGTGGGACGTCACATATTAGTTTTATTACCTCGTATTCTTGCTTGTAGACGCTCTCCATACAGCATTTCGTCATAACTAAAAATCCGCACATCCGCTCCTCCATACCGACTGCATACTCAATGCTCCGGATCAAGTCATTGGTTTTTAGTACTAGCAGAGCCTGCCGGTCGACGTGCTCTAAACATTGCGTTATGTAGTGCGCGAAGTTCGGTAGCTCGTTTTGGAATACTGCTTTCTGGAAATGGAGATTGTGACGTTAAAATTAAAACATATATGAAAGATATTGGGATTCAGAACGGCCCAGGAAATCAAATACGTAGTGGTCAGGCGTGGCTCACTCCGCGATTTCGTCGGGTCGCTAGTCGCTACAAGAACATGCGGCCCACACCAATTTTGGTGTCTAGCAGTAGTAGTTGCCGCGCACCGCTACGGAACGGACGCCTGCTCGCGCTTGCACCACTTTGCAGTCATATCTGTCGTAATAGACGTGTTTTGTTAGAGAGTGAACCATCTGTACCTAGTACGATAGGAACTGGCGGGTCAAAGTACGAAATTCCTCGTGCTTATCATCCTTACTTTACTACGAATCTGCAGATACATGATTATACTAGGTATAGAAATAAGTGTTCATAAATAATCAAAAAAATATTCATTCATGGCATGTTATGTTTATCATCAGTTCGTCACCGTTTCGCACGACTATACAAATGTCTGAGAATTTAGCCTTCACTGATTTACACTCTCACGATTTTTACACATTAATTAAATGTAAAACGGGACTTGATCGTGTATTTAAGTTTTACCTCCGACGTTTCCAGGACGGCGTTGTCCCCGTGGTCTCGGAGAAGACTCGATCGAATCAGAGGATTCGGAGGTAAATCTTAAAACCTAAATACGCGATTAAGTCCCGTTTTACAATTTAATAATTTTAGCCTTCATTTTGAAAAGTCAAGCGTTATTAGAGACCTTGCAGTCGCGTGTGCTAGCAATATTTGTCAAGCATTAGCAAATAATTTCGCGCCTGGTTCAATACGATACGCACATTTTAGTTATTGACCATGTAAATAATGTCGTAATTGAGATTTACGCAATCAATTACCACTCCTGCAGATTACTGTTGCTAAATAATAGGTGAATAAACAAGTACCTAAAAACTCAAGGTTCCAGACGAAAGTCCACAGAGAAATCCTTATCGAGAAAAAACATGAACGCGCGGATTATATCGCGTATAATTAATTTAAAATACATCCCGACGTTCGAAGCGTTTACAGTTTTTGGTGAATGGGTACCTAGATTGAGTGAGTGAGTTAAAATTGTGTTAATCAATAATGTTCGCGCTAACCGAAGACAATATTAAATTCATCGCGGCTTAAAAATGAAAACTTAGCAACATACCTCACTGCTAGACGGCTTGGTATTATCGATGCCTTTCATGATCGACTCCCACGGGCGACCGGTGACGATGCACGCGAACAGCCCGTACAGCTGGCTCCGAATCCCCAGGGCTTCGGAGTGCAGCCGCATTTCCTCGCGGTCCCGCGCAATTATGGCCAGCCACAGCTTTGAGTAGTGGTACCGGAACTTATCTGTGAGATTCTGCAAAACAGTATTTAGCAAAAAATAATTCTCAATGCAAGCTTTCATCACAGACTGTCCTTTTCTTTTAACAACTATGTATTATCTAGTCATCAAGATGATTTGGGTGTAATTCTGCAAAAAAGGAACCAACCCACACTAAGGCTAAGCCTGTTGCACCCACCGCAATTAGCGGAGTGTTCAACAGGTCACTCAACAGTGAACAGATTATACTATAGACTTCTGATACAATAAAACTTAGCGAATGTTATATTGGTGACACTGAATCTTGCATAAAAGGCTCAGGTATAGAGACATATAAAACTTACAGCATACAAACCGTGATCCAGCAGATACATGGTAGTTTCCTTTTCGCCAGGCTCTTTCCTCAGCAAAATGTTGCCAGGGTGCGGGTCACTGTGCACAAACCCACTGATGAAGATCATATGGGAGTACAGGTCACCTAGCTTCCGGCACAAATCTGCGCGGTCTATCTTGTGATTCTATAATTATGAGATAGAAAATATATGAAGGCTTGCTGACAGCAGATAGGCTAATGTGTCATAGATAAATCATATAAAAAGAGAATTGAAACCTATCATCAAAAATGTATAATTTTTCTTTAAGATGTATGTAGGATAACTTTTACCAGTACGGATATGATGGTTGTTCATGTCTACGTAACAGTGCGATAAAAAAAGTGTCCGTCACTATCAATTATTCTTTTGTTGCATCATGTAGGTATATGCATTTTTTTAGGTACTTATTGTAAACTTAACCAACAAAAAACCTGTGACAAAGATTGATAGACATATTCTTTGACAAATTAATTTTGTTTTCATTGAATGGCATGCTTGATGAGGCAATTAGGGGATTGTTTTGAGGTTGTTACGTCAGGTAACTATGTCATAAAGAAAAGGTTTTGGTCATACAAGCAAATTCAAAATACTAAATCACTTTTGAAAATTGTATTTCGTGAGAGCTAGTATAAAAATGAAATCCTGGATACTTACATCAATATATTTTAGATCATTAACATAGCCCCCTTCCACATAATCCATAACCAAAACCCTTGAAGTGCTGAAATCCCAATATATCTTTGGAACCTTCAGCCATTTGTAATGGCTGAACATTTTGGAAACTTTTTCAGCATTTCTGCCTTCTTGTAAAAAGTCCAATTCTTTAGCAATATTCCTCTTTGTTTCATCTATGAGCCAAGTAAGTTCAAAATCTGGAAATACTTTCATCATCATTCTTAAAACAAATTCCATCCATATGATGTCTATTTCAATGTGCTTTTTCACAAAATGGTGCTGAACTTTGACAGCAACTTGTGTTCCATCTTTTAGTTTGGCTTTATGTACTTGAGCTAGTGAGGCCGTTCCTAGTGGTTTCTCCTCAAATTCGTCAAATAAAGTGTCAGGCTGAAATATAACAAAATGTGAAAAATTATTAATGTACAGTTGCCATCCGATATATCGAGTGGCCGAAGTGTTCACATATGTACATCTAAACAAAGCCTCTATGATCATGACATTAAAGGACATGTTGAGATATTTTTGACCACCTTGGGAGCTTCAATATATATGATGGTGACTGTACAAAATATGTACAATAATACTAATAATAATAATACAATATTCTTAAATTAAATGTGCTAACACAGCTACCTGTCTATATATAGTATTGGTCCAATGGTCCAGAGTATAAAAAAAAAATTCATTGGCCATAAACCTGGGGTCGGCAACTTTTTAGTAGCCAAGGGCCACATAGTAGTTAACGAAGTTGAAGCGGGCCGCACTTTGTTAACATTTGTGACTTTATCAGACATTGTTGTTGGTCAATATTACGTACAAAATAGCCAGGGAGGCTCTCGGGCCACAAGTGAAAGGTTCGTGGGCCGCCTGTTAGCGACGTCTGTCATAAACCACTCTAAGTGTGCATGTATAAGATAAGATCAACTAATGTTAGCAATAACAGGTAAAAAATTAAAATTCTAAGTGTTATTTTAAAAATACTACACAACCTTCTCATACTTTAATACCCCTACTGTTTCTTCCTTCTTACAAGACTGAAAGGTGAAAGCCATGAGTATTTAATAGCCACAATATCTTGTAACACGAATAAACACTTGAAGCTGAACTTACATCTTTATTTAAGTCTTCTTTAATAACTTTATACAGTTCTTCTACAGTGTTCTGCGGCGCATCTTTATGCAAGACACGCATAGTGGTGACATATTCAGTGGGTAATAAGTATTCTAATGCTCCAACATGCTGCCCAACCTTAATATAAACACCTTTGTTAGCTTTGCAGAGCTCCAACAATTTCTCCGCGCATATAAGGTGGGCTGCACTTTTCATTTGATTGTATTCCTTCGATTCCTTATCCCATTCTTTACTGTACAACATATCATTATAGGTCTTGCCGATATCTATAGCAGTTACTGATGTCCTTGAAATCCTCACCAACACATTACTATTGTAATCATAATTCAAAGCATACGCAGCACTACCTATTGCTACACCACTGACTAACCCATATTTGACCACTTTTGGAAAAAGTTTACGAATCATTTTCGATTACAAAAAACTAGTTGGTATCACGGATATTATGTCATAATAGAATTTTACATTTACTTCTATAACGAAAGCACTTTGAATTTGTACGCAAATACAACACAATATACGAATGTACAGATAGATTCCTCGTATAATAAATATTACATGATAACTTTAGTGCCTTACTCAGTCTAGTCTAATCAAGTATGTGAGTACGTACTGACGTACTGAGTATGAAAGGAATTTGAGTTTTAGACATGAATCTAGGATATACCTGGATCTGGCATGAGTGGTGGGGGGTAACTGGCAGAACGGGATAGTCTTATGTATCTTTCAGTAGGAGTAGCAGAGAAAGCGGTATTATTGCTTGTCCTTGTCACAGTCTCACTTTTTGTTTGTTCCCCACCTTTTTATTAGTATGGAGAATGGTGGGCAACAAATGAATTCGACCAATCACAGTGTTGCATTTGCGTATGTTTTGTCCCTCACGGAGGCACGCGTATACCACTTCTATGCGATCCTACCTTCTATGGTTTTAGATGACGTTAAACGTCAACGTCAATAGGAACTATTTGACAATGACAGAATGTTTCCGTTCAACATCTCAAGATCCGGTTTAATCTTTAATGTTAATAAAGCCTCTATACACCTTGCAACAATATGCATGTGATTTTTTTAATCAATCGATCAAATACCGCAGTGTATCTGTATAGTCAAGGTATAGTCTGACAATCCCAATTTGGCAGCAAATAAGAAGAAAAAAAACTATACTTATCCCTTTGTTTTGGGTGCTAGTACTAGTGCCCTGGCCAAACTATATTTAACGTACGTGCTTCAAGGACGCAGCTATAAGTTATTATAGATATTTTGACTGCACCAATTGTATATTTAATTATAGCTGGTCAAGCAGATCTTGTAAGTAGAAAAAGGCGCGAAATTCAAATTTTCTATGAGACGATATCGCCTACATTTCGCATACAAATTCAGTTCTTTACATGTCTGGCTGGAATTTCAGCATTCAAATATTTATCACAAAATTAAATTACAAATATTAAATAAGCAGTACAGAATAATGTTAAAGAGAAAAAAAAATGTCAATGTGTATCAATGTCAAATTACTAAACTAAATTATCTAAATATTGTTAATTATAAATAGTTGTATTAAATTTTTAATCATTTATAATGCCGGCTACATACGTAAAGATAAATCGTAGCGATTAAACTGTGCAGTCCGACTGTGCAGATAAATCGAACGTTCCTAGTGCCTCCACACGCCTCCGATATCGGCGTCGATCGTCAGTTCTCCGCAGAAGCTCACGCAAGAAACATGTTATCCATGTCATCAAAGTTAATATGGTAGTTAAATTTTCTAATGTTCCGCGCAACTTTTTTTTTTTTTCTGTCATAAGAAACTTCTCCTGACAATAACCAAACAATGTATGACAATGTATACGGGCAGAGAGTGTGGAACTGCATCTTACCGAGCATCTTGAATAGATTTTCAAAGGAATTACTAAAACTTATAGAAGGACGGACGAATAGACAAGCAAGAAATATTATTAAAAAATACCTAATTATAATAAGAGGGCAGTCTACCGAAATCACCGAATTATATGACCAATTATGCTATTATGTACCTATAAAAAAATATTAATTATGTATAAATATTAAAAATAAGACTCCTTAACTCAAAAAATCTTTTAAAGTTAAGATTAGTAGTTAGGCTTAATGTTATATAATGTGCATATTTTACTGAAATAAACAGTTTAAATTTATTTATTTTTTTGCTTGACCAAATTTAAGACAAAAAGAATTAGCGAAATTGGTCCAGCCGTTCACGCGTGATGACGTGACCAAGAGAAATATGGATTCATTTTTATATTTTTCATTATTTACTTGAGGAACGAACGTGCGCACACAAGCAAGCTACGTGAAGTACTGCCGAAATGACCGATCGCCATCCACACGTAACGATAAAACTGTGCAAATGCATCGACAACGATTTTTCTGATATGACCCCGGCTACACACGTAACTATAAATCGTAGCGATTAAACTGTGCAGTCCGAACTGCGCAGTTTTATCTACCGTGTGTATGACAAATCGTTGTCGATTATCGTAACGATTTGTCATACCTACACACGGTACACACGTGTAGCCGGGGTCATACACACGGCAGATAAAACTGCGCAGTTCGGACTGCACAGTTTTATCGCTACGATTAGTACGATTTATCGTTACGTGTGTGGCCTGCATAATGTGTTATTATCATACACTACGCGCTTACATTTTTCAAATTTGCCGCCTTTTTCTACTGACAACATCTGCTTGACCAGCTACAGCTCTATTGTAGCTTATAAATATGTTTACAGCTGTTGGTTTTCCATACATGTACTAAAAAAAAATGTTGCAAGGTCTGTAGATACCTTATGCTATGAGTGCATTTTTATAAGCTGTAACATTTTGTACTGGCTGGCTACCCAGCCTCCATCTTTCTTTTGCGTCTGTCCGCTTCCGTTGACAGATTCTTTTTAGGTAAAATCCTCCGAAAATGAAGGCTAAAGGAGAGGTAAGAATTGTGAAAAAACATACAATATGTGGAAATTAACGCTTAATGATTTATATAATCATAAAATTATATCCTTTAGTACCTTAAAATGTGCAACGAAGCTTTAAACGGACAGGTTCATTTTCGCGTGTGAGTACGGTACACGTTGCCGCAACTTCTATTTAGTGGTTTCTTGTGTGAATAAGAATATAGCAAGAATGATATGCTCCCAAAAAGTGCCAACGTGTCGGATTTTAACGATAATTATTTCCATCCACTGTGTTAATAAAGTGAAATTAAGAACGAAAATTTAGTTTGAGGTTATGTCATGTTGTGATATGGTGCCATTGTATGTTAGGGACTGTAACTAAGTACTAAAAGTTTTACTTTATTCAGGGCAAGCCACTTATCCCTTTTGTTATCATATTTTATTGTTAAACAGCCAGGTTGCTCAACATATACAAACTCATTATCTGCATTTATTGAATTTGCACTCAGAACAGAACACTTTGCAAAAACAAAATGAATACTTAAAGCTAAATTTTAAATTCTGGGATTTGATTTGTATGAGGCAAAAATTTGTTATAATAGTCTAATGATTGGGGTTTTCGATGCCACACTGCGGTATATCAAGTTAAAATAGTCATATGGATACACCTTGAAGCCAGCGATACTTTTTAAACTGCTTGAAAAAGAAAGCTATTTTAGTGTAGATAATAATATATTTATACAAAATACGACATTAAATAAGCAGTTGCAGCTAATAACTAAATTAATGATAGGTACTATATTATTTCAGCTTCTCTTATCTAAAGTGTAGTCAATAAACCTTTTATTTTTAATTTCCAGTTGAAGGAATATGAAGTCATTGGGCGTAAGCTGCCCTCTGAGAGTGAGCCCAAAACACCACTGTACAAAATGAGGATCTTCTCCCCAGACCCAATTGTGGCCAAGTCCCGCTTCTGGTACTTCCTGCGTCAGCTGAAGAAGTTCAAGAAGACCACTGGAGAAATTGTCTCCATCAAGGTTTGCATTTATATTTGTTAAACTGGTTACCTAGCAGGCGTGGATCCACCGTTGTGGGCACGGTGGGCATGCCCACAACCCAAATAGGGTGCCCTATTGATTCCCCGAGTAGAATTACGCCGATTTTTGTTTCGCAGACGCTTTGGCAGAGGAACATTTGGCAGAATTTCATTAGGTATAAGTACGCAGAGTAGTCAGTTGATCGATACGTAGATTTACTTTTCATAGAATGATACCAAACTATCATAGCAATTTCTTAAAATAATTCCAGCTTTTAATTGACTGTCATAGGAGTTTTAGAGCGCAGGTCTACCTATATATGGGTATAAAAAGGGCCAGGGCATAGACCTTACAAAAAATCGCATGCCATTTTTGGTAAAATTCCGACTACTTTTTAAGTATAGGGCCAAGTGCTCTACATGTGGACATTTTCCAGATTTTGGCCTTATTTTGTTCATAAATCATAAACTATTGACAATGTCAAAAACTTATTTATTTCTTTTGAACAATAATTAAATAGTCTATAATTGCAGACTAGTTTTATCACGTTAGCTAAATAGGAACCAGAGATATAAAATAAATTTTAAAATTGATATTTTTGTCCATAGGTCCATACGACTACTGTTTGTACCTATGGACTGTATGATATTAGGCAGGTTTTGTACCTAGGTATGGACAATATTCTTGGTAAAACTTTTCAGCAATTATTTTGGACTTGATTTTGTCTCCAGGATCTACAAAGACCTCGGAATCATCGTTTAGTACGCAAAGCTTTAGACAAATAAAGCTTGATTTTTCGTTAGTCAGGGTGTCCATAGGTACACTACTCTACCTCCTTTTTATTAACCATACTATTTAGTTATCAATTAAACATCTGGCGAAATGCGAAAACTGTAGAAAACTGTTGAAGCTTATTTTGTGATTATTTACACACTTGTATCATTTACCGAATTCACAAAACACATTTAAGTATATTACGAGGATAAAAATTTAGTTACCTATTAATAAAATAACACTTTTATTATATACAACTGTACAAGTTATTAACATAAGTTTTTTTCAGAGCCAAAAAAATCTTCATACATTTATTAAGTTCACGATGGTAGTCTATCGTTAGTAGTTCTTTAAATACCGGCAGTGTCCACAGGTAAAACCGTCCACACTAGTACTTATATCTATTCTCTTTGCTTATATGTAGTGTCATCGAGTGCCACTTGCCAAAAACTTTAATTTTTTTTTATAAAACGTTACTCGACTGAAGGTTGCTTGATGAAAAGATTACTCTACCAAATGAAATTCTTCTAATAATTGGTCTGCTAATTTACACAGAAGCGAACTGAATGATATGTGAATCAAGAGTCTACCAAAAGTTAGTCGATCAAAAGTTACATCTACGAATAATTGACTCTGTGAAACCATTTTCGGCGAAACGTTGTAAGCGAACCGACAATCTGCTAAAAATTAAAATAAATAAAATAAAATAAAATAGCCTTTTATTTCGACCTTAAAATTTTTTTTTTTTTTTTTTTAAATGGTACAGTTTTGTCATGTTATTGAATATTTGTCAAATTTGTCATACTAGTCAAACATATTACACTATTATTATTATAATTTGATTTAGAATAAGGTTGGTTGTCATTTTTGTTAGAGTTGACATCGGTCGACTTGCCTCCCGGCATAGGCCTCCCCTAAGACCTTCCATTCCTCTCTGTTAGTTGCTCTTCTTGTCCATGTCCATGTTGGTCCAGCGATAGCTCTAATGTCGTCTTCCCATCTGCGGTAAGGTCTGCCTCTTTTCCTTTTCCCGTCTTTGGGGTACCAGGTTGTAACAATTTTTGACCATTTTTGTCCTGGCTCTCTGAGCATGTGTCCAGTCCATTTCCATTTTAGGCTATCTGTTACATAGGATACATCTCTTAATTTTGTGTTTTTTCTTATGGTGCTTAGTCTTATTTTGTCTTTCTTTTTGATGTTGAGAATACTTCTCTCTATGTTGTGTTGACATACTTCTAGGGATTTCCTATTTTTTTGTGTTAAGGCCCACGTTTGGCAACCATATGTCATGCTAGGGAGGATGCAAGAGTTGAACAATTTACTTTTGCATTTTAGTGGGATTTCCGGGTTCTTCATAACCTCTTTCCATGACCAGTATTTTTTCCATGCAATACACACTCTGTTTTCTGTTTCCTTGTCATTCTGGTGTTCTGGAGAAATTATCTGTCCTAAATATGTGTATTCATTTACATATTCTATTATGTTGTTGTTTATTGACATTTTAATTTTTTGTCCATTGCTAAAAATTGGTTGGTGGTAATTAGGGTAGGTACCCCAGCTGAATACAGAGCCCTAATTATTTACTAACATGGGCAATTATTTCTAGCTTAATATCAGCTTTTAATTTACAGCCGTAGGAGTTTTTTAGCATAGTTATCTATCTTAGTGTGTATAGACTGAAATAAATCGCTTGCGATCCCTCTGCGAATTTATTGGTCGGGGAATCATCAGGTCCCCTGAACCCCCACTTAACCGATTTTGGAGTGGCTGTGACCACAACCTTTTTTGAGGGCTGGATCCGCGCCTGTTACCTAGATTCTTATTGACTTCCAGGTACTAAATGTGTCCTACTTAGCAGAATAGCCCTGGTACATCTTTGATCATAAAACTTTGAAAAATCACTGATAAAAACATTTCATTGATCTAATTATTTATTATCACTACACCTTATACAACAAAGTCCCCTGCCGCGTCTGTCTGTGTGTTTGTATGTTCATGCGGTTTTCACCTATCAGTAGAGTGATCCTTGAGGAAGGTTTAAGTGTATAATTTGTTAACCCATGCAAAGCCAGGGTGGGTCACTAGTTGTAACTAAGTTTGTAGCAAATATTTATGACAAATATTTATTTGGGCTATAATACCTATGTACATAACAGACTTGCAGACTAACTTGATGTTGACTGGTATTTATTTCCTATTCTGTAAACTGTTATGCAATTATTTTTGGCTTTGTTTGTTTTTTCGTTATGTATATCAGAACGTGATATAGAATATGCCCTTAAATGGATCCACACTATTTTTGTTACAAGTTTTATAAAGCACCCATTGAATTTGAAACATGTGAAATTCCAGGAAATCCCAGAGAAGACCCCAGTCAAGATAAAGAACTTCGGTATCTGGCTGCGCTACGAGTCCCGGTCGGGCGTGCACAACATGTACCGCGAGTACCGCGACCTCAGCGTCGGCGGCGCCGTCACGACGTGCTACCGCGACATGGGCGCTCGCCACAGGGCCCGCGCTCACTCCATCCAGGTATGTTTCTTACCTTTGTAATTTAGGGTGAATGCACCTAGACTACCAATTCAAACATGTGATAACATTTATGGAACTGAAATGATTGACCAGCTTTATATATTTTCTATTTTTATTTTTATTTCCATACGAGGGGTTAATTGTGTCATCTGGTTTGGCTCTCAAACTAAACTAGGGTAGGGGGCACGTTGTTTTTTTTTTTTTAATTAACTCTGGTATAATGTATAAGTGGCGATAGCATGGACGCGTGATGCGCCATTTTCGCTCTTACATACTTGTTCAAATGTTACAGGCATAGCGACAAGCGATAAAAACGCGACCTTGCTACTGCGCAGGTCAGCGACGCCTGCGTCCGGCGTTTCGCTGTTTTTTGTGTATATGTTGTATATACATACATTATATCCATCTAACGTATTTTTTCTTGTCTTCAGATCATTAAAGTGGAGGTAATCAAGGCCGCCGCCTGCCGCCGACCACAAGTGAAGCAGTTCCACAACAGCGCGATCCGCTTCCCGCTGCCCAAGCGCGTGCACCACCACAAGCGACTCAACAAGTTCGCGTACAAGAGGCCCAGCACGTACTTCCTGTAATTTACGCGATAATTATAACCACGTTAACGTGACTATGTGTTTTATTCCATGCTGGTCCAAGAAGGAACCACTTGAAACGTAATAGTAGTGACGTAGCTTGTGCCACCCACGGAATGCTGTACCGTGGCTGTACCTGACCATTAAAAATATTTTGGCTTAACTTTAATGTCATGCAGAACGCCTGCTGTGAAACTATTATTATTGGGAAATAAGGCAAAATTAATTTGTGGTAACTACTGAGATCAAGATTATTCTGAGGTAAAGCACTAACAGACTGGCGTACCGGAAGTGATCTTGGTACGGTTCGAGGCCTGTTCGATCGTAGAGTGGAAGGTGGTTCGCCGTACATCCGTTAAGGACGCCATGAGTGTAAACGAGAGAGATAGCTGATCTGACCAAAACCGCTGTCCGGTATCACAAAATAACTAATAGTACTACCGTACAGAAAATTCACTCCTTCACAAAAGTCAGATTTAGGTATAAAATTATACCTATACTCGCCGCCTGCAACAAAATTGAAACTTATCACCGCGCACAAACCGTGAATCTTCTTTGCCCGAGCCCCACGTGACACGACTATTGTGCGAGCCGAGCGGCGCCCACTGCCATACGTCTGCCCTGCCCGGGAGGTGCGCCGGCCAAATGTACCTAAACTGCGTAGTGACACCCCCCTGCCGGTACGCTCGTCTGTTGACACTATATATTAGCTCAAACGTACTTAGTGATTTTTTTAATTACATTAAATAGCAAGGCACTATTTTGGGAGTAATTAAACTAAAAAAAACTGGCCAAGTGCGAGTCGGACTCGCGCACGAAGGGTTCCGTACCATTACGCAAAAAAATCACGTTGGTTGTATGGGAACCCCACTTAACCTTTTCGACGCCGTGTCAAACAAAAGTGTCAAAACTGAAATTGAACGTTATGCATATCGTAGGTCTAAGTTACTCTGTGATCGGTGACGGATTAATTCGTCATCGGCGTTTACGGTGCGATATATCCGTCATTGGCGTCGAAAAGGTTTAATATTTATTATATGTATTCTGATTTTAGTATTTGCCGTTATAGCGGCAACAGAAATACATCATTTGTGAAAAGTTCAACTGACTAGCTATCACGGTTCATGAGATACAGCCTGGTGACAGACAGCGGAGTCTTAGTAATAGGGACCCGTTTTTACCCTTTGGGTACGGAACCCTAAAAATGCAGCAGTGTGGCGACCCTGTATCCTACGGTACGGGTGGAATACTCTTTGCCTTTAGAATAGAAGTATTATTTAATGTAAAAAAACAACGGGTTGCACTCCGGAAGTGCCAGCAGAAGTGAAAACTGTAAATGTAAACTCTAAAAATGACATTGTAACTCAAAATATTAATAAGAGCGCCATCTAGTGAAAAATGTCTGCAGCACTGTGTATAATCGAGGTTAACGCCATCTAGCGTTATTTCGTCACATTACTTGAAACCCCTAGCACATCACTGTGAGTACTAGAGTTATATTAGTACCAGTTTGAGGGAAACTCACTAGATGGCATTTAAATCAAAAAAGAAAAACTCAATGACATTGTAACAGTGTCCGTCACACGTGACGTCACGTCTTACGAATCTTACCTGTCGCGAGTTTAACATTTTTTCCCCATCATAAAAAGTGCTCAGCGCCGATAAAGAAGTTTTCACTTCAAAAATAAAACAATGGTTAGATAAAATAAACATTTATTCGATATCAAAATCCTACGAATTCTTGACTAATTTACTTCATAATAAATGCAATACAATATTTCATCAATTCAAAAAACCACATCAATTAACAAATATCCGGCAGATATCGCATCGCGTAATAAAATAATAAATACACAACAACTAATAACTACAGTTACAAAAATGGATGCTTTAATATACTTAATTTAATTTCATATTTATTGTTATAGGTTATGTTACAGGAGAGTTAGACCAAGAAGAAATCGATTTTGATAGCACACGCAGTGCAAGTGTTATTTATACGTCATAATTTCATAGAAGTTTGAAGTTTAAAATTGCAGACTTATCTTGGTCTAACTCTACTGCTATTTTGGTAATGGACGACAATATTTCATTTAGTTTAACACACACTCTCTCTAAGCCTGTAAGTTAATTAAATTAACTCGGCATGGCATTTAAATAAATAAATAAATATTATAGGACAATTTTACTCAGATCGACCTAGTCCCACAGTAAGCTCAATAAGGCTTGTGTTGTGGGTACTAGACGACGATATATATAATATACACATATATAAATACTTATATACATAGAAAATATCCATAACTCAGGAACAAATATTTGTGATGAACACACAAATAAATGCCCTTACCAGGATTCGAACCCGGGACCTCCAGGTTCGTAGGCAGGGTCACTACCGACTATTTTCCGACGTTATTTTCAGTGAAAAAGTGTGGCATCGTCAATTAGGGTTGAAATTGTTTATACCAATTCCGTTAACACCACTCCGCTGCACCGAAAATGCTATAAAATTTACGATGTCTGAACATTACACATCCTATATTGTATTCAGTCGATTAAAGAACTTAGTTTTTGCGCATTCCAATTCAACATATCTTTATATCTAGTCTAGGTAATTTTACATTTTCCATTAAATAAGTATGACATTTCATATAAAAATGGATACCGTCACTAACTACGTATAGCAATTTAATTGTTATAGCTAATAATGTTTGTTACCCTTTAGGTCCAAAATGTTTTTGCTTAAATTATATCTAATTAAAAAAACACCACAAGCATAATTCATATAACGGGGGATCTACTTCAATTGAGAAAGCGGCAGAAGGTGACGTAATATAATTCAATATAATATAATTAATAATATAACGTACAGATGTGGTGCTTTCCATCGTATTTTCTCGGAAACGTTCGTATTATCATGCTGCTTCAGTCAACGTCAGTACCTACTTTTTGTACCGATATTGAATGAAATAGCAAGACACGTTCGTACGTTTCCATGAAAATGCGATTGAAAATAATTATGCACTACATCTGTCCCTACTTTTGTGATGTTTGGCGATGTCACGACAGAACTGAAACCTTTTCTATGCAGCGACTATCTTAAAATGATATAGCTGCGTCATTTTCTGCTACTTTCTTAAGGTCCATAGGCCTCCTAAATAAACAGCTAAGGAATGCTGCAAATATCATAACAAGTCCTGATGTGTCTAATCGTTCAGGTCCAAATGTAAATGCACCTATCTGACTATTTAGACATTTCTGTTAATACGAAAAGTTCTAAAAATCACAATTAGGTATATCGCTACAAACTCTAAAATCAGTTCTGTACCTGAAAGCAAGAGATACCTCATAAGCATAAGCAAGAAATATCGGACACACATAATTAGAGAACTAACTTGTTATTCCATTCTAAAATACAACATATAAGCAATAAAACCTATTAAAAAATATTACAAGTGCTAATCAGACTCGCCCACCGCGAGTTCCGTACTTTAACTTTTTTTAGGGTTCCGTACCTAAAAAGGAAAAAACGGAACCCTTATAGGATCACTGTGTTGTACGTCCGTCTGTCTGTCTGTCTGTCATGACCCTTTACCTCGGGAACGCGAAATTAAAATGAAATTAAAACTCAGGTCTACAGTCCCTTGAAGCTTTGTAAAAATCAGACTTCTAAAAGATACGGCCGCTTATGCCGCAAGAAACATAAATTACGACACTCAAGGGAATAAAAATTTATAAAGTATTTCCCGTTGACCTAGAACTATGAAATTTGGCAAGTAATGTAACTACACTACAAATACAGGAAGATCTGTCGTCGCTACTTCAGTCAACCTCAGTACCTACTTTTTGTACAGAGACTGACTGTATAGCAAGACACGTTCGTACGTTTCCGTGAAAATGCGAAGGAAAATAATTATTCACTAACCCCCTTATTCATAAAACTTTACGGGCCTGATTTAATTAAATTATGTTTTCACATCACCTATTCGAAAAATATATTTTTTTCCCCGCTAGGAGGGATCAAAGTGGCACTTTTCTTCCCTGCTAGGAGGGATCAAAGTTGTACTTTTCTGTTCTAGGACACGATTTTTTCTTTCTTGCATACTATTTTCTTTTTGGACAAATAATACATATTTTGGATCATAACAATTTCCTCATAGTTGATGTGAAAAGCAGTATGTGTCACACGGTATCAAAATCATTTCGTCTTGGGCGTTAACACTTGAATCCCTCATTACTCTCAGGATTCTACGTTCACTACGTTCGGGATTCTATTGTAGAATACATCGCTTCATTCAGGATTCAATGTACGCCCTTGACGGAAATATATCATTTTGATCCCTTGTAACACAAACTACTATTTATACCTTTCTTACAAATACATAAGTCAAAATGATAAACAGATAAAGACAAACAATTATTAGCTAATTGGGGTTTGTAGCGTTTATCAAAAGGGGGTACATCTTGGCCGTGTTGCATAATAAACTACAACTAATATTACAAGCGGAACTCCTTTTCCAATTCCACTTATTAGAAAAGGAGTTCCGCTTGTAATATTAGTTGTAGTTTATTATGCAACACGGCCCTTTACGTGTAGTAGTTTAGGAGTCTAGTATCTTGAGCGCGAGCTTGGCGGCGGCGCGCTTGGCCTGGAACTTGTTCCCGCCGAACCCGTGCGCGGTGTGCGGGCGCCCGTTCTTGGTGAACGTCACGGGGACCATTACGCGCGGCGTCCCACATTCTACCACCTTGGCGGTTCTGTAGAAACATCACACGATTTACTATTGTTGGACACTGGTAGTCTGATACAATTTATAACATAAAATTGACTTATCTACAAGATTTTTAACACATTCACTGCCAGCGACCCGCTAGGCGGGTTCTCTGTTCGTAGGCGCTTTTCGCTACATATCGGCTACGCTCGTAACGGTAGCTTGCACTGGCACTGAATGTGTTAAACTTAGTCCCTAAAGGATATTAGGATATATTATAGTCGAGACAGGTCGCCGCCGCTGTCTAGGTATATCACCGAGCTCGTGTCTTACCCGAACGAGGTGCACGCGTGTATCCTCTCGTAGAGTACCCGCACGGGCTGCTGCGGGATGCGTGTAGAGAAGGCTTCGATCTCGCGGTGCATGACGCGATACACCACCGCCCACACGGCGGACAGATCGCCGCCGCTGTCTAGGTATATCGCTCCCATTAGCGACTCGAATATGTCACTTAGCACCTGCCATAAAGAGTAAAAATATAAAATAAAGATATTGACTAAAGAACAATTACTAAAACAAATTAGGGTAATTCGCCAGTAACTGGCCGGTTTTAGTAATTGGCCACCAAATGAATTCTATTCACCTATAAACAGAGTTCATTTTAGTATGATGTTTCAATAACTGGCCAGCCTTCAATAACTAGCCGCCTTATAATAAAATGAATTCTGTTTATAGGTGAATAGAAATAATTTTTAGTTTAGGGCGGGCAGTTACTAAAACCGGCCAGTGACTGGCGAATTACCCTACCAAACTACTATTACTAAATTGTGATAATAGTTTTTAAATTCCGATGTAAAGTGTTTCATCCTTACGTGTCTTATCTAGTAAACAAACGTGACGTCAAAGTGACATTCCAAAAATACGATTCATAGACAATCTAGACGTAGTGTCAGATATGTTTCAGGTGATCCGTTCGTTACTGCGATTATTGATGAAAATCTTATTATAGATGGTCAAGCAAATCTTGTCAGTAGAAAAAGGCGCGAAATTCAAATTTTATATGAGACGACATACCTTCGCGCCTACATTTTTCAAATTTGCCGCCTTTTTCTACTGACAAGATCTGCTTGACCAACTATAGAAATTATATTTTTCAGTGTTTATTTGGCTGATTTCAAAACTCCGTGACAACAACATTTTAAATCATAAATCATAAATTATTTATTTGCGTGAATAGGGTCAGATTACAGTTGTTATATATACATAAAGTTCCTCCTAATTCAACCGTCCACAAACAGCATGCAAATATTTGTTGTATTTCTTAAGCTAAGTATTTATTACATTATGTACTACAATATATCATTGAAATAATCGTGAAGTGAATAAAACATTTTATTTAACAGCCACTCATGTAGGGTTTTCTTAAATTTATTCATTGGCAAGCATTTAATGTCAGGTGGCAACTTATTAAATATTTCTACACACATAGCAGGGCAGTTTTTGTTAAAAATAGCAGTTTTTTTTGCATTCCAACTACAAGTCGTTCACCATTTCTAGTATTTCTAGGGTATATGTCACTAGCTGTAATAAATAATTCAGGGTGTTGTTTAACAAATTTGGCTACTTCAAAAACATACAGGCAAGGAAATGGCAGGACTTTAAGCTTGAGAAACATCGGCCTACATGACTCGAGAGGGCTAATACCACAGGAGGGGGGGTTAAGTGATGATTATTGTATAAATCCAGAGAAAAGTATGATAATTTCTTCGAGTAGTGTTTGTTTACAATTTTACATGATAGGACAAGTAAGGATGACAGGACTTTACTTATGTACATTAGTATTAGTTAGGTACTGTTATTTGTTACCTTAGGCACTTCCACGTATTCTGCGATGTGGCAATCCTCCTCGTCGATGAGATACAGCACGTCCTCGATGATCTCGTGGTCTCTCTGTTCCTGGTGCTCGACGAACATCATTATCGCCTTATCCAAGTTCGGGTTCAGTTGGGAGCAAAGGAATCTGCCGAGAAAGTACGAGTATATGTTCATTAATTTCCTCTGAAAGCACCACAATTTTAGTCGATATAAATATCAAGTAACAGAGTCAATTGGCTACTTATACACCGTTGTGTTACGATGTTAAAGGTTTAAGATTTTTTTGAGTTGGCATGTATTTACATTGGGATTTACAATTAGTATAGTATAGCTTCACTCTTCACGTAAATATGTATTTTCTCGGAAACGTTCGTATTTGTCATGCTACTTCAGTCAACCTCAGTACTTTTAGTACCGACACTGACTGAAGTAGCAATACACGTTATGTATGTATATTTACGTGAAGAGTGAAGCTAAATAGGGACCGTGCGCGTTGGAGGGTCTGCCATCTTGTGTCCTGAATCGGAAACATAAACATGTACATTGCCAAAGCAAGTGCTGCCTACTACCGTACGTTTTCTCGTGCATAGTATTAGGTTCTGCCATCTTGTGGGCTACATCGGAAGCATAAACTTCACATTTACGCCTCGTCCCAATGCTGCCCTCTATAGTTCATGCACGCTCCTTGTACTCACTTGTGCAGTCCCAGTTTGACGACGTAGGACGCGAACGTGACATTGTTAACGAGCGCCGAGCGCAAGTCCGTGAGTTCTCCCGGCTTCAGCTGATCAGTTCTCGAATACATAGTTACGTGAAAAGTGACTACTTACTTGTGTAGTCCCAGTTTGACGACGTAGGACGCGAACGTGACATTGTTAACAAGCGCCGAGCGCAGGTCCGTGAGCTCGCCCGGCTTCAGCTGATCGCAGTTCTCGAATATATGCGATGTAATTAAGAAATCCAAGATGGCGTCGCCGAGGAACTCCAGACGCTCGTAGGAGCGAGTCAGACGGTTCCGTATGTAGGACGGGTGTGATAAAGCCTGGGAAAAATATTAGTATATATGTTAACTACCTCTTTAATACCAAGACTCTTTAACGGTGACAGACGGTTTGGTGCAACCGACCCTTAATATAGTAAAAAGGACACATTCTCGTTTACGGCTCGGCCACGATATTGCGCGACTGGCGACGGCGGCGGCAACCATAAATGGGAAGGAAAGGTCCAATCGCTGTGTCTCGCTCAAACCTATGGTTGTAGCCAGTCGCACGATGTAGTGGCCGAGCCGTTAAGTATTCCGCAGACTTAATAGGGTTCGAAAAATCTAACCTCAAGTAAAAAGGACGGATCCTTGAACTTGTAGTTGAGTATCTGCTCGATGTCTTTCTGACAGCTGTTGAGAAGAAAGTCCAGCTCATCTAGTGTGCTCTTTCCCTCTGTGATCACGGTGGGCACTTTCTTGCCGAGGTATGACGCGAAGTTATCCTGAAATGTATCTTAATGGTTAAATGAGGAACAAAAACGTCACTTTTGACACTAATATATCCGATCCATATCGTTTCAGTGTCTAGTATTTGACGTATCTCATTGTTCGAATACGGCTGTGAGTTATAATTACAATATTTTAACACTATTACGGTTGAACATACTATAACTCTTACCCCCTTATTGATAAACGCGCTACAAACCTCAATTAGCTAATAATCGTTTGTACATATATTTTGACTTATGTATTTGTAAGAAAGGGATAAAACATAATTTAACTAAATCAGGCCTGTAAAGTTTTATGGATAAGGGGGTTAATTATTAAGTTTTTATTATGCCCTGCTATTATAGAGTAAGGTTAGGTGGGGTAAAAGAAACATAGTTTATTTTGTTCGGGGCAAGAGAAACCATATGAAGAAAGTCTTTCTACGTAGGTAAGTATTTTTAAATTAATGTTATTTATGCATTAGTTTTATATTTAGTATTATAATTTACATTATAATATCTTTCACCACTGCCCTCGGGATTCTAATAAGGTTAAATTCTAAGTCATAAATATGTCATTTTGCTCCCTTGTGTCACAATCTGCTATTTGGAACGTTGTTTTGTAAAGATGTTTATCACGCTCCGCGATTGTTGCGCCATTTAAGGTCCTAGCTGAATTGGTTGTTCAATACTTACGCTATAGAATATCTAATTTAGCAAGAACCCTAAATGGCATAACAATCCCGTGTGGTGACTTTACAATACCTGGGGAGGAAGGACACGCAGCCACTCGAGTACTTTGACGGCGCCGAGTACGCCGCCGTGCAGCAGATAAGTGCCGATGATCGCCTCCACACAGTCCGCCACGCTCTGAAATGATACACAGGGTATAACAGATATCGAATACATAAATTGGCAAAACAAATTGATCGACTTCATCAACTAACTAAGAGTTCATTACCAATTTAGGTATACAATTCAGAAATCAACTTTGTTTTGGTACTAAATAGGTACTACGGTGTACTATGTGCCTAAGTTAACATAACTATACGTTACTGTCTGCAACACAAATATGCGACACACGTAATTGTATAAATAGCATGTAAGTAACTTAACAGCCTATAAATAAATTATGTTTAGATTTACTTCCTCTCTCTATACTTGGATACCGAGAATATAACACATCTTCGGTAATGTTTTGTTTCACTTAATCTTCATTCGACTCTCCAACTACCAACTCATCAGATAGCGACCCTGCCACTATGCCCTGTCACTATGGCTCTGAACTTGTGATAGTAATTAGTGAGTTTTGGTTGTCATCTGACGACATGTTCTCACACTCTCTGGGCTATTTTCCTCTTACATCATCGTGGATGTAGCCGCGCACATACCTTGTCGGACACAACTTGGGAGCGCACGTAGCACTGCATGACATTCTGCGCGCCGCCTGGAGGTTCTCTCTCGACGACACCATTTTCGCTGTACCGCTGTGTTACTTGCTCGTAGCTCTCGTCGGAAAGGTTGCCGCTAAGCGCCTCGTGTAGGGGGAACTGTATGCCTATCAGGAACGTTGGTCGGAGCTGCAAAGAACATATGAATTAGTTATAGGGTACATACAAAAGTTCCTTCGTTGACGACATAGCGACGACGGTCGACGCCGGTTAAACGCGTGAAGCTGAATGAGCAAGCTTCAACGTGTGTCACCGACGTTGCGCCGCGTAACGTCAGTTCTCGATCTTAAAAATCGCGTAGGTACTTCTTACATCCATCATTAGCATTAAAAGTGAAAATTACACACGAAATCAGAGGAATTGTCAATAATCCCCAGACTATGTGCGCAAACCGTATAAATGTGTTTGTGTAACTAAAATTTTATGACAATTTACTTATACCTATATTACGTATATATGTAAGCTCGCGAGCACTCATTTGTATCCACCTACCTACAGCCGCAAAATCAAACATATATTTCATTGCCTTATCGAGTTAAACCGACATAGCTAATTATTCAAATGAGAACAGTCACTTCGAGTAAAAAACATTATAATTATATTCTATAAACATTTTTAAAAGGACTTACCTTACATAATCTTTCTATAACATTTTGTTATCAACCGGAATTTTCTAATTGTTAAACACCACTATGAATTGATTATTAATAAACCTTTTATTATGAAAGTTGGAATAAATAAATATTATACAACAATTTTACAGAAATTTAGATTAAGGCTTGTGTTGCAGTAGGTACCTACTACATAGACGACGGTATATATAATTGATATATAGTTATATATACTTAAGTAATTATATACATAAAAACACCCATAAATAATTCAGGAACTAATAAACACACACATAAACGCTCTTACCAGGATTCACTACCGACTATTAGGCTAGGAGGCCGTCAAATGGAATACATACATGGACTCAATTCCATATTTTGAACTTACTGTATATTGTATAAAGTAAGGTAAATATTTGGCAATTCACAGAACGGGTTTTATCAATAATCTAACACGTGTAGCAAGCAACAAAAAAAATGCGTCACAAATTCTTACTAAATTATACGCATGGATCTTATTAAACCCAGAAGCAACATATATATCAATAAAATCAATTTGCATGTCATGTGATACAGTTTTAAGAAACTCCGTCTAGCGCGGGTCAGCCTTGGGTCAACCAGAGTAACGTGGCCTCTACATAAAAAATGGTTTAGGTATGAGTATCCGTGCCTCACCCGTGTTCTGTTCTCTACGCGTTCAGAATGAGCACCCATGACCAGTTATTGAAAACTCTTAACTTAGAGGTTCTCTGTGGTGAATCAATAGGTACATACTGTACCTACATAAGTCATTTAGGATGTACCATCAGCCGTAAAAGTGCATGGCAACTTGATCAATGAATTCATTCATAATTTCTCCATGCGATTTCGTAGCTCACTGTACAGGAGGCCGATTAGAGCTTTAGAATCTGGGGGCCTACCGCAAAAAACGAAAATCGAAATTTCATTATCTGCCTCGCTACCGCTATTGCATATTCGAGTGGTACGAGCAGATCTCTCTCACATAAATAATTTCCGATTTTCATTTTTCACGGTAGGGCCTCTGGTTATGAAACTGTTATGGACGTGAAAGCTGAAAAAACATAACAGTTGCATGACCGGAATATAAAGTTCCAATCGCCCTCCAGGTCATGTTATAATAGCAGACACATCATCTTTTGTCATTTTGGTGGCAGTAGGTTACCTAACTGCAATGTAAAGTCAATGGTATTTCACGCGGTAAAAGATGAGGTAAGATAACGACTTATCAGGGACATTTCACTTTCACTATCAGATAAGATTTTGCCAAATAAAACAAGGAATATTTACAATTTAAGTAGTTAATTTTGTTAATAAGAGGATATAATAATTATTGATATGGATATATTCTGATGTCGATAAAATTTACAAGCGTTAATTTTACTTCCAATTGTTTGTTTATAGTAAGTAGGTATAGGTAGGTAAGGTTAATACGGGTAAGTGTGGCATAGGAACAAAGTGTGGCTGATGGCCTTCACATTGAGATCTGTTTACACATTGATAGGTGTTTATTGCGAGTACATATTAGATAGGTAGGCTCTTTGCTACTTGCATATACATAGTAGTAAATATAATGACCTCGCAATAAACACTAATCAATGTGTAAACAGGCCCCAATGTGAAGACCAGCCACACTTGTCCCTATGCCACACTTATCCGTATTGACCTTATGTATTTAATTTTCTTCAAAATTTTCAAACCATTTTTCGACCAGTTGTTGGTATATATGCGATATATATTTATATATGGCAAATTTCATATCAATACTTATGAATTATGACAGACCGTGACAATGAAATATTATGATAGCATCAAGATGATGTAATGGTAAAGACCGGTGACCATAGAAAGAAACTCGTCTCGATGATTATTGGAAGAAACATACAGTAGGTAGGCGATAAAATTTTATATCCAAAATGAAGATTTAACAAAAAAAACTTATAAATTTACTCTTCATAACAATTCTATTACACTTATTTTATTGAGTAAGTAGGTTTAGTAAGGCTAGAAACTACTAAAAGAATTCGAAGGACAAATCTAAAGTCCGTAGAAAACGATACCATCCTTGGGTCACTTGCTTACACGTGTAGGACCAGCAATTCAGCAAAATTAATTCCTTTTGCGAGACTTTTAAGTTTATTTCACGAGTAATTAATATTTATGTATATTCTTTAAGTAAACTTACACTGACTGACTCTTATAAGTTCTGATTCGATTAAGAACTTAACTTACCTACATTTTTTTAAGATCTGTAATCTAACTACATAGGAACCCTAATTATCGCAATATCCGTCCGTCTGTTTTAAAACATTACATTACTAAGTAACTACAAAGGCATAGTAGAAAATAATAAGAACAGGTTTTTTTTTATACATTCTTATGTGACTTTATAGAATTTACAACATATGATCGACCTCACCACGTACAACTTACCTATGAGTCGCGCTTATTACGTGACAAAATCTCAAATATGTATAACACCTTCTGACATTTTAACAGATAGACATGTTGAATGTATCATATAAGTGATACATAACAAAAGCATGTAAAACTGTAAGTTAACGGTCACTGGGTTGTAATGGTGACCTATATTTTAGAGTCAAGAGTGCACTTTCTCAATGCATACTTTCTCTCCGCTGCGGTAGCCAATTTACAAAAGCAATGCGAATAAAAGAAATTGCATTTGATACTTTCAACCAGCGGATGGCGAATTAAGACATGCGACGACAATCTCATAGTCTGCATCTTTAGGTATTTAAATAAAAGTAAACAAAATCTGCCCTCAAATGGCTCCTTATGCCAGTTGAGGGTAGATGAAAACATTACATGATCAAATAATGTAGATCAAATTAAGTCAGGTCGTTCATTGACAGATCCAGGGTTTTGTATTTGGTTGTAACCATGGTATAATAATATACTCCGCCTGGTACTCTATTCCGAGATTCGCGTATGACCTAACTGACACGGGCCTACGTCATCATGCTGTTTACAGGTTCTCAAACTTTAAAATGTGGGAGAATTTTAACCAACGGTGAAAATTATTTTAACGGCATTAATTTTAAGTTATTCATGTAGAAACATAGTAAAATAAAACAAATCTAATGTATTAAATTAAACTTTATTTATCTATACAAGACAAACGTTTAAAAAACTAATTCACAGTTACACATTAATTACCAAGCTTGCAACGTGAAAAGTTTGGAAAACACTGCGACTGCTGACACTGAGCGAGAAGGAAATAACAATTAACACGCGTTCGACAAGGATGACGGTCAGGGCATGAAGTTATCTAGATCCGAATTGTCAAATGTGACAGCGCTATCCTGTGTTGCTAGTAATGTAAACAGAATTACCCGAACGTCTGAAATTTCTTTCGTGAATCGGAAGATGACGTGTTATTGTAAAATTTAAGATAAAATACATTATAAATGAAAATTATAAAATTATAAAGAAATATTTTAACTTATTAACCATAGCTATAATGTATCCATGTAACATGTTATGTTGAAATAAAGTGGCAATGTTATTGTGCATAGGCCCGTGTCACTCTGGGAATAGAAGACCATGTTTTATTAGACCATGGTTGTAACCAATAAATGTTAAAACTACCCGAAAATGTACGAATTGTTTGTTTACATTTATTTAAATACCTAAAGATAACAGAAGCAACTAAAACTACTACCAGACAGATAGATTATGTTCATGTCATGTTCATGTTATTTCAGCATGTGAAGCATGTCGTTTTAAAATGAAAGCGTAAGTTCATTTGTATGGCGGTGGAATATTGTCCAAGCATCAAAATCTCGAGACATACTTGTTTGGTTGGTATTACATATACGGTCAATGCTCATCAAAGGGCCATTTTCACGGCCAGACCGTTTGACCCAAATTCAATCCAATCTTCTGAAGTGAGTAATTGCCAGTTTTTAACCCCATTACAACGCTGAAGATATCGGATTATCGATCAATCGACCTAATAAAAATGTGATTTAAAAATAACTACATATTCGTGATATATATGTCGCAGTCGGATCGTATAATCCGCCGTATTACATTACGGCTAGCCGTTTTCAAAAACAGGGGCGTTTTGAAATGCGGCGGTTTAACGATTAGCCGGATTGAATGCGGCTGAATGAGAATCCGCCGGAATGTATTCGGCGCCATACGTTCTTCAACACGGCTAGCCGTAATGTAATACAGCGAGTCATTAGCCGCCGCTTTGACAGTTTTTAGTTCCCATTTTTAACACCCGTGGCGCTGCCTGACAAACGCTGGGGTGTCCATCAAATCTGGAGTTCGTCGGACTGTTTCTTTTCAAAAAACATTTCTTTCGCAACTTAACTAGACGGAGCCCCGCTTCGCGGGGCTCCTATTTGTGAGCGGTTTGCCCTTCGGGCATCTGAAGCTACCTAACGAACCTAACCTACCTACCTATTGATTTAGTGAGACGTCCGTGAAAACATTACACTTTGGGGAAAAAAGCGTAGGTAGGTAAGTAGGTTAGGTTCGTTAGGTAGCTTCAGATGCCCGAAGGGCAAACCGCCCAGAAATAGGAGCCCCGCTTGCGGGGCTCCGTCTATTTAAGTTGCGAAGGAAATGTTTTGGAAAATAAACACATGTAGTGCGGTGGGACCATGGTAAAAATAAATTAAATTGCAAACATTGTCAAACTCCGGTTACGTAGGCGACCGAAAGAACTGGTCACTCTACAATCTAAAATAGTAGTACGATGCGGCTAAACGTTGGCCGCCTTATTGAAGAACGTATCGCAATGACAATCCGGCTAATCGTCGAACCGCCGCATTTCAAAACGCCCCTGTTTTTGATAACGGCTAGCCGTAATGTAATACGGCGGATTATACGATCTGACTACGACATATACATAGTTATATTCTTATTACACAGTCAACACTTAACAATGAATACAATTACCTACATTTTAAACATCACAAAATAGTACGGATAGGTATTCAATTAATCAAATTTTATCTACCCACGGATCTATAGAATATAAAATTGAATGAAAACGTATATTGCTGCTAGTAGGTAACTAATTAATGTTTTCTTATGATATTCAGAATTAGGAAGATTTAACTGGCAGACATTTGAAAAAAATTTAGAAGAAAATATAATTGAAAAGGAAATGTAAAGGAGCCATGTAAATAATTTTATTTTTTTTCTAGCGAAAAATGTAGTGAAAGCTTCAGTTATCTCTTTTGCTGTGTTCACTTACTTGCAAAAAATATCTATAGGGATTATGTTTTGTAAAATACATAATAACATAATTGTGGTAAATTAAAAATATAAGACTAACAACAGATCTACTTACAAAAACCTAAACACATAACTTGTTTTCTTTCAAAAATATATTTATCCCTTACAGAGGACAAAAACCGCTAGCTGCTCAGCTATTTATTATTCAGAATGTCCCGTTCCCGTTACTAAGGTGTACAATACATGTTACGTAAAATGACACGCACAGTGTAACACAAGTACTGATACTACTCCTTTACAACGTAAGCATTTCTATGGCAATAATTAGAAAAAAACATATCGTGAGATCGTTGACATGAATGAATATCAGTGGCATAAGTATCTATCCCTCTCTAGATGGGTGTACGAAACTAGATAAACAAGTTAGTGTCGTAAGGTAATAGATGCGGCGCGTATCGTTCAGTCTGAAGGTATCAGTGATTACCACGGCAACGTAAGGTCGAGGCTAAATAAACTGTTCCAACGAACTCGAGCGCGATTTTGGCAAGTGACGGGTGCGCGCGAGCACGTGCCGGGTACGCTCGCGGAAGAGACCACATATTAAATTAATGATTAATGCACATTTATGAAGAACCGTGAATACAGTCTTTCTATTCTTTGTGTATAAGGTAGGTTGTGAATATGTGTAATTTTAAATATTGTCTCGTATTGTAAAGTTGAGTATAGTTTTTTTATCCTATTGTAACACTTTTAGTTAGCAGCACAATTAAGTTATGATTTGCCTTATAATATGACGTAAGACATGTCAAATTATAAGGTAAACAGCTCACCCGGTCCGACCTCTGGTTATGAGTTAAATACACGTATTACATTTAGCTTCCTACCTGCTGTTTATATTAGTAGATATAATGATTCTGAAAATTCGCAAAAACATAATAAACAGTGTTATACAGTGTGTATCTTTGTCCAATAAACATTGTTATTTCACTGTGGTAAATTTGAACGATAGATACAAATAAGTTTCGTTCAACTTTAATCATCGTTAAGTTCGATTCTGGCTAGTCAAATTTAGTGAGTAGTCAAAGTTCGGGCAGGTACTTAAACCTGTTTAAATTATTGAGCGTCTATGTTAATTTGATCAAACAACAAGATAAGATATCAACAACAAAATATATTTATTAAATACTTATACGTATGTTTATATAAAATTGAGTAAGTATTTATTATTATAATATATTCAACACAAGCTATCGATCATCGATATGCCATTGTAGATAAAATATAATATACTAATTTTGATGAATTTGGTGCACAGAAGGTGGTCGTAGAAGACGTCGTACCGTATATTTATTATTTAATTTATATCTTTAGAATTAAAACAAACAAATGATAGTTGCAGTTATTGTCAACAAAGAGTTATACCTGTTATAAATCGGCAAATTATCAAACCGGATAAAAGGCCATTCCATTCTTTAATAGTGTATGTTACGCAATTTACAATAATAAATATAACGTGAAATAGGTATAGATGTGACGTTCTCAACCAAAAGGTACCACATTGTCGGTTGTGGATAAGGTTGATTTCAAATAGAAGCTATATGGAAATAGCGCTAAACTCAAATTTTCTAACAAATGTGTTTTATGTATTCCCAAATAATAATTTATTTATGATAAACAAATGTTAATGTCAAAATAATAAGTGCCATTATTTAAAAAGCAAATCAGATGGACTTGATATGTTAGGTACGAGTATTCAATGAGGTTACGTCACTAGAAGTGTTGCAAAGTAATTAAGTAGTAATTAATCTTAAATCTCCGTAAATAATTTTCCCGTTATTATGATACTTTATTAAAAGTATATTCTGTATATTTATAGTCTAAAATGAACCTAAAACCCAATCAATATGCGTTTTTAAGATTTGTCCACAGACTAATAAGAATAGTTAGAACTCTAGAATGGCGCATACCTGTATGTATATATATTTTACAAATCATTTTTGTCACAATTTCAGATGTTGAAATACATATCATGGTTAGTAGCGGCCGTGGCCATAGGCTACGCGGTCTTCTTGGCTTACTCTCTGCACAGAGTACCTGAAATGCCTCAACTGCACCTGAATCTGTGGTGGGGCAAAGAACCACAGCCAAGAGAAGTGGATACCAGCATTCGACCGTTCAAAATTGAGTTTAACGACACGGTAAGATGCACGTTTCAAAGAAACCCTATCAGTACATAATAAAGGATTTTACTGATTTTTAAAAGGAAAAAGAGGAGATTTTTGCTCTATAGTTTTGTCTGTTTGTTACGTTAGTGTTAGCATAAAACCCTACAACTACAAACTGCGAAAGTGTCTACCTTGGGCTAAATGACCAGGGGCCTACTTCGACAACCGAAATTCGCAAATAGCGGGGATCTTTCTCTTTTACTCCAATGAAGTCGTAATTATAGTGACAGAGAAAGATGCCCGCAATTAGCGAAATTCGATGTTCGCATTTGACATAGCTGGGAGAAAGCATGTAATAGTATTTCTTGCCGAATGGACACGACCCACCCCGCCCCGAGTTAAAGTACTTCATCCCGCGGCGGCAGATTGACAGAATCTTAGTTCCATTAGTAACGTGCCATGTACGGGTTCTTGTCAATTTCAGTAAACAACAACTTTTTCTTAAACAACCATACGTCACACATTGATGTCATATAGACTAGATATGAGCGCCGATAGGCATTTAGCCGGCGGCGGCGCGCCGGTCAAAATCGGTCGGCGGCGGCGGCGAATCGGCGGCGTGGCCTTGAAACACCTTTGATTAATGAAAAAAGAAATCAAACCAAAATTTTACCGAAAATACATGTTTTTTCTGTAAGAAAGTTATAAAATAAGTGCATTTTTCAATTTCAAGCAAAATTTATTGAATAAAGGTACAATTTTTAGGGTTCCGTACCCAAAGGGTAAAACGGGACCCTATTACTAAGACTCCGCTGTCCGTCCGTCCGTCCGTCTGTCACCAGGCTGTATCTCACGAACCGTGATAGATAGAGAGATAAATTTTCACAGATGATGTATTTCTGTTGCCGCTATAAAAACAAATACTAAAAAGTACGGAACCCTCGGTGGGCGAGTCCGACTCACACTTGTCCGTTTTTTTTAATATAGTATAAATGATAGCACGCATCATCAGAGGCGGTCTTAATCTTGGCGAGGCCCTGGCCGGAAGATCTTTCCGTGGCCCTTATCTTTTGTACTAAGTAAAAAGTAGCGGATTGACTGTATCATGGAAACGTCTGGTCGACAGTCCAAAGAGCCGAAGTGAGGAAAATCAAACTCCGTCATGAACCAATGTCGACCCAACAAACCGATTAATGTCAAAAAGGCCGAGCTCCACCTAACACTGAAGACCTGATTCCGACGCCTTCCCATGAGAGGCTATATGCTGAGTTGCAGGTAAGCTTACAGCTTAGAATCGAACGCCAAGTGTGAGCTTGGCTGAAGGCCGAATGCGCAGAGCGCCGACTACGGCGCGCTTCTTTGCGAGGCCGAAGGACAAGCTGCAAGAGAGCAAAGCTGGAATTGAACTATTGGTCCAGTGTAAGCAAGTCCGAAGGCCGATAAAGACCGAGGCCATAGTGTTAAAGACCTGGAGCTTTCCTGCAGGTGCATTTGTACGAGGCCAAAGGCTGTGCTGCAGTGGAGCTAAGATCGGAGAAGAACCAATGACCAAGCATTTTAAAAGCGAGGACTAAAGTTAGGCTCCAAACAGGGTCGAAAACTTGGAGGTTCAGATGGCGCCTTACTTCTATGCGAGCGATGCGAGGCCAAAGATTGGGCTGCGAGGGAGCAACGCTTGAAATTTGAACAATGGCCAAGCTTGAATGAGACCCGATTCCGCTTCCGATGCCTTCCGTGCGAAGCCAACAGCCACCTTTGGGCGTGAAAACACTTAATATCTGAAATTAACCCCCTTTTACACCTTTTTAAGACATTCAACCATGTTTGCAATGGTTAAATTAGCGGTGAATGACGGATGAGCTAGCCAGCTGGCAAAATTAGTCATTTCGTTGCCCTAACACTAGTAGCGCGGTTACCAAACAGAAAAGTTTGAATTTACCATCGATATTTTCGAATTATATGGACCTAAAATACCTTTTAATGTCTATAAGCTATTCAGAATGGCCCCGTTAAAGATCAAAACTAGATAAAATATATATTATCTGATTCTGAAAATAGTAGTATCTAACAAGGTCACGCCGATGCCACGCCGATAGCGCAGCGTCGGCGGCGGCGGCGCGAAAATTTTGTCGGCGGCGGCGGCGCGCCGGCGCGGCGCTCATATCTAATATAGACATGTCTTGCGCACATAGACAGTAAAACAATCGCCGTACTATGGCGTGTCCGCCCTGTGACATCCATGTCCATCACAAGCCATTTATTACGTTTTAATATAAGTTTTTGCGGCTAGTCTAGACCGCCGAGTGTAAACAAGCTAATCACAAAACAGTACCCACTGTACTCGATTGAAGTTTCCTTTGTTAATTATTACGCAGGTAGCTAGTAATCAACAGAATAGATGTTCGTCGATAGTTTATTTTTAAACATACAAGGCATAATATCATAACAAAAAACATGTATCTAAAATATAAACATAAACAGTCACATGGTTAAGATTGTTTACATTCTTATAAGAGTTATAAGGTATAATAATTAATAATAAACAATTTATATAATATGGCATTACATTGTACTTAAATTCAGGAAGATGTCATTCATCTCGTATTCACACATGTACGACGAAAGGTATAAAGTTTATGCTTATGTTATTTTTATTTATGTACCTATTCAAATAGGTATGTACCTAGGTTTTAATACCACTCATCCTATCTACATTTAAGTAGGTATATTAGATTATCTGAAATCGGTAAGACATAAAATTCACTCTAAAACATAAAGTCAACATGCGTTGAAGAACAACTGACTAAACATATGTTCTTCAAATATTATTTAAATAAGTACATACATACACACTTATCAGGACATAGCATCTTATTATTGTTTTCAGATGATCGCTGACCTAAAGCAGAGGATTAAAAACAGACGCCCCCTAACACCTCCCCTCGATGGCATCAATTCCGAGTATGGCATGAATACAGCATATTTAGAGAAGTTATTATCGTACTGGGCAGAAAAGTACGATTTTAAAAAGCGAGCGGAACTGCTGAACCGATTCCCACATTACAAGACCAAGATTCAGGGTCTAGATATCCATTTTATACGAGTGAAGCCTACAGTGAAGAATGTTAAAGTGTTACCATTGCTCATGCTGCATGGATGGCCCAGCTCCTCGAAGGAGTTTGATAAAGTTATCCCGATTTTAACGACTCCTAGAGATGGATATGATTTTGTGTTCGAAGTGATTGCTGCTGATTTACCGGGATTTGGATTTTCTGAGGTCGGTACAACTAAATTTATGACTAAAGTAAAATACAATATTATTTATTATAATTTAAAAAGTCAGATTCAATACATTACAAAAAAGTGTTTACATTTAAAACCTGTATTTTTGTTTATTCTTCCTTTGGCTGTCCTACACCTGAGCAAGTTGTAGGTAAGTACCTACAGGCCTATTCGGATTTCGAGATAATCACAAGATCTAGAGACGATTTAGAGATCAACTAGATCTACATTAGATATCGACTAGATGTGACTTGGATATCTAAGTCATAACTTGTCGAAATCGTTCAAGAGGACCTCCAGACTCGCGGAAACGTCAAATTTGACATATCTATCTTACAAATATCTTTAAATTATCCATATCGTAACTTGTTAAAGTCTAGTAGAAATCTAATTCATTTTCCGAATCGAGCCGTTAGAAAAAAAAACGATATCTAAGTCGACAAGCAATTTATGGATTGGTCGTCTAAAGTTGAAAAACACATCCTAAACATATACGAAATAGGTATCATAAATATTGTGCCCACTGATAGATATGATTAGTTAGTGATTCTGATTACTCATACGGATTATACGCCGGTATTTTTTTTAATATTGGTGTGGAGTGTAGACTGTAGCTTTTTCGTGATGTGGGGGTTCGTTGGGAGAAGCGTAGAAATCCGTCGCTGGAGCGCGCTGGCCGCTGTGCTGTCTCGAAGTCCGCTATACCTCCATTTACCGGTATATGTGTTGTGTGAAATGAAAACACATATATTTGATTTATTCACTTGGAGAGTGTTCAGGCTGGTATGAGTGAAGCTCTCTTGATGTCTCTGATATCTCTGAATAAGCCACGAAACGGCTCTGCCTTATATAGTAAAACACAAGGCCGTTTGGTACCTTCTTCAACTAGTGGGTGTATCATGCAGAGTCAGTAATGTATATTTTTGCCAATCTCGTTAATTATAAGCACGTATGAAAGGAGCACGAATCCTAGACTTATAAATAGGTACAATATTAAGCACGTATGAAAGGAGCATGAATTTCTAGACTTATAACTAGATATAAAACATTCCACGCAATTCATTTGACATAATATACGAGCACAAAGTAAAACATGATATACAAAAGTAAAAATAGTAACCTAAACGTAGAGACTAATTAAACACATACATGAACCCTAATAGCTATTTACGACAGTCTCCCCCACGTGTGTCAACACCGTCTTCATGCGCGGAGTAAATGGGGATAAGTCTAGAAACTGGGCGGCGGACGTCACCTGCGCGTGTGCGAACAATGGCCACTCTCACATGACCATCTGGGCCAGGAAATAGCTGGGCGATTACGCCTCTGGGCCACGTTCCTCGTGGCATGGAGCTATCCGCAATGATGACTACGTCACCTTCATGCAGTTTTCTCACGTTTTGGTGAGCACCGGGCCTGGGGAGGAGGCTGGGTCGGTATTTCCGCTGCCAGCGCCTCCAAAATTGGTCGGCTAGCGTTTGCGCTGTTTTCCACGAAGAGAGCGACATAATTGCGTCTGTGAAGACACCCAGTGGCGACATGGCACTTGATCGACCGATAAGAAAGTGATTCGGCGTCAGGGCTTCGATGTCTAAATCTGGATTCACTGGTGTCAACGGTCTGGAATTGACTATGTGCTCTGATTCTAGCAGTAAAGTATGTAGAACTTCTTCGTGGGGTGCTCTTTCTTTCAACTCGTTGATGACGATCGCGTGGTTGCCGTGACTGTAGAGTGCATGAAAATGCTGTACTAATAACTTGACGAAATCTTCTTTTGCATGTAAAACAGGCATGTGCGTGTTTTTATCGATTCTAGCATTTAGTACGATGATTCCGTTTTTGTCAAGTTGTACAGCGATTTTGTATAGCGGAGATTTCTTCAGGAGTGGCCGCCCAGTTTCCAGAAGCTTGATTTCCTCCGGAAATGCAGCATGTTGACTCCGTCGGATTAGCAATATCTCTGCTAAATCTAAATGCCCCTTTTTTATCTCTATGTCTGTTTTCTTAGCGAACAATGCGGCTTTGAAAACCTCGGCGGCAACCAGAATACTAGCGGTGGCGCGAACTAATCGTACGTTATTAATAATGAACGATCGCCACGCGGGTGCGAGTGAGACGGGTATAGGCGAGTCCCAATCGATCCCTGTCCACCAAACGAAACGTAACGTATCGCGATCTTGCTCAATTATTTCGATCTGTAAAGACTCTAACAGGTCGGGGCCAGCCAACAGCGCGCTGTTAAACGAACGTCTGTAAGCTGTGGCTGCCGTGTCCCAAACTAATCGCGTTTTCCCGCTTTGCGGCTGAAAAGTTGGGAAGTGCGCCAGAGGCCACGTCCGGGGTGCCTCGGGGGGCGGCGGCGAGTCCATTTTCTCCGCGTAACCTTTGTCGAGCAAGTTGTTCATATGCTTTGCATATTCGGCTTTAAGTTTCGCATCGCGGTCTAGCTTTCGTTCTAGACTGTACAGCCGTTTCAATGCTTGCGCTCGGTTATCGGGGAGTTTCTCGTCATCTGACCGCCAAAGTAAGCCCGAGCGATACCTTTGCTCCCCCGGTATCTTCTCGCAGGTGGCTTCTAACAAATCTAGCGCACGTTGGCCGGGGTCGGCCCGAGGTACCTTCTGCGAAACGCCTAATGATTCTGTCTCAGAATGTCGTTTCGCAAGTTGTAAGGCCTCGTCTTCCGCGGTATTAGGCTTTGCGTGCCCAACAAATTGTACCGCAGGTACGATGCTGTCCGCAGTTTCGTGTATCGTCAAAGCCATTGCCGCGCCTTCGTCAAATAGCGCGAGGGTTTGGACGGTACCTAACGGTTCCGACACCTCTTCAGGAATGACTTTGAGACACGTCTGCGGCAGCCTAACATTGAGTACTGCAGGTGCCGCCGGGACACTATTACCGTTCGCGGATGCGGCCGCGCTTAATCCGTGTAATAGTTTATTATGTCCGGCTTCGCACTGACTCATGCCACACGCGACATATTTACATTTAAAACGCGTACGGTGTCTCGCGCCTAAACATCTATAGCACAATCTAGTACCCTTCACCAAGTCCCATCGCTCAGATATAGTCGCGGCTAGAAATTTCGAACACTCGCTAACTTTGTGTTCTTTGCCGTTCTTACATATGGCGCACGCATCGCGCGAGACCGAGACAGACGATATCTCCCGCTGGGGCTTAGCTCCGGTTGACGCTGGCTTTCTCAAATTACCATCGCGGCGCTTTACTTGAGCTATAGTTGATTTACTAGTACGCGATCTATTTCCCGTATCACGTGTGTATGACTCGCGGAAATCTGACTCCGAACCCGAACTATAGTCGCGAATGGACGCGGGGGCGCGGGGCCCAGCGAGAGCGCGGCTCGACCTGCTGGGCTCGCGCACAGAGGAAACCGCGTTTCGTTCATTTCGCGATCTATCATACGTATCACGGTAGAACGCGGGGTCGCGAGACCTAGAGAGAGCTTGGCTCGATCTTCTGGGTTCGCGCGCAGAGGAAACCGCGTTCACTGCATTCCGTGATTTGTTGGACGGCTTATATCGGTTTATGCGCTTGGCCGCAGTACTAATTTCGTTAAGAAACTCGGAAATTGCTACTAACCCGGGTGTTTCTACGTTAGACTGCCAGTATTTGGCCCATTCATAGCGCACTATCAGATTTAATTTATCCACGATTTTATTCACGAGCTCAGGCGCGTGCAAGTATTTCTCTTGACGCAAGGATCTAATGGTGGCGACGGCATTCGCTACATGCGCGGCGAATGAGGCTATATTCGAATTGTCTTCGGATAAACGCGACATGCGTTTAACATTATGAATTTCCGTAAGAACAATCTCCTCAGGGTCGCCGAACTGCCGTTCCAGCGCTTCCATTATCTCGTACGGATCCTGAACCGTGTACATTATTGATTTTACGGCCGTCCGAGCTTCGCCCTTAAGTGCGCGCCTAATCCGACTGACGTTATTGACGGCACTAAACATGGGCGACGTATCTTCGAACTCTGCCCTAAATGATATCCACTCGGTGATATCTCCGCCGAATGCAGGTAATTCCGGCGGTTTATGGTACATTGGCGCGTAGGTACCGTGCGGTACCTCTAAAACGCGCGGGGGCGGTCTGCTAGCCCGGTCGGCGGCGGCACGCGGCGGCGGCTGCGCGGTCTTTTTCGGCGGCGGGAATTTAACGTTTTCTTTCGCGACCTCGTGCTGTAACCTAGCTTGTCGTTCTACCCAACTTCTAGTACGTTCTTCGACGGTCGCGTCACTGCTGCCGACAGACTGCGCCTTCAGTGGCGCAACCTGCGGCCGCAAATTTGCAGTGACGGACCCTTTCTTAGAAGCTTCGACGGTCGCGTCACTGCCGCCGCGAGACTGCGCCTTCAATTGCGCAATCTGCAGCCGTAAATTGGCAGTGTCGGACTCGGTCTTAGCAACGACTAGACGGGCTTTATGAACCTCGAGCTCGGCCATTAGCACGGACAATTCATTGTCGCGTTCCCTAACCGATTTGCGATTCTTTAATTCGCGATTAGACGGCGCCCGCGACGGCGGCGGCGGCGCATCGGTGTCTTTATTCACTAGCGTATTCGACCTACTACGATTTACTACGGTGGCGTCTAACATCTCCGAGTGTACCGACTCGGTTCCACCGGTAGCATTCGGGTTGCCACTGGTGCCATTGCTCCACGTATGAGTCTCGTTAGACGTAGTCTTACCAGACGAGGGGGTAGGGGTATCCATGTTCGGTGCGGGCGCAGGTGGGCCCTTGGTGCGTGGTCGTAGGCTCCTTGCTTCCTTTTCGGACATCTTTCTGGCTGGAACCACTTCACTTAACACACGCGGGGGGTCCCTAACTTGACCTGCCTATGCCTATGACTGACCGTTGCCGTGCGCAACGTCAGTGCCCTAAGCGTGGATCCCTCGTGGCACTGAATCTCCCGCAATGGCAAAGTGCAATGCCTAGAACGTTCGATAGCAGTGTGTGGGCATCAACCATGTGACACATGCAACGAAAGTTGCCAGGACACGTGAGCGGAGGTTAATCTACGACGCTGCACGGTCCGTCCGGCAAGCCGGTAAATGGGTTACGGAAAGGTATAGGGTTTGGGTCTAAACCGAAGCGAACTTCTAGGCTCAGCGCGTCCTTTATTCTTTCTTGCCGTCTGAGTCAAGCAACGTTCGCTTAAAACTCAGCGCGTACTTGTTTCTTTCTTGCTGTCTGAGTTAAGCAATGTCGCTTGAAACTCAGCGCGTACGTTTTTCTATCTTGATGTCTGAGTTAAGCTATGTCGCTTGAAACTCAGCGCGTACGTTTTTCTATCTTCATCCGGCTTCAAAAGGACCAAACTGTGGAGTGTAGACTGTAGCTTTTTCGTGATGTGGGGGTTCGTTGGGAGAAGCGTAGAAATCCGTCGCTGGAGCGCGCTGGCCGCTGTGCTGTCTCGAAGTCCGCTATACCTCCATTTACCGGTATATGTGTTGTGTGAAATGAAAACACATATATTTGATTTATTCACTTGGAGAGTGTTCAGGCTGGTATGAGTGAAGCTCTCTTGATGTCTCTGATATCTCTGAATAAGCCACGAAACGGCTCTGCCTTATATAGTAAAACACAAGGCCGTTTGGTACCTTCTTCAACTAGTGGGTGTATCATGCAGAGTCAGTAATGTATATTTTTGCCAATCTCGTTAATTATAAGCACGTATGAAAGGAGCACGAATCCTAGACTTATAAATAGGTACAATATTAAGCACGTATGAAAGGAGCATGAATTTCTAGACTTATAACTAGATATAAAACATTCCACGCAATTCATTTGACATAATATACGAGCACAAAGTAAAACATGATATACAAAAGTAAAAATAGTAACCTAAACGTAGAGACTAATTAAACACATACATGAACCCTAATAGCTATTTACGACAATTGGAGTCATAGTATACTAGTCAAATATTGTTACGTCAAAAATGCTAGGTTAATTTGCATTAGCTTTAGTAAATAAATATCACTATAGCATAAATAGATGACTATTCATCATAAGACCTGGGGAAGGATAACGAAATACCTATAAAGTATTAACGAAATACCTATAGGTTATCATTTGTGCGATTTGCTGATGAATGATCATATTTTAAAATCTCGTTTTCAGTAACTTGAGTCAAATACGTCAACTGATAAAAAGTACTGCATCGGACCTTTTTAATTTGTGTGTGTTATGTGTGTATATATTGTTACCTACATTAAAAGTTTAAAACTGCATTTCAGGGTACGAGCAAGCCGGGTCTGAATCCAGTACACATAGGCATAATAATGAAGAATCTGATGAAACGGCTGGGAACCAATAAATTCTACATCCAAGCGGGCGATTGGGGCTCCCAGGTTGCCGCTCATATGGCTACCATTTACCCCGATGACGTATTAGGGTAAGAACAAGTTATAATTTAAGAATTCATATAGGTAAAACTTTTTGAACTGATCTTGTTCACTTACCTGTACTAACAATGGCATTGTTCTATTACAATCCTATTATCTGCTTTTGTTCTCGTAGGCGCCAACCAATTTACTTACAAAATAAGTTAAAAGTACATTGCATGTATATTGCATTCTAAACCTTATTTCTTGTTGAATGGGGTTAAAATGGTCTAAAAAGATAATATCATATTCAATCTTTTGGAAAGTCACATGCACCTTAGCCACGATAGGGACGTATTCTGGTGTTAAATAAAATATGTAGAAAGATAAAAATGTATAATTATTATACATATTAGTTAATGTCCACTTGCACTCGCATTGACCCACGGTCGCCACATAATTATTATCAAGTCCAGTAAAACGTAGCCAGGGTCGTTAAAATCACAAGGTACTAAATCCAATCGAAAGCAGGGAATGTCCGGTAAAACTTAGCCAAGTTGCGTAAAAGATCAGTAGGAATTGAGTAAGAACACATGTACTGAACGAGCGAAAGCCAGTTAGACACTAAGATTTAAAACTACAATCATATCATAATGTGTCCCACAATTTGATAACAGGCCAGGTAATTTTTTTTTATTGGTGTCTCGCTCGCTCTTTTATTACAATTGTAGTTAGGTATAGGTCAGAAAAAATTACCACTAAATAACATTCCGACATAAACAGATAAACCACGTGCTTATCAATTGCAACAATGCGAGTACGACCCTGGCGGCACATCTGTTATCTCTAAATGCAAAACGTGTGAATGTTATTCTTACCTTCAAAGCATTTTTATCCTTATGGTAAGACTATAGAGCCGAAAATATAATGGAATTTTATGGTATCTCATAGCTGTTTTTCTACTGAGTGTGTTCTTTTTGAGTGTCGATGGTTGTTAAATGCAAAAAAAGTTAGGTTAGCCATTATTTAGTTAGTGTATTTTGTAGTCTATTGTTTAAAGAAATAGAGTCGTTAATCTATACTAACATTTCAAGGCGGTTATAATCTGCTTTTACTACGAGGGGATTATCCTAATTTGTGGTTTACCACTCAATGGTATTGTATTCTTGAGACTCTTTGAGTAAACTAGATCAGATCGTTTGATTCACACTATAATTGAGTCGTTTAACTTCAAACTCGGGTAAATCCATTTGTCAGATTATGCGATTTTGGTACCTATTTAGAAAAGGTAATATGGTACCTAATAGATATTTTCTGAGAGGGTCGAATGGATTTGAACTATTTGAAGTTAAGCGACACAAATTGGCTAATAAGCATTTACATACGTCACTCAAACCTACAATTAACAGAAATGGTTAGCCATGTTTTCTCATACCGCGGCAACATATTTATATTATATTATGGGTGATGTGGAAGTATGATTATTCAAATCTGTTTTATGGGAAAAATGGATTTGATTCCTGTAATTCCATCGCTGAAGGTGCGTTAAAACTGGGTCGACCGTCCTGTGGCGCCCTCATTAGGGGAATTGTGTTTTTCTACAAACCAATTAATTTCTGTATAAATGTAAAGCCTGACAACAGTTTATTTGACCCTCGCCATTTTGCGGATTTTCAATGGTACTAATTTCTTTTACTGGCAACAAGTACTCTTTGACAACGAACGTTGGATGTCATCGAATGTCACCGATGTAAACAAACGGAAAATATCTACGAATATATTCAAATATAAACGGTTTTATTACAAAAATGCCAAAAAAAATACCAAAGATGCGAAAAAATTGTAGTGAATGCAATCAAATACTTACAAAGACGAAGGATTACATAGCATTCCAAAAAACAATGTTTTGAAGTTGGTTGTTGACATGACCGGTATTGACATTTTATAGTGCGGTTTTAGGTATTGAACTGGTTAGTTGTTTGGTTTAAACTTTAATATTTCATTTAAGGTTTATGTAGATCGACGATAAAAATCCTATAATCGAATTGGAACTAGATATGAGCGCCGATAGGCATTTAGCCGGCGGCGGCGCGCCGGTCAAAATCGGTCGGCGGCGGCGGCGAATCGGCGGCGTGGCCTTGAAACACCTTTGATTAATGAAAAAAGAATTAAAACCAAAATTTTACCGAATTTACACGTTTTTGCTGTAAGAAAGTTATAAAATAAGTGCATTTTTCAATTGCAAGCAAAATTTATTGAATAAAGGTACGAAACAAGTTTTATATAGTATAAACGGTATCGAGCGGCATCAGAGGCGGTCTTAATCTTGGCGAGGCCCTGGCCGGAAGATCTTTGCGAGGCCCTTATCTATTGTGCTAAGTAAAAGGTAGCGGATTGACTGTATCAGGGAAACATCTGGTCGACTGTCCAAAGAGCCGAAGTGAGGAAAATCAAGCTCTGTTATTAACCAATATCGACCCAACAAACCGGTTTATGTCAAAAAGTGAGGCCCAAGGCCGAGCTCCACCTAATACCGAAGACCAGATTCCGACGCCTTCCCATCCGAGGCCAGATGCTGAGCTGCAGGTAAGCATACAGCTTAGAATCGAACGCCAAGTGTGAGCTTGGCTGACGGCCGAATGCGCGGAGTGCCGATTACGGCGCGCTTCTGTGCGAGGCCGAAGGCCAAGCTGCAAGAGGGCAGAGCTTGGAATTGGTCCAGTGTAAGCAAGACCGAAGGCCGATAAAGACCGTGGCCACAGTGTTAAAGACCTCTGGGGCTCTCCTGTAGGTGCATTCGTGCGAGGCCAAAGGCCGTGCCTCAGTGGAGCTAAGATTGGAGAAGAACCAAGCATTTTAAAAGCGAGGCCAAAAGTTACGCTCCAAACAGGGCCGAAAACTTGGAGGTTCAGATAGCGGCTTACTTCTATGCGAGCGATGCGAGGCCAAAGATTGGTCTGCGAGAGAGCAAAGCTTGAAATTTGAACAATGGCCAAGCTTAAAATGAGACCTGATTCCGTTTCCGATGCCTTCCGTGCAAAGCCAACGGCCGGACCTTTGGGCATGAAAACGCTTAATATCTGAAATTAACCCCCTTTTACACCTTTTTGTTGGAAAGTGTCTTCGTAAACTTAAAGAATCTTGTTTTATAGGTAACTGCATAAACGCACGTGGAACAAGTTTAAATGTTTGAATAAATATACAGCTTTTGTTCGCGTGCGTGATGCCGTCACATTCGTTTCGACCTTGCTGCTAACCAGACTAAATTTGTATCAGTGCCTAATCCTCGACAATATACTCTTCATATGGACTCATCATAGTTTCCTTTACGCCAGATTTAACAGGTCATGGGCCTGCGCGTTTTCAATAAAAATCAAAACGGATTTCGAGCGTAAAAAGCGAAAATAGTTAATACGGTTGCCATCAGTAATGGCGTCCAGTACAAGTTCCTCATCTCCACTCGTGATGGAAAAACTAAAAGGAATGGAAAACTATTCATCGTGGAAATTTATGATGAAGATGGTGTTAGTTCATGAAGATCTTTGGGATTTTGTGGAAAAAGAGGTTGACAATAAAAAACCGGAAGATGTGAAAAAGGGCCAGAAAGCGCTCGCACGCATTGCATTGTCCGTGCAATCGACGGCCTTCGTACACATAAGGAACGTGACCTCGGCACACAAAGCATGGACGAGTCTTCAGAAAGCTTATGAAGATAAGGGATTATGTCGGAGACTAGGCCTGTTGCGAACTTTGTTTAGCACAAAGTTAACGGATTGTCAGAGTATGGAGAAATACATAAACAAAATCACGGATGTCGCACAACAACTTCAGGATATTGGTGCTGGGTTGGAGGATGACTTTGTTGCGGTCATCATGCTGAGCGGACTTCCTGAGGACTACGACCCGCTAATCATGGCTATTGAGAACTCGTCAACTGCCAAATTATCTAGCGAAGTTGTATCGGCGAAGCTGCTACAGGAGAGAATGCGACGTGAGGACAGCAAGCGCGACGGAGACGGAGTTACGGCTCTGGCGGCCGCGAGAAAGCTGCCCAGGTGTTATGTATGTAAGAGGACCGGACATTTCAAGAAAGATTGTCCGATGTTGAACAAAAAGAAAAGTAGCAAAAGAACGTCGTCGGCAAAGGCTCTACTCACGGCGCTGTCGGTGAACGTGGAAAGTGATCTTTGGTACGTGGACAGTGGATCGGCGAGTCATCTTTGTCGAGATGTGAACATGATGAGTGACATGAAGTCAGAGAAATCGTTGCAAGTGACTGTAGCTAACGGAGACAAACTATTTACGGCCGGGCGAGGTAATGTTCAAGTGGAACAACGTAATGGCACTGTAAAGACTATAAGTGATGTGTATTATGTACCTAATTTAGTAGCTAACTTATTGTCGGTAAGCGCCATGGCAAAGAAAGGCTTTAAGATAGTATTCGAATCCGATAGTTGCGAAATATTAGATAATGGGGTTATTGCAGCGACAGCTACTTTGAAAAATGATGTTTATGTCCTTGACACTGTGGGGGCGTGTTCTAATGTTCCTTTACAGAACAAACAGATGGCCAATGCAGCAGTGGAGGAGAAGCGTGCGGTTACTAGCGACGGAACTGCATCTGTAGCTTCAGAGAAGGTTTGGCATCGTCGTCTATCGCATCTCAACAGAAGAAGCATGGAACTTTTGAAAAAAGGTATGGCTTCTGGTATATCATATGATAGTAGAGATTTTGAAACGTGTGTAGCGTGTGTACAAGGTAAGGCAAGTAGGGTCCCCTTTCCTAAGAAATCTCACAACAGGGCTAAAGAGGTCCTGGGTTTAGTACATACAGACGTCTGTGGGCCGCTACCATCTCCCTCATTCAGCGGTGCAAGGTATTTCTTGCTTTTCATAGATGACTATTCTAGAAAGACGTTTGTGTACTTTTTAACTAAGAAAGGTGAAGTATTTGATAGGTTCAAAGAGTTTAAGGCTTTAGTGGAGAACCAGACAGGTAAAAAGATAAAATCGCTACGTAGCGACAACGGAGGAGAATACACCAGTTCTGCTTTTCAGGCGTATCTCAAGAGCAATGGCATCGTGCATCAAACCACTGTTCCTGGCTCCGCTGCTCAGAACGGGGTCGCAGAACGCGCGAACAGGACTGTGATGCAGGCTGCAAGATGCATGCTGCAAGATGCGGGCCTAAGCAACGAATTCTGGGCGGAGGCTGTTAACACGGCCGTCTACGTCAAAAACCGCTGTCCTACGAAAGCTGTACTGGGGAGCACTCCTGAAGAAAAGTGGAGTGGCAAAAAGGTATCTCTAAGTCATTTACGTATCTTTGGTTCTGTGGCTTATGCGATGACTTTGAAGCGTTCAAAATTAGATCCGAAATGCAAAAAGTACATTTTTGTTGGGTATTGTGAGCATACAAAGGGTTATAGACTCTTGGACCCGGAACAACCAACAAAATGCATCAAAGCCAGAGATGTAACCTTCTTAGAAAATACGTTCATTAAAAAAGTATCAAGTGATGACATTGACAATGTCATTGAGTCAATTGAAATATTTCCACAAATTGAAAATAATGGAAATAAAAATGTTGTAATCGAATTGTCGAACCCAACTTCTGTACAACCAGCGATATCGGTAGTGAGCGGTACGTCTGATGATGCCAATTTAACACAAAATTCTCAGAGTACGAGCGATCGAACGAGTACGATCACAACAAATGATTCGTCTAGCTCTAGTGAATGTGATGGTCCGGCCGATGCAACTTATATTCCAGAGGAGGAGAGTACGGATACTTCGGAATATGACAGTTCATCGGGTTCACCACATTTTGGATTCCTAGCGGGCACGTGCGATCCAGATGCTCCACGGACTGTACGAGAAGCACTGAGTGGTCCAGATGCTGACAATTGGAGGGAAGCAATGTCTTGTGAGTACAACTCATTTATTAAGAACGAGTGTTGGACACTGACAGATCGACGAGAGTCACAAAAACCTGTCAAATGCAAGTGGGTGTTCAAAGTGAAACGTGGATTGAACGGTGAACTACTCAAATATAGGGCACGCCTGGTAGCTAAAGGCTTCACGCAGCAATATGGAATAGACTATGAGGAGACGTATTCACCGGTTGTCAGATATTCCACTATACGTACTTTGTTAGCCTTGGCGGTTGAGTACGGTATGAAGATTGAACATCTTGATGTAAAAACAGCATTTCTCAACGGTGACTTGAAGGAAACTGTGTTCATGGAACAACCGCAAGGCTTTATAGTTAAAGGTCAAGAAAGTAAGGTCTACAAATTACATAAAGCTATTTACGGGTTAAAACAAGCCTCAAAGGCATGGTACGAGAAGATTGATCATGTTCTATGCAGTAAGTTGAAGTTCAATAAGTCATCATCTGAGCCTTGTGTTTATTTTCAGCGACTGAAGGGGTCGTTTATGATTATTGCTCTGTATGTTGATGATATAATATTGTTTTCGACAGGTGATGAACGTGATAAGCTAGATGTCAAAGTCAAATTAATGAAGGAATTTGATATGACAGATCTAGGGCCAGCTCATCAGGTGTTAGGTATGAGATTGTGTAGAGATGAAAACAAAATTACTCTCGATCAATCGAGTTATATCGCGATGGTGCTGAAGAAATATAAAATGGAAGAGTGTAAGTGTTCGCCTACTCCCATGGAAACTGGACTTAAGTTACCTAGGGGCAATCAAAGAGATGATACCTATGATTATAGAGGTCTTGTAGGTTCTCTTATGTATATTGCTATCTGTACCAGACCAGACATCGCATACGCAGTTAGCTACTTGAGTCAATTTAATGAATCATTTACAGAGACCCACTGGAAAGCAGCCAAAAGAGTGCTGCGCTACTTGAAAGGTACCTCGGATCTCCGTTTGACTTTTAAGAAAGGCAAGCAGCAGCTGGACATCACAGGATATGCGGATGCAGACTGGGGCAGTGACGACGTAGACCGCCGGTCGTACACGGGCTATGTTTTTAAAATAGGTGAGTCAGTAGTTACTTGGGAAAGTCGCAAGCAAAAAACAGTTAGCCTTAGCTCTACCGAAGCCGAATACTACTCTTTGTCTAATTCTTGTAAAGAGGGTTTGTTTATTAGTACATTTCTGAAAGAAATTATAAATAAAGAAATTGTACCGACAATTTTCAATGACAATCAGTCAGCGCTAAAATTGTGTAGGAGCTCTTTACATCATGCTAGGACCAAACATATCGATATACGTCATCATTTTATTAGAGAACTTGTTAATAGGAATAAGATTACTATTGAGTATCTAAATACTAATGATATGTTGGCAGATATACTGACGAAAGCGTTGTGTAAAGTTAAACACAGTAAGTTTGTGAGACAGTTCACATTACTGTCATAGGTAAATACATTTAACTATGTATTCTATGTAATAATTGTGTTCTTAATGTAATTACCATCATGGTTATTTGTTGGTTTAGTCAAACATGATAGTGATTACATGAAATTAAAAGACTTGTTTATTTTATAAACATTTATTGAATAACAATTCATAATGTGAATAACTGAACTTTGTTAATAAGGTGTAGCGAAAGTTCAGTGCATATGTTTTTGTTAATTTAATGTTATAGTGAAGTGTAAGTCACTATTTAAGTTTTGTGTTTGTGTGTTTAAACAAGATTGCTTTGGTTTAAGGGCCAGTGTTGGAAAGTGTCTTCGTAAACTTAAAGAATCTTGTTTTATAGGTAACTGCATAAACGCACGTGGAACAAGTTTAAATGTTTGAATAAATATACAGCTTTTGTTCGCGTGCGTGATGCCGTCACATTCGTTTCGACCTTGCTGCTAACCAGACTAAATTTGTATCAGTGCCTAATCCTCGACAATATACTCTTCATATGGACTCATCATAGTTTCCTTTACGCCAGATTTAACACTTTTTAGGACATTTAAACCATGCTTGCAATAATTGAATTCGCGGTGAATGACGGATGAGCTAGCCAGCTGGCAAAATTAGTCATTTCGTTGCTCTAACACTAGTAGCGCGGTTACCAAACAGAAAAGTTTGAATTTACCATCGAAATTTTAGAATTATATGGACCTAAAATACCTTTTGAATGTCTATAAGCTATTCAGACTGGCGCCGTTAAAGATCTAAACTAGATAAAATATATATTATCTGATTCTGAAAGTAGTAGTATCTAACAAGGTCACGCCGATGCCACGCCGATAGCGCAGCGTCGGCGGCGGCGGCGCGTAAATTTTGTCGGCGGCGGCGGCGCGCCGGCGCGGCGCTCATATCTATTGGAAACTGAACGTTTTATAATCGAGGTTGGTGGTTGAAAGCGACACAACATCTGATGAAAATCAGACTTCGTCAGAGTCAGAAAACGAAGAATATATTAATATTGAATATTTAGAATCAGATTTTGACGAATAGGTAAATTGAATGAACCGAATTTTCTGTAAGCAATGTTTCTGACATTATACGAGTATCAACATGAAGCCAATGCCCACTACTCCGACTATACATGACGTACGCACATTATTGCCATACGTAAGCTGTTTGCAGCGACACTATCTCAGGGTTAAATAAACTGTTGTCAGGCTTTACCTATATTAATATTATAGTCCTTATTCCCCAATTTTAGATCTATGTCATATAGTTTTATATTACTTACTTTTGACTTTATCACCTAATCGGAAAAACGAGGCCACCATTAGCTGCTTTGTTGAGAAATAATAAGATAAATAAAACTGTGACAAAGACCAAAAGTTGGAGAACCATTAGATCATCAATATTAATATATTGATTTAAACAGAAATTAATAGGTCTATTAAAAACACAATTCCTCTAATGAGGACGCCACTGGACGGCCAGTCTTGAAGAAAACAGCTTCTTTAAAACTTATTTAGACGAATATGCTTTTATAGCTTTTTTTTTTCATAGCTGAGCCATTGTAACAGTCTTACAATGTAACCTATTAGCTAGTATATTATAGGTCTTCCGGCAGTGCCGCACTAATTGAGCGAAAAAAAAAAATAAGAAAAATCCTGCGCATAATGGGCAAATTATACCTAAAGCTAGCATCGTGGATGCTATTGCCCTCATGCGCACCTGTCCGACTGACGTACTTAATTCTAGCACAACAACACCCAGTGGAATTATACCATGGTCTTCTCTTCCCAGAGTGACACGGGCCTACGTCACACTAACATTGCCACTTTATTTCAACATAACATGTTACATGGGTACATTATACCTATGGTTAATAATAAATAGAGTTTAGAATCTAAAGTTATACCAAGAAAAACTGTACTATCAACTAATTCCAATTCCTCATCCTTCACAATAACACTTGTTTGTACATGCCTTACGTTACTACTAGTGACAAACTTAATACATTTAGTCTTTTTCTCATTTAACAGTAAATTATTAACATTGAACCAATTTACTACTTTTGAAATAGCATTGTTTACATCATTGTAAGCTTGTTGCTGACGTTTGACTTTGAAAATAAGTGAGGTGTCATCTGCAAACAATACTATATCATGGTGGGTCTTAACAAGGAATGGCAAGTCATTTATGTAGATAAGGAACAGGAAAGGCCCCAATATTGACCCCTGTGGTACACCCATAGAGACCAATGACCCAGGTGATCGCTGTCCATTCACATCGACCCTTTGTATTCTACCATTTAAGTAGGACTTAAGTAAATTCAGTGCCGATCCTCTAACTCCGTAATAATGAAGTTTCCTGATTAATGTTTCATGACAAACACAGTCGAAGGCCTTAGATAAATCACAGAAGACACCTAAAGCATCTCGTGACTCCTCCCAGGCATCGAAAATATGCTTAATTAGCTCAACACCAGCATCGGTTGTTGAGCGACCCCGTATAAAACCAAACTGCTTATTATGCATCAAATTATTAACGTTAAAATGTCGTACTAATTGAGAAAGAACTAATTTTTCAAAAATCTTGCTAAATGTTGGTAGCACAGATATCGGTCTAAAGTTAGTGGGGTCAGAGCTGCTACCAGATTTAAATAAAGGAATTACTTTACTATGTTTTATTACATCAGGAAACTCGCCGCAATCAACACTGTTGTTAAATATAACTACCAAGTCAGGCGCTACAATTTCTACTAAGGATTTGACACCATGGACAGAGACTCCCCAGAGGTCATTAGTTTTTTTGACATTAATTGATTTAAACGCCTTTATTACATCTGAGGTACAAACATGTTCAAAATGAAGGTCTCCACAACACTCTGGAGCGTTATGTTTTAATAATGTAACAGCAGATGAGGGTGATGAATTTAAATCCTTAGTTGTGGATACTGGTACCTCGGTGAAAAATTTTTCAAATTCTGTAGCTACTTCTAAATTGGAATCTATAATTTTGTTATCAATGTTTAGTTTAAGTTCTTTAATTGTATGTTTCGAGCGACCAGTCTCCACATTTATAACTTTCCAGGTTGCTTTAACAATGTCGGAACTACTTTTTATTTTCTGACTTAGATAATTTCGCTTAGCTATATGACAATCTACTTTAAACTTCTTCAAATACTCCTTCACATGTTCTTTAAATTCATCACTCTGATTAAACCGCCGTTCCTCATATAAGGCATACAGTTCACGTCTTCTTTGATGTAAGTCCGCAGTAGCCCACTCACTAAAAACTGATGCACCACTAACTACGACCGATTTTGAGGTGAATATCGCATTATAATGATCCATAAAAGTGTGAAAGAATGAATTATACATACTATTAGGACTCATATCGGAAGACAAAAAGGGTAGCGCCTGAACTAAACTTAGCTTCATTCTTTGCACGCGGTCCGAGGTTACTGGTACAAAAGTTATTTGTTTTCTCATGGTATTTTTCCTGAATGCCTCAAATACCATTAATTGACCTAAGTGGTCTGATTCTAAATTGCTGATAACTTTTTTAGCAATAGGAAAAATATCTGTGAAAATATTATCTATACAGGTTGCACTAGTAGCAGTCACTCTAATGGGCTCCATAAACATGTGGTTGAGATTACAAGATTTAAAAAGATTCAATAATCTACAAGACATTGTTGAATTTTCCATAATATTTACATTAAAGGTGCCGCATATAAGCAATTTCTTACTAGAAGATGATATTCTAAGTAGGGCAGATTCCATTATGTTTTCAAATAATTCAAAATTACTTAATGGCGGCCTATACACACAGACAACAATAAATTGCTCTAATTCTACTGCACTTAGTTCTATAGTCCGTTCAACAGACATGGATACAATGTCCTTACGTTCCTTAAATTTTAACTGACTATTTAATATAATTAATGACCCACCATGTATGGAACTAAGTCTGGTGAACGAACTTCCCGCCTGGTGATTATTAAATTGGGGCATTAATTCATTATTATTTAACCAATGTTCAGTAAGACATAAAATATCAATATTAAAATCATTCAAATAAAGTTCTATCTGTAAATTTTTTCCTCTAATACATTGAATATTTTGATGCACCAGGTGGATATACTTTCCATGTTTGCAGTATTTTTCATTATATTTATTTAAAACTAAATTGCCAGAGACAGAATCTTTTGTCTTAACAGCTAGTTTAAATCTATTAAATCATTGGTTATGACTGGAACCAATTCCATGTTCATACTGGGCTGCTCAATAGGAGCAGAATTGTCTGCCAAATTCTTGGCAGAAATGTCAAGTAAATATGATAGCGATAAAGCTATTTGTCTTTTGTAATAATTTGAAAGGCAACACTTGCCTTTAGTCAAAAACACCATAGGCATATGGTATTTACTAACAAAATTGTTAGTGTCAATTATGCTAAACTTACTACTATATGTACAAAGATTATATAGAGATATATTTAACTTATGTCTAGTGGTATTTTCTGCCTCTGACATTTGCTCACAATAGGGGAAAGTAAAAAAAATAATTTCATGCACTGCAAGCGAGTTTAACTGTTCAAAGTATTTAATTAAATTATTTTTGTTCACATTACCCCTATTCCCCATAAGAATAAGCAGTGTTGTCTTAGAATTAATATTACTGTCATTTAAAATTTGTTTTAAGATATTTTCAAAGCTACTGTGAGGCAGACAATTGCTGATTGTACTAAGTCCCTTTAGGTAAAAGCTTAAAAATGAGCTCATATTGCTTCCAATTTCATCAGAATACATAATAACATTAGGTTTAGGTGTGCTTTGTTGTGTAGTGTGGAAGGAGCTATTATCATTTACATGCTGTTGTGGTAAACCGTCACACAGGCTTAGGTCGAGTAAACTGGTCGACGAATGTTCAGTCACTTGCTTACAAGCACATGACTGGGCATTGGTCAGTGACTCAAACCGTTCTGAATTAAGCTTAATCTGGGATATTAAATCATCCATGGCCAAAGAATATTCATTAATCACCTCTTTAGAACTCTCATTTATTTTTTCTAAGGATTCTATGGAATCCTCCAAACTCTGAATTTTTAATTTTAAAGTCTGTGTGTCGGTTTCATATTGCAATTGACTATTTTCTAACTGGGCAGAATATAAATCTAACTTATCCACTAAATTAACATTAATTTTACAAAATCTCAATTTTTTAAAAAACAATTTATTTATTTTTGACAAGTTTTGGTTTTTTTTTATGAGTCTATTTAATTTAATATATTTCTTTAGTTTGTTCCCGCTGCAATTTACTAACCTTGGTGTGGTAGTATCATAGGCTAAATCTGTAGTGGCCACCATGGTCTAATAAAACATGGTCTTCTATTCCCAGAGTGACACGGGCCTACGTCACAATAAAATTGCCACTTTATTTCAACATAACATGTTACATGGGTACATTATACCTATGGTTAATAAGTTAAAATATTTCTTTATAATTTTATAATTTTCATTTATATGTATTTTATCTTAAATTTTACAATAACACGTAATTTTTAATTATTCGTTAGCAATATCTTCCGATTCACGAAAGAAATTTCAGACGTTCGGGTAATTCTGTTTACATTACTGGCAACACAGGATAGCGCTGTCACATTTGACAATTCGGATCTAGATAACTTCATGCCCTGACCGTCATCCTTGTCACTCGAACGCGTGTTAATTGTTATTTCCTTCTCGCTCAGTGTCAGCAGTCGCAGTGTTTTCCAAACTTTTCACGTCGTAAGTTTGGTAATTAATGTGTAACTGTGAATTAGTTTTTCAAACGTTTGTCTTGTATAGATAAATAAAGTTTAATTTAATACATTAGATTTGTTTTATTTTACTATGTTTCTACATGAAGAACTTAAAATTAATGCCGTTAAAATAATTTTTACCGTTGGTTAAAATTCTCCCACATTTTAAAGTTTGAGAACCTGTAAACAGCATGATGACGTAGGCCCGTGTCAGTTAGGTCATACGCGAATCTCGGAATAGAGTACCAGGCGGAGTATATTATTATACCATGGTGGCCACAAGGTTTTCAATTGGTGCGGTAACCAACTGAGAGTCGGGCCGGACCAGTTCTTCGAACAAGCTCTGAGAGTGTGCCGCTGCTGCATTGTGTTGGGCCGGTATCAGTTAAAACCACGTGGTTTCAATCGGTAGCCAAGTTGGCAATGAAGACGCAACGTGAAATCATTCCTATTCCTTGCCAATAAAGTCGAACTTCTTTTGTAAACAGGCTAAAACTAATTTCCTATTTATTCTAGACTCCATACAAACATGCCGCTATCATCGATGCCTATAAGCAGTGTGAAGCTGCTACTAGGCTCGCTTGCACCCAGCCTGCTTGGAGACCATTCGCATCGTATATATCCGTTGAAAAATTTGTTCCGATACCTTATACGAGAGAGTGGCTACTTCCACATACAGTCGACTAAACCTGATACAGTTGGTAAGTAACAAACCGGCACACCGGCACCGGGACACTTGAACATTTAGGGGATAAAACGAAGAAAGTCCAAGAATATAGTAGATACAAAGAGGTACCTAAACTAAACAAAATCTTATCGATTTTTCCCTGGATTCTTAAATTGTGATTTGTAACAGAACTTTCAAAGAACCACAGTCAAAATAAATAACTTACACAGACTCGAGAACATGAACGTTTATTCGTCTATTTTTATTTTTTTATTTTATTTTTTTATTCGTTTATTTTTTTGTCTGTGGGATGTTGTTAGGTCAGCCTAATAATCAAGGTACAGTACGCACAGACTCTAACTATTAAAATTTGGGAAAATATATTCTTATTCTATTCTGATTATCAAATAAAGGTAAATAAATAAGTAAGCGTCATGAACCCGCATATTCGAATATATTATTATGTTCTTGCTACTTTTATACATGTACATACATACTAGTGGATTTGGGAGCTGTAGACCTAGCGAAAATATCTTAAAACTTAATAAATGTATGGCTCCGCCATTTTGAAAGATTTCCTAATACTGAATCGACAAAAAAAATCTACTTAATCACCGAACTTGTTCACAAAATTTCACAAGAATCGGTTGAGAATTGCGATCTGTAGAACTCCGGATGTACATTATTGTACATACGAAAGCATTATTGCCCAAGGCGAAACGGAGACTTTCGCTAACGCTCGGTTAATAAATTCAATTCGACAGGTCATTATCGATTAGAGAGAAGTTTTTATAACTTACTGAAATGCAAAAATTGTTCCAGGTGTCGGCTTAACAGACTCGCCATCCGGCCTGGCCGCTTACATTATGGAAAAAATGGCTATATGCAGCAACAGGGACCAATTACACACACCCCATGGAGGTTTGGAAAACTTGGAACTGGACGACGTACTGGATACTGTGACCATACAATGGGTGAATAACTGCATTGTCACCTCTATGAGGTTGTACGCGGAAGGTTATTCTACGACTGCGCCTGAAGTCTATGCATTGCACGGGTAAGTAAACTAAGTAATCTCATAATAATCTGTTATGTACAAAGGGTTTTCTTCCTAGTCAGCGTTTCATCTCAAGGCAGTGACGATGTTTGTAGGTATGATTTATCCGCATTTAGGCGTAATAGGAGAATCCTAATCTTGTTTGCCGACAACCATAGTTTTTGAATACATTTTGCGATCATTTTGAAAATTTGAAGTATAGCCTGACCAGTAATATATGATAATTGTTCCAGTGCAATTCCGCAACATGGCGCGTGATCATACATTCTTGGTCAGGCTTTAAAAACGTGGCGTGTATTAAGGCCAGTTGCACCAACCACAATTGACGGACTGATCAACGGCTATCAGCAGTGTACTACGAAATTTGTAACAAATATATAAAATTTATTTTAGAAAATAGCCAACACACAAGTGAAAGTGACTGAGATTATTTTTTTCACCCCACACGAAATAAGATGAGTTTATTCTTTCAGAATACCCACGAGAGTACCAACAGCCGCTATAAAGTTTCTATATGAAGTAATGTACCATCCCGATTGGATTCTCCGGGACAAATTCCCGAACCTAGTGCGGTCCACGACCATGGAATTCGGAGGGCACTTTGCAGCCTTACAAACGCCAAAAGTATTAGCCGACGACGTTTTCGCGGCTGGAGCTGAATTCCTGAAGTTTCACGAGGCTGAGAAATAGGTTTATTTATAGAAGAAAAATAAATAAAGAGAATAATAAACCGAGTACAGCTAGTAGGTACAAAAACTCTAGAAATGTGGACCTGTTTGAGTTAAAATGTACCAATGGATTTAATAATGTTAAAATTAGTGTCTTTATACTTGTACTGTACAGTTACCGCGGACGAAATCATTGCTTTGTGAAAATATGTGTGTATATGTAGGTATGTTTTATTGTTCTTGTAATAAGTATAAATTGGTTTCATGTGATGAGAGAATCAATTACAGCGTACGTTATGATTTTGTATTATTCAACTTAAAAACCTTGCATTTCAGTTATAGTTGCCTTTTTTACGCATTTAGTTAATTATGTACAAGAAATTTCTGCGCCTATTATGAAACCCATATTTATATAATATATAAAACGTCGTTCTTTTTCAACGTTGTTCAAACCCATATTATATAATACATATATAAAACAACAACGTTGTTCTTTTTTATACAACGTTTGATTACTATATGGACTGATTTTGTTGTAACAATTTAATATTTTATATTAGGGATAATTTACAGATAGAAAGTTACTTCGTTTTTTTACGAAGCATGCGTTACTGTTAAGTTTAGAAAATAAATTTCCTTTAAATACTTGATTAGTTTTAGTAACTCAATCCTCAATAATATAAAATTTGTCTCAACAAAATTGTAACAGCTTATCAGCGCCATCTGATGAGTTAAACTGCCCTAGCAAATATTCGTATTTTTTTTTCTCGTTGAGAGTTTTACAGGTTTAAAAAATACGTCACCGCGAGGAATAGTACATTACTGGGTGGATTTCAAAATCCTGCGAAAACTTATGGTTCGGTCTTTATAAAAAAATCTGAACCTTTTTGTTTGCTGTGAAAATTATAGCATACCTATCGTACGATTGCGATTTTTCTTTTACTTATATCTTTTCCATGTTGTTGTTTAACACATGAAAAAATATGCAATAATTCCTTCACCGAGAAAGTACATTTAAAAATATTTAAAATTTTGTCACGAATATTCGTCAACACCGTCATGGTAATGTCAATGTGAACTTATCTCCGTGTATGAACAACGAAATACCGCTAAAGGTCCTTGCCCTATTTTTCACTTTAATATAGAATGCCAAAAATGATTTCACTATAAAGTCACATCATTGAATCGTGAGAAATATTATGAACAAATTTGTAAAACGTAGTTTGTCACAACAGAGCATCATCACCGTTATGCTTTGGTTTAAAAAAGTTACAAATGATATATTAGAAATAATTACTGAAATGAATGGCAAACTACATGAAGTTTATTGTGTAGCATAGACATTAACTACTATGTTATTCGTATTCTAGAAATAAAAACAAGAAACTCTCAAATCGTCAACACCATACCCATCATCACCGGGAAAAAATGACGACCGGTGATGATTTCATGTGTATGGTGATGACGGTTCTCAGAAACTTTTCTAGTTATTTTGCTATAATTCATTATGAAATTAAGCTGTATGTTTGAAAAACGTATTCTATGTCTTCTAACACTATATAATGTCTACCTTATAAATGTAGAATAAATGTAGAAGAAGATATAACTATTTCTTTCACACTAGAGGATGGTTAGTTTTTAAATAACATTTTGACTGAAGTAGGCAAAATTTAGGTCACTTAGAACTTAGAACATACAAATGTTTTTTTTATAATCTAATAATGTAAATCGTGCAACTTAGAGTCTATAATTGCATGTTAGTCGTGTTAAAACAACGTATTTAAACAAGCAAACAAGTTTTAAGCGACCATAGGCTACGGTACTGGCTCACTATCGTGATGGCCTTATGTTTTTTGATGATACTAGCTGACCCGGTGAACTTCGTTTCACCTAATGTCGGTCCATAAAAAGTCTGCAGCGGATTTGATAGCCCACGCAGTGCAAGTGTCATTTATACCTCATAATTTCATAGAAGTTTGACGTTTAAAATAACACTTGCACTGCGAGGGCTATCAAATCCGCTGCAGACTATTCTTAGTCTGACTCTAGGTACATGTATGCATTTGTTTTTTTTTGCACGTTAAATACGGATTATACAATCATTGTATTACAGGCATTATATCAACAAATACGTATAAGTACCTAATTTTTTTTCGGTTAGTATCTGTTGTATCGGTTCACTATTATATGACTTGTACGAAACAGGCAACATTATACTAAAATATGACAATGTCTTGCATTCAAATAAGCTTGTGGAATATAACGCGAAGTTTTCAAATTATCATTACACACATCTTTGATTCCAAAATAATCATCATTTTCGAATTCTGCACTTCCTGAAACCTATAAAACGACACCCATGACGACTTTCATGACAAAGTGCACGGCAGACATCTTGGATTCCAAAATAGTCATTATTTTCGAAACCGGCACTCCCTAAAACCTATAAAACGACACCCATGACGACTTTTATGACAAAGTGCACGGCAGACATCTTGTATTTCAAAATAGTCATTATTTTCGAAACCGGCACTCCCTAAAACCTACAAAACGACACCCATGATGACTTTTATAACAAAGTGCACGGCAGACATCTTGGATTCCAAAACAGTCATCATTTTCGAATTCTCAGTCCCTAAAACCTATAAAACGACATCCATGATGACTTTTATGTCAGAGTGCACGACAGACATCTTGGATTCCAAAACAGTCATCATTTTCGAATTCTGCACTCCCTAAAACCTATAAAACGACTTTTATGTCAAAGTGCACGGCAGACATCTTGGATTCCAAAAGAGTCATTATTTTCGAAACCGGCACTCCCTAAAACCTATAATACTACACCCATGACGACTTTTATGACAAAGTCCACGGCAGACATCTTGGATTCCAAAACAGTCATCATTTTCGAAACCGGCACTCCCTAAAACCTATAAAACGACACCCATATATGATGACTTTTATATCAAACTGCACGTCAGACATATTTGGATTCCAAAACAGTCATAATTTTCGAATTCTGCACTCCCTAAAACCTATAAAACGACATCCATGACGACTTTTATGATCAAGTGCACGGTAGACATCTCGGATTCCAAAATAGTCATTATTTTCGAAACCGGCACTCCCTAAAACTTATAAAACGACACCCATGATGACTTTTATGACAAAGTGCACGGCAGACATCTTGGATTCCAAAACAGTCATCATTTACAAAACCGGCACTCCCTGAAACCTATAAAACGACATCCATGATGACTTTTATGACAAAGTGCACGGTCGACATCTTGGATTCTAAAACAGTTATCATTTTCGAAACCGGCAATCCCTAAAACCTATAAAACGACACCCATGATAATTTTTATGACAAAGTGTTGGGCTTCCATCTTTTTTTTTACGTACAAAAATGACCCCCTGTCAACTTTCAATCGAGATTTAATCGAAAATTTAGTCGATTAATATTCAGATTCATTCAATTTCAATCGTATGTTAGGTCGACTAAATTAATCGCGAATAATTTAATCGACGATAAAATTTGACGATTAACTTTTTTATTCGATTAATTAGTCGAATAAAAAGTTATTCGATTAATACTCATCTGTGGTCAAGTCTGTCGTTTCGATTCATATGACATTTCCGTAAGTTGATGAAAATTGACTAAAAAAAACGATACAATTAAAACAAAAACCAAACGACAATAAAATGAAATTCGATGTGAAAAAAAGGTTATTTAATAATACAAACAAATAATACAAAGTTGCAAAAATCGGCATTAAAATCGATTCGACTAATTCGTTTATAATCGCTACATTTGACAAACGTGATGTAACCTTATGGTTAGCCTCATCACTATAGTGCATGCATAAATATAAATATGTCAATCCGTTGTCATTACTGTCACTATTTTACAATTTTAAAATCTCAAATAGGGCGTAATCCTAATATTGTGGATATATCTTGTCGGTTCGAAACCCTTTTTTAAATACGTTCTTTAATTTGAGGTAAGAGTTTACCGTATCGACGGGATGAACATCAAATGTTTGACAGGTAAGATACCTAGGAACATTTGGTATGGGAATGATTTTTCTTTCATTATTTTGTTTTCGTCAATTTTTTCAATGGCTTTAACAGTTATTCTGCTATTCTAGGGTTCGACTAATCCAACAAATCAAAAACCATGAAAATCGGTCCAGCCGTTCTCGGGTTATGGGTGCTGGAACAAACACGACTTTGTTTTATATATATAGATTATTATATTAATTGATGTACATATATAATTACAGTAATTAATAATTATACCATTGGGTAGTCACCGGACCCAATACCTAACATTTTGTAACTTATGACATGCATTACAAGTAGGGGTCTTGCAACTTATAAAACACTGATTATATATTAATGTTTAGCTATTAAACAACATATATACAAACTTAATAATGAATCAAATTATCAAAAAAAAGTAATATATCATAAAAATTAAGCTCATTGGTAAGCCAGCAATTTTATAATATGATATAAATACCAAGTTATGAAAAAACCCAAAAAAATAAATGAATACATAAATTGCCTATTTCGGAATATAATTTTTTTTTAAATTATACAATAAAAATACTTGTTATATATTTATTTATATGAATAAAATGTATTTTTTATAATTTTCTAAAAATAATTTATGTAGCTAGTCTTATGTTCAAAAACTAGTGATGTACCGACTATTGATTTGGCCGACTAGCCGACTAATCGGCTCTCGAATGGCCGATTAGTCGGCCGACTAGTCGGCCAGATCATTAGTTTCGTATAAGTTCAGATGAAAAACAATAGTTTTACTCCTTTGGTCGCGCTATTCATCATATTAGCTTGGCTAAAAGGTGTTCTCTACAGCTTCAAAGACCTATCACAAGAGTCCTCGTTCAATTTCTGTCTTTCTCTTATTTTGCGATCCTGAGCAGACCATCCGTACAGCTTGTAGGAGGTATTTCCAAGGCTCTATTTCCCGTATGTAGTCGCCAGTTAAGAACCTATCCCCTTGGTCAGCGACTTTACGATCAACGTGCCCTGCCTAAGTCTCTAATTTTTGCAATTACATTAATAGTTCGTCAATATATACTTACTATATAATACTATAATATAAAGGCGAAAGTGTGTCGGTCTGTCTGTCTGTTACTTCTTCACGCTTAAGCCGCTGAAGCGATTTAGTTGAAATTTGGTATAGAGATAGTTTGAGTCCCAGGGAAGGACATAGGATAGTTTTTATGTCGGAAATCATACCTGAAGAGAGTGCAAAGGGAGGTGGAATTGAAAGAGTTAATGAATTGCCTAGTAATTGAAGTAAACAATGCGCGAATTGAATGATTACTCTTAGCATTATAAAGGCGCTATACCTACTTTAGCTGCTGTCACTAATTCCACGCAGACAAAGTCGCGGGCAAAAGCTAGTACTGAATAATAATAAAATTATTTAACTATCGAACTTGCCCATGATATTACACGAGAATCAGTTGAGATCGACCTGAAAACACCAGCCCACCAACATACGATAACGATCAAACGGTCAATTATATGAACAAAAGTTCTCGTATGCACTCTGAATAGGTATTTTAGTAAAAAAGACATAAAACATATGGTAAATATTGACTGTTGATTTCTTTTTTTTCTGTTTTTCTTGCACTAATAAAGTGCCGACTAATCGGCCATTTTTGCCGACTAGTCGCCGACTAATCGCCGACTACAAATGTGGCCGGATAGTCGGCTTTCCCGACTAGTCGGCGACTAGTCGGTACATCCCTATCAAAAACATGTTATTTGTAATGTTTATTAAAGTTCTAAAGCCTTACAATTAAAAAAAGTTTTTGTTTTTTTAATACGTTTTTAATACATATATAAATTAGTTCCCAAATCGTCATTACCGTACATGCAGTGTCATTACCGTCTATAAAAGAGTCATTACCATACCATCGTTGTCATCACCATCTTCCGTTTTTATTTTCCGAAAGCGATAACTTCAAATATAAGCAACAAATGATTGTATAAATACCATAAATATCCTCAATATACAGCCCCCTATTACTTTACCCAGCTAGAATCGTGTTAAATTAAACATTTAAAAAAATATATTTTTTGTATGGTGCAATTTTTTGTGATGAAATCCACCCTACTACAGAGGCTGGGAAGTAAGGGGTTGCCGGCCGAATGCATATAGACGGCCGAACGTAGTGAGGCCGGATAGTTATGAGGCCGACAACCCCTTTTCACGCCGAGGTATGTATAGTGCTTTTCTTAAACATGCAATGAAATAATAATAATAATTGATGATGATGATTGTTTCATGTCCTAATGTGATAGGTTATTCAGTGCGTGAGGTTCATAAGGGGAACGAAAATTATATTATTTTTGCGCTACGACGCACGGTTTAAGAGATACAGCATTATAAAGTTTTTTTTGTTATTTTTTGTTTTTTTTTTTTTATATATTAATTAGGGGTTTCCTACAGAGGAACGAACATTTTATTATTTTTGCGCTACGATGCACGGTTTAGGAGATACAACTCTATAAACATTTTTCTTTATTTTTTTTATTTTTTTTTATTTTTCGTGTTTTTTATATATTACTTGGGGGTTTTGAAGGGGAACGAAAATTTGATTATTTTTGCGCTACGACGCACGGTTTATCATGTACAACATTATAAGTATATAAGGTACACATATGTGAACATGAACCCGGACAGGGTATAGCAATTAGTTTTAATCTTATACTAAAGTCTTATTACAATAAATGCTCATAGTTTATACAAAAAACATAACAATGTATAGAATTTACATTACATAAACCAACAATTACTCTAATTTGGTCTTAGGTGTATATGCAAGATTATGAAAAATAGACCTAGGTCTATGAAAGTATGGACATAAGATTGTTATTCCTCCAAAAATTCGGCTATTGAATAGTAGGCTTTATTTATAAGTATATAAATGTTAAGTTTGTATCTCAATCATAGATATCTGTTATTCTTATTCGTAAAATTCTGAAAGTGCTATTCGTATTCGTAATCGATGCATCACGATTATATCTTTTTTTTTTAATATTTTAATATCTCGGAGACAGAGCTTTGCCCGGAAAAATATAAAAACTCAAAAATGCGCATTTTCCCAGAGATAAGACCTATAGCTAGATCGATTTTTCGCCGAAATCGTTAGAGCCGTTTCCGAAATCCCCCAAATATATATATAAATAAATAAATACATATATACAAGAATTGCTCGTTTAAAGTCAGTACCTATAAGATAGCGGTTCACGCCCTACACACGATTGCGACGTTTGCGACGACAACGTAAGGTCGATGTCCAAGTATTTAAAACAGTCACGTTGATCAGAACACTTGTGTAGTGTTGTGTAATTTGTGTGTAAAAGGTGAGATGTTGCATTTGACAACAATTTTATATCAACTAGATTAAAATTACTTTTGATTAGTGTTAACATAAATAGCCCAGTAAAATACGTTGCACAAAACATTTATTTATTTATTTAAACCTAATGGCATATTTACATACCTATAATATTTGCAATAATCATACAAACTTTCAATTGGAAGTAGAAATAAATTTAGTTTTTTTTTATTTAAATCCATTATCTATTATTAGTTTAAAGTTACTAAATACACTAAACATTTGCTATTCAAAATTATACCTAATTCGCGCGTGCCATACTTAGCTACAGTTTTGTCAAGGTCTGATGATGCGTTCCGCAAGGTATTGAGGGAACTCTTCAAATCTTATAAGCATAATATATCTAAGGTAAACGTACTGGAGCTCGACGCGGTCCCAGTACATGTCATCTTGAAACTTAAAGTCATTGTCAATAGAGATGACAGCAAGGTGTCATCTATTGGGCATTAGCATGTCGAGCACTAGTACGTTTACCTTATAGCATTTTTTATTTCTTATTCTAAACCCAAGCATTTGGTGAAATGGAACAGCTGACGAAGCTGGAATTAATGGAACTCCTCCGCTACAAGTATTTTACGTCTTGGCGCTAATTGTTATTGTTTGGAGATACACTATGGTCGTAAATATAAGTAATGTTAATGATATATCAAAATGTTTCGAGAAGTCTTTTTTTTTCTATTTAAAATTATTTTTAAACTTCTAATAAGGGCCAGAGCGAAAATGATTGCTATTGAAATGTTTAATAAATTGTTACACTGCGTGTTTTTCTTTACGTAATTGTATATTTAACAGTGCACTATCAGTTAATAACTACTATTAGTAGGTAATTAAATCGTTAGTTAGCTCGGATGGTATTATAAAAGAACAAGAAAATGTTTTAAAAAACTAGGTTTACTTTTGTTACGATTGCAGATGTTTAAGTATATTTCATGGTTTGTAGCCACCGTAGCCATAAGCTATGGGGTGTTCCTAACTTACTACATCTACAAAGTACCTGATATGCCCCGATTGGACCAGGATCTGTGGTGGGGCAAAGAACCGAGGCCAAAGGAAGAGGACACCTCCATTAGACCGTTTAAAATTGAATTTAATGACACGGTAAGAAAAAGTTTTATAAATTATCACTTTAGATAAAGTTATCATTATCAATTCTGAATATTATTATATTGACTACAGAATATTTTGAGAGCGTGTAGTTAAAAATATTCTACATATATTTTTAATTGAACCATCATCAAATGTAGCTAAGTAGGCTTTGTTAGAATAAAAACTAAATTGACCATTTAAATCAGATGTTGTTATGTGAAATAACAGCCGCCGCGCTGGTTGGTAAAAAATGAGGTATAACCGGTATTATAATAACTTTAACAGTTATAGGCAGTTTCAAGATTAATGTTTCTTATAAAGGCTAGAACTATATACATCTCGCGTTTTAACCTTAAGTATAAGCCTTAAGTATGTTTAAGCTGTTTTATGAAATTATTACGCGATGCCATTGAAAAAAAAATGTGAGCCTATTTGGCGTTGAATAAAATTTCACAAACCGTGACTTCAGCTGTTTGTAACCCGTTGTGTTTGTTCTATTCTTACTTACGCTTTGTGAGCCTAAGCGACCTCACAGAGGGTCGCGACCCACAGATTGAAAAACAACACTGATTTAAATAATGACGAATAAATTTATAAGACCATGTGACCATGTTGTTGTTGTTAAAATTATTCAATAATTACGGTTTTATTAGCTTCTATAACTAGGTATGTCTACGTACAAAAATAATAACTGAATATTACTCGTGTTTCAGGTGATTATTGATTTAAAACAAAGGATAAAAAACAGGCGACCCCTAACACGGCCCTTAGACGGCATTCAGTCTGAGTATGGAATAAATACCATCTATTTAGAGAATCTGCTAACTTATTGGGCAGAAAAATACGATTTTAAAAAGCGAGCGGAACTGTTGAACAGGTTTCCACATTATAAAACCAAGATACAAGGTCTAGATATCCAATTTATACGAGTGAAGCCCTCAGTGAAGAATGTCAAAGTATTGCCTTTGCTCATGCTGCATGGTTGGCCCAGCTCCTCAAAGGAGTTTGACAAAATTATCCCAATATTGACTACTCCTAAATATGGATACAATTTTGTATTCGAAGTGATTGCTGCTGATTTACCTGGATTTGGATTTTCTGAGGTCAGTGCCAATTAATAAATATACACACTTTATTATGTTGAGGGTGAATTGCAACAAAATTACGTAACACAGTGGTATCCTCACTTCTTTTTATTGATTTGGTACCAACATAAAAAGTAATTCTGTATAGAATTTGTTTGTGTATCGTTACACTACAAAAGTCATACAGTATGTATGTTAAAATATCGTGACAAATGTATTTATTTAAGAAAACTTAACCTGACAATAAATTAGTTGAAGGTAACGCCATCTAGCACTAAACTTGACACGCTTGCCACGCCAGTGACCATAATAATTTTAAATGCGTAAATATGTACCTACAGATCTGATGTAGTGCATAATAATTGTTTTACATCGTATTTTCTCGGAAACGTTCGTATTTGTTATGCTAGTTTCAATGTCAGTACTTTTTGTACCGAGACTGACTGAAATAGCAATACACGTTCGTAAGTTTCCGTGAAAATACGATGGATAAAATTATACACTACATATGTACCGGCACCAACTAATGAAATAGAAACTCGTTAACAATAGCAATCAACGGCCTTCCACTATAACCTAAGCCTGTCAAGGTTACCTACTTCATATTCAAAACATGGCGGCAAACAAACAAATGAACGAAATTATTTGACGTTTTGCCTAAGGCCCAGGATGAATGCTGCCTCATTTTCATACTTCTTAGTTCGATTAAATATGGCGTTAAATAATATATATTCATAATTAATTCTACTATGATTCAACAAACAATTTTATTATAAACTAGCTTCTATCCGCGACTTCGTCAGCATGGGATAATGATGATGATGATTGATAAAAATTATACCTAGTTAAAATAGTTATGTCTTTCCCCAGGCCTCAAACTTTTCCATACCAAATTTCATAATGACATCTTACTAAAACCACGCTTCTAATATGATGAGGATAACACAATGTGCATAAAAAGCCTAATGTTAATATTAAGATACTAAAAACGATTTTACGATACGATTTTGTATGTTTCTTGACGCTTTACACTTACAGGGCACGAGTAAACCAGGACTTAATCCAGTACAGATAGGCATAATGATGAGGAACCTGATGAAACGGCTTGGTTTTAACAAATTCTACGTCCACGCTGGTGACTGGGGCTCGCAGGCCGCCACGCACATGGTCACCATATTCCCTGATGAAGTGACGGGGTAAGAATCGAATTAATCGAATAAATACTAGTGGCTCTGTCGCGACTGAATCGAAAATAAAATCCATTCAATTATCGAACCTATAGTCACAAAATTTTACGAGAATCGGTTGAGAATTGCGACCTATAGAGGAGAACAGACGGACAGCCATACGAAACCATTTTTTGCACAAGCTGAGACGGAGACGCTCGTGCGTGATTTATTATTGGATTACAAATCAACGTGCAATAATTTATATAAACATAAAATATAACTTAAAAGTCTACGCAATACGAATACACGGGCAAAAAATGATAATGTAAATTAAGTCTATTCTTGAGTAAAATTACAAACAAATTAATTACGCTATGCTTTTATTTCCAGATTCCATACAAATATGCCATTATCAGCAAGCCTTAAAAGTGGTATCAAGATCCTCTTAGGGTCACTGGCTCCCAGCTTAACCGGCGATCATTATCACCGTTTATATCCCTTAAGTCAGCTATTATATCTTGTTAGAGAAAGTGGTTATTTCCATCTTATGGCGACTAAACCAGACACACTTGGTAAGTACGGATATGATGGTCGTTTTTGTCTACGTGACAGCGTGATAAGTGATAAAACTGTGTCCGTCACTTTTTATCCCGTGGATTAAAAAAGTGACAGTTATTTTATCACGTTGATAAAGCGATCCATAAATACGCCTGCCAGCACTAAAGATTCATTGTTTGTATTCGATGTGGAAAGTGCTCCGAATTTGACAGCTGGTTATGAAGAGTTGACGTTTGACAATTCAGTTACCACAAAATACGGCGTTACGCTAATAAGTTACAGCATAATGTGTGGACCCATACACTTACAGAGCCTTCTTTATGATATTTGAAGCACTATTTTTTCTTACCCCCTTATTCATAAAACTTTACGATCCTGAATTAGTTGAATTATGTTTTTCCCTTTCTTTCCAATACATATAAGTAAAATGACAGATAAAGACAGAAATGATTCATAGCTAATGCCATTGGTCTTTACATTTTTTCTACAATCGGTTGTATTTTTAGTCAGAAATGGAGCCTTTACCCTGATTTCCAACACTTCATCGCATGACCATCGGCTGCATCGACATTCTAATCATTGTTTGGACATGCATTTCATCTACCAACTCCACATTTCTAGAATTTCTTTATATTGTTCCTTACACATATTTCAGGTGTCAGCTTAACAGATTCGCCAACCGGTTTGGCGGCTTACCTAACGGAAAAAATGGCTGTAGGCACTAACAGGTATCAATTAGACACGCTTCATGGCGGTTTGGAAAGCCTGGAATTGGATGACGTGTTAGATACTGTCACTATTCAATGGGTAAATAATTGCGCTGTCACCTCCATGAGAGTATATGCCGAAGATTACTTTGCTAGTTCACCAGAGGTTCATGAATTGCACAAGTGAGTCCATATTAGAATAACCCTAAACAAAAATCAGTATACTTTACTTTACAAATGTAAGTAGGCATAGGTAGATAATAATAACTAGTCACTAGTGGCTCTGTGAGCTGTACCATCGTCCACACTGTTAACTGTACATTGGTGGACCTTATGTCTATTGAAATAAGGTCCACCGATGTACAGTTAGGAGTGTTGCTGTTTGTATACCTCGCGTCTGTATTTTTATCACTGAATTAATGTAGTTCCGTCATTTTCCAACAATTTCCAAAAACTAAAAGACAAAATAAATCAATATAATTGCAACAAAGTGTACTCATTGTCAGTTAACAATGTTGACGAGGGTATGTAAGTGATTTCTGCTCTTCGGGAGACTTACTGCCCGATTCGAACTTTAAGATACGTCAATTAATAGATCTAGAAACGATATGGATTAGATGTGTCAGTGTCAAATGTGGCGTTTTTGTTTGAAGATACTTAGTTAAGTGTATATAACTATACTATTTATACCTATATGTATGTATTGTTCATAAGTCTTATTATGAAACCACGACCAAGACATTCTAGCTTAGTGCGTGTATAACAGTGGCGTGACTCCCATACAAGCCCAAAAGCCGGGCTTGCCCTAAGGCAACTAATTGCCTTACCGAAATTACGTAGTGATAAGATCAATAAAGATTATTTTAAAATCGCGCGCCAAACGAACCCGTATTATTAAATTCAAGCCACAGCGGCCTCGGACCGCGGCACGAGCGTGTTGCAAAATTTTGCCGCGGCGTGGCGCCTCGTCCGCGCGAAAGAAATCAGGCGTAGGATGTTCTAGCTATCCTACTCGTACTCGCACTCGTTGGCTTGCAACCGTGCTTGCTTTTTCGTCCCGCTCTGGGCACTATCAGCCTACAAACCGCCAAAGAACGATGTAACTATTTGTTGGTATGTATAGCAATTTTATAAGGCGATTTAAGCTTGGCTTTTGTTTGGAGTGAAGTAAGCTGCATAAGTTCGCACGAGCGCGCGTTTGCGTTGACTTCAAGTGTATTATTACTTATTTAGTCGGGCCGAGTCAGTGGTCGAGACGAAAGTAACGAAAGTTTGTTTAAGTGAATTTGATTAAATAGTGAATGTGGATTTGTTCATTGTTGCGGCGTTTAGTTTAATAAGTGTTAACAATGGATCAAGAAGTGGTTCCTTGGGACGGTTTGAAATGCGTCCACGTTTTAGTCAACCAAAACAAGGTAAAGTCTTTGACCTTTGTCGAAAAACGGGACATAATTTCCGCGGCAAAACCAACACCCGACTTGTGTATTTCTCAGTCAAGTCAGTCGCGTCAGAGAAATATCTGTAGGGCCGTCTAAAAAACTCATTGGATTGTTGGTTGTTCCCATACAAATAAGATGTATTGCTGGTGTTGCATATTTTTTTCGAACGACATTAACGTTTGGAATACTTCTGGCTATAACGATTTAAATAATTTATCTGAAGCGATAAAGAGGCACATGGATTCCGGTAAACATATGTGTGCAGTGATTTCTTTTAGGAATTTTGGGAAACAAAGGATCGAGGCCTCTTTGTCGCGCCAATTATCAGAAGAAATATCAAATCATAACATGCGTGTTGACAACAATCGTAGTGTTTTTCAGAGGTTAGTCGATATTGTGTGCCATTTAGCACAGCAAGAACTTCCTTTTAGAGGACACGATGAGTCAAACACTTCATTAAATAGGGGCAATTTTTTGGAACTTGTATCGTTGCTATCAAAATATGACGGCGTTCTAGAAAAACATGTTCAAAGCGACAAACCAAGCTCGAGCTATTTGTCTAACAAAAAGATTGTTCTAACCGCACAGCACAACTCTATGTAAATTATTATCGTGTAAATTTGTTAATATTGTATATACAAATGAAATTCACTTAAATAAATTAAACGGCTTTTATCAAAGCCACCGGGGGTATGCAATTGCTGATATGTTTGTAATATTCAATCTAGTAATAGTATGCCCTCAGTGCGCTATGATTAGCTCGCCTCGACACGTTAGCAGATGCATTTGAGTCCGAAGAGTGAAGATTGGACAGTTATTACGAAAACATATCTTTCGGCTTGCCCTACTCCAAAACCCTAGGCACGCCACTGGTGTATAATACCCAGTATTTAACTCTGAAGCTGTACACGCAGATAAAATCACAGTTAAGCATAGTTACAGTAATTCGATCATCATTATTTTGATTTTATCTGGCCATATACAGAACTTACTTTTCACTATCCAGTTCGCAGTGCGCACTTTACCGCGGCAAGTATTATGAACTTTGGTTGTTTCTTGTATATCCATGGAAAGCCGAAGGAAAATTAAGATTACTTACGGAGAAGTTTAATTTTAATCTAATTTATGGCACCGCTCAGCTGAACATCCTTAAAAAAATGTCATTTAAATGAATGACTTTTCTTTTTGACAGAAAGTTCAAATTTGACTGACGGATTTTTGTGGGTCCCTAAATTACGTTACGGCCAATTTAACATCATTGCATTATTCTTTCAGGATACCTACGAAGGTACCGACAGCTGCTATCAAGTTGAAGTACGAAATAATGTGGCAGCCCGATTGGGTTCTCCGGGACAAATTTCCTAATCTAGTGCGATCCACAACCTTAGATTTCGGAGGGCATTATGCCGCCCTAGAAGTGCCTAAAGAACTAGCTGCTGACGTTTTTGCGGCTGGGGCTGAGTTCCAGAAATTTCATGAGGCTAATGGAAAAATGTAAGCGAAGCAACGAATTGCTCAAATAATTATGGCGTGTTTCATAAAGGGCCGTCAAGTCTAACAGGCCAATGATAATCGTTAGTTCCTATCCTATCTATTCGTCATTAAAATATTTGTGTTAGATAGAAAAAGACAAATTTATTATCAATTATAATGTAAGCGACATGTATCTAACAGGCCAATGATAATCGTTAGTTCCTATCCTATCTATTCGTCATTAAAATATTTGTGTTAGATAGAAAAAGACAAATTTATTATCAATTATAATGTAAGCGACATGTAATACTGCCCTCCTAACCCTATCTCAAAAACAAATGACGTTGAAAATGGAATTTTCAGATAAAGAATGGAAGATATATGTTTGCATTACATTTTTATTTGAGTAAACGCTAATTGGCTTAGCAGGGAGCAGAATAGATCAATAAATAAATAAAATAATAATGTTTTAACAGAGGCTTGCTATTTAGCGCCCATTCGTCAAAACGGCCTGGTTTCAAGTTTAAGAGGCCGGTAACGATTTTAGAGCAGAAATGTGAAATTGATGGATTTGGTCGTTGAAATTGTACACCTTTTGTTACGTAATATCTAAATAGCAAGTATTGGTTTCTATTAGCACGTCTTCTCATCTTGGGTTTTAATAATGAGGTTGCGAGCGTGCGTCACCGGTAATATATGACGAGAGGTGGCAGTTTTTAAAAATTCAGCAAAAAATTATGGTGGTAAATTATACTAAATGATGTATAAGAACAGTTTCAGGAAATGTTGTCGATTGTTTAAGTATCAAAATTACGTTGAAATTAAGTCGATTTTCAGAGACATTGTAACTTGTTTTGAAGTAATTTCTGGAGAAAATTGATTTCGTCTAACTGTCATGTACACTACTTCAAAGTCATAATAACAAAAATGTAGTCTATTAAAGTTGGAGTACAGGATATGTGTAAATTACCATTTTTAACAGTCCAAACTTTACGAAATTTACAAATAAGATCGACAAAACGTCCATCAGAAAAAAAATCATTACTAATTTAGTGAATCTGTTTCCAAAAAAATGATCTGTAAAAGTACAAGATGGACAGACGTGCGAATAGAAACCAGTACTTGTTATTTCTATTAGGTAGCAAAAGGTGTAGAATTTCTTCGACAAAATCTATCAATTTTACATTTTTGCGACTAAAATCGATACCGGCCTCTTAACAATAAATTCTAGTAAAAAGCAAGTTACTTACGCAATGACCCTCCATGAACTGCTGCACCTGCCTCGGCGCTAAGAATCCGGGCACGAGGAAATCCTTCCTCGGACTGAACTGTTCGACCTTCATGCGACCGCCCAGCTTCACCCTTTCCCCGGCGTAGTACAAGTTCCTGTCGAAAATGGCTGCAATCAATATTCACTCCTCCCAAGTACGCCTAAACCTTTCCCTTCCTAACTGTATTAATTAGAAAAAGACGGCGCCTTTCAAACCAATCGGTTGAAGTCGGTTTACATCTAGGGTAATCTCATAAGATACTTCTGTAAAATATGACTTGGTACCTGAGTAAGCCACAGGTGATCCCACTGGATATCGCGATAACATATTATGCAATGAACATTATGAATACTGGTGATAATAGACAATCAATTTGCCTTTTATATTCAACAGCTGTTTTGGTCTAGCTTCGGAATTTCAAGAAGTTTAATCTAAGAAAGAATGAAATCTAAAGGGGCCCGCAGATTACCATTTCGCCTGACGATATCAGCCTGTCAGTTGTTCGGAACTGTCACCTTTTGTGACAGGCTGATATCGTCCGGCGAATTGGTAATCTGTGGGCCCCTTAAGATACTTTCTGTTCACTGGAAATAGTCTAAATTGACCGTGTTGTGGTAGTTCTATAGTCGAACGAGAACTTTGAACATTTTCATTGTACTATACATTGTAGGAGAGGACGGAAAACCGCTAAAAGATGGACGAGTGAGTTTGAGGGCCGACACGTTAGTGGAGGCCCTCAAATAATACGAGTCCATCTTTAGCGTTTCCGGCCGAGGCATGATATAGTGCTTTTCACGACTACTGCGAGGAAATAAGAAAACATTTGCATAACTATAAGTACTAGCCCGCGATTTCTCTGGTAGCAAATTACTAGCCACTGCCTGTGCTGTCTCTTGAATTTCGGTAGGCGTCAGCGTAAGAATATCATTTTCTTCACTGGAAGAACTCATTTTTAGAGCGAGCGTAGATACGTGTTTCTTGTATTTTTTTAGTCAAACACAATTTACACTATCCAATTCAGTAAGTATTTTCCGATCCCGCCTTTTTTACTTTTTTTATCACTTTTAAGAGGCGTTTTTCTGTTGTTTGCTTCAAACCGACTCTAAACTTAGAAGCGTTTTTGCTAAAAAACCACAAACAACTACAAAAGTAAAAAACGCCTTAAGCGTGAATCGAATGAACTGACTGAATGAATTAATGGTTTTGACATTTCTTTTTTTTTAAACAAGACCAATGTCCTATAAATAACCTAACTTTATTTTTGAAGGAAAATGTTGCGCAAAAAAAGACCTCTTATTGATTTCTATGTTTTAAATGATACTCTTTGCTGTAGCGAACCGTCACCAATGACAGATGATGATAACAATGAAACATTGTAGTAGTGGTGGTTCAGGTGCTACAGCTATTGCCTACTTTCCAGCTTGGTTTTAGACCATCTATTGCCACATTTCCGAACAGTGGCGTGAAAAATTATAAGAATCTCACCTGTTACCAATCAATCTGCCTTTAATATTCGTCAACTGTCCCTCGTTCAGCTTCGGGAACTTGTGGTACAAATACAAGCTGGCAGCGAACTTCAAGAAGGAATCTCCTAGGGTTTCCGCCCGTTCCAAGTTGGCCGTGTCGTGAGAGTTGATCGTTGTGAGTGCGAAAAGGACGTCACGCAATTCGGGACCGCGGCCCATTGGCTTTAGGGAGAGCAGCTTGATTTTATCGTTGTATCTGGTGAGAAATTAGTATGGTGAGAATGATATACATATGAGATCCATGACGCCATGTAAGTCATACTGCTGTTATATTTATAGGTTGTCGTGGGCTTGGTTTCCGCAACTCAGCGTCATATTATTGCGCCTATTTTGCGTGGTGGGTTGGCGGCACTATTCTTGCCAACCCAACTCTACCAAGAAGCCTAGCCCTTGACGTTGCCGACTACTTCTGGGAGAGACCCCGGTGGGCCGAGGTGTTGTGCCCGGTATTCTGCCACCCGGTATTCTGTCATACTGCTGTTAAAATATTATGTTTTACCAAACCTGGCGCTAACGCAGGTGGAGTCATACGTCACTTTAAAATGATAGGGTTCGACTTCCTAGATGTTTAGTTTTGTGGTGTGTACAATAAAGAGTTTATGTATACATACATACATGTTTGAGTATTTCTTAGGGTTTAGTCCCTCTATTTCTACTTAAGTGGTGGCGACAAAAGAGGCTCAGATGTATAACGCGGGGAAGCATACCATTCTCCAGAAATGTTCTCTCGTGCGTTGGTAAGGACTGATATGAATTCGACGTGGCATCATATATAGATCTTATATCATAGTAGTACAGACTATATTGCAATGCTTACTTGAGAGGTGGCGGCAAGATGGCCGCTGCCGAAGTATTCAGAACGCGCGGTGGCGAGCGCATAACCGCTAATTGAGACATTTCTTCGCGCGCGTATAGAGGTGCTGATACGAACTCGTCGTAGCATTCTATGTCCATAAGAGTTACTGACGATATGTTGCGCTCTATGTCGATCGGTTCCATTGTTGCCTGTGAGTAGAAATAAAACAAATTGAGTCGTCTAGGACTTATTCTCCTACCTACAGACTACTTAGACTCTAGGTAGCAAAATTGGGATTTGGTTTGGCCAAACCAGTTCTTCGGAGCTACCGTTTCCTTTTTGCGGGCGATACGTAGCCTTTTCCCCTAAAGCCACCAACCGTGGGCCAAAACTAAGCGCTCGCGGGAAGGATTTTGAAGACTGGGTTAGGTTAGATCAAAAGGCGGGTTGCATTATCGCTTAAGGGGCCGGTATATGACGTTTTCGATTTAGACCTCACTTTGTAACCATAATTTGTTCAATAAATGTTTAATAATTGCATTAAATTACACGTAAATTTGTTCACGAAGAAACCGTGTACCGACTCTTCATGCCATTATATTTTTAATTTGCTGTTATTCTCTACAAATCGACACTAAATGTAGCAAAAAATCAAAATATGGAGTTCCGTTTGAGACAGAAGCAAAACAATTTTGTCTTTGACAGTAATTGAATTATTGTATGATTCTGAAAGCTAGATAATTCAGCTACCAATTTATTATCGATTTATATTTTTACTCACAAAGACAACACAGAAATTCAATCACAAATGTAAACTTTCGAACAATTTCCATACATTGACGACATCACTCAAAATTCTTCTTCAAGTCAGATGCCCGTTGGGGCTACACCGGAGCACACGTGTACTTCTTCAAATGAAAATGACAGCTTGAACTACTTGCTTTTGACAATTATATTGACATTAAATCATATACGCACACGAGAAAGTATACCAGTAGATAAATTGTATTTCAAAAATAGGGTACATAAATATCAGCTCGCGTCTCATTTAAATTTGATTTGCTGTTATAATGGTTGAAAACCGCAGTAAACTATCTTAAAACAATACGATTACAGTCGAATTTAAGTATTATGTTCCTTCAAAACTCGCTTAAAATGAAAAAAGTTTAAAGACTCATCTTTACTGATTGGGATCAATTTTTATTATGCTGGTATCATTTTGCGTCAGTTTAAAAACGTATTTGACTTCTGTACGTCAATGAATTTTGATGACAATTGTAATCTTGTATTATATTATAGAACTTTTATCTTAAAATATTGCCTATTAACAGGAAGAGTTATGTAATTCGTATAAGTAATACCTGAAAGTCTTGTACCTAGATCTGTAATACCATGGATTGCGACGAATAAATGATAATGATTATGCCGTTCGTTCCGTCTATATGTATTTGTATAATGCGTGTACGTGCTGTTCTCTGAAAATCTTCAAGAAAAAATAACGGCAAGACCAGCACTAAGTACTAGCGAGTTTTTGCGGCTTTGGAGGCCGAGATGAAGCTTACAGGCCAATAGCGCTCTAGTTATTGTTATGTATACCTATGTATCGAATGTTTTATAAATTACCTTTAAATAGCAATGTTTTATTTCGATTAGGTCTACATTTTGTGCATTTTGCATATCTGAAGTATTTTCGTACTAAACTTGAACCTTTCGTTGAAACTAAATAAAATAATTATTCCAAATGTACAGTCGCCTGCAATTTATGTTACACAACGAAGGCCGCAAAAATATCTGACACGATCTTATTTGTAGAACCATAAGACCATGTCACATATTTTTGCGGCCTTCGAAGAGTAGGTACCGTCATTATCACCAACTTTGCCCGCTTTTTTTTTAAAACGAATTTCTCAAAAAACATCACATCATGTCTTTTTTTGCTCAGCACGTCCATTGTGATCAAACGCATCAGTTTATTTTTTATCGTGTTATTACCTATTTTTTTGCGTTTTAGAGGGCGGGCAAAGATATCCGGGGTTTTCGCCAACATTGCCCACGTCAATTTGGTATTCAAATACAGCTCGTATGATGATGATGTCTAAGGATCACTTAAAGGTTTTGGGCAATCCTACCATTCCCTGTTAATAACTTAGCGATAAGTGTAAAAACTTTAAAATAAATTTGCTGGGCAATGTTGCCTACCCGTTTTTGCCCATTTCCAAATAAGGCTCGCCTAAGCATTTTACAAAGGCTAGGGTTGTCACTTTTGAGAAAATCTGTTACAATAGTTTAATGGCCAAAAATATGATTTTTGTTGTGTTTTTCATTCGTTAACGGGATAAAACATCTAAATAAAGGATAATAAGACAAATTAAATACAGTATTTATATTTATAAACTTATTTTAGTGTACAAACATAACCTTCTTTTACTTGCGAAGTTGGGTAAATTAGATGAAAGTGATAACCCTAATCCGTTTATGGTGGTGGGCAATGTTGGTATGGATGCCAAATTACCGGATTACTTTGCCCACCGCTAAAACTTTTGTGTATTTAGGCCTTTTTAGTTTAAATCTCAATAGACATAATCTATGCTTCATGTGTTATAACTCAAACCCGGAAATATTTGTCAAAGGGTTCTGAATTTTTTCTACTTGCATTCATTATTTATCAATTTTTTGCCCGCCGAAATATACCCTATAGGCTATATTAGACAACTCGCTCAAACTCAAAATTCCCAAGTCAAGTTATGCACAAGTTTGGTATATAGTTTTGTCAGAAATATAACCTATTTTCTACTAAAAATAGCAGGGTGGCCATAACTATTATAATTTTTTCTACATTAACGAATTTGTTTAAAATTGTCGTTTTGGGCAAAGTTTCCCTTTAGGTAAAGTTGGCGCTAATGACGTAACATATTATTGCAGGTGACTGTACATAAATGTTTCGGTGATTTTGAGATTATTTTTCAGGTTAGTTTACTAACAATCAAGTTATGCAGATACCGATTTCGTGAACGTATAAGTAGTAAGGTACCGCTATTGTTTAGCGATACCGATTATTTTTGAAGGTAAAACTATACCGGTTGAAATATAAAGATATTAAAATTACAGCAGGGACAACCATTTTTTATAGGTGTACCTAAACCATCATTGGCCGAGCGTTAGCAAAGGTCTCCGTTTCAGCTTGGGCAAAAATGCTTTTGTATGTTCTCCTTCGCAGATCACATTTCTCAACTGATTCTCGTGAAAATTTGTAAGCAGGTTCGATAGAACTATTCTGTTTCGCTTTATCCGCCAAAATGGAATTGCCACCCTGCTGAAACTTTATTTATTTAAATTCCTATTGAATGGATTTTGCACCTTATGAAAAACCGTATAGAGTAGTAAATAACATTTTACATCTGACTTAATGATATCTTGTTTTATTCGCTTTAATTGTACAAAACGCGTATCTCGACAAAGCAATATTAGGTAGTAAAACAGTCGACAATCAAATGAATTAAATAGGCACGTCACGTGTGACATGAACAGACAAGGAAAGCAAGATTAAATGCATTGTTTCTCTTTCATCTTTCAATGGAACGCTTTTACCCTCAAAGGAGGCTAGTGGTCAATACTAAACTAAAAGTCCAATCTTAAAAAAACATGATGGGTCACTGACCTGTCCCAGTAAAGTGAGGTAGTGTGCGTGAAGTGCGCTTGTGTGTGAAATGGGGTAAATTGACAGAATCTGAAATTTTACCCACCGCTACCGTCGCCTTAAGTGCGTTAAGAGCACTATTTAAAAACATACTCGTACATTTTTAACTGACGCAATAATTACCAGCGGTTTTAACCAACTGTGTCTACGTCTAAAGTGTGTTTAAGCATCTAAAATACGTACATCCCAAGGATATTCCCTGTTTATCTTTTTCTGTTGCAGTTGATACAGGCTTTCCTTCATGGACACGATTGGCCGACGAGGAGCGTTCTCTGGGTCTATGGGGTTATTTATCCTGAAAAATACTAACTAATAAATATGGATTTTGTATATTGTGACTTGTTTAGAGCAAGAGAGCACATGAGTTCTTACACCATTCTGTCTGTGCAAGCGCTGTCACTTCTTACATGTTATTGCCCCTCAAAGAGTTATCCAATAAACTAAGTACCATCTAAGTACGGACATATGTTTTCTGGCTGACAAAAAGTAATTACGTATATTGAAACAGAAAAATAAAGTATGACACAGAATTAAAGAAAGCAGCTTAACGCCCACGCGATGCAAAGAACGTTTTAAAGTCCGTACTATGTTCTAATGTGGAACCCTTTTCGCATGTGGCGCAAAAAAAAGAATATCCCTTATGAAGCATCACTTTCTATACAAAAATACCCTAGTCTATGTTTTGTCAGTTTAAAGTAAGGTTAAATATATCACCTGTCGATGCTGTTGATGGTCGTAGGCTCTTCAACTTGCGCCTGCAGTGATTTCATCGCGACTGGTAGGTTAATCTTTATTGGCTCCCATTCCTCGCCTAAAAATACAAATACCTATTTGTCAATTTTTTTAACAACATGGTTATACGCGGGTAAACAATCAGAACGCTAGTTTTGGGTCTTGCACTAGAGTGAGGAAAATATTATGAATGGCGAATGAATGGTATCGAAATTTTAAATTTTAAAACGTCACTGACAATTTCATGTGTCACAAGCTAACTGCACGTTAGTATCTTACCACGGTGCAATACTATATCTATCAATGAATTAGTATATTTAAATTACCTTGTTGTAAATGGACCCGTCCATATTTAGTGTATTTTGTGATTTCAGCGCGAAGGTCGTACGCAATCAGTAACATGTGAACTCTGAAATAATATACATCAGTAAGGTACTAAATGGGCTATAGCCGCGCGCGTCAGTTGACGTCTATGGTGACCAAAGGGTTAATAGATCTATGGAAACAAAAATGAAATATTTACCTGTGTATAATGCTAGGCAGCATCGTCGCTTTGTACCATAGTACGCCAGGATAGTCGTATTTCATACAGAACTCGGGAATAAATATCTCCGTAAAACTCTTGGGTTTGTCGTCGCCCTGTGAGACTGAGATCAGCTTTTTCTGTTTGTCGGTGAAGGATTTGATGGTGGCCGCTCGGGGTAGAAGGCAGTTCATACGCGTGGTTATGTTGCAAACCTGAAAATATTATAGTACATTGTGCAACAAGGGGGTAAGTGAAATGTTGGAAACGAGGGTGTTAATTCACGACAGCCGCGCAAGAAAAAATAGAAACTATAAAAAATTGCCTGATTTGTTCTAAGGAACGATTTTGGAGATAAAAAGACAGCCTAATATTTTATTTTTGTTTTATTTATTTGGAAAGCCAACAGAAATAAGTGAGCAGGAGATAAGTTTACAGAGACACACTAAGGACATTCACTTATTTCCTTAACAGCTCTCACTAAAAACATGTATAACAGAAATATACTACACTTAACTACTCTTAAGGTACTAAATAAAGTTATTAATTTACTAACAATACATAGATAATTCGTTTTGTATAACTACAATAACAATAATAATTCGTTTTATAAACAAATCTAATACCTTTAAACGAACAATTCTTGTATATGTATTTATATTTTTTTGGGGATCTCAGAAACGGCTATAACGATTTCGATGAAATTTGCTATATGGGGGTTTTCGGGGACGAAAAATCGATCTAGGTCTTATCTCTGGAAAAACGCGCATTTTTTAATAAGTTATACGTTTTCCGAGCAAAGCTCGGTCTCCCAGATATTAATTAATATTTTAATCTCTGTTCGATTGAATAGCAATATAAACTAACCTCAAGCAGCGGCTGGTCCTTGCTGCCAATAATCTCCAGGTTGTATTTCGCTGAGTAGTATTGCTCGTAGGTGTCGTACGACGAGTCGTCGAAAGCGGACTTTGGCGTCATGTACTCTATCACTTTCGATACTATGTACCTAGTAAAATGTAACAGTAAGTTGTAAATTATGCATAGTTTAACTTTAGATATATTTTGGTTTAAAGAACTTTATTGTCTAAGAAATTACAGAAATTTCACTTACAAGACAACTTATAAATAACTTAATGTATAATTTTCTTAGGAACTTACCGGCTAGGCAGGATAACGCCTCTGTACCAGGGTGTCACTACAGAATATTGGTAATCTTCTTGCGTCACTTTCAGCGCTTTTCTATCCTGAAAGGAAAACAAACATGTTACTAAACATATCTATTAGTAGAAAATTTAAGAAATTGCCTCTTTGTATATGTATGCTGAAATTTCTTAAAGACAAAGTAGGTTACGGTAGGTACTATAAAAGTCAAAGACCTCGGGCCCCTTCTTCATCACAGTAACAATTGTCACCTGACTTTCGCCTGAATTTGCCGTATCGTCGTTACGTATCGACCTCCTTAACTATATTTATTTATTTATTTGTTGATATTTAGGACAACAACAGCCGTAAATAAAAGTTTTACATATTTAATGCTTACATAACAGATGGCCAATAACAGTTATCCATTGATTACATTTTACATTTGACGACCGGTCTGGCCTAGTGGGTAGTGACCCTGCCTATGAAGCCGATGGTCCCGGGTTCGAATCCTGGTAAGGGCATTTATTTGTATGATGATACAGATATTTGTTCCTGAGTCATGGTTGTTTTCTATGTATTTAAGTATTTATATATTATATGTATCGTTGTCTGAGTACCCACAACACAAGCCTTCTTGAGCTTACCGTGGGGCTTAGTCAATTTGTGTAAAAATGTCCTATAATATTTATTTATTTATTTATTTTATTTACATAGAATAACGTAAGTAGTATCTAGGTAGTATTTCTGCATGACACTCCAGTCTATGTCATACCGGCGCTGCACTTAACTGGCACCACGAACACGTTGTTGACTGTGCCCTCGTAGATCAGGAACTTTTTATAATTTATAAATATAATAGGTACGATAGGTACGAACCTCGTAAGGTGGCCCTGAAAGGGGTACCGGAGGGATCTCTTTATATTTCTGCATGACACCCCAGTCGATGTCATACCGGCGCTGCACTTAACTGGCACCACGAACAGGTTATTGACTGTGCCCTCGTAGATCAGGAACTTTTTATAATTTATCAATATAATAGGTACGATAGGTACGAACCTCGTAAGGTGGCCCTGAAAGGGGTACCGGAGGGATCTCCTTATATTTCTGCATGACACCCCAGTCTATGTCATAGCCATCGGCGCTGCCTTTAACTGGCACCACGAACAGGTTGTTGACTGTGCCGTCGTAGATCAGGAACTTTTTCGCGATTTCGAGGACTTGATCGAATACGAAAAAGTGGAACCTGAAAAAAAAAACTTTTGATTTCAAGAAAAGTACAATTTATGGCCAATAACTTATCAAAATCTACATTTATACATATAGATTGTTGGCTAAGATAGTGAAAAATTGAACATACAACGATTAATAAACCTACCTTTGGGGTTTGGAACTACAGGAAGTTAAATTATGTTAAATATTGAAGAAATAAATACGACTAAAATAAACATTTTATCACTTTGGCTGAGGTTACATACGCGATCCACGCTTAAAATATGCAACCATTTTATTCACACGGGATGTGCATCAACGAATATTGACGAACCGATCAACGTTAAACAAGATGCGTGAAGCTTTCATCTCATAGAGAACAATTAAACTTTTTCTACAAGCAGAATTTGAAAAACTAAAATCACCTTGCTCAGGTGCATTCCGCATCTGGCTCACCATTGAAAAACGTTCGCTATCTGGTCGCGTGCATTTCGTAGTACGATCACAGATTATATTAGACTGATAATACGTACAAAATTCTTTACCGTCTTTAATTACTGCTCAGAGCAGCCAGGAGTTACGCGATTGAGAGAAATAACACTGGTAGGATGTTTAGCGTGCGTGCTATTCGCATACGGTTCTCTGTTCGCCGCGCTACCCATATAATCTAGAAGCACCTTTTAACAAACTAATTTCTTACCTTTTTATAAGATCCACCATACCACTATTAAGCGGTATGACTGCATAATTCATGTGCACATTCACCATTACATCCCCGACCGCCAGAAACATCGGAAACTGGCATATTTTGGGGATCGCTTCTGGCGTTATGAATCCATAGCCCTCGTCTCTAAGTAAAAGGTCATAGAGTGCGCGCTCGCGAGTTTCTTGGGGTCTTTCGAAACCGATTTTCAGTTTTATTATGTGCAAATAATACTGCTGGCTGTCGGCCATGGATCCGGATAGGTATAATGGGAACTGGAAACCAAAAATTATAATAGAATCAGTAAATAGACCAGAAATAAATCTATAAACGAACATTAAGATCGAGATGTGTTAACATACGCCCTTCTACGCGTAAGACGAAAACTGATAATGATAACAGGTTTTCGTACTTTTTTTGGTTTTCTCTCTATACTCGTACGTCCTAAATTATGCGTTTCTTATCAAAAAGGTAAATATTCAATTTTCACTATACTGGACAAAATGTCCATTTTTGAAGAGCTGCTTAAGGGAAGAGCTCATTAAGTATTAAACCTACAGAGCTGATTCTGGTCTTTGTAGCAATTTTAGTTTACTTTTGTTAACTTATAGACATTTTTGATGAAAGACGCATAGTTTAGTTAGGACTTATATTGAAAAAAACCAATCAACCAATTCTGTATTTCGGTTTAATCGCGTGACTACATCTATCTGGATATTGCCGAATTTTGTCTTCATTTACTTAGTATGATTTTAAGAGTGTTAGACAACTCACCACTTTCTCATGCTTCCGCATTCTCTTCTTAGTCCCTGCCTTATGTGACGCACCTTCGCCGTCATCCTCTTCCTCGTCCCACGGCCAGTTTAAGAAACACGACCTTATGTCCGGGACCTCAAAGTCCACTTTACTGTACAAAAAAAATGGTTCAAATTCATAGCCCCTAACTTTGTAAACATTCTGTCTTAAAAATGTAAAATAACCTACATGACACACGTTTGTTGACTAACGCTGTAATTTTTATCTCTATATAGTATCGAAATTTCTAGAACCAATAATGTATTAATTTATTATACTCTTATATCTGCTGGATCTCTGCGCTATAGACCTCGTGAACGCCTATCGCTAAACAATTTAAAAAAAAAATCTAAAAAACTGAATCGACAAAAATCAAAATTATTATCGAAACTGTTCACGACATTTCACAAGAATCGGTTGAGAAATGCGACTGGTAGCCTCTCCACGAGTTTGACACTGACATAATCGCTAAGGTCTGCGAAAAGAACTTTCTATACATTTCGCTCGCACTAATAATACCTATGCCAGTACGAGCGAGCTCAAGCTGAAACGGCGAATTTTTGCCAGCGCTTTGCGCTCGATTGCTCAATTATAGTGTTTCATTCTTATTTTGTCCCATCTAATTAAAAGCATACTTAAGAAAACAAAGCAATTGTAAGGTTTACCGCAAATCACTGAAAACACGATGGAAAAAGTCATTAGAACTATCTTGAAGGTTCAACGGATTATCGACTGTATAAATAATATATTACAAAATATTGTCTTCGGTTACCGCGATAGTTACTCATGAAATAAAACTACAGAAACTGCTTATATCGACTAGTTAGCCTTAAAATTTATAGTTTATGATTCATTATTTTTGTATGTGGGTTTAGCACATTGCTATTTTGATAGAGGTATAAATATATATTTTTCCTCCGTCACCCGTTGACCACGAACGCTGTAAAGTGTTCGAAAAGTCGGGATGTATGATAAATTCATTACACGCGATATAATCCGTTTCCATAGTTTTATTTCAATAGATAACAAGTCAAATATTAGATAAAGGCGGAACGAGTCGAATAATAGACAAAACAAAACATTATAGGCACCCATAATTTCGAGGAAGCATGGTCACTCGGTCTAGTTCGCCCTCCTGGTGCAGTCTTATGCAGGCATTGAGCGCTGCCGACCGCTTAGCTGTCTTCAGGTTGTGGTAGGGTTTGCCCTATAAGAAATATGCAAAAAAAGATGAAATAAATACAGGGTTATATCCGCGAAAATCGAAGTTCGCAAATTGCGGGCATCTTTCTCTGTCACTCTAATTACTCTAAGTAAACTTCTATGAAATTATGACGTAAAAATAACACTTGCACTGCGTGTGCTATCAAAATCGCTGCAGACTTTTCTTGGTCTAACTTTATAAATCTGAAATAAATATCTGTTTTTTTTATAGTTTACCTTAATTGGTTCTTTGACAGGGCAAGCTATGGGCATGATGATAGTGACAACTATTCCCGCATAATGACCCATACGGTCGGAAACTGACTCCTTAATCCACATGGGGGTTATCGTGGTGAACTGGTCATGGGGTAGGCAGGAACAGTAGCGGTTCAGCAAGCTTATAGCACCTACTGCATGGAGACAACCTGTACATGTAAAAATATATAATTTAATTAATACCATGAACAAAGAAACAAAGACTTTTCAGTTGAAATATTCGTCGCTGGAAAGCAATAATGCTGTAACCCGCAATACAAATGTAGTTCGGGTTAATGCATTATTGCTTTCCATCGACGAATTATGGCGTTGCTCGGTGCTTTAAATTTTGCTATTTCTGAGTTGAACGTTAGCACTTCAACATCTCTGTATATTTAAAAATAGATACAAAATGGTCAGGTCAATATACTCGTACTTGTTAAAGCATACCGCTTGTAAGTTGACAGGCCCCCTAGCCTCAATAACAAGTATCACAATAATTCATACTCGTAATATACCTTATTCTCTGGTCCATCTGACATGTGCATATTGGATGATTAACCAAGACTTAGTAAAAGCTATCGAGGTGACATACCTTAAAAAGCCATACCCTAAAACAAATTATAATTTGCTTGTAGGTGCTTCTTTTAACCCATTCAGCGCTAATCACGACACGATTCCGTTTTGCCTCTACGAAGCATTTTCGCTGCATATCGGGAAACCCATGTTATTGGCTACGACCGTAGCTCAGCGGTGAATGTGTTAACTTACTTCCATAAGGATTGTTGTACTGGGGAATGTCATCCTCGTCATACATGGTTTGTATGGAAGATTCTGAAGGAGCTTCTCTGGTATCCGAGGATCCTACGAGTAACTGCAAACATACACTATTATTAAAGGTAATAAAGTACAAAATAAAGTATAGTAAAGTGTGTGTTGGCTAGATTGATACAATCAAAAGTAAAATACAGTATGTCTCCTACCATGAGGCTTTAAATGTAGGGCCCGATTCTACTCGCGAAATCGATCTACTTTTACTATGGGACCAACCCAGAAAAAACGCGATAACATTTTTAGTTTTTCCATAGAAAACATCGACATCTAATCAGCCAAAATGTATGAAAAAGCCTAAGTATTTTCGCGATTTCGGGGTTGGTCCTATAATAAAAGTAGCTCAGAGTAGCGAGTAGAATCGAGCTCTGAATTTAATTTAAAGCCCCATGATGGGAGACAACCTTTATAAACTATATTTATTTTAAAAAGTACAAGGCTTTGCTAAATCAGAATACCTTTTGAATGTATTTCTCAGTTTGCATGAAGCTATGGTATTTATTCATAAATTTCTCTCGGTCGCCAGAGTTCACTAGTAAAACGAAGCTGGAATCTGCACTCCTTGCTCGACCTGTAAATTTGATACAACTATACTTAACCTCTCGTGTGCCGTGATTATTTTTTTCTAATATTTTCCTCGTATGCGGATCCGCGCTCGGCATACGAGGGCTTAAGAGCAATGGAAAAGTTGGCATTTTGAAAAATTTCATATCAAGTGACCCTTTTCATGTGTTTTAGACACCTGTAAACTGAACAAGTCGACAGTAACGCTCCATTTAGACGGTCATAGGACCCTCCCTAGATAAGAGACCCTCTAAATGGCTTAAACATTGTCTATAGTTACTTATCATAGTATAGTTGTGTTATAGTGATAATCATCGGTGTACCTTTGCTTTGGATATAAGAGCGATATTCCAATGGCGCATCGAAACGCAGTACCAACAGGCACTGGGGAATATCCACGCCTTCCTCAATTACACTCGTTGCTATCAAACAGTTGAGTTCCCTGAAACAGAATTCGTATAAGAGATTATCACAGTTTCGTTTAACAAGAGAACAAAATAAGATACCGAATCTTTATAATCCATTGACGCCAACATCACTTCGGCTGAAAGCCGTGCCCCAAACGCTTAAAAGTCAAATGATGAATGAGTTAACGATCAAATTCTAGCTTATGTTACGCTATGGTACAGCAGCTGTACTGTAATAAGGCGAAAAATGTTAAGCGTATCGTTGATGTCGACTGTACATAATTGATGATAGACAGCCGGGCTAGCACATGACTGGCGCAACAGTATATCGCGGCGAGAGGGTAGTCTATCTACCGCGAGATACTGTCGCGCCAATCATGTGCTAGGCCTACTGATACCGCTAAAAGAAACATTGAGAAAACTTACTTATTCCGAAACATGAGCAATGCTTTATGACTAGCCTTCTTGACATACGCTTGTTCCCTAGTGCTCTTATACGGGTCGATGTTGAAACCGACCAAGAAATCATGTTTTAGAAAGCTGAACTCCTCCGGATTTGCTTCTTTCACATCTTTGAGGAGGTTGTAGAGGATTTTGGCCGTGAATCGCTGTTGTGTGAAGATTATTCCCGAGAGCGGGTCGTTCGACATGTTTTTTCTTCTTATAACTGAAAATTGGTAAAAATACCTATACATAATAGAGTCTGGCTACTGAAATATTACACAAATGTTTGGCGGGAAATTCAAAAAATCTTGGGCTGGTCACACTTTGTGTAGTAGGAATTATAGTTTTGATACCAGAAAATATTTTTGATTTTCTGTGCACACGTAAGGTACCTAAGGATATAAGTTAAATATACGTTGACGTGCACTCAAAGTCAGCTCACATAATTTCTACCACTATGTAACGTACAGTCAGCAGCAGAAGTCGCTATACACTCCAGGTGCTCAGAGAGGTAAACGTTTAAACTGTCAAAAAGTTGTTGACTGTCATGGTAGTATTTACTTGTGAGCGCTCAATGTGTCACAAATATCTTAACAGTCGCTATTCATTAATTTCTACACTTACAACAAGTCATTGATACCTTAGCTGTCAAAAAACCACTGGTATCTAAGCGGTCAACGTGTCAAATATATCTGAACAATATGGAAAAAGATACGTTTAAAGCATACAAGTATGGTCGAATATTGAATGAAAAATAGCCATGCCAATTTCAGGTAAAGCGTTTTGACAATCATCGAAAGCAGTACAATCTTGTCATCACATACATCTAATATCTCACGTTTTGCTCTACAACCATTTGACAGGGGCCCCTCGGTCAACTTACTGCAAACTATTTCTTTTAGCAGAATCGTCAAAACGAATGACACATAGCGAAAGCTAACTGAAGCCGAATTTAGAGGCAATTGTCAAGGCACGTTGTGGTCTCAGTAACAGGCGTTTGCTTTTCAAAGCAGAGACCGCGGGTTCAAATCTCAGTCGCACGCACCTAGAGATTACAACTTTTTTTTTGGGTTTCATTTCTATTATTAATTTGTGTCTTCTGGTTTTATGTTAATTTCGCATTAGTTTATAAATTTTTGAAGATATGTCACATGTAGCGTATGTACGACTTTCTAACAGGTCTGAACCCGCAGTGGGCGTTCCTTAGATTACTCCTGTGCGGAATGCCATTTGATGTTTACTGCTAGATTGTACTAACAATAAGTTCAAAGATATATACAGGGTGAAAGGGTGAAATTTAATTCACTGGCCAAATTGAAACACCCGAAAGAACTCGAAAAAATATTAAACACGCGTTTTTTCTTTTAATACCGCTCAGTACATTTTTTTCGAAATAACTCATCATCAAGTTGTCCTAAAAACCTCGTACGTTATACACCGACAACTACCCACTACACCCGCTTCTCTCTTATCAGTTAAGGTCATTGACACCCCGCCCCTCCCGCTGTTTGCAATCGCGTCACCAATTATGAACCCTATTGCAGCGAGATAAGACGCTTACCTACATAAGTTGCTATTTTTTCCTTCATACTTTAACGGGCTTAGAACCGTCAAAATGCAAAGGCAACCCATTTTTAATCTAAAATGTTATTTCAGACTAATGATTATTAACAAAACGTCCGTGGCTTAAAAACAATGAGTAAAAACTAGGTCAGGAATCTTTGCATTCAGGCGTATTTAAAAAATTGAATCAACTTATGTACATTTGATTAAAAATCGATGCAATCAACGAAAGTCCCACGAGATGGTACTTACTCTTGGATTCAATCCTTGCCTGCGAAGGCGTGGAACTGATTCCATTTCGTATAATCTTTGTGCACCACGTAAACACTCACCACTTAATAAATAACACCGTACCAACATCGAAAACATTTTTTTAAACCTTAGTACGCGCGCGATTATTATTTTAAGGTTGGCGAGTGACGAGTGACTAATCATTTATGCTTACCGTTATGTTTACCGCTAGCGCGGAATGGTTTAGACTACCCTCGAAATTGATAAACCTGCCTACCATCGCCAACACTAACTGGGTGGACCCTATTGCAACGATTATAAGGTTTAGTGAAGGACAGATAAGGGTTTTGCTGATGTTGTTGTTAAAACTTACTATTAGGTTTGTTTACATTTGTGGTAATAGGGTGACCACGACTCGTGGAAAATATTTAAAAATTGAAAAATGAAAATTAAAAAAAATGTACTCTTTTTTTTTGCTAAATAGATTCCTTAAATGTAACCTAGTGCCGGGAATGAATATGGCCAGTGATTTAAATTTCACCCTGTATAACTCCGTATAGGTACTCTATCCTCTCTGCTAAGTTGTAAAAACAAAATTCGTCATTCCTATGGTCAACAGCATATTACGTATATTCATGGCAGTGATGTTTTTATCGCATACATCTATAGAGGAGGCACCGTTCTTGCGGATCATGAGTCCAACCAACAAAATAAAGAGAGGAGTTATAGTTGGATATGTTTAACACATTTACTGCCCGTGTTCGTCACGTGGGGCTACGGCTAGCCTCTATTAGAAAGCCATAAGGTTTACATGTCAGATTGGGACAGTGAACGTGTTACGTTTCAATTCAATTATTTTCTCCTTCGTTCTTTGATCGATTCGGAGCATCGTATTTTAGTACTATACAGGATGGCCCATTTAGATCGGTCAGTAAGGGAAAATCTAAAACTATAAGACATACACCGATCTCTTCTTAGGAACCATCATCAAGAAAAACTGCATTCATACATTAAAAAAAAAATTATGTAAAATGTATTGAAAAAAATGGTGGTCTTTTCGAAAACTTACTAAAATAAATTAAAGGATATGAAAACAATGCATTTTATTCATTTCAGACAACATGTTTCATAGTAACATTTACTGCTTAAGACCTACACTATCGATATCTAAATAGAAATAGTCTTAGTTTGATTTTTCAAAACGTTCGGGGTTGGATTCCCGAGCTGAGTACATTTTTTTCTAAATGTATGAATGCAGTTTTTCTTGTTACTAAAATCGATGACATGGTTCCCAAGAAGAGATCGGTGTATATCTTCGAGCAACACGGAAGGGAGGCGGCATTCGCACTATTTCCCCTCTGCCGAGGTACAAGATTAGCGCGTCAATCTAATCTAGCGCGGGTAATAAAACTAGTTGCACTTGGATTTTTCACTAGACCGAGTCCAGACGCGCGCGCGAACACTGCTGCACAAAAATGGCTGTTTGCTCGGTTTTTTGTTATAAAAAGAGGTCGGGGACATCAAATTTACAAAAAGAAAGTGTTACATTTCACATGTAATATTTTTTTTTACTTTCTTTTTTTATCTGATCATGGGGGATGGTGACGTCGACGAGCACGGTCCGGCGCTGCGATCGATCTATCAGCACGATGTCGGGCTTATTGGCTACAATAGTCCGGTCAGTGATGATAGATCGATCCCAATAGAGCGAGGCACGACGGGCAAGCTGCTGGTGAATAATTCTGGCTACGAGATTATGTCTGTGCAAGTACTCGCCGTTAGCAAGATGAGAACAACCGGAGATAATATGCCTGAGTGACTCTCCGGGACGGCGGCATGCCCGACAAATGTCGACCGTACCGTCCTTGAGGATATATCTCCGGTAGTTATTCGTCATGATAACTTCGTCCGCAAGGGTGTCCCAGGTTCGAATCCTGGTAAGGGCATTTATTTGTGTGTTCATCATCATCATCATCACACAAATAAATGCCCATATCGTCGGCTGAGAATACGTTTGTGCCATATCCATTTTTGAGAAAATTGTTTTTTAATGATTCCTAAAATACCAAAAAATATATGCTATAATTGACACTAATCGGTTTTTGAAAAAAAAAACATTTTTGAAAAATGTTGAGCCATATCCGCAATTTACTATAGGAATAGGATAATTACACTCTGTCAACAGAAAATTATCACAAAAGTGTGACATATCCACAACTTTTGCGTCATGTCATACATTATACGTTTAACATTTACTCATCAATACGGATATGGCAAAAATAAAAATGCTTTTATTTCATGATTACCACTGTATTCACAATATTTGTTTGGTACTATAAATAGTAAACATATATGCCTAAATGATATATATACGTTCAATATTTCCTAAATGTAAAACTTTCCGAAAAATATTTTCTTTTTGCTTCTTTTCGCTCTCCTGCAAACCATGTAAACGTATGGCACAAACGTATTGTCACCCGACGACATACACATATATACAAGCCCTGTTAAGGGCATTTATTTGTGTGATGATGATGATGAACACACAAATAAATGCCTGAACCTGGGACCTCCTGCTTCATAGGCAGGGTCACTATCGACTAGGCTAGGAGGCTGTTTCATTGATAGATTCATAGATCACAATTTGTAATAATAAAAAAAAAATACTAAAACTAAATATTTTCGATATTAATTTCTTCGGGTTAGATATGAGGATATTGGGTATTACTTGAGGTATATTTTACAAAAAATAATTCTACGGTTTCGTATCTGGAGGAGCCCAAACTTGGTATGTCTTGAAAATTATTTTTATTTTAATTGAATGCAAGTGACGGAAATATAATAATGTGATATATTTTTAGAACCGGCTCAATGCCCTTTCATTTAGTACCACACACGATAGGTTTCTGAACAATTTTTATTTCCATACAAAAAAAGATGACGTCATAACTCCTTTCCGTTTGTTTTTTTTTTGGTGCTACGGGTCAAATTCATTCAAATGGCCTAATGATTAATCGTGCCGGTTTTTCATACCTTTAACACCATTTGCAGCTGATTCCCGAATTTCAGGCTGTACCGTTATCACTAAAATAAAAAACCGATCATTCTCGTAGAACCTACTTATTTATTGTCTAAGTTTGACACTTGACGATAAAATACTTCTTTAAGACAGGAGGTGTCAATTCGTAGCTGCTACAGTATTTTGTTTAAAGTTAAACAGATAAAATGTTGATGCTTAGATACTATTGAAATAACAACTGCTTAGCAACTGGTGGCACCCTGGCTGCTGACGTACGTGATTGGCAGTGCGTGTAGGTATTAATGACAGCAGCTTGAATTTGAGTGCTTAGTTACCACTGAAGTTCTAACCGTTATTGTCATTGTGATTAAATAAGGGTGTATGTGTTAAAGGAAAACTCAGAAGTGAAGATATATGTGACGAACTGAAAGCCTACGTGAAAATGACAACTTAGATGTCCTTATTTTTGTGACGATCGAAGTTTATATGTTTTCTTGGACACCTTGCCCGCTTAGGTATATCTGCTGCTGACTGTACAGCCAACGATAAACACATAATATATGTTAACACGCTAAAAGCTGTGGTAGCCGAGTGGATATGAAGTCCGACTAAAAGCTGTGGTAGCCGAGTGGATATGAAGTCCGACTTTCAATCCGGAGGTCGCGGGTTCAAATCCTGGCTCGTACCATTGAGTTTTTCGGAACTTATGTACGAAATATCATTTGATATTTACCACTAGCTTTTCGGTGAAGGAAAACATCGTGAGGAAACCTGCATACATCTGCGAAGAAATTCAAAAGGTGTATGTGAAGTCCCCAATCCGCATTGGGCTAGCGTGGGGACTATAGCCCAAGCCCTCTCGCGCATGAGAGGAGGCCTGTGCCCAGCAGTGGGCGTATATAGGCTGAAATGATGATGATGATATGTTAACACTTTCTCACCATATACCATTGTAACAAGGCGAAAAATGAAATGTGGTGTAAATAAGACCTAGCTCGATAATACCGTAATATTAATCCATCACCAAAAAAAATACATAAGTACTATGCCAAATATGCTAAATGCTAAGTATCAAAATATTTATAGTGCACCAACCTCCTGATTTGTTTAAATTTTTTTTAGTAGTTATAAACATTGCAGTTTTTCGTTATACAACGCTACACGTCGACTGCGCACATTGTCGTAATTATTTACCAGCATAAATAATAGTTTGCGAACCTCACTCAGTATAGACATTATTAATATTATTTACAAGAAACCCCTTATAAACCGCAAACAATGTGAATGAATGACATACATTGACAACTGACTTTTAGCTTTTTTTTAAATCATAGACAATTGGTGATACAACAACGAAATATCTGTCAACAATTTTTGGCTAGCCAGACTCTAAGAACTGAGATTCGCCTGTTTCATGCACGAAATATGTCTCACTATGTAACTCAAACGTCCGACTGTTTTTCTTAGGTATGAAGATTTTCTAAGGTTACATAATGTGGCTTTCCACCACAGAAGGGTCCTTACCCAAGTAACACACAAGCAGGATAATAGAGTAAAATTATCATCTTATTCAAATTAAGATTGCATAAATTTTGTGTATAAGCGGTGGAAATTACTAAATTCGGAATAAGAAAATATGTGGGGCTAAATGCTGAATAAATTTTGCATAGTATCGGTTTTGCATATTAAAGCTGAATAATACTTATTTCTTACACAGTTAGTCAGACATTATTCAGCTTAAAGCATTTGTGGTTACTAAAAGCTGCATAATAGCAGCATTAGCAGCAATTAGCTGTATATATTTTGTGTCGTGAGATATTAAGCAGACAATATTAAGAAAAATGTGATAGTGTCCTGTCGATTTTGAACGGACTGTTTTTAGGTTTCAAGTGGGTCTACTCATACCCATCCCACACTATACTCGTACTCATACCTAAACAATACTGCCCATACCAAACTATACTTGTACTCATACCCGTGATACCCGCTACTAATATACCCGCACCTTCGCACCTATACCATATTCATATTCATACCATACTCGTAACCACACCATACTCATACTATACACATCTTCGTACTCACTTCGTACATCTTTGCGTATACCTTTACCTACTACATATTTGTCGGAACTGATAACGGAAAAAGTTACTGTGTAGTCTGCCGTGCCCCCAGATTTATCATATAACTTAAATATTATATCGCGTTTATAATATTAGTAGGAAGTAGGATTGAATATTGCCCGTGTTACATACCTATAATGTTTCTCATCAAACTAGTGAGGATCTATGTGGTTTTTACCATTTGTGTATAGAACCCTAATATGCTTTAAGATTGCGAAAACAATTACTATTATACTGATGTTATTCAAAACTTGTTGTTCTAAAACCATTATTATCTAACATGTAGCTTAGTAACGCGAATAATGTGAATGCCTATTCAGAAATTTAGCACATAATAGCTGTGGCAGCAGCTTATATTCAGCACAGTCGGACGCCATTACGGTTGCTCATATTCTAACCTCTAAAATTAAATAGAAATTTAAAATGAACGGAAAAACCCATTTATATTCATTTATAAAACTAGTTTTATCGTAGCATAACTTGTTAAAGTACATTTTCTATCACTAAAACATCTAAACACCGCAAAAAAATTACAAATTTAAAAGTGGAGTACTACATTTTCTATATTTACTTTCTAAACTGTGCATTATTTACGCGGCGCTTTAAAATTTTAAATAAAATGTATATATATATTAACAGTAAAGTCGCATGCGCAATGAAATTGATGTTATGTAAACATCAAATCAATATATGCGTAATGTCCTCCTTATTTTGTATTCACTTCAGACACTACACTTTGACACGAGTTCACAAATTAAAATGGAAGACAAATCATACACAAATAGCTGAATATATTTTCTGTAACAATGCACTTTTGAACCAAAAGCTGCATAACGTGTGACTAACTGAGTCATTCTATACAAAGCTGGATAACTTTGGTTTAAAAGCGGTATAGTAGCTTTTGACAGCCTCTATACAAGTGTTATTCAGCGATTCAATGTGTGGGCACACACTTATACAGCTATTACATTACTGTTATTCAGTAATAAGCGGCGTGGGCTAGCCCACTTTGCGCCCAAACCTTCTATATAACGTCTGTATAAGCGCTTATACAGACGTTATACAGCTACCTTATTCAGCATACAGTACGGAATGCTCTATTATTCAAACAATATTCAGCTACTTTTGTGTTACTTGGGTATGCTTCAAGTGAATTAAGGACGTTTTCATCTGATATTCTGATTGACACGTCCTTGATGCAGATGAAGCATAAGGACCATTTTCTAATGGAAAGCCACATATTATCAGGATATGGATGGGTTATACACAAATTTAGGTTCCAATTTGTGTTTCCAGTTCCCTAAAGTTAAGAACATTGTAACTTTTGATACAGGCCATAACTACTTCGAGAGCTGTTATGGAATTTATGGGTGAAATAAATTTCAACCAGAAATCAAAAGATTTTCTACAGTACATATGGTGCTACTTTACCGCACTAGTGCGATAATTAGCACATTACGCGACTATTTAGAAAATTTAAATTGCCATATGTCCTGTAAAACGTTGTACGATACATGTGAGAATAGGTAATTCTCTAATCGTAATGTACTATTACATGTATGATGCGGGTATTTTACCTCCAGGCTTGTTATATAAATCGGGGTTAAATTCTTTCAGCACATTTAGCAGCTGTATAATCTGATCTGAAGAATGTTTGATAATTTTCTCATACCCTTCTTCTTTTGACATAGACAGCAGTAATATCATTCTTGCCCTGTAAAAGAAAAAGTATTCTTAAAAATTTGAAGACGATTTGGACTTATCAATTTAATTAAAACCAAAAATATTTCTTTGCTAATCCGCGAAAAGATAACGTGCTAGTCAATCAGTGCTAACCCGTTATACTAATAACCGTTATATTAATATGGGTTTCCGCAAAGTAACGCCTGATTCTATTCACTACCTACTTATCAATTTGTTAATGTTTTGATCTTGTTATGATATGACTCATATAACCCTGACGCGATCCGATGCACCAATAATTGCACTCACTTACACCAATATTTGTTAAATAAAAATCGGCATTCGGCCTCCTTGCCCCTTAAATCCTATGAGGACCGTGCCAGGCGTGGTTCACTCCGCGATTTCGTCGCTTTGCTACAGGTAGCTAAAAGTACATCCGTTCCTCACCAATTTTGGTGGCTAGCCATAAGCCGCGCGTGGCGCTGTCGCCACCTAGCGGCCATATCTGTCCTGATCGTAACAGACGCGTTTTGTTAGAGAGTGAGTCTTCTGTATCTAGTACTATTATTTATTCTGTGACCGTACACGTTGGAAGGTCTCGTCATCACCTTGTGAACTAAATCGGAAACTGTAATATGTAAAGTAAAATGTAAAGTTTACATTAACACTTCACACCAAGCGGTTACTGCCCCCTACAGTTCATCCACGCTATATTTCAGCTCATAATCGTAAGGTTTGTGACAGCTGTCTACTGTAAGCTGTACGGAACAACTTACTGCTTTGAAGTTATAAATTGTACTGCAAATCAAAAGTTGCTGAACACAGAGCCCACTCAAATCGTAATTTAGTTTATAGTCATGCTTGTTATGAAAAAAAAGCTGCACTTTAGGAGGAAAACAAGCCGCTTTGCACGATGATAGTGGAGACCCATTAAAACATTTTTTTTCGAAGAACCAGTAATTTCGTACTTTAGGAGCCGAGGTGAAGCGAGGTCTCTTAAAAACAGAAAAAAAAATCTACAAGTTTCACGGATCATCCGATTTCGTTAAATTTGGTGTCGATTGTAAGAAAATGACTTGCTTCATCGTAAAAAAAATTAAAACAAAATATGTCAGTACAAAAATAATGTAAAAAAAAATTAAAACCTATTTTTTCCTTTTACACTTTATTTTTGCAAATAGTGTGTTCCATATAGGAATAAGTCTACAAAAAAGCACTAAATGATAAAATTAAACATATTTATTATCGTATACTGAAAACCACATCAAAATCGGCTAAGCAGTTTAAGAGATCCATGTTTCAGAACTTGGCCTAATTTTATTTATTTATTTTATAGACCAAGAAGCACGTAAATCATAGGAAATTTTAAGTATCTTGTGGGTATTTCCTTTATCTATTTTAAAAATGTGTATATATTCACAAAAAAACCGGCCAAGTGCGAGTCGGACTCGCGCACGAAAGGTTCCGTACCATTACGCAAAAAACGGCAAAAAAATTGCGTTTGTTGTATGGGAGCCCCACTTAAATATTTATTTTAGTCTGTTTTTAGTATTTATTATTATAGCGGCAACAGAAATACATCATCTGTGAAAATTTCAACTGCCTAGCTATCACGGTTCATGAAATACAGCCTGGTGTTTACCAGTTCTGTTCATTTGGACAGACGGACGTACAGACGGACAGCGGAGTTTTAGTCCCGTTTTTAACCTTTGGGTACGGAATCCTGAAAAGGTCTATTCGCCGTCATTCGTACTTGGCTCACATGGTACGCTGCATGCAAGGTATGTTTGTGAAGTGCAGCTTGAGTTGAGGGAAGGTTAGTTACAAATTTGTTCTTTACTGTAAAAAACCGTTCAGTGCTCTGCATGTGCGTCATACAATTTAATGAAATGGTTTCTAGGGGAACAAATAAGCTTATAAAGGCAGGTACTTCAGGATGCTACTGGACGCTGGACATCCGACAGGCGTGTTGGAGTATCAGGGCCTAAATATACAACTGCTTCCGTGAGCGCGAAAACACAGCCTCATTTGGGATGCGACGTGTGTAAGCACACTTGCCCTTGTGTGAGGACACCTCAGGCACAGATTAATAAATAGTTACTACGTAACAGATACTTCATTCCCAAAGAAAAGCGAAAATACCTACGCTATAATAGCCTACAAAACCTTAATAATAATACCTGCTGCTCAGGACAAGAAGAAATGTACCATAAGTACGCGCACAAAGAGTCGAGACTGTGTTGACCGCCGTGCGAGTCACGTGCTAACGCGTCATCGTAAGAATGCGCTAGGGTTGTAGGCATCTACCTATGATGATTATTGTAATAAAACGAATGTTGCGGATCAACCATATTTTTTATTAGTCAATCAAATATGTTTTAGTTTTATATAATGATTTATAATTTTTTCCCTTCTCGGAATTCTCTGTTATTAAATTTTATAGTTGTAAATATCCTAAATCGCGTAAATAATTTTAATAAATACTCAGGAGCAAAGCAACGTAAAATCAACGGTTTTTAAAATTTGTAATACGGTGCTACCGGCCGGTTAATTATTACGTCGTCAAAATTATTTAAAAATACTTTTTCTAACCCTTCAATATAATTATTAAACGTTTCAGGTGGGACCTTTAGCCCGCCATAAAAAGATGAATCTTTATTATAGGCTTTTTCCTTTGTTTTTTGACTTTTACACCCATTTACTGCACAATAATTACGTGGTTTTGGCATTTCGAAGCGTAAGCGCGGGAAACGTGCGGTGCGAGCGTTCAGGCGGGCGTTCGGCGGCCCTCTGTCGGTTGTATCGTCGACGATACGACGAGCGGTAGGCATATAGCGCGTGGCCTTGAGCGTGTGACGGAGGCCTGCCTCAGGCCACAGGGCGTGTCGGAGCAGCCGCCGAAAAAGCAGCAAAACTTAAACGAGCGAAATATTCAAATTTGGATCCTGCCTACGAATTTGTACATAGGTACGAGTAGGTACCAGTAGCCGTAGAGACAAGCGGTTCTTAGTGTGCTGAGGCAAAAAAACTATCAATAAGTTAGGACAATGATGCCTACGTGAAAAAAGGGGTGACCCCAGGGTAGGCGCATCTTTAGTCACACAGCGAAGCAACGCGAGCAGTGTTATAGGCAGGCAGAGTTCATCGGAACCATCTACCGCAAAAATACTGCAAGTTCCCGGCCCTAATTCTGCATCCAAAAAGGAGTCAAACAGGATGATCGACCCACTATCTCCAAAGCTGTTTACCTCTTGCCTACAGGAAATCGTCCAGAAGTTGGTGGCTAAATGGTAAACAATGGGCATTGACGTCGGCGAAATAAGGTTGACATTGACAAACCTGCGTTTTTCCGACGACATAGTCTTCTTTTCCCCCACACTGCACCTCATTTAGAGAAAATGTTAGAAGGCCTTAGACCAACCAAGTCTTGAAGTCGGATTCGAAATGAACAGGACAAAAACCCAGTTAATGGTCAATGGCGTGAAACGTTGGGTCACGGTAGATGGGCAGGATATACAATTTCGTTGACGAATACACCTGCTTGGGCGAGATAACATCCTTCGATAATAAGCAGTCCAAGGAAATCGATCGACGCATCGAAAAAGCCTGGAAGAGTTTTTGGTCCACGAAGGGCCATCTTCCACTGGCATCAAAACTCAAACACATCAACATGTGTATCTTTGCTTATCCTAACAACCTACAGTGCATAAACTTGGTCATTAACAGAAGCAAAAGTCTCGACTAAAGAATATGACAGTACTATCGCCTAGTAAATAAAACTTAGCCAAATTCTAAAACTTGAATCTCATAAACGGCTTAACCGATTTTGATGCGGTTTTCAATATACGATAAGAAATATATTTGATTTTATCATTTAGTGCTTTTTTGTAGACTTTTTTCTATATGGAACACACTATTTGCAAAAATAAAGTGTAAACTGAAAAAATAGGTTTTCAATTTTTTTTACATTATCTGTGTATTGACATATTTTGTTTTAATTTTTTTACGATGAAGCAAGTCATTTTCTTACAATTGTCACCAAATTTAGTAAAATCGGATGATTCGTGAAACTTGTAGATTTTTTTTTCTGTTTTTAAATAGATAAAGGAAATACCCACAAGATACTTAAAATTTCCTATGATTTACGTGCTTCTTGGTCTATAAAATAAATAAATAAAATTAGGCCAAGTTCTGAAACATGGATCTCTTAAACTGCTTAGCCGATTTTGATGTGGTTTTCAGTATACGATAATAAATATGTTTAATTTTATCATTTAGTGCTTTTTTGTAGACTTATTCCTATATGGAACACACTATTTGCAAAAATAAAGTGTAAAAGGAAAAAATAGGTTTTAATTTTTTTTTACATTATTTTTGTACTGACATATTTTGTTTTAATTTTTTTTACGATGAAGCAAGTCATTTTCTTACAATCGACACCAAATTTAACGAAATCGGATGATCCGTGAAACTTGTAGATTTTTTTTTCTGTTTTTAAGAGACCTCGCTCCACCTCGGTTCCTAAAGGACGAAATGACGGGTTCTTCGAAAAAAAATGTTTTAATGGGCCGCTACTATCATCGTGCAAAGCGGCTTGCTTTCCTCCCAAAGTGCAGCTTTCGGGCAAAAAAGCTTCATAACCAGTAAGACTATTACGTTTACTTTATCTTAACGTCTCTTGAAAAATACAAAAAAAAACCTCACTCACTTGGTTAAATGTGTTACGACAAATTCATATAACAACTCCTGTTCTTTGCTTAGAGACTTCCGCTTGAGCCGCTCCAAAAGAATTATGTATGAAGTGATGCTCAAAGACCCGCCGTATACGCCAAGGTCTTTTATAAACATAATCATCGAAGAAATCATGTTCTTTACTGCTTTTATTATCTGAAACCAAATAGGATTTAGGCAAAAATTTCATTTTTGGTACAAGCTTTTATTGCTGACTGTACTTTTCTTTCCACAGGCAACTAATACTCATCGAGACAATTCTAAAATCCCCACACACAATTAGGTTGCGTTGTTTTAGCACAGAGTTCCTATGGCTACCTCGTGTCTCCATCATCAGATCAGCTCGATGGTACCATAATATCGCATTGTCACCCGACTTACATATGTATGCAAATCTTTAGCTTCATTGGAAGCTGGGAACTGGGTCAAATTTAACATGCAAGATTTGATACTTACAAACATACATACATAGTTATGTACTTAAATAAGTTTTTGGCAAAAATTTCATTTTTGGTACAAGCTTTTATCGCCGACTGTACTTTTTTTTCCACGGGCAACTAATACTCATCGAGACTATTCTAAAAACCCCAAACACAATTAGGTTTCGTTGTTTTATCACAGAGTTCCTATGGCCACCTCCGGTCTCCATCATCAGATCAGCTCGATGACATCATAATATTGCATTGTCACCCGACTTACGTATGTATGCAAAATTTCAGCTCAATCGGAAATCGGGAAGTGGATCAAATTTAACTTGCAAGATTTGATTACACACAGACAGACAGACAGACAACGGTCAGGCGAAACTAAATAAAAGCTTGTAAAAATCTCTGGTAACCATAGGTGGAACGTCACATATCTTTACTATTTCATATCTAGTGAATCTCTAATTCATTTCCCGAATCGCGCCGATGCTCTCAAATAAAATCTGCATGATCCCGTGTCAATTAGGTAGGTACAGTCACCTGCAATAGTATGTTACTCTTCGAAGGCCGCAAAAATATGTGACACGCTCTTAGAGCTCTGCAAATAAGATCGTGTCAGATATTTTTGCGGCCTTCGAAAAGTAACATACTATTGCAGTACATGCATGTACATGCATATAAAATATTGTATTATTAATTGCACTATCAACTTTATTTTCTTCATTATCAACATAATGACCCAGAACTCATGCTGTTTTCTATGACTGTCGTTATGCCGCTTCAAATGTTGTAAATTACTTTTTTTATAATAAGTTATAAAATAAAGTCCCCCGCCGCGTTTTTCTGTTTGTGTGTTTGCTTGTATGTTCGCGATCTGCGATCATATATAACCATGGATACCGCCTTTAGGAACATTACCGTTCAAATTCTCGGGCCAAATTAGCACACATACACAATTACGCCTACATTCAAATAAGACGACGCGTTTACAGAGCCTGTAATCAAAGCTGGTAAACAAAATAAGAGTCATCTTTATTACACTAATGGCACATAGCTAAGTGTAGATGAAATGCATATAATGTCAATAACTACCAATCAGCGACATTAATCCACTAATAACCTTCTTGCTGTACGTACTGGCCGCTGAGAGTTCGCGGTTCATATTTGATCAGAATATGACTTGGACAGGGATAGGTTTATGCCATACAGTGAAGAACCAGTCAAATAATTCACGTATAATAATTTAATGCAGATTAAAAGATAACTAGTTAAAATGTTGTTATGACATGACAGACTAACTCAACAAAAGTAAATATATCATTGTTATATAAATGTATTCCGCTATAATAAGTATTTTGTATATTTTATTATCAATCTGCATGGCAGTGCGAAGTCACGTTCAGGTATAGTCTGTCCGTTTTTCTAAGATCAAGTACGCCATAGTAAATGTATGGCGAACTTGATCTTAGAAATCGGACTGGCTATACAGTCTGCAAAATTTACATAGGTACACGAATCGGGTCAAAAATATTTGAACAGGCGGAGTCACAATAAATCCCCACTTTCAGTTCAGAATATTTTATATGTAGTGCCGGTCAAGCAAGTTTGTCAGTAGAAAAAGGTGCAAAATTAAAATTTTGTATAGGACCACAGCCGTTCGCGCGCTTACGTTTTCTAAATTTGCCGCTCTTATAATATTTTAAACTTTCGCGTTTTCAACACATATTAACTCACATTATACGAAACGAAACTGATTTACTTCGGTAAATCAAGGTAATTGAATATAATTCGCGTTAGACCCGTCTATAATGTGAGTTAATATGTTTGCCGCTCTTTTCTACTGACGGAAATGCCTTGAGAGAGAACCTACATATATGTGACAGTAGAGGGTGGATTCAAATGATCAACATTTTCAGATAATGTGTGTATTTGTTAAATTAATTCAGTGAAAGCATGATAGGAAAAATGTATCTACATATAGGAGACCGGGTATGATTATCTCACGGGTTATATCTCATGAATAAAACATATTCTAGATATCTTGCCAGGCATCCACTCAATTTCATGTCTCTCTAATTGGACAGCTTTTTTCCATAGTTCTCTGCGAATAGCATATTGTGGGAATCTGAATGGAAAGTAATGTAAAATGACAATACCAAATTTGATTATTAATTTGAAATAACTAGGTAGCTTTTTTATAGCTCCATCTCATGAAATAAAAAAGGAAAATACAAATCTGTAAGAAGGAATTTATTACTACATTTATAATTATATAGAAAATACCTAAACCAAACACAAGTTAATAAAATAGTCTACTTCATTTAGCATAACACCATCCCTATTATCCTCGCAATTTAAAAAGTCGTATGTCGTTATGAAAGTCGTATGCAGTTGTTACGTTTTAGCTTAGCACGGTAGTATTGAAAACAAATCGTCATGTTGTTTCCAAATTCTACTGAAGTTATCTGTTTACTACAAGTGAAAAGTGATTCCACTGTCCTTGGTATGAACTAAAATAACTTCTGCACCACTTCACGACACATGAATATATTTTTAATTACAAAAAAACGTTGTTTTTATCAATCAATTTAGCCATTTGTCACTGACTGTCATCTCGGTGGTACTGAGATTGCCAATCGAGCAGTTTGTAAGTACCGCCTATCGCGGGGTAGTTTGCGTTGGGTCATAATTGAGCGGACAGAATACTTCCATGTATAGCATTTCGCTGTTCGCGATAAACTCAAAAACTACTGAACGGATTTTCATGCGGTTTTCACCTATCAATAGAGTGATTCTTGCGGAAGGTTTAGGTGTATAATTTGTTAACCCTTGCGAAGCCCTGGCGGGTCGTTAGTCATCAATAACTTCAAACTTAAAAGTTAACTTAATTAAAGTTGATTTAACTTAACTTCAAACTTTGGCTATGTCCATGTGCACATATGTGCACATGGACATAGCCAAAGCAAGTGCTACCATCTACCGTTCTCGTCGGTACGTTTCCTTGTGCATAGTAGGTTCTGCCATCTTGTGGGCTACATCGGAAGCATAAACGAAACATTTACGCCTCGCGCCAAAAATCTGACGGCTCCTATGCTGCCCCCTATAGTTCATGAACGGGGCCTATCGTGCGCGGTGCGTCATTCATAGCGAACCTTGTCGGAACCCACAAAGGTTGATATTGGGCTGTACAAACTGAAAACAGTTGTAGTGCTCGAAACGAGGTATTAACAAGTAAAATTGAGTTGCTCTTTGTAAACGCTTCATAATTTGGTGTCTGTGACTTCACCATATAGATAAGACAAGTATTACGAGCAAAGGGAAGAATAGCCAGTATAACGACATAGTTTTCGTTCAATAGGGAAGCCATTTAAGAGGCCTATGTACTTGTACACTTGTAATTAATGGCAATGGACTGCTATTGGTTATTTGCCAAGTATGGGGCGGAGAGACGGAGAGACTAATAGTGACGAGTCAAAAAGGGTAGAGAATGCCTTATGACATTAAGTCTGCATTTTGTACTGTAAGGTTTTTCTTTTGTGCAATAAAGATTAAATAAAATGTGAACTTTCGTAGGCCATTACGCCATATACGCCAGGCGCCCCTTTCATCTCTTACCTGATGAATTGATGTTAGATGATAAAACTACTCGACACCCACCTTTTTAGGATCAGTTGTGATATCCTGCTGGTACTTTTTCAGTTTGATCTCTGGCGTAAGGTTCGTTTGTGGCAGTTCGACGGACAATACGTAGTCTATCAGCACCCTTAAGATGTCCATGGCTTTCGCGGCCGCTGGTGTCACCTGGGGCGTCTGGTAGAACTCCACATACTCGTTGGGATTCGTGGAGTAACTAAAACATTATAAAGTTTAGTAAAATGTGTACTGGAATCGGATCCCGCTATGATTTCATTCCAAGTGTTTCTATGACATTTCTGTGGCATATGTACTGTCACTTTTAGTAGTTAGATTATTGTATTTATTTAACCCTTTTCCAGGCCGCACCAATCTACAAGGTTTTCCCGAATAATCCAAATATATTCCAATTAATCCAGCATTGATGATTCATTTGAAGACAACTAATATTTCCCGAAAGTGCAATCTAATTTGAATCTGAAATCGGAATGCTAAAGTTGAAATTCTAGTGGCGCGTATGTGACTATGTGGTCGATAAATCGTACTATGCCTGGAAAAGGGTTAATTATTGTATTCTAAGCCAGTCGTGTTCAAAGGGCTGACTTTCTATACGCCAAGTTGTTAAACATTGAATGTTTCTTGTTCAATTAAATATCTATCGCTATACACTTTAACCAAAATATAAAAATTCGTCATTACCAAACAAAAATGGAATTGTGGGCGGGACATCGCTAGGCAGAGTGATGGCAGGTGGAATAACATGTTAACAGAATGGTGGCCGTTTTCAGATGAAAGAAGCGCCTGGCGTCCGTTGGCTCGTTTGTGTGGACGACATCCGGAAAATTGCGGGTCACTTCTGCAGGAGATTAGCTCAGGGCCGGGACAAGTGGCGTACTAGAAGAGAGGCCTATGCTCAGCAGTGGGCGATGAAGGGCTGATATGATGAATAAAATTAAAAAATACTTACTTCAATACCTCCCCCATTTCATTTACAGTGGCGATGGTCGCATGAAAAGTGGTCTCAAGGTCTCTCAATGACTGTTGAATGCTTGGTATTGCAACGTTGCTGTTTAATAACGTCGCTGTCAGACCTAAAGGCAAATTTATATAAAATATGCTCATAAAACAAATACAATTATAAAAAGGTCTTCGGTATAATCCATCAAGCTGTAGGACTGTGAATATGCCAAAGAAATAAAGACATGCCTAAAAAGATATGTACACATCTCCATGTGTAAGTACATATATCCTCTCGGCCGCGTCTCTTGATCTCCACGACCCCTCGTGGACATCAAGAGACGCTATTAATGGCTAAGGAAAAAAATACTACACTTTTTTATCATTTAATAAGTGACGCGCCCAAGATATCTTACCAAGGACTCTAGGGTGTTTGCTCGTAGGACAATGTTCGAAATGCTTCATGACCAGCCGCATGGGATGGTCGTCGACCGCGTGGTGGCATTCGTCGAAAATGAGCAGGTTTATATCCTCGATTTGTATGTACTGGTGCGTCAGCATATCGCTCAATATCTGGCAGGTCATTACGATCACCTGAAACAGAACCACAAGATGTATGTACCTACTTAACAATTAACTAGGCAATTAGCTAAGTCTACCCATCTATGTCTTAAGGGAACTAACTCCCTCTACCAACAAACTGTCCTGCAGTTTGGTAGAAGAAAATATTGAAGGTTTATTTCGCCTAAATAAATGGTTTTTATTACATTACTACATAACTCCACAAAATTGTAGGTATCTGAACAAGTTGCTACTTTTGTACAGTCGCCATCAGATATATTGAAGCAGCCAAGGTGCTCAAAATATCTGTACACGCCTCTATTGTCAAGGCGCAGCTACACCGATATATGTGATGGTGACTGTGCAAAATTTAATCATTGGCCCCGGATCCAGTAAAGTTAGTCATTTTTTCTGCATTGGCGATAACTTGACAAGTTTACTGTTTAAGGAAGAAGTGTTATGACGTTTCGTGAACGTCACCTGCGGGCTCAGCACGGTTCCATTTTTATCGATAAGTCGGGTGAGGAATGGTAGCCACTAGCCATCAAAACACGTAGATTTTTTTCCGATAAATTCTCAATATTTCGAGTTCCGACTGAGAATTCATTTATTTAATTGTGCAATAGCACCATACATTAAAAGTACAAATAGCGGACTTAATGCCAGGAGGCATTTTCTACCAGTCAACCAAGAATTTACCTAATTACATCGTACCTACTGATTTGTGGTAACATAATATATCACCCTCTTCGTAAACGCTTCATACTTGGTGTTTGTTTAGTCTGTAATTTGTTAGAAGTATTGTGTATTTATGATAGTGTATGTGATCAACACAAGAAATCCGATAAAGCGTCGAAATAAAAATGAAATTGACTTTGTAATATAAGCCTAACATTAAATGATATAAGCCATTCAAGTTTCAACACTATTGACTATGCTAGTACGGTTCAATATTCCATGCACTGATATGAGTAACCAATAATCAAATCGTACGTGCCCTACAAACGGATACCAGATAAAACAAAGGCTACTTATAAACTGTCCATTACTTCTTTCAGAAATTGAGTGAAGTAATCAACGTGCTAGATAAGCTAAACTTATGTAGGTATTGCAATTAAATTCGGTGTCTAACATGATATGCATTAGTACCTACACATAAAACACGGAAGAAGTTAGATATTTCACGGAACCATTTAGTTCTTGATAGAATACTTGTAAACAGTAGATAATTAATTAATTATACTAAGTTGTAATCTGTAACGGAATTATAATTTACAATGTAGTTGAGATCACTTTAAATGAGCGTAATTTAAAACAACTGACACTTCAATTTTGAAGCTTCTTGCCTATACAATAGAATTAAAATTGGAATGGCTTAATAGTATATATTTTTATTTTTGTAATTTCGAACCACACAACCATTCACTGTCCTAAGCTAGAAAATTAAGATAACATGATAAACAGGATGTAAATTGTACGTTAGGCGTTCCTAGCAAAAAGGAAGCTTTATGTGATGTAGTTACGTGATGTGAATTAAAAATAATCTTAAATCTTAGAGTTTTGAGATTCATGTGTCCGTCTGCGATGTCTTCAATACGAGTACTTAAGCAAGTTAAGCGTTATAGATAGACAATATTCGAATTTCGTCTTTCCAATTTTCAGTCACGATCTATCGATTTCGATCATATGTCAATAAAATTAGGATTACGGAGAAGCACACCGATCTTCGTGACCTTAAGGAATAAAGCCTGTGTAATTTTTTTTTTTGCGGCTTTAATTCGAACGTCTGTGTCCAGGGTTAACGTCTTGATAATAGAGGCTTTGTTCAGATATTTGTAAACATAATCCTTGTATCTGATGGCAACTTACTATAATCTAAACCTTACTACAAAGGCATAAGGTCCATTGATGGCACAGTTATGAGTGTTGCTGTCAGTACAGAATACCTACCCAAAAATGTTTCTCAATTGGGAAGGAACAATACGTTAATTAATTATGTATTATTCTAATACTCTAAGGATGACCATTTTGGTATCTTGGCTTCCACACGTCAAGACGATGCAGTTGTTTTATATCAACTTGTCAGTGAAGTACGTTTTTTATAAGCTGAAATTAATTTGTTGTTTATATGACAATAAACATGTTTTGTTTTAATTGTTAAAGAATAAAAATAATATTGTAGGAATAGTAAGTACGAGTATAATAATATATAAATAATAGTGACTTGTTATGTGATTACTTGGTAAGTACATAACTAAAAATTTTGAACAAAATCATAATAAAATTTGAACCAACAATTGTTTCAAAAATGTGCCTTAAACATAGTCTAGTTTTAAACATGTAGGATCAAGAATGCTAAGTAGAATAATATAGTTTTAGAATTTACTAATAGCATAGTTAGTAAGAGGACTTAACTAAATATTCATATAACTCGGTCCATGTATATGTAAAAAAAGCCGGGACAACGCGAGGATGATGATGAGGATGATTACTCAGTCCATGTTTTCACTGAAATAATGGTACCAGGAAGTGTTAAAGTTTATAAGCAGAGTTCCTCTGAGAATGTATCAATGTTTATGTTTCTGAAACAGTAGCTTATAAACAGTAGATTTCATTGTAATAAGTAGTATATTAATGTATATAATGATATCATGTTAATTAAAGGGTCTAAGGTTATCATAGCCAATGGACCTTTAAAACTTGGGGGATTTCACAAAATAATTAGCCTGAATATGAAGTGGCGTAGCGTGAACTAATCTAGCCGTGGGCGAAATCGTATCTGTGAGGCCCTTTTGTTTCACTGTGCCCGAAGGGGCCTCGCGCGAGGCCCCCCTTGGGGCGCGAGGCCGTGGGCGACGGCCCACTTCGCCCACGTCTAGCTACGCCACTGTGACCGAATATGTTTTTTTACATCAGCAGCTAGAGCGAATTTTGCTGCACGAACAGCGTGGAAAGATAATATCTTAAATTCTTACCTGGTTCTTAGCAAGCTCTTCATCCCATTTTTCTTTTTTCCAGTAATCCACCCTGTCTTCTCCACTGTATCCTCCGACTCCGTTGACAGGGCAGAGCTTTTCTATAACTTTTTTCTGAAAACAAATTTTACCTGATGTATTATGCATTATAAATGAACGGAACTAATTTCTGTCACTCATCTCATAGGGCATACAGGAATAATAACATACGATTATGACAGTTAAGTCATGACATGGAATTTTAATGGCACATATATGTAAGTACAAGTATTAGAGTATTTCTGAAAATGTCCCAATGCCATTATTAAATTTCCTAAAATCTGCCTTGAACATCTTTTCTTAGAGCATTTTTTTCTTTTCTACTACCTAACTTTAGGCCTGAAGGCCTTTTAGATTTAGATTTCCTGTTACTGACCCATTTGGATTGCATATTTAACCTGTATAGACACTTTGTGCCTAAGTCAATTTTTTCATTAGATAGGCATAGGCATTCTTCAAACTATTCATTATATGTATAAGGAATTAACATTTGTCATGATATGTATTTATTTATACAGATTAACGTCCATTGATTCTGCTACCCAAAGGTTGTCTGGCAGAGATCACAGTGATCAGTGATCACTTTTTAGCAATCTTTTAATCCATTGGTTTTTCCCTTCTCTTTTTATATCATTGTATCTAGGAGCCTAATGATAGTGCCAAAGATACCTATTCATAACATCCATACCGGTTAATAAACCTGTTACATAACATATTAGTGTTGCATCAGACAAAATATTGCACCATGTTTTGAGTTATGCAATAATGCTTGTATGACTCAGACTTTTGTTTTCCAACATGTTTAATCTAGTTTAAACAAGTACTTAGTAGTACTACTTAATTATGTATAATACATAGGCTGTGTAACTCCAAGTCTAAATATTAAGTATAAATATTAACACTTTCAGTGCCCCATTTTCAATGCAAAATTAACACACCTTGCATGTTTTTGACAGTGAATGTGTTAAACAGAAATGTTATCAAGATTATCTTACCTGCTGGTTCACCAGAGGTATGGTGTTGACCAGAAAAAAGGTGCGCTTGCCTCCTGCTCCCCAAGGCTTCTGAAGGGCTTCTCGAAACCGGGTGATTAGGCGGATGGCAATAAAAGTCTTGCCAGAACCTATGGTATTTTAATTTGTTGTAACATCTATTTGACATATTCTTTATGACTAACATTACACTGACATACTTTGTAACATAGCAAGAGAGCTACGAAAAATGTGCATCATAGCATTATTTAGAAGACCATTAGAAACTATGGTATAAATTATAAGTAGATTTGAAATCCAGTTAGGAAAATTGTGTAGGAAATTTAAACAGTAACAACAGTAAGGAAGAATGGAGCATTAGGCTAAATTGGCTAAAATCAGTTAAAGAATAAAGTTATTGAATAATGTAAAACCAAAGTTTATGAACTTTATGATGACATTTCATATCATGAAAGACAAACACAAAGTCAAACTGATTAAAATATTTAAGCATATACAATTAAAGAATAAAAGCTATTTATATATGACTTTCTCATAACAAACCTGTCGGCAAATGAATAATTGTGTTTTTGTTGATAGCCACTTCTTCGAGCTGCGCTTGATAGGGCCTAGATATCAAGTGTTCTTCTTCCATTTTCAAAAAATTCTAAAGTCTCATACAGCAATAGGTAATGTCTAAATCACAAAAACGTGAACACCGGCATAAAAATTGGCATTTATTACTTTATGTTATTCACTTCACGAACGTACTTACAAGGTAAACTATTTATGCGATGGACATGACATACACACAAAGAATGAAATGAAATGAAATGAAACGATTTGCAATGTCTGACAGCTGACAGCTGGGATATGGGATACCAGATTAACTAGTGCAGACTCCTGATAGTTTGCTTATTCACAACCGAAGTTTCGGTAGGGGTGCGAAACTCCTCCTTTCGGGCTTTCTCGGCTCCGTTCGATTCAGCCACAAACTACTAAAAAGAAAACCTACCCTTCGGTTTCTGTTTCAGCGAAAACTACGGTTGCAATCGGACACTATTTTCAACATTCTACATAGTATTACATGGTTTACCATCTATAATTTAGCCAGGGACTGATAAATAGATAGAAAGAATCATAGGTACTGCCTTTGTCTTACGCTAGTACTAGCGCCTAAAAAAGCGATAAGTAACTTTTTTCTTCTTATTTATGGACAAATTGGGTTTGCTAGACTATATATTTTATCGCATTGAAGACGACACTATCCACGACAGTTCCTAATCTCTGATTACACTTACATAAGCAGTAGTATTTCAGAAGAGTTAGATAAATTAATAAGTTTTGAATGTGTGTTTGGAAATAATTAGCTTGATAACTTGTATTTATCAATCTTGGATTAGCTAGGTATACCACTGTTTTTGACAAATGTTCGGACGAAATAACTTAAAATACTCCGAAAAACGAGTATCCATAAAAGGCGGGTATCACTATAGTAAAAAATGTATTGCCATTCCGTTCTACGTACAGATGTAATTTTGAACTAAACAGGTTTCAACCTGTATTTTTGGTTATATTTAGATACATATCGAAGTTTAGTAATACAAAATATATTGTTTGCCGGCGTATCTACTACCTTTATTAAAATAAACTGAAGTGGCTTGAAATTATTTGTAATTTGTAACAACAATACGTAAAACTAGGCGCTTGAAAGCTACATATGGTATTTTATTTCACGGTTATTCCCGTTACCAAAGACAACAATACACGTGGCCATATTCTATCGGTGCCACGTCGAGTTGATATAGGTACCATAACGTATCTACCTTTTTTCTAGAACATCCTACACTGTATCCCGGTCAAAAGCCCAATACAGAAATAGCCGTTTTGAATGATGCAATATGGATTCAATTTCAATATAGAGCTTGCCGCTCGAATTTGTAGTACCTATATCTAGTAACTACCTTAACGGGTACCTACATGATTATGAGAAAAACCCACGGCTGAGTTTTTGATATTAGTTTCCTATTATTTCAGCGAAACATGATGTTATGCCTAAGTACGCAACCAATGAATGTTAGGAGGTCACATATAAGTTGCATATCCCTCAGCCCTCAGTACCTACTATAACTAAAATCTTGCATGATCATATCATGAATCTAGTAAGTTATATACCTAACAGCTAACTGGATCAGAAACGATGAGGGATGGGGGGAAATGACCGAACGGGATAGTTTCAGTAGGAGTAGCAGCGAAAGTGCTATTATTGTTTGTCCTTGTCACCGTAAATTTAGTATGTATTATGATGGGCAACAAATAAATTCGACCAATCATAGCAGGGATGTTGCGGATGCAGATTTTTTGACATCCGCGGATGCGGATATTTAAAGCCAAGATTTGGTAAGTACTTTAAAAACGTCAAATATTACATTTTTAGTCATTTTTATTCAAGAAAAACGAAACGTTTAGTATTTGAGCAAGAATATAGGTGCGTTTTATTAAAAAAAAAAAAACAGTAACTTGGCCGACTTTTCGGGATCTAGACGATTTCGTTATATATAATGACGAAATTACCTGGCACTTACCTACGCCGCCGCTAAGACGTTCCTGTTACCGACTTGGTCGACATCCGCATCCGCATGAGCTCCGCATCGATTTTATGCGGATGCGGATGTTGAAAATAATGCGGATGCGAATATTCGTAACATCCCTGAATCATAGTGTCGCATTGCGTATGTTTTGTCCCTCACGGAGACACGCGTATACCACTTCTATAGGATCCTACATTCTATGGTTTCAGTGAATGAAATGAATATAACCACAAAACAGTGGGTTCTTAATGATTTATTTATAAATTCCTAATGAGTACCAACAAAAAATATAACATCAAAATGAGCGTCTTCTAACATAATTATATGTTTCATAATGGCTCAAGAATCTCGGGCTCTTCCGACGCACTATGTACTACATCTTGTCTCTTTTTCAGTTCCTTCTCTATTTCCATAATCTCCAGTTCTATGTCCAATTTATGCGTAGCCAGCAAGCGGAAGTACTCGTCCCTGTTTTTGGCAGTGATGTAGGCGAAGCGTTCCGTTACCTTCATGTATGATTCATTAGGAAAGCTGGAGCGACTCTTCAAAAACCACATCGTAAAGAACGTAACTGAACTTGGAACCATATTCACACTGTAAAAAAGAAAATGTTAAAAAAATGGTCAGTGTAGTGGAACACTCGGTTGGAACGAAGTTAAGAAAGGCTGGTGACGTGTTCATGCTCATGTCTTGCCTTGTGTTGTGTTCTGTTCTCATTAGTCTCATTACCAGACCCCGTTTATCAGTGGTGAAATTTTATTGAAATGCAAGGGTTGGCACTCACTCCCCCACCGTGCGGGTAAAATTCCGCAAGCTATTGGGTAAAAGTACGCATGTGGGGTAATTGTTCGCATCAAGAAAATTTCAATGGAATTGTCAATAAAATAAAGTTTAACGAATATTTATGAAATTGTCTGATCAATATCCACATACTATTTTAAGAATATTAAATAACTATTTTAATGGGAATTGTATGTAACGTTAACTATTTCAAGGCCTCGTTTTTGAATTTGTACTTGGTAGAGATAAGATATATTTGACCCTAGTTTTTAATGTATGTACTAATTATATGCATGTATTACTATTCGACACAATGTACTTATATTGTTTAGAATAAAATAAAATAAATAATAAATACTTTACTTAAAATATTTAATAGTGCTTGATTATTGCATCAAAACTTAAACTGAATGACTTTGATGAACTATAGAGGGCATAATTATACATCAATAATGCAACGTATATCGAACTGCTTTCACTTTGCCTCCGCAGCTCACGTGGTTCCAAAATATCGACACAGACATCAAATCCTGCTAATATGCACTTCGCTCCCATCACCTTGCCGGTGAACGGCACATCGCGATCTCTTACCCACAGCGTACTCTTACCCCGAATGACTCTATACATGTTAAATATGTGTAGTGCCAACCCTTGTATTTTCAATAAAATTTCACCACTGATAACGGGGTCTGCTGCTCATTACATATTTCGCAGTAGTATGGCTTGTGACGGCAAAATTTGACACTTGCATATATCGCACTAGTATGGCTTGTGACGCCAATATTTTGACATTTGCATCTATCGCACTAGTATGGCTTATGACGGGAAAATCTTACACTTTTTGTCGCCTAGCCGCCATCCGAAAAACGGTTCGATAAAGAACTTTGTTCCAATAAAAAGTTGTTGCAAAAGTAAATGTTGGGACTCCCTCTGGTCGCATAACAACTTTTGTCATATTTTTAATCGTCATAACACTTTATGTATAAAATTGTAAGTCATAAAAATCTTTAGTCAGAATTATTCCTCAGCATAACTGGGTTTTTGTCATAAATTAGTTATGTCATAATTTTTGTAGTCATTCATTTAATTCGCATAAAATTTTAAGTCATCTGCTTGATATCCATAATTGTTTTTCGTTCGAAGTATTGCAGTGCATAGTATTAATATAGACATAAAAAATTAAGTCATATATTTAGTGGTCATAAAATAAACTAATCATAATAGGTAGGTTAGGTTCGTTAGGTTGCTTTAGATGCCCGAAGGGCAAACTACGCAGAAATAGGAGATTAGGGAAAAGGTTTTTTTCGAGGAGTTGTTGAGAGGCTAAAATTAGTTTCTTAAATTATTTATGTAAACCATTATGGTAGAAAATTATTATGCTACAAAACGTTATACGTAAAAACCTTATAAATATCGATAAATATGCTTTTAGCTGGTATGACATTTGATTCATTATAATCAAAACCTATATGCACAAAAAAATTATGATAACTGCTGAGTATGTCATCAAATATTATGGCTAAAAATGTATGACACAATATAATATGACTTTTCATTTGTATGCGCAATGATGATTATGACACAAGTTGTTATGCGCATCAAAGATATGACCTAAACTTGTATGCAACAAAATATGGACCCGTAAATGTTATTTACTTGACATAAAATGGTACTTTTATATAATTATTGTATTTAGGTACATATATGACCATAAAAGAAGCACATTCAGTACAATCACACATTAAATGATATCCACAGTATTTTCAACAAAAAACAAAATGTTTGTAAAATTTTGACTCCACTATGGTATATTCTGTACAATAAATATATATATAATATTAAAATCAAAATCTTTCCCATAGTGTAAAAAATTCTAGGCACCAAGGCTAAGTCTAAACTATGGTTTACTATGTTTGTGGTTACACCCACATAGGATAAGTTGAAGTCATTTGAGAAGATAAAGAACTTGTGCTTACAGTAGATCAACAATCTGGCTTCTTTCTTCTTCTGATACAGTCATTTGCCACTCTGTCTTCTGTGTACAAACTGGGCAGTATTCTTTTGTGCACTTTGAATAATGCTGCATTAGTTTTCTTAAAGACGAACACCCAGATGGCCAGGAACATTTCTTGTCAGCCTGCAGTGATAATAGATAAATTTTGAGAACAACAGAACCAGAAACAGAGAACTGCTCATGAAAACAAAAAGTCATTGTAGAGTAGAGAATAGGGCTTGCAATATCGGATGGTTTCCAATTCCGGAACTGATTTTCGATATTGGATTCCAATTCCGGAATTCCGGAACTGGTTCCGGAATTAGGGTTTACCATATTTTTATTCGGTTTTTTAGTAAAAAACAACAAAAAATGTGAAATTCTGATACTTTACGTTTATTAAAGTTAGTATTGTTTAAGCGAAATTTAATTTGAATTAGGTACGTTTTTTTACCACCCATTTTACCACCTTATTAATATGGTTACTTTATTCACTTCTATGATACGGGGTATTTATTTGGGAAAACTATAGTTGCTAGCAAACCATTCGATGCATAATTTTATAAAATAGTTAAATATAATAGCTTCCTACTCTTCCTAACCTATATAGTAGGTAGTGGTGTTGTTTAAGAAGTTGAAGGTCTAAGTTTGGCTTTTTCCTTCCTAGTTCCTAATTATGATTCAGAATATCATATATTATGAGCTTCTACAGGATTCGAAATCGTTAATAGAGAAAACCTCTTTCTCTCTGAATTCAAGATAGAGTCAAAATATTTTTAAATTTCAATTCTACACGTTCGCTTATGTGGTATTCAGACTATTCTAAGCAAGTAAATCGCTCTGCTTTATTGTATTTTTATTATTTTATTATGAGCCCATATCGTCCCACTGCTTTAGCAAACGGAAAAGTAAAATATACCTATACAATAGTTCACTGAATGACTAAAGTCAATTTTTTTATTCGGTAGACTAAAATGTCATTTTCTAGTATGAACATAAAATGTCTTTTCATAGTATGAAATGTCATTTTAGTCTACCGAACAAAAAAATAGACTTTAAGAAGCACTTAATAACGACAGAAAACACCCGTACAGTGTAGTATCTTAACAATTTTTAATAATTAACGTATTAAAACCCACAAAAAGTACTTAAATCCAATTCCGGAATTTTCGATATTGAGTGGTATCAATTCCGGAATTGTAATATCGGAAAATTTGTCCGGGATTCCGGAATTTCGAAATTCCGGAATTCCGGAATGCAAGCCCTAGTAGAGAATATTATATTGTTAACTCAGATTTTTAAATATTATTTTAGATACAATATTTTTTTTAATAAATGAAGGGATACAATACAACATAGTAACCACTCTAACCAAAGTGACAATATACCCACTGGACAAGACACCATATGGTTAACAATTCCCTTCATTTTCTGGCAGCCCATGACACGACACCGCCAGTTCTGGCCTTTGGCCTGCACTCGCGCCTCTTCTTTCTGACATTTGTATGTATGTAACAGTAGTTTATGCTGCTGCCGCAGGCGCGCAGCCTGGGTGCGCCTGAACTTTACGGCGGGACCTTCAAGAGGGACCTGAAATGAAAGGCAATGTATGTGTATACTGATATACGTGATATATGTGTATACTGGTATACACGTTAGTAAAAAAAAAATACCGCAAGCGGAGCTACTGGGATTTTGTTCCAAATATGTAGTGGAAAAGAAGGGAGTAATCAAATTAATTACTGGTTTGTAAATTAAAATAACAGTACCATGCAAGGTGGTCCTTATATATGTATAAACTCACTATCACTATTAATTCAATAAAGCTACATCTTGATGAAAAAAAAAACTATCAAAGGTATATTTGTAAATATTTAACCATAAGATTATAACCTAATAAAACAAATATTCCTCTAGAACTATTTATTGACGTCGGTCAATATTACTTTGTAAAATTATATGTTACCTGATAGCCAGTCTTAACAATATATATATTTTCATAGAGTCTGTGCGGAAAGAAAAGTTTCGTAGAATGTATTGGGCCCCATACATTCCACGACTCTTCTCTTTCCGCACAGACTATAGTGGAAATACTTTTTATGGACAAATGATAATGTTGAATTATTGTACATTAAATTAAAGGCTACAAATATAATGACCACCAAAAAATACTTCGGTAAGTACCCTAAATAAAAAAATCATGCTCACCAAAAAAAATTACTGAACACCAAAAAAATAAGCCCTAAAAATACAAAAGTACCACCGTTTTAATTACGACTGCCCTTCAAATTGTATTCAAATACCAAATATATTGAATGACCACCAAAAATCATTAATGATCACCAAATCTTGAAGACCAAATTAATGCGATATTTTCACCTAAATAAACCACTATGACTACCAAAAAATGTATACATATTACCAAATAAAGTAAACTGATACCAAAATTACTAGCCCCTCCCGCTCAACCCCCCGTACCTCGTACCCCGCACCGCATACCTACCTAACCTAAGCTACTTTTCTAGTAGCATTTCGTTATGCTACTAGAAAAGTAAATTAAACTGCTATCAGTTAAGTGGGTTAGGTTAGGTTAGCACTGCGACCCTTACAGAAACGAAATGGTACTATAAAAGTAGGTTAGGTTAGGTTTGAACTGCGACCCATACAGAAACGAAATGCTACTAGAAAAGTGGGTTAGTTTAGGTTTCAACTGCGACCCATACAGAAACGAAATGCTACTAGAAAAGTGGTTTAGGTCAGGTTTGAACTGCGACCCTTACAGAAAAGAAATGCTACTGGAAAAGTGGGTTAGGTTAGGTTTGAACTGCGACCCATACAGAAACGAAATGCTACTAGAAAAGTGGGTTAGGTTAGGTTTGAACTGCAACCCTTACAGAAAAGAAATGCTACTAGAAAAGTGGGGTAGGTTAGGTTTGAACTGCGACCCTTACAGAAAAGAATTGCTTCTAGAAAAGTGGGTTAGGTTAGGTTTGAACTGCGACCCATACAGAAACGAAATGCTACTAGTAAAGTGGGTTAGGTTAGGTTAGAACTGCTACTGTAACAGAAATAAAATGCTACTAGGAAAAGGTGACGGAGTGGAGTAATTAATTTAATAGTATTATATTAAGATTTAAAAATTTGGTTATAATTTTACATTAAAATAGAGTTCTAATTTTGGTGGTCATTTAGTATTTTTGGGTTTACAATGATTAGTTTTGTGTCATTTTCTTTAATAGGATAGCAAGATGTAAAAATTTGGTTATCATTTCAAATTAAAATAGGGTTTGAAATTTGATAATCATTTACTATTTTTGGGTTAATAATGATTAGTTTGGTGTCATTTCCTTTAAAAGGATAGTAAAATGTAATAAAATTGGTAATCATTTCACATTAAAATGGTGTTATAATTTTGGTGATCATTCATTATTTTAGGGTGGTAAAATATATTTTTTTGGTATTAAATTTTATTAAATCTGGTGATCAGTTAAATAGCAGCCTAAATTAAATACTAATATTTTTTTATTATCTGACAAGAATATAGTTACAAAAAATACTTACGCTAGGAATATCCATGGTAAATCCTTTGCTTTATTCGGTTTTCTTTCAAAGTTATAATAATAAACTTGGGGAAAATAGGAATCAAACTAAATACCACGCACTTTTGAGGTTTTGTTTTTGTTTCTTTCCTTTTTTTTTACTTGACTTGACATTTGTATGACGTTGACACTTGGCACTTGGCAGTCCAATTGCTGAGTGCAAATCTACGGTCCGTATTACCTATCTGTGGCCTATTTTATAAAGCTACTGTAAAATAGGGATTTAACTACTGAAATAAGCACGAATGTAAAATAGCACATGTGAATATATTGACGACTTCCGATTGACAGACAGTTTATTTTTCTATACGTAGACAGCCTACATTGCACTCCTCCACGATAAATTAGTAGTGTCCGACCGAAGGTTCGGTTTCGGTTTCGGTTTCGGCCAGTTTCGGCTAAAAAATCATGTTTCGGCTGTAGTTTCGGTTTCGGCCAAAAAACGGCCGAACCTTTCGGCCAGGCCGAAACTTACGAAATGGTAGTTCGTACTATGAAACTAAACTATATGACAAAGACCAAAAGTTGGGGAATAAGTAGGACAACAATATTAATATGTACCTACATATACTGATTCATGTATAGGTACAGAAATTAATTGGTTTATTATAAAACACAATTCCACTAATGAGGGCGCCACTATATAGACGGTCGATGCAGTCTTAAGAGGCTGTTAATACCTATAACGCGCACACTGTCTAATTGTATCGGAGTAAATGAGATAGCACTGTCGTATGTTACTGGGCCTGGGCAAAGGAATAATAATAAAACTCATCATCTTCCTCGCGTAATCCCGGAATTTTTGCCACGGCTCATGGGAGCCTGGGGTCCAATTGACAACTAATCCCAAGAATTGGCGTAGGCACTAGTTTTTACGAAAGCGACTGCCATCAGACTGACCTTCGAACCCAGAGAGTAAACTAGGCCTTATCGGGACTAGTCCGGCTTCCTTACGATGTTTTTCCTTCACCGAAAAGCAAATAGTAAATATCAAATGATATTACGTATATAAGTTCCGAAAAACTCATTGGTACGAGCCGGGGTTTGTACCTGCGACCTTCGGATTGAAAGTCACACGCTCTTACCGCTAGGCCACCAGCGCTCAACGAAATATCTCGCTTTTTAATACAATGGACATTGGTTGGAGTCAGTGCTCAACTACTTATCCTGCAGCCTGAAGCACGGCTTTGACTTCGCATGAAAGTTCGCTTCACTGGGGCACTTTGGACGTTTAGGCTCAGGTGAAGATCGGTACCCGGCCTTGCGATATTGTCAACAAAAAATTCGCGCTCGCTGCGCTCGCGTTTTTGGTTGACCCTGTATCTACATGTTGGCTTGACTGGTGAATGAATAGAATTAGACCAAGAGAGTTCTACAATTATTTTGATAGCATACGCATTGCAACTAGTGCAAATGTTATTTAAATACGTCATAATTTCACAGAAGTTTTGACGTTTAAAATAACACTTGCACTGCGTGTGTTATCAAAATCGTTGCAGAATTATCTTGGTCCAACTCTAGTAATTTTCTTAAAAAACTGCTTAAGTAACATCAATTTCAAGGACATTGGGTGTTGACAGCCCCATAATATGTGTGTAAAAGCGGTTTTATGACATTTTTTCAACGATTTTAACAAGTCTACAAAAGGTTCGGTTTCGGTTTCGGTTTCGGCCGAAACTAGAGCCAAAGCCGAACATTCGGTTTCGGTTTCGGTTTCGGCAAAAAAACATGTTTCGGTCGGACACTATAAATTAGTAATAACTAGGGCTTCCAATACCGGGATCCCGGGATCCCGAAATACCGGGATCCCGTCAGTTTAAACGCATTTTTCAATACCGGTATTTTTTAATGCAATACCGGGATCCCGGTATTTTCAAAAACAAGGAAAATGTGCCGATTATAACGTTTAAAATTCATTAAAATGATTAAATTCGGCTATATGAAGAAGATTACTTGCCCATTACAAGACACGGCTCAAAAAATCAACTCCGCACTTATCCTATCAGATTGACCAAGTCATCTAAAATCATGTCACATATAGGACCTAGAATTTACAATAAGCTCCCAGCGGAGATAAAGAACGTGGGTAGTACCCAAATATTTCTAAAAAAAATATGAAAATGGCTTCTAGAGTCTAGACTACTCTTTCTATGACATCAAAGATTTTTTTATAAAGGGAATTTAATAATACTATGTTATGTAATTCAATTAAATAATTTAATACTAATATTTTAATAAATTTTAATGTTATATAAGAACTGAATAATGCCTGACATGTAATATTTAAAATATTATGTATAAATGTCTATGTCTATGTCATTTAATTAAAAAAGATCATTTACTTGTAACAAGATCTGTGCAATAATCGAATTTAAACTGTTGTGAGACATACTAAACCGTAAAATTATTCAAAGATCTGTGCATATGCGTTAGATAGATATTTAGTGATGAATACTGATGTTCAGGATATGATATTAATATAATTAGTTCTTAAAATTATATCAAAAAGTAGTAAGAAATGAGCAAGGAATAGCAAACGTAGTATGGCAAACGAATTTTTGGTAGCAAATTTTAATATAGTTGGCTGGTTTATTAGGTTGAACTAAAAATGTGACTGGTGAAGTCAACAAGGCGTATAAAATTATTGCCAACCTGGAGGATGTAATGATAAATTATTCCGGATGGCGATTATTGTTTAATATCCTAAGCTAAGGACATACATATCTGGTGTTAGTGAGCTTATTTTTAATAAAACTCACCATTTTTTAAGCGATTCATAGTCAATACCGGGATCCCGGGATCCCGGTATTGATGAAGACAATTTCCGTATTAATACCGGTATTGAAAGAAGTCCGGTATTTGGAAGCCCTAGTAATAACACATCAAACTAAAAGGACTCCCTTAATGAGTACAACAACAAAACTATAGATCTAACCTAGTAATTCCCTTAAGGCGGCATTGCCTAAAAGGACGAGCCTGGGGCGGTGACGGTGTGTTCGGTAAAGAAACATTTGGCGACGGAGGCGCGCTAGGTAAAGCATCTTGAAAAATAGGCGACCCAGGTGGTGACTTAGAGGGAGAAATGCTCGGTTGAGACGCATGCTCCGGAAACACCACCATGTCTGACGTCGATCCCGCCGACCGCGTGACTGAGTCCGTCCGGGTCTCCATTTCCATTCCGTCAGGGTTATTTGTTACATTAAGTTTACGAACTCTTTCATTATCAGGATTTGTACGGATATCAGGTTCCAAAGTTTCTGGAACGGGATATACAAGAGACTGTCTACCCGATCGACATGTCTATGTACCACTGACCCATCAGCCCCCTTGACGCTATAATCACCCGACCCGGTTCTATGCACTATTTGACCTGGAGCCCATTTTTCCCCCTTAAGGTATTGCCTATACCAAACCTCTTCTTGTAACCCTAGTTCCCTATGTGCTCCTCCCGCAGCTAACTTCTGCCGTTGCTGCGCCAGACGGACCACGGCCCTAGTGTCGGGCTTCAAAGTGTCGAGCTTGGTACGAAGACTCCTACCCTGAAGTAATATGGCTGGACTCTGGCCGGTAGTGGGGTGAACCGTATTTCTATAATATAACAAATAAGTCCATAGAGCCTTATTTACATAATTTTTTTCATAAATTGCTTTTTTGATTACTCTCTTTAGAGTTTTTACCGTAACTTCAGCCAGACCGTTTGAAGCGGGATGATAAGGTGCAGAAAAAATATGTTCGATACCGAGTCCCTGGCTGAAATTTCGCATTTGGGTACTAGAGAAAGGTGGCCCATTATCTGAAACTATTTGTTTGGGTAACCCCCACCTGCTAAATAATTCGCACAAAATGGCAATTACAGCAGTAGCTGTGGTACTAATCATGTGGAATATTTCCACCCATTTGGACATCGCGTCAATTACTACAAGATAAGTCTTTCCGGCAATTGGACCCATAAAGTCGAGATGAATTCTAGACCATTGCCGATCCGGCCAAGGCCACATGCAAGGCGCTTGCTTTGGTGGAGCATCCGCTTGTACTGCACACGCGTCGCACTCGCGGCACATGCGTTCTACTGCCTCGTCGACCCCGGGCCACCAGACATAACTCCTAGCTAAAGCTTTAGACTTCACTATACCCATGTGAGGCTCGTGGAGCATCCGTAATACCCGATCCCTGCATGACTCCGGAATCACAACCCAGCTCTTCGTATAGTTCGACCTTCCTATTAAAAAATGGTTGTTGCCCAATTATGTCACAATCTGCGGGCCAACCCTCTCTAATGTACCTTAAAACCCGTGCCATTATGGGATCCCGAGCAGTCTGTGAACAAACCTCACCATAGTTGAGCAACAGAGCCTGCTGAATAAAATGCAAGTATGTCTGCTCGGGCGCTGTCGGGCTCGTTTCTCCGCACTGGACTATCGGTAACCGAGACAACCCGTCTGCTCCATTTTCGTTTGTACGAACATACTCGATAGTGTACGTATATGCTGATAAAATCAGAGCCCAGCGTTCCATGCGACTAGCGGCCATAGCTGGTATTCCTGTGTGCGGCCCGAAAATGGATACCAACGGTTTGTGATCAGTCCTAAGTGTGAAATGCCTACCATATAGGTACTGATGGAACTTATTGACGCAAAAAATTATTGCCAACGCTTCACTGTGTATTTGAGAGTAATTTTTCTCTGCGTCCGTTAGCGTCCTAGAAATGTAAGCGACTGGACGTTCACCCCCTCCACTCTGGTTTGGTTGCGACAAAACTCCACCAATTCCCCGTGCTGACGCATCACAAGTTAAACTCAGAGGACGATCTGGGTCATAGTAGGCTAAAACCGGCGCAGTGGATAACACTGTTTTAATTTCTACGAACGCCTGCTCACAATCTTTCGACCAGTGCCATTCAACGTTCTTCTTTAGTAAATCATACAGTGGTACGAGCCGTCCACTTAAGTGCCTAACAAACCTTGCATAAAAGTTAATCAACCCAAGAAATGACCGCAACTCTGTGATATTACCCGGTCGGGGTATCTTGGTGATTGCTTCTATTTTATCCGGGTCCGTCTTGACCCCGTCCTTACTTAGAACATACCCCAAATATTTAATCTCGCTAACTAGGAATACACATTTCGCAGCCTTCAATCTTAACCCGTTTTGACGTAACCGACTGAAAACTTTCTCTAACGCTTGTAGATGCTCCGCCACATTCTTGCCCCCAATTACTACGTCGTCCAAAAACACTTCGACGTTGGGAATTCCGCCTAACACAGTACACATAATTCGTTGGAAAATACATGGGCTAGAAGCAAGACCGAAAACAAGCCTGTTGTATTTGAATAAACCACGATGAGTATTTGAGTATTTATAACCGTGCAGTTGTTAGACGAATCCAACACTATTTGATTGTACGCTTGTGATAAATCGATCTTTGAAAAGAAACGTGATTCGCCCAATCGAACAATTAAATCGTCAATCTTTGGTAGTGGATAGCGGTCTACTAATAATGCCGGATTAACAGTCGCCTTGTAATCCGCACAAATCCTTAAGGAGCCGTCTGGTTTGTTTACCGGTACCAATGGAGAGGCCCAGTCGGAACAGTCGACGGGCTCGATGATGCCGTCGCGTAGCATGGCGTCCAGCTCGACGTCGACGCGTGCGCGTAACGCGTACGGCAGCGGACGCGCACGGTGGAATACCGGGACCGCGCCGGGCCGCAACTGCAACGTCGCTTTACCGCCCGTGTACCGCCCTAATCCGCCTTGAAACAACTCCTTATACCTGTCACATAAAGTTTTAATGTTATCAGTTAATTTAGGATTTTCATTATTTCCACCTACATGATGACAGTTATCAAAAATCGGAATGCCTGTTTTTAATTCCACTAACCAATGTCGACCTATTAATGGGGTTTTACCACCCTTAATCACAAACAACTCTAACTCTTTCTCTGTAGCACCATAACGAACCTTGGGCTTTATCATTCCGGAAGAAGTCAGTGGTGTTCCGTTGTAAGACGTAAAAGAAGCACCTGGTGGTTGTAAAGGAATATCCTTGAAATAGGTGTGGTATGTCTCACTACTTATGCAGGACGCAGCCGCACCCGTGTCGACTTCCATAGTCAGTGAATGATTATTTATGGAAACAGGTAATCTCACCGGTGGATAGTCACTTAAGCATAACTGATGAAAATCTTCCTCCTGCAGGGCCTCCAACGTGCGATGCTCTTCTCCGTCATCTTCCGTTTTCCCGCATAGTTGATGTAGATTAGTCCGTCTATCGCGCGACCCCTCCGTTGTCAGTTCTGGACAGACGCGACGCAAATGGCCAATGCGCCGGCACCGGCTGCACTCGTAACTCCGGAACCTGCAAGTCTGGTAAGTATGGCTGTTCGCACCGCACCCGCCGCAGTGGTGGGTGCCTCCGCCCGAACTCCGCCCTGGTGAACCACCATGTCCGCGCGATCCGCGCGTCCCGCCACGTCCTCCGTGGCCGCCAGCGTTGATACGCCGACCGTATGCCGCGGTTATAGCGTGTACTGGGTCCGCTCCCGCCCCAGCACCCTCGCCGTTAACCGCTCCCGCCGAACCGTCAACCGCAGCCGAATCTTTGATTGCGGCCTCTAAAGTCGTCGCTTTCTTAACCGCGTCCGAGAAGGTCAAACCTTCATCTTCGGCAAACAAACGTTCTCTAATCTGATCGATTCTGATACCACATACGAACTGGTCCCGCAGATCAGTGTTTAGATTAGTCGCAAATTTACAAAACCGGGCTGCCTTCTTCAACTCCGCCACATAATCGCTGATACATTCCGTGCCCTGTCTCTTTTGCCTAAATCTGTAACGTTCCGCTAAAACTGACGGAGTCGGTTGTAAATGATCTTTGACTAATTTGACAACTGCATCGTATGTTAGCTCCGATGGTTTCTTCGGACTCGCGAGGTTCGTTATCAGCTCATACGCCTCGTCCCCGACTGTAGCTATCAATGTAGGCAGTTGATTCTCCGGTTTGATATCATTTACCTTAAAATACATTTCCATTCTTTCAATGTAAGCCGACCATGTTCCGTTTTTAACGTCAAACTCTTTTATTTTACCAATCGGCATTTTCTTGCCCTATTTTATATATGTATGGTGAGAATAAATTACCGCAGGCACGCTTTTCCTTATTTCCTTTCGTCGCCAGTGTAAAATAGGGATTTAACTACTGAAATAAGCACGAATGTAAAATAGCACATGTGAATGTATTGACGACTTCCGATTGACAGACAGTTTATTTTTCTATACGTAGACAGCCTACATTGCAGCTACAAGTTACAATTTACAAGCGGAAGTCTCTTTCTATCCCTATGTGTTAGAACGAGACTTCCGGTTTTCAACAAATTTAATTGAATTATAATATAAATACGTAGGTACGTAGGTACAAACATAACTTAAGAACTAAAACCCGTTCTGAGCCATGCCGGGTCCAAAGGTCCCCATCACACTTACGTGATTACGTGACTTACAGCGTTACCCCGCTGTATGGCGATGGAGACCTGTTGGACAAGCTATGACTCAGAACGGGGGTCATTCCCCTTTTCCCTTAGGTGCTTGCCGAGATGCCGAGCTCTATAAAGAGCTCACGTGCCTCCCGTCCCCAGGGCCCGGCTGTCTAGACGGCAACGGGCACGAAGCCGTAGTTGGCTCCCAAGGCAAAGTATTTTTGGTGCTTGTTTTGGGCGGCAGTCTCTGCCGCTGAGCCTGCCGACTTAGCGGTGTGTCCTACTCCTTACCTATCTAAATTTGATTTGGCATTAAAATATTTACTTGATAATGAACAATATAATTATTTAACGCTGCCTTAACATGTTTATGTAAAAAAATCAACAATAAATATAACATCATCGTAGTTAAAAATAAATATAATAAAGAGTCATTTTTATTTTTTGCTTTTGAAAATCAGCTACCATTATTTGGACTTTACGGTGGCCACGCAAAAATATAGAAAAATACAGCTTGCTTATGTCATGTCTCATGTCAGTCAGTTCGTATAAGTGGCAATTTGGCTAAGTAGGCGAGGAATTCACCACTCTATTTAGTCTATTTTTCTCAATTGCGAATGATTCTTTGAATAATATCATAATTATGTTTCAAAGAACAATCGGCAATGGTGTTTCTTAATATGTTGACTTTATGGAAATCCTTCACCATGTTACATTTATTATTATTGCTGATGTGTACTTCACATGTTTCACCTGGTGGTAAGTATTAAGATATTTATTATTATTTCGTTGCAGTTGTTTTAATTGCTGCTGCCTGAAACACAGGGAATCCTAGTTCAGGCATTTGCAAACCACTTGTCTCTATAAACTCTTAGTCTTTAAGAGCAACCACTGTACTATCCAATTGTCTTATTTTAAACTTGTGAAAAACCTCCAACCCCCTGAGGCTTTTAATTTTCCATACATTTTCTTTGAAATCGCGTAACGACGGTGGGAGTTGATGGGTTAAAGAATAAAAAAACACTTAATGCTCTTTTTATATTTAAGCAAATGATCTCCATTTCTATGATGGCTCTTCAACGGCTGACATCATTGCTGGAGATGTTTTCTTCGAGATTGTGGATCCTCCTGAGTTGAGCTACTCCTTTCGGATTCGACCAGCTAAAGATTTTGGAGCTCCTTTTGTAAGTTTTGTTATTCATATGTTCAGAACTGTTTCACGAAGTAAAAAGTATTTATTGAGACAGGTTTTATGAGTTAGTAAAAAATATTGAATTGTGTTTTTGAATGTTGAACCACAAGTGGTTCACTATGTAAATTAGAAACTGAAATAAATTATTTGAACCAGCATCTTTAGCTTTTGTGACTGATGCCATGGTCCCTAGGCCACGTATGTTATATCAGCACCCAGCAATGAAATTGGCAATTCAAATATTAGGTAGGTATTATTTTCATAATATTAAAAATGTTATAACACAAAATTAACCAAACCGATTATGATTAAAAACTACATGAATAAAAACAATTGCAAAACATTGCAAAATCAAGTTATGTAACAGTAGGTACTGCAAATAAAAAATAACAAAACAATTTTGTGTTACAGACAAAGTTAGTGACATCACAAAGTTTGTGGGGGACTGCCCCGCACTGAAAGGACTCTTAAATTGTTATTGTTGACGTGTGAATTTTTTGTTTTCAGAACCAGAGCTTTCACTTCGAAAAAGCCCGTTTAGTGCCAACTGTACCCATCCATAGTTGCTCAGATATTTTGAATACTGATGAGCTTACCGGCCATATTGCGTTGTCTGAGAGAGGGTAGGTACTTAAAATTGGTCTGTTTGTTGGATACAACCAAATAAAATAATGCAGTAAAAAGCGGATATGCCAAAAATGGTCAGAAAATTACCAAAAATTTACATATTTTTTTTTAAATATATTTATTTAGTTTTTTGACAACTTTTGTTACTACTTACAGAGAATGCTCATTCGTGTTCAAGACTGTGAAGGCCCAGCAGGCTGGTGCCAGAGCGATGATCATCACGGAGTCCGTGGACAAGTGGGAGGACTCGATGGACCATCTCATTGAAATGGTGGATGACAGGTGGGATACCCATACAAGAGTGTTGAAAGAGTAATTGATTGTAGAAGAGATGTAATCTGAAATAAAGTTGGCGATGTACTGCATCATACGTTTTGTGGTGACTGGATAGGCCAAAGGTTAATTTTGATAACCAGAGTTACCGCATATTGCACAGTGACGTATGCCGTTTAGCAATTCAAAGCATGAAATTGTCTTAGATTTAACACATTTTATACAATCAATGAATCTCTGCCCATACTAATATTATATGTACTGTATTATGTACCTATATTAATATGTTTAAAGAATAATAGAACCTATTTTGTGTTTAACAAAGTGATTAGGTACTTACTGCTCGCTTCAAGTTGGCCGTCGGCGACCGTCACATGATTACGTCACTAGTATTGTGGACAAAAAAATAATTTCGTACTTTATTTTTTAATTTTGTTTAACAAATTTGTGATTTTATAAAATGCAAGTCATAAAGTTGTTGTAGGCAGCGGTGGCGTAATGTCATCGCCAAAGATTTAAACGCGCGTGTACTAGCGGAAACCGATGTCCAGGATAGAGCGAAGTAGAAGGAGAAAAATAGGAAAGCGGACCCCGTCACAGTACGGGACAAACGCTAGGAGGATGAAGATAAAAGTAGTTGTAAAGCTGTGGTAGCCGAGTAAATAAGGCGTCAGAGGGAATGTTTTTTTTTTATTATATATTTATTAACATAAAAATATACAGCTTATACAAGTACAGTGTCCCACAAAACAGTTTACACGGTTTGACTGTGGGATCGTGTAGTCTCTACTCTCTTATAACAAAATCGTTTACATCTATCATTACTAATAATGCTCAACAATTACTATACGCGATTTACGAGGTAACTACGCAGCTTTTTACCAAATTTTACTTTATTGGCTTCCTGTCTGATGTCAGAGGGCAGGCTGTTGAGTATGTAGGGAAGGCGTTTATGAAGACACCTATCGCCGTAGTAATTAGTAACCCTCGGCACAACAAACTTGCCCGCAGACACCGACCGTTGCGGGGAAGCGGGCCGGGAGGTAACTGCAACTTGAAGTGAACGGATAGTAATGTCTATTGTCATTGGAGACTTCGATTTTTTGTTGCTTAAATATATTTTGTTTTAATTTTCAGGATGGATACAGAAGTAAACATCCCTGCAGGTTTCCTGCTCGGCCGCAGTGGCGCCACCATCCTGCGAACACTGCGCCGGCTCAAGAGGAACCACGCGGTCATCAACCTGCCCGTCAATATGACGCACGTACCTATTAGCAAAATGAACCAACCCCCTTGGATCGCGTGGTAAAGCTTTCTGTGTACATAGCAAGAAGGTACCTTTTGATATTTAGAAGAATGAAAAGTCGGGAACCCACATGATTTGGTTGTTCAGGCGATATAAAATATTATGAAATTTTTAATATGAGATTTAGTCCGACCTAGTGACATTAGACATCTATTTGTTTAGATAAAGTTAAAATCAACGAATAATTATACTAATTAATAGTAGAAGAGGTGTAGTGTAGGTATGGTTACGTGATACAAACAGCAACACTCCTAATTGTACACGGTCGACCTTATTAAAAAAAGGCATACACCAAAAAAGGTCCACCAATGTACAGTTAACAGTGTGGGCCATGGTACCTAGGGTTGTCAATTGTTGACATTTCACGATTCAGTTACTACAAAACATATGGCGTCGTATAGCGCCATCTAGATCAACTATTAAATTATGTGCGAAGTGTGTGGTGAATTAATACAAACATGCACACAGCTAAATGCATGTTTGAGTAAATTAATGTTCGAGTTAAAAAATACACCAAGTATTTGACTGAGATTTCTATAGTAACGTATTCTACCTACTTATCCTACTTATTCATAGAAAATACATGAATTATTTTATTTTGGAGTGATACGATTAATGTAAGAAAACAATATGCTTCTCTCTCACTACACCAGTGGCAGTGATTATTATTGTCAAATTATTATACTCATATTATTGTTTTTAAATGAAGGCCTAAGTAATACTTGGGCTGATATGGCCTTTTGACTCTTTATTTATGTAACTTGACTGGGACTGTCACTGTCGATGCATATCAAAATTACTTCAAAATTTTAAACTTTGTTTTGACATTTATTCCGTTCCATGATAAATTATCGTCAGATCACAAGCAAAAGTCACTAATTACTACAATAAATTAAACAAAAATCGACCTTCTTTTAGAACAAATATGGTTCACTATGGCTATGAACTTGTGGTGGTACTTAGTGACTTTTGCTTGTCACCCGACGTCATATTGTTTACAATTTTGCATGAACTTGAACAATTTTGATATCTATCGACATTTACAGTGCTTGTATATTTGGAATAGGTTAAAACTGTTATTTTCTTGATTAATTTATAGAAAAGGTGATAGTTACTATTTGTTGTACTAAAATCGTTTTGCTCAGAATGAATAGTAAAACTAACTACAATTTCAGTTCACAGGATTGATTACATGTGTATTATAAAGATAGAAGAAAGAGAGAGTTTATTTTTTAAGTACCATATTACAATGCGCGTATGGTGCGTTACTGGTAAATCCACGACCTGACGCTAGATGTCGCTTGCGAAATTAACTTGCGATTTGGTAAGAGAACTGATGTATGGAGTTACCATTAATTCCTTACTTACTCTCTATGGAAAGCACATAAAATAGTGCAGCTAAAAGAAATAACTCTATGAATATAACAAGTATTTTACGAAAGGGTACAAATAGTAGTTTGTGTTACAAGGGATCAAAATGATATATTTCCGTCAAGGGCGTACATTGAATCCTAAGCGTAATGAGGGATTCAAGTGTTAACGCCCAAGACGAAATAATTTTGATACCGTGTGACACATACTGCTTTTCACATCAACTATGAGGAAAATAAAAAAATCTTAGTGTTGACACTACAGTGTTGCCACTTTTTAATTTCTACTCTTTTTTGCCATGCTGTACATACGATGTTCATAGTTAATTATATTAATATTTTAAACTGGCAATGAAATGTCGTTGAACAGAAAAGTGCCACTTTGATCCCTCCTAGCAGGGAAGAAAAATCCATTTTCCGATTAGGTGATGTGAAAAAATGTTTTGTTCCTTGTTAAGTGTAATCATTTAAAATGTAATCATGTCGGCCATTTACAAGGTGCACAGCCCATACAACAAATATAATGTGTATTTGTTTTACCTCCATTAGAATAGCCTGTGTTTGCTAGTCAATAATTTATATTATTTGCGATATGCTAGCTACGAAATAATTTGTTATTTATTTAATTATTGTAACTGTTGTAACTTTTATAGTAGGTGGATGTTGGAATGCAGGTACATCGAGAAAAAGAGAATTATATCCATACCATAGCGTTGATTTCCACACTTTACAATCAAACAGTCTTACGACGCAAGTCATTGGCATGGTTATTTATAACAGAATCAAATTGATCATTCATTCAATGATGAGCCTTGACAATTTTGCTTTCTGATGTATCTGAGTAATGTCATACATCATTGATTTTTAGACTCTGACCACGCTAACCCTGTGCACAAACTTTGCAGTAAGAATGCATATCCATATAAGCTCTATACTTGACGTAGCATTTTGCATGAAAACTTATCGTGATCCGACTCTAGCATTTTATTATTTTTTAAGAATATGACGTCGTTATTTCAACCATTGAGCATACAGATGATGTGTTTGGTGATTCTTTGTGATAATATTTATTTTATAAGGAAGTAATTTTGGATCATATCGTCAATCGCATTAGAGTCACAAACCAGACTTAGAGTGTCTCTAAACCTTTTTAGGCTTTTTCGGTTTTAAACAATCGGTTAAAACCTAAAAAGGCTAACCGTCTAAATTTTTAATTAGTTCGGAACTGTTATACTTTTAGTTTTGATGACTTGGCACTAAATGTTTTTTTTTGTATAGGTACATAATGATCTGTATGTCTTAAGCTCAATATTTTAGTCTGTATACTTAATATGTCTACATATACCAAAAACTTCATTATAAAAAGATGAAACAAAATTTAGATTTTTTACTGATTTGCCTCCAGATAAAAGATCTATCTCATTATTCCTGTCATTACCCTTTTTTCTAAATACATGAGAACAAAAAAAAATCTATAAACAAAAAACATGGTTCCCGGTGATGTCTTAAAGTTTCGTCCGACTACACAATTTAATATTGTACTAAGCACAGACATCTAAAATCTCAATATTCGCCGCAGGGCGCAGACGGTTAAGTGTCCTGGAGCGTAGCAGGGTTGGTATCTTGGAGTCGCGAGTTCGAGTCTCGCCTGGGCAGTGATTTTTTTTCCTTTTTCACTGGCTAAGTGGCAGCTAAACGGAGTTCGTTATTCCCAGCAGTCCAACGGTTACGGGGCAGTTTTTTTTTTCATTTATCTTTTTGCCAGTCAGCCATGTCACCTAAAGAAAGGGCGTAAATTTTACATAAAATCAGTTTTTAGTGACTCTGCTATCAACAATACCTATCGGCTAGTTGACCGACCAGATTATACAAGTTTCTGTAATACCTATTGAGACGGAGACTATAGTATGAAATATTATTCTTTCTGTAATCTGTAATCTCTAATAACTTAAGTTCCGTCAACCAATTGACGGTATCCATTTACTTAATTAAGTACTTTCGTATCATTTATTTATATATTCCTGATCACATCACGTCAATCATCCTGTGATATACGGTTGCCATTAACCCAATTGTTAGCAGGTACCATCCGATATTAGATACCGATACATTCGCCTTGCCATGACCAAAGAGAATTTGAAATAGAGGAATATTGTCAAAGTATTGTGTAGTCAGTATGTACATTTACTGCCGTCTTTCGACACAAACGATTAACACTTTTAGAACGCCATAGGTATCACTTTGATCCTTATTTTTCCACTGATACGAGTATGTGTTAAAAAGTATCGCCATCTACTCGAGAGTATAAAGGTATGGCGCCCTCGCTCAAAAAAATGGCACCATACCTTTGGCCTATCCTCGACTCGATGGCGATACTTTTTGACATTTAACAAATTTAACACATATCAGTGAAAAAATAAGGATCAAAGTCAAATGGCGTTCTAAAAGTGTTAATCATTTATGTCGAAAGATGGCAGTAAATGTACTGTGGCTACATAATCTACTTTGTTCAATTCAGATATAAAATAACACATAATCTAAAAATAAAACTAATTAAAAACTAAACTTAAATATAAATATAAACTAAATATGTATAAAATAAACTACCTACTGAAGCCCTTACTTTGACAATATTCCTCTAGTCTAAATTCTCTTTGCCATGACAGACTATGTTTAAACCAACTGCAATGCAATAGCAAATTCGCGTGCCTTTCGTCCCGACATGCGATCCGGTTATTATGAAATTAATGGAAGGCAAATACAGCTCCAGGAATTACTTCAGTGATTTACTAATCTATTCCGTAAAAGTTACTTGTAACATTATTGCCGGTTCGGCGAGGTATATTTTTTTTATTACAAGCTTTTATTTAGTTTCACCTGCTACCAAACCTTATTAATCATATCTACTGCTAAATTAGACTTCCCAAGTTCCCAGTATTAGACTGAGCTGAAACTTCACATAGGTACTTTTGTAAGTAGATGACAGTGCAGATAGTAGGTATAAATATTATGGTATCATCGAGCTGATCTGATGATGGAGAAGGGAGGTGGCCGTAGGAACTCTGTGATGCACGCAACCTAATAAAATAAATAAATAAAATAAATTGTGTTTGGGTATGTTAGAATTGTCTCGATGGTTCATCTCTTGTATGAAGTTGTAAATTATGTGAGAATGATAACAATTGTAATATTCTTTAGGTAGGTATCTACACACAATAGTGTAGGTACCTACTTTACTTTGATTTGGTCTCTTGGTCGATGTTTTAAAGGCAGTACCTATAGGTTGAAAATGGTTACATGGAAATTATAGCACTAAGGCTAGGTACCTAAAGGTACCTCATACTGTTTCTCTTGCCCCGAGCTAAAGAAACTATGGTGCGCTATGAAAATCAAAATTTTAACAACGAGAAGTCATGAATGTGATACAATACATGTTTTCAAATAACCACGGAAAACATTACTAATCATAACGGCATTATTCCTGAAAAAGTACCGAGTAATAATAGGTGTAATTTAATGTTATACCGTTTCGGGGAAAAAGAATTAGGTCCTGCCATTAACCCCGCAATTAGACGGAATTAAACGTTGTATTCAAAGGGGACATTATGAAAACTAGGCTAAAGTTAAATATTTAATGCTACGTACGCGTGGATGCCGCGTCCAGATTTCCCTGAGCTTCCGCGCCTCCCTTTTACAGGCAGCCGTTGGACTGTAGAGTGGTTGTCCTTTTAGTTTGCAGAGGTCCCGATTAGTTGGAGGCGTATGTTTGGTCGCACGCTCGCTGTCGCAGCGGCGCCGAGCGTATCAAACATTCAAAGCTATCGACTTTTGCCAGCCATTTTGTCGCGGAAATACTATTTTTTGGCGGGAAACGCAACATTAATTTTATTATAACAAAAATGGTAGGTAATATGGTATTTTGGGGTTGTTTATCTGATGGCCAAATTTGCTAGGTATGCGTGTTAGGATGTTATTTGGATGGTGTGGTGAACACATAAATATTATAATGACATTAAATGTTAAATGTACCTAATGGTAATCAACACTTTGCTGGACGTAGGTACAGTGGCGTCGCTAGAGGATATGGCGCCCGGGGCAGGCACCAAATTTGCGCCCCCTCCCCCCCCAAACGAAATGAACTAACGAAAGGGTTACTTTTTTACTTATAATAGTTTACTTATACACACACACACAAATACAGTGTATATGTGTTTTTCTAATACATCGGTGGCTAACAAGCTTACGACCCACCTGATGGTAAGCGGTTACCGCATCCTATGAACGTCTACACTCAATAGGGGTGTTATATGAGGGTTGCCGACCATTTTAAAACTTATACACTTCTTTTTTGGAGATCTCCATATTGTAGCCTCTCGAGAAAAGGGAACTTATTCAACTTATTGTGGATTAAGCTCCCTTTTCTCGAAGAATTTCCTCCCGCCCGCTGCTGGCTGTAGAGGAAATTCCTCTTAAACCGCACAGTGCGTGACCATTTAGGTTCTAGGGTGTGAGGATAAACACTCTGCCTACGGCGAGCGGTGTAGTAATGGCAAGCTGTCACCGTTGGCAACTAGGCAGCATGTCAAACATTGTACCTATGAGCGGTAGAGAACTCAGACAAGGAGGCAGTCTCCTTAGACTTAAAGGTTCAATATCGCTTGTGAGTTTGGGATCGTAGACTATTCATAGGTACAGCGCGCCTTTGGACTGATTAAAAGGGTCCAAGGTGGCATCCAGGTGCTCCTGCCCAAAGGTGACAGCAGTACTCAATACCTATATGGGATCTGACTTGCGACTTACACAAAATACATATAGCAGTCTACCCCAGAGTACTGCCGTACAGTACCGCCTCGCGTTATTGAGCACACCGAGTTTATTTGGATACGAGCGCACCCTACCCAGCAAGGTGGCTACGGAATTATTGCACATCACTGATGGAGATGTCAACACCGAGGCTCCAATACTCCCTGACATGGGAAGGGTTGTGCCTTGAAAAATGGGGTTTTCTTGTCTTGAAGTCTTGGTGGGATTGAATTGGACTAAGTTATGATTTTTATTACTTTTAACTTTTGTTAAGAAATTTCGGGGTGAAGCAATTCATTTATTTAAAAAAATATTGAATTTTTTGAATGTTTCTTTTTGTAACACAATCCTTGACAAACGGCGCAGTTGCTAAAAAAAATCAGCATTCTCACGTGGCTGAGTTGGGAAAATAAGACAAAGTTTTACGTTCAAGCATGTCAAGCTTAGATGTTGCCCTTACCTAAATAAATAAAAAATACAAGCGATTTCAAGGACTTTTGGTTATTTTAGAAACTGCTAGACCCTAAGTTTTTTTAAAAGGTCAAAAAAATCCATACTTATAGTCATAATTTGTCAGAGTCGCCGGTCAAAGGAACTGAGGTGGAAAGATTCCAAATTAGTAATTCATTAAAAAAATCCTCTTTTGTTATTTCTACTATTATTTTATGGGGTCACTTCCACATCGCTATTTCATGTTATCAGTGCAAATACCACGAAAAATTATTAGAAGGCATAAAAGCAAAGCAAAGCTTCCCTAATAGCATTTTCTTGTAGGGATTTTGTTGGGCCTTTGTTTACGTATTAGTTGGGCAACCGTTATATTTGGCCGTACGATTTGCTGGAGGGCCCTCGACAAAGGCCCTCCCGAAGATTCCCAACAGAGGGCCATAAGAGTAATTTTTTCGTTGGGCCTATTTAAATAAATCATACAATTATTCAACGGTGGTGGTTTTGGTTGGGCCGTGGTTGGGCCTATATACATTTGTTTGATGGTTGGTTAATTGTTACATTTGGCCGTACGATTTGCTGGAGGGCCCTCGACAAAGGCCCTCCCGAAGATTCCCAACAGAGGGCCATTAGAGTAATTTTTTCGTTGGGCCTATTTAAATAAATCATACAATTATTCAACGGTGGTGGTTTTGGTTGGGCCGTGGTTGGCCCTATACACATTTGTTTGATGGTTGGTTAATTGTTACATTTGGCCGTATGGCTTGCTGTAGGGCCAACTGCAAAAAAATAAAAAAGGGCAATTTTTTCGTTGTGCTTCTGTTTGCAAATTCAACAATTACCCAACGGCAAGTCAGGTAGGTTGGTAGGTAGTCGTGCACCAGGTTGAAGGCCCAACACAGCTTGTCCCACAAAGGGCCAACATTGTAACTTTAACGTTGGGCCTTGTGTAGGATTCTTACAATACTACCGTAGGTAAATAGTTGTGTAATTTATAGTGTGCCTACAGTCTAATTATGTAATGGGCTTTTGTTTACGAGTCCTACAGTTACCCTACGTTAAGTAAGTGGTTGTGTAATACGACGTTGGGCCTTTGCTGATAAATATTACAATTACACTACGGTAGGCATTGGTTGTATCCACATGAAGGCCCTAGGCTAGGCAGCAGTTGTTGTTAATCTTCTCTGTATCGTTCCAATTTTAGTATATGTACTGCCGAAGCAAGTACACTTACTATACACTCTAATTTGTATATATACTAACCGAACTTCGAAACTTCGTAAGCGAGATTTATGTTTTTTGAGATTTAAATTGAGAAAATGTTGGTAAAATACAATTTTTTAAATTTATGTATAAATTTTATAGTTATAGCTATTAGATTTATAAGTTACTTTAAAAAAATATTATGATTATATCCGGAATAATCGAGAAAATAACTATAACTTCGATGTTTGGAGAGAGTAACGCCATCTAGTGACGCCACAAGCAAACTCAACTGGTATTGTTGGGCATCAGTACCACAGCCAATGTTGGTAAATGCGATATTTGTGCTCACTGGGCCAACGAATGTTATCGTTGTTTAGCCACCGGTACCAAAATACACAAAGGCCCATTGTTAGGCGTCAGTGCCACCGGTAATGTTGGTAAATACGATATTTGTCATCATTGGGCCATCGGATGATATCTTTGACTAGCCAACGTTACCAAAATACACAAAGGCCCATTGCTGGGCATCCGTGCCACAGCCAATGTTGGTAATTGCGGTATTCGTCACCATTGGGCCAACGAATGTTATCGTTGTTTAGCGAACGGTAGCAAAATACACAAAGGCCCATTGTTAGGCCTCAATGCTACAGCCAATGTTGGTAAATGCGATATTTGACGTCATTGGGCCATCGTATGATATCGTTGATTAGCCAACGTTACCAAAATAAACAAAGGCCCATTGTTGGGCATCAGTGCCACAGTCAATGTTGGTAAATGCGATATTTGTCATCATTGGGCCATCGGATGATATCGTTGATTAGCCAACGTTACCAAAATACACAAAGGCCCATTGTTGGGCATCAATGCTACAGTCAATGTTGGTAAATGCGATATTTGTCGTCATTGGGCCATCGGATGATATCGTTGATTAGCCAACGTTACCAAAATAAACAAAGGCCCGTTGTTGGGCATCAATGCTACAGCCAATGTTGGTAAATGTGATATTTGTCGTCATTGGGCCATCGGATGATATCGTTGATTAGCCAACGTTACCAAAATAAACAAAGGCCCATTGTTGGGCATCAGTGCCACAGCCAATGTTGGTAAATGCGATTTTTGTCATCATTGGGCCATCGGATGATATCGTTGATTAGCCAACGTTACCAAAATACACAAAGGCCCATTGTTGGGCATCAATGCTACAGCCAATGTTGGTAAATGCGATATTTGTCGTCATTGGGCCATCGGATGATATCGTCGATTAGCCAACGTTACCAAAATAAACAAAGGCCCATTGTTGGGCATCAATGCTACAGCCAATGTTGGTAAATGTGATATTTGTCGTCATTGGGCCATCGGATGATATCGTTGATTAGCCAACGTTACCAAAATACACAAAGGCCCATTGTTGGGCATCCGTGCCACAGCCAATGTTGGTAAATGCGGTATTCGTCACCATTGGGCCAACGAATGTTATCGTTGTTTAGCGAACGGTAGCAAAATACACAAAGGCCCATTGTTGGGCATCACTGCCACTGCCAATGTTGGTAAATGCGATATATGTCATCATTGGGCCAACAAATATTATCGTTGTTTAGCCAACGGTACCAAAATACACAAAGGCCCATTGTTGGGCATCTGTGCCACAGCGAATGTTGGTAAATGCGATGGTGGGCCAATACAAAATTAATGTTGGCTACGGAACGAACCTCATCCCAACGTTTTCCCTACCGTTGGCACCGTGGGCCCCAACGAAAATGCTACTAGGGTTTACCCCGGAATTTCTTAACAAAAATTAATAAGTTCACTTGCAACTCGAAAACTACGAAAAATCGGCTAACATACGTGGGGCAATCGGCATACATACATTCTGATAACCACGACGAGAGGATTAAAAAAAAATATTTTTGGACTACAAGGTTTGGGATTATACCTGAGCAACTTTTACTATGGGATCAAAATAAGTCGCGAAAAAAAATTTGGCTGGTTTTATACATTTTGGCTGGTCCATTTTCTATGGGAGGGTAAACTTTTTTTTCGCGTTTTCGGGGTTGATTCCATAGTAAAAGTTGCTCAGTATAATCATAAAACCTCCCTGGCAACGGGAATGTAGTTATTTTTCAGCCACCCTGTATAGGAATCCCCAGTACTGTCTTCCGCATGTCGATGAATGTCGTCGATAGACAACATGTCACAGATATTCAGCAGCAGCTACTGGAGCAGGTTCCGGTCTACTACGGCTCATATGCGCCTGCCGGACAAAGGGCTAGCGATCCATTTGCAGAGGTGCCTAGTCTCTTGGATGGACAGTCCATAAGATGATAACTTCGACAGGAGACCCATAACGGAAAAGACGCGCTCACACGGGACACAACTCTGAAGCACTCGGCCCGCTCGCCTTATAGAACGAAAGCATAATAGCACTCCCTCCGAATATCCCTCTGCTTGATAGACGTTTCTGGCATAGAGTATTCGCACTACGGGATGGTGGGCGGTAGGGCGCTACCCTCGTCTTTCAAGGTCAAGTTCGGGGCAGAAAGAGTACCTAAAAGATCGGCTTTCTCTATTGCGTTATGGGCCAGATTACCATCCGCATTTCATACTTCACAGTGGTGGTAAATACGACTGATAAAAGTTTCTCGCTGCCTTTGGCAAGGCGGAGAGGTAGTATTTTGCCCATTTTGGCTCCCCCCCTTGGACGGCGCCCGGGGCACGTGCCCCCTCCAACCCCCCCCTAGTTACGCCACTGCGTAGGTAAATATATGAAAATACTTTTAAGAAGGAACTGTATTAAAAATGTGATTTTACGATTATTTTAACTTTCTTCGGCGAGATTACACATTTCCTTAAACCACCCTATTCTATATGATACCTAACTTACTTCCGGTTTCTTTGCAGTACATCGAATGTAGCCGAAAAAGTTAATTGTGCTTGAAAATGTCACTGCGGATGTCCCCTTCATGGCGCTGGTGCCATCAACCGTAATACGTAGGAAGTTTATTAACTTTATCAAAAGCGTAAGCGCTTGGTTCGTCATATCTTATGACTTATGACAAACTGAAATCGCGAGTTTTGAAGTTGAATCTCGCTTTAGGCTCTCTAGATTGAAAAACTTCTAAAGTATTACTACTCAGTACTGAGTCTGTGTCTAAGGTTATATAGGTTATAGGTTTTCGCGGGCTTGGTTTCCGCAACTCGACGTCATAATATCGCGCCTATTTTGCGTAATGGGTTGGCGGCACTATTCCTGCCAACCCAACTCTACCAAGAAGCCTAGCAGACCCTTGACGTTGCCGACGACTTCTGGGAGAGACCCCGGTGAGCCGAGGTGTTGTGCCCGGTATTTTGCCACCCCTGGGCATTCGAGAATGACGTGGGCGGCTGTCTCCTCTGCCTCCATGCACGCTCTGCAGAGGGGGCTATCTGTAACACGTAGGGTTAGTAGGTGCTTGTTAAATGAGGCGTGTCCAGTTATTGCCCCGGCTATAAGCCGGAGCTGTGGTCTCTTCAGCTGTCGAAGTCTCCGCGACAGATTGTGGTTGAGTGTCGGGAGGGCTTCCTTTGCCTGCCTGCAGGTGCCTAGGTTAGACCAGTATTGTTGGTGTTTTACCTTGGTGTTGTGTCGCAGCGTGTTCCGGAGCCAGGCATATGGCAGAGGTAGGATTGGCTCAGGTCCTGCCACCTTCAGTTCCGAGCCACCTCTCGCCAAGATGTCGGCTGCATCGTTACCTCGTGAGTTGCTGTGTCCTTTGATCCACTGCAGAGTTACGCCATTGGTGGTACATACCTCTGACAGAGCTTTGTGACATTCGTAAATTAGCCCTGAAGTGAGAGTATAACTTTGTAGAGCTTGTAGTACTGATCGACTATCAGAGAGTATGCGGATGGGGTAGTCCATTACTTCCCTTGAGACGATTGCGTGTGCTGCCATTATAATGCCCATACATTCCGCCTGGAAGACTGTGTTATGGGCACCAAGTGGTGTCGAGATGTGTATGTTTAGGTCCTCTGAGAAAACCCCAGCGCCAGTGCCTGACCTTGTTTTTGATCCGTCCGTGAAGATTCTCAGCTCCCTTGGGTTGAGTCCTTCATTGGGGTTCTTCGTGTAATTGTATTTTGTATTTCTTGTCGAAGACGAACTGCTTGGGTATCCTGTCAGTCACCGCTTCTATAAGCGGTTCCTTACCTATGGCCTCGTAGAGGATTTCGGTGTGTGGCACCCTAGGCGGTCTCCAGAGATTAGATTTTTTTAGACGTACCGCCGCAGCCAGCGCTTCTTGTTGTATAAAGAGGTGCAGCGGCGGGAGGCCCAGTAAGGCTTCCAGGGCCGCGGTTGGTGTTGTCCTCATGCAGCCCGTTGTCGCCATACAGGCCAACCTCTGGAGTCGTTGTAGTCTAGCCTCCACAATGGATAGTTTGGTGCGTGGCCACCATACTATCGCACCGTAGCTTATTATTGGTCTTATCACTGCCTGGTAAAGCCATAGAGTTAGCCTGGGAGTTAATCCCCAGGTTCTACCCACCATCTTACGACATTGCCAGAACGCGACTGTAGCCTTATCAATTTTGCCATTTAGGTGATTACTCCAATTCAGTTTGTTGTCAAGTATTACCCCTAGATATCTGTGGTCGCTACTGCGCGAACAACAGTGTTGAATCTCTCTCCCGTCGTTTTACTCGTTTAAAAAATGTTAAAAGTGTTTTTTACGTACTGTGCTATACATCGTTTTGTAGCTGTGAAAGTGACCTTTAAAATGGTGTTTAATTTTTAAATAAACTCCAAGTGGTATGGACGCTATAGCGAAAAACATTTTAAAAATTATAAACCAACCGTCGAGGAACTGACCTACGACAACTCGCAGCGCGCAAGGGTGGATTTCAGCACAAAAAATTTCACCATACAAAAAATTAATTTTTTTAAATGTTTAATTTAACACGATTCTAGCTGGGTAAAGTAATGGGGGGCTGTATATTGAGGATATGTATGGTATTTATACAATCATTTGTGGCTTATATTTGAAGTTATCGCTTTCGGAAAATAAAAACGCGAGATGGTGATGACAACCATGGTATGGTAATGACTCTTTTATAGACGGTAATGACACTGCATGTACGGTAATGACGATTTGGGAACTAATTTACATATGTATTAAAAACGTATTAAAAAAACAAAAACTTTTTTTAATTGTAATACTTTAGAACTTTAATAAACATTACAAATAACATGTTTTTGAACATAAGACTAGCTACATAAATTATTTTTAGAAAATTATAAAAAATACATTTTATTCATATAAATAAATATATAACAAGTATTTTTATTGTATAATTTTAAATAATTTATGTTCCGAAATAGGCAATTTATGTATTCATTTATTTTTTTGGATTTTTTCAATGTTAAATCATATTAACAATATTGTACTCTTATTATCAGTTTTAACCCGCATCTTCTTTTATCTACTGCATAACTTGGTATTTATGTCATATTATAAAATTACTGGCTTACCAATGAGCTTAATTTTTATGATATATTACTTTTTTTTGATAGTTTGATTCATTGCACAAGTTTGTATTTTTGTTGTTTTATTAATTAACTTTAAAAATAGCTATAATGATTGAAATCCATATATATGTTGTTTAATAGCTCAACATTAATATATAATCAGTGTTTTATAAGTTGCAAGACCCCTACTTGTAATGCATGTCATAAGTTACAAAATGTTAGGTATTGGGTCCGGTGACTACCCAATGGTATAATTATTAATTGCTGTAATTATATACATCAATTAATATAATATTATCAAAAAACATAAAGCCATCACGATAGTGAGCCAGTACCGTAGCCTATGGTCGCTTAAAACTTAATATATGTTGCTTGTTTAAATACTTTGTTTTAACACGACTAACATGCAATTACAGACTCTAAGTTGCACGATTTACATTATTAGATTATAAAAAAAAAAAACATTTGTATGTTCTAAGTTCTAAATGACCTAAATTTTGCCTACTTCAGTCAAAATGTTAATTAAAAACTAAAGCATCCTCTAGTGTGAAAGAAATAGTTATATCTTCTTCTACATTTATTCTACATTTATAAGGTAGAAGTTATATAGTGTTAGAAGACATAGAAAACGTTTTTCAAACATACAGCTTAATTTCATAATGAATTATAGCAAAATAACTAGAAAAGTTTCTGAGAACCGTCATCACCATACACATGAAATCATCACCGGTCGTCATTTTTTCCCGGTGATGATGGGTATGGTGTTGACGATTTGAGAGTTTCTTGTTTTTATTTCTAGAATACGAATAATAGTAGTTAATGTCTATGCTACACAATAAACTTCATGTAGTTTGCCATTCATTTCTGTAATTATTTCTAATATATCATTTGTACCTTTTTAAAACCAAAGCATAACGGTGATGATGCTCTGTTGTGACAAACTACGTTTTACAAATTTGTTCGTAATATTTCTCACGATTCAGTGATGTGACTTTATAGTGAAATTATTTTTGGCATTCTATACTAAAGTGAAAAATAGGGCAAGGACCTTTAGCAGTATTTCTTTGTTCATACACCGAGATAAGCTCACATTGACATTACCATGACGGTGTTGACGAATATTCGTGACAAAATTTTAAATATTTTTAAATGTACTTTCTCGGTGAAGGAATTATTGCATATTTTTTCATGTGTTAAACAACAACATGGAAAAGATATAAGTAAAAGAAAAATCGCAATCGTACGATAGGTATGCTATAATTTTCACTGCAAACAAAAAGGTTCAGATTTTTCCGGTCGACGGTGATGATTTTAGACACATAAAACATTTTATATAAAAAAAACTATTAAGTTATTGGAGATGGTAATTGAAGGAACATGAAGATAATAGTTCTTAAAAACATATAAAAAAGTTGCAACTCGCACAACCTACTAGTTTTTTTTATAAAGACCGAACCATAAGTTTTCGCTGGATTTTGAAATCCACCCCTGGACGCTTTACATTTCTGCTTCGATGTACATTGCTTGCTGCATCTCATAGCGTTAATCATATAACTTAAGAAGACATATTTAATTGAAAATGGCACCAAAACTAGCATGCGCTCATTGTAAGAAGATTATTCTAGACAAACATTTTTTGACGTGTTCGCTTTGTGGACGATCTTATGACCTGAATTGCACACACTCAGAAAAACTTTACGACCTGATGGACAAGGAACGCAGAGCGTCGTGGTCTTGTTCTAGATGTCGTAAGCAGAAAGACCAACCGAAGAAAGCGAGTACACCTATCATTACGAAAAAGAAGGTCACCAAACCTATTACGTCAAAACAAGACATAAAAAAACAAGAAGTAAAGCCAAAAGAAACATCTCCTGCACCCCTACCTCAGAGATCGACCGAACCCCAACAGCTCAACTTCTCTGTAGACAATGTTACGGTAAGGAAATATAATGTACCTGTGCATAATTCATTTGATTCTTTGACCGACGAGGAATTCGATAGCTCCATACTTCGTAATGACACGCTCAACAGAAGCTGCCCAGATTTGACAATTAATTATAAAAATGAAGTTGAAGAGTTAAAGATAAAAATAATGCAACTACAAGAGAAACTTGAATTTGCTGATAGTTATAGTACTACACTTTTAGTCGAAAACGATAAATTAACCCAACAGCTATCGGAATGCAACCGGCAAATCCAACAGCTGAAGGAAATCTGTAAATCTACGTCTAAATTCACAAAACCAGCAAAAACCAAAAGTGAGAACAAACAGCAATCTTCTCAAACGAGTTTCAACAGTGCAAATTTGGATCTTGGAGTAGGAAAGTCTGCTCAAGCATCACAAAGTCCTCCGACTATAACTCCCATTCCCGCATCTAGCGCTGAATACGGACAAAAAATAACGGTAAACTGCGAAAACTTGCCTGGTAAAATATATATCCTAGGGGGTGGGCAAAGCAAAGGACTCGCGATCACACTACTGAGGTCAAGGCAGAACACGCAGTACCAGAAATACGAGGTAACATCCACTGTAAAACCTGACGCGCGTTGTGAGGAGATACTGAAATCACCAGAAACTTTAAGTGCTAGCTGTAATGATGTTATTATTATAAACATAGGTGAATGTGATTGTAACCCATTAGCATTACTTGCAGAGCTCAGCGCGTTTATAAAAATGCGCCCTAAAGCCTTTATTATTGTTACTGGTGTGAAAAAGAGTATATACTTAAACGAATGCACACTGAATAACACGATGAAATTGCTTTGCAAACTTTTTGACAACTGTACGTTTTTGGACGTCACAGACCTAACCTATAATGTAAACCTTAAGTATAAGTTATGTTCAAAGATTAATTTTCTCATCGACTTTCGGGACTATTCGAATAAATATTTGAGTTACAACAATTTGCAAAAAACGAGGAACTGTAACCCGAATAATCAGGCTGATACATCACACCATGCGGAGGTACGGTGCAATAAAGGTACTATTCCTTATTATTTTAAATACACCTCGCATAATATTTACGGCAACACAGGGACAAGGTTAACACAAAGAGTTATCACTGATTACTTCCCAAAAAGCTGTAAAAGGGCTAATACACCACAACTAACACAACAAAAAAGTACAAGGTTAACACAAAAATACATTACTGATCACTTCCCGAAAAGCTGTGAACGGGCTAATACACCACAACCAACACAACAAAAAAACAACCCATTTTTTCGTACCTCAAAGTAATTTATTCTCAATCCTTCACCAAAATATAGCAGGTTTTATGAGTAAAATAGAATTGCTAGAATTAACACTAGACGAATTGGTTGAAAATAATAAGAAGTTTGACGTATTATGCCTCACTGAAACATTTATTCGACAGGGTAATGAAGGGAATTTGCGCGTGCCTGGCTACCGGCTGGCAGCGTCCTATTCTAGGTCGCACCAAAAGAGAGGTGGCGTTTGCATACTTTGCGCGAATCACATTCAATCGCGAGAGCTGTTACTTGTGAAAGAGTTTGCTGTAAATTACGTATTTGAAGGCTGCGGCATAGAAATACCGTCAATAAAGTGTATAGTGATTTGTATTTACAAAACTCCAATCATCTTTTCTACATAAATTGGAAATCCTCATGAGCAAGTTAAAACATAAATTAAAATATAAAATAATTATTGCTGGGGACTTTAACATAGACCTACTAAAGACCACAGAGAATTCAACTGAACTTAAAAGAATTGCTCACAACAATAATTTTGTACTTCATATACTTCGCCCCACACGGAAAGATTCATGCCTGGATCAAATATTATCAAATATTTCAGAGGCTCGAGGCGAAATCCTTGATTTAGGCCTGTCGGATCATGAAACAGCCCAGACCCTAACGTTCAGTGTACGTAATATACAAAAACCGCGCTTGAGTTTTTATCGCTATAAAAGAGACTACAGTTTAGATAACATAGCAAAATTCAACGAATGCCTTAATAGTTTGTCATGGTCTGACGTGTACACTGAAGGTGATGCGACAGTGGCATTCAATAGTTTTTATGATACGTTTATACTATTTTATAAATTATGTTTCCCAGTTAATAAAGTAAAATTTATATTAAAACCTAAAAATAGTGTGTGGTTTACAAGAGGTATTAAAAATTCTGTAAAAACAAAAAGAAGACTGCGCTTCAGTTATTACAGAACACCGAAGAACCATGCTAGCGCTTTGCCAAGTAAAACTAAATTTAATAATTACTCTAAGCTTCTCAAGCGCTGCATAAATCAAGCTCAAAAACTTGTGAACATTAATCATATACATCGATCCAAGAACATGTGTAAGGCAACATGGGAGGTAATATTATAATTTACTTTAATAATGAACCATTAAACAAATAAATATAAATATTGTATAAAAACTTATAAACTAAAAGTATCTAACTATTCTAAATTAATAAAAATAAAACATCCCTAAACCTAAACTACAATAAAAAATCACCCCTCGGCAAGGTCCCGTAGACGCTGGCAGCATTACCACGCTGAATTGCAATGCTTATGCGCTGTGCGAGGAAGCTGCCAGCCCTACGGTCCCCAGTCACATCCACCAGCCTCTTTGATATCGCTCCGAAAAATTTCAGGGCACTGGGACCCCATGGGCCGAGTGTTTCCACACCAAAAGGGGTAAAGCTATATTCTTGGCCGATGCGGCTGTACTTAGCCCTTTTTCTTCGCTCAGCCGCATCCGCAGCTGCACCCGGTGAGACGGAGGTGCCATGAAGATGGGACGGGGCCAGTGTATCGACGCATGTAGCATCCCACACCAACACCCGCCCCATCTCCCATGGAATCAATGACATGCCGTCCGGCCTCTTACCATCGTCCCTGAGGACGCCGGAGGGCTCCAGCAAAGCCGGCACGTTAGCGCTGGCGAGCGCGCGTCGCAAGATGTCGTTGAGGGACGAGTGCCTGGAAAAACGCCCAGCACTCTTCTGGCACGAAAGTCCGTGGTGGCCGCGAACATCGACATCGGCACCACAAGGGCACCGATGAGGAGCACAAACACGGACACCCAGCCGCAAACAGGTTGCCACGCGCATGGTGTTGGGTTCCAAAAAGGTACCGGTGTGCACCGAAGGAAAAGCGTGCAACCAGGCCCCGGCCTCTCTACGGGACCTTGCCGAGGGGTGATTTTTTATTGTAGTTTAGGTTTAGGGATGTTTTATTTTTATTAATTTGGAGGTAATTAAGAACATAACCACTAACAACATAGGTGGGACAAACATCGAGAAACTGGTTGTCGAAGGTAGTCCTATATCAAGTCCTACTGACATTGCAAATACTTTTAATGACTTTTATATAAATTTGACTAACGTAAATAATAATCCTAAACCGAAGCCTGACATCTCACTAATCAATTGTAATAATGCTAATATGTTCTTATCGCCGACAGATGAAAATGAAATTCGTAAATTTATTGACACTCTAAATCCGACTAACTCAGCGGGCTATGACGAAGTCCAAACTAAAATATTAAAAGGGTGTAAACAAAGTATTGCTGCAGTCATAAGCTACCTAGTAAACTTGTCATTCACTTGTGGAGTCTTCCCGGAGCCCTTAAAACTCTCTCTTGTTAAGCCACTTCACAAAAAAGGTAGTAAAGAATGCGTAGAAAACTACCGACCAATTTCGCTGGTACCTATTATCTCGAAAATATTTGAGAAGGCGTTTCACGAATGCCTATTGTCATTTTTAAATAAGTTTAATGTATTGAAATCCGAACAATTTGGATTTCAAAAGGGTAAATCAACATCACTAGCTGCCTTTACGCTGACAAACAAGATTTTAGGTCACTTGAACCAGAGCTTACCAGTAACGACTATTTTCTTCGACATGACTCGAGCTTTCGATTTTGTGTGCCACGAGACACTCCTGGTTAAATGCGAGCTCTACGGTATCAGAGGTGTAGTTAATGAATGGCTCAGAGACTATTTACGCACTAGGAATCAATTTGTGGAAATATCTCAAATCGACTCGGCCAACACGATTGAGGTTTATAGGTCTTCCACGAGAGTGAACAAGGTCGGCGTACCGCAGGGGAGTATCCTGGGTCCTCTGCTTTTTTTACTGTACATTAACGACCTACCGAATGTGATAAATTTTGACTGTATACTCTTCGCGGATGACCTATCGGTCGTCATACCATGTAGTGATGACAAAACGTATAATAGTGACATAAACAAAACAATCGCTGATGTAATAAACTGGTTGCATAGGAACAATCTTCAAGTAAATATATCAAAAACCACATTTGTCCAGTTTATAAATAGAAATGGCAAAAAGCAACAACTGACTGTAACTTTCGCAGATCAGGTAATAACGGAATCAAGTCAGACAATGTTTTTAGGCATTTGTTTAGATGACAGATGTTCTTGGGGTGAGCATATTAATAAATTGTGCAGTAAAATTAACACGTTTGCTTATGCGTTTTGGAAATTGGCTAAAATTAGCACCAAGCAGACCGCAATACAGGCCTATCACGGCTATGTTTGCTCACTCCTCAGATACGGCGTTCTCCTCTGGGGAAATTCAACCCATGCAAGACGCGCACTTTTAGCACAAAAACAGTGCATCAGGGCGATCTGTGACGTAGACGTCTTAACATCTTGTAGGCCGCTATTTATAGACCTGAATTTATTGACTGTGCCATGTATCTATATCTATGAAGTTTGTTTATTCGTTAAGGCCCACCCAGAACTCTTCAAAACTTTCAAAGATATATGCAACTTTCCTACAAGGTACCCAAATCGTCTGGCTGGTCCTGGCCGTAAGACACAATTGTACAGCAATAACGCATACTGTAAGTCCATTGACATATTTAATTGCCTACATGATGACATTAAAGATTTGCCTATCAGTTTATTTAATCGTAAACTTAAGAACTGGCTCATTCAAGAATGTTTTTACTCTGTTGAAGAATATTTTGATTACTTTAGACATCAAACTTGACATTTTATGATATAAGAAATTAGTTATTGAATCTGTATTGTAGTTATGACATTAGTAATTTAATTGTAATTTTGACATTTTAATAATACGCTAGATATAAGTGCACTAGATTGTTAGATTTAAGTACTCTAAGTACGTACCGTTGCATGCTTCTTTTTATATTTAGGTATTTTCTAGAATAGTTTTGCATGCCAGCTTTTGGTGGAATGTGTGTGACCACGATATACTTTTATAACATCTTTTTGTACCACATTTTAAAGCGAAATAAAGATATTTGTATTTTGTATTTGTATTTGTTTGATACTTTACCTCTGAAGATAGTTGGAGTTCTGTATTGAACAGTTTGGAAAGGTGGTAGTTTCCCAAATTGCGTTTGTTGGTGAACATTACCAGCTCCGTCTTGCGGGGATTGACTGTGAGTTCGTTGTTAACGCACCAGCGCTCCACGATGGCTAGTGCAGAGCGGGTGACATCGCATACCGTACCTGAGTGGTTGCCGCTCGTTAGTATCACTATGTCGTCAGCATAGCCGATTGTGTAGTAGTGATTGTTGTTTAATGTTGTTATGAGGTCGTTCACCACTAGGTTCCATAAGAGTGGCGATAGAACTCCCCCTTGGGGGCATCCCTTCGCCACTAATGCCTGCTGTGTCTCGCCTGTCCCAAGTTTTATGACCCTCTGGCTCAACATGTTGTTTATCCATTTGGTCATAACTGCATTCGCACCGTGTCTTACCAGTGCTGCTGCAATGCTGCTGAACCTATTTATGGCCTGTTTATGGCCCACTGCGTGCGCTGCGGGCTGATTACCTCATGTGTCTGCTGCCACTCGTCCTCCGACGGAGTGGTCTCCTCCTCCTCCCAACTTACTGGGTGCGATATCACGCAGTCCGGGAAGTGTGTTTGCACTAGGACCCGTTCCGCCTCCTCCGGTGTGTTGGTGAGAGAGTTGTCAGGCTTACGTAGGGATCCCAAGGTTATGGTTGAGTTGTTGGAGAGAACCTTCCTTACCCTGTTAGCCTGCATGGTGGTCTCAATGTCTGTACAGAATTTGCGCCAGGAGTTTGTGCTTCTGTACCTGAGACGTTTCTTGTACTTGGCCTTGGTGGACTTGTAGCTATCCCAGTCCTCATCAGTGCCAGTGTTCATAGCTCTGTTTAGTTGTCTCCTCATCTTGCCTCTGAGTCTCTCCAGCTCAGGTCCCCACCAGTTGTTCTTCCTTCCACTTCTAGTTGATGGGGTAGTTAAGGGACATGCCTGATGGTAGCAATCCAGGATGGTGTCTGTAAGGGTGCTTACCTGTTCTTCTATCTCAGCTATGCCTTCTATCCTCTGGGGACCCTCCTGCTGTTCCAGTATTGTGTTTAACCGCAGGGTGTAGAGGTCGAGATTAGTCCTACGTGGGTCCCTTCTAGGCACTGCTGTGAGTGTTTTTACCTGAATGTCGAATCGAATCCATCTGTGGTCTGAGCACGACATCTCCTCCGATACATGCCAGCCTGATATGTGTTTCGATGCTTCTTCAGATGCTAGGGTCAGGTCAATGATTGTCCTGCTGCGCCTGTTTATGAATGTCGGTTTCGAACCTGTGTTAAGGAGGTTGAGGTTTGTAGTAAATAGGTACTCGACGAGCTTCTTACCTCTCTCGTTACCTGTTTCCATGCCCCATAGGGGGTGGTGTGCGTTTGAGTCGGTTGCCACGACGAGTTCGAGCCCCGCCTCTTCGCAGTAGTTGACCAGCCTTGTCATGTCGTGCGGTGGTGGGTCGTCCGCCTCAGGCATGTACACAGAGGCTACGATCATCTTCTGCAGGCTGGTGTCTTGCGCTCCGTGTAGCCTTATGGCGCACACGTCTCTAGAACAGAAGCTCATTAGAGGTTGCACATGTATATCTTTAGTTGTGTATATGCAGGCCCGGGGGTTATCCGGACCCGAGTAGACTGTTAGCTTACCTCCTAAGTTACGGAGACCGCAGACAGAGCCCCTTCTGACCCACGGCTCCTGGATCAGAATTATGGCTGTTGTGTTGACCTCCAACCACTTCCGGATCTGAGCCGTTGCGGTTTCGCTGTGGTGGAGGTTGGCTTGGAGGAATCTACCACTGGGCGAAGGGGGTTCCTCCACAAGGATCGCCCTCCTTCGCCGACATCGGCTCCTCCTCCCCCTTGCCGATGGCCAACTTACCCAGCTCCTGCGCGCATTCCCCCTCACTCTCCGAGGAGTCACGAAGAAGTTCTTCTTCGTCCTTCTCGGGGAAGGAAGGGGACTGCGCTGGGGCTCGCGATTCAGGCTCCTGGACCTCGTCTACAGGTGCCTGCGTCGCCGCGCAAGTGTCCATGGGCTCGGCTGGTGCATTGGCTGCGCTATCAGTGGCGGCAGTGCTGGTAGGAGGCGGTTGCTCCCTGAATTTTCCCCGTGACCCCTCAAACTTAACGTATACCGAACCCAGCATGAAGCCAAGCCGGCGTCCGCGGTTTACCAGGGGCTGCACGACTGTTTCCGGCACACTGACGACAGCGAATGTCTCCGCTCCCTGCACCTCTCGCCGGTTGAGCAGCCAGCGGTCTATTTTCGCCCACGGGTTCTGATAGCGGAGGGCTCGGCCAACCTCGCCGAAGTCCTCCCAGACGCCCGGGAACAGGATTCCGCAGCGTACTCTTTTGGGTACCTCGCTCTGGCGCTTGACCACCACCTTCTCCCCCTCATCGAGGGTGATGGTAGCCACGCTGCGCTTGAGCCATGCTAGAGTAGCCTGGTCCTCGCACCACAATCTTAGGGAGCCATTCGCCCATACGGGCCTGCCTCTGAAGAGTGGGCCTGCGGGAAGGCTTGCGGTGGGCTGCCTGGCTTCCTGCGAGAGCAGGGCTAGCAGCTGCCTCTGGACCTCATCCGACTGCTGCGAGGTCAGGTGTCCCGAGGTGGCAGTGGTCACTGCCACCAGCAGGTCAGCCTTTGCCGCCTCTGCGTAGTCGGCATGGGGGGTTTCTCCAGGCGGTCCAGTCCTCTGCCTCTTAGGCTCGCCTCTGGGAGATATAGTCTCGTCCAGACGAGCCCTTTTGGCAGAAGACCGTGCACCCTGGCTGCTCTCCCCCTTGGTCCTGGCCTTCACCCTCTTTTCCTGGGGAGGGGCACGGTTCGCTGCTGGTAGACCAGCTGCTGCCTGCGCCTGGCCCTTGCCAGGGGCGCCTTGTTGAGGCGCCGGGGCGGTGTTGTTGAGAGCGGCTTGCCTCTCCCTTCGCTTCCGTCTCTGTTTCCTGTTAAGCTTGTGCGGCTTAGCCGCAGCAGGAACAGGGGGAGGCGGGGGCACTGGAGTTTCCACCCGTCGGTCGGGCTTCCACTTCCGCGCCTTTCTGGACACCTGGACGGTCCAACCCGCCTCCAGCTGAGCAGAGATGGGGTCCAGCGCTGGTTCCATCACTGGGGTCTGCTCCGTGGCAGGGGGTTTCCCTCCTGTCGGAACAGCGCCCGTGGATGTCCCCGGTGTTGGCAGAAGGGCTTGGGTACGCTGTGGTACCGAACCTACTGGTTTAGGCGTCCACGTAGCAGGTTTGCGTGCCTTTGGTTTCCCGGCGGCTCTAATCCCTGCTGCGGGCTGCCCCTTGCGAGGCGGTGCTGTCGAGACAGCGCCACCACGGGGTGTGTTGTGTGTGTGTGTGTAACGTATCGGTACTGTCGGGACAGCGCCGTGTGTAGTGGTGCTTGGCAGGGTTGTTTGTGCATCCCTGTAAGCACGTGATGAGGAGGGAGGAACTATCGGGACAGCTCCGTCTCCTCGTGTAGTGTTGTGTTGGGTGGAGGTTCCGGGTACAGCCGAAGCTGCGCCGTTTCCCTCCGGTGTTGGGGCGCCTTCCGGTTTCCCTTCCGGCACCCGCGGGGTTTGGGATCTTGTAGTTTCCATTTTTTTGAAATGTATAAAATTCACCTCGCGAGCTTCCCGCCCTCCATGGAGCCCGCACCTTTGGGGATGTCACTTTGGACACCAGGAATACCCAAGAGGTATAGGTGTGTAGAGGTGAGACTCATGCGCGACATCGGGAGCTGCAGACACGTGGCTGAGAGAGACGATACTATCTCTCCCAGTGGTTCCACGCGCCCTTGCCCCGTCAGCATGGCCGAGTCCCTGGCATCCTCCCAGAGGACGCCCCTCCCCACACCTCGCCTGCGGACCGTACCACCTCGACCGTACGGGACGCGTGTCCAATACCCTGCAGTGGCTAGTTGCAGGGCCACCGTTTCGCCGGAAATTCGGACCAAAAAGGGCATATTGGCCCACAGGGGATAACTAACCCCGACCCCCTGCAGGCCTCGGCCCCCAGGACTCCTGCATCCCCGCTTACGGCGCTCTACTGCGCAGGACTTACGCAGGCAGGTGAGTGTAGTCCGCTTAAGTCACCTACACCTTAAGCGGAACCGGGAGGTCCGTATAACATAGCTAGCAATCTGATCGAAATCATATTGCTAGCCATGCCATTCGGCTCTCCAGAGTGTGTCATAACCCGCTTGGGTTTTCAGGTCCTCACGGGTTATGACGGAGGTCCGTATAGCATAGCTAGCAATTTGATCGAAATCATATTGCTAGCCATGCCTTACAGGACTCTCCAGAGTTTGTCGTACTCCGTTCGGGTTTTCAGGTCCTCACGGGTTACGACGTCGCCTTCATACTCAGCTACTGGTGGTCCGGGGCAGATGGAATGTGCGACGCCCGACCGACCACCAGCATTATCAGGGTGTACGACCCACCCCATGAGTGGGATGGGTTCGGCCATGGCCTGCGGCGGCAGAGCCATGGCCGACGGGGACGTGTATGATAGACTTGAGGGAGTAGGCGTTGTAAGCCCAGCGTCGCACACCTGAACTACGTACCTACCCCCCCCTACACCCCTGTCTGTGTCTAAGTAAAGCGACATTCGCGACATGGCGATGCGACACAGACAGCGACAGCCCGTAAACTTTACTTGATATCTTTTCTAAATATCGGGTGAGTAAATAACAGAGGTCTATTATAGGTATATGCGTGTATATTGCACTATTTGCACTCTACTGAACTAACTAGCCATGGACTAACTAAACATGGACGCTGAAAGCTAGGCTAAGGGATAGGATTGACGCATTCGAGATGTGGTGCTGGCGTAAAATGCTGGGAGTGTCATGGACTGAACACCGCACCAATGCTTCAATCCGAAGCCAACTAAAAGTCCTCACTCCTCTCTCTGTAGTCTGCTTGCGGAGAGCTCTTTCTTTCTTTGGACACGTGGCGAGACGAGAATCACACAACCTCGAGAAAATCATAATGATTGGCCGTGTCGAGGGAACAAGAAGTAGAGGCAGAGCTCCAACTCGCTGGACGGATCCTCTCCTGGAGGCAATTAATAGTGGCACACAGTCCGCACTTCATCAGGCTCAGAACAGAGCAGCCTGGAGACTTCTTATAGATAGCGCTACTTATGGTGGTCACGACCCTCAGCTGTGAGGATAACGACGAAGAAGAAGAAGAACTAACTAGAAAGTTGATCATTACAAACTGGACAGGTGGAAATATATTTTTGTTTTTATATTTCAAGCGTTGAAGTTAATCATAATATTTATGATGTGTTAATTAAACCTGAAAGTACTTTACAGTTTCGTAAGTATCGCACATTGCTTTGCCATAAAGATAAGTTAAGCTAGTTCTTGACTTTACGGCGCTATAAAATTTTGAATTATGGGGTATTAAAGCTTTTTGTAGCCAATGCTCTAGGTTTCACGTGTAATTTAAATAAATAAGTATAGGTACATTAGGTAGGTGGAAGTAGGTAGAGTCGGACACAGTCAACTCTGCATGCGATGACAAAAAAAGGGGACATCTTACACAGATCAACCTAGCCCCACTAAACAAAGCTTGTACTATGGGTGCTAGGCGACGATATATGTACATACTTTTGAATGATTCACGGTTAGTTTCACTAGACTTATATACATAGATACATACTTATACATAGGATACACCCATGACTCAGGAGCAAATATTTGTGTTCATCACACAAATAAATGCCCTTACCGGGATTCGAACCCAGGACCATCGGCTTCACAGGCAAGGTCACCCACTAGGCCATCGGTCGTCTAATTGTAGCAATGTCATAATATGACGTTTACAAGCACACTCCCTCACTTTGTTCTATTCAAGATGGAATGTTAGCTTAGACGGACTCTACCTGCCTAATGTGCAAAAGATAAGTATTGTATAAGCACGCTAATGTAAGAACGGCAAATTGACAATCTCAGGGCTTTAACATCTTGACAGATGATTTATGCAGCGTCTGTAAGCGACGAACGTCTCTCGTGAGTCTCGTTGCTGTATAAACCAATGCGGGACCGGCATTTGCGACCGCATATGTGGCAGCTGAAGCAGAGAGCCATGTTGGCATCATCAGGTGGATTGTGCCTTTTTGCGCGTTTTCGGGCGAGGTCTTGGAACCATGCGTTGTCGTGGATTTCGCGATCTTTCGCATGGCACCCCTCCATCCATCGCGATCTGACGCGAGCTCCTCCCAAGTGTCCCTATCGATATCAAATTGAAATTGACAATGCAAAAATTTTGATATTGCAAATGACAATAGGCATTGTGAAAATTATGTGAAGCGCATTGCAGCTAGTCAGGTACCTAGTGGTTAATATAATTTAAATGACCTAGCCAAGTACCTATCAATCGTAATGTCAAGTAGTTGAATTAGATTACTCATATCGATTAGCCGCTGGGAACGTGTACAGCTGTCTCTAACCTAGAGTTCATAAAATATTCTTGACCACTTTAACTGAAAATAGAAGTTTTTCACAATGGTAGCCCACAGTTGAGAACCACGGACTGTTATTTGACTAACCTATGAATTATGGTACGCTGACAAATTTGTTTGTTAAGAATATTTTAGTACAGTCACCTGCAATAATAATAATAATATGTTACTCTTCGAGGGCCGCAAAATATGTCACACGCTCTTATGGTTCTACAAATAAGATCGTGTCAGATATTTTTGCTGCCTTCGATGTGTAACATTTTGTTGCAGGTGACTGTACTAAAACATTCTTAAACAAATTTGACAGCGTACCAACCTAAAGGTGAAATAAATTTAAGGAGTCCTGCAAAAAGGTGAAATAGGTCCTGAAAAGGTCAGATCCAAGTTTTCACTGCTGAACAAAAACCTCTGCCATCGATTACCACAAAGTGTCGTCTTGCGTAGCTCGCATCTACCAGCTCCCACCAACTCAAGGTTGTCCACCTAACTTGGTCGCCGCTCTAGAACTTTAATGCCCAATAGCCATCCTTTATTTTGTCTATGTGAGTATGTGACCCACACAATTGCCACTTTAAACGAAACGATTAGTAAATTGTTCGCCGATGACAATACGAACAGTAGGTATTCATTTTCATAGGATTAGCCATAGTACCTACCTGTATTAAATAGTTATGTTATTTTGTATTTTAATTAAGTAAGCAGCTAGAACCTACAAGAGTAATCAAGTTTGAACCTCGTTAAACATAAAATCAGTACAATTAAGCTCCGTTCCTTTCGTGGTTAATAATCATTAATATATAATCTCGGGTTTTCTGCAAAAAGTTGAGTATATTATGCAGTAAAAATAAAAAAAGTTATAGGTATGCAGTATCGTTGTGTAGCTTAGTGTTAGTTATAATGGCGATGGCCAAGTCATTATATTATGTACAGTCGCCATCAGATATATCGGAGCGGCCAAGGTGCTCACAAATATCGGAACACGCCTCTATTGTCAGGGCGTTAGAGCGCGTGTTCAGATATTGTGAACACCTTGGCCGCTCCGATATATCTGATGGCGACTGTATTAAAAAATAAAGACTGGTTTCACCTTACATCTCAAAACTTTTTTTGTGGTAGAAGAACTGCGTTGCGAGACTTGCACCAGGTTTTTACATGTAACTAGGTACATACCTAATGTTTTTTGTGGGTATGGAGTATTAGGTAATTAGTGCATGAATGCTCGCGAGTCTTCGTGACCCGTTAATATTCAAGCTTGTTTTTGCGTTTTCTTTACAAGGTAGGTATAGTCGTATCATCGAGAGCGTGGAATTGCATATGTAGTACGTAGTATTGTTTGTTTACAGGCATTCTATATTTGAATTTTCTATTTTCTTGTACTATCAGCATACAACCACTACAAATGCAATTCCATCTTCTCGATAATTCAACTATAATACATTCTTAACGAGGCATCAAGACTCGAATTTGCTCTTACTTACAGCACTAGTTAGCAAATTGGCGTGTTACGTGTTTGTATCTAATATGTGGTATTATCTATGAAAAGGGACCTTATTGTCGATGGCGCTTACGACACTAACATCGATGAGCACTAAACGTAGTAGTTTAAAATTGGTGATTCTGGCCCATTTTAGTTATTTTGATTTCCAATTTAGCAATTAAGTTTCTTTGATTACCACCACCATATTTACAGACTTTTACAAGGATTTCATGCATTATTTTCTAGTATGTATAAGTCCTTGAACTACGTTATTGCTTGTCAGAAACACGACGGCTCATTATTTTCTCGATAGAATCTTAAGTTGAAAACATGCCTAACACTGTCTTTATTTCCTTATGTTAGAAGTACTAGGACGAAAATGTATATGAAACTTACTTCAGTCGATAGCTTTTAAGTAAATCTTCATTATTGCTTGTCCTTTTATCGATACGTTAATTTTTTCATTCATCATTTGATGAATTCAACATTTTGCCTACTAAATTACACCCTACGCGGCAATACCTTGCGCCTATTCCTCACGCCAGTACGCCCGTGACCACTGTCAGCGTCGGACCTGTGCTAGTTTAGCGGACGTTTCATAAAATGGGTAATCACAGTATAAATATGCAAATATGTTATACACACAATGTTTTTCAACATACTTACGAAGAAAAGCAAAATAATTCTTAAATACGGTGACATTTCAGACATTCGTCCGTCATATTGTCATTTTATAACAAGTTGGGCAGCAAAGGCACACACCCATCTAACCAATCCGGAATTCAGTCACGATTGATAAATTGTGTAAACATATTTTAAAAGGCTATAAAATTAATCAAATTGAATAATTTAGACTGGTCACATTTTTGTAAAAATCGATTTCTACTGGCAAAACATATTACTTTTTGGCAACCGGGTTTTTTAACCTAATTAGACCCCGCTGAATCCGAATTTGCCGGTTGCTTGATCGAATTCTTGACTGGAAGTGAGATATGTGATATTAAAGGTCCCTTTTTTTAGTTTTTCGTAAATAACTCGTAAACGGTGGCCAATATAAAAAAAATGAACTAATAATCTACACAAAATTTTCAATAAAAAAGATTCAGTACATTTTTAGCAGGGATCAATATTTAAAAAGACAATAAAGAGGGAAAGTTAATTATAATAAATTCTAAGGTTCCTTGTTTTTATTTTTTCGTTAATAATTTGAAAAGTATGACTCATAGCAAAAACAAATCTTACACATAAATCATCATCATCATCATCATCATCTCAGCCATAAGACGTCCACTGCTGAACATAGGCCTCCCCCTTGGACCTCCATACGTGCCGGTTGGAAGCGACCCGCATCCAGCGTCTTCCGGCGACCTTAACAAGATCGTCTGTCCATCTTGTGGGTGGACGTCCTACGCTGCGCTTGCTAGTCCGTGGTCTCTACTCGAGCACATTTCGACCCCATCGGCCATCTTCTCTGCGTGCAATGTGGCCTGCCCATTGCCACTTCAGCTTGCTATTCCGGTGGGCTATGTCGGTGACTTTAGTTCGTCTACGGATCTCCTCATTTCTGATTCGATCACGTAGAGAAACTCCGAGCATAGCCCTCTCCATAGCTCGTTGAGCGACTTTGAGTTTTGAGATGAGGCCGGTAGTGAAAGACCACGTTTCGTAGCCGTAAGTCATCACTGGTAACACACATTGATTAAAGACTTTCGTCTTGAGGCACTGAGGTATGTCGGACGAAAAGACATTACGTAGTTTCCCGAACGCTGCCCAACCGAGTTGGATTCGGCGGTTGACCTCTTTCTCGAAGTTGGACCTACCTAATTGGACTACTTGTCCTAGGTAGATGTACGAGTCAACAACTTCGAGTACCGAGTTCCCAACAGAGACTGGGATGGGCACAACATTGGCATTTGACATAAGTTTCGTCTTGTCCATGTTCATTTTCAAGCCCACCCGTTGTGAAACTCGGTTGAGGTCATCGAGCATCATGCTGAGTTCCTCCATCGACTTTGCCATGACTACGATATCGTCGGCAAACCGAAGGTGAGTGATGTATTCGCCGTTGATGTTGATGCCAAGTCCTTCCCATTCCAGGAGCTTGAAGGCGTCTTCCATTACGGCAGTAAACAGTTTCGGAGAGATAACGTCTCCCTGCCTTACGCCTCTTTGCAATGGAATCGCCCTCGTGCTCTGCTCCTGTACTCGGACCGACATGGTGGCGTTATTATACAAACACTTCAACACTTCGATGTACCGATAGTCAATATGGCATCGCTGAAGAGACTCAAGCACCGCCCATGTTTCCACCGAATCGAAGGCTTTCTCATAGTCCACAAACGCTAAGCATAATGGCAAGTTATACTCTTCGGTCTTCTGTATAACTTGCCGCAGCGTATGGATGTGGTCTATGGTACTATAGCCTTTTCGGAAACCGGCTTGTTCGGGAGGCTGGAAGTCATCAAGTCTGTGTTCGAGACGGTTCGTGATGACCCTTGAAAACAGCTTATAGACATGGCTCAGAAGCGTGATGGGTCTGTAGTTCTTCAATAGGTTGTTATCACCTTTTTTGAAGAACAACACCACCTCGCCTCTATTCCATGTTTCAGGCGTTATGCCCTCGGACAAGGCGGAATTAAAGAGCTTCTGGAGGACTTTAAGTACCGGTGTTCCACCCGCTCTCAGAAGCTCTGAAGTGATTTCGTCTTTGCCCGGCGCCTTGTTGTTCTTAAGCTGCTTCAGGGCCATCCTAATCTCGTACAGACTGATGTCCGGGATATCTTCGGTATAATGTCGGGACAGCTTGGCTCTTGGATCTCCTACCAAGCTGTCAACGGGCTTTGCGATCGAAGTGTATAACTGTCCATAGAACCTCTCGATCTCACCTAAAACCTCCGCTTTGCTCGACGCTATGCTGCCATCTTCCCGTTTCAGCTTTGTCAGCTGGCTTTGCCCAATAGATTGCCTTGCTTTGCTTGCGTTGCTTTGTCCTTTGCGAACACTTTGGAGCCTTGGTTTCGCTCAATAGTCTCTTTAATACGGTTAGTATTAAAGAGACGCAGATCATGTCGCAAGGACTTAGATATACGTCTATTGAGCTGCCTATATGACTCCGCGTCATCGGGAGACTGCAACTGTAGCGAGCGTCGTTCAGCCATGAGGTTTAAGGTTTGCTCGGTCAATTTCTGAGGTCTATCTTTACGGCGGGGTCTAAAAAACTTAGACCCTACTGTGTGGACTGTTTCCACTAGCCCGTCGTTGATTTCGTCCACTGAAGCCAAGTTCTCTAGGCAAGCAAAGCGGTTAGAGAGCTCGAGTTGAAAGCTTTCGGGGTTTTGAACATGGGCTCGAGTAGGTCGGAGCGTAGACTTCATCAGGCTGGACCTTTCAAGTTTAATATTGATATTCAGTGTGCCTCTTACGATTCGGTGATCACTACCGGTCTTTACCCTGTTGATCACACATAAATAATAAACATAAAATTTCCTACAAGAAACATGTAGAACACTTTTCGCTAGGATCAATATTTAAAAAGACAAAGCAGCCGGTAAGTTCATTACAATCAATTTTAAAGTCCCTTTTTAGTTTTTTGTAAATAACTCGTAAACGGTGTCCCATAGCAAAATAGGTTTTATGAATAAATAATCTACATAAAATTTCCTGCAAAAAACATCTGAACACTTTTCTCTAGGATCAATATTTAAAACGATATTAAAGGAAGAAAGTTCATTACAATCAATTCACATGTCACTTTTTTTAGTTTTTAGGGTCCCGTACCTCAAAAGGAAAAAACGGAACCCTTATAGGATCACTCGTGCGACTGTCTGTCTGTCTGTCCGTCTGTCACAGCCCATTTTCTTCAAAAGTACTGGACCAATTAAGTTGAAATTTGGTACACACATGTAAATTCGTGACCCAAAGACGGACATCTTACGTAAACAAATGAATTTTAAACATGGAGGCCACTTTTTAGCCAAGGGGGGTTAGTTAACATTAAGAACCTATTTTGCTATGGGCCACCGTTTACGAGTCATTTACGAAAAACTTAAAATAGGGACCTGGAAATTGATTATAATTAACTTACCCCCTTTAATACCTCATTAAATATTGATCGTAGCGAAAAAGTGTACAAAACCTTTTTTGTGGACAATTTTATGTTCAATATTTATGTATAATATTTTTTGCAACTGCCCCCGTTGCAACCGTTTACGAGTTATTTACGAAAAAAAAGCGACCTGTGAACTGAATGTGATTAACTTTCTTCCTTTAATATCGTTTTAAATATGGACCCTAGAGAAAAGTGTTCAGATGTTTTTTGCAGAAAATTTTATGGAGATTATTTATTCATAAAAACCTATTGTGCTATGGGACACCGTTTACGAGTTATTTACAAAAAACTAAAAAGGGACTTTAAAATTGATTATAATTGACTTACCGGATGCTTTGTCTTTTTAAATATTGATCCTAGCGAAAAGTGTTCTACATCCATGCATCCGAGTATTTATGTGTTTTGGCTAGTCTGGGGTTTATGCCTGCAATTGATAAACCTACGAGGAACAATAGCTGTTTGGATCACTTCTTTGTAAGGTCAGTGAGGAATTTTGCGTCAGTGGTCTGTGTCTCTGACATTACAGACCATGACCTAGTTATGATCGGTATCTCAATCCCCAATAAGGTTAATATTACAAAGCCATCCAAAACTGTGATCAGCCAGGATTTTGAAGCCATCGGAGCGGCGCTTAAAGAAGAAAACTGGCACACAGTCACTAGTAAAACATCAGCTAATGAAGCCGCAGAAGCCTTTTACTCCATATTGTCTAACCTAATTTCAAAACATTCTTCATGCAGATCAGTTAGTAATTCTAAATTTATTATAAAACCCTGGATGACTCCAGGCTTGATTAAATGCTCTAGAGTTAAGGACAAACTACATATCAATCACAGGAAACACCCCCATAATGAAATAGCCAAAATAACTTATACTAGATATAGAATTTTTTATATAAGCATTTTACGAAAAACCAAGGATGATTATGACCGGAAACAACTTTTGGATAATAAAAAACACCCGAGGAAACTTTGGAGAATTATTAGAGACATATCTCACCTAAATCGGGATAGGCATACACCCCATGAACTAGCCACCATCAAGCCTAATTTTTCTGACTCCCTAAATCACACCAATGAATTCTTCTCCTCAGTGGGCAAAAACCTAGCAAATGTTATACTCTCTGAAAAAAACAAGAGTGAGGCCACACTTGCGACTGAAATAGCCTTAACAAACTCCCCTCTTCGATCAATGTTCTTAAATCCTACCGACGATACTGAAGTAGAAAAATTAATCATGTCCTTAAACCCTGATTGCGCGTCCGGCATTGATAAACTAAACACTCGTATTTTAAAAATCCTAAAAAACTATATCGTCAAACCACTTGTACATATTTTTAACCTCAGCATTTCATCGGGTTCTTTTCCGGAGTGCTGGAAAGTAGCTGCAGTAGTTCCCGTTCATAAAGGAGGTGACAAGAGCCTCCCCGGGAATTATCGCCCTATTTCTCTTCTCAGCAGTCTGTCTAAAATACTGGAAAAGATTATTAATAATCAACTAATCAACTTCCTTGAATCAGAACACCTACTCTCTCAAAGACAATATGGCTTTCGGAAAAAGAGATCTTCTGAACAAGCCGCCACCTTACTGGTTAACCTTGTCTCGTCCTATCTTGACAGAGGAGAATCCTGCGTGGGAATCTTCCTAGATCTGGCCAAGGCGTTTGACACTGTCTCAATCCCGATTTTGCTAAGGAAGCTTGAACTGTTAGGCATTCGCGGTATCGCATGGAACTGGTTCCAAAGCTACCTTACAAACCGGAAGCAGTGTGTAAGACTCGGCACTTTAGTCAGTGATTCAGCCCCGATAACCTTCGGTGTGCCACAGGGAAGCGTCCTCGGTCCCACTCTATTTCTGATCTACCTCAATGACTTAATCTCTCTACCCGTCAGTCAGGCAGAAATTATCTGCTACGCAGACGACACTGCTCTGCTGTTTCACGATGTCTCCTGGGCTCGTTGCTTCGCGGTAGCAGAGACAGGTTTGACTGTGATTGCCAAGTGGCTCGCTGACAACCTGCTTTCACTTAATATTTCAAAAACAAAATACTTATGTTTTCATAAAACGGCCTCTTCTGCTCCCAGCTCGCGACCAGATCTCAAGCTTTCTTGTGGCAGTGCAGAGGATGACCCAGCTATTCACTCGAGTAGAGTTTTTGATGTGGTTAGTAATTGTACCACCGTAAAGTACCTGGGCATTACGCTTGATGAAAATCTTAATTTCAAAAAGCACATCGAATTGTTGTCTGCTAGAGTCCGAAAGGTTGTATTCATTATGAAGCTGCTACGAAATTCTGCTACGAGGGAGTTGCTTAAGCTTGTATACACTTCGATTTGTGAATCCATCCTATCATACTGCATTGGTGTGTGGGGTGGCTCCACTAGCTCTGCACTACTGCCTCTCGAAAGGACCCAAAGGTTTGTGCTCAAGGTCATGCTCGGGAAACCCGGGTTGTTTCCGACTGTTTCCCTTTATAAAGACGCGGATGTTCTTAGTGTCAGGCAATTATTAATCCTACGAGTTGCAACTCACGTGCATCAAAAAACTATAAACTCTGAAGAATATATTACCCTAATCCGTAATCGAGTCTTTAGAATTCCTACGCCCATCGTAAAAACCACATTCGCGAGGCGTTTTCCTAACTTCCTGCATCCGTATATTTACAATTCAGTAGTAAAGGCATGCAACATATCTGAAAAGTCTCCTCTTGAAGCAAAACTCATAATTAAGAACTGGTTGAAAGATCTTAACTATATTCGAACTGAGATGCTGTTGAAGGTCATCACCTAATCCCTCACATGATAACCATCTCTGTAGCCTTACGCCTTACACACACTCGCACACACACACGCAAACACACACACACATACACACGCACCATTTTTTCATTCCTTTTTTCTTTCTTTGAATTTCATAATTTTCTTAATTATTAGTTTATTAGATTAGTTTCTTCTTAACCTTTTGCTTACAAATTGAAAACTCGGCTGCCACGTCACAGGCATAGCCTAGTGTGGGGCCACAGGATATATATATATATTGTCAACAAGGTTATTTCAAATAAATATTATTCTTATTATTCTTATTCTTATGTTTCTTGTAGGAAATTTTATGTTTATTATTTGTGTAAAATTTGTTTTTGCTATGAGTCATACTTTTCAAATTATTAACGAAAAAATAAAAACAAGGAACCTTAGAATTTATTATAATTAACTTTCCCTCTTTATTATCTTTTTAAATATTGATCCCTGCTAAAAATGTACTAAATCTTTTTTAGGGTTCCGTACCCAAAGGGTAAAACGGGACCCTATTACTAAGACTTCGCTGTCCGTCCGTCCGTCCGTCCGTCCGTCCGTCCGTCTGTCACCAGGCTGTATCTCACGAACCGTGATAGCTAGACAGTTGAAATTTTCACAGATGATGTATTTCTGTTGCCGCTATAACAACAAATACTAAAAACAGAATAAAATAAAGATTTAAATGGGGCTCCCATACAATAAACGTGATTTTTGACCAAAGTTAAGCAACGTCGGGAGTGGTCAGTACTTGGATGGGTGACCGTTTTTTTTTTGCTTTTTTTTTTGTTTTTTTTTTTTGCATTATGGTACGGAACCCTTCGTGCGCGAGTCAGACTCGCACTTGCCTGGTTTTTTTTTTATTTATTGAAAATGTTGTGTCGATTATTAACGTTTAACATTTTTTTTTATATTGGCCACCGTTTACGAGTTATTTACGAAAAACTAAAAAAAGAGACCTTCAAAAATTGATTATAATTAACTTTCCCGCCTTAATATCTCTTTGAATATTGATCCTAGCGAACAATTGTACGGAATCTTTCTTGTAGGCAATTTTATGCAGATTACTTATGTTTAAGAAAATTTTTGCTATGCGCCACCGTTTAAGAGTTATTTACGAAAAACTAAAAAAAAGGGACCTTTAATATCAACTATCTCACTTCCAGTCAAGAATTCGATCAATCAAACGGCAATTTCGGATTCAGCGGGGTCTAATTAGGTTAAAAAACCCGGTTGCCCGGTTAATATGTTTTGCCAGTCGAAATCGATTTTTACAAAAACATGATCAGTCAAGTATACACTCATATTGTATACATATAATTAATAATTATTTAGGTACACTCACCGACCTCACCGTCTTACCTACCATTTTTAGGGTTCCCTACCCAAAGGGTAAAACGGAACCCTATTAGTAAGACTCCGCTGTCCGTCCGTTCGTCCGTCCGTCTGTCAGCAGGCTGTATCTCACGAACCGTGATAGCTAGACAGTTGAAATTTTCACAGATGATGTATTTCTGTTGCCGCTATAACAACAAATACTAAAAAGTACGGAATCCTCGGTGGGCTCAGTGGGCGAATCCGACTCGCGCTTATCCGGTTTTTAATTTCATTAAGTACTCATCAAAATTCGAATTTACTAATAAATCTTTTTCAATATTAATTGCCGAACTAAAAATCCCGGAACTGACGATTCAGAATACCGATGTCGTCAGAATAAGGACGTAGACGTGCTGCGCGGGAATGGTGCGGTGCGCCGCGCGGGGCGCCCGCCTGCCCGTTCTACCACTCGTCTGCTTCACCCCCTTGAAAACGTAAAACTCGAGTATAAGAGCGCCTTAAATATTCTATACACTTTTTCGCTAGGATCAATCTTCTTCTCCTTCAACCTAGCGTTTTAGCTAAGCGTCCGGTCTTCAGCATCCTCTGGTGTGAGTAGATTTTAAGTAGATTACTTATGTATCAGAACATTTTTTGGTACAGGCCACCGTTTACGAGTTATTTACAAAAAATATTAACAATTGATCATATTTAACTTTTTACCTTAAATATTTTTTTAAATAGTGATCCTAGCGAAAAAGTGTATAGAATATTTAATGTAGACAATTTTACGCAGATTACTTATGTATCAGAACATTTTTGCTACAGGTCACCGTTTACGAGTTATTTATAAAAAACTACAAAGGGACCTTTAAACCCGATGACTGATAAGTTCATCAGCGTCACATAACATAAATTGACCTCCGCATTGGATAGACAGCAACATTGAATGTTCCAGTAATCAAAGAAACTTAATTGCTAAATTGGAAATCAAAATAACTAAACTGGGCCAGAATCCCCAATTTTAAACTACTACGTTTTGTGCTCATCGATGTTAGTGTCGTAAGCGCCATCGACAATAAGGTCCCTTTTCATAGATAATACCACATATAGCCAACGAGGTATATAAAACTTTAAGTACCGTAAAATGGGGTGAGTAGGGATTGCGAGGAGAGTCGGGTCATGAATGGGGAGAGAAGGGATGACAAGGGGGTGAGATGGTTTTTAAAGGCTACTGCTACCTATACTGCAAAACGTAATTCAAGACCAAAAAAAGTAAGAAAATGTTGCCACTTTTTACTAGCGCGTCTTGTATTTATGTAAAAATAAGTAAATAAAAGTACTTTTTTAAATCGTAGGAGTATAATTACTAATAAATGGGTCAAACAGATCACTGTGTTATGTCTTTCCTGTAGACATACACAAGAGTTAAGGGATATAAAGGTTAATTTTCTTATTTAACCCTTATCCATGTGAAAAGGTCCTCCTTTTATTTAGAGAACTATGATAAAATCATTGCTTACATGCCCACAAGCTGTTAACTATTGCCCACAGGAGAGAAAAATGTGCTGTTCGCGATAACACACTAGTTTTCTCTCCTGTGGGCAATAGTTAACAGCTTGTAGGCATGTAAGTAATGATTTTATCATAGTTCTTTAAATAAAAGGAGGACCTTTTCACATGGATAAGGGTTAAATAAGAAAATTAACCTTTATAGCCCTTAAATCTTGTGTATGTCTACAGGAAAGACATAACACAGTGATCTGTTTGACCCAATAAATTATCTTAGCGTGATTATTTATCAAAAGGAATTTACTATTTTACAAACAAATAAATTGCAGTGGCAACATTGTCTTACTTTTTTTGGTCTTGAATTACGTTTTGCAGTTTAAATAATGTATTCCTATTACAAATGGAGCTATAGTAATATTCATAATAAAAAAAATCGATTCAACAACGTTTCAAAATCACCTTTTGTATGAAATCCCATCTCACCCCAACTACGAGGGACTACGGGGTGAGGAGGAATTTTGTATTTATCGTTAAAGTTATGAAATGGAACTACCTAAAATCATAAAAAAAACGAAAATACAAACCGCTGGAACAAATGTTATAAATATTAATAAAATTAAGTTTTCATAAAATGTAAAAATAAAATGTTATCGAGGTTTGAATGTCAGTTTTGTCCCTACTCACCCCATTTTACGGTATATCTATGTCAAAAATTACCACGGTCCTTTCACTGTCCAAGAAGGTATACCTTACCTACTTAAGTTTGCGCTAGATTTTTGACTCTGTAAAATATTTTATTTTGCTAACATATACGTATTTTGGTGTGAGGGTCATACGCTGAGATAGGTTCTAATTTGTTTTTTCTGATTCTGAAAGTTAGTAGTAGAACATTGGTGAAATAAATGGTCACAATTTTAGTACCTATAGGGCGGTTTTGCCCGATATAAGTTTCAAACAGAAATTCAGTATCCTTAACTTTCGGGAACGGCAGCGATTTTTTTGCGTGAGTTTTACCCCTGATGGTCCATGATACAGAAAACAAGAAACAGAAAAGCATCAATCAATCGATTCCATCAAGCATCAAGACATTGTGTTTCAAACTTCCTGACACTAAGCCGTTTATAATGTGTATTGCATAAGGAGTAGACGTCTCGCTCGAGATACTCGGGTAACTGTCAAATGGCCGACGCCAGTCGTGTGTGACGACTGCGACTTATGTCACGCTGTGCACGTATACGAGCTGGGTGTGCTCTTATTCAATGCTGGAAGACACCTACAACTGTGTTTTGAAAAACACTGAAGAAATTCTACGAGACGAGCTTTTCTATTTTAATCATCATTAATGACCAACCGGAAAGGAACACTAGGCAGTGAAGGGCACAGCACAGAACTCTCATTGTACTGTACAAGAACAGAATTTAGGCTTATACTCAATGACCTTTTATTTATGTAGACGTGTGACGTTCATAGTTGACAAAACTAAAATTTGATCCAACGATTTTGACAACTTGACAGGTTGGCGTCACCCATACGACTAACTAAATATAGGTTCCGGAACCTATATTTGATGGCTCACAATCGTGCGCCTGGTACCATATCTACCTCTTTTTACTTACATCCATGCTTATACTCCATGAATTCGGGACTTTCGATACCAATCGGACAAAAAAGTAGACAAATAGGACAGGCAAAATGTTACTGATCTCCAATAGTACATTTGCAATTTTCTGTTGTAAGTTCAGTACTACTTCATTTAAATCCTGTGGATCAGTCAGATTCTCTATTTCGTCCTAGAAAAATTTGCTCATATGTGACGCTCCACGGCAAAAGGTACCTTATGGCGGCTGGCGCTTACGTCGCATAGCGCCGCAATAATATTGGAGCGGCGTTAATAATAGCGTAAGCGCCAACCGCCATAGGGTACCTTTACCCGTGGGACGTCACATATTTGTTAGACATGTATGAAACATACACGACGCGCATACGGGCTCATTGCTTATGCGCATGTACAGATAATGTAATTTGAATCGATGCGCTCGAGCAGGCTCGAACAAAGAGACTAATCGACAGGAAGCGATAAACAAACCCGATGAGAAGACTATGTCGAGTATTTAGTACCTACCAATAAGTTACGCATTATAAAAAGTTACGTAGGGTTTACCCGAATTGAAGATACGGTCATCGAACTTAGCGGCAAGGTTTCTTAATTTCCAAATCATTTTGTTTTGTCTGTAACTTCTGTAAGGTCCCTAGTTTAATTCAACCTTTAGATTGTCCAACTACCTATGCATAATCAAAGATTACTATTAGGCACACTGGTTTTAGGTGATGCGAATGGTAATTCGTCTGTGAATATGAATAACCCTCTGGCCCTGGGCTGGCAGAAAAGATTGCTTAAAATTAAACCACAGTAAGTATCTATTGTGTAAAAGATAAAATATTGATCATAATGAACCGAACCCCATTAGCATTACCCCATAGACTAAATTTCTAGTGCAGGGCAAAGAAGCTTATTGAATGCGACTATGGGCAGATGCTTTGTCTATTTCAAATTAAAGCACAAAGTAGGTACCTACTAGTTTACTTTTACTACTGTTGCCATGCCACCGATTTGGCCAACACTGATTTCATGGGAATCTGGTTTACCAGACTTTTTCTGAAACCAATTACTAAATAGGTATAACGGCGTCATTAAACTAACAAAAATCCGTAGCTGTACATTATTTGATACTGTATCACGCTCTAATATCCCCGGTTAGAACTGGCGTACAACAATGGCGGCGGATACGCCCGTCGATTTCTCTGCGAACAATGTTTATGTAGAAAAAAAAAACGGTTCGCGCTTGACCAGCCAAGCGTGACCGACATGGCGTGTGCGCCGTGCTCTATGCACGCGCCATCTCGAATGCGCGGTTTGAGTTGCGTTTGCGCACCGCTTTTTAGGTAAATCATTCATGAATGCGTTCTTGTTGATCGTAAAGCTTTCTAGATGTACATATAAGGTTGATATAAATGCAGTTTAGGCTAGTAATATACGCTGTAGAAGGTGCACAAGTGCAAGATGAACGGCTAATTTACTGTAAAGCATCTATACAATTTATCTCCTTTTAAAGAAAAGTATTTATAGTAGCGGAAGGCTTGATGAATATTCACTTTTGCGTGAATTTATGCGTACATTGACATTATCTATTCGTCTGATATAATGGCAGCGTTGTCATTTTAATGTGTCGAATAGACCTCCTTTACGGTTCACCGATGACTTCGACACTCTTTACAGAATACCCATGCCACCATGTTAAAAACATGTTTACTTTAAATTTCGAGCATTCGAAGTATACCTGTATACTTTCTTGTAGAGTTCCAGTGCACACTTAGGCCATTGAATAATTTTACGGTTTAGACTCGCTTGTATTAAGTCACTCGCGCGATATGTTTCGGAGAGCCTAGGTCTCCTTTCTCAAGCACTAACAGTGCGAGCAGCGTTCACGACGACCGAAACCGTAAAATTATTCAATGTTAGTATGTCTCACAACAGTTTAAATTCGATCACACTTAGGCCGTTTCTGTCACAGCGTTCTAAGTAATGACGGTAAGGTAACTGTTGAGAAATCAATCAAATTGAATTCTAATCCTCCAATATCATTTGAAAACGTGGCAGTGAAACTGAGCTCCGCGGTGGTATCCTCGGTAGGTATTAATTTAACTAATTGTGTGTCGGCCTACCAACCTAGATTATAATGGCTCTAATTGTTTTCGGTAACACGCAAGCGTTCGAGGTAGGTTTCTAATTATTATGAGGCGAGTTCGGCGTTGATGCTCGGATATCCTTTGGATGTTTGCTGATTGTAACGCTTTGATGACTCGCATTTCACCGTACAGTGCCCGACATGAGTGATACGGTTGTGACTCCTAATGATGGCAAAATAGTCACACCTAAGAAATGTCAAGATTGCAGAGACATTATACCTGATGTCTAAAATTTGGGGACTCGGCGTGTTAGCTTTTTATTCTTGCTTGTACCTATTCCATAAAAAAGTTTGTGTAGAATTGAAGCAGGATTTAAACCGTGTGCGGAAGGCAAAATTCCATTTCATATGGAACATTACGGACTTGCTTATTCTTCAATATTTAAATAAATGTAAATTGTCCCGGGACTCTGGGCCGCTCTGGCGTTATAATGGAAAAACGTGTCATGAGCCTACTGAGCCCGTATGTACTTATGTTATGCAGGCAGCGCTTTGTTAATACAACGTGAGAGGCAGTTTTTTCATACGAAAACAACGCATCCCGTTGAGGATTCTCGCGATGTCTGTAACTTTTAATATCTTGTATTTACCACTAGATAGAGCATATAAGAAGATACTCACTCACCACTCTTATATTATACGAAATATTACTACACTGCTCATACCACTATCGTGACACATCCGCTGGCTGAAGCTGTTTTAAAAAATAAAAATGTTTTCTCTATCTACAACAAATATTCAGGGGGTGCAAGTGTTTAGCTCATGATTAACTTCACGAAAAGGATGGCCAGTCTAAAAACCATGTACCACTCACTAAATAGACATTAGCATTTGTAACTAATATTACCTAGATGTAGCAGTGGCAAATAATTTCGGCGCGTTTTTCTATCCGGTACAATTGCAACTAACTATATGTACAAGACTTTGAAAGTTTGCTTCACTTGAAGCGGACTCTAACGGTAAATTATCTTGTACTAAAACTGGTGAGCGCGAATGTATACAACAAGCGATGCTTCATCTAGTGGGAAATAATCTACGGCTTTGCATTTTATTATGGAATTGTATACTGCATACCTAATGTTGCATTATTGAGCAAGGTACCTAAACGTCTTTATCCAGTATTCATATTCTACTTAGCTAAAAAATTGTGTTCTATGTTTTATAATATAAAATATGTTATACCTACATAAATAATTGAATTTAAATAAAACATACGTCTTTCAGAGACCAATAAAAGTAATTGTGACATTTTTAACAAACATCTTCAGTCCTGATAAAAAGTTATGCCGCCAGCCACCAGCATATTATTTTTTGGTTATTTATTTATTTATTACTAGTAGTTCGCTCCGAACTGAGTACTCGCGCTTTGCCAAAAAATATATAGAGCGATTGGCTTTGTTGCACCTACTTACTCGTATAGTTCGACATAAAATAGTAGAAAATAATTTTCAAGAAAAAAAACCGACTTCTATGGGGGCCGGTGAAAGATTATTGACATTATTGTACATAGATGGTGCACTATGTAGAAAAGTAGGTAAAACCACCCACTTTTCTAGTAGGTAGCATTTTGTTTCTGTAAGGGTCGCAGTTTTAGCCTCACGAACCCACTTCTCTGATAGCAGTTCGGTTCTGTGAGGATTGCAGTTCGAACCTAACCAAAACCTTTAAGATTTGAGGAGTTCCCTCGATTCCTCATGGATACCATCATCAGACCTCGAGCTTGACAAAAACGTGGCTTAAAAACTTAACTTGCTTAACAAACATAACGAAGAGGACAAATCGCCAAACGTCAAGAGTTCCGTTCTGATCATCATCAGCATTCCACTTCATCAAAAGTCACTTTTTTGAATTTATATGCTTGATTTGTTGATAAAAGACATAAATCACTATATGTATGCCTTTAAGATTTGAGGAGTTCCCTCGATTCCTGATGGATCCCATCATCAGAACTGGGTTTTGACAAAAACGGGACCAATCTGCATGCATATACATACAATCAAAAAAATAATTTTCAAAATCGGTCCAGTAATGACGGAGATATAGTCTGTTCGGAAAGAGAAGAGTCGTGGAATGTATTGGGCCCCATACATTCCACGACTCTTCTCTTTCCACACAGACTCTATGGAGTAACAAACATAAAAAAAATCGGGCAAGTGCGAGTCGGACTCGCGCACGAAGGGTTCCGTACCATATAAAAAAAAAAACAAAAAAAAAAGCAAAAAAAAAAACGGTCACCCATCCAAGTACTGACCACTCCCGACGTTGCTTAACTTTGGTCAAAAATCACGTTTGTTGTATGGGAGCCCCATTTAAATCTTTATTTTATTCTGTTTTTAGTATTTGTTGTTATAGCGGCAACAGAAATACATCATCTGTGAAAATTTCAACTGTCTAGCTATCACGGTTCGTGAGATACAGCCTGGTGACAGACGGACGGACGGACGGACGGACGGACGGACGGACGGACGGACGGACGGACAGCGAAGTCTTAGTAATAGGGTCCCGTTTTACCCTTTGGGTACGGAACCCTAAAAAAACACAATCGAATCTCCTCCTTTCGAGATTTGGAAGTCGGTTAATAAATGAGGGCGCCACTTTCTACGTAGCTGTCACATTTTTGACGTAAAATGCTTACACATGGCAACAATTTATAGTCTGTCAAGATATTTCCGTCAGTAGAAAAAAGCGGCTAAAAATGTAAGCGCGAAGGGGTTATCGTCTCATAGAAAATTTGAATATCGCGCCTTTTTCTACTGACAAACTTGTTTGACCGACTATAGTATGGAAATTTTAGAGTTCCATTTTATTTAATTTCTACTATTTTATGTCCCACTATAGGCGGCAATGGATCAAAAATCGCGTGGATATATTTCAAGGTCTGTGGAGCCCTTAACTGATACTGTATCTGTGGTAAGCCGAAATATTTCCTGTCAAATGTCAACTACCTATATTATGTTTATTTTTATCTTGCTAATTATTTCGAAATGGTAAATTTAAAAACGATATTATAAAAGTGCAAGCCGAGCACTTTCATTTGATACCAAACTCGACCGTACTTTCTTGCAAAAAGATGACCAGAATAGCAAGACCTCTCACAAGTAGCTTTTTAGCCTACTAAGCTCTTCTAGCTCAATAACCCCTTGATCGAGCCTGCTCATAATTTAATGACTAAAATATAATGCCCTCAACTACACGTTTACTCAATTTTATTTCAATTAGAACAAATTTACTTAAGTTCTTGAGTATTAAACTATCCTCTGATAGTTCAGCTTAAAAACATCGAAATGCCGGGACGTGCCCCTACCCAAGTAGCACAGATTAGCTGTATAGCAGCCGCATAATGAAGTACGAATACGCTTGAAGCTGGAATATAAAAGCTGCATAAGAGCTGTATAAGCGTCTTTTCAGCTTTTATAACTCTTAAATGGGCACAAATTAGGCAGCCTTAAGTTCACATAGCTACTTAAGAGCGTTGTAGCAGCAATTTAACGGAATTATAAGGGGTAACAGGAATTATAAGAGGTGTATATTGACTGGGTAAGAGACCACCAGTTACCCTATATTCAGCTAATATGTCACATGTGCGCCCTAATACCGGGAAAGATTGACGTTGGGCTGAATAAAAGATAATTAATAACATACTTTTACACCTCTGCTTTAAAAATCAGCTATTATATTTAGTATAGTGACGACGAACGCAGAGGTGAACATATTTATATTGAAGCAAAAACGTTAAGCGCAACGACACCATAAGTCATTTTGTTAAAGTGTTTAGTTAAATGTTTGTACATGATCTTTTATATATTAATGCGAGAAAGATGTTTGGGAATGCAAGTTTATTGACATTATATATATACATTATCTAAGAAAATTTCAGTGCGCCACGAAAATAATCAGTATTTATTTAAATGAATGATATAAATAAGCTATGTGTAAAAACTATTTCAGTGGTTCGGACAGAATTATGAGATAAAAAGTTAATAATACGTTATAGGAAGTACTAAACTAATGATTTAGGTTAAGAACTCAGGCACAAAACCTTATTGTTACCCTTAAAAGTTGGAAAAGCAATTTCAATTTTGTAGGTTATATACAATAAAATGGCGGTCAATGTTAAAAAGCAACGTGAACCGTTAAAATTCTTATATGCAGCATACGACTGTTATATATCTGATAAAGATACTTAAGTGAACCACTATAAAGTCCAAGTCGTTATTTCGATACACTAGTGAACCTCTAAACAGTTAAAAGGCATCTTGTGAACGTTTTAACAGCCGCTATGCAGACAGTCCCAATGGTAGTATAATAGGCTGCTTAGCGGTAAACATGTTCAGCGCTAAGCCGTATTATGCGCCACATGTGTTCGATTATACGTCTATTGGTTTCATAATAGTTCACTCGTTCTCCCTTATAATAAGTCAGCGAAATAAAAGCTGCTTTAGCGGTAAACATGTTCAGCGATAAGCTGTATTATGCGCCCCATGTGTTCCATTATACGTCTATTGACTTCATAATAGTTCATTCGTGCTTCCTCAAAAAGTCAGAATAATAAAAGCTGCTTAGCGGTAAACGTGTTCAGCTATAAGCTGTATTATGCGCCCCATGTGTTCCATATATACGTCTATTGGCTTCATATTAGTTCACTCGTACTCCCTTAAAAGTCAGCGTAATAAAAGCTGCTAAGCGGTAAACATGTTCAGCGATAAGCTGTATTATGCGCCACGTGTGTTCCATTATACGTCTATTGCCTTCATAATCGTTCAGTCGTGCTTCCTTAAAAAGTCAGCGTAATAAAAGCTGCTTAGCGGTAAACACGTTCAGCGATAAGCTGTATTATGCGCCACATGTGTTCCATTATACGTCTATTGGCTTCATATTAGTTCACTCGTGCTCCCTTAAAAGTCAGTGTAATAAAAGCTGCTTAGCGGTAAACATGTTAAGCGACAAGCTGTATTATGTGCCACATGTGTTCCATTATACGTCTATTAGCTTCATAATAGTTCACTTGTGCTCCCTTAATAAGTCAACGTAATAAAAGTCCACAATTACCTCTTTATACAGCACATGGCGTAATTTGATCCACTAAACAGACCTTATAACGATTAAAGCATTTGATAACCCTTAAAGCTGTATAGGGTCGTAGCAAATATACATTTATATCACTCTTTGCGTATTAATGGTAGTTTTCAGAGCCGTAATGCAGCTTTTAATCAGACCTAAGCTATATAAATATCACTGAGATCTATTATACAGCTGTAGGACCACGAGTGTGCTCTTATAAGTGTCTTAATACGCACAGAGCGTTAGATAGAACTAAAAGTGAGTAGTTATAGAGCTATCTGTGCTACTTGGGTAGCCAGCCGCGTGTCCCAAGTCGAATGTAAGAACTTCGTTCGCTTCGCTCGCTCGTTCGATTATCATTAGGTTTATTTATTTGTTATCATTTATTAATAAGTAAATATAAGTACTAAGTAACATGCGTGACTAGTGCCTCTACATTTGATATGCTTCGCGTGCGATCCGAACTATCCAAAGCCCATCTTCATAAAACATAAACGACTATTGAAGGGGAAGTCACAAAAGCGGTATAACGACAGTGCAGCTCCTACGCCATTTTATTACACCAAATATGAGCTACGATTCAAAGTTTTCACATCCATTTTCTACATGTAGCGTGACACATGGCTATGCGTTCATCCTTTTTTTCGACAGAAACTGAGCAATGAAAATTCCAGAAACTTAATACTCGTAATAGAATTACTTGGTATTACCGCGATAGTTATTCCTAAATGTTGCATGTGCCGTGAGTTTCCATTATCACAAATGACTTTATTTTACTAGAAATTCGATATATAAAAGTCGAATTTTCGTAAATAATGGAGTGATTGTACTTTATTTGCGTGGTTTAACGAGGCCCTAACTATTAATGAGCTACTTTCTACCTCAATAACAATTTCAGTGTTTATTATAAATATTTTTTTATTTTTCTATTTGGTTTCTGTGCGTGGGAGTTATCGCCCTACTCACCTTATTTAGCGCGCCATTTCCTCTAAATAATAAAGCAATTATTACCTGAATAAATTATACAGTAAACTCACCAATAAAATCTTCGAGCAACACCGGCTTCCGACACATCGGAAGGGAGGGGCCCAAGCGATATCTCACCGTACAAATCTTTCTGCCATTTTTCGCGGGGGGAAAGGTGCACACAGTCGCACTTCTCACACACTTACATACAAAATCCAATCTGTAATGACGACACAAATACATAGAAAATGACACACGTCAAAGACAAATCTTGCAAACCTCGATCTCTTTTTGTGTACGGACGAGTGACAAGTGTCACAACACGCACACTAACACATTTTCGTTGAAGTATGTTATTGTATTCTGAGAGATGAGAAGTCGGATTTGTCGCTCGACCGATCCGCAATTTGTACTGAGCGAGCAAAATCGATAAATCCAACAATTACATGAGACTAAAATATAATAATTGTGTTTGAATGTAATTAAACGTATGATATGTAAAAAAAAATATTACATGTGAAATGTAACACTTTCTTTTTGTAAATTTGATGTCCTCGACCTCTTTTTATAACAAAAAACCGAGCAAACAGGCATTTTTGTGCAGCAGTGTTCACGCGCGCGTCTGGACTCGGTCTAGTGAAAAATCCAAGCGCAACTAGTTTTATTACCCGCGCTAGATTAGATTGACGCGCTAATCTTGTACCTCGGCAGAAGGGAAATAGTGCGAATGCCGCCTCCCTTCCGTGTTGCTCGAAGAATAAAATACACCGAAAAGTACCAGTCATTGGCACCTATTTTTGTACGAAAGTCACCATTGCACTGAAAAGTAAAAATGTATCTGGATGACAGATGCTACGAAAAGGCGCGTGACGATTTCCATACATTATTTAAGCAATTGGCGTTTTATTTCAACGATTGATACCTTGCTTATCAGTAAGGTATGCCTATCGGGTAGGATTGATCCTAGGTCTCCTGCTGTGATTATAATGTTGTAGGTAGGCAATATTGAAGGTGCCAGTACTGCCATGCCATCTATTGGTGTTTATGGGGTGCCAACAACAGGATAGATATTACTTAGTAGTAATTATTAATTTAAAGCCCTAAGAATCTATAACCACGTTTATATGATCATCCTAGATCATAATATTAATTCTTACAGATTGACATGCCTGCAATTTATAATGTAATCTGTATTATGAAATAAATAAGTCTATACCTACCTATATATTTTCATTGACGGCAGAATGCGTTTATTTCTTAGCTTTTAGTAGGTATATGGATAGAGTTTGGCTACTGAAATATTACACAAATGATTGGCGGGAAATTAAAAAAATCTTGAGCTGGTCACACTTTGTGTAGTAGGAATTATAGTTTTGATACTAGAAAATATTTTTGATTTTCTGTGCACACGTAAGGTACCTAAGGATATAAATTAAATATACGTTGACGTGCACTCAAAGTCAGCTCATATAATTTCTACCACTATGTAAAGTACAGTCAGCGATAAACACATGTTAACACTTTCTCACCATATACCATTGTAACAAGGCGAAAAATGAAATGTAGTGTAAATAAGACCCAGCTCGATAATACCGTAATATTAATCCATCACGAAAAAAAATACATAAGTATTGCCAAATATGCTAAATGCTAAGTATCAAAATATTTATAGAGCACCAACCTCCTAATTTGTTTACATTTGCTTAGGAGTTGTAAACATTGTAGTTTTTCGTTATACAACGCTACACGTCGACTTCGCACATTGTCGTAATTATTTACGAACTTAAATAATAGTTTGCGAACCTCACTCAGTATAGACATTATTTAAAATAAACCCCTTATAAACCGCAAACTATTTGAATGAATGACATAAATTGACAACTGACTTTTAGCTTTTTTTTTTAAATCATAGACAATTGGTGATACAACAACGAAATATCTATCAACAATTTTTGGCTTAGGTTACATATTTGTGGAGCCGAGATCAGAGAGTAGGTTCAGGTATAAAATAAGATTTAATCCATGCAAAATAAAAGTTTTTATTAAAAAAATATTAAATCTTGGTATACTTTTTTCAACACTTTTGCCGGGGTACATACAATAAACCTCGGAGTAATTAACAATGGAGCCGCCATTAACAGGCGTTCCCATCTGTCCAAAATAGGCGGCCAATGGTCAACCACATGTCAACCATATGTATGGACTGACGTTTATCTGACATGACGTACCTACCTATACATTTGATGTGCCCCTCCCCCGCAAAAAACGGCAGACTATTTTGTACCGAAAATTTTAGACATGGCGTCTCCGTTGGTTATATCCTCTAAGCAATAAACTTGTACAAAAACAACATTCTTAACTGTCCGTCGGTGGACCTTATGCCTTTTGTAATAAATCTACGGAAAGTTAACAGTGTGGGCGATGGTGCCATAAATATTTAAGACACACATGTGACCTCTGCAAGGCAAATGTCAAAGATTGACATTTAAACGGTTCAGAATTTATAAACATAAATAACAGTATCAGTTATTATTTTATTAGCCAAGCCTAGATCACGAAACTACGCAAAAGGTCAAACTTATTTTAGTTCTTTTTAGCATTAATGTAAACGGTCTAAGCTGTACGCTATCAATCTGACCTTTGGTTCTAATTTTTACCGGGTGTTGGCGATTATTTGAACTACAATAACCAGTATTCGTCTGACCTTTAGACCAATAACAACTATGCTTAATCGAAGATCACATTTATACTAGAATTTTAAGCAAATGTTCGCTTGAGTTCGGTTAGTGTCGGGAATGATTATTTTCCAACAGCATAGCGCACCCTGCTTTATCGACATAGTCGCGGCCTGTCAAAACCTCCCTCATTGCGCATGCCCGTGGCATTTGACAACACAGACACCCTTGGCATCAAGTAAGGCACGCTAAGAAAATACTACGGACTAAACCCTAAAAACATATCAATATTTAACTAAAATATCAAGTTTATCACTTTATTTCCATTTTAAGTTCTTCTTTATTATTTTCCCTACACCACCGTGCTTATTTTGTAAAGTTTCCGCGTTTTACAGTGCAATTTCATAAGATAACCAATCTAAACAATCTAAGCCGCCATAACCCAATGTAATGTAATAACTGAGAAATGATGTGGTAATAACAGCTAGTGGACAGTGAACTCAAAATGATGAAAAGAAAAGTGATTTGGACATTTTCCGTGTGATTTAAAAGGATACTCAATTATGGACTAAATGGGACTGATTGCCGTATCTATGCTGTGAGTACAAGCAACGTAAAAGCGCGTTGAAATTAACGTAAAAACTATGTTATAAGACTTAGAAAAACAAATTCAAAAAAATTGAATACATATCATTTGTGTGCCTGTAAATTTAAGCCATATAATATTTACTTATTGATAATCTATTTAAACTATTTTGGCATATTTATCATAAAATATTCACGATTATACATTTCGAATTTATATGGAAAAGACTATTTGATTATACAAGAATATCGAGTTGTGAATTTCAATTTTACTGGGACATGTCCAGTGTCCACGAGGATCTCCATTAACTGGTGAGTTTTTTTACAATGTTTTAGTAAACCTAGTTCATATTGGGCTAGACAGGTTAAGCACCTTGTCGTTTCTTTAATAACCAACCATAGAAAATTGTAGTCGAATGTTACAATACTGAAGCCACGGGTACTTAGAATTATTCAAAATCCTGGAGTCTGTTCGGAAAGGGAAGAGTCGTGGAATGAATTGGGGCCCATACATTGTTACTGGAAGACTTATAAGTATGTCGGTAGTTGCACATTTGGAAATAAATCAGTCTGCTATGGATCTCGATCATTTATTCATGTAACACTGGCGCAGTCTGTAGGATAAAAGTCACGACTCTTCTCTTGTAGAAAGCACATTTTAACCTTTATCTACACTAAACCATTTTTCTTGTTTACCCTCTAAGGACAAGAGGCTGTCCTCTGTCCTAACCATATAAATATAGATTTTCTTTTTTTTTTTGTTTGACGTTATGTCATTTGTCATTTCGTAATCTTGTAGAGTATACAAGAAAACATTTAAATCTAACGGTAGGGTTATTGATAATTGAAACTACCCACGTGGCTATATCTATAGTACTGCTACAAGGTACGAAAGCGTGAGCTTATTAACTTGAATCTCTGAGAGGTTGAATTTTGCACAGAAAGCATTCTAGACTAGACTAGGACTATTGTAGTCACAGACAGTCTATTTGAGCATCTACCAAAAGAGTTTTGTTATTATATGTGTAGGTACTAGTAGGTAGGTATATTATTCGCTACGCACATAGCCGTCTATAACATCCTCAACGTCAATTTTATATATGCATTTATTACGTGCAACACAAAATTAAATTTAATAAAAAATGCCTACAAACTTTACTCTACTTTTTGGAGATCTAGCTTCTCAAGATAAGCATATAAAAAAACTCTGTATTATTAATTTGATTTTGTTATTAAACATAAATAAGCGCAAGCGAGTTTAAAGGCCTGCGCACACCGGGTGTCTGTGCATAGACGTGCACGTGCGCGTTGTTACATCTTCACACAGACAGACAGATCTTTATGAGAGACGGCACACCGCTTGCGTGAGGTGTGCATGCGCGGCTCAAACATTTTGGCGCACGTGCACGTGCACGTGCAGATCTACCTACGCACGCACACGCAGCCGGTGTGCTCTGGCTTTTAAATTAAACACTAAATTAACCCTTAAATGCATAGTGTTGCCAAATGTCTACAAAGCATTAGACTCACAGATTTAAAAAAAAGGCTTACGTTCTTGAACGCACCTTTATACCAAACGTCAAGTAGTAGGGTGATGATTTAAGGGTTAAATTTACGCAATATTTTTAATTTATAAAAATTACATTCGTTTTAAGACGAAAAGTCCAGAAGTTGATAATTTTTAGTATGTGATTTTGAACGGTGTTTTCGGGGTTTGTAATTATTTTATATTTAAAAACTTTATCATAGGTATATCACAAATAGCGTACCTTTCTAATAGTAGTAAAAAATTTCATATATCTATTACTGAAAATTACATATTTAAATACATAAATATGATTTAGCCAATTCAACACTGATTTCGCAGTGAAAATCGAAGTTATATTTTTTTACTATTTTTCCTAGAATCGGCAAACAATTATGTTATACATATATTAATTTTGGACAAAAAAAAACATGCATTTAAGGGTTAAAGCACAAACTTAATATTAAAGTAAATTAGGTACTTTATGATTAAAGGTACAGTTGTATAATTAAATCATAAGCACTGCGCCATGATTTCCGAGAAGCCCGTCCGTAATAGAATGTACGTTTATACTGACGTATGTGTCTCTATTTAAAAGATTTATATACAGTCCAAAGCTTTCAATACCCTATTTGAGCGACCTTCCCTATTAATTAATGTAAGTTTAGGCCATGTCAAGACCACAAAGCACATCCGTGTCTAATAACTTTCCCTTGTCAAAATATACGGTACGTATCAAAACACAATCTGTTAAAAGTGCCGTTACTTAGGTAAATAAGAAACACATTAGCATGTATTTACCCAAGCATTTACCCTAAGGGAGAAGGCCAAAATTGACGGCGAAATAAATAAAGGCGTGTCGAGATAGCCTAACGGGGGAATTGAGTTTCGGATTACACCCGTAATCGCCAAAAGAAAACCTCGTAGAAATTTTAAGGCTTCATCGTTAGTCGAAGTTGGTTATTACAGTATACTTACTACTTTCTTACCGTTTGTTTCTAGAACATTTCGGAATTGTAATTATTGATTAGGTCGTACATTAGTTGCGATTGCGCGCTTTCTTGGGGTTTCGCATACCTAAGCCAAAATGCCAAAACAGAAACCCTATGGTTTCATCGTGTCCGGTTTGTATTTGTAAGTAGTACTTTTGTATCTATATAAGACGTTTTTACATGCTTTTATTTAACTTGCAATGTACCTATGTAAATATGGAGTTATGTAACTAAGTATGTTTGTACGGGTCAAATCCTGCAAGCTAAATTTGACCCATTTTCCGACTTCCAATGAAGCTGAAATTTTGCATACATATGTAAGTCGGGTGACAATGCAATATTATGGTACCATCGAGCTGATCTGATGATGGAGACAGGAGGTGGCCATAGGAATTCTGTGATAAAACGACTAACCTAATTGTGTTTGGGGGTTTTAGAATTGTCTCGATTAGTATTATTTGTCTGTGGAAAGAAAAGTACAGTCAGGGATAAAAGCTTGTACCAAAAATGGAATTTTTGCCAAAAACTTATTTAGGTATTATAAAATCATCACTGCACTGCACTAATTTATCGACTGAATACATTAGTTATCTCCCATTTTGTTAAGTTTTGTTCAACAATTGTTTATCAGGATTGTTTTACAATATAATAAACAATATATCATACCATATGTTGGCTATAATTATTGCAAGTTTAGAAAAGCTAACGGCTTGCTAAAAAAACCTTTAGATTTTTATATTTGATTACTTTGATTTTGAAACAACACGTCCAAATTACTCAGCCTGTAGAATTGAGAGGGAAGTTTTGAGACGCTTCACGGTTGCCTTTCCACATCCCTTTGCACACCTTCGGTATAATTCTATTGACCCTAGCCAATACTGAATTAAATTTCTATTGATGCTAAATTTTAACGTACACAATGGTACCTTTATTGAATACTATTGAAATAATTAGCTAATGGTATTTTTTTCAGTCGCAAAGACCTGAACACGCACTTTAGCGCCTTATTGACCATATAAGCGTGTTCAGATATTTGTGAGTACCTTGGCCGTTCCGATATATCCGATGGCGACTGTACGAAATGTACGACAATAGCTTACTCGTACCATACAAATGTAATGTCACATTCTACGTTGATTTGCCAAAGCTACGAGTCGTGTCAATACGGCAGTATTGTAGCAATATTTCCACGAGAGGGCGCGGCTCGCGTGCCTACATCGGCAACAAACAACTTTGCTTGCATGTTCCGTCAGTTATTTACTTATTTTTTCTACTAATGTCAGATAAGCTTAATGGATATTAGCTTTTTTAGCTTTTAATAATATTTCAAGCCTTTTTCTGCTATAACAGCGGAAAGGCGTGTTTTGAAATGAGACCGTGGAAAATGTAAGCTTTAATAGCATTTTCATTTTAAGGTATAATATTATAATTTATAATTTTGTGTTAAAAGTATACTTTTAAATTCAAACCGCGTATTTTTAAATTCGTAGTTGGCAACATGAAATAACTAGTTATTTCTGCCCATATCATCTCGAATGGCATATGTATTAAGGTACTGCCGGTTATTTTATTTAAATCCGATTAAAAATATTTAATCCATTAATATTGCAAAAAAACTTGTACACTTATTTCAATCGTGGCTGTGCGCCAACTAGCTGGTTTGTTAGTGCACACCGTTGTATGGAGACCTTGCTCTTTGAGACTATGCGCTGAAACTTGGCACAGTTGGTTCTTAGCTGGTCTTCAGCAGATACAGACCGGGAGACATCGAGAGCCACCTCTCATTTAGTGGGGGGGAGTGGGGAAGTTCGACGCTGCCGCGCTTCACTTGGAGCAACATTTCTCTAAAACTATACCTATTAGGGCATGTGATATATCATTTTCAGATAAATTAAGGATGAGGAATCTATTTTTAGAACAAAAACAATGCACTTTATAAACAAAAAAAAAAAACATAAAGTAGAAAAGACTAAAAAACGTATTTTTGTTTTTTTATAATTACCAATTTTTTTAAATCGTTGCAGGAATCTGAAAACAAAAAATATAGTCGTAAAGCTACACTTATTACGTTTAAAATAAATATATGGTTTATTATACAAGTCTGTTGAGAAATGGGAGATAAAAAATAATATTAAGCGTGGGTCAGAGTGATCTCATATGAAGGTGGGAAGGTTATCTTATCTTATCTTATTGTTTTCGGGGGCCCTTGCGGATACACTTCGACCCATAGGGATCTTTTGTGCAGTTACCCCCTGCAAGGTGGGAAGGTTACTTATAATTTGTTCTACAATCGTTTATTTTTTTTAGTTTTTCGTAAATAACTCGTAAACGGTAGCCCACAGCAAAAAAATATCTTGTATGTAAATAATTTTTTTCAGATTTCTTATAATATAAGTGCTACTTGTTTTTTTTTTATTTTTTTTATTTTATTTCTTTAGGATCACCAACAGACAATACATCAAGAAAAAAGAATCAGTAGCTTACATAACATTACAGGTAGACGTTTGTCCAATTATAGGTAACCACAGCTTGCTCCAGTATCTTAGGACATACAATATAGGTACATAGGACATTTAGACTTAAACTATTAATAAATAAAATTTAACAAATATATATATATATATATATATATATATATATATATATATATATATATATATATTTTTTAAATAGAAGAGAATTATGTATAAATGAATGAATTAATTAATTGGAATACATTCGCACTTTGCGACAGAAAAGCGACGAAATAGGACATCATTAACAATAACATTGACATTATTTTGAGAACAGAGACAAAATTATGAGGAAAACATGCAGGAAGATGGAAATACAGTGTAAATTTATTAAATTTAAATGTTGCAGTATAACATAACATGCACATTACCGTCTCCCGGAGTCCAGGGAGCTGAAATACTTCAGCACTTTTCTTTTAAAATCTATGAGGCTGTTACCAAGTATATCAACTTCCAAGGAGTTCGGGAGATGGTTGTAAGTTTGATAAAACCTAGATAGTGGCGAGTTGCGCCCCAAGTTTGATTTTCTCAACCTATCTTTGAACAGCTTGTAAATACCAGGGCGCGGCAATCTCGAAGGAACGGCAAGGTTAACCTTTGCAAGCAGTTCTGGACAATCCACTCCTTTATGGTTTATTAGTTTGTAAAAAAACGTTAGATCAAGCATTTTTCTCCTACTATTTAGCGTTGAAACATTGAAGAACTTAAGACGCTGTTGGTACGACCGTAGTTTATGTCCATTACGCGATACAAACCCTAAATGAGTCAAAAAGCGTCTTTGTATTTTTTCTATGCGGTTCTTATGGACTTCGTAGATGGGTGACCATATCTGTGGGTGGGTGGGTGACTCTAGAACGCTTCTCACCAGGGCAAAATAAAGTATCTTTCTGGTACGAACGTGCTTAAAATGTATAGAGTTTCTTATCAAAAATCCTAACATTCGAGACGATTTCATTATGATACTATCATAGTGAGCGTTGAAGGTTAGTTTACTATCCATTATAACACCCAAATCACGTATGGTATTTACTTTTTGCAACTGCTAGGATCAATATTAAAAAAAATATTGAATGGAGAAAATAAGTAAGTAGTAAGTAAGTAGTAAGTTCTTTATTTGCATTAAATGTGGTAACAAAAGGTCTAAAATATTATAGTTGAAAAAGCATCACACATTTAGCTGAATTGCAGCATGCAAAATGTACACCTATATCTAAAGTCTCTTACAAGTCTTACAACATGCAACATGCAAACAATCTTATATACAATTAAGAGTTGAGAGCAAAAAGAAAATTAATATTAATCATTAATAATTTGGCTATTTTGAAATCTAAATTTATATAAATTGTAAAAATAAGGCAATAATTAATACTAAATGTCAGAATACGTAATAAATATGTCAATTTCTATAAATTGTTATTATTAAAGAAATCATTTAATGAATAGTAACATTCTTCAATTAGCCATGTCTTAAGATTTGTATAAAATTTATGTCCAACTAAACTAGTAATAGATTTCGGCACTGCATTATAAATTTTGCTTAACATATAATAGGCATTCTTTTTAAATAGGCTCAAATTTGCTACTGGCATGTTCAAAGGTTTTTGTGTAATTATTCGCTTATTATTATTGTCTTTAATTAGAAATAGATCCATGTGTTTTTTTACAAAAGTACATGCCTCCAGGATGTATAAACATGTGAGCGTTAGAATCCTTTGTTGTCTAAATATAGGTCTACATGAGTCTAAAGGTTTTAAACCGAATATCGCTCGTATGCAGCGCTTTTGAGCTATGAAAACCTTCGATATGTCAGATGAGTTACCCCACAATACAATTCCATTTCTGAGAGCAGAACACACGTATCCGTAATATACTGACAGGGCAGTTTTATGTGATGTTACAAGTCTAATTTTTTTTATTGCAAATACAAATTTATTAACTTTTTTGCAGACTGCCTGAGCTTGCTCTTTCCATTCACAGTGCTCGTCCACATAAAGACCCAAGAAGTTTTGACACTCTACTTTCTCTATTGGTTTCCCATTACATTTTATATTAAGCTTCAGATCTTTTCCCTGCCTGGTACGAAAGTAAACATATTTGGTTTTATCAGTATTTATAGTAAGGTTATTTCTTGTTAGCCATTCTACAGTTTCGTCTAAAACGTTATTCACAATATCATTATAATTTCCTACATTTTGACTTTCTACTACGATGGTTGTGTCATCGGCAAACATAACTGTAGGATGTTGGACTGCACGAGGTAGGTCATTTATGTAAATAATAAACAATAGGGGTCCTAAAATACTGCCCTGTGGTACTCCGACATTATTTTCTCTTTCTGAAGAAACAAAATTCTCCATAGTATTTGTTACTTCATTTAATTTGGTTATTTGTGTGACCTGTACACGATTAGACAAGTAACACTTTATCCAATTTTCCGCAGGACCCCGAACACCATAGCAATTTAACTTTTTTAACAGTACATTGTGATCTACAAAATCAAATGCCTTGCTCATATCCAAAAAAAGACCAACAGTTGGCATTTTATTATTAATATTATTTATAACTCTTTTATGTAAAGTAAAGGCGGCTAGGGCTGTAGATTTATTTGGTCTAAAACCATTCTGTTCTATCGCTAATATTTTATTTTTATCTAAAAACTTTTGTAATCGAGCATAGAAAACTTTTTCAAATATCTTAGATATGACAGGTATCAACGTGACAGGTCTGTAATTACCCATGTCCGTTTTTGTTCCTTTTTTATGAAGTGGTTTCACAACAGAGAATTTTAATTTGCTCGGAAATACGCCTTGCTCCAAAGATAAGTTTATAATGTGACATAACGGTACCATCAAATGACTAGCTACATTTTTTAAGGCTTTCGTATTTATTTTATCATAACCAACGGAACTGGTGTTGCGTAATGACATTATTATTTTGAATACCTCCTGAGGGGTTGTGGGTTCTAAAAACATGCTATTTACACTGTTAGTTATAAGATCACATACATTCTGATTCGTCGCATTCTTTCTATTAGTAATATTATTGTCAATATTTGTTAAATCTATAAAATAATTATTGAATGCATTGGCAATGTCAGTTCCATTTCGAATTAAATTTGCATTAAATGAGATCTTATCAATTTGTGGTGAAATCTTAGAATTACCTATATTTTTATTTACAACATTCCATGTCGCCTTACATTTATTTTGCGCTTGCCTTATGTACTGATCATTACAATTTTTCTGAAGTTCAAACAAGCATTTTCTTAATATTTTAGAATAATTATTGTAGTATAGTTTTTTGTCTTCAGTTTTGCTCTTGTAATATTTATATCTAAGCGTTCGTTTGGTTTTACAACTTTTTTTTATTCCTCTTGTAATCCATGACATCTTATTTTAAATTCTAAGGTCCCCTTTTTTAGTCATTCGTAAATAACTCGTAAACGATGGCCAATAGCAAAAAAATTTTATTACATGAATAATTTAAATAAAATTTTCTACAAAAAAAATAATTCAAATTTTTTTGCTAGGATCAATATTAAAAACGATATTAAAGAGAGAAAATAAATTCTAAGGTCCCCTTTTTAAATAAGCAAAGCAAGCGGAAAAGTTTGAATAACCTTTTTTGTAGGAAATTTTATGCTAATCTAATTAATCATGTATAAAAAAATTTTTTGCTATTGGCCATCCTTTACGAGTTATTTACGAATGACTAAAAAAGGGGACCTTAGTATTTATTTACTCCCTTTAATATCTTTTTTTAATATCGATCCTGGCGAAAAAAAGTAGCACTTATTTTATGACAAATTGAAATAGATTATTTACGTAAAAGATATTTTTTTGCTATGGGCTACCGTTTACGAGTTATTTACGAAAAACTAAAAAAATAAACGATTGTAGAACAAATTATAAGTAACCTTCCCACCTTCATATGAGATCACTCTGACCCACGCTTAATATTATTTTTTATCTCCCATTTATCAGCAGATTTGTACAATAAACTATATATTTTTTTAAACGTAATAAGTGTAGCTTTACGACTATATTTTTTGTTTTCAGATTCCTGCAACACTTTAAAAAAAAAATGATAATTGAGTCGCTTAACTTCAAACTCGGGTAAATCCATCTGTCAGATTATGCGATTTTGGTACTAAGAAAAGGTAATAGAGTAGATATTTGCTGAGAGGGTCGAATGGATTTACCCGAGTTTGAAGTTAAGCGACACAATTATAAAAAAATCTAAAATACGTTTTTAGCCTTTTCTACTTTATTCTTTTTTTTGTTAGAAAGTACATTGTTTTTGTGCTAAAAATAGATTCCTCATCCTTAATTTATCCGAAAATGATATATCACATGCCCTAATAGGTATAGTTTTAGAGAAGTGTTGCTCCATGTGAAACGCGGCAGCGTCGAACTTCCCCCCTCCCCCCCACTAAATGAGAGCTGGCTCTCGACGGCTCCCGGTCTGTATTTGCTCAAGACCAGCTAAGAATCAACTGTGCCAAGTTTCAGCGCATAGTCACAAAATGCAAGGTGTCGTGCACTAACAAACCAGCTAAACTGGGTCTCTGCCTTTCAAGCTTTACGTCAACAGTAAATAAAATTATTGACAAATAACTGTAATTATTGCCATAGGTATATTCTTTTGTGATTGGCTTAAAATTTGTTTTTCTTCAGAAGTGAGATGAAAAACATTGTGTGTCCCCTCTGCTTTTCGGGAATTTGGTTTCTCTTTGTCAACAATTTTGGCCATACCGCCCCCTTATTGCACAATGTACTGTTTAATGGTGTTATGATTTTTAATTGATAATGTAATATTGGTGTGATTGTTCATGATAATTTAATATTTAATGACCTTTTGGTCACAATTATTATGGCTAGCAACACTAATGTCAGTTTTGACAGCCCGCTTCTAACCAGCCAATCAGAGAAGAGTATTATGAGGCGCCAATCCGACTCGTTTCCGGTCCGGTTTCTGGGCGCCATGATGATCGAAAAAGGCGGTCATTATGGTGACAGCGCTTGACGAGTGCACTTGTATTGTAAAGTGAATAGTGATACTTGCTATCTTTAATTTAATAAAATCGATTACATTACGATTGAGTTTGAATTCTTGAAATCTCAGAAGAGGGGACGAACAACAAGTGAGCAAGGTATGTTATTTTGAAATTGAGACATTTAGTTTTGATTTTTCTCTTAAAATTGATAATTGTGAAAGTGAACCGTACCGTTAAGTGGTTTAGCTGATTAGAGTAGCTAACCGTAATCAGTATCCATGTGTGTAGTGATGTTAGTATGTTTCTTAAGCTGATCATTGGAATAGATACGAGTATATAGATAGTAAGTAACCATGTGTGTTGCTGCTCAAGGGCCATGTGTGCTTGTAGTATTACAATGAATAGTTAGCTAGTACGCGACCATGTGTGTTGCTGCTAGAGGGTCAAGTGTGCCTGTAGTATAACAATGAATAGTTAGCTAGTACGCGACCATGTGTGTTGCTGCTAGAGGGCCAAGTGTGCCTGTAGTATAACAATGAATAGTTAGCTAGTACGCGACCATGTGTGTTGCTGCTAGAGGGCCAAGTGTGCCTGTAGTATAACAATGAATAGTTAGCTAGTACGCGACCATGTGTGTTGCTGCTAGAGGGCCAAGTGTGCCTGTAGTATAACAATGAATAGTTAGCTAGTACGCGACCATGTGTGTTGCTGCTAGAGGGCCAAGTGTGCCTGTAGTATATCAATGAATAGTTAGCTAGTACGCGACCATGTGTGTTGCTGCTAGAGGGCCAAGTGTGCCTGTAGTATAACAATGAATAGTTAGCTAGTACGCGACCATGTGTGTTGCTGCTCAAAGGCCATGTGAGCTTGGAGTATAACAATGAATACTAAATAGTACGCGACCACGTGTGTTGCTGCTCAAGGACCATGTGTGCCTGTACTTACTGTAGTAAAACAAAGAATAGTTGGCTAGTACGCGACCATGTGTTGCTGCTGGAAAGCCATGTGTGCCTATAGTATATCTCGGAATAAAAAAAAAATTTTGGATAGTCTGCTAAGACTCGACCACGTGTATTGCAGGGTGCGTGGGTTGTTAGAGTTGAAATTGTTTGACATGGACTTCAGAGTTTAGACTCGATGGTAGACTCGATGGTAGACTCGATGGTAGACTCGATGGTAGACTCGATGGTAGACTCGATGGTAGACTCGATGGTAGACTCGATGGTAGACTCGATGGTAGACTCGATGGTAGACTCGATGGTAGACTCGATGGTAGACTCGATGGTAGACTCGATGGTAGACTCGATGGTAGACTCGATGGTAGACTCGATGGTAGACTCGATGGTAGACTCGATGGTAGACTCGATGGTAGACTCGATGGTAGACTCGATGGTAGACTCGATGGTAGACTCGATGGTAGACTCGATGGTAGACTCGATGGTAGACTCGATGGTAGACTCGATGGTAGACTCGATGGTAGACCAAATAAGGGGGTTTGATTTAGGAATCGTGTCTTTAGAATTCGAGTCGTTTGGAACGGAAATCTGGTACCTATAAGCATGAGTTTTGAAAGCTGGATATTGAACTGTAACTTATTTTAAATTTTATCCTGAGGTTATGGCATCCGATACCGAAGATGAGACATCAGATGGTCAACGACGCGAGTACACACAAGCTACACGGAAGAAGCGGAGACTAGAGATGCTGTCTTCGTGCCAAGGACCAAGGAAGAAGACCCGCAGGACTGTTCCATCGGCAGATTGGACAGTCGAGGATGTCGCCACAGCCGATGCCGCCACGCCGGTACTTGAGCAACATACTGAGGTGCCAGAAGGACAGCCAGCTACACCAGTTGAGGCAGTCCCACCACAAGGAGTCACGTTTAATGAGGTACTACAGCTTATCAGTTCTTTGCAAGGAGGGAACAAAGACAAGGCACATCAATTGAATAATAGTCAATTAAATAATGTGGTGCCAGAATTTGATCCCTCCAGTAAAGCACAAAGCATAGATAGCTGGATTCATAAAGTCAACGAATGTGTTAAAATATATGACTGGAACGAGAAGCAGACCATACATTTCGCACTTCAAAAACTCACGGGACTTGCTAAGAAATGGTTCGAGTCCTTACCGTCCGTAGTATATAGCTGGGAGGAGTGGCAGACGAAACTTAAAAAGGCTTTCCCAAACGAGCAAAATTATGGTCGGCTTCTCGAAGAAATGCTAGCTCGGACCACGCGTGCCGGTGAGCATTATCGCGAGTATTTCTACGATAAGCTAACTTTACTAAACAGATGTGAGATCCGAGCAAAGAAAGCGGTGCAGTGTATAGTACACGGCATATTAGATAAGTCCGTTAGGAACGGTGCTCAAACTTTAAATTGTGAGGAACCAGAAGATTTATTGGATTATCTCAATTCGCAACGACCTCCTGACGTGCCTTTTAATAGGAAACGTAGTGAAGCTGGGCCCAAGCAGAGCTCTTCGGGTCCTACGGGCGAAACCTCTATGACTTGCTTCAATTGTCGTGGAAAGGGGCATTCTTTTAGTAAATGTCCTCAACCCATAGTAAAATGTCAGAAATGCCAACGGGTAGGTCACGATTCTGCATCCTGCAAGCTTAGTCCTTTACAACTTAGGAATGATAGCAAAAAGAGCACGGTTGGTGAAGAGCGCAAAGTTCTTAGGATCTACACATTCCGCAATACCAATGATAAGTTTTTTAGAAAGATTGGTGTCAATGGCGGCGATTATGTAGCGTACGTAGACTTTGGTAGTGAGTGTAGCTTGATACGAGAATCCGAGGGCGAGAAAATTAATTTGGCAAAATGTTATTCGGAACTACCTGCAATAAAAGGATTTGGAGAGTCGTTGGTGTTTCCTGTCTATAAAAGCTTTGTGACTGTAAAAATTGACGAAGTTGAAGCTTCTATTGAAGTACTGGTGGTTAGTGATGAATTGTTACAGGCGCCCTTACTGATTGGGCAGAATTTCACAGAGTTACCTTTCGTAACGGTTTTGAAGGACAGCCTTAAGTTGTTCTTCTATAAGAGCCCAATGAATGAAATGCAACAGGATAATTCTGTGAAGTTATCGACTCTTAACTCTACCAAGATACAGGGGGTGAACCTTGTCGAAGTGTATTCAGAAGATTCCTCTTTTTCCGGTGATGTTTATGTTGAAGGGCATAGTTGCGGTGAACCTGGAAAGGAATATCATCTACATCAGGGTGCGTATAGTATCAAGGATGGGAGGGGTCATTTAGTGTTGACCAATTTATCTAAAGATGTGTTGACATTGGACTCAAAGGTTCTTTTGGCCAGGGCTTCACCATTTGTAGAAAAGAAAATTCGCCATGTAAATAGGATTTCCTGCGACATCTCGTCATTAGAGCCAATTGAAAAGAACGATATCAAGGTAGGCAAGGACGTCAGTACAGAGTTTGTCGATAGGTTACATGCGCTTCTTCAGTCCTACCGTGATTGTTTTGCGTTAAATCTGAGCGAAATAGGGTCGGCTAAGGATGTTGAAATGACAATAGACTTACTAGATGACCGGCCAGTAGTCTACAGGCCTTATAGACTGTCGCATTTTGAGAGGGAGCAGGTACGCAACACTATTGAAGAACTTTTGAGCAATGATATTATTCAAGAGTCGAACTCGGACTATGCCAGTCCCATCCTAATGGTAAAGAAAAAAACGGGTGAACAACGATTATGTGTCGACTTCCGGGCTTTGAACAATAAAACAAAAAAAGATTGCTTCCCGCTCCCTCTGATCGAAGACCAGTTGTCGAACTTAAGTGGTAACCGCTTTTTCACCACTCTAGATCTCGCGTCTGGCTATTATCAGGTGCCCATGGCGGAAGATAGTCGACGCCTTACAGGCTTTGTAACACCAGATGGGCACTATGAATTTAAGAGGATGCCGTTCGGCCTTGCTAATGCGCCGGCGGTCTTTCAAAGACTTATTAACCGAATGCTTGGATCGAAGCGATTTGAATCTGCATTAGCATACCTGGACGACATCCTTGTGCCATCTGGTGATTTAGAGCAAGGTATAGAGAGATTAGAAGATGTCTTGAAACAACACGATTAATTACCTTGGCTATGAAATCTCGGCTGATGGGATTCGGCCCAATGAAGATAAAATATTGGCAGTCAGGACATTTCCTATCCCTCAGACAGTGCACGAGGTTAGGCAGTTTTTAGGCCTGGCTGGGTATTTCCGGAGATTTGTGAAAGGTTTTGGCGAGATTGCTAGACCACTCACAAATCTACTGAAGAAAGATGTGGCATTTAAATGGTCTGAAGTAGAGCTTCATGCTTTCACCACGTTAAAAAGTATGTTGATCGATCGTCCAATATTAGCTTTATACGACCCTAAACTTGACACCGAGCTTCATACGGATGCAAGTTCTCTTGGAGTGGCCGGAATACTGCTACAGTGGCAAGAGAATCCTTGTGTGTTGAAACCAGTAGCCTATTTTAGTAGACAGACCACTCCGGAAGAGCGTCACTTGCATTCGTATGAGCTAGAAACTTTGGCGATAGTGAACTCTCTAAAAAAGTTTAGAGTGTACCTATTAGGAATTAATTTTAAGGTTGTGACAGACTGTAACGCTATCAGGACAACGTTGACCAAGCGCGACCTAGTACCTCGAATCGCCAGATGGTGGCTCCAAATTAGCGAGTTCACCTTCGATATAGAGTATAGGCCTGGTACACAAATGACCCATGCTGACGCTCTTAGTCGTAATACTTAGTTGACAGATAACGACAACGACTCACACACGTACACTGTTTATAACATAGAAAAAGATGATTGGCTTTTGACCTTACAGCTGTCCGATCCTGATGTAGCACGTATCATGAAGATTCTTAAGCCGGAAAATGACGAGGAGGCTAGGGACATTAAGAAAAATTATGTGTTCAAAGATCATAAGCTTTATAGGAGAGTAGACGATAATTTGCGTTTGGTAGTGCCGCGAAGCGCGCGGTTTCAAATTTGTCACGCGAACCATGACGATATCGGACACCTTGGGGTAACTAAGACTATAGAGAGGGTTCAAGGGCAATACTGGTTTCCAAAACTTCGTCGTTTTATAAAAAAATACGTGGACAACTGTATATCTTGCGCGTATAATAAGGATAGTTCTGCTAAACAAAAGCAAGGCCAATTGTATCCCATACCAAAAGGCGACAAACCGTTTCACACGATTCACGTGGACCACTTAGGTCCATTTGTAAAGAGTGTTAAAGGTAATGCGTATATTTTGACAATTGTAGACGGATTCACTAAATACGTTTTTGTGAAACCGGTAAAGAATACTAAGACAAAAACCACAGTGAAAGTATTAGAAGATGTTTTTCATGATTTCATGTATCCCTCGCGAATAATTTCCGACCGAGGTACCTCGTTTACATCAGCGGCTTTTAAAAGATTTTGTGATTCTAATGGTATCAAACATATCCTAAACGCGGTGGCTTGCCCTAGGGCAAACGGTCAAGCCGAAAGGTTCAATCAGACTATATTAAATTCCATGATGAGGCATAATTTAGGTCAAGACGAACGAAGTTGGGACGTGTCTGAAAAAAATTCAGTGGGGCATAAATAACACCATCAATGCCACCACCCAGAAAACTGCATCGGAGACTCTTTTTGGTATTAAATCTCAAGATGGTCTCTCAAACAAGTTGGGTGTTGAAACCGACGCCGCTCGCAAATCCATGACAGATTTGAGGAGAGAAGTCGATGACAACATTCAAATGAGCCAAACCAAACAGAAACTGAGATTCGATTTAGGAAGAGTTCCCGCTGCAGTTTTTAAGGAAGGGGATTTGGTGAAATTAACTCGCACTAATTTTTACAATAAGGGAAATAGCACAAAACTGTTGTCTAAATTTATTGGTCCCTATAAAGTTGTAAAGATTTTGGGCAACGATAGGTACCAAATAGCCGAAATTCCCGGATTCGGCAAAAAGAAAAGGCCGTTTAAGAGTGTCGTTGCAGTCGATAGGTTAAGACCTTGGATCAAGATTAATTCACCTAACCCTGACTCAAATAAGTCTTTACCTAGTAGTAGTTGTAGCGAAACCTCAGATTATGAAACAGACGATAATATTCCCTTATCAGAATTAAAAAAGCGATCTCAAAAGAATTAGAGGATAGTATAATTGTTTCATAATGTAACCATTGTAGATACTAACCAGTGTATTTGCTTAAATGACAGAGTGTTATGATTTTACTTGTAGTAATTACTGATATAATATCAGGTTTCAGAAGATAATGCAAGCCGATTTTATAAGATTAATTGTCTTACTCATAAAAGCGGTATTGACAGTGTGTAATGTATAAATTAATTAATTAAAGTTGGAATCTCGTTTTGTGAAATTAAAGCTTAAATTTAGTTAATTTTAGGTTGCAGTTATATGAAAAGTGCTTACTGTGTTATGTTATTTGTAATAGAATCTTAATACGATTGTCTAATTTAGAGTATGTAATGAGTGTACACCGGGACGGTGTACAAGTCGGATGGCCGAGTGTTATGATTTTTAATTGATAATGTAATATTGGTGTGATTTTTCATGATAATTTAATATTTAATGACCTTTTGGTCACAATTATTATGGCTAGCAACACTAATGTCAGTTTTGACAGCCCGCTTCTAACCAGCCAATCAGAGAAGAGTATTATGAGGCGCCAATCCGACTCGTTTCCGGTCCGGTTTCTGGGCGCCATGATGATCGAAAAAGGCGGTCATTATGGTGACAGCGCTTGACGAGTGCACTTGTATTGTAAAGTGAATAGTGATACTTGCTATCTTTAATTTAATAAAATCGATTACATTACGATTGAGTTTGAATTCTTGAAAATGGTAACTCGATACTCTCGATAGCAGATTGAATGGGGTAAATCTGATTTCAAATTATACTAGAAACGAGCTCACAAACGAAATAAAATGTTTTCTTAATCAGTAGGTAGTGGTTTATTATCACGTGATGCAATAGATTTGGTAGTATAAACAGTACCGTTGGCAGACTAATTGGCAAAAACGGATGGTTGCTTACTGACGCAATACGATTAAATCGGTGTGCAAATATACGAAACTGCATAGTATTCTGTATATTTGTTTAATAATTACTATATTAAGTTGGTCGAATAGTTTCTTTTCGTAGTTGTCATTATAGTTAGATTTTTTATAAGTGTCCGAATGGTAGGAAGAGCTCTATAGTAACACTCGTCTTCCTTAAAAAAGATCTAACATAGAGGTGTGCTCAATAAAATGGAAAAGTTTCTAAAATAAGTACCTAATATAATAATAATAATAATAACGAGCGGCTATCCGCCTATCGTTCGAGAATACTGCCTCTGTTTCAGGCCCTTGAACCTACCATCAACGTGTTGTTTCAGTGAACGGTCTAATAGCGAAGAGTCTCGACCAACATCTTGAGAGACTCTCGCTAGGTGGTTGGATCAAGGGTCAGATGCAGAAGGCGGTGATCTTGGACACGGCGCGTATAGTACGTCGATTCCTCACTCTGCGGCCCTGACCACCGGCAGCTTGGGCCCTGCCCCGCTGCCGGCGGCACCCTAGGTTAGGTTTTTTATAATGTGTTTATATGTATTTTTTTTCTTTGTTTTTTTTTTATTTTACTTTTATATTCATGTTATAAACAACCTAACTTAAGAAGTAAAATAAATAAATGATAATAATAATTTAGCCTACATACATCGCTGTACACACTGCTGGGTACAGGCCTCCTCTCAAGCACGAGAGGGTTTGGGCTATAGCCCCAACGCTATCCCAATGCGGATTGGGGACTTTACATTACACCTTTGAAGTATGCAGGTTTCCTCACGATGTTTTCCTTCACCGAAAAGCTACCTATTAGAAACAAATTTCATGAAAATGCAATTTTGTTTGTCCCATCAAATCTTACTTTTAAACATTGGTCAGATTGCAATCAATATATTTTGCAGTCTACGAGCTAGGCATTGCTTTCATATTCAAACAACTGTTGGGTTAGAGTAGAAATATATAAATTCAGGTAAGAATAAAGCTGAGCTGGTATCACGCCATTCGTTTATAATTATAATATAATTAAACGGAATTTTGCGTGAGAAATGACGGTTAAACTTCATGCAAACATTAAGCATAAAATTTGCATGAACAATATGTAACAAGTCCACAAGCTAGACCCCCAGGAATATATCATTTAGCCACGTATCTGGACGTGCATTTCAGCGAAATGTGAAGTTACAGCTCGAAAGTTACCGTGCCGCAATATATTCCTGAGAATTTACCTTCGAGGTAAAGAGTCCAACGTAGCCTGCTAGGGTTAAGGGAGTAAATAAAATGAGCAGAGTGAACAACTATGTTCTCATAGAAACATCACACTGATCACACAAAAAGTTACAAGTTAAATATGTTTTAAAGTTAGTTTGCGATTAGTGCAAAATCATGTCACAGGAAAATAAAACGAAAGAGAACGACAAAGGGATTACCGCAAAATCTTAAATTCTAAATATCGTTATCTCCCTTTCTATCGCTCAAATAATATCTGCAAGAGCGACAGACAGGCAGATTTAACGAAAACGGTAGGCTCTCAGTGGGCTCCTATAAGCAGGCCCTTGCCTTATTTGGGAATCGATCGTATTGAGAATTGAGATAGATATGATTGAAATTAAATTTGTTTGTTTCAACGGGCTTGGGACTCCCCTCGCCTAGAGGCAGTCCATGCCACACTTATGGAAAACAGCCCGGACGACTATGATCACGCTCGAATTCTGGCAGTTTCGGCCCCCGAGTCGGGCCACTGGTTACAGGCTCTCCCTTCAAAGGCAATAGGCACGGTTCTGGACCCAAGTAGCCTAAGAATAGCAATAGGCTTGAGGCTTGGGTCCAGAATATGTGTTTCCCACACATGTGCCTGCGGCAAGAGCGTGGACCAGCTGGGCCGTCATGGCCTCTCTTGCGCAAAAAGCGCCGGCCGCATATATCGCGACGGCACTATCAACGATTTGGTCCGTCGCGCGCTTGCCACCGTCTCTGTGCCTGCAGTTTTAGAACCAGTGGGCATGGCTAGAGACGACGGCAAGCGTCCCGACGGAGCCACGTTAGTGCCGTGGAAATTAGGAAGAGCCCTGGTGTGGGACGCGACGTGCGTTGACACCCTTGCACAGTCCCACATCGGGGCGACCCGCATTCAGGCTGGCGCTGCGGCTGACCAGGCCCAGATTCTCAAGCGCCGCAAATACTCGACTTTAGTTAACGATTTTGAGTTTGCGGCGCTCGCAGTTGAGACTCTGGGACCTTGGTCATCCGACATGAAGGCATTCATGAAGGCTTTGTCGGCGCGGCTGGTCGATTCCACAGGGGACCGTAGGGCTGGCGCGTACCTCTCTCAGCGTATCGCCCTAGCGGTACAGAGAGGTAACGCCGCCAGTGTAATGGGGTCCTTGCCGCAGGCCGAACTGTTAGACGGGGCATTTCTGTTATGATTGGGTTAAGTTTTTATACTGTAAATATACTAGGTAGGTAGGGTAAACCAGGGAGTTATTGCCCACCGCCAGTGATTGCCCGCTTTTTAAAACGACATTCTCTGTTGTTTGTTTTGTACCATTTTTGTAATAGTAGAATTTGCTAGATGACGCTGTTTATAATATAGAAGAGTTTTAAAAATAAAAACTGGCAACACTTAAAAAAAAACAACAGTAATGGCGGATTTTGTCGATACATGTGAACGTGTTACTCAAACAGGTAAATTTTTAAATGATTTTCTTAAGGACTTACTTGCTTCAAAGTTTATTCTGAGATTTTTTTATTTGATATTCCCATGTAATTACATATTTTGTGATTAAATTAATAGTAATTTCGTAGTTTTAAATATACGTCGGAGTTGAGTTTAGTATTTAAACGGTTATTTTACCGGTGGGCAATCGCTGTAACAAAGTTTGAACATTTTTAATTATTGCCCACCGTAGTTTTAGTAATTGCCATAGGTCAATAACTATAGTTATTGCCCGGGCAATAGCCGTCACGGTAGATTATTTTTCGTGTTTTGTATTTATAATAATTACATTGCTTATTAAGTGTGGTCAATAGGTCTTCGAGAAGCTGTTAAAAGTCCAACACCGCAGATGGAGGACTTTTATTGACTCGAAATTGTAATTTCCTTACCGCCCGTGATATACACAATGTTTTTCATCACACTTTCTAAGGAAAAACACAATTTTTAACGTAAATTCGGTTAAATACGGTAGCATTTCAAACATTCGTCCGCCATTTTGTTCTTTTAATTGACGTTTAGTATGAAAGGCACCGACCCTATGGCAAACAGCCACGATCGATAATCGTACAAAATATTACAAAACGGTTGTTAAAATTATGTTTATTAAAATATGAAAATAAATAAATAAATAAATATTATAGGACAATCTTACACAAATGGAATAATAAACATCAATCTTTTAAAATCTACATTTTAAACGAATTTTTGTCTTTTTGTCTCTAAACCTTCGTGGTCCGTGTGTGTTATTTAGCACTTTAAAATAGTAGTTTTCGATACAAGTGCGAGAAGTGTGTCATTTCGCACGAGTCCCGAGGTTTCTTAGCCCGAGCCTTTAGGCGAGGGTCAAAACTCGGGACGAGTGAAAATGACACTTCCGCACGTGTGTCGAACAACATTTATATAAAGTACACTTTTTGATCAATTGTATTAAAAAAGTACTTTTCCTGCCGTTGGAGAAAAATGAAACTTTTCTCCCGCTTCGCATGCGTGCAATAAATAGCACATTTAGAAAACAAGTGTGATGAAAAAATTCCAGTCTTGCAGTGCCCATGGAGTACGAGTATTCAATATCTAAATTGTTATTATTGTTTTAATTTCAGTATGCCAAAAACACCAAAAGTACAATATAGAAAAGAAAATTTGCAGAATGCGATCAAAGCTGTTCAAGATGCTGACAACAAGTTGTCTACAAGACAAATTGCTGAAAATTACGGTGTTCCAAGGACCAGTCTTCGGTATTACATTGAAAATCCCGGGCATAAAACTAGTCTAGGGCCATCACCGGTATTAACTGTTTCCGAAGAAAGTCAACTAGAGGAATGGATAATAATCTCGGCCAGAAAAGGGTTTCCTCGAAATAAAGAAGATATTTTAGATACAGTGCAAAAGTTTCTAGTGGAAAATCCTCGTCCTAATTTATTTACAAATAATAGACCCGGTGATGGTTGGTGGAAGGCATTTTTGAAAAGACATCCGAGGTTGACAATAAGAACATCAGAAGGAGTATCAAAAGCAAGTTCCTATGTCTCGGAAAAAGATATAAGAGGGTGGTTTGCTGAAATCAGCGATTATGCTAAAGAAAAAGACTTGACTCCCATTTTAAATGATCCAAATCGTATTTTTAATGCAGATGAAACAAATTTCCAAATTTGTGTTAAAACTGGCCAAGTGTTAGCGGAAAAAGGTGCTAAAAATGTATATAATATTGAACAATCTCAAGCCAAAGAATCTATAACAGTTTTGTTCACCTTTTCTGCCGCAGGACAAGTCTGTTGTCCGTTCGTTATTTATCCTTATCAAAGAATGCCTATCAAAAAAAGTAGCGATTCTGTACCGGACGGATGGGGAATCGGAAAGTCTGACTCAGGATGGATGACTACGGAAACTTTTTATGAATTTATAGCAAATGTGTTTCATCCCTATCTGGTCAGCAATAATGTCAAGCTTCCAGTTATACTCTTTGTGGACGGCCATAAAACGCATTTAAATTTCCATTTGAGCCAACTTTGCACTCACCTTCAAATTGAGTTAATTGCATTGTATCCGAATGCTACAAGAATCCTTCAGCCCGCCGATGTAGCTGCTTTTAGACCTCTAAAGATGGGATGGAAAAAAACTGTCAGAAAATGGCAAAATGAGAATAATAATCAAGGCGTGACTAAATTGAATTTTGCTACTGTGCTTAATGAAACTGTCATAACCAGTTTAAGGCCTGAAATATTAGTGAACGGTTTTAAAGCCTGTGGCCTGTATCCATTTAACCCGGACGCGATTGATTATAATAAATGCCTCGGAGACAAGAACGAGAATGTCACATCGCAAAAAAATAAAATGATACCTGACTCTGCAATGCTAAGTTACGCAAAATTCAAAGAGATCATCGGAACAACTCTTTCCAACGACTTTGAAAACCGTAGTCAGAATTTGCCTTGTCAAAAGAGTAATGAACACTTGAATAAGTTGTTCCAAATATGGCAAGCATATCACGACGTGGAAGTTATGAGTACCACTAAAGAAGGAATAGACTCTTCAGTTGTTACATCGCAAAAAGGCGACAAAGCAGTACAAGTAGTAGATTTTCCTAATGTATCACCGCAAAGAAATGAAGAAGAGTGTGTTGCAGAGATAAATGACTTCAGTGAGCTAGCTTTAAAGACACGAGACTTTAAAGAAATAGAAGGTGCTTTATCTCTTGATATTACTTCCACCGTACCCGAGAAGTCAAAATTTGAGTCTACGCCTTCTGTGGTCACGGTGAAGTCAACTCTTGAGCTGTCAAGTCCACAAAGAAATGAACAAGGATGCGTTGAAGAAGATAGTGAGCTAGTTTTTCAAATACCAGACACATTTAATGAAACAGAAGATGCTTTATCACTAGATTCACTAGACCTTACTTCTCCTATACCCGGAACGTCCAAACCTGTCATGGTACAGTCGTCTGGTCTGTTGCCAAGTCCTAAAATTGTAAAAAGAAAATGTTCTTTAGGAGAATATTTAGCATACCCAGAGACGCCAGTAAGAAAATGGAAAAGGAAAACTGAAAGACAACCATATGCCATTAGCTCCCAAAATTATAAAGCTGCTCTACATTCTAAACAAGTAGAAAAAGAAAATTTGATAAAAGTAAAAGAAGAGAAGAAGTTAGTTAGAAATATGAAAAAAAAAGAAAAAACGAATAAAAAGACTGAAATTACAAATAAAAAAACTGTACAATTAAATAAAAAACCAATCATAGATAACGCACAATTTATTATGAATGATCCGGGTGAAACTCAATATACTAAAGAAGGAAAAAAAAATCTGAAACGGAAAACAACAAACACGGGAAACAATGACCACCAAGAAGTTCAAAATTTTGAGCAACAATCTGAACCTATACTAAAAAAGATAAAAAAAGAAATGGGTGTTAAAAGTAAGGGCAAAAAGAGAACCAATAAGCAATTACCAGAGTCTAAACGGATAACCGTTTTAAGAGAAATAGTTATAAAGCCCGGTAAAAATAGTATTTGTGCAGTTTGTTGTACTAATATGAAAAAGAATACGAGCAGATTGACTTGCAGTTCCTGTTCGGCAAGTTTTCACGTGCGATGCATTCCACGGAAGCATAAGGAACATATACCCGACAGGACTGAATTAAGTTTATTCATGTGCCATAATTGTTACATAGTGGAAGATTCTGGCAACAGTGACGATTCTGACTAATTTTATTTCAGCTAACCATATTTTTTTCAATAAAATGTTTATAATGTTAAATTTTATGTTGAAAGTCAAGTTAGACTGTGATTTATGATTTTAAGTTACTGGGCAATCACTGTGCTGTGGTACTGGCAATAACTGTGGGCTCTGGGCAATAACTGTACTTTTTACAATATTTTTATTTTGTTGCTTTGTTTTCTATGTCACGTAAGACTTAACTTAAAACTGTTAATTATCTATAGAAGGGTTTATTAGGTAATAAGAAAATAGCAATAAAAACGAAGTTACTACGTTATTTCTATGTTTTTTTTAATGTCATTCTGTTTGCGACCCTTAACTGGGCAATAGCTATACGGTTTACCCTACTAATTTATTATTAATTTTTAAATCTAAGTTAATTTATAGTATTTTTTTTATTAATTTCTATTGTTATCGAATGTTAGTACCTAGTCAACTTTATGTAGTTAAATTTATAATTTAAAATTATAAAGTTTGTTTATCCAATTTTTCATATTACAAGAAAACTATTATGTTTTAGTTTCGAACACGATATTAATTAATATTACATGGGAATTTTTATACTCTACGCGTAGGTAAGGTATCGACGCCTGTAGTTAGTGCATCGAAAAGGAACGGTCGTATAAGTACATTACTCTGTTCTGTTGCTTTACTCTAGCACCAGTACGTTGCAGAGGTATTGCAAGCCAAGTTTATTACAGCCGCAAGAGTCTTCTCTTTGTGGGATGTTTCTCTAAGGGCCAAGTATTTAAGTGCAGAAGACAGACCGACTCAGTTCCTACGCTAAGCAGGCTTTGACTCCTGTCCGACTGCCGAAGACTTAGCGACCGATTATTTTAATTTAGAGGAAGGTGCAAAAGGTAAAAAGACCGCGTAAATAGTGTTTTATTGTATATAATAAAATTTATATACTCCTAGCCTGTACGGTAGTGACCCTGCATACGAAGCAGAAGGTTTCGGGTTCGTATTCTGGTAAATTAGATTTTTGTGTATGTCACAAATATTTGTTCTCGAGTTATGGATCTTTTCTATAAGGGTAAATCAAATATATATGTATGTATGTTTCGTCGTCTAGTACCCACAACACAAGCGTTATTAAGCTTACCTCAAACAAGTGTCAAAATTGACGTTTCTTCAAACAAAAACGTCACTTTTGACACTTGTTTGACACTGACATATCCAATCCATATCGTTTCATTATCTAGTATTTGACGTATCTCATTGTTCGAATACGGCTGATAGTCGTAGAATTGTGTAAAACTGTAATAATGTAATAAATCACATGAGTCTTACTTCAACAAAATTAGATATGTACCTGCTGTTGCAGTTCATCAAAAAAAAAAAATCAAAAAAAAAATCAAAAATTATTTATTCAATCAAGAGTAAATTACAGATAACATTATAGTATTTAGTACCTCTTTTTAAGTAAATTATTACCTGTGTTAAGAGGTACTGCTCTTCTCTTATTTTAACAATAACTCTTAATTATATTACAATAATATCTAATGAAATACAAACTAACATAACGTATTCTCTTGAAATAATATATAAAACATGAGTTCGGTATCTATGATCTATGTATGATGTATGTTCTTTCCTTTTCGTATTTATGTGCATTGGATGTATGTATATAAGTAAATTTATTCAATTTCAGCAATGTTTAGTAATATGTTTTCTATATTATGGTATGTTTTCGACTTAATCCAGTCCATTATATATTTTTTGCATTCATAATAAGGTAAATGGTAAATGTTTATTTGTTTATTGATGAAGTTATACAATTTAGTCGATCTAGTGGTGTATTGTCTACTCGCAAAGGTAGTGTTAATAGACGTGGTTGGTAAAATTTTATCTTTTCTTCTTCTATTTTGTACAATGGATTTAAAATGCAAAGATTTGTGCCGTCTTAAAGTGGTAAAAAGAATGTATAGTTTTCTAACAGATAAAACGTCGGATAGCTTATACAGGTCTATGGTAGGGTATCTAAAAGGCTTGAAATGAATTACTTTTAATAGAGATCTTTGAGCTCTTTCAAGTTCTAGAAATTTCATTTTTGTGGCGCCTCCCCAAACTGGTATACAATAAGTAAGGATAGATTGAGCTAGGGTTAAATATATCTGCTTCAGTAGGTTTTTGGAGGCTATGTGTCTCAGGTTTTTAAAGATCCAAATTAGTTTTCTGGTACGGGACATTATTAGCTCAGTGTGCAAATGCCAGGTGAGTCGTTGGTCAACTAAAATACCAAGATATTTAGTATTATCTACTTTCGAAATAGAAGGACAGGAACAATTTTGTGGATTAATGCATGTATGGATTTTGATTCTGAAATCATTACTTGGTTGAGAACTTTTATAGTTTGTGAAGCAGATATAATTGGTTTTAGCTGTATTAAGTGTAAGTAAGTGAGAGTTAAGCCAGTGAGCTACTATGGATAGATCTTGTTCTGCATGATTTTTAGCATTTGCCCATGTCTCTCCGGAAAAAACAATAGCGGTATCATCTGCATAGGAAACAATATGACCATTTTTTATTTGTATGTCACAGAGTCCGTTTATATAAATAAGGAATAAGGTTGGTCCAAGCACGCTACCCTGGGGCACACCAAACGTTATATTGGATTCCTCACTGATGTGGTTTCCTATTTTAACTCTTTGTGTGCGGTTTTGGAGATAATTTTCTAGTAGCTTCAGTGGGATGTCTCTTATGCCTATGTTTTCTAAAGTATTGATAAGAGAGGGAATAGAAACGGTATCAAAAGCTTTTTTAAGATCTAAGAACACTGTTAAGCATTTTTGATTATTGTCAATTTTATTTACTATCAAAGAAGAAAGATTTGTTACCGCATCTTCGGTTGACATAGCTTTCCTAAAACCATATTGTGAGTTTGAAAGGATATTGAACTTCTCGAGGTAATTTATAAGTCTGTTGTTAAGGAGTTTCTCTAAAATTTTTGAAATAGCTGGTAATACTGAAATTGGCCTGTAATTGGATGCTTCGTCTCTGCTCCCGCTTTTGTATACGGGTGTTATAATTGCTTTCTTTAGATCATTTGGGAAAATACCGTTACTAAAACATAGATTGAATAGGTGAGAGAGAACGGGTACAATAAAGCTGCTAGCCATTTTGAGGAATTTTGCGGAGATGTTATCCCAGCCAGGGGCACTATCGGCTTTTAGGCTCATTAAAATGGTATGAACTTCCTTAGTATCAGTTTCCAGTAACACAAAAGAAGATAATAGGGGATTTGAGGGTTGGTTGGCTGTATGAGGTTGATGGGTCATGTTTGTTAAGATATTTTCAGCTAGTGATTTCCCAACATCAGAGAAATAGTTATTAACAGCATTTACAGATTCAAGAGGGGTATTTTTAATGTCTAACAATTCATTATTTTCGGACTTGTTAGGTTTTCGGTTTGTGATATTGTTTATTGACTTCCATAAGTTTTTCGGGTTTTTAATGTGTTTTGTTAACTGTTCTTTATCATATGCACGTTTTAATTTTTTAATTAGGTTGTTGCAGAAATTGCGATATCTCCTGTATGTTATTTTTAATATTATATTATCAGGCTCCGAGCGCAGTTTCATTTGCATTTTATTTCTATTTCTTATGCATCTTAGCATTCCTTTTGTTATCCATGGTTTTATAGTGCGATTTTTTTGAGAGATATTAGTGGTAATGGTATTTTCATTTAGGCAATTTCTTATTTTATTAATTAATATTTCGGTCAATTTGTTGGGATCTGTGTAAGTGCATAGGTTTGAGAGATTTTCTTTTTCTAACTTAGAAAGCGCATTATCGAAATCAATAATTGTTTTTGTTTTTGGACAGTAATTAGAATTATTTATTTTTGTTAATTTTAGGAATATCATGCAATGATCTGTTATAGATGTATTTAATACTAGGACAGTGGCACATGTTTTACGTTTATCAATTTTTAACATAAAATGGTCAAGACAATTGTTCTCTCTAGTAGGAAGTATATGGCCTGGAAGTAAACCATGCGTCGATAACATATTCAAATAGCTAAGCCTATTCGTACGTTCATGGGATTGCTCATTAAATTTATGTATTATGTTTATATTTATATCCCCAGTTATAACTATATTTTTAGACGTTTGTATAGTTTCTATATGATTATTGAGGGAACTTATGAAGCTGTCTGCATTATGATTAGACGGAGAACGATATATACCAAGTATTTTTATATTTGAGATAGTAATTTCTAAACAAGATGCTTGCAATAATTGTATTTCTTTCACTTTGGCTTTGTGAAAACTTTTGACATAGATAACTACTCCGTCATTTTGGTTGATATGATTTGTTGTGAAAAAAGGTGTGTAGTTATCAATCTGAGGTATAGGTTTGTTCGAGTTCAGTCGACATTCAGTTAGTACTAACACGTCTATTTTAAAATTAAATTGTAAAATTAAATTCAAAGTTCATGACCGATTAAAGTAATTTATTTCCTTCTTAAACGCATTAAAGGCCGCCTGAAGAAGGAGACTGAAAGACTCATCTCCAATTAAATTATATTTTATGCCCATGCTTCTTTATTCCATTGTGTCTGAAAGTTTTGCATAATCTGTTTCGGGTAAAAATGTTTCGGGATCAGTTTGATATTTGTCAAGATTAGACTTCGAAATCTCACATCGTATTTTCTTTTGTTCAGCCGTTAACATTCTAGGCACCCAACAAGACTTTTTTTTTAACAAGCTTTTATTAGGTCGACCTGTATGTAACTAACTATGTAATGGAATCTAAGGTAACTAATTTAACCATCTTCCAATGATCGTAGCGACATGAAAATTGGCAGCAGTATGTAGTTCTGATGACAATACAATAATATGGTACTGTCGAACTGATCTGATGATGGAGACAGGAGGTGGCCATAGAAACTCTCGACCTGTATGTAACTAACAAAGTAATGGAATCTAAGGTAACTAATTTAACCATCTTCCAAGGATCGTAGCGTCATGAAAATTGTCAGCTGTATGTAGTTCTGATGACAATACAATAATATGGTACTGTCGAACTGATTTGATGATGGAGACAGGAGGTGGTCACAGGAACTCTGTGATGAAACAACGCAACCTAATTGTGTTAGGGGTTTTTAGAATTGTCTCGATGAGTATTAGTTGTCTGTCGTAAGAAAAGTACAGTCAGCGATAAAAGCTTGTACCAAAAATGAAATTTTTGCCAAAAACTTATTCATGTGTAGTTCATCAGTTAAGATTCTTTGAATGCTGCCATACGAGATGGCTGTGAGCTCAACTAGATGCCTGATAGTGATCCTTCTATCTGTTAAAACGAGATCATGATTTTTTTGATGTTTTCTCCAGTAATGGCGACAGATGGACGGCCTTCGCGATGTTCATCTTGAGTGGATGTTCTTCCCAAGTTAAACTCCTTTGACCAACGTGCCTCTGTGGAATACGGCGGAGCGGACTCCCCTAGTGTTCCCACTAATTCAGCGTATATATCTTTAGTACACATTTTTTTCAAACAAGTATTTAATGACCGCTCTCACCTCAGTTTTCTCCATTTTTGCGTTATTGTTCCGACTGCTTGTGAAAAAACACCTGCAACTCTCTGACAGATACATATTTTTTTAATTTTTAATTTTTTAATTTACTAAGGAGTCTTTATGGCCAGTAACGGCATACCTATTTATTTTAATCCGATTCAATAAGTATTCAGTTATCATTACTTTTGGATCACCCCTCGTACAATGTAAAAATACTTTTTAATAAAGGGTTATAAAATTAATTGTTTGAGTATCCATATCCACCCATGCACAGGCAAACACTGCTTAGCACACCAATCAGTGTGAGCCATCATCAAAACCTTAACTAATTGATATATCAGAATCAGCCCCGTGTTGTTGCGTTTCTACCAACTAGATGTTTAATATACGTATTTCAACAGAGGAAGGATGTAGCACTGGATAGTATGCAATTTATTGCAGCAAACTTGATTGATTGCGAGTTCGATTCCGGCTCACAATCAGCACCGTGACGACATGCTGATTTTTATCAGAATCCTTGAAATGCATGTATGTAGGTACACATATTAGTTCTTTATTAAAACTAGAAATATTCGTCCTATAGTATAGTTAAAATATTGCCACCACCAAAATATTGCCAAATATTGTGAATTATATTCACCAGTTGCTTTTCGGTGAAGGAAAACATCGTGAGGAAACCGGACTAATCCCAATAAGGACTAGTTTCCCCTCTGGGTTGGAAGATCAGATGGCAGTCGCTTTCGTAAAAACTAGTGCCTACGTCAATTCTTGGGATTAGTTGTCAAGCGGACCCAGGCGGAATGCCGGGATAACGCAAGGAAGATGAAGATGATGAGTACCTATAGTTAAAATATTGCAATTATCTTACTAAAATCTTGTTTTATAATCAACAACGTTTTCACTTGCAAGGTCTAACTATTATGTATGTCAGCAAAGTTAATAGCTTAGCATCTCTGCATACAAACATGTATGTACCTATTTAGATGCTGCTAAGCTAATGGTTTTGCTGACTGTACATTACCGATTCAGTTACGGCCACAGTTTTCTTTCTTAACACTCACCGAATAGCAAATTTATTCTCTTGTTCTTAAAGCACTTATACATGCCTAAATGTTTGTTTGCAAAAAGGCCCATGACACATCTTATTTTAATCCGAAGTCCAAACTACACTTCAGAGCAGTGCAATCGGAGTCACTTTGAAATTTTACTTATAAAGTGACGCGTTTTCTCTTTTTCCTTGTATATTTTGACAAAAACCACCGCTGACCCATGTACGCAGTGGCGTTCGAAAGTGCATGGATAGATGTCGACCGTAATGACTTAATATTACGGTTGAAACATCTCCATGAACTTTTGAACACCAGTGTACCAATAGTTCTCCATCCTGCCGCACCTAAGTGAGGTACCTACACGACACGATAAATAAATCGGACCCGATGCGCCACAATGGATCAATAAGCATGTCGGACGCGATTTCATTTCCTGCGCGCGCGCCGACCCGTGCGCCAATTTCCGCTAGTTTCGTATTGTTGCTCACCTATGATTCAATTGAGGTCGTAGTTCTGTAACCTAATGAATAAAGTATTTTTCTCAAAAATGGACGGCAAAGTTGACTTTGCCGTTTAAAATGTAAGTCGCGAAGCGCGTAGTTTATGGTCAGTCAAAAATTAAAAAGTTAAAAACATTGCAGTCTCGATTTTGGGACCGCAATGTAGCATACAAATTCCATTATTTGTCGAGTTCCAAACTTTTTAAAAGTTGAAATGGCCATATCAAATGAAGGCACAGGCCCATTAAACAGCCAAACAGATGATTAGTACCGCGACTATTTAGCTGTCTCAAATAGGTTGACGTATTTTCGGCAGAAAAATACACTTCTATTTTTTTATAAAAAAAAATAAAAAGGCGGCAAAGCTAATTTTTTCAATTGTTTCTACTTTTTCCTGTGAAAATATATACGTAAGAACGTTGCTTTTGTAAAATATATCTATGATATTTATATTTCTTGCACCATTTTTGAGAAAAGCACTATATATGACTCGGCTGGAAGGCTACTTGCTGGCTTCGGATTCAATTAAACGGACTCCCAAGGTCGTCCGTTTAAAACGAATCCTCAGCCTGCAAGTAGCTACTTCCGAGCCTCGACAATAATGTACTATATCTTTTTTGAAATACAGGTGTGGTTTTGTGTTACTGTGCAATAATTGCTAGTATTATTTTCTGTCTAATAAATGATTTAAACGAATCCAACGAGCATCCTACGTAAGTAACTTCGAATTCTCTACAGGCTAAATTCGAATTCATCCGTCTTCATTACCACGTTATACAAGAAAAACAACTTCTATTATTTATACTCACTCTGTTTATCGGTGCACTAGCGACCCGCCCCGGCTTCGGCGGCTTCGCACAGGTTAACAAATTATACACGTAATCCTTCCTCAAGAATCACTCTATTGGTAGGTGAAAACCGCATGAAAATCCGTTGAGTAGTTTTTGAGTTTATCGCGAACAAACAAACACACAAATAGACAGACGTTGCAGGGGACTTTGTTTTATAAGGTGTAGTGATAAAGCATACGTATATGTCCCTAAATTTGGTTGCGCGCAAGTTCGTGCTCTGTGCTCTTAAATCTTATTTCATTACATTTTAAAGTGGAGTTGTAAATTTTCATTTTTTATTTAAGAATGTGTATTTTAAATTCTCCTTCTTCTAATTAAATGAGCATCTACTCTTTCTTCTACAAACAAAGATATTGCCGAAAGTTTGTTTTACGCTCTGTTGACTACATCTGTAATAAAATAATTCAATAGTTAAGTGACTGAAACAATTTGTTGTAAAATCATATGTACAAAGCATTGCACGGCAACGTTTCTGCAGTCTACTGCAAGCTGCAAGAAATGTCTACTATCCAGGGCATCCACATTTAAATCGGCATTTTTTAAAGCAATGCTGTGCTGCATTGCTGATTATTGCAATGCGTAAGAAGTAATTATTTCAAGGACGAATTTCCTGCAGCAATGCATTCGGCACTTTTGCAGCGCAGAAATGCAGTCTGCAGCAACGCTTCTCCAATTGGCATGTTGTACTCTGTAATGTAGATGTTACCTTTAAAGTTTATATAAAAGCAGTTAATATTAAAATAATAAAATTATGTGCTACATTCAGGCCAGGTTTGGTAAACCAATCCAATATATTGTCACATTTAATATATCCAGCTGTTGTCCACTTTGCTTTTGTGAATTAAGTAACATTTTGGTTTAGCGTCCATCAACAGTCGTCATGCCATTGCCATTTTAAATGTATTTCGTTGTCGCGTGGCAAGCCAGCTCTGTATGCGTGCGACACGCATTTTCTTTTTTCATAAACTGTAAAATACAGTGTGCGGCTGAATAGAATATCCGAATTAGCTCTAATAGCAATAAGGTAAAAACGGCTCAGTTTTTGTTACGTAAGTCTGAAAAGAATTTGCTTTTTATCGCGCTATTGTGAAACAGATATCCAACTTTTACTCACTTAATATTAAGTATTCCTGAGTTGTCTGAAATTTCAGAAAAAAACTGTAGCTATGTTTTATTACTTGGGCTTTATTCGATACGAGTAATAATGCGCTCACTTTTCTTAAGGAAAATGTAATGCTTGGAATTGAAAGTGTGTTTTGGTTTTTTGTTACCATTCATCCAATATATCTTCTAAGCATCATTGCGTTTTGACGTAAATCAAATGTTAAGAGCCATGGCCACCAGGCAACACCATTAAACTATGGGTACACTGCACATAGCTATGGCTGGATTTTGTGAAGGGTAGTCTTGGTTAGGAACATAAACAAAGTAGTAAAATAAGTTCTTGGCAAAATTGGAAGTTTTGGTACAAGCTTTTATCGCTCACTGTAATTGTCTTACCACAGGCAACTAATACTCCTCGAGACAATTCTAATAACTCCAAACACAATTATTTAGGTTGCGTTGTTTCATCACAGAGGTCCTATGGCCACCTCCTGTCTCTATCATCAATTCATCATTCATCAAATCAGCTGGTACCATCGACCATAATATTGCATTGTAACCCAATTTATATGTGTACCGATGGAAATTTACAGCTCAATCGGAAATCTAAAAGTGGGTCTTTAGCTTTCAAGATTTGACCCACACTATAACTAACTAACATACACACTAACAGGGCAAGTTAAATAAAAGTTTGTAATAAACGATCGCCCCAAATAGCTGTAATAGGTTAGCCAAGGAAAAACAAGAACATATTAATTATTACCAATAAAAACTAGCCTCACGTTATAAAGAACTCATTTAACGTGTGCGTGAGGCCAGCAGTTACACACGAAATTTGTTGCTGTAATGACCGCCCTGGGTAAACTAGCAAATATGTACCTACTATATTGGGTTAGTGTAAGTCGTTGCGATATAATTATACCGACGGACAGAAGTGGCGCTTGATGACGCCAGAATAATTAATAAAATACCTACTAATAATATGCTGGTGTGTTTATTTTGGATGTCTTCTCAAAAGTACGGTAGTAGATTTTGAGAGGGGAAAGGTTTGCAACATCTGCAAGGACGAAGTCACGGGCAGTTTAAAAACTAACGATTGATCGATCAATCGAAACTGTCCGTTTATATTTTCTTTTCCATTTCGGCTTTGATTAAAAAGTTTTCGGCCTCCCATTTCGCCTGACAACTTCCCACTTCCCTGTTTGAACTTTTTCAGCTTATGTCACGTCACATCACGTTGGATGAAACGTTTAAGGAAATAAGGACAGCTAAATAATGTAGACATATATAGTGTTGACTTTTTTTCATAGCTCATTGCACATTGCTAATGTGGTATTCCACTTCGGGGAAAGATCTTGAACAAAGTCGATCAACGGATTGGTCAGAATTGCAAAGAACCGCTGAAGTGACGTACTCGTACGACCGATAATTGGTGTGCAGTGATATCACGACGACAGGCGACTGAAACGCTGCCCGCTGCCTGGGTGCCTGGTCTGTTTTACCTATCCGCCAACCAGTGTATTTCGCACAATAACCCCAAGAACTGCTCATTTTTGGCAGACCCTCAACAAGGTGGACTGACGACTGTTGGTCAAGGTTGCAAAGAACGGCTGACAAAGGATAGCGCTCAGATCGTTTTCACGTTTTTCTCACTAACTTTATGTATTTATAATGACATTGCTGGCATACTATATCACTGGCTAGACGATTACCATTTTATGAGCTGCAATTTGAAAAGTCGAATACCGCTTTAAGGTATTCTCACTTTGTTATTTATTTGTAAGTCGCGCTTAGCAGGCAAGTCTTGAACTAGCAAAAATGTAAAACTTCTTAAGGAGAGGTGAATAAGAAATGTTGCCGATTTATCCTTCCTAAATACTTTGTTGCTAAGGAATTGGTGTCTTGCAATTCCGAAAAGATTAGACCTCAAGGTTATTTTTTTATTTTCTAACATTTTTTTTCTAACCCTCTTGTCAATGAGTGAATTTCGTGAAAGAAAAAAGATTTCCTACTTGCTCGGGAATAATATCTATATCAGCGATATCCCCCTTTACGTCTAGGAATTGTACCCTTTCCAAGCAAGTTCGACGTAAAATGTTAAGTAGTTCCAACAAATGTACCGGAAAATCGATCTTGGCTCAAAGTAGGTACATATGTTTTTCCCGTTTGGGAGGTCATATCTGATCAGGAAGTATTTGGAATGACTGTGAACGCAATTTTGAACGGAAAATTACTTCCTCGTAGTACCAAATACATTTTTCACTACGTGACGTCCGTTTTTCCAACGCAACTTACCATTTGAATCGAAGTTCAACCTGCGTACTACCATCGTGGACACAGTTGACTGTCCCTATGTAAACCGTATTCCAAAGACATAAGGACTACCAATGGACAATTGTGTTGCTGTCAGTACATACCACGTGAGCAGTGGCTATAGCTATCGGCCGTGGCGCCGCTACGTCGTGTTGTGGGGCGCGGTTGCCATGGTTACCACCCCTCCCCCCACTGACATTCCCAAGCGTGAGCAAGTAGCACGCTCATACTGACCAATGTAACTCGAGAACCGTAGAAACTAAGAGTAATTGAAGACCGCAGTTATACTGGTTCCTATCGTCTACGTCCTGGAAGCGTTTGGAACAACGCCTCAGTGACCCGCCGACCCCTAGTGACGAGCCACACTGTCATTGCCATCGGCTTTTTGCAAGCTAAGTTTGAACTGCAAAAAGGTTTTGGTCATCATTAATTATTACAATGTGGACTGCATTATGCAAATGGCATTTGGAATAATTATTTAGTTTACAAAGTTATAAAAACACAGACATATATCTGGATAGATGTCGCATATGTACGAATGTTCGATATGAAACTCAAGCATGTAAATTTCGCAAAGCAGTCAATAGTCTTAAAGATTGTGATTCTCATAGTTATAGGCCCAGAGATTCTGAATTAGTTCCATGGTATGGCAGTGCAACGGTACAACCCACCCTATTGTAACAATACATATTCATTACGGCGACGATAAGAGTAATAATTATATTTATTCACCCTCCAGCCAATAACATTATGCGATGGTCCATCAGTTATCTAATTGCCTACACTAAGCTAATTGGGTAAAGCTGCAATGTGGTAAGGTAGTATAACTGCGGCTGCATTACCTACTGTTGCGGCATCTTATCAAATAAATTGACAGTGACAGCACTCGCGTCAACGCTACAGCAGTAATAATAAATAAATAATGTGTAATATTTTGTGTATATTAAGTGTTTTTATATTTTACTTTTATACTCACATTGTAAAATCCTAACCTAAGACCCTAATTGAATAAAGGATAATAAATAAAAATAAAAAAGTTTTTACTATTATTTTTAAATCAGGGTATTTCTTCGTACCAGTTAGTGGTAAACAAAACTATAATAGTAGATATAACGTAGATGAAATAAGTAAATAAGTAGCATACATACATAATGCTGTGTTATAGTATAACGTATAGGCATTTCTGTTATCCTCGTATTAAAATTTTACTCCCATAGCACGGATATAGGCACCCTTAATTTTATTAGCATTTCACGCTAACATTATTTATCATCTCTTCTTAATTCAAAATATAAAGGTAACAACAATATAACAGGAGGAATTTTTATTAAAGTTAATAACAAAATTTTAACTAACATTAGTTACACCAAAAAAATCGGACATGCAACGTCACATCCCTAAAGTGTTGTCGAGTCCTCGACGTACTTGGTGTTATGAAAACGACTCCTCATTCTTTGGGAAGCTTCAGGTGCTTTTGTAGGGCGTGTACTGTACACTCCGGACCACTGAAAAGTATACTTGATACGTATACGAATTATACCGTATCGAGAATATCAATACAATAGACATTTAGTTTTGTACACGTAATATATTTATTTAACCAAATAATAGATAATTTGAATTTTATAGTAACTAGATTTTACAATTAACCACCGATTAACTTAGACGAAGAAAATTCCTATTACCTATTTTACTATTACTTACCTATTTTATTACTACGAGTACAATTATGTTGTTTTTATATTTCCCTGGCAAAAATAAAAAATAGAAATTGTGCCATAACCATAGCATTACTACATTACATTACATTTTGATAATTTTTTTCTTAATATTTGAAGATATCCCTAGTTTTACAGTGTCTTCACGCTGAAAGTAATCATGATTTTAAATAAACGACGATGATTTTATGTCAATATTTATTTATGTGTTATTTAAGATTCAAGCAAAACCAAAATACCTATACCGTCTTAATGGAAATTTAATTTAATAAACATAGTTTCTGTAGTGGAATGTATGTTTACTAGTTTCGATTTCACGCATGCTCATACGCACACATCATGATTGTTTTTAGCGGGAAACGTCTACTGCTAGATAAAAAGTTCCCCTATTTACAAATAAGTACCAATTCATAATAAACTGCTTGAGACTGCATTTGAAATTGCCTCGCATTGTACTGTCATAACGCCACCTTGCATTTTTGCACAATTTAGTAGTGCAAAAGTGTGTCACGTCGATTGTCCATAAGTGTAGCTCTTTCCATACATTTCCCGGCAAATGAGTGAGTCACGTGTCAAAAGGCCAAAGGGATAATAACGAACTGACTTGGACGTTTTTATGCGAAATTGTATTCGAGTAATTAAATAGGAATGCTGTTTTTATGCAGGAATATTAACACGAGAAATTCAGACGTCAGTTTTGGAATTCTCTTTATTACGTGTCTGTACTTTCTGTTAGGTACCTGCGTTTTTGTCTCCGGACTCGGAGGGGTATGTTATATGTTTGACGTGCTTGTCTGTTGTCGGTCTATGAATTCAAAGGTCTTTAAGGTAGTTGTAATTTGCAAAGCGATTTAAACGAGTGAGTGAAATCGTCAATGCTTTTCTAGGCGATTTTAATTTCATACATTTGATTTGACTTATTTTGATCTGTACATTCTGTGATTGTTTTACGATTTTCCTGTATCATTAAAATAGCAGTTAAATTTATATTATCGAAGAATGCATGCAATGTTTTACGTATGTCTAACGTAATTTAGACTAAAATACGTTAGACATTCGTAAATTCGATTTTTATTGGGGTGCCGTAAGCTTGTTAGCCAGAATTCTGATTTTGAACGTTTTTTCGTGAACGCTTTTGCTCTGTATTGTCAAAATATTGAATAAAAGAGTTTACCCATTTTTATGCCATTTAAAAAATAATATGGAGATAAATTGTATGGCAAGAAGTTCAAAATTTTAAATTTGGTATGCAGGCCACTTAGCAAGCTCTAACTATAAGTAAAACTAGTTCCATTATATCATAACCTTTTAAGAAGCTATAATAAGTAGGTACCTACTTTTACTCTAATATAATTTTGGTTATTTTTGAAAATTATTGTTTTTAAATAAATACTTAAGGGGTTATCCATTATTTACGTCACACGTTTAGGGGGAGGCAGGGGTCAAGAAAATGTGACATGTTGTGACATGGGGGAGGGGGGAGTCACAAACATTGTGACGTCACTTTAACTTCATCAGTAACCGAAAATTAATTTATATTTTTTTATTCGCTGTACAGTTAAATAATGAGTTTTTGGAAGTAATTTTCGTTCCTAATTGGTTTTGTGTTATAAAATTACTAATATTTATTTTACCAATAATATTTTTTTATTCAAAAAATAATGCCGAGTTAACAAAAAACCTAGAAATTCGTGTGACGTAATTAATGGATGATCCCTATAATAACTTTCATCCTCTGATTTTTGCTTTTAGATTAAAATTCAAAGTAGTAAATCATGTTATAGATTCAATCAACCATAAATCAATCCTTAGGTACCATTTTTACCATCGGTAAACACTTTATTTATATAAAAGCCTCTATTTTCGTGTGTATATAAATATGACTTAAGATCCACCCATATAATTTCCGCATTTTCATTAAAAGTAAAAGTTGCTACCAGCAAAGGCTTATGGCATACAAAAGGACAATCATCTATAGAGCTCTATGCATCCCTTTTGTCCTGCAGGATCGTCATTGAGTAAATGCTTGGTTTTCATTAGGGTTCCGTACCCAAAGGGTAAAAACGGGGCTGTCCGTCTGTCTGTCGGTCTGTCTGTCACCAGGCTGTATCTCATGAACAGAGATCGGCGGGGGTGAGCTATTTACCTTATAATTTGACGTGTCTTATACGTCATATTATAAGGCAAATAGCTCACCCCCGCCGATCTCTGCTCATGAACCGTAATAGCTAGGCAGTTGAAATTTTAAAACAAATACTTAAAACAGAATTATAATAAATATTTAAGAGGGGCTCCCATACAACAAACGTGATTTTTTTGCCGTTTTTGCGTAATGGCAAGGAACCCTGCGTGCGCGAATTCGACTCGCACTTGGCCGGCTTTTTAATATATGCTGGCCGTTTACTTTCATCAGTAAAAATCGTGCCAAACTTAAATGCGGGCTTTTAAGTAAATGCGTGTTATATTGGAAATATAGATTACAAATTATATAAAGACAGTAAACATGTCGCAAATCAGAGAAAGAGAAGATATTCACTACATTCACTTTAATTAAATGGTAGGTCAATTAAATTATGCAATGCTCTGTAGGTAATATAATTAAAAAACTGAAACATTTACACAACGGGCGGTGGCAAATATTTTAAATAAATATTAAAATATGAGCGCACAAAAAAATAAACACGCGCGTAAATTGCAATAATTTTAACATCATTTCGCGAGCATTATTTTTTACGCGGTTGCGTTTACAAGTTATTGCTGCGTTTTATCCTGCAATGCGGCTGGTTTTTTTGACATTTATCATATCGCGAACACCGCGGCCTTAATAGGCTTTTTGGAACATTACCAGCGAGTCACGGCCGAAGTGCAATAGAGCTCGAATTTTCCACGAAATTCATCCTGGCTACCGAAACAAATTCGTACACTTGCGATTCGATTACATATTTACGTACATTTTTTGTGTTTTATCGTAGCGTATTTAGAAAAATTCTAAAAATATAGTATATAATAATTAATATTAAATTGTGTTTTCTTACTTCGACTAACTGGACTGACAAATAACAACTTCATACAGTATCAAACAAAAGTAATAATAATACGTCTCAGCCGCTCACACCGGTGTTGCCCTTGAGCCATCCTAGATGTCGCTTTTTGTGGGGGCCCATCTTGTGAGGGCGAGTCACCGTCTGCCGGAAATAAAATTGCATACCGTTTTATTAGGCAGGCGTCCGGTTTTTTTACCCCATAGCTCAGTACTTAGTCCATCGCTTTCACCCAATAACCTAGTTCATTTTAGATTCCATCAACTCTCAATAGCCCTTACACCCTGGCGGGTGCTGCCTCTGCGTGCGTCCCATGACACGGGCAAGGGCAGCATCCGCTCGGTGTACCCCTTACATTTCATTAAAGTGTCAAAAGGGCCTCTACGTGTTGGCTTCGGCTCCGCGCATGCCTCCCAAAGGTCCGGAACACCATTGTTCCGTGATGGGAAAGACATACGTCTCAAATTTTTTATGAAAGTTAATTGTACCACAAAAACGAATTGAGAATTCATTTGTCAAAATCGACTCAGTAGTTTCGATGCTACGGACTCCAACATACCTACATATGTCATTTTGTAGTCCGTTTTTTTCAGATTAGAATTTTTATAACCTCAAAAGTAGTGGTAACCTTCTTCCTCCAAAATGAAATCTAGTAAGTAGAGTAACTATGCACTGAATTATAATGTCGTTTACATATACCGCAATATTAGATATCGTAGGAATCCTAGCATTTCGGAAGAAAAAGTTACGTAATTACCACTACTTTTGAGGTAAGAGAAATTCTAATCTTAAAAAAAAAAACGGGGTATACTTATAAACCTTCTTTTTGGCTGTAGAACTTACCTAGTTCTTCGTTCTTTGGGTAAAACGGACATGTATGTGCATAATTTGTAAATACTACAACTTTAGTTCTGAAATTGGATAACAGACTGCCCGATTCGAACTTTAAAAGAGGCCCACTGATTAACAGTCCGTCGGACGGTATCGGCCTGTAAGTTAGAACAAAACTTTGACAGTTCCGAACAACTGACAGGCCGAAACCGGTCGGCGGACTGTTAATCAGTGGGCCCCTTTAAGATACGTCAATTAATAGATCTATAAACGATATGGATTAGATGTGTCAGTGTCAAAAGTGACGTTTTTGTTTGAAGAATCCATATCGTTTCTAAAAGATAAAAAAAAGATAAAAAATAGTTTATTCAAGTAGGCATATTACAATGTACTTATGAACGTCAAATAAAGCTATACCGGCTCCAACCCTACACCTCTGCCTCGAGAAGATTTTAATCCCCCCTCAATTGGAGGAGGGTATCCCAATATGGGACCGGCAACAAACTCGGCGGGACACATCTTTTCAAAACATTATTACATCTTATAATTAACATGCATTACGAGTAAATAAGAAAAATCCAAGATCTAGATCTATTAATTGACGTATTTTAAAGTTCGAATCGGGCCGAAATACTGTTTCGTGGAATAAAAGTCTTAACTAGTGTTTGAATAAAGAATAAGCACTGTAAATATAGAGTAATTTATTTTACTCTTAACAAATAGATAAGTACTTACAGGAGACAACGGGTCCTGCTAGACATGGAATAATTTTATTTGGAAAGTAAGAATGTGAATTAAAGGACGTTTCATCCGAGACGCTAAGTTGCAAGGAAAATATTTTTCAATGAAAATATCTTTCCCTAAAATATTGTTTTCTTTTAATTTATAAACCAAAATCTGACAAAGGAACTTTGCAGTGTTGTTGTTGCTAAAATTATGTTTCTTTTGCAAGAGTACAGCCAACATTAATAAAATTCCTTAGTGAAGTAGCGTGAAAGTTTTTTGTTCTGGCCTCCTTGAAAAAGTTGGACTTTTTTGTCGGCATACTCTTGTAATAACTGCATAAGAATTTTATAAAAATGCTGTTTCAATCGTTTAGCACTGTAATTTGCTTATTAATCAATAATCATTATAACAGCAAGTGTTTTTATAATAGAAATATTTTCTCGTTTATATACAGTTAGATGGAAATGCAAAAATGCCCAAAGGCACCAATTATCACCTTATGAGATGTAGAAAGGATTTTAAAACTTATACATTAAAGCAAATTTAGTTTCAAGAAAGACGAACCGAGGAAAAAATAACATTTTAATATACCCTTTCATTTTTATATTCAAATAGCTTATTTAATTTAGCAAATGATTTCAACGAGCTCGTGATAGCAATCAGCTGAACCGTTGAAAAGGGTGTAAAGGCTTGTGTCCATTGGCGGCACCACGCAATATTCCTCAGAAATTAAATGTGTGTTTGAAGTTGCTACTTGTTAGTAGTAGGCACTATTTTTGTTACTACATATTACATCGTAGGTACTTTGTTACTTTACACATGATCGCGGACCTCTGCCATGAAAGAATGAGTTGTTTCTAGAGGAAGTAGGTACTATTTTGTATACCCAGGCGCAAAATTGTATGGCCACTTTATGAATGAATTTATTCGTAATGTGTTCATGCAATTTTGCAGCTCGCTGTACGTTGACAATAAGCTCTACTAGCTTAACCATGCATTTGAAGATAGCAATGGAAAAAAGTGTACCATTAGGGCCTGAAGGATCTTGGTTGTTTATTAGTGAATTCAGGCCGTGGGATGCATGAAAAGTTGTAGTTAATCCCAATATGGCTTAATTCTCCCAAGCCAAATATGTAAGATAACAGTTTTGTATAATTCACGGTTAGTTTCATTAGACTTATATCGACCGGTCCATATCCCGGTCGATATAAGCCTAGTTAAATATGTAAGATGACGAACGGACGAAGGAAATAAGACGGAAACGGAAACTAGCATCCAATAACACAATAAAATCTTTACCAACGTTGCCAAATAAAAATGAACTACATTGTAAGGGAAAATATTACAAATTGCCGTAATTTTTTACGAGCCACAGCAGCGTTATTAGTGGACGAGAGCCCTAACAACCTCACGGTTCCAATGCAGCGGGCCTGCTCGACCGAATAATGTAAATCTCATCAACACCAGGAACTTTTAAAAGCCGGCGAGCCCCGCTCGGAACGAATGAAATCACGGCCTACTAAAGTATATTTCACCCTTTTGACGACACATTATGTACATTCGCAGCGCGTAACGACACGGGCTCGGCTCACAATTTCCATTAAGCCTTTCCGTAATAGGAACAGCCCAAATTTTAATGTTAATACTCAAATTTCAACTCTAATTTCTAAGCAGGTAGGCTGGTAGTGTCAGAGAAGGGTTGGACGTTTTGCGTTTCAAATGGTTCGACGTGGCCGCTCCCCGTATAACACACATCGTATTAGCGAAGGACGGTATCTTACTGCAATTAGCTCCAGCTTTTTAGGAGTGCCGTTGTGTTATGAGACTTGTCTGGTGATTTAAGGCCAGGGTTTTATGGCTCGTTGGTGTTAAATATGATAATTAGCCGCGTTGTGGCGCTTGTGTGTTAGGATTTTTATGGGGATGCCTGTCTGTCTGTACTGAGCAGATTGTAAAGACATATTTCACGTAACAAGAACCTATTTGTAAACATAATTCGACGCTGGAAAGGAGAAATTGGATAAGCGACATTTTCAGAGATATTGAGTTATATACATCGTTGGAATCGCCAGATTTTTCTGCATCGAATGGACTAGGTTTCGTACCCATCTGACGACTTTAGTGTCGCTTATCCAGTCGGTGATTTGGAGAATCACTGGTACATTTAAGTTACTAAACGACTTAGTTTTCAACAAATTTTCGAAAAGTGGAGATTAGATAAAAAGTTATTCGATGTAATGAACCTTAGAGTTTTTTACTTATTTGCCAGTTCAGCTTAACCTTAACTTGGATAATTTTTCCTTATGACAACTAACCTTTCACTGTCGGTTAACTAATTTTACCTGACTGAATAATAGGTTTTAATGTCATATGGATAAATTTACTTAACTGACAAATGTGAACTATTGGCGTTTATCATCATTTACCTAATTACAGATATAAAAATTTTGTCGTTTATTCCATTTTACCTGAAATTTGTTGGAAGTTACCTAGTATTTTTTTTACTTAAGTACTTTATTTTTGTTGTTATTTTTCATAATATCAGAAAATGCCAAGCAAGGGAAATAAGTAGATAAAATAAAATAAAATAATGTTAATCTAAGGTATGAAAACACGAGATAATATTTTTTCCTATTTTGGTTTCAAATAATATAAATTTCCCATTCTTACTGGTACCTCGTAATTAAGTTGACCCTTTTTAAGCAATTTTGATCTCAAATAGAAATGGTACACTTGTTATCTTAAGACTCGTTACATAAATTCTTATTTGAAATAAAGTTATAAAAATTCCTTAAAGGGTGTTTTTTTTATATGCGTAGGTATGACAATCTTTTCCTTGTAGTTGATAACTATAAAACTCATAGAATGTAGATGTATCATAGGTTAAATGTGTCGCATAAGCAGCTTACCGAGTTTGAAATTGCTCCTTAAATAGTGATTAGATAATTTATTTTGATTTGTTTTTTGTCAAATTTTACGTATATACTTTTTTGCTTGACTATAAAATAAGCATACTTTGCAATAAGATAGTTTTTACTCGATCAATTCTGACAACAAATTTAGCTTGGAGTTTTTTACCTGACTAATTTCTTGTGAAACATGTCGGTAAGATAAATTTACCTAAATTTATTTTAACGACCATTTTGCTTAAGCGACACTAAATTCTTAAATAGCTCATTTGAAGGTAAAATAATAATAGGATAATGTAGAATACATCACTATAACCATATAAAATTTTTCATTTTGGAAATTCGTCATCATTAGGAATTTTAATGATTTTTTTTTAGAAAGTATTGCAGTTTTTTGGCTCCCCCGTAAAGTTAGTTGCGTGTCGCTTATCCACTTTCTCCTTTCCAGCGTCGTATTATATTTACATTGTTTTCACCAGTTAATTGATCACAAATGACGTTTGTTTAAACCACTGGAGACTTTATTAATTAGCATATCTGTGGTACAAAAAGGTGAATAATAAAGCTAACTAAGGTATTTATTTATATATGTCTAAGGTCAATTTATCTATTTCACTTAAGTTTCGTGTGTAGTAATTATCATGTTTCGTCCATTCGGTTAGGTTAGAAGAAAATTATTTTACCTACCTATATCAAACATTGGTTTTCTGACTTGCACAACTAACGCAACTTTAAAATAAAAATAATCTTAGGGTAGAAGAATAAATATATGTGCCTACTGCTGACGAAGGAAAATAGAAAACTGCGTTTACAGCATACAGTTTTCTTTCCTATTTTAAAAGTAATTTAATACCCGTCGCATTTTGAGAACAGCGTGTTTTTCCTGGTTTTAATTAAGTAATGGGATAAACTAAGCAGAAGGACAGAAAGCTAGAAATGGTCGAATTAGTAAATTTAATAAAAATGCAAAGTGAGTCTCCCTTTACTGTGTATTTAACGAGTTAAGCTTGTATCTGCTTATCCGTGCCAGCCAGGGATAATTATTTATTAATGTTGGCCCTGAAGTGTCCACTTATACGACACGACTTTAAACTGTACCCACCAATAGTTAGTAAGTACCTTTACGAATATATGACTCAATCTACTATTAGAAATTGTTACATTTAGATACTCTCTTGTAACGCAGGAGACAAATGTAAGATTTTTTTTATGTTTGATTTTTAATGATTATCGAAACACACGGCGGTCTTGCCAAGTTCGGCGAAAAATCCGCGCGTCACTACAGTGTATGTATATTTCTTATTTACACGAACCCCTTCGAGCCAAGTTTACAATGTTTGCCAAATAAAAATCTAAAAATGTATTGACAACCTAGTTTTATGCGATAAACGCATGTCGCATGCGTCAACGGAATGTAGGAAAAATGACAAACCGCTGCGTTTACCGCGTAAAACAATGTACCTACCTCTAGTGTCATCATTAGATTATCTGATGTAAAATGGGTGTGCGGACTGTGCAGCAAACGCATTGCGTTTAACGCTGCCTATATCCCATAAAACAATCGCGCGCTTAAATCAATACAAAATTCAAAAATGAAAGTCAGCATGTGAGATGGATACTGCCACAGACAGTGGATATTGTCAAATATGGATACATATATGTTATATCAAAGAGATTTATTTTTTCATTTTAACTTGTAACGTAAAGCCCGACATTTGTATGGCAATTTTTTATTTTTGGAAAATCAGATTTATAATCATCGCTTTAGAAAGGGTTTTTAACAACAAAAAATATACTGTACGAGGCACCACTCTACTTTTTATAGTTAGCTAGATATGGACGTTTAAATATCGACATTTGTATGGCACTATTTAGCCATTTGTAAGGCGCTTTTGACATGTATATGGCATTTTTTCGACATTGTATGGCACTATCGACATTTTTATGGCACTATTTATTGTTTTTGTGGCATTTGTAAGACCCTGACAACATTTGTATGCCACCTTTTAGACATTTGGATGGCAGTATATAGATATTTGTATACCACAATCGACATTTATACGGTCAAAAGGTATCGTCTTGGGTCGTCCCATTCGTTTTTCGTCAAGTTCTTAAGTTAGTCCTATTCTGCTTTCGTCACTCATTCTACATTCGTCACAATCGTCGGTGGCTTTCAATGTAGAATGAGTGACGAAAGCAGAATAGGACTAATTTAAGAACTTGACGAAAAACGAATGGGACGACCCAAGACGATACCGGTCAAAATAGCCGTACAAATGTCTCCATACAAATGTTGCTAATAATATTTTTTTTTGCGATATTTCCTACACAATATAACCGATTCACTTATTTATTTTACGATATTTTTTAACACTGTATTTGTAACTATTATTGTAAAATACACATTTTTATTTCGACTGTATACCAACATATTAAGCGTCCATTCAAATGTCGTTACAGTTGTACCGAAATATATCGAAAGAGATTCTTGCCTGTTTTTATATAAATAAAACTGCTTCCACGTCCACATTCGATGTTGATCGACGCCCAACTAACCGCACTATTGCGTCGTAAATTTAATTTAACCGTTATTCAATAGATAACGAATATTTTTGGGGTATCTTTAAGTCATAACAAAACATGTGCCGCGCGGGACAACGATAAAAGGGCTTCCTTTATTTTTATTAAATAACGAATTAAATTATCGAAATTATTAAATCAATTCTCTAGAAAATGCTCTTTATAAAAATATTAATTTATTCATAATACGTTCCCTACATCTAAAGTCATGATTTTATATTGGGTGTGTGCCGCCACTGAGACACGCAAAAAAGCGGCAAATTTCGCCGTTTTTGGAAATTCAAATGCGATTTTGCCAGAAAGAAATAATATTTAAGGTAGAGTTGTACAGTCAACAACAGAGCTATGAACACAGGCAAAGTGCCAAAAATATGTATACACGACCTTAATGTACAGGCAATAAAGTACTGTATACATATTTTTGACACTTTGCCTGTATTCATAGCTCTGTTGTTGACTGTACATGAAAATATATACATACCCAGTCTTTTAGTCCTATGGACTTCGAGTTATAGCCGTGGGACAGCCAAAAATGCCTATTTGAAAATTGACCCGATCTGTACATTACAACGCACACGCACCCGGTGTGCGTAGACCTCTAGAGTACTTAGACTGTCAGTCTTGAACAATGTTATATTTGTACTTTTATGGATGTAATTAATAAATACACCATCATGAAAAACACAAGACCTTTTATTTCGCAAAATCATCGAACTCAACTGAAACACTTCAAACATTAACAACTGTCACAAAAAGACCATAGACTAATCCTATTCATAAACAAAGAGTATTTATTGTTACTACAAACAACAGCTATATTTTAAATGCTAGAAAAACTATATACATAATTAAAAGAAAATGTGTAGGACTAATGTGGAGTCAGATCTGACTCGCGTCGCGATACGACGCGACGCCGGGTCGCGGTCGTCTCGTATCGTATTTATAAACGAAGCGTAATCTGACGAACTTAGGCCGTTATGCATAAGGCAGTGGAGGTCCCGAAATTATAAAGGTCTAATGATAATAGTCAATTTGAGATTTCGAAACTCATGTTGCGTGCTTTAATGCTTTATGGTACCTATATTTATTTCATTTTGTTAAAATGTGTTGCACAGTACATATATAAGGTGACTGCTGTAGCCAGTATATAGTAATTGGCCACTCCAAACAAAACAACAACGAAACAAAAAAAACAAAAGAAGTCAATTGAAACCTTATTATTAAGAGTGGCCAATTACAGTTGGCCAGTACATATGCACTGGCCAATAACCATAATAGCAGTCACCCTATACTATATGCCGTTAATTTTTTTTGCGCGGATATTGTCAAAAAGCCTTTAAACCATTATCTACCAATTAACCACTGGGCTAAACAGAAAATCAATGGTTATTCAGACTCGGGTCATTAGATGAATACTGAAAAAACTAGAATTGACTACATGTTAATACATATTTGATATATAAATTTTTAGCCGTACCTACCACGAGTTGACACTTGACGTTTACCTACGTTAGTGACTGCGTATATTCGATCGCAGTCCATCTCGATCGCTCTGATGGATTAGTGCGAGAGAGAGGGAATGCGAGTTCACGCAGTCGCTAACGTAAATGTTAAATGCCAACTCGTGGTAGCCACCGCCACGAAAGACTAGGAAAAGGGAGCGTAATTAGAAATGGAATTTTCGATACTAATTTGGTATTGGCGTTACACTTGATATACTCACTTAATTATTTAGTTACGCAATTCAGTTAGTGTTAGAGCAAGCACTACGACCTTATGATGATATTAAACTGAATCCAAGCCGCAGCAGCCGGTCCTATATTTCATTCAAATATATCACAGAAAACAAAATATTAGTGTCCGACCGAAACATGTTTTTTTGCCGAAACTGAAACCGAAATCGAAGGTTCGGCTTTGACTCTAGTTTCGGCCGAAACCAAAACCGAAACTTTTGTAGACTTGTTAAAATCGTGGAAAAAATATCATAAAACCGCTTTTGAAGTGATAACTTCTTTAGCGGCGCTGAGCACTTTTTGAGGTGGGGAAAACATGATAAACTCGAGACAGCGTAACGCGTAACGCTGACGTCATGTGTGATGGACAATGTTATTCACCAAAGAACTTTAGTCATAACGTATCATAATCAGGTCAATTATTTAAAACTGGACTTTTATGTTAAGCAATAAAGCTCAATGTTCTAATCTTGTACGGGTTTCAGACGAGGATCTCACAGTTACATTCTAACTTTATATCTTATATCACTCCAATCTAATTCAATAAAGCTACATCTGAACTAAAGTTTTCAATAGAAAGGAGGATGGGTCAATTATACATAGTGCTGCAGACATTTTGGACTAATAGTCATTGAGTTTTCACTTCTGTCGGCACTCCCGGAGTGCAACCCGTTGTTTTTTATTTATTTATACACATATTAAGATTGCGTATACCGTCCAGTGGTGCCATCATTAGGGGAATTGTGTTTTCTAATAAACCAATTAATTTCTGTATACATAAATCAGTATATTTATATTGTTATCCTACTTGTTCCCCAACTTTTGGTTTTTGTCACATAGTTTAGTTTCATAGTACGAAGTACCCCATTTCGTAAATTCCGTATTTTGACCGAAACCGAAACTACGGCCGAACCATAATATTTTGGCTGGAACTGGCCGAAACCGAAACCGAATCTTCGGTTGGGCACTACAAAATATGTACTATATTTCAACGGGTTTATTAGAACGCGTGCCGTGCTTCAAATATTCGTTCGATATTAAAATGCACTATTTATTTGCTCGAACGCTCTGTAGCGACAATATTTTTCCGTGTAATAAAATTACGCGCAGTGTTTATTTAAATATATGAATTTTTACATTCTGCTTTTAAACTGACTGGAAAATACTTCGCACTTTTATGTAATGTAATGATCGACAAACGAATTATTTTTATTAATATTTTTTTAAATATTTTATACGAACATAGAAATAAGTGGTTAAAATGCCGCCCCCGCCCTCTGCCTTAAAATTCTTGTACTATTTTGCAAAGTCCCTCTGTGAACCTTTTTAGGTAACTAGCGACCCGCCCCGGCTTCGCACGGGTTACCCTTAGCAAATTATACACCTAAACCTTCCTCAAGAATCACTATATTGATAGGTGATAACCGTATGAAAATCTGTTCAGTAGTTTTTGAGTTTATCGCGAACATACATACAGACAGACGCGGCGGGGGACTTCGATTTGTAAGATGTACTTGTTGGTTGTTTTAAGAAAAGAAATGCCTAATTATAGAGAAAGTTGGTGATATTATTTATTATTTAGGCACTATACTGTATTCAGGTTAGTTAACATACCTACACTTTGTTAATATCGCTACATTTTTCGCTAAAACAAACTTACAAACGATTTCATTACTTTTTTGTATATTTGTATTTATAGAAAACAAAAAAAAATACTGCAAAAGAAACAAAGTACAGAAACAAATACGCTTCTGAATTTATACCAGAGTTAAGGCGCAGCTTTCAACGTAATGATCTATGTACGGTCTTAAATTTAATCTCTTAGCAAATCACGTAAACGGAAAGAAAAGTAAAAGCTCCTAAACGGGAAAATGAAAGAGGCAGAACACACGATAAGCTTTTTAATCTCTTAAGTGCAAAACTTTACTCAAACTTTAGCAATGCGTATATACACTGAATGATACAATTTGCATTTTAACTATAAACAGTAACATGTTTATTTCAAAATGTTCAGCACGATTTTTGGCCGTAGTTAAATAAAAAGAGTCCGTATACGATCTTAAAAAACGAATATTTGTATCATATACATATCAGAAGCATATTCCACTTTTTTACCCGAGGATTTTGCTGACTTTGCTTCTATGCGATTCATTTGATAATCGCAAAATGCGGCCAGTTTGTAAATTTTACGGTGGTTTGAATAGGGAATATTCAGTGGCGTAGCTAGAAGATATGGCGCCCGGGGCAGGCACCAAATTCCCCCCCCCCCCCCCCAAACGAAATGAACTAACGAAAGGGTTAATTACTTTTTTACTTATTAAAGTTTACTTTTAATTGAGACAAATACAGTGTATATGTGTTTTTTTAGTACATCGGTGGCTAACAAGCTTACGACCCACCTGATGGTAAGCGCACCGCATCCTATGGACGTCTACACTTCAGGGGTGTTACATGCGCGTTGCCGACCATTTTAAAACTTATACCCTTCTTTTTTGGAGATCTATATCGCTTGTGAGAGTTGTGAGTTTGGGACCGTAGACTAGACGTAGATTCATAGGTACAGCGCGCCTTTGGACTGATTTGAAGGGTCCAAGGCGGCATCCAGGTGCTCCTGCCCAAAGGTGACAGCAGTACTCAATATATGGGATCTGTCTACCCCAGAGTAAAGTATCGCCTCCCTTTATTTTATTTTAGTACATGGAAAACCAACAGCGCTATATATATCCAGAAATTACAATAGAATCACAGAGCCAATTATAGGTTCTCACTTATAGAAATATAATAAATTTTGGTGGGATTGAATTGGACTAAATTGTCCCGATCCCACACCGAAACTCTGGATAGAATGCTCTCGATACCTGACACAGGTTTTTCACGACATTCTAGTATCACTATAGGGTCGTTCTCTCATTTCGTGCAAATCGGTGATGTTCTCTCGATTTGTAAATTTTCTTTTAAATGGTAAATTTTTGGTTTTTCATGCATTGTGGATTCATTTATTGACACTTTTATGCTAAAGGCACCTTCGTAACCTTATTCCTTTTCATTTAATAAGACTGGTGGTAATGAACTACGCGCTGGTAATGAAATGGGCATGGATGGTAATTTTATCAGTGGAGGGTAATGAAACAAACTTATGATATCGCAATAAAAAAACTTTAGTTAACGAAAATTAACACCATTAATATAATGAACAACATTAAAATCACGTGTCTTAAGCGCTGTGCAGACGATCAAGCCGACTTAACAAATACTCCGGCTTGACAATCGCGACTTATGATTTACCACCTAGCTTGTAGCGATTGTCAAGCACAATTTACGTGATTGAAGACGTATTTCGTATTGTTTATTTATTTAATGATTACACAGCACTACATTAGTCTTGTCACCAACACACTGAGAAACTACATACTTTAATTTAAAATTAACATCCAAATACATTCGACTGCCAATCCATCCACCGTAGCTCCATAAACTCGCAAAATCTCAAGCACTCATGAGTCAACAGGAGATGCACCAGGAGAAGCCTAAGGGTTATATTTCTAATGTCCGGTACAAAAAGTCTTACAAGCCTCTCTACTAGTTCAAGGCAGCCAGAGTCTCCACGAAAAGTCCAACAAGCTAAAAGTAGTAGGCTTAAGTTCTGCCTCACCTCCAAAGACATGAAGCTCAGGGTTCCTAAAATAAATATTTTTTGGTAATACATCCTAAGGAAATTCTTTTGGACCTTTTCCAATAGTAGAATGTACGTTGACTCGTAAGGGATCCAGGCTAATGCTGACGCCTCCGACTTGCTTCTGACCAGAACATTGTAAAAAACTTTTATGGGGCAAGGGTCATGGAATTCTCTGACGTTGCGAGTGACAAAGCCTAATCTACTGAAGCTACAGTACCAAGTGCTTTGATATGGTCGTGAAATGTTAGCCGCGTATCGAATATGACCGCAAGATCCTTTACTGAGACGACTCTTGTTATTACAAGAGTCTATTGATCTAAGAATCTATTGGCTCAGGTCTAAGAAAAAATTGAGCATGTGTAGGAAATAGGGCTTGATTAAAACTACACACTTGACACTTAGCCGCATTGAAAGTCAGTTTGTTATCCCGACTCCATTGGAACAGAGATGAAACATCCTCCTGCAGCAACTTACAATCCTCCTCCTTCTCAACTCAATATACCAATTTAAGATCGTCGGCGTAGAGTAGACAACGAGCGTTATGGATAACCGAGGGCAGGTTATTGACCATTATTCCAAATAGGAAAGGCCCCAAGATTGAATCTTGGCTGTCACCAGAACGAGTATGGTACGGATCTGTTACGAAGTGGCCATGCTGGTCGTTGCATACTGCGGTTGATCACGCAGATAACTGGCAAAAATGTTAAGCAAATGTGGATTAAACCCAATAGCGTCTAGTTTGTGTAGGAATACATCGTTACCCACACGATTGAAGGCTTTTCGGAAATCATAATACAGGACGTCTATCAGAATACCCATATCCAGGTGTCAACCAAGGTCAGGTTAGTTTTCACAGACCGTTTCGCTCTGAAACCATGCTGAGTGTTGCACAGGAATAATGGTTTCACTTGTTTCGCATACGTGCCATGGAGTATGGACTCAAACAGCTTTGCTAAAGCTGAAAGAAAATAATACCTTGACTTTGGGATCGGTCTTACCCGTGAAATCTTCCAATGGTGAGGATATGTACTTGTGGAGAGTAGGTACCAGATTAAGCATGGAGTGTATTGGACCATTCAAATGCTCTAAACACCCCTTTAAGATATATGCAGGTACCTAAGTAGTCTGGACCAACAGCATAGAAGCCCGAAAAACTTACTTTGGTGTTAAGACCCCTTACACTTTGGTAAATTAGATCCAGTGAAGGTTTCAAATCAGGATTCCGAAACTAAGTATTACTGGTTGGTTTTTGTCTGACTCCCATTGACGTTGGATTTACGAAATGACCACGATTATCAGGCTACATAGTTGGAAATAAACAGGATTGAGGAGGACATTGTCGAGGGTACTCCTATTTTGAAAGTCTTGGAGTCCCCTTTGAGCTTAAGTTCATCGACAGTGCACCATGAATAACAGCAGATATGCCCGTAGGTCCTCCGATCCTCAAGCTATATTCCACAGATGGATGAACTTGCGATGGTCCACCGCCCTGAGAGGGATTTTACACCGCTTTTTACTGCTGGTATCAGTTTTCTGAGATTTATCACGCACGGATTGTCGCTTTTGACGGCGGAGGCACTATTATTGCTTATCGGCCTGTGTTTATGTTTCTGTAGTTTCTGCCCTTTATTTCAAACATTTGCCCCATTCTCCTCGACACCTTATCGTCGACAGGTATCAAATGATTCCAACTCACTTAGTCTCTTAGTAACGTGTCAAATTTCTCAGCACAGTCCTTGAGTGCGGTCTGGTATTATATGTAGAGCGGCAGATTATGTTAATCTACTGGGCTCTAGTTAAATCCAAAAAATCACCAGTTGGGCTCCCCTATATATTATTACATACAGTTTTAAATGCTTATACCAACATTCTATTTATAATAACTTAACCCTCTTTCCATTAAATGCACTGCCTCAAATACATTAATTATCATTACCCTCTAAATTCGTTCATTACCTTCCCTGGCAAAATTGGAAGGAAAAGAAATGAATGAAACAGATATGAATGAAGTTTTGGAAGTTTTCGTCGCCTAGGTCGGTTGATATCAGACCTTGATTTTGCGGAATAAGCCACACGAAAGGCAACCCTAAAACACATCAATTAGGTATAATTTTAATGATGTACAATTGGTACTTACTGTATAAATCACTAAATGGCGATGAAGATTTATCTGAACCACACTCCTTCCCGACACGAGAGAACGTAGGTATTTTCGTCAAAAGCAACATACGGACGACCGCTGTGGTAGCACGCGGCCAACTGACTGACGAACAATGTGTTATATCCGCGGGAAGTGCTATATACCCTTGCTATATAGCAAAATATAGCTAATCTATTTCTCGCGTCGGTAATGAAGAAATTGCTTGGACCATCACTTATAAGGCTGTATAGTTTTATTGTTAATTTCTTAGCGTATAATATTATAGGATATAAAACATAACTAAATTACTTGTTTACTGAACCAACAACAAGTTTTCTATTTTTAGTATCTTAAGGTTCAAATCGAGGTCAAAGTTTAACTTCACGCGTTATATGCAGAGAGGAATGAAAATAGTGGGGGTTCATTGTAATTATAAAGAAAATAACCACCTTTTTAGAATTGTTCATGGCGGGCCAATATACTTTAGGTCCTATGTTACAACCTTGCATTAACAGATATTCGAAAACACCATCACATTTTTGGTAAATTGCAAATAATACCGATTTGCACGAAATGCGAGAATGACCCTATACGGCTACCACCAGTTCTGACATTGACATAACGCTCACGTTTACGTAATTTACTTTCTGTACATCTCGCTTGCACTAATATGCCAGTACGAGCGAGATGCATAGAAAGTAAGTTACGTAAACGTGAGCGTTATGTCAATGTCAAAACTGGTGGTAGCCGTACAGAACGAACGATGTTGGCACGGCATGTGTTATACAGGGTGGTCCAAACCTTGACGTCCAAAAATTTTTTTTAGATTCTTCACGCTGTGGGCTATCAGAATATTTATGTTAGCCGACTTTTCGTAGTTTTCGTGTTATGATTTTTATTACTTTTAACTTTTGTTAAGAAATTCCCGGAGTGAAGCAATTAATTTATTTAAAAAAACTATTGAACTTCTTTGAATGTTTCTTTTTGTAACATAATCCTTGACAAACGGCGCAGTTGCTAAAAAAAAATCAGCATCCTCACTTGGCTGAGTTGGGAAAAAAAGACAAAGTTTTACGTTCAAGCATGTCAAGCTTAGATGTTGCCCTTACCTAAATAAATAAAAAAATACAAGCGATTTCAAAGACTTTTGGTTATTTTAGAAACTGCTAGACCTTAAGTTTTTTTTAAAGGTAAAAAAAGTGATACTTAATAGTCATAATTTGTTAGAGTCGCCGGTCAAAGAAACTGAGGTGGAAAGCTTCCAAATTAGTAATTCATTAAAAAAATCCTCTTTTGTTATTTCTACTATTATTTTATGGGGTCACTTCCCCATCGCTATTTCATGTTATCAGTGCAAATACCACAAACAATTATTAGAAGGCATAAAAGCAAAGCAAAGCTTCACCCCGGAATTTCTTAACAAAAGTTAAAAGTTAAACTCGAAAGCTACGAAAAATCGGCTAACACACATGGGGTATATTCTGATAACCCACGACGAGGATCCTAAAAAAATTTTTTGGACGCAAAGTTTGGACCATCCTGTATACAGGATGGCTAAAAAATAACTGCATTTCCGTTGCCAGAGAGGTTTTGGGATTATACTGAGCAAGCCGCGAAAAAAAAATTGGCTGTTTCCTACATTTTGGCTGGTCCATTTTCTATGAGAGGGTAAACTTTTTTTCGCGATTTCGGGGTTGGTCCCTTAGTAAAAGTTGCTCAGTATAATCCCAAAACCTCCCTGGCAACGGGAATGTAGTTATTTTTTAGCCTTCCTGTATAGGAATCCCTAGTACTGTCGTCCGCATATCGATGAATGTCGTCGATAGACAACATGTCACAGATATGCAAGAGCAGCAGCTATTGGAGCAGGTTCCGTCTACTACGGCTCATATGCGCCTGCCGGACAAAGGGCTAGCGATCCATTTGCATAGGTAGTCTCTTGGACAGTCCATAAGATGGTAACTTCGCGATGGAAAATACGCGCTAACACGGGAAACTCTGAAGCACTCGGCCCGCTCGCCTTTTAAAACGAAAGCATAGCAACTCCCGCCGAATATCCCTCTGCTTGATAGAAGTTTCTGGCATAGAGTATTCGCACTGCGGGATGGTGGGCAGTAGGGCGCTACCGTCGTCTTTCAAGGTCGAGTTCGAGGCAAAAAGAGTACCTAAAAGATCGGCTTTCTCTTTTGCGCTGTGGGCCAGATTACGATCCGCATTTCACACTTGACAGTGGTGGTAAATACGACTGGCAAAAGTTTCCCTGCTGCCTTTTGGCAAGGCGGAGAGGTAGTCTTTTGCCCATTTTGGCGCCCCCCCTTGGACGGCGCCCGGGCATTTTCGCGTTTACCGGTAGGCCCTTGTTAACAAACCGCCTTGATGCATCAATGTCATATTTTATTGTCTGTAAAAACTTGTCAAAAAACAGTTTAAGGCACAGTATGTATAAGTTAGTCTATGAATTTACTGAGTCGGTAGTGCTGCACTCTGGCGGCAGAACATTGCAGTGATATCCCCTATTGATGAATTCCTGAAATTGAAAACCTATGTATGTAAATTGCAAGGAGCTCACAGATTACCAGTTCGCCTCGTAATCTGTGGGCCCCTTTAAAATCATAAGAAGTTTGCCTTCTGAAAGTCTCTACGTATTAACAAGTCGGACTTGTCGGTACTATTTCACGGGTCGTTGTCATAGTAATAGTATTTTGCTGCACCCAGATGTTAAAGCACTTAGCGGTTTGCACCGGTTTTATTATGAATAGCAACGGAACTAATATTTTGCGGTTTCGCCTCCGAGCACAACGCAAATTAATGCTCCGGGTTTCAGCTAGAAATTAATGTAATGCACCTACAGCAGCCAAATTGTTGGCGTTCAGTAAATTTTAGCGCAAGTAGCGAATTTTATAATTGAATTTTTGATAACTAATAGGGGTCATCTATTAATTACGTCACACGTTTAGGGGGAGGGAGGGAATCAAGAAAATGTCACATGTTGTGACAAGGGGGAGGGGGGAGTCACACACTTTGTAACGTCACTAACTACATCTGTAACCAAAAATGATTTTGATTTTCTTATGCCCTGTTAATAATTAAATAACTAGTTTTTGCAATGATAATACTCAATACTCTACTCGTTTTTATGGATGTATTTTTTTTTCCTAATCGGGTTCGGTTATAAATTTATAACATTGCTATGTCGAAAATAAAAATTGTTGAAATAAATGTAAAAACTAACTGAAATAACATACCTAATTGCCAAATATCTGACGTCACATGTTAGCCAAATGTGACCAGGTGTGACAAGGAGGGGGAGAGGGGACAAAAATCGCCTTGAAAAAAGAAATACCTAGGTCACCTTTATGTGTAATTCGAACACTACAGCAAAGGCATTGGCAACTGGCAAAATACCGGCGCCGACAGGTGAGGGTTCCAAAAGTAAATTGTATCGTCAAAATATAAATATTGTTCTGTAACTGTATGAATATTAAACAGTTGTGCAAAACCAACAGCCCGCAAGTTTACGGGCCATTGGAACTTCCACGGGCCGTCTTTCAATAAATTGTGTATTGTTTGATTGGTTTCTTCAGTTGACTTTATGTTTATGTTGGTACCTACTTACTGACGGACTTATAAAAATAATTGTTTTTTTATGAGGGCAAAGTTGTTGCAGTTTGCGTATATTGAAAGCGAGAGTTTTCAGGATTCTAAAATTATTATGATTTTGATATTGATAGTATACGATTGCTTGCCCGTATAGTTGTTGGCTTAATGTGCTCTTCAATCGTGTCTAGGTCGTATCATAACAAGAATATATCAAGTTTAAAATCTCAATCTTAGAATCTGCCTCTATTACGGATATAATGGTCGTACATATTTGTCTATGTGGCAGCGTGATAATGGCAGTGTCCATCTTTTCCAATCGCGTGTTGTTAAAAACTTACTTTACTACGTGGATGTAGCCATCGGTACCTAATACGCTTGCTGGTAAGGTTTCATATCATACTCCAGTAATACAAATGGACCAAATGGTGTTGTAATTATGTTATTCTAATTATATAATTTGGTTATAATAAATACACTAGGTACTAAGGGGGTAATGACACCTTATCCCCTGTAGAACAAATGAGTCTTGTTTACCCGAAAATCATGTTCTGTACGTCTACCATCAGTTTTGACATTGACATACACGCTCACGTCTACGTAACTTACTTTCTATGCATCTCGCTCGTACTCGCATATGCGAGCAATAGTGCAAGCGAGATGTACAGAAAGTAAATTACGTAAACGTGAGCGTTATGTCAATGTTAAAACTGATGGTAGAGGCTCTGATAAAGGTTTCTATCTCCCACTTAATTTGAATTAGAGTTGCGTTTTACCTACCATTTTAATTTTCCTTTGCTATACGCAATAACGGGTCCTTACAATGTGGCATTTTACGTTTCCAAAGTCTGTTACCACTACTTTATGTTTTCCGGCGTCGAAAAACTCACAGATTACCATTTTACTTACATAGTTTGTGTATATTTTATAGAAATTAAAATTGCAGAAGCCGGTTTTACTACTAAACTAAGTTCAGTCTGTGGTTATAGATGATAAAAACGAATTTAGAAATTGACACAACGCGCAACGCGCATTATTTTTTTATCACGATTACGGCTCGCCGCCGCGCCGGATGGCAAGCGGCCATCTCAGTTTATGGTCACTTGGGCCTATTTAAAGTTGTACTCCCGACTTGCATTTTAGATTTTGAAATTTTTAAATTTTTTCCACTCAGAATCACGAGCTCTTTCAATCCTCATACGAGAAAAAAAAGAAGCCACACTGGCTTAAATTTCATACAGGCTTTTTTGTCCGTTTTGTTACTGTTATTGAAGGTTGTATTGAAAACCGTAACCAAAAAGAGCAAACATTTTTGGGACACCTTTTTTCTCAGTAGAAATGGAAAAAGCTCGTGATTTTGAGCAGAAATAATATGAAAATTCCAAATTCAATAAAACAAAATGTTACTAAGTACTTTAAATAAAAATGCTCACTTGTAATTCCAGCGGAGTTATACTCGTATGACTCGTATAACGAGAGGCAAACTGAAAGTTTTTATAATATGTAGAGAAAACTATAGTAATTAGGGCGATGATCACGCGTACAAGTTTCTGTTAAGATAGGATCACCCTGAAACACATAAGTACGGCTCATTTTCCCAAAGCCCATCTTGAATTCTATAGCGATGAGTTAGGTTGCCCAGAGGTATCGTATGAAACTCATGAGGTACACATCGAGATTAGGTACACATTGTTTAGGAATAAATATTCAGGCAAGATGTTTTTTACTGATGTCATAGGAATACTGAGGGATGTCAGAATTTTCTGATGTGCAACCGTGTGTGACCGACTCTTACCGCCCTGCAAATTTTGCCGTCTCCACCTGACATGGTAAAAGTCACGGTATGGAGCGACATCTTTTAACTCTTTTAAGTATTTAACTACGCTGTCATATTGCTCTTTAACTGTAAGTTCAAATAGAAAGTTTCTCGTTTATCTCTTCTCATTATCCCGGTACATTAGTCGCGGACTTGAAAAGCATTTGCTTTATTTTACTTTTTGCAGAAAGGTGCCTCTTGTCGTACCGGCAATGTTGCCCTGAAAGAGAATAATTTATAACATTTGTCTGGCGAGCCTTCTAATGTCCTGGAAAAGTTAGGATCTAGCTTTTATAGGTGCACTAGGCCCTTCCCCTGAAAAATAACCTCCGTACCGAGTGCTTTATTCATGTTACTTTGGCATTAGGAGCGAAAACAGTACTCGACTTTATTTAAAAGATGTGATGTGGCATATTTTGTATGTAGTGCCTTGTTTGTAATTATAAGCCATTAAACCGTAGTACACGTAGGCATAGGTACGATTTCAAGCAAAAATTATAAGTAGGTACTACAATTTGCGTTACGTTAGTATCGAGTTTTCTTTGCAAAATAGGTACCTACTGCAGATAGATATTGCGCTAGGTGTGTTAGTTATGGGTTGTTATTAGAACAAACTTTTATCTGTCGGTAAGTTTTATTAAAGTCGTCGTGGTATGAAATGAACGTAAGAGGGGCTAAAGTTATAGTGTGAGCCATAAAGTATCGTAGTGGATCGATATCTAAGCGCCTTGCCATCCGTCGGCGTGCCGGACACCGTCGCGTGCCACCTTTAATACAAATTTATCGATTTTTCCACAAAAGCCGCGTCACCGCAATCAATATACCTTTCCGCTGTACCTAATTACACCCCACCACAGCCTACATGGTACCCCCCACACGCACCCCCAAAAATCACCCTGAAAAATAGATCATACTGAATCATTCAAAGCGCACAGGAAAACGCTTCATTGTAGACGTTTTATTTAATTTTCCCTCCATTTACTTTTTATAATTTCTGCCGGGCAAAAAACGATCCACCGCCGCAGGAAGCGCGCATACACGCGCTGCCGGCTACGGCTATCTGGACGCACACAGGGATAGGAACACCTGTCTCGGGATGCGAAAGGTGTGCTCGGGCGTGGAGGAACGAGACGACTCTATATAGAGTCGGTTAGTGGGAGAGAGAGGTAGCGTGCGCGCGCAGAGTATCGGCACGCCCGCCGCGCGTCCCGCTCGCTCGCCGGCTCGTCCGAGTGCCGACTGCCGTCAGTCTATCGCGTGCAGAGGCAGTTCAAGTACGTGCCGCCCTTTGCTCTGATGCGACCGACGCAGTGTCCGTAACCGGTGTTCGGAAAATTGTGCATGTGCGTTTTCCGACGGCCTGTGTGTGTGCTTGTGAGATGTGCTATTGTTTTCTAGGTAACGGAGACCATTGTTGAATAAAAAGGCAGCCGGATGCAACGTATTAACTGATGCACTCGTTGTTGGCGCGTTTTTAATTTCACTTTTACATTTCCCACGGAGGGTAGAAACGGAAAAACCAACAAGTTCAACAAAGCCGCCCTTTGACGACTTTGGGAAGTAAATTACGAGTGCGCGGGTTTGCACGTGTTGCTCTAAAAAAGTTTTATAAACTACAACACTTTTAGCGTAGTACCAATTTACGATTTGTTAATTGTTTGCACCAGTTTAGATAAGCCTAACAAACTATAAAGCCCGTATGTCGAAAGAGTTCGCTGAAATTGTATTACTATGCCGGGCAACTTTACAGCTAATAACGTTGGCGCGATTGAATTTTAAAAAGTTTTCACTTGTTTTCGCGGCGGAAAATCTGCAATGATTTCTCGAAAATCGACTCCGTAAAAAATTCCTTCTACATGATTGGAAAATAACGAGGGTACTGAATTCACGAGGAAGCAAAATTTATGTAGAAAATATGAATTGAAATCAGAAACTCGCGAAGTCATGTCTCATATCATTCATGCGATACACAAAAGAGGGGCACTCAACAATGCCAACGTTGAAATTACTGCCAAGTATCGACAGCGTAGAGCACTTTCTGAAACCACTACACATTGTTCTCTACCCAAACAATAAGAAAATTTCTGCTGATGTACCTATTATTTAAATCTTCGAGGCAAGTTAAAAAACTCGACGGTAATAAAATAAACTTAATAGGATTGATAGTAAAATTGTAACACAAAACTGGAAACTGGAGATCTATTTCATATCAAAACTGTAACTGTAACTTTTGAATAAATATATAATTAACTGTCAGATGAACTAACATTATTGGTACCGCAATCAGTATAAGCACTAGATTTTTTGCGAATAAGAGCCATCGAGATTAATATATATAAATACCTACATCATATTAAGAAATTATAATTATACGTGCATGCAATTTCAGTTTGAGGTCGTAGGACCTATATCACACACCCTCTCGTTATCGAGAGCATGTAGATGTAAGTAGCATCTACTGAAGCAGACATACATTTTCAGTGAAATAAAATCACGTTGCTCCAAAAAAAAGGTTTGATGAAAGCATATGATGAAAAAGAAAATGAAAAATGCCTTGATTGAAAGAATATGTTACAATGTGGTGAACTTGTTACGATATTTTTTAGTAACAATTAAGATTCCATCAAAGCATACAATAGTTATCCTAATTTGAAATAACATAGATATCATTACCTATATATTTTCCTACTTGCTGAGTTGCCCATGCGCAAGTCCAAGTTACTGCCTTATTCCCTAGCGCTATATTTTGGCGCCCAATACAATATAACTTTCGTTAACATGTTTTACCTGAAGAAAATAAGTAGGTCCACAAATACAAAAACAGGCCAAAGACCATTACTATACCAAGCAAAAGCAAATCTATAAACAATCTGTGAAGCAGGTGACCGACATGATCATCATTAGTCTAATTTAAAAGCAAAGGTGTACCTATGCAAATAAGTACGTAGTGTTTCAAATACGTATTGCATCTTGTTTTGAGTCAGGCTAATTTCAATATGAATAGATTTAACTAAATGAAGGACGCGTACTGTATGAGACATATTATTAGAAATGAATATGAATTAGACGGGATTTAGAAGTCACGCCTCAGTTGCCCGCAGTAACCAACGGAATTGCATAAGACAGCTGTAGCTGATCCAGATGGTCTATCTGATACATAAAGTCAATGTTGAAATATTGTCACAGAATTAGACGTAAGAGGATATCGATGACATTCGTTGGCAGTTTGCAATATCAGCTCACGTTACAAGCCAGACTCTAATTACAACCAGTTCGGATTTGTGCAACCGTCTAAACCAACGTTACAAATGTACCTACCTTCTGCAAGTTTATAACTTGATGTATGTATATGGAAGATTTTTTCATGGTAGTGGTTGCGCAAATGTATGAGCGTGACAAGTGAGCGGACTCATAACCATTATCAAGCTGGCACGCACGCCTCGACTGATGATCACAGAGGTACCTAACAGTACGCGTGATTCTTTGAAATCATTTTTTCTCTCAACATATCAAGCCCTCCAATCATGAACGAGATAGAACCCATTTGGACATCACGACGCAGTTTTCAATTACGTAATAGGTAACTTTTGTTAAAAAGTGCCCTACCTAATTGAACTCGCAAAGAATGAACACGCACCCCAGAAATGTGAGCACGGCCATTAGATTTATTGTCAAGGCAATTAAAAGGTTAATCGAATTATCGGAGGCGCTACAGGAGCAGGGACCGTTAACTCGCTTCATTAATGTATTACAAGGCAAAAATAATTTCTTGGTCGAAACTTGGGTGATTGAGACAAGAAGGAATCAAAATATTTATCGCAAAAGCAACTATATTTTTAAAGTACTCTACTACTTAATGCGTTGCAGCTAAGAAGTTTTTTCTCATTCATTTGCTACTGGTCGAGGTCCAACGGTACTCTATAATTATAGCCCTAATTCTACTCGTTTCCTTTCCTCGATCCAACTACCTAGCTGGAGTGCAAGTTGCTAACGGTCCAATAGTAATTGCATTTTCGAAATTCAACCTCTTAACTACTATTAATTCACTGAGGAATGTGTTATAAACTGGAGTACCTATTATGCATCAATGTTAGCTGTATATCAAATTAACCTTAAGATACAGCTTAACAAAATTGAAGCGCTGTCGAAACCTCGTCGGAATGTTTTTTCATGTCTTTGTACATCGCTACACTTTTTGTCATTCCGTTTTTCTGTTAGTCCGCTTTGGTAATTACTACGAACGGCACCATTTGCGTTGGTCGCCGCTTCCAAGGTCTGCTATTGTGCCTCCGTTGCAACACCAGACCACTATCTATGGGAAAGACTATTTGTTTCGTTAAATTTAGCGTAACTTGTTGTCTGTTTAGCATTTTGGGTGGTATTTTAAAACATAATTATGCAATTGCTACATTATGTTGATAAGATCTTATAAATTCGCATTAAGATCTATGTATGCATTATCTATGAACTGATCTTGACCCTGAAATGACATCTGTTATAGGTATGTCAAAACTGCGCTCATATTAAATTAATCGTTCCGAAAATATAGCTAATGTCATTTATCCCAACCCCAATGTAAGAGGATCCACGAAAAAAGTTAAATTGTTGTCAGGCGTTTTATCCTCAGAACGATGCAGACATGGGCCAGTGATAAATTAAAAACTGGGGCGGCTAGGTCGCCTACCGCCACCGGAACTCCGTAAATATAAATATTTGCCGCAATAAAATCTATTTGGGTGATTAATTAAACCAAACATTACGTCATTTTTTACTAGTACTCTGGAGCACATTGCTGAAGTTAAAAAAAAAACAATGATGAAACGTTTTTAATTGCGAATTAGGCAGTTTAGGTTGTTTAGTTAGGACAGGATTCAGGAGTTAGGATATCCAATTTAGGCGCAATACCGATTTAATATGAAGGTTTACTGACATTGTTATAAATGGAAATATCTATTTTATATTATAAGTAAGAAACTTAAAAATTGGATTTGTCTGTGCGCAGAACTCATATAGAATTTACGTCAAACTTTCTTATATTTTAAAGATCAAATTCTATGGCGTGTAGATTTATATACAATCGTGTAACCATTTTGTATTGTCATTAGTTATGTATAATTTTTTATTCCAAATTACTAAATGGTTATAGTTGAGCTAATATTAGGTAACTTTTTTTTCACCTTACCTGTACGGCTACCACCAGTTTTGACATTGACAGATTAACTCGCGTCTACGTAAATTACTTTCTATACATCTCGCTTGCACTAATATGCGAGTACGAGTGAGATGCATAGAAAGTAAGTTACTTAAACGTGAGTGAATATGTCAATGTTAAAACTGGTGGTAGTGCTTCAGCTCAACCCGAAAAGAGCGCCTGATATTTCATGATTAGTGCTGAAAATCCCACTACATCATCAAATCTCCACCAAACGTTCAGTACGAAAACCGTACTATTGCACTAAGGGGTTTTATATATGACCCGTGCTGCCGTTGAAATGTTTCTTGAAATAAATATAAATTTAACTATTCGTGGCCTGAAAAACCATCGCCGTTCAGAAACTTGTACATTGTGAATTAACAGATGATGTCACTGAAATTGTAATTCATAAACAGGTGGTGTGGGTGTTCGCGTCTTAAATGGGTAAATGGGCGCAATTCAGGCCACCGCCGGTCTGATTCAACACTTCGTTGTGGCAATTAGATTCAATTTGCGGGGCTCTATGGGTATGGCGTAAATAACAAAGCTTCGTTTCTTTGATAATTAGAACAACGACGAACGGTACATAGCTGGTGCAGTAATTAGACAAGACATGTAAAAAAGTTTTACACTGGCTCTTGATATGCTTTCACTTTATGTTACTCAAATTAAACTGAGTGGAAACTTTTATAGTAGAAGGAATGTCACGCGAAGAGGTGGGTAAAAGCGATATGTTACGTTAAAGTTATTTTCATGCAATTATTACGTGAAAGTAATGTTCAGGCATGTTTAATTAATTATTAAATGGAAAAGTTCATAATATTCTATATAATATAATGCTGGTGATCCATTATTAATTTAATCATATCAGCAGAGTTCATAGGGTTTGTTCTCGAAAATATAAACATCACTAACCACAGACTCAGTGTGACTAGGACCAAGTCTTCGATTTAGTGGAAGATCTTCCTTGACGAAACACGCATCGTATTTATACCTAACAGCTATTTATCTTTCTGGTCAAAAAAAAATTGCATGAAGATAGCTTCATTTCGTTTGGCTTGTTGGAATAAATCTTTGTTAAAAATCTCAGTGCCGAATATAGTAGTCTGCTTATTCAGTCTACAACACTGCTGTATTTGCAGTTTAATAAACCTATAGGTAGGTAATCAGTAAAATTTCCACTGTGTACAGAGCAGAAATGCCGATTGTTTCAATTCTCTTGTTTTCTAGCAGTTGAATTCGCCGCGATAAGGATGTATTCCGAATATTCATTTTACTCGGAGCATCTCTGTCCAGTGGTAAGGCCCACAGGGGTGATACGTCTTCAGTAGTGGCCGTCGCGGCTTTTGGCTCGCTCCCAGGACTTCCCATCCATTGTCTCCTCAGCGCTACTTTCCTTCGAGTAAACTTGAGCGCTCACTATAGACGTCCCCAGGGAGACCCTGTAAGTGCTGTTTTATGTCTGTATTTAAATGCAGGAATTCTGCACGATGTATATTTCGACATGAAACTATTACGAAGATGTCTCAGTTTACTTTATTTCGTTAGAGTTAGGCATTCTCTTAGTTTCAGCATATGTATATATAAAGTTATTTAGGTCCAGTTGGCTTGAAAATATTCAATTAGTACCTTATTTATGAATTGGAGCTTCATTGTCCACCCACAATATTGAATTTAATATAAACCATTTGGAAACGTAACACAAATGTCAAAATTGCGCGCAGCTCTGCGTTTACATTTACGAGCTGATGAGATGGAATTATTTCGTTAATTTTCGTTCATGGAATTCATTTTCATATTGGCAACCTGAACGAAAGCAACGACGTCTAATTTTGGCCATCATTAGACATATCAAATAACAACATATATTTTATTTTTGTTAGTCTAAAATAGTGATGTAGTTGATATGGAAAGTCTTATTAGGAAAGTACCATTAGTAACAATAGAGGTAGAGGTAGCCAATGGTATTGGAAGTGTAAATTCCACACAGACATTTTACACCTTTATTCGGCAATGTTTAGACTGAAACTGTGTCTAATCTAATAAAGAATTTTTATCGGCGTTGGCCACAAACTTTTTACGCTAACCATGTTATGCGTAGCTTCAAAGGCGTCCAGTAAACATTTAAACCTTAAAAAAAAAGATGTCTTAAAACTCAAATAAACTGTAAAGTTATTAAGTACTACAACATAGCATGAATACAATAAAAACACCTAAAAGTGAATGTACAGTCGCCATCAGATATATCGGAGCGGCCAAGGTGTTCACAATATCGGAACACGCACTCTAACGCCCTGACAATAGAGGCGTGTTCAGATATTTGTGAGCACCTTGGCCGCTCCGATATATCTGATGGCGACTGTACTTATGATTACACGATTGTGTAACATTAAAAATACAATCTTATCAGGTTTCTAATTTTTTGACAATGAGTTGCAATGCAGTTATTTTAATAGATACTGACTTTCTCGATTCCGCCCTTTCACCCGGTATTTCATTTTATCCTGATGCCATCCCATCCACAAGTCCCGGCGAAGTCCGACTCCGTGGGACTTAGTAGTTATAACAAATGGAAACTGGAAGAGTTCGCCGGGACTTATTTACGAGTCCGCGGCAACATAAATACAGGCGGTGGATTAAAGTATTCAGCGGCAAGGAAATATTGCACGTGGCTGTACTTTTCTGCGCGATTGTACCTTCTAAGTATAAAAGGTTGGGTTGCTTGTATAGCAGAGGTATTCAAAGTAGATAGTTATGATTCCATTATTGCCTAGGTAAATATAATGTTCTAGCGGTATATTCCTTAGTAGAAATGCACATGGTCAATAATGAAGAGGGCTATGTAAGAATGTCAATATTTTGCCAAATTTACAAACGTAGTCAGTCAGAGTACTCGACTCCAAAAAATGTACTAACGGCCAAAGGGCAGCAAAGGACTTCTGGCTCTCAACTTGATGTTATCATGAGTTATACACACTACGTATGGGCCACATTTCAAAATGTATGATTATTGGAGATTAGATCTTCATAAAAACTAATAAAGTTAAGAATCCTTTGAAAAGTTGGTGCCCAAGTGGCCGTATAGCAGACAGCATACGAATAATCGCGAATTGAATAAATTGCATCACACTCACTATTATATGATAGTATCAGTGTGTTTCCTATTCAAACTTAAAAGGGACGTGAGTCCCACTCTGTTCATTTAACTTGATTTAAACAAACCAAACCACGTGACTCGTTAATTTCAGCCAATCAATGAAAACTTTGTCTGGTGTCTGGGTAAACTTAGCAGGTACCCATTGCCTAAATACATATTCGAGTCACGTGGCATAGTTGGTTTGTAGGTACTGTGGTTAAACTACAAATTACATAATGGGTAGGGTACCTATTAAATATAGGAGAAGTAACACATATAAATAATTTTTGAATTACCTGCACTATTTCAGCTGCTTTAATATTTCGTCTGTGGCTTACGGCGTTTACAAAATGGTTCCTTACACATGTGACTTGATAAGACACAAACAACGTGCATTCTTGTACTGTTGTGGGTTGAGCCATTCTTGCAGTTTAGTGAAAAACAATGCGTTCTATTGAATGTCCAGAATACCATTGCAGTGTCAATTGTGCCGGCAGCGTTATCGCAGATAATATTTTAATATGGTCAGACATAGTTGTGAGTAATCATATAAAAGCACATGTGGAGGCACAATTCTATTACGTTTTTTTAAATACTCATGTTATTTATGTACCTAATTATATCACGAAATATGTCATAGGTACTCGTATTGTCTACTTCAAGTTTACATTATACTTCGCGCATTTCTGTAGTAGAAAGTGACAATTCTCAGATGAAACGAGTACATAACCACTTTGTCACCTGGCTACCATATCCATGTTAGGCATGTTATGAGGCAAAATTTATTCCTAATATAGGAACGGTATAAGTATCTTATCTAATTAGAATATTCCTTGCCACAAATTCTCAATTGATCTCTATGAAGTTCAGGTTGGTTTCAATGTTCGTTTTGTGTAGTTTTCGAGTTCAATTACCTAAATAGATACTATGATACCGATAAATTTGCACGTACGCTATAAAAAGCTATGGAAGTTTTTCTTTTATGCGTATTTTAAGGAAAAAACTCGAGGGAGCTTGCTTAGAGAGGGCGATTCCAAGTACCTACATACGCATTTTAGTGATACAATTGCAAGTCTGGATTTTTTTAAAGAGACCTCCCGCCACTATTTCCACCCGTTTCGGTTGTGGGAATAATAAGGCCAGTCTTTTAGATTAGAATATGAAATTTTCTCTTGCTCACCTGGTATGCAGATATAGTCTTCACATGCATAGATAATCGCCCAAAAATAACTTAATCGACCCTTGTCAAGACAAGGATTTTCATGAGGTTTTCCCGACTTTTAATATACTTTTCACGCCACTGTTCGGAAATGTGGCAATAGATGGTCTAAAACCAAGCTGGAAAGTAGGCAATAGCTGTAGCACCTGAACCACCACTACTACAATGTTTCATTGTTATCATCATCTGTCATTGATGACGGTTCGCTACAGCAATGAGTAACATTTAAAACATATAAATCAATAAAAGGTCTTTTTTGGTGCAACTTTTCCTTCAAAAATAAAATTTGGTTATTTATAGGACCAATTTGTTGTTAAAATAAAAAGAAATGTCAAAACCATTTTTTTAACAATTATCCATTCAGTTCACGCTTAAGGCGTTTTTTACTTTTGAAGCTGTTTGTGGTTTTTTTTTTAACAAAAACGCTTCTAAGTTTAGAGTCGGTTTGAAGCAAATAACAGAAAAACGCCTCTTAAAAGTGATAAAAAAAGTAAAAAAGGCGGGATCTGAAAATACTTACTGAATTGGATAGTGTAAATTGTGTTTGATTAAAAAATACAAGAAACACGTATCAACGCTCGCTATAAAAATGAGTTAGTGAAGAAAATGATATTCTTACGCTGACGCCTACCGAAATTCAAGAGACAGCACAGGCAGTGGCTAGTAATTTGCTACCAGAGAAATCCCGGGATAGTACTTATAGTTATGCAAATGTTTTCTTATTTCCTCGCAGTAGTCGTGAAAAGCACTATATGCCTCGGCCGGAAACGCTAAAGATGGACTCGTATTATTAGAGGGCCTCCACTAACGTGTCGGCCCTCAAACGACTCGTCCATCTTTTAGCGGTTTTCCGTCCTCTCCTACAATGTACTATTGCGTGATGGCTTGCCTATGATGGCTTGAATACCTACCTAAGAACCTATGATACAATCTCGCACGCGAAATGCATTGTGACTCGTGTCAGGGTCGTATCAGAACAGAACATAACAATACGATCAAACTAACAAATTGTTAAATCTGCATAAGTACCACTCTAAGTACTTACCCAATTAGGTATTAACACATATTTAACCTTAAACGCACGTAACGCACGTATGTAAACTATGATACAATCAATGATTAAATAGGTAATAAATTTAATATTAAGTAATTTATATGCGTGGTTTAGTTACTCCAGTATTAACATCAGTACAAATTACCGATCTATACAAATAATCGGTAATGATCAGAAACAAACTCGGCTGTGTTTCAAATGCCAATAGAATAGCCCAGTAGCTGTATGTGTTCCTATTTTATGTACCTAGTAACATAACGAGGCAGCAATTGGTCAGTTTTTATATCGCGGCTTAGTCATGCCGGGACAAAAAGCTGCGACCTTGGCTTGGAACACCTAACCGCATGCCTACGCTAGCTCGTATCTCATTCGGTCTATTCATTCTAAATTCTATCTTATATCATATCATTACAAATGAAATAAAGTCTTCTTTTCAATGCGGCACAGGAGATCTCTGATGTGTTTCAAAAAAGTAACTATGTAATTTAGTACCTAATACAACATGTACTTCGTTACTGACGTATTTCTTGATCGTGATCGCCGCTAATGTAGAGAGTATGACTTGGAATTTGGGCACGAAACTTAAAACACTTTAAATAGTAGTCTGTAGTTTTAAAAAGGGTTGATGACGCATATTTGATCTGTTAAAGTTAAATAAATATGTAATAAAAATATTAGCTCATATTTATGATTTCATTGTTAAGATATCTAATCTAATGTAGATCACTAGAAAAGTGGCTATTACAATGAATAACAGTTTTGTTGCTTAAGATTAAACAAATATAGGTACTTTTAGTCATATTTTTATATTCAATTGTATCGATTCAACAAACTATCGATAGCGTATAAATCAATATTTAAAATAAAATTCTTCTAAAGTTAAAGAGACTCGAAGCTTTTTTCTTCGCAAGAAATTTACAGGTACCAATCATAAAATAGGTGCTCGACGACTTTGATAATTCGTAAGGTCAGTTCTGAAAATGGAACACTGATCGAGAACAGTCTGATATACGAATTATGTGATATTCGATGTTTATTTCGATGACTAACAATCTAATAGCTGACCGCCGCCCACACGAGTGCAATCGCCACTCAGCTTTGACACTTCAGAAACAGAATAACCTATTTGTTCAATATGAAACGTATCTTATCTATGAGTGTTAGAACTTAATTTTGTTCACGCAGGTCACTGTCGCTGATAATAATATCGCACATTAAAAATGATCAAGTATGAGGTCTGCGAATGACGGAATTTGAGTTGTTTTACATACATGTTGGTATACTTTTACGTAAATTACTTTAAATATTACAAGTAATATGATCTAATAAAAATATGAGCGTCAAAAATGATTTTATTCATACTTTAGTCATTATTGTAATTCCCTCAATATAATTTATTTTCATGCCAAATTGACAATCTGAAACGACCTAATAATTTATATTCCAATTTGCTTGGCTTAAATATTTGGATGTCTACGTCCTCGTTACATAAAAATATTCCCGTCTCGAATTATTATGGGCCATATATAAATTCTTAAGGGGTAGCTAAGTATACAAGTTTATATACGAAGAGGGCGTCATAAGAGGATTCCCTTTCCTATTGACGCCGCCGGTAAGGACTGGAAATGTTTCAATTTATAACGGGAAGTCAGATCTCGTTTCAAATCAAGCTATATATCGTTACACTTCTGGCTGCCTTTTCAATTTACTAAACGTTTATTAATAGTCACTTAACTTAGTCTTATTAGGTACTTACTTAACATTTTTTTCTTTTCTTTACAGGAGTGATTCGCAAGCTGAGGATTAACTTACACGAATGAGGATAATAGTGCTTTCGCGCTAAACAATAATTACAAACAATCGCTTTTAGGCGCGTTTTAAATCTCTATAATTAATGATAATTTAATCAATAAGTCAATTAGTCGTACCGCAACGTAGTGTTGCGCCGTTGTCGATACGCGCATATCGATAGTTGTCCGCGCCGCGCGCGTCGCTGTCGCTGCCACAGTCGGTGCTTGCCGGAGTCGACCGACTCGGCCGGCACGCCCCGCCACAGCCGTGGATAACCTCGGCCAAAGTCCGCTCCCGGTGAAGAGGCTGCACGAAGCGCTGCAGAGTGCGCAAGTGAAGCGCCAGCGTCTCTCCCCTCCCTACCCCGCGCCCCCCTCCCAGCTCCATCCGATCCATCAACTAGCCGTGCACCAACACATCAAGGTGCAGCAGAGCATTGTGCAGCAGAGTATAGTGCAGCAGCATCAGTTGAACCTGGCGCATCAGTCGCTGCAGAACCTGCAGGCACAACAGAGTTTGCAAGCGGCTCAGCAGAGTCTGCAAGCAGCGCAGAGCCTGCAGGGAGTACAAGCGCTGCAGGGGCAGAGTCCCACGGCGACGGGCGGCGCGGGAGTACCGCAGACAGCGGCGTCGCAGGGCGCGCTGGTGCCCCCTCAGCAGTCATCGCCGCGGGCCGCTTCGCCGCAGCACAAGACCATGGAGCTCGCGCTCTGTCAAAGCATGGACTCCGTCAACACCGCCACCACTGAGGAAGAGGTAAGATTCATTTTTATTAAGATAATATTATAATGTGAGTCTAATATTAGAGTTTAATTTAATTATCTTTTCAAACAATGATAGGTAGATACATCGACCCTGTTGACTTGTTGAGGCTTATTCTATGAATAGGTTGCAATAAGGCGGTCGAGATGTTCTTTTCACAGTTTTCATACTTAAAGTCATAGTCAGACATAATATTTCGACATTCTCTTGGGATGCTCCTTAAAACAAGATCTTAATAGCGTTACGGCTAAGTTGCTAAACAATAAATTTATTAGGTGTGTCGGAATGAGGATAAGCATCTTAAAACATTCACAAGCAGAACTTAATGTACCGTATTAGTGATTTGTCACCGTGCAATTGTGAGTGTCTAGGAACTGGCATCGCGAGCGCTACAATAGGGAAACGCCGTATATACAATAAGCATTCGCTAACACAATAAAAGGAAATTTTCCTTGCGACGACAGCTGCTGGGGATCGAAAGATTACAATACCGTTGCGCGTTGTTATAACTTAACCCTTATTCCGTTTGATGAAAGTCTTTTTCAGATATTTTATTCAATATCGATATGTAAGCGACAGCCCTAGAGGCAGTGAGGCGCCATGTCATGTCCGGGCCAGAAAATGGCAGTTGTTTTCTGAACACATTTCAATATTTTTGAATTTCGTTGCTTTCAATTTCGTTACTTTTCAGCACTGTTCACGAATGGACGGCACGTGGTTAATGAAAAAATTCTTTATCCGTATTTGATTTTTTTTATGATATCTAATACTTATTCTATTAATACCTAACTTTAAAGTCGAACTGAATTTGACAACTTTGGTTAAATTCGGGTGAAGACGTTTTTTGTAAAAATCAACTTCTTGTTTAATTTAAAAAGCCTCCGCGTCTTTTCCCAATGAGATTAATTTATCGAAAGGTTAAACGTCAAAATTCATCTTGTTGTTAAGGGGCCCACTGATTAACAGTCGGCCCCTTTAGGCTTGTAGCGCGTATCCAAAAGTTAGCCATACAAACATTTCCTTCCCTTATTTTTCACTCGGATAAAGACATGCAAGTGGCGCGGGATCCACTTATGCACGGAGGCAAATGAACTCTACGACCATGTTTTAGCGCTTTCCGCTTAAGTTAGGGCAAACAGTAACGCAAAATTTTAGTTATTATATAGATTTATTACACGTCATGTTTTATCAAGGGAAAATGTCATGAAAAAGTACACGAAAACTAGACTATATTTGCATGGGCAGACTCCAAGGAAAAATCTTTAAAGGTTAAATTTGTTACGCAAAATTTTAAACAGGAGTATAATTTTAGAGTAATTGAGATAAAAACCCGCGCGATGACTAATCTTCAATCGTAAGTTTCATGCGACGCGGCATATCTTTGTCCTCTTCTACTTTCCTGGCTTTACGCCCCCTCTTTATAACATTATCCTCCTTCGTCAATCGGGTAAAAAAACTTGATCGTGTCGCCCAGTCCGCGCAAGCGGCAGAGGTAGTGTTAGCGCGGAGACAAATGAAGTCGACGACAACGCTTGGCCGCTTTCCGCTCTCATCTGTCCTTTATTAAGTGGATCTTTTATACCTGCTCTTTTAATAACATGACCGGAATCGCATTTGTATTTCCACTACCGGACTGTTTGATAAACATTTCAACAATTACTGTTACATATTGAAGGGATAGTTACATATTTTAAATGTATCCGTGTGGCTTTAACGGTGTAACGAATTTTAACCCTAACGTAAACGTCCAAGTGCTCAACACTGTCCTATTGCTTGACAGCTTTAATCATGTGTAAATAATTGACCAATGGTGCCAATTATTAGAATCAGACAATCAAACATTGATACCTTTTTCTCCATGGGTGTCTTTAGGTTCGCCTAGACTAGAGCTAAAATGGACATATTTATGAAATATGTATAAAGGTTTTTTTTCATTATAACTCATTTCTACGTTCTGTTCTTAACCTTTTATTTGGCTGGTTTATGAATATCAATGAAAATATAGTTAACTAGAGAATAGCAAGCCGTACATGAGACAATAGAGCACACACACATGCGTAATAATAATAAAAGCGTACCTAATACAGAAAAAGATTCAATAAAGGAAGTTCTTGAATTATAAATTTAAGGAGTCCTTGAAAAGATTTTTGTAATGGCTATAAAACGCTTGTACCTATTTATATACTTACCATGCGTAAGAAATTAGGGCCTTTACGGGGTTCTAATAAGTGTAACTAATATTTAAATACACATTTTCCCTAACTAACTGTGTTAATTGCTGTTCCCAGGATGGAACAAGATAACAAAAAAATGTTAAAGAAAATATTACAAGTAGGGAATAAATTAATAAGCCGCAAAAGCTGCAAACGACGGTTAAAATATTCCTTGACCTCTTAATTTTTCCGCTTAGTCAGTGTTTCTTTAGTGACATCTATTTCTGTTAAATCAATCTTCTGTCCAATCCAAACTATTAATAAATTAACTTGCTCAGTCCCCGTTTTCTCGCCAAGTGATTGGCTGATCCGTAAATTGGATATTGGGTTGAATATTTCGTTCAGATTTTCAAAGTCTAAAATAAAAGTGATGGGCGTTAGGTCAATTAATTATATTAGCGATTTTCCAGCTCAACTCCGAGGGCCAGAGTTTGTGTGGCAAAAGCAATAAGGCTTAACGTCAAGAGAGCTTCAAAAATGTACTCATAAAATAAAAAATTGCCTAGGTTAGCCTCGCTTTAGGGCGGCGGTCGGCAACCTGCGGCCCGCGGGCCGCATGCGGCTCGTGAAACTGTCACTTGCGGCGTGCGAGCCTCTCTGGCTATGTAATATTGAGAAACGACAATGTCTGATAAAGTCATAAATATTAACAAAGTGCGGCCCGCGTCAACTTACTCATCGTTAACTACGCTACTAAAACTACGCAAAAAAAGGTTGCCGACCGCTGCTTTAGGGGAAACATCCGTAACACTGAGCACTTTCTTTATAATTTTTGTTCTTGAGCATAACAAGTGCGGAGACAGTTTAATAGTGCGCCTAAAAACTACTCATAAATAAGTATGTAGTTGTTAATCCGTTAGGTACAAATAGAAACACTCTTAAATAACTGTCCATCGGTGGACCTTATGCCTTTTGTATTAAGGTTTACGAACTGTCAGTTAACAGTGTGGGAGATGGTATACTAGAAACTCTTAATGAACACGTTTAAAGACCGTTTGGAACTCTCTGCCTGTGTTTCATAGATCTATTGATAAAATGATAACGTGCCACCATAATGGCTTGTTTACATTAAATTCCAGTTAATGCAAATTATTTACCTGTGTAACATTGTACGCCTCATGTACAGTCACCTGCAATAATATGTTACTCTTCGAAGGCCGCAGAGTTAGCTCCGGTTCTGACGCGACTATTCTCGCTCTCATACCGCTCAGGGAAATTCCCGTCTTCCTGGAAGATTGCCTGGGTTCACCCTATACCCAAAAAGGGTGACCGTACCGACCCTTCCAACTACCAGCCTATTGCGATCACCTCCTTGCTCTCTAAGGTGATGGAGCGTGTGGTAAACAACCAGCTCCTTAAGTACCTCGAAGACCACCAGCTAATTAGCGACCGGCAATACGGGTTTCGCCGTGGTCGAGGCGCTGGAGACCTTCTTGTTTACCTCACTCACCGATGGGCCACCGCCATAGAGAGTAAGGGAGAGGCACTGGCTGTTAGCCTGGATATCGCAAAGGCCTTCGATAGGGTTTGGCATAAGGCAATTCTCTCAAAACTTCCCTCATACGGGCTTCCTAAGGGGTTGTGCACATGGGTTTCCAGCTTCCTGTGTGGGCGTAGCATTTCAGTCGTCACTGATGGAATATGCTCGGACTATAAGCCCATAAACGCTGGCGTACCCCAAGGATCTGTACTATCGCCTACTCTGTTCCTTCTGCATATCAATGATATGTTATTGACTAACAATATTCATTGCTATGCAGATGACAGCACTGGCGATAGCTGTTATACAGGTCGTGTAAACGCCCCCCCTGAGCAGGTGTCGGAGTGTAGGATGCGACTTGTGTCTGAGATCGAGACGTCCCTTGAACAGGTCTCCGAGTGGGGTAAACGTAACCTCGTCCAGTTCAACCCCAGTAAGACACAAGTCTGTGCGTTTTCCGCTAAAAAAGCCCCATTTGTCACGGCGCCAAAGTTTCAGGGCATTCCCCTTACCATGGCTAAAAGTATCGGGATACTTGGTGTCGATATTACGAACGAAGTCCAGTTTCGGAGTCATTTGGAACATAAAGCCAAACTGGCCTCCAAAAAGCTTGGGGTGCTTAACAGAGCCAAACAGTACTTCACACCTAGTCACCGGCTTTTGTTATATAAAGCGCAGGTTCGACCTCATATGGAGTACTGTTCTCATCTCTGGTCTGGCGCTCCACAATACCAGCTCCTTCCTCTTGACTCCATCCAACGGCGGGCAGTTCGTATTGTCGGCGATCCCGAACTTACTGACGGCTTAGAACCTCTTAGCCTTCGGAGAGACGTTGGCTCTCTTTGCATGTTCTACCGTCTGTACAATGGGGAATGCTCGGAAGAACTTTTTGATTTGGTGCCATCGTCTCGTTTCTATCACCGCACCTCCCGCCAAAGGAGCAAAGTTCATCCCCACTTCTTAGATACATGGCACACCAAGAATAAGCGGGCATCTCGCTCGTTTCTTCCCAGAACGTGCAGAATGTGGAATGACTTGCCTCCTGAGGTATTTCCTTTGCGCTACGACATGGGATTCTTCAAGAAGCGGGTATTTAGGGTTCTCAAGGGTCGGCAACGCTTAAGTGGCTCCTGTGGTGTTGCTTATGTCCATGGGCGACGATGACCGCTTCCCATCAGGCGGCTCGTCTGCTCGTTTGCTGACTATAACATAAAAAAAAAAAAAAAAAAAATATGTGACACGCTCTTATGGCTCTACAAATAAGATCGTGTCAGATATTTTGGCGGCCTTCGTTGTGTAACATACTATTGCAGGTGACTGTACCTAGTTATGATTATGTTATGTGTTTGCAGAGCACACAAGAAGGATGGGTAAACTGCTGGTATGCCACAAACTACCTAATAGTTTTGAGCAAACCCTCGATCTAGTACGGTCAAGTTCACAAATGAATTGTAAATATATTTTTGGAAAGTTGGCTTGTAAAGATTTGTGAACTCGACTGCACATGTTTCCAGAAATCTCTATGGTCAGGAATTCAGAATGCCAACATGTCTATTTATACAATTATAGAATGCCTAAAACGTCAAGATAAAGACTATATTTTCATCAGGAAAATAACTTTTTTAGGGTTCCGTACCCAAAGGGTAAAACGGGACCCTATTACTAAGACTCCGCTGTCCGCCCGTCCGTCTGTCACCAGGCTGTATCTCACGAACCGTGATAGCTAGACAGTTGACATTTTCACAGATGATGTATTTCTGTTGCCGCTATAACAACAAATACTAAAAAGTACGGAAACCTCGGTGGGCGAGTCCGACTCGCACTTGTCCGGTTTTTTAATAAAAAAATGCCGAATGAATATCCGACATTGTTTAGAATGCGTAGATGTACTTTAGGTTCCGAGGCTACTGGTTTTTAAAAGTTGCCTTCATTTTATTCTACGCGTAGTTCTAGGTACCTACTAGTTTTGAGTCTTCACCAAAGGCGACTTCTTCGTCTTTCCTTGTCATTTAAAGTCTATTGCGGGACAGAATTCGGTTTTGTGGGACCCAATGGGCGAAATATACAAAATTTTCTCGTTCAATCTGTTTCCTTTGCAGAAAATAAAGGAAACAGGCCGCGTAGCCAACCTGCCAATCGCTAACGCTTCGCAGCGATCGAAACGCAACTGTCTTTGTCGCACTTATAAGGAAGAGTGATAGAGAGACACAAAGCGTTTCGCTGTCGAAGCGATAGCGATTGTCACCTTGGCTAGGCCGGCAGATTGGAAAAGCATAGTTACGGTAACTATGAACTAAATCAGAAAAGCGTTTAAAGTATAGAGCATATACTACATTACTCGCGTACATACCTCGCTCCAAGCATGCAAGTTACCGTCCGTGTTGACATTGGCAAGCTAATGTTAATTTCCCTTCGCTTTGTTGTGGCGCCGCGCAGAGTAAAGGGTTTGTAAGCGCTAGGTGCGACCCTTTGTCTGTGATGATTTTGATGGGTATTAGTAATTAATTCGCGATTTCGTGGTCATTTAGTAAACGTGCGATTTACTCTTTGATGATTTTCTTAGTGGGCAATCTTTTTCCCTTCGCCTCGTTATGACGGCTAAAATAAAAAATGTTGCTTATTATAACATACGCAGTTCGCTTGCTCGCGACACCAAGCCCCAAGCATGCGAGTTACCGTCCGCGTTGGCAAGTTAATGTTGATTTCCCTTCCCTTTGATGTGGTGTGCAGGGTAAAGGGTTGGTAGGCACAAGGCGCTGGGCGCGACCCTTTGCTTGTGAGCAAACCACCCGAGCGTTGAGGAGCGCCTGCCGACTACCTACTCTACCTAGTAGTTACCGTCTTTAAATATTATCCTATAATGCCGGGCCACACTAACGGGAAACGCCGTTGATTATCGCTATAATTGACACTTTTCATACGGCCACACTGGAATTATCGCGATAATCAACAGCGTTTCCCGTTAGTGTGGCCCCGGCATAACAATATGAACCTCGGGAAACATTTTTGAATTGTGTTCCTGGCAGCTCGTTATTATGTTACTACTTTGATGTAGGCACGGTAAATAATAGTAAATTAAATTGTCAATCAAACGCTTCAGATGGCATGCAAAATTTGAATGTTGTTGGCTTTAAAACTTTCTGTCAGTTAATTAAATTTCAAATAGACATTCCTGCTAAGGGAATATGCCACGCGAAGGGCTAGGTCTTTTCCGAAGTCAATCAGCGCGTGAACTTTACTCCTTTACGGCTATGACAGATTTGCCCGCATTTAAAGGGTTGTCCTTATTTCATTTTTAAAAACAGTAAGTAGTGCAATAGGTAAGAGCTCCTAGGAAAGAAATAAAGCTCCAAGATTTATTTCTAGATTTGTAATGGTCACTGAAATGAGATAATTTTATTTACCACACACTTATTATACTTACCGAAACTCATGCACACTTAGCTTTCACAGGAAATGTCTGTAGACATTGAATAGGGTTTTCGCTGGGTCGGCAGTGGTATTTGGAATAGGACTAAACTGAGTCAACGTTTTATCTTGCCGACTCAAACTTTCGCGCCTAAGTATTCAGAATAGGGAGACATAGCGCAGTACCCTTGTTTTAAAACAGTAGGGAGATTGCTTTAAATCGAAAAAAAAAACTTATTTCTTCAAATATCCAACAAAACCGGGTACTCCGGTAAACTCTATAACTCGGTGTAATAGTACCCATGACTTACAATCAAAGTGCGACATAATATTAAATTATCATAAAGGTCTAGAATAAATGTCAACATCGAAAAGTTCACTGTATATAGCTATTAGTACCTAATCCGGAATTATATAGAAACTTTGTCAATTATCCACTTCTCCTAATTCTTGAAAATTAAAGTAGACATTTGGCATGACCTACATTACAATGTGTAATCCAATTACTCAAATGAATAATGCATCGGACATAAAACAAGGCGCCATTTTTTTACTTCTTAAGAAACGGTTAACCAGTTGGTACTGTTCTTACTAAGTGTGCTTGATTGTAGATCAGGAAAGGCGGGGTGTCTCGCCGCGGCGCCCCGTAGTCTGGCGCCGGCTAGGGGTGTCTATTTCTGTGACAACAACTGTCTGGATGCAACTGCAACTACTATCGCTCTTTGATAATAACAGCCTTTACATCCTCCAAAATCTTTTTTTTTTATTGCGTATCACATCCTAATAATCTGTTTATTAGGTGGCATTATATTTAGGTGGGTTTACATGCGATATACTTACTTGAAACTAACATGCATAGAAATTAAATTACACCTAACTATTTTAATTATCCTGTAATTGAATTACAATAATAGTGGTAGGGTTTGTCAAGCATTAGGCATTAACAAATGTTCAAAACTTTGGAGCTCCTCAAGTAGACTCTATTTTTTCCTATTCGTGCCTTTTCAACGTCCTTCTAACGTGCTACGGTAATTTGAAGTGTATTTTATTTTATTTATTCACAAGAAAATTCGGGTAAAATATATAAATAATCCTATGTCATATAAATAATATCCAAGAATTCTCCACAAATTATTCTAAATTCGTCTGTCAGGTGAGTGGGGATTTTGCAAATCGTTTCTTTGAAGATGCTTAGTGAGAAATTTAATGTTAAAGCTTTTCCTTAAGACTGCACTTTGTCAAGTTCAATGCGCGCACGTTGTTTAAGGATTAGAAAATTAAACCTTTGGAAACTTATGACAGTAAAAAATAGCTTTGTAAAGATTAAGACATGCTGTTGTGGAGAAAGCCTTCTACATTCATAGGATATGGTTTTAAGACGCTTAATAGTTTCTAAAATATTGAAAAGCCAGAATAACTATGAAAATATGTATGTAGTATAATATAGGTACTTTATTACGCACCTTTTGAGAGTACTTAACCAATACACAACTCAGAAGCAACCCTATGAAAGTCCTTGGTAAATCTATTTGTCTCAGTAAATTTTAATTTTCTTTTTCTTCCTTAAATCCTTTAAATGACTAAAAGATTAAATGTCTGAGAACTAAACGGAGACTAGTAGCTATCACAGCTTGCTAATGTTAATGACTGGCTGCAACTTACAGTAATGCGTTTTAGCTGACGTTAACTACTGGCACCGTTTGTAGAACAAGCAACTCGTCATTTGTTTACACGGAGGATAAACTAGTCGGGCGATCGGTCGCGCGCGTTGTCGTGGGAACCGGATAGCGAGGCGGTTGTACGGTTTCCTGAAACCCTGCGCTGGGCAGGTGGTCATTCACTTTTGTTTCATCGCTGCGGTTTAGGAAGTACCTCCGGTTACAGTGTCGGCCAGTAATAAACATCTGACTGTTGTTTATAAAGAACCTAATAAAATGCATCTTACAAAAATTACTAACCGTCAACGTCGTATCAAACGCCATAATTTCATAGAATATTGACGATTATGATAACACTTTCACATTCTGCGTTATCAAACACGGTGCAGAGTTGCTTAGACGGACTCTATGCCTCTTAGACGGACCAGTTTGTGTCGTTTTAGAAATATTTTTCTTTCAGTAGTACTCCATATCCTATTACTTATACATATTCAGGTGTTATATTTTTGGCCAGTGCTGTAACATATTTTTAAATCATTGCGTTCCTGTATTGTAACAATTCAGAACCATATATTTTATCCTCCTTGAGTCCTCGACATTATTGCTCTGATTACATTCACTGAACTGGCTGAAAATATGAGCTTTATTTTCCCTTACAATTCATACCTACTTAATAGAAATGAATGGACTGCGATATTTCCCTATTATTCCTGCGAGTCGTCGAAACAAATATTACGACTGTCAGATGTTTTCTTATGGCTCGGAGGCTCACTATCTGAGGGCGTTAACCCGCAGTGTTCTTGTTTTCTCCTCCCTTCTGTTTTTCCAATATTCGAATTTCACATTCAAAGGAAAAAGTATCCGACATTATTTTCTTCAGAAGCGGTCAAAGCGTCTGAGAGGCTTACTGGAATTGGATAATAGGCCGGTATCGTCTTATTTTGGTAATGTTTAATAGGAAATTTTCCTTTATTTTTCTTAGATTCGAGGGTTGTGTTTTGCGAATTAAACTTTTGTAGTTGCTTTAGTTATAAATATAAATAATAAAGAAAAAAACATCTGTTACTTTATCCACGTAGGTATTTATACTTGATAGAAGTGTACGAGCTTGTTTTGTATAGCAACTTTTATTACTGTAGCGTCTCTAGATAACTTTTTGTTACAGTATGACTGAGATCAGTCATCTCTCTACGATAAATAATTCTTTTTTCTCATGTCACGACTGTGGAAAAGGCTGGATCACTTTTTATTGTATTGTGTTTCGTTGCCATAGTTATATCTTCCGTAGAAGTGATCCAACCTCTTTCAAACCATGGTTTCTTAGTCTTTAGATATAAGGCCCCTAAGTTTAGTTGTTGAAAAATATAAAAAAGGCATCAAATCCCATTTAGTCAAGTATTTATTTGAAAACAACAGTATACCTACTCAAGGTCATAACACACAGGGTGGACTGTACCTTCCTGAAATTTTGGGTTGAACTAATGATAAATAAATAAATAAATAATGAAGTAGTAGTTAAGTAACTAACGTAGTCATAAGTCAAACTAACAATTCTATGGATACAATTTATCTGAAATAAAGAATTAATAATAAAAAATAATTAATGCCCATTAAACTTTTTAACCGCTTGAACGAGCAATACGCTTAGAAAGCATATCACTTTCACGCTCAAAAGTTTAAAGCCCCGCCAGAAATACGCAGATCCAACAAATGCTCGATCAGATAGGGACCGAGAGAAAATGATTACCGCACTCGATGCCGAGACAGCCAAGAACGATTCAGTGAAGAATTTCCACCAAGTGGAATATAGACACCTCGGCCGCTTCAACAGTTTGTCCACCTAATTTGTTCGTCGGCGCTCGACTGTAAAAACAAATAGCCCGCATTTCCCCTTCCAGGCCAACAAAGACAAACCTATTTTCACGGAGGGAAGAAAAGAGAGGGCGATAGTTTTCCCGCCTTCGCATTCACCGCGTGAATGAGCGATTGCTGGTTACGTTCAGGCTTTTGTCTAGTTCAGTTCGAATCTTGTTTGTTCGATGTTGCAAAGAGCCTCCTTTGTCCATTAGCAGAATAATAATTAATCGATGTTTAACTGATGTTACCCGGCTTAGAATACTCGCGGGTAACTTTTAATTGGATTTGTTGTACGATTTTGGCTTTTTGACAAGAACCGCCTTTAGAAAATTTTTAGGCACGCTTTGGGAAAGTTCACTTTATTTAATTTACCTGTCTACGCCGATCTGTTTCGAATTTGGGTCGTGTAATTAGACGTCTGTCAAATATAAAATAACTGTGTATAAATTAAATGGTTGAGCGTAGTTTAATGAGTTTTCTTGATGTTGGATCCGTATTTAAAATCTGGGTTTACTAACAATAATAACGCGAACAAAATGTGAACGTTTTGTGCACAGCTAATTCCCGACAGACTTAACTTGCAAAATGCCAGCATTTTACGTTCATATACGAGTATCATTTCAAAGTTGATTAATACGACCGTATGAGGCTACAATCTCCGCAGCACCTCATAGTAGCTCATGTAAACACCCCAGCCATGCAATAACTATCCCCCCGGCGCGCCCCATTGTGAAAATGCCCCACTCAGTGTACAGACTATAACAGATTCACCGAGCCACCTCCTACGACTATTATGTTAATTCCGAGTCGAGTTTGGAATGACAAATAAAATAAGCCTTATATTGAGCACATGTTACATATGAGCTACAGTTAAATGGTTCATCCTCGTAATAATATGTATATATAGTACTACGTTTGTCTTAATATTTTAGTTGCTAGATAAAAAAGTGAAACCTGGATTTTCTTGTTTCGTCTGTTTTTCTTTGTTCGGTCATCAGTCATCACTATATTATAGATCTTGACCAACTTAAACGCTTAAATAGACTAACTAGACTAAGGATCTTTCCTCTTGTGCATTTACCCTCTACTTGGTCAAGTATACTACACATCTTTGCCTGTGTTATGTGTAATTTCACAATAACTTTTACCTGGGAAGATGTAGTTTTAGGCGACATTGCATTAGAAAAAAATGTTACGGCCCGATTCTAACTTTAACGTCAATTAATAGATCTAGAAACGATATGGATTAGATATGTCAGTGTCAAATGCGACTTTCTTCAAACAAAAAGGACACTTTTGACACTGACACATCTAATCCAAATCGTTTCTAGATCTATTATGTAATTGACGTATCTTAAAGTTCGAATCGGGCAGTTAGTAGCTGTCGCTATTTAGCGATAAGAGCACATATTGTTTATCTCTACATAAGTTGCTGTATTCTCTGTATTATTTTCTTGTATTGAGGTGCGAGCTTTATTCTTTTTTTCAAATCCTATATGATTAAAGAATACAGGTGGCTTTTAACGCGATCGCCAGTGCAAAGTGGGCGCTAAAAGGGGAGCTTGCCCACCTATAACTGTTTTCCGATGCGCTGAACACAGCCTCCATCGCCTTTGCACCTCGGATTACTCTAACCTTAAAAATAAAAAGGCAGTAATAAGGTATCGGGTTTATGTTCACTTAATACATTTGTCGATTGGCAGTATTACCGGCGATCGGCCTGCAAAGAGAATAAAAACATCCCTTGATGTTTTAAGCCTGAGAAAATATAAGGAATGAGAAGTGTTATAATTAGCCATGTTCTCCTTTTGCGTGGCTTTTATTGGAGAGCTTTTTAACGTTTAGGTGATAAGATTTAGCGGACAATTTTTTTTTATCCTTGCGACGTTAGGTTTAGGAGGACTTTTTGATAAATATCTTCTTTTAACGTATTATACCTAATCATCGCTCGTGGTTCTCAGTATCATCAAAGTAGTCTACTTATTCTTCTTGGTCTCTTTATCAACTTCAACTTGTAAAAAGAAATGAAATGGTCGAAAATCACATGCTTCTGTAATTGATGTAATAGAGAATTATAAAGAAACATTATGCATTTTTATATTAGCCGTGCGCATTATTTATCAAATACTGTCTAGATCTACGTAGATACACAAGCATCACTTTACATTAAATATTGTGATTGTACTTAAGTTAATATTTAATAAATACGTTAAAGATTTATTCCCTCTCAACCAGTTTAGTTCCTTTGCAAAATTTACATAGTATTAAATAGTTGGAGTGAGGGTGGAGTAATTAAGAGTAAGGTAGTCCAGTCGTAGTACTATTATTGTACAGGCAGCGCTGGCGGTCGGCCAGCGCAGACTTAAAGCTTTATAAATCGCTACAATATTTTATTACGCTGATTTATTATTCCGAAATTCATACGTTGGAGTAACAACGTTGTAAATTGTATTACCTTGTTAACCGTTGATCTATGCTTATGAAACCACCGTGAACATTGCTGAAATATGTCGCGCTATTAAAAAGTTGTGAATCAGAAGTCTTTTAGAGCGAATGCAAACGGATAGAAGCTCTGGATTGTGACAGAGGCGAAGTTTTACGTTGCTTCATAAGCCTAACAGTTCATACGTCGGGGTATTAAACGGGACGGAAAAATCCGAACAATGTCGACGAAACCGAACGAACCGTGGAACTATAATCCAGAATGCAAGGCGGGAATCGACGCCCGTATTGTGAGCGGAAAATCGAACTTGAATGTCGCAAGACGAAACGCTCTTTGTGCACAATCAATGGCCCCACGATTGCTGATAACTTTCTTTGCAGTCTAGGAAGTTAAAGTTCGATCCCGCTGATGCGGCGTCCATTTTAAAACGGCCTCTCTCGCTAAGGATTCGATAACAAGCAGAGATTATTTCTCTCTTTTATTGCTCGATTGCACTGGTAAATGAACTTCGATGTTGAACTGTATTTATAAATATGAATACTATTCGATTGTTCTGTTTATAAGGAGCCTATTTTTTATATTTTATGTCTTGAGTTTCAATAGATTTTATCCATTAATAGATTACACAACTTTCGGTGTTTGTTTCGATTTTCGGTTGTTAACTGTTCCAAAATTTGGTGACTTTGGTTTTGTATTCTTTTTTTATTTTCCGTTTGATTCATAAGGTGGCTATAATCTATTTATACGACGTGTGTATGTGTAGGTTTTCGTTTATTGTTGGAGATAGAAACCGTTATAGCCCCGACTCCTTGAATTGACGCGAACAGGATAGCAGGTATAGTGCTACGTTACTGCTTAATTATCACGAGTCTATTATTTCGACCGAGACGCAGTTAAAGCCAACAATGGCAATGTCCCCGTAAATTTCCAAGACGTAGGTTCCGCTTTCGTAATTTGTTAACAGGAAATTGCACAAGGTGCGATAACATCGAAGCCTATCAGCGGGAACAATAATTCAGTGTTACCCGTAGGAATTAAGTTCGCGTTGCGGTCACGTGCGGGGGTCTTCTTGTATGAAATACGACGGAGCTCATCGGTCGAGCTCGTTAAGCGGAGGAGCGTGCTTTATTACATCGAGGCGTGCGCCGCGGCGTTGGCACTTGAATATTAAAAAGCCTACTGTGGGTCATGCATATCGTCCTCATCCAGCAAACAGACATCGGCCACTCGAATACGCACGGCGCGCCTATTGTTATGCACGCTTGTCATTAAGTATAACGTATCTTGGCGCGAACTTTGTAGCACAAAGAAACTTCACGGGAAGACTTGGTTTCATTTTCGCCTGAGATTTCAAACTAGGGCGATGCAACTATTTTATTTACTACTACTATAAGAAATAGATATCTCTATTTGTTTATGTAACTAGATAATGCTTAGTAAGATCTTCGATTGTCTCGTGATTACATCAATGAACAGCTTAGTACCAAGCTTCATAATACAAGTATTTAAGTTCTATGCGTTTTCTCCACTCAGTCAGTGCTTGAAATGATTCTTAGGTCATCAGTCCAGCGGGGCTAGACGCTCTACGTAAATACTTAATAAACTGACAAATTACTTTCGCACGACCCCACTTAGTTTACGATGCGCCAAATAGCCCAGTGTATCCTCAAATCCTAATCCGGACAGGATATTCGGGACGTGAGCGCAATGCACAGGATGCGATAATGAGGCGGTGGAAAATCGTAGCTTTGCATTGCGCGCGGTACATTAGCTGATTACCCTCGATTGTGTATTGTTTTATTCACCGTTGTGGTCCCAAACGCTTTGTGCCCGGTTGATAAAAAGTGAGGGTAATGTTTTTTCCAGAGTACGATGTATATAATGTCCTTATCACTTTTGGGATACCTTACTGATTAACATAATATATTTACACGTATTAAAGAGCGTAATATGTAGTATTGTCCAGCCATGACATAAACTGTTCGTAAACCTTACAATTAGATATTTATGAATTTTTAAAGTATTTAATACAATTTCTCAAATTAAGAAGTAAGGATTAATTACATTAAATCAAATCTAGATAGATATATAAACTGAACCGTACATAAGCATGAAAGTGGTAGCGATTTCTCTTTAATAATTAATATCTGGGAGACCGAGCTTTGCTCGGAAAACATATAAAAGCTCAAAAATGCGCGTTTTCCCAGACATAAGACCTAGATCCTAGATCGATTTTTCGGCCCCGAAAACTCTCATATACCAAATTTCATCGAAATCGTTAGAGCCGTTTCCGATATCCCTGAAATATATACCTACCTATATACATAAATAAATATACAAGAATTGTTGGTTTAAAGGTTTTAGATTTAATATCATAATAGAACAATAATAACTTGTGCTCGTACATCAAATGATATTCTAATTTCATCTTTCGGTAAACAGCGCGCACCGATCGTCTCGTTTCGCGTATTGTCGGCGTTTACAAATTAACAAGCGTTCAATATGTATGTGGGGAAGATGCTTCGAGGGTTCAGGCAGAGAGTAAACAATGTTAAAGTAGATTCGCCATGCTCGAAGGGAATATGCTAGAGTCCGTCTAGACGCTTCTAAGGTAACATTGCGTCGACTTAAACATAATAGAGTTAGGGCATCATTATAAACGTCATATTTTCACAATAACCACACATAAAGGGCCTATCGCGAAAATAGTTATTTCGTTATCGGCCTCTCTATCGTTTGAATATGCAAGAGCGATAACTAAATTTCGATTTTCGGTTTTCGCGATAAGCTCTCTGGCCGCGTAGCCAACATGCCAATCGCTTACACTGTCACTGTCGCACTAATATCAGGGGCGCGAAACTCCTGACTTCGGTCAAACTCGGCTCCACTCGGCTCAGCATTGCTCCGAGCAATTATTAGGGTTGGCACCACTTGACTTCCTTTTGCGTGCACGACCACAGATAAGATAATCACTTGATTTTTGACAACCCTAAATAGCCGAAAGGGATAGTGCCATATATTAGAAAGGGACAGCATGATTCGACTCTGAACCGCTGTCAAACTTCGGTTTTGTAGGAAGTTTCCTTTCTGTACTGTAGTACTATTAATTATTCTGTGCTAATATGGAAGAGTGATAGAGTGACACAAAGCGTTTCGTTATCGTAGCGCAAGCGATTGTCACCTTGTCTAGGCACCCTGGTTAGGTCTGCGGTCTAACGCGATACAATAGATACTGTGTACGTGTATAATGAATCGTGTAAGATGTTTTGATTCTTGACGTGTGTAGTTAATGTTTGTTTGTAAAATAACACTAAAATTAATAAAACAAACATTATGGTTGAAATTAAATCGTTTTTTTGTCAAGTGTATATTCTACTGTTTTACTTTATCTGTGGTTCAGCGCGCCGAGAGGAGGGTTAGAGTGGCTTTCGTGCCATTGCATGTGATATATGTATTGTAAGGGCTTGCTTTTTATGGTACAGTTTAGAAGACGAATACGCTCGGTTTTTAGATAAAGGAGTTTGCACAAAAACATTAGGGTCCGTTTAAATTGGGTCGACAGTCAATGACACTATGCATTACTGGCATACGACAGTTCAACGCGTATAGTAGTGTACGCGCAGCTTTGGAATAATAAAAAATACCTTATATTGTATTATTTTTCCTCCTCACTTTTCACCACCATATTTGTAATACCTATACAGGGTGATTTCGGGGTCGTGATCCAGAACCACTTTTTCTGACTCTGTAAATGATCCACATTATAATATGGTAGTATTTGATTAAAAGATAATTACTTGAATTATTCTTATTTTTCAAGTAAAATTAATGTTATACTAAGTAATTATGGTCACCCTATGACTTTTGACATACGCTGTATGGAAAGCGACAAGATGTCACATTGAGTAGGGTCACCAAATTGTATGCAAAAATGTTTTTTCCTACTTGTCATCTGGAAAATAATCATCATTATTGGTGATAAACAATAATTAACTACATCATTAAGCTCATCTTTGGATTCTGTATGATGTCTGGCTCTCTTGCTCCACGACCCCGAAATCACCCTGTATAATTTAAATAAGCTTTCACTCATAACTATATCAAATTCATTAAGTAATTATATATATTTGTACGTATTTTTGCAGTTTATTTCAATATATTAGTTATATTTCCAGCTAATTTTATCTTTGTTGTGTGTAATACCTGTACGTAAAAATATACATAGGTATGTATGCTACATAACACGGGGTGTGGTTTATGTGGAATTCTTGTTTAACCTGAGATTTGAGACATTTCTTCAGATATATACATGACATTAAGGTGGTAGTTATGTAGTTGATACATAATATATTATAAAACCTTCAAGTTTACTGCACCTAATTATATGAGCAGAATGATTGATTACCTGAGCTGAATCTATGATTACCTACTGATTAACACAATGCGTATTGCGTTGCATTAAGTAGGTTAGTACCTACTATACCTACTGACACCAGCCTTGATGCAACCAGTGCGTGAGTTCACGTAATTACAATAGTCGATCCTTATTGTGCGAATTAAAATGCGGCGTGCATCATCGCATCATCGCCTGACTATCGAAGCAATGAGGACATCGCGTTTGTTCTTAGGTATAATCTACATTAATATTCGAAGTGATTATTAACCTAAATAACCCTAGGTGGTGCATAGACAAAGAAATACACTTGTTTAATACAAACAAAAAAAACCTTTTTTTAATGCAATACCTACATGCAGGTTTTTGGATGAAAGCGGATTAAAAAAGTCAGCCTAAGCTAATTTTGCACCGACTTGAACAGAACAAAGTGAGGCAGTGTCAGTATAAACGTCATATTTTCATAGAAATTTGACATTAATGATGACATTACCACATTTTCTCATTGCAAATACCATGCAGATTTCACTTAGTCCGACTCTACCTTGGACGAATAGTGAGGTTAGAGTTGCAAATTTAAATATTGGATCTCCAGGAATGTAAAATTATTTTAGTAATTTACATTGCCATTAATTATTTACACACCCATCAGGTGAATTTTAGAAACGATGTGGTTTTAATTATAATCTGAATTTACCAATGCGTGGCTGAGTGTTGTAAATTGTATTCCATTTGTATTACTTATTTGATGATGATGTTAAATCTAATAATGTCAGGATTAAACTAAAAGCCCAATCAAAAATTCTGTTGAAGTTTTTATTGCATCGTGGACATTGTGTTAAATGTATTTCATTATATCATCATCTTCCTTGCGTTTATCCCGGATTTTTGCCACGGCTCATGGGAGACTGGGGTCCGTTAGGCATCTAATCCCAAGAATTGGCATAGGCACTAGTTTTCATGAAAGCGACTGCCATCTGATATTCTAACCCAGAGGGCAAAAGAGGTAAGAGTCGCACGCTCTTACCGCTGACGTGTACAGCGCTTTTATTATTACATACCCAAATACTTCGCTCCAGGCAACGATGCAGATGGCCGAAGATCGAGAGGCCTGGAGAGCAGTGGTAGGAAGAATAACCCATAGGAGTCACGTCCCTCAGACATGAGGTCACGACCACGAAGAAAAAGAAGAAGAAATACCTATCTGCAAAACTTTGAATCAGTAGGTATCTGATTGCCAATATTTTAGAACGCTTCACTGAACATGTAAATTATGTTTACAACTGGTATTAATTAATTAAAATATAGTTCAGTAATATTGATTACTTGAATAGAGTACAGGCGACGCAATGGCTGTGGTAACTAATTAATAATTCTAAACCTATTGTGAGAGTCGTGACCCAGCCCTTTCCAAAGGGGTAAAACGGCAATCCGAGCTGTGGTGATAATCTCACGTAGCATTTCAGACTAAGTACACGAAATCATTTAATTTGAACAGTATCTTTAAAACAGCTAGCTACCAATCGATTCAAATATTTGCTTCTTACATCCTTCTAGAATTAACACCAGTGATTTATGGACATTACTTATTTTAATTCTTGCCAAATTAAACTATATTTGGCGCGTCCTAATTTACAAGAATTGTATTTTCTATTTTCGGACCAAGGTCTCATGCAGCCTATTGTTCGAAAGCGTTGTTGTACAACAATGTTAAGCAAATTAGTTATGTTGGTTGATGGGAGTTTAGAGGTAATTAAATATTGCAGAGGTGACCTTGTCATTCATGCTCGGTTACGCCTGAGTTTACATTTTACATGAACTAATCATAATTACGATACTGTTAGTGATTAATGCGGAGGAATATGCAACGATGCTCAAGTATCTGACATCTAAATTGTTGCTTATTTCCTTTATAAAGTAACGCTCGCAACAGACGCTCGTCTTGCCCGAAGCGGGTCCCTGAAGCGCGCCGACTGAGACATCGCTAATTTATATTTCTAACATGAACTTGAATTCAGCGCTGCGCTCACATTTCGTTGTATCATCTGATTAATATTGTACTATATTTTTGTTTGATGATTGATGTTTGAAATGCGATGTGTCTTATCTACGTTAGGTTAAATGTAATTTTATAACAATAATGTATTGTGTTATATTAAGCGAATATTTTGTTGACAATCTTTTAACAGTACAAATGAAGTTCTTATAGTTATTGTACTTATGCGGAACACGGTTAGTTTTAATAATTACTCCGCAACAACGTAGGTTCTATCGAAGAAATAGGAAACAATGGAAAAGTAAGATGGCGTCTAAGTAAGACGAAAGATTTATTCGCCACTCTGATTATGATTTCATAATGCGCTTTTTACGTTTTCCGTCTTGTGACTTTGTCCTCTTTATCGAGATTTAGATAATAAAAATTAAGTGCCGCTACCATCTTCTCTGTAGTTTTACTGCCGGACTTTTTGATGAAAGATTTCGTAATCATTCAAAATGTTCTTCTATTGTATAAGACAAGCAGACACTGTAGCGTTATAAACTTGTCATTATTTTTTACTAAATATTGTGCTATTATAATAAGGCCTAAGGCCCTTGGCACACGGAGGGTAAGCGTGAAAATTACAAGTGCATCAAATTAGATTTAACCGTTCTCCTAAATATATGAAAACATTGACGCGGTTTGTTTCTAAGAAAACATTCTATACTGCGAATGTGCGAATACATTCCTCTTCCTGGATATATCGAATATCTCGCCTAATTTTCATAAGTGAGAAATACTGACAGGATCCCTTATTATTTATTTATTAGTTATCAAATTAAGTGCTTCTCGTTGCGCAATTTATTTCCAAGAAAACATTCCATACAGTAAATACATCTTCACGATATATCAAATATCGCCTAATTGTCATAAGTGAGAAATTCTGACAGGATCTGTTCGATTATTTAGTTACACAGATATGAGAAGTCGGGATCGTTGGCGCGGGACCAACGCTGTGTCGCTGCCGGTACGACCGTTTAGTTTTATTTTATGCTCTCATCAAGACCAAGTAATTTACAACCAGAACTAGGAAATAGACCACCTAATTGGATTCACTGTCTATCTGTAATAATCTGTATCTTATTACAGACCGCGATGTGACACATCCGACTTTGTTTGATCGCCTGCAATGTGCTGTTATGTTTTGCAAATGTATTTCATCTTTTTTTGTGGTAGAACGTTGTTAGTAAACAAGCATAGTGTGCATAGTGCAAGCTATACACACTGACTAAAAAGTCCCGAAGTTGGTCTGGCGGAAGACCCTATTAGAGCTAGACTGACCCGACATTATACCGAAGACATCCCGGACATCAGCCTATACGAGATTAGAATGGCTCTCAAACAGCTCAAAAACAACAAGGCACCCGGTGAAGACGGAATCACAGCCGAACTTCTGAAGGCGGGTGGTAAACCGGTCCTTATGGCCCTTCAGAAGTTGTTCGACTCCGTCTTACTCGAAGGGAGAACGCCTAAGGCATGCCCTACTCAAGAACTACCGACCCATCTCACTTCTGAGCCATGTCTATAAACTGTTTTCAAGAGTCATTACGAACCGTCTCGCACGCAGGCTAGATGACTTCCAGCCTCCTAAACAAGCCGGTTTCCGAAGAGGCTTTAGTACCGTAGACCACATCCATACGCTCCGTCAGGTAATACAGAAGACTGAGGAGTATAACCTGCCTCTCTGCTTAGCGTTTGTGAATTACGAGAAAGCCTTCGATTCGATCGAAACCTGGGCCGTACTACAATCTCTCCAGAGGTGCCATGTGGATTACCGCTATATCGAAGTGCTGAAGTGTTTGTACGAGAACGCCACTATGTCAGTCCGACTCCAGGACCAGAACTCGAAACCTATTCCGTTGCAGCGGGGAGTTAGGCAAGGGGATGTTATTTCTCCTAAACTGTTTACCGCTGCATTGAAGGATGTTTTCAAGACTTTGGACTGGAGAAGGCTTGGCATCAACATAAACGGCGAGTACATCACCCACCTTCGGTTTGCGGACGATATAGTAATCTTGGCTGAGACTACGGAGGATTTGAGTATGATGCTCGATGACCTCAGTAAAGCTTCCGAGCGAGTTGGTCTGATGATGAACATGGACAAGACGAAGATCATGTCAAATGCCCGTGTAGAACCAACTCCTGTTACAATCGGAGACTTTACACTTGAAGTTGTAGACGATTATACAGGGTGATTCAGGAGACGTGAGCTGGACTAACACTGCGCATTTAGTAAATTATAAGCAACTGTTTCGTATCAGTATTAGTGAGATTGACGTTAATTTTCTACTCATGTTGAAAAAAAATTTTTTTAATTTATTTACGACATGCATGGTCGCCCTAAAATTTGAATAATAAACTACTGATATTCTGTGTCAAATTGAATGTCATTACTGTCATCACGGCCTGGTTACTTTTGAAAACTCGTATTTCACTCAAATTTGACAGTTTATTTTCTTCGTAATCAAAATGCTGTCATTACGGTTAAAGAGTTTTAAGTTTATTAATTGGGTCTTGTAAGGTAACCATGATTGTAGAGAATTAACTTTGCCCTCACCAAAAAGTTAAAAAATAGGAAGAAGTGTGGTTGTTTCACCTAAATACGACGGTGATCGATCAATTATCAGTTACTGAGTGTGCAGGATTAGTCCTGCTCACGTCTCATGAATCATCCTGTATATACCTAGGACAGACTGTCCAGTTAGGTAGGTCCAACTTCGAGAAAGAGGTTAATCGACGAATTCGACTCGGTTGCGCAGCGTTTGGGAAGCTACGGCACATATTTTTGTCCAATATTCCGCAGTGTCTCAAGACGAAAGTCTTCGACCAGTGTGTGTTGCCAGTGATGACATATGGAACTGAAACGTGGCCGCTTACTGTGTGCCTCATAAGAAGGCTCAAAGTCACCCAAAGGGTAATGGAGAGGGCTATGCTTGGAGTCTCTCTGCGTGATCGCATCAGAAATGAGGCCATCCGGAGCAGAACCAAAGTAACCGATATAGCCCTCCGAATCGCTAAACTTAAGTGGCAGTGGGCGGGGCACATTGCCCGTAGAACCGATGGCCGTTGGGGCGGAAAGGTTCTCGAGTGGCGACCACGTACCGGAAGGCGCAACGTGGGTAGACCCCCCACAAGGTGGACTGACGACCTGGTAAAGGTCGCGGGAGTCCGCTAGATGCGGGTGGCGCAAGACCGGTCATTGTGGCACTCTTTGGGGGAGGCCTATGTCCAGCAGTGGACGTCCTCTGGCTGATATGATGATGATGATGAAGCATAGTGTAAGTGCATGATCCGTGTGATCCTAAACGGGTAAAATAAGCTACCAAGCACAGGGGAAAAACAGTCAGTCATATTGTTTTAACAGAGCATGTAAAATACAAAAGTAACTATTCTTAGCCGTAGTTACTAGTTGTTCGTTGGTTTATTGAATTCGTGATGCATTTAATTTTATTGTAAAATACCACACCAATACATACAGAACCATATTTGCGCAAAACATGGTTAAGTGGATTACCGGTGATATACAAGTACATCTACATATACATATGTACTTAGTTCCTCTTTGCGTAAGCAGGGTAGCAAACAACCCCGTTATCTGGGCACACAATTCAACCTCAACATAATTTTCTACAGGATTGAATGAGGTAAAATAATAACGGAAATCTGAATATCGGACGCTCCGTATGCGGGCCTTATTATGTAAATGTGATCCCTCATGTATTTTGTTGATAAAATTGTAGGCACATTAAGGTAGGTAACGAGTAAATAATATTCGTTAAATTATAAAGAGCTTTATATTAATGTTTGTAGTTAATTCAAAACCAATTACGGTTTAATAATGCTGCGTAGGCAAATAAGCAAAATATTATGTGCTGTTGGTGTTTATGATTTTGTTGTAGGCTTAAATAATAATAAGGGTAGTTTATACGAAGGAGGTTTTAATCCAAGTGTTAAACTACAGTAAACTTTCGTTGTGTACTAGGTTTATAGCTTAAATTTTTGTTGTGTAGGTGGAAGAAAAAGTTTGTATTTAATATTTTTCTCAGCTCCTATTTTGGAATAGAATGAACTAAAACAGAGGTGCTTAATACTTCTTAAAACAAAGATGCTTTTGGAACACATGTATTAATTACTCTAAAATATAGACATTTAGAAACACACCCCATTTTAGCGCCAACTTGGTTTAATCCTATACTAAAAGAGCCCACACCTAATCCTAAAATTGGTGCAGGTAACCTGTCCTTCCAACCCTCCTGAGAACAAGGTCATTTAGGTAGGTATTAAATATTGTGGTTACCATGCGATTTTTTTCTGGGTTGAAGATCTATCACCAGTTAATAATAATATACCTACCATGAAAATTATGTTTCTGCTACGCCGAAGCTATGAAAAGTAGTTGTTAGCTCGCTGGAAAACAAACCGTTGTTGAATGTCCATTCGCAGGCCATTCGCGGGGCGCAGCGGCGCGTCTAAACTCCCGCACCGCGTAATCGAGCCCGAATACGAGCGCGTAATTGCTTATTTGCCTCATTTCGGATTCATTCGCGATCGCCTGGCCCCGGTAAATATGACCGGGCTATGAACGGCTGATTTACCAACAATCCGATATGTGGCATATGTTTTTCGCTGATATCACCTGTTATTAAAATAATCGATAGCATTAGTGCTTAAATTACGCAGATAATGTATGTTTTGTACATATGTATATAAGAAAATATCATTTAAATACGCAACGTAAATATCTAGATGCCGCATCAAGTTCCGCTGTGGAAGGTTTTCCTATACATAGTTAACGTATAAAAATTGTGTTTTTAACAGCAATTTTGCCAATTTTAACCTACCAAATTGGTTTATTGGTAGGTAAACTATCGTTCCTATTGCAAAAACTGTATGCATACCATAACAATCGTTATCATTCCTTCCGGCCTCAGTGCAAACAGAACTGCTTACAGTTGCTTACAGAGGTCAACTTTCCAGGCGCTCCAGTATAATTGTGATCTCCGGATAAGCATAGCTGTTATGGATCTCGATACACTGGTCGCATAGAGCATTGCGATTGTGTACGAGATGGAAACATCAGCTCTGACCAAACTCCGCCGATGAGAAATGCTCCATAAACGCTGTTTTTGCACACTCACCGATTGTTAACAAAACGAATCGAGCAATCCGCTTACTCTGCTTTAGCGATGCTCTGCGCATTTGCTTGCACTTTTCTGCCTCGCAACATATGTAATTTCGAAATGTTATGTGAGCGCTCGCTAGTGTTTGCAAAAGTTGCCTGCTAATGCTATGATCTAAATTCGCGGGAATTTTCCCCGTTATTATGACAGAAAAGTTGATTGAGTTTGTTTTGATGTCACCGTTGCTAAAATTTAAATTAGGTTTTATATTTCGGCTGATTCGTGGTTAAAAATCACATGTACGAGGGCTGTTTGATAAGTACCCGTTTATGAAAAAAAAATCAGTTGTGTTTGTATATAAGCATTTATTTTTCTACATAGTCACCTTGTAACTCTATACATTTGTTCCACCTATATTCAAGCTTCAATAAACCATCCAAAAAGTATGATTTCGGAAAGTCATTAAAATAGGCCTCTGTGGCGGCAATGACTTCGTCATTTGATCCAAGTCGCTTACCACCGAGCCATTTTTTCAGGTTGGGAAACAAAAAGAAATCGCATGGGGCCAAACGGCGGCGGCGGGTGGGGCAATAGTTCATAGCGTAACTGTGTTACTTTAGCCATCACAACTCTGGACGAATGAGCTGGGGCGTTGTCGTGATGAAACAGGACTTTTTTCTTTTTTAAATGGGGTCGTTTGTCCTTCAACACAGCGTCAAATTCATCCAATAAATTGGCATAGTACTGCCCTGTTATCGTTTTCCCCTTTTCTAAGTAAATATGTATAATACCCTGCGAATCCCAAAAAACGGTCACCATGACCTTTCCAGCCGATGCCGATGGGACGGTTTTTGCTTTCTTTGGAGCAGGTTCACCCGGTAAAATCCACTGCTTCGACTGCTCTTTCATTTCCGGGGTGTAGTGGTGAACCCACGTTTCGTCTACAGTCACGAAACGACGCAGAAACTCCTTCGGGTTACGTTTGAATACGGCCAAACACTGCTCCGAAGTAGTCAGTCGATTCCGCTTTTGCTCCTCCGTGTGAGTAAACGCGGCACCCACCTCGCCGATACTTTCTTCATACCCAATTTTTCTTCTAATATGTTTTGTACCCGCTCGATTGAAACGTTTACAGCATCAACGGTTTCTCGAAGTTTAATTCGGCGGTCGGCTAAAACGATATTTTCAATTTTCTTAACCATATCGTCTGTAGTCACCTCAATTGGGCGGCCTGGGCGATCCTCATCAAAGACGGTTGTTCTCCCCCGCTTAAACTCGTTAAACCAGTATCTAACGGTTGTCATAGAAGGAGCACATTCATGGTAAACCTCTTGCATTCTTACTTTTATTTCATCACATGTTTTTCCTTCCAAAAACAAGAATCTAATTACAGACCGATACTGTTCTTTCTCCATTTTAACAATTTTAAGCTCACGCTTTCACTGAATCGCTGTCAAATGAGAAAAAAACAAAAGAATGCTGTTTTTTTTTTAAATTTACCCGCCTCTGAAAAATGGCTTAAAACGGTGGTATACATATTTTCGGCCAATGATATTAATACATTTAGAAAACGGGTACTTATCAAACAGCCCTCGTACATATCACCCATACTTAACATATTACTAATCAAACAGTCAAAATCTAATGTAGGTACTAGTGATTAAGGTAAAAATAATAACAACATTTATTACTTAACGGTGTTGAGAAAAGTTAGTTGTACATGTTGTGCATGGGAGGGGATATTATACACGAAACGAAAAAGCGACTGCGCCAGCCTGTGACGACCCAACGAAAGGAACGACAGTGTTCAGATGTCGTGTTTTCCTTTAATTTCGCACAATTTCGCGCTTCGCTGTTGTTTAGACTAACAACAGACACAAACTCGTTTACGAAACACACATATAACATGATATAACTATACGACCGACTGAAATGTTCCATGCGGTGTTATTTATTTTATATTAATACCTCGATTTGCAATGTAATATCAATAAATACATGCAAAGGTCAAGCTATTTGCACACCTTGCATTGGTTTATTTCATACGTAAACATCGGCTTATTACAGGCATGCGCGGCATAAACACATTCCCTGTTCCACTTACTGGAATTGCCAGCATTTCCAACGTCATTTTCGCATCGTCCCACCTTCCCTTGTTATTTAATAAAACTGGAATATTGTAAGAGCACGTTTAGTACACTTTGTTGTTTTCTGGAGCGCTCTTCAGCATTCCGATGCGTTATTAACATTTTGTTATTCGCTTTATTTATGACAATATGTACCTATGTCAACGCTTAATTGATGTTATGTTACTAGAAACCCGTTTTTATTAAACTTTTGTATTTATTGTTTTAAGTTTAGAAACTAGGAAGGAAATTACAGCTTCTTGCAAAAGTTTTTTAAAATTTTCTCGTTCTTAAAGAAGTTTAAAAAGTCAGTTATAAATAGTAAAGGTACTCCTGAATGGATACTCGGCTTTTGTGCTATTAACGACTTTGTAGGCTCGAGGGGAGTCAGTCAAGCGCGAGCATTTTTGACCCTCCGCCCGGCGCGGTGTCCGAACGACTTTGATAATAAAAATAAGCGGAGAATTTATGGATTTTGTTCAATCAGCTAATTAGTCCAGTTTGGCAAATGCTGAGTCAGGGTTAGCTTAAAATATTTACTGGCTGTAGTAAAATTGGGAGCAAAGATGGCTTTAAATATGAACGAGTACTTTCGCAGTACTTAGATTGCTAGGTAAGCCCTCATTTCATTAAATGTTTCTTTTATTAAAGTGTCGGCTGTTTCAAACTTTTGGTAAAAATCACTGGTTACGTCCGTTACAATTTATGTATATGAAAAGTTTGATAAGCTTCCTACTACGAGATAACGGCTGCTGATGTATGTAAGTACATATAACGTTCACAGCGCCAACTGGTCATAAATCTACAATTTTGAATGACCAAGAAAAAAATTGGAATTAGTTGTTACACATATTATAATTTAGTAAATTCCATAACATACGACAATACAAAACGCCAGACGGTCAAACCGACGTGTTTGCAACGTTTCACAATCGTTGTGAATTCAGCAATATTGCACAAGAAAACAACATTGTGTTTGTAACAATGCCCTGAGAATCTCAGCTAACACTCGCGCGTTCTCACTACTGTGCGGGAACGTGACGAGAATTTATTTATTTGACCAATCTCTAGGCTGTGCTTTTAAAAAAGTTTTGATTCGGATTGTCTATTTTGAGATATTGTTATTAACATTTTATAAATTAAAAAAAAAACCCTACGCTAGAAATTATAAGTATTATTAAGTATGTTACACTCACTCAGGATGGTGGACTTCGTTTGTAGTTGTCGAGATTAGGTAGTCAATTTTCAAACCGAGACGGCACTTATGTTGAATTTGCACTCTCGCAAATTTTTGTAGGGCCCATCGATGACCTCGTTTTTCGTTGTAACATGCCATTCGTAACATAAAGTATAGTCAATGGAGACGTACGTAATGGTTCACTTTTCGCAAATATAACTCCCGATCCCAAAGAATTATTACACACAGTGGTGTGAAAACAGCATCTAATTCTATTAAGATTCGAATCTTTTGTCCTAACAATGTTGTTAAGCGTTATTAGTGCTATTAGTAAAACAATGTACAAAAGAGATAAATTTAATGTTTACGCGTGACTTTCGTGAGACATGCAGAAACGTCTCAAACGTATTAAAATAACATTTGTTTGGATCATTAATATCACCTTTTGTCTACACCTAATGATCAAACACCTGTGAGAAATTACAGATTGATTTACAATTACAAAAATATTAAGAAACATGCTGTGGGGGCTTTCACTGGCTGACTACCGTATTTGTGAGCAGGTAAGTAATAAATAGTATTTTTAGTAGAAGAATTAAGTTACTTATGTTAGAGTTATACTTACCCCACCAATTACTGATATACATAAACGTATTTTTAACAAATATTTATGATTTATTCTGAATAATCCTTAGATACCTACAGGATGTCAATGTAAATTCGCCGTCAATGCTATTGACATTGTTCACGCTATAGGCGCCACAGATTGTAGGGTTATAAAAATATTTCATTTTAATGATTTTGTTTTACTTTTAAATGCAGCTTTACGATTATTAATAACTCGATTGTAGATCACTTAGATAACACTATCCTTTCAGCTCAGTCTCTAGAAATGTTCCATCCTGTATACCTACATCTAGCTCGTACCTACCTACGTTTTATCAATATCTTGAGATTACTAGATTTTTATCTTAATATTGCACCTACCTAATATTTATTTATTAAAATTATTATAGGGACATTCTTACACAAATTGACTAAATCCCACGTTAAGCTCAAGAAAGCTTGTGTTTTGGGTACTCAGACAACGATATACATAGGTATATAATATACAAATACATAGAAAACATCCATGACTCAGGAACAAATATCTGAGTTCATCACACAAATAAATGCCCTTACCGGGAATCGAACCCAGGACCATCGGCTTCATGGCAGGGTCACTACCCACTAGGCCAGATCGGTCGTCAGATTTGATCGGTGGTCTTGATATCGATCTTACCAAGTACTTATTCTTACATTGGCCATCTATTTTGCCGACTTTCTCTCCTCCATCTTTCTTTCGTAACACTCGTGGATAGGTAATTACACACATTATTACATTCTTCCGTTAATAAGTACCTGAGCAGTCGCATTGCAACAGTACTTTGTCGTAGCAATGCAAAAAATGTCAATTAAAAACAATATGCTTTTTTATATTTTCAAGAACTCTTGCTGATTCAATAAGAGTTAAAAATGTAATTGCCTATGTAAATGTTGCGTTCCTAATGGTGTGTGAAGTTGTCAGAACTCGCGAGAATATACTGCGTGTGTTGTGTAGGATTTTGTCCTTTAACATGTCAACACAGTGAATGCTAGTACTTTATGTAGTAATAAGATTTAATTTTAATGCTGTATTTGATAGTAACAACATTATTAGAAAGTTCTTAGCTTAAATAGGTACTGGCACAGGAGGCGTATTTAAGTTTCTTATTGCTTACTGTAGTATTTATGTAATTATAGAAAAACTCACATTATAAGGCTAGATAATTACATGTTTTGCTCAAAACAGAAAACCTGTATTTGGTACCGTAGGTATTATTTTGTTTGCACTAATATACGTTTCGCGTGATACATTTTCAGCACTACACTGACTACGTTTTGTACTGTATAGGTACTGGCAGGGCCGTCTTAAACTATGCTGGGGCCCATTGGGCACATACGAATTTGAGGCCCTTTTGGAAAGTAAAGAAAGCGGATTAGAATTATTATGGGTAATGGTAATCAAATATACTGTTACTGTCTGTCCTTCGGGGCCCCCTGAGGATGGGGGCCCTGGGCATGGGCCCCGTATACCCTTATGGTAAAGACGGTACTGGAAGCTTGTTTTATTTTATAATGGCATTAATTCAGTGCAAACTGATTTTAACTAATGATTGAATCATGTAAGTCTCGTTACAATAAATAATTGTGATTTAAAATCTTTCCTCAAAATTATGAACTAATTGAACATATAACTAAAATTATTTGATTTCTAAAATGATCCATTGGCCACAAATTTTCCTATAAATTGTAAGCGTATTGTAATGTTTCAATAAATGCCTGTATTAGGTATTGATGGCTGTGTTTAAGATAAATCGTTTGAAAGTAAACATTAAAGCTGTCAACGGATTGTTCTGCGGTTGTGAGTACCAGCCACTTTTCCTCGCGGCGTCGACTTTCTGTGGTTATCAAACCGCGTATTAAATCCGTAGTACCTTTGTACTTGAACCAAACCTGCTCTACATTATTATGCAAATAAGAGCCCGCTCTGTCAGACATATCTATTAGGTCAGGTGACTGGTTATGTTATGATTATTACTGATTGATTTATTTGTCGTAAGGCACAAACAGGTACTTATTTGGTAGATACATGTAACTTTAATTGTGCCATAAGATTGAAAATTACTAGGTAACTACTATTCAATAGCTGTAACATTCAGTCGCGTCACTTGTGAAACCGGTTGGTACCCAAGAAAAGCGTCTGGAAGCGCTGAATGGGTTTTCTTGTAGAATTCACTCTTACTGATGTGGCGATAAAAATCGTGTGAAAAAAATATTTTGAACACTTAGCACGCACCGACTTTAAAGATATGTATGTATATCTATCAGGTTTCCGCTCAGACTTGCGGGTTACAGGTCCCTTTTTCTTTTTAATATGATATCTATTTCAGTTTACAAGCTACATAGATGTTTGTGAAGTGTGCTATTCGTTCGAGTCGCTACATTTAAGCTATATACTATATCGTAGCTGTTACCAGACCGAGACGATAAAATAATTTAGAACTTGCATTTCAATAAAAGTTGATATAAATCCTCTTCCGTTCCACATAAGTTCCAATGTTTGAATAAACCGAATTAATTGCAAGGAAACGTTAGACGAAAATGTCTATAAAAACGATATATTAGGTCATTACCTATGAAATTGGCGTTTTGTTCGGAGAATTTCAACGAAACACGAATTTCCATACAATTAATTTTGCGGATATTTTTTTGATGGCTAATTCAAACCAAACAAAATTTTTCCAGTAATTTTTGACACCTTTAAGGTATGTTTTCAATATCTCCATTTCTTGAAAATTGGTACCATTAGAAAAATATAAGTAATTTTAATACTCGAACCGACAGCACATGAAAAGACCTATTTTCAAGGCTTAATTCTGAACACTTAACAATAAAAAATAACAATTAATTGTATGTAAAATCGTTGTTTTATTGAGTGCACTGTAGTTTTATTGTAACTGTGTATGTACTTTTGTAAAAAAAAAAAACTAGGATCAGACTTATATCTATGAACAAAAACGCCAATTTCATAGGTAAGGACCCAATATATAATAATCGTTTTACGGGCATCATTCGGTTGGCCGTTATAGTTTTGTTAATAAAATTTTATTAGTTCTAAAAGTTCTTTTGCACATAGGTACCTAATCAACAAAGACAAAATAATCAAATAAACTGAAAATATATCTTTATTAAAAATATGTCAAGCAAACACATTACAATAAATACCTATAAACTAACTTATATACTAAAACTACAAATAAACACAGCACAATACATACATTATTAAATAATCTAAAATAAACCACCCTGAATCGTACCCGGCTCAAAGGTCCCCATTATTCCCGCTGCGTTCCCCCGCTGAACTGCAATGGAAACCTGCTGGACCAGATACGACCCAGAGCGAGGATCGCAGCCCCTCTCGCGCAAACGACGCCCCAATTCCCTAAAAAAGGCGCGAGCCTCTAACCCCCACGGGCCTGCCGTCTCGATAGCCACCGGCACAAAGTCGTACGAGGATTCCAGCGCGAAATACTTCGCGTGCTTAGCCCTTGCCGCGGACTCCGCTGCTGAGCCAGCACAGCTTGTGGTCTGCCTCAAATGAGATGCAGCATACGTGCTAACACAAGTTGCATCCCACAAAAGGCAGCGCCCCCTCCGCCACGGAATCAAGGTAAGTCCATCTGGCCTCTTACCGTCTGTGCGGCTCAGCCCCGGCGGCTCCAAAACGCACGGCACGTTAGCCGACACTAAAGCACGCCGCACGATCTCATTAATCGAGTGGTGCCTCGGGAACCGCCCAGCACACCTCTGGCAACTCAGACCGTGGTGCCCATCTTCCCCTACCATTACTCCACAACGGCAACGATGGGCCTCACACACCCTTGCCCCCAACCTGAGAGCCGCTGAAATCCTCAAAGAATCGTTGTCTAAGAGCGTCCCAAGCTGCGGCGAAGGCAAGGCCTGTAACCACGCTCCAGACTCTGGTCGCTCAAGGGCTTTAAGGCGAGCCACGTCAGCACCCGACGCAACACCCAACAGCGAGTCATAGACGAGTCGGTGAGGTCAATCCGAGAACTCGTCGCTATTTGTGAAGCCTATGCGACGGAACACGGGCTCAAATATAACTGTGATAAGAGTGAAGTGCTTGTTTTTAAGAGCGGTAAAATAAAGCCGATGAATGTTCCGCCCATTAAGTTGAACGGCAGCGCACTTCAGGTGGTGACTAAATTTAAATATTTAGGTCATGTAGTCACCGAAGACTTGAAAGATGACAGTGACCTTGAAAGGGAGCGCAGAGCATTGGCAGTCAGGGGTAACATGATTGTTCGCAGATTTGCTCGATGCTCTAAGCCGGTTAAAGTGGCACTTTTTAAGGCATATTGCCAATCTTTTTACGCGAGCAGTCTGTGGGTGACATACACCCGTAAGGCTGCCAATGTTCTGCGCATCCAATACAACAACATTTTCAGGATGCTGATGAAGCTGCCCCGGTTCTGTAGCGCATCTGGTATGTTCGCGGAGGCGCACACGGACGGGTTCCACGCCATCATCCGCAAGAAAGTGGCCTCCTTGCTCAGTCGCGTTCGAAGCAGCAGCAACAGCATCCTGGGACTGTTTGCGTATAGGTTTGACTGCCCCATTTATAACAAATGGAGGCAAACAATGCTGGGGCTTGTGTAAAATATAGATATTAATTTATTTAGTTGTTATTTTAATTGTTATTAGTTTTTACTTTTTTGTATACTAACATAGAATAAGGCATTGTTACTAACAACTTTTATGGGCCACAGGTCTGAAATAAAGGAATATTTAATTTAATTTAATTTATAGACATGCTTGCTCCACAAGTCATCCCACTGCTTCTGAATAGTTGGATTGTCAGGCCGCTTGTCACCGGGGATAGCATCCGACCATTTCGCTAGCGCATCAGAAACTAACGGGACCGGAAAATTGCCACCATATAAAGGGAAAATGCGAGTGGCAAGATCCGCAGCCCCGTGAGCCGACGCAAGAAACGCGACTAGCCCTAACCCCTCAACCGCACGCATCCCTAAACCACCATACCGTATGGGAAGAGCAGCCTGAACCCACTGTGTGTTGCTAAGCTCCACATTCAAAACCAACTCCAAAGTCGCCCTGAGCTCACGGTCGATATCCCTTGCTTCGTCAACGAATTGCCACGTCGGGGATGTTCTGAGGATGTAAGTCATCCGAGGCGTGGCAAAGCAATTCCGCAATAGAGTCAAGGCGACATGGGATGACAAATTGAGCAAATGGTCCCGGACGGCCACCAGAGCGTCCTTTTTGATTTGTAGAGCAGCGGAGACTCCGTCAGGAAAAATGGGTGCCCCCAACAAAGATAACCCAGACTTGTTCACCGTTTTAACCCCAGGCAATATAGACTGCAAACTGTCCAAATAAGAATCCGATTCCGCTCCGCAGGTATAAAGCTCACACTTCGTTGGGTTCACTTCCAGGCCTAACTCTTTCAAGGCTGGTATCAGCTGCTGTAGGTACCTAATTAATATGTGCAAAGGCAATCTTAAACAATGTTACTAATTAATTATGTTTAGCCACAATGATGTAATCATTAAAAATTTACAGCATATTCCCCAACACATAATAGCATAGTCTAGTAAAGGCGTGGTCAGCCCGGCCAAGGAGCGGCCACAAGCTCACGCGAAAGGCACATTAGTTACGGCGGCACACACAACACACCGATATTTCACCAGCTTTCATATATTACAAGCATGTCCGCATTACCCCGCATTTGTCATGACACTTCTAGGTTGACAGAAAAAATAATATTGCCCGACGCACGAGGTAGGCTTAAGCCGTGTTCACTGTTCAGTAAAATGTTGATTGTCATGCGGGGTTTGTGCCTCATTTCCCTGTCACAATTTAAGTCGAATATCAAGGTGGATTGGCATTTAATAATACCTACGTCAGTTGATACCGGTAAACATTTTATTAGGCGCTTTTTGTAAATTTAGGTTACGTTATGTTTGTATTAGATGAATATCAATTTGATACGTGTGTAATTTAAACCCACTTTAAACCTTCATCATCAAGTATTAATAATTTGCCAATAGATAAATAATTTATGCAAAGCGTATAATGTTTATTCCAAGTTTCAGGCCGCGTAGCCAAGATGCCAATCGCTTACGCTCCGTAGCGATCGAAACGCAACTGTCACTGTCGCGCTAATATGGAAGAGTGATAGAGAGACATAAAGCTTTTCGTTGTCGAAGCGATAGCGATTGTAACCTTGGCTAGGCCGGCAGTTCCAATATAATTATTTTGGAATACTGCAACTATGAGTAGGTATAACGGTATATAACATTTATTCCAGCTTTTACGATATTATTCATTATCAAGATTCAAACCTTATCATTATCAACCGTCAAAGACTCCAACGCGCGATAAAATACCAAAAAGTTGCATTACAAATTATAGAAATAGAATCCTTTTTATGGCATATCTGCCATGTTAAAAATGTGGGTACGGCACCAATAACAACTAAACCCACAATAATAAAACTGTTTTAATTAAATATTTTTAATAAAGCGCAGTCGCACGCAATAATCGCGATAACACTAGTGATATTAAAGCTGTATTTAAAAAGGGTAGATATAATTAAATGCCGCGCTCAAATAATTACTCTGATTAATGCAATGGTATACATTACATTAATCAGAGTACATACACACTATTAGCAACAGATTTATGTGTGACATTTACTGGAAGTAATGCTTTCCTAAAGTCATATTTTTAACATAATCACTGTGTTGATGATTATATACTACTTGTTATGTGCAATTTGTATAAACTTGTAGAAATTATTTGCAAATTGTAGTCTATATAAATACATATACGTTGGGAAATAAATAGTCAATTTATCAATGTGGCGGTTACTGGTTTATATTGATACATTCGCTGCGAGGTTGTCATGAAACTTATTAATAAAAAAATAGATTGACTTGCGTTCCAAGATAGCTTTAAATCATTAAGATCGGAATGCGCGCTCATGATACACCGGATGAAAAGTGAAAATACAGGGCCGTGCAAGGCACAAGTATTTTTATCTTTCAACTCTCGGACATGAAATAACCTTCCAACATTGCAACAATATTTACGCCATACGTAATTATTTTCATTATTAGCCCAGTTAGTTGATCATGAATGCTCAGCCCACGCGATATTCCATACAATTGGTAGGTAACGAAGGTTACTACGATTTATTGATCGCGCGATACGTTATCGGCCCACATTTATCTCTATGCTCCGACGGCTTCGCTGGGTAATAAAACAAAAGCGTATTGTTTTATTAAAAAGTCCGGTTGTGGATCATAAAAAACTGCATTACGAACGGGTTTATTGCTAAATAGGTATTTTAGATACAAATGTAGATTATCGGGGGTTGGAGTTGGACTTAAAGAACAACTAAAGTTTTATGTGTCAAGTAGGTAATAGTTTTCGGTGTCATGTCAAGTACTACCGCGTATAAAACTATAAGTTGTCCATACTTATTTTATAGCCTTGTGTTATTGGTGTCTACCTGGGCTTCCATTTGCGTTGTAAAATTAAAAAAGTAAGTAATCTTAAAAAACTTTACGTTATGTATTTTACAAGATTAGTTTCATTGCTGTATTTTTCGTCTTATTAAAGTAGATGACTCACGCGGTCATGTTAAATTAAATGCAGATCAGGTATAACTGGTGTAAGCAAGACTCATAAAATGTAATAAATACAGAGCAAAAGCTTTATAGCAAGCGAAAGAGCTAAAGTCCAATTTAATTAACCTAAAAAGTTCTCAACTTAGCCTGCCCGGTTACCGTGCGGATACACGGACACAGGCGCCAAACTAGAGCAAGCCCAAAGCGAATGTCAAAAACCAATTTTTGAATGCATGACGAGAACGGTTGAAAAGTCAAATAACTCCTCTGCATAAACTCGATGTGTATCTACCCCTAAAACCTAATATCATGCGAGGAACATATGTTGGTGTGTGAGAGGTGTATAGGTTTAAGGGCAAGGGTGAGGGAGATGGCGAGCTATTGTCCAACACCTGCCGCCCTCACCTGGCTAAGGGCGGTGTCATGTCCATATTTGATTAGATTTTTTTTACATTTTGCAATACCGACTATGGATACGGGTAGACGTACTAATTGAATATCCTTATTAAAGGATTTTTTACGCATCTATGGTGCCTAATGATAAAAGGGGATAACAACAGGAATCACAAATTATAGGTATGTATATAGCGGCTACGTTTTCAATGGTATTTTTTCACTTATACATACAATGGCCTATCTAAACGAGATAAACGTTCAAAAATATTTCAAGCAAAATAATAAAATTAGAATTACTGATCGAAAAATATTCCACCAAAACGCCCCTGGACTCGTTGAAAAGATTCAAATTTAGGACGTGTTTTGAAATACAATGTCCTTTGGATCTGAGGGTTGTTTTGTATTTGTGTAGGTATTTGTCTGGGGTATTTGTGGACGGGATGGCACCGCGGGCGACCGGGACGCGAACAGTTTTTCGATGTCCGCACTCGGCCCGACTTTGAAATGTATATATGTTGGTACTCAGTTCGATAGGGATGTGATATTGGGGTTAATAAATCATACTTGATGTTGGCATCTAACGTCTAGATAAAATCAAGTTGAATTGAAATGGGTTTGTTTAAGAATCAATTGTTTCTGAGGACATTGAGCTTAACCTAATAAATGTTTTATTTTTGTTACAGGTAAGACAAAATGAATATACGAACAGTTCGGAGATTTTGGAGAATGTATATGTATGTAAGTATAAGAAAATTATTATGAAATTATTTTGACACAAATCGGACAACATTTCTGTACCTACAAAAACATTCTCCCTTATAAAGCTTATATGTACCTACTTTCACGTTACATCCAAGGCTTGAGTTTATTTGTTTTCATGCCATATTTTGTCTTTTTATATACTTATTTTTATTTTCTATAATTCCCGATTCATTTACTAGGTACATAATATGACTGAAATTATCTTTTCTAGTTCGTTTAAAGAACATCTAATTCAAAATGGAAAAATCTAGTATCACACGTAGTCCAATCGCGAAGGGAAGACCTAATAAAACAGCGTAATTGCCTCACCGCATCAATGCCTGTACATTTCTTCAATGTTCGTTTCTTTTGAGGCCCAACTTTCGAGATCATAGCCCCGGGGCAAACTCACTTTCTTCTAAACTCTATTAGTTGGTCTAACAACCATAAAATTGCTCACTTGGACTGTTTTTAATGGTCTATGAAATGATAAAAAATCTTAACAATAAGATTTTTACGTTCCTTCTTTTGACGTGATTCAATATTTTAGCTGCGTCACATAATTATATGTAAAGCCATGCTTATTGTAATGTAGCGTATATCATCATTACCATCAATATATGTTATGTTATTACAATAAATGCAAATCTGCCGCGGCACGCTTAGACCGGGGCGCGGGACGCAGACTGGACGCGCGCCACTTACTGACACACTGGGCGTGTTATTGTTTTCACTTAATCAGATTTATCTGCTTTTCATAACATAAATAATAGAAGTGATATCGTGAAAAAAAAAGCATCCTCGGTCAGATTTACGTTTCGTCAATATTATTCTTAAGGCTTGTTAAGCATACAGGGTCATTTTTGGACCGTTAGCCATATTGTACGAGGTGATTAGGTAGGCCATACTGAACAACTTTTTCTATGGGACCAACTCCGAAATCACAAAAAATTTTTTGGCCGTTTCATAGATTTTGGTCGAGTGGATGTCGACGTTTTCTATGGGAAGGCCAAATTTTTTTTGCACAATATGGCTAACGGTCCAAAAATGACCTTGTATAGTATTTCATTCATAAAAGTAGTGCACGGTGCAGTCATCTCAGTTCGTTATGTTCGAGAATCTAATCAACTCCCTTCATTAGCGTAGTAAAACCTAAATGATGCCAAAAACTCGTATCTCAACAAAAAGCTGGAAAGTTTGCATCCGATACCGGGCGGATGCTCGTGGTCGTTAATTAATAACCGAGTTAAGCCGGTACTGGGCTCAACACATCAGTCTGGGGTTGCCGGGGTCGGCTTCCGGTCAAATCCCGCGTTTCCACCCGCAAGCACTTCCGGTCCAAACTCTCACGGGACCACGCAAATATATACTAGTGGATTAAATAAATTTTGGACGGCTGAAAGTTGAGGAAGTGCGGGTACGAAGTATTATGAACGGACCGATATAAGGTGATGGTAAATCATATTTGTAAATCATAATTCATAAATGTATGTCTTCATGTAGCGTCCAACGCGACTGGTTGATATGCAACAGGCGTTGGTAGATTGATCGTATAAATAAAAGAACATAAAATATCTTCGGGTGACAAGCAAAAGTCACTAAGTACTATCAAAAAATTAAAGTAACAATGCACTTTATTACACTTGTAACACGGTTTATTGTCCAATAATTTCAATGGTGTTAGTTAGTGACTTTTGCTTGTCACCCGACGATATGCTTTTTGTGCTGCCTTGTGCTTGAAAAACCAAACTACAGAATGTTTATATTTATGACTTAATTTGCTATAAACTTAGAGCACGAGCTTTGCGGTTAATTCATAGTTCGTTCGTACTTCAGGGTGGATTTCAGCACAAAAAATTTAACCATACAAAAATTATTTTTTTTAAATGTTTAATTTAACACGATTCTAGCTGGGTAAAGTAATGGGGGGCTGTATATTGAGGATATGTATGGTATTTATACAATCATTTGTGGCTTATATTTGAAGTTATCGCTTTCGGAAAATAAAAACGCAAGATGGTGATGACAACCATGGTATGGTAATGACTCTTTTATAGACGGTAATGACACTGCATGTACGGTAATGACGATTTAGGAACTAATTTACATATGTATTAAAAACGTATTAAAAAAACAAAAACTTTTTTTAATTGTAAGACTTTAGAACTTTAATAAACATTACAAATAACATGTTTTTGAACATAAGACTAGCTACCAGTGGCGGCGCGTGGAATTTTTCGCTAGACAACTCGGAGCAAAAAAAAAAACACCTACATGAAACACCTACATTATGTACTTATTTTTTCATGATAAGCGAAGGTAAAGTAAAGCGCTAGGTGTGTCCTTGAGTTCGTTCTTTTGCAGTTAGTGTATAACCACCTTTGCCATACTTGTCATCACTGACGTCACATAAACAGTGTATGTCGTGTATGACAAAAGCGGATTCCTACTCCTAAATTCCTAACAATCCTAACTAATAAGTTTTTTGCAAAAATTTCATTTTTGGTACAAGCTTTTATCGCTGACTATACTTTTCTTACGACAGACAACTAATACTCATCGAGACAATTCTAAAAACCCCTAACACAATTAGGTTGCGTTGTTCCATCACAGTTCTTATGGCGACCTCCTGTCTCCATCATCAGATCAGTTCGACAGTATGATATTATTGTATTGTCAGCAGAACTACATACAGCTGCCAATTTTCATGACGCTACGATCCTTGGAAGATGTTTAAATTAGTTACCTTAGATTCCATTACATTAGTTACATACAGATCGTCCTAATAAAAGCTTGTTAAAAACAAGGACTGACCTTGAAACACCTGCACGAACAATACGCAACACTAATAACACTCAAAAATTCACTGCTTTAGTCTTTATATATAAATATATGCACACAACTAAGTAAAATCTCATTAAAACCTATAAAACTAATAAAAACAACAATAACAACAAATCTTGGCAATAACCGGAACGGAAGTGTTGTCATAATATTATTCCATTTTCACCCACGACCTACGGACTTCCAAAACCTATTACTACAAATTTATAAACAGTACTTTCTTCGAAGAAACCCTCGTTATCAAATTACCTTAACTAAACTTGCGACTCCATAATATTCTTAGATTTTGTAATAAAATTTCTTTTCTTAAAGGTTTTTTGAAAATTTGGTATTAATGATAGCAAAATACAAAAAAAAATTACCCATTAATTCAATTCAATTTTTTGGTACGGCAACATTAACCACACGAGCGGCAAACGCGACTCGATTCAAAATTGTGAAACATTACACTCCAATATAAATCTTACCTATTTGTATTTAAGGTTTAAATTCAAATGAAGCATGGTGTACAGCACTTCGCCACTCGCGGACTTTGACTGTGTGCGTGCATTTTTCCAATATAAACCTTATCATGTTACGTTTAAGGTTTTTATTTAAATGAATAACTCGATACAAAACCGTGTTATTTTGATGCGTAAATACGCGGACTTTCTTTAGCGAACTTTATGAGCGTGTGCGTGAGTTTTCGTATGTGTGTGGTGGCTCATGAATGAATACTCAAGCTTAAACTTAGTCGCCCGCGCGCCCGCTATGATTAGTTGAAATTTAATCAATAGTGAAGCTTTAGTAAATCGTGTTATCGATTACAAGGTAATACGTAGTGTTTTCGTTATGGATATATATGTAGCAATAAATTTTAGGCAAGCCGGTGGGAATCGGGTTGTATGAAGCCGCCGCTACTGCTAGCTACATAAATTATTTTTAGAAAATTATAAAAAATACATTTTATTCATATAAATAAATATATAACAAGTATTTTTATTGTATAATTTTAAATAATTTATGTTCCGAAATAGGCAATTTATGTATTCATTTATTTTTTTGGGTTTTTTCAATGTTAAATCATATTAACAATATTGTACTCTTATTATCAGTTTAAACCCGCATCTTCTTTTATCTACTGCATAACTTGGTATTTATGTCATATTATAAAATTACTGGCTTACCAATGAGCTTAATTTTTATGATATATTACTTTTTTTTGATAGTTTGATTCATTGCACAAGTTTGTATTTTTGTTGTTTTATTAATTAACTTTAAAAATAGCTATAATGATTTAAATCCATATATATGTTGTTTAATAGCTAAACATTAATATATAATCAGTGTTTTATAAGTTGCAAGACCCCTACTTGTAATGCATGTCATAAGTTACAAAATGTTAGGTATTGGGTCCGGTGACTACCCAATGGTATAATTATTAATTGCTGTAATTATATACATCAATTAATATAATATTATCAAAAAACATAAAGCCATCACGATAGTGAGCCAGTACCGTAGCCTATGGTCGCTTAAACTTAATATATGTTGCTTGTTTAAATACTTTGTTTTAACACGACTAACATGCAATTACAGACTCTTAAGTTGCACGATTTACATTATTAGATTATAAAAAAAAAACATTTGTATGTTCTAAGTTCTAAATGACCTAAATTTTGCCTACTTCAGTCAAAATGTTAATTAAAAACTAAGCATCCTCTAGTGTGAAAGAAATAGTTATATCTTCTTCTACATTTATTCTACATTTATAAGGTAGACATTATATAGTGTTAGAAGACATAGAGAACGTTTTTCAAACATACAGCTTAATTTCATAATGAATTATAGCAAAATAACTAGAAAAGTTTCTGAGAACCGTCATCACCATACACATGAAATCATCACCGGTCGTCATTTTTTCCCGGTGATGATGGGTATGGTGTTGACGATTTGAGAGTTTCTTGTTTTTATTTCTAGAATACGAATAATAGTAGTTAATGTCTATGCTACACAATAAACTTCATGTAGTTTGCCATTCATTTCAGTAATTATTTCTAATATATCATTTGTAACTTTTTTAAACCAAAGCATAACGGTGATGATGCTCTGTTGTGACAAACTACGTTTTACAAATTTGTTCGTAATATTTCTCACGATTCAGTGATGTGACTTTATAGTGAAATCATTTTTGGCATTCTATACTAAAGTGAAAAATAGGGCAAGGACCTTTAGCGGTATTTCGTTGTTCATACACCGAGATAAGCTCACATTGACATTACCATGACGGTGTTGACGAATATTCGTGACAAAATTTTAAATATTTTTAAATGTACTTTCTCGGTGAAGGAATTGTTGCATATTTTTTCATGTGTTAAACAACAACATGGAAAAGATATAAGTAAAAGAAAAATCGCAATCGTACGATAGGTATGCTATAATTTTCACTGCAAACAAAAAGGTTCAGATTTTTCCGGTCGACGGTGATGATTTTAGACACATAAAACATTTTATATAAAAAAAACTATTAAGTTATTGGAGATGGTAATTGAAGGAACATGAAGATAATAGTTCTTAAAAACATATAAAAAAGTTGCAACTCGCACAACCTACTAGTTTTTTTTATAAAGACCGAACCATAAGTTTTCGCTGGATTTTGAAATCCACCCTTCAACACTTTTAGTCTATATGCAATATGTATTAAAATATGTTTTAAACATAAAGTGCGATATTCAATGACATTAAAAACGCTCGTTCTCATATGAAATTTTAATAACATTTATCAAAAAACCTCACAAAAGGGTTGTGACATAGCCGCGGTAAAAATATCAAATGATCCATAGGGAATACATACAGCTTAAAAGATCAGCTGTTACTACATAAAGGGTGTTTTACAGTCGGGTCATTGGCATTAAGGGAGGCATGTGTTAAGTCACCTGCCCATTCGCCCCTCCCCTCCTTCGAACTCCCGCTATATTAAATGTTACTAGTTCGGCGTGTTATGACGTTCGCTCAAATGTATCACCGGAGCTTTGAGGAATTTTCACAAATTATAACCTGGGGCCTGGCTGGGGGATTGTTTTGAGAAACGAGAGAAAGAAAAATAGACGAGATGATTCAATTAATTATATTTGAGGCTCTATAAGCACAATGTTTATGCATTTATGCATTAGAGCTACAGCATGAAAGAGTTGGTCGATTATGCTGATAGAATATGCATGCAATAACTTTGTTACTTACTCGTAGTTATAGGTTAGTCATAAACTATATTGTACGTCCGTGATGGATAAACGGTTGGTTCCTAATTGTATTATTGTCAACAACTTTGTACACAGTTAAACAATTAAATATGAATATCCTATCGTATCTTATTATAATCTTTGAAGTGTCATTTGAATTTAATGACACTATCGCTGAAAGCAACAAGATTTTTCAAATATTTTCTTAAAGCTACATGTTATGTATCATACTCGTATATATGTATAGGTAACTGTTTACTGAATCTAAGTGATTATACACGAAACATTAATTGGCTTATACAGGTGTTGCGTTTGACAGCTGCGCGTACCTACCTACTAGTGATTGAGTTATTTTAGCTTTGATGCACTAAAAGGAAGTATACCACTTTTAGAAACATAAGTTAACGACATTGCTTAATAAACGTGAGATGTTTAGAGACGACCGCCACAAAAGCTATGAACTAATCTAACTGATTGAATATGAGACAAGTGACATTTCCATCAATCATCATTGATGATTTTGGAAGCCATTTGCAAAATACTTTGAAATTCTAAGTATTTTTTGAGTCGATTGTCCCCACCCAATGCCCAACACAGTTTTCATTCGTTCTAAGTTCTAAACTTCTAAAGTTATAAGTGATTAACGTATACTAATAAGTACCCTACGAAAATCATCTAAACTTTACGGCGGAAGTATAGGAGGCAAAGAGACTAAAGAGAGTCACATAGTTTTCTCCATGACGTGGCCTCCATAGTAGATTTTTCTCTTGACACAGTTTGATGGCAAATGGCTTTGCGTGCTATAATTATTTTATAACTGTACAAACAAAATCTGTATACTATAATTTTAATCCGCTAATAGTGTGTGTACATTGTATATCTGTATCTCCGTCGATACAATAACAACTGGTCATTATAGTATCGTGTAATCCTGTAATTACGAATCCATTTGTAATAATAGTCCGATGTACACACGCGGCGATTAGCCGCAGGTAATCACGACTGTCTCTGCATTTAGTGGTCAACCATTAGTAGGTACCGTATCCAAAGTTATGATATTTGTCAATATTTGTTAACGTAAAAATAAATCTTGATTAGGTTAGGTTAAGTCATCAATGTTATATGCAGTTGCAGCTATCGAGTCGAAAGTTTTCGAGGGCGACCTTAGGGGTGCAGTCAGGGTTTTGATGTCGGACGATACTGTGGCACCGTCGAGCCCTGAAACCCTTGCCAACTTGCAGTTAAAACACCCTGCCCCATCCCGGCCGTTGTTGTTTCCACCAGAACCAGACAGATCCTGCCCACCTCTCACAGTCACGCCGGAGGAGGTTGCACAGGCTCTAGGCTCCTTTAACAGTGCTTCGGCAGCAGGCTTGGATGGTATTCGCCCATCGCATCTTATCGCATCGCATCGCATCGCAGCTTATTTCAGGTTCTGCTGGCGAGAATGGCCTTCGGTTGCTGGAGTGCTTGACTAGACTGTGTAACTTCCTCCTTAGTGGTCAGCTGAACCCCTTGGTATGTCCTTATATGTACGGTGCGTCCTTATGCGCACTATCGAAAAAGGATGGCGGTTTAAGGCCTATTGCTGTCGGCAGCGTCTTCCGCCGTTTAACTGCAAAGCTCGGTTGCTATGCCGTGCGAGACGAAATGGCACCCTATTTGCAACCATGCCAGCTGGGCTTTGGGACAAAACTGGGTTGTGAGGCTACCATCCACGCCGTTCGAGCCTTCGCGCTCGACCCGAATAATGCGGATTGTATTATCATCAAGCTGGACATTAATAGGAATGCGTTCAACTTTTTAGAACGCGACACTCTTCTAGCAGAGGTTCGGGAGAAAGTTCCAGCTCTCTACCCTTTCTTACATCAATGTTATTCGTCCCCTTCCAAGCTCTTCTTTAATGGTGCACTCATTCCATCTCAGGTCGGTGCTCAGCAGGGTGACCCGCTAGGCCCCCTAGTTTTCAGCCTGGCTATTCAAAAAGCCATATCCAGATGTCGATCACCATTAAACATCTGGTACCTCGACGACGGCACTCTAGGGGGTAGGCCAGAGGAGGTCGAATAGGATCTACTTGCGCTGCTTCCTGTTTACCGGGAGCTGGGACTCGAGGTCAACTCCAGTAAGTGTGAGTTTTTTCCCTGTAGCGCCATCTCTCAACCTTCCTTCACTTTGTTTGGTACCTTACTCCCTGGTGTTAAGGAGTTATCTGCCCAAAATTTTGATCTTCTGGGATCTCCGATTTTCCCTGCAGCTATACCTGAAGCTTTCAAGGCGAGAGAGCAGCTTCTTAGATCCGCTGGTGAGAGGCTAAAAAAGCTCTCGGCTCATGTGGCACTCACCTTGCTGAGGTCTTGCTTTGCAGTTCCCAAGGTAATGTACTTTCTGCGTACGGTACCTGCCTGGCTGCACCCCGGCCACATTGAATCGTTCGACCTTGTGGTGAAGGAGTGTGCTGAGTGTGTGCTCAATGTCGCTTTGAATACGGACCAGTGGGACCTGGCTTCCTTGCCTATACGGAGTGGCGGACTTGGCATACGGCGCGTGCGGGATGTGTGCCTTCCGGCCTTCCTGGCATCGGCGGCGGGGGTAGTAGACCTTGTTACTAAGATTTTATCCGTAGATGGTGGTAAGGCCACAATACCTTTCGCTTCCGCTGCGTTGTCGGCCTGGGAGGCGCTCAACCCGGGCGCGCCGGTGCCTGAAAAGCCGTTCCTTCAGCGCTTGTGGGACGAGGTCGGAATTAAGCGGCTGTTTGATAGCCTTCTAAATAACGCTTCTGGTGTTGATAGGGCCAGGCTGAACGCGGCTTCAGTGCCGGAATCTGGTGCTTGGTTGCACGCCCTCCCTTCTCCGAACTTAGGCACCCTACTCGACAATGACTCGTTGCGGGTTGCCGTTGCTCTCCGTCTGGGCTGCGATGTTTGTCAACCACATATATGCATCTGCGGTACTATGGTGGAGAGCAGCGGGCACCATGCCTTGAGCTGTTGCCGGTGCGCAGGGAGGTTCCCACGGCACCACGCTTTAAATGATATTATTATCCGAAGGGCATTGGTGTCAGCCAATGTCCCTTGTGTGCTGGAGCCACCGGGTCTTAGTCGGTCGGATGGCAAAAGGCCGGATGGGTTGACTCTGGTGCCGTGGTAAAGAGGTAAGTGCCTTTTGTGGGATGCCACCTGCGTCAGTACGTTCGCCGCATCGCACCTTGGCCGCACCGTGCGGTCGGCAGGAGCAGCCGCTGAGCAGGCGGCGTCCCTAAAGAGGGACAATTACTCCGGGCTGTCAAATTTCTTGTTCGTTCCCCTTGCCGTGGAGACGTCTGGGTGCTGGTGCGCGGAGGCGAAAACCTTTCTTGGGGAGCTGGGGCGTCGCCTGCAGCAGAGGGGTCTCGACCCCCGCTCCGGGTCGTTCCTAGCGCAGAGGTTGTCTATTGCGATTCAACGCGGAAACGCGGCTAGCGTGATGGGCACCTTTTCGCCGGGAGCGATGCGGGGTGGGTTGTTCGAGTAGGTAGTTAGTAGGCTTAGTATAGGTTCGTTTAGGTTTAGTTTTACTTATAGTTCTTTATAGTATAGGCTTGTAAGTATTATAAATTGTAACTATAGTTTGATTAAATCATACATGATAAGAAATTGTACATTGTAGATTAGTTATTATTGTGCTGTACATTATGCTGACTGTTGTATGAATTCATGACTTATTTTGTAAATGTATTAACAATAGTATTTGGTTGCAGCTACAATAAACAAAATAGGTATGTTGCCTCCCAACGATTACGCTAGGTCATTAAAATATCCTCTAGCCCACCCACAATCGCAATTCTGTTTTGTCAAAACGAAGATTCATAATACAATGGAATGGGAGACCTTTTTATAGGCCTCTGCCCCCTCTGGGCTATATCCTCTAGCCGCCCATACGTCAAACCTTGCCAAGCAAAATTAAATTTGATTTTGTCAACACAAAGTTCAAATTAGAATGGAACAGGAGACTTTTTTATAGGTATCTGGGCGGCTAAGAGGATATAATTAATAACCATTGATTTTATGTAACAACTATTGCACAACAGTAAACAGAAGTAGTATATAGAAGTATAATGTATTTATAAGCCAATTATTTATAATTTTTCAGTATATCATGTTAAGTTATTTTCCTATTCAATTTAGTAATATTAATGATACATTGTATTAAATGGGTTGTATAAAATATCATTGGTTAGTTAGTTGCCAATTCCACACGCGTCTTCATCACTTTAAAAGGTATAGTTATCTATTGCTTAGCCATAAAAAAACATTGAGCACCTGTTGTGGCCTCGGCAGTCACTAAATAAGAAATGATACTGGACTAAAAATGCTGCCGTATTTGTATTGATTACAGGGACTAGAAGGCGTATTCTGATTGTAATAACAGGTTAAATTTGATCTGGATTTGTTATGATTATGATCTGTCATGTATGATTATTGGTTGAATAACTGATACTTAGATTATAACCATAATACGTCCAAATCAAATTCATAACCTGTTATTACAATGACGTCCTGTTTAATGAGCAAAGCTTTAAAATTGTGATTTATTTTACTGAAATCATTATGATCAAAAACAAAGGAGGAATTTGAGCTTTTTTTTAACACAATTTTAAAATATCTTAGTCTGAACTTACAGCTCTAACGCTTTTATTGTGTATGTTGTTCCTTTAAGTAAAAAATAAGTAAATAATTAAACCAAATAAAACCTAATGCACTGGCCGAAATTTAAATTTCTCGAAAGAAATTAAACACAATAAATATTTTAGGACAATTTTACACATATCGAACTACTCCCACCCGGCACCTCAAGCTTCATAGAGGTCTTCCTCTATGAAGCTTGTAAGTAAATGAGTTTCTAAGTAAATATGTGTAGGTCCATTAAATGTAACCCGCACTCCTCAGTCCGACATGTTAACCAGCTGTCATACTTGTCACTGTTGGACAGTAGGTGTTAATTTGTCGGCTAGGTTATATGTTGTGTGTTAACAGCGATAAACACTTGCGAGGGAGACAGTCTCACTTGCGGTCCCCACTTTGCTTGCACTTTCTGCGAGGTCGAAAACAACCTTACGATATTACTCTGATGGCCTTAGTGAGATAATATCTTACGTTTCTTTGTTACTAAATTGCATATTATTATTTTGGCTAACATTGTAACTTTAATATAATACCTACGTAACTGTTGTGTGTCTACTCTAACAAATCATATTTTTGGCACTTACCTACACGTTGCACTTTTACAATTTTCTTATTGCATCAAGTCGAAGCTAAGCTTAAACCTGCTAGGTGTATCTAACTATTAGTTAAAACCAATTATTATTTTTTTATTATATAGGTATCTTATATTATAATTTAAAATATAATGACAGACAAACTTTATTCATCAAAAATGTAAAATTATAAAAAAAAACAGAATGAGCAACAACAAAAACATGGCGCTAGTGCAGAGTGGAGGTAGACGGGTTAGGTAGGGCTGCACCGTCATTGAGACCAAAGAAATGTTGGATGGGTTTGAACTATTAGTTTCAGCAACCGTAAGTTATGTAGACGTATTTATAAACTTCTGTTAGTACGAGTGACTATACAATATTGTTGGGTTTATTGCATGACGGGGATATGGTGAAAATATGCTATTTGGTTTTCAAAAGACATAAAATTACATCAATAAGTTCTTCTTGATTATTTTATTAGTAAAACTAACTTACAAATGAGATTGGATGGGAATGGATATTTGTGACGTTCCACGGGAAAAGGTACCTTATGAGGGTTTCTAGTTTCGGAGATATTAAATGTTTTGTAAAGAGGTGAAAAAATGCTCAATTTTTTTTTATTGTGTGATCTGAAACCTTAATGCGTAACGTTTGTTTACCTGTTTTTATTTTTGTTATAAGTTAGTTATAAGCCTAGTAATGTCGTCTCAGAGTTTAGTAGAAAAGGTACCTTATGGAAAAAAGATTGAAAATTCCCAAAAAAACTAGTCAATACGGGAAAAGAAGTTTGGTAGAGAACTGTATTAGCATTCTGCAAAACTAATTTGATAATTTCAGTTCTGGTTGGGGCGCCTCGCAAATATTATAACCGTACATAGACCGACATCACAAATCCAAGTAGACTGCTATTATACCAAAGTTACTCTCGTCAAGTCTTTCTTAACTAGAATAATCTTCATTTGGTTTGGTCGCATGCAGTAAATCAGCCATTGGTTTGCTGAAAAATGCCAATACCCGACGCATTACCTTATGGAATATCTGAGGTCATTGAACCTCAATGCCGCTTATCTTCAATAGCAACCGAAATATATTATTGATAAGAAATAGACGATTTATACCATCTTAACCCCAAAATATTATTAGTTTATCCTAACTGTTCCATCATCATCATGCCTCATCATGTAACTTGACCACAAGGTACCTTTTCATTACATACAAATTATTGGTCTTTTTTAAGATTATTATGACGAAGAACTAATTAAATTGGGGGCAGTTTAATGTAAATTAATATTTTCTATTCATAAAAGATAAACTATAATATGATTGATATTTTGTAGTGATGTATTATTAGATTTATTTCCATAAGGTACCTTTTCGTAAATGTATGGAGCAAATACTGTTATTGTTATGTAAGTTTAAAGTGGCATAAGGGGTTAAATATAGTATTTAGTTGGGGTTTTAGGATTTATTTCATTTGAATGACAGAATTTCTTTCATATGTGCTCAGAAAAATTGATTGTGTGTCACATTAAAAGTAAAAATATTCAATTTTGTGATTTTATATGAAAAAGTCAGAAAATACATTTTCACCTCTAAATTGGTATTGTTTTTTGCTTAAACTGTCTGTCAGTGTCGTTTTCTAATAGATAAAATTTAAATCTTGAGAGCTCATTGCAATCAATCGTGAAAATGAAATAAAACTTTATTTTCAAGAGATTGGTTAGTATACACATAAATCAGTCGATATCAAAAGTTTCTATTCGCATTACAGAACAAGTCGCAATATTTTTTTAATCTCAGATATATAAGGCATTATTATTTGTAGTCAACTATGTAACTTACTTCAGGAACATAGTTTTTTAGGCGGCTAAACTTAAAACTTCTCTATCGTAAAGTTGCTCATTTCACAACATTATTTTCAAAAAATCATATCTCTGTAACTACGCAACCTAGAAGGTTGATCTTTTGTGTTATCGATAGCTTATTTATTGTAGATTACTGGGGTATGCATAACTCCATACCCGTCATAAGGTACCTTTGACCGTGGGACGTCACATTTGGATTTGTTAATTAAGTCTATGAAAAGGCAACCTGCGCTGGCCTCGCGCCTCGCGAGCATTGGCCACAAATCGAACAATACCTCAACCTCACTTGTCAAATGGAATACTCTGTTCTAATGTAATTTATTCAAACCGTGTCAGTTGAAAATGAAACTTGGTGCCACTGATTTAAAGTTGAGTTTTGATTGCTACGGTTAGAAATTAGTGAGCTTTGTATATCGTGAGAATGCCGTTACACTAAAAGAGACAATGAGCATTTATTTTTCTAACGTTCAATACGTCTTTTTGGTCTCGGCATGGTTTAGTAGAGCGAGTTGCTTGATGACTAGGCTGGGCAAGTGCATCGCGGCCCGCCAAGGTCGACTGGTACAAGATTCATGCTCCGCTGTGCGGTAATTATATAGGTACCTACCACGGGTACCGCGGCACTGATTGTACTCTCTGTAGCCACCAAACTGTTTTTATGGTGTGGCGCGTGACGTTACATGGGGCTTGTGTAGGTTTGCTGTACACAAATTAAACTTCTTTTATTCACTCCTCGGAACACTTATATACCTAGATGTGATACAATTACTAGAGAATCAAGTTACTTACCCTGAATCTGCATGGCCGCTGCCTATAATTACGCGAAACGCTCCACGCCCACAAAAGCAGTACCGGGAGCAAACACTGCATAATATTATTGCCTAAATCAAGTTTTGTGTGATGAATGTCATTCATGTTTGCGTCCATTGCTTATAAACTATAGTGTATATAGTTACCTGTTCTGTGTGGTCCATTGATCTAGTCTAGGCTAACAATCTTTGATGGTTTTATTAGCTTTGAATCTCGCAACCGATGATTATAAAAGCAGCTAATAAAATAAACAGTCCAAAACTAACCATGATATCTTCATCACACCTAAACCATAAATGTGAATATAATTCCTAGTAGTGCTTTTATCCTGTATGGCTGGCAAACAGAGTTGTACGCACAATACGCACAATTTATTTGTAAAAGCTATCTCCCACAAAGTAAAACTGCTAACACAAACTATCCCATGTTAGATAAGTGTTTATATTGCTACACGCAACTCCCCCAACGAATATTACACGGCAAGCTTTAAGACAAAGCCTTTGATCCGCAAGCGACCTGTGTGAAAGGATATCAAATTCTACTGGTTTATCTAACAGGAAATTATGATCTGGGAAAGTGTAACAGCTTAAGCGTACATTGAAATTGAAAATAATTACTTACCTACTTAAGTTGGTAAGGTTACTTATCGTTTGATTTGCGGCGGCGTTACAGTGGCAAGCAGCGTACGACGTCTAGCAATCAATGATTACTTGATTAGTAGGAAATAAAACCCATATCATTTGCTTAATGGTAGTTTACTTTCTAGAATGATTTTACTACTACGTTACCTCGTAATCAATTAAAGTGTTATTTAAAACTTCTCACACAATTAATCTCCTAATAAACTATAAATTATTCTGCTAATGCTACAAATCATAATGGTCCCTAAATTAAAGCCCAAGCTTTGATATTTGTCGTTTAATTTAAAAAATATAGTTCCCGTGTTTTATATGACAAATATTTAGAGGAACCTAAGTATGAATTTGGTACCTACGTCTAAACATTTCATGAACTTATTTCTGATCATGGCATTTTATGAAAGCCGGCATTTACCGTTCGGAAGTAGGTATCAATATGTTGTCGCCAAGCTTCATCGCGAGAATGAAAGAATTCAAAGAATATTGAATGTAAATGTTTATCTTTCTCTGTCCCAGGTAATTGATGAAAGACGATTTTCGTGTTTCCCCCTCTTCCCACCCTCGGATATTAAGTAGCTGTCTAATATTATGATTTATCGACTTAAAAAATATTAGGCGTGAAACGTTTTTTCCAGTACACTCGTCGGGGTTCTATTAAATTTTTCGCTTTACTTGAGTCCCGATAAAATTTAAATTCGATTAACTCTGTTTCTTTTTAATATAAAATAGTAGTAGATAGGTAAGTACCAACAGTTTTTAGGGTTCCGTACCCAAAGGGTAAAACGGGACCCTATTACTAAGACTTCGCTGTCCGTCCGTCCGTCCGTCCGTCCGTCCGTCTGTCACCAGGCTGTATCTCACGAACCGTGATAGCTAGACAGTTGAAATTTTCACAGATGATGTATTTCTGTTGCCGCTATAACAACAAATACTAAAAACAGAATAAAATAAAGATTTAAATGGGGCTCCCATACAACAAACGTGATTTTTGACCAAAGTTAAGCAACGTCGGGAGTGGTCAGTATTTGGATGGGTGACCGTTTTTTTTTTTTTTTGCATTATGGTACGGAACCCTTCGTGCGCGAGTCCGACTCGCACTTGCCCGGTTTTTTGACATCGTGTCGAAATAAAATATATCTACACCTAAGTTCGTCACGCTGTGAATTTGTGGCATACTACATATATTTTATGACAATTCTGTCAAACGCGCGCGATATAGAAATTGTAACTTTACCTTTTCGCCATTATGTCTTGGTCTTCCCTTGGCGGTTTACGCGGCATTAAGTTCCAGATTATAATCTCGTATATAGGTATCTTGTATTGGTAGTGATATGTTTTCATCCGCTTATTACAGAACTAGGTTATTTAGTTCGTAATTTGCTGGACACCCACGGGTAAATGCGCCACGAATGTTTGCTTGCCCTCTCTGTCTGTTTGTTTATTATTAAAAGAAAGACGTTCGCGGGTTTTCACTGAAGACTGACTTTTCCTTTGAACTGTTTCACGTATTCGTCACGCGTGCGTTGACGTAATCCAGAAGATGCACGAGAAATATACCTACAACTTACCATAAGTACACTTCCTCGTCACCTAAACGTTACTTTCATTCAAAGAGAGCCCCGTCCGCTTAGGCAACATAATACCAGAGCACCTTATTTTACTATCAATACAGTTATTAGTTAGAAAAAAAACTGAGCCTCTTTTTACTGTTTGGGCAAAAATATTGATTCTGAGTAAAACAATATTTCCACCTTTTTAATATTTATACCCGTTGCACTTAAAATTTCTGAAAGATATCTATTTCGTGGAATGACCCTTTGACACAGAATAAATAATAGTACTAGGTACAGAAGACTCACTCTCTAACAAAACGCGTCTGTTACGATCAGGACAGATATGACCGCTAGGTGGCGACAGCGCCACGCGCGGCTTATAGCTAGCCACCAAAATTGGTGTGGAACGGATGTAAGTACTTTTAGCTACCTGTAGCAAAGCGACGAAATCACGGAGTGAGCCACGCCTGCCTTTGAGTAGGTAATTACATTTAAATGCGTTACATTCACTCTGTATGTCTACAATTAAAATATATGTATGTACTTACACACATCTATATCTGGTTAGCGTTTTAATGACTTAGTTTTATGTTCGTGTACTTCGTGTAAATGTAATTTAGCTCCACAGTCGTTATCAATGGATCGTCGCCCTCAGAGTAGATTTGACTGATTTAATTTGTCCTATCTGCTAAACTTTCCCCTTTTTGTGAAGTTTCCAAGTTGCTGAAATCAATCCGCCTTTTTTACTCAACAGTAATTTCCATTTGATTGTGCAGAGATTCTGTTAAAATCAACAAGTTTTATTACAGAATAATAAAAGCTGCAATTATTTTTGTGTGAAGTGGTTTTTTATTATGACATTACTTACACAATACTATAAAAATTGGTATTGTACTTACACTATTCTATATAATTGGTATTGTAGTTTTTCACATAAGCAAATAACCCTAAAGGAAATAATAAGTGGAACAATGTAAGTGGACTATGCGCCTTAGATTCAATTTGACAAAAATATAGTTTACTTATACCAGGCCCCAATTTCACCACGGTGACAGGTGCGACAATTGTAAAATCACTGTTGCTGACGTCACAGGCATCCATGGGCTACGGTTACCGCTTACCATCGGGCGGGCCGTATTCCTGTTTGCCACCATCATTGTATTATTTAAAAAAACTTTATTACTTATATCGGAAAAAAACAGATATTTATTTTGCGAAGTTTCTGACAATTGTCAAGATTTAGAAGAATTGTAGGTAATTCTTGACAGGTAATGAGTTATATGTCGGAATTTCGTGACAATTGTAGTGTTTCTTGTGACAATTGTCATAAACTTAGCAAGAGAAATATCTGTTTTTTCCCGATATAATAAAGTTTTTTTTAATAAAACAATGATGGTGGCAAACAGGAATACGGCCTGCCCGATGGTAAGTGGTAACCGTAGCCCATGGATGCCTGTGACGTCAGCAACAGTGATGTTTTACAATTGTCGCACCTGTCACCGTGGTGAAATTGGAGCCTGGAGTAAAACATAAGTAGAATTTGTTAACCCCTAATTATAATTTTGTCCAATCGAGGCTTAGAGAAGTAACATACTTATAGCTTCTTAAACATAAATGATTGATCACAGTAAGACCCTGTGGGTCAAATGACATAATTGAATGACCACAGGGCCGCGATCAAGCGTACACGTGTTGGTATGGTATAGGTACTGAGACACGCCAAAAAGCGATAGCGCATAGAAAATTATCATTAACGGTCACGTACCCAATACCGTTAGCAACTCATCCGCTCCGGGCTTAGTGAAATGACACTTTTCCGCTCTAGTTTTGCCAAATTTGAGGTAAGTAGTTATCTACTTTTGTTATTTTGTTCTTGATCTTCACCCAAATTTACATATAATTTGTATAACGTTCTCGTGTTTCTCGAAATACTAATAAAAAAATATAAGTAAATCATTTGAATTCCATTTATATTTCTTGGGGTCCTCAGAAATTACAGAAATTACACATTTCCCGTAAATCAATGGTATTGTTAACACAAACCCTTTGAAATTTGCGACACAGATTCCGTGTTATATCCAAATTCCATGGAACTAGGATCGCAATTATACCTCTATTAATAATTGAATAACACCAGCTTCAAACAGTAATCTTGATCCGATGGAATTCAATGCCACAATAGGGTATTGCGTAGAAACGTGTTGAAAGCACAAACTGAGTTTCGGTATTGTTTTGCTTTAGAAATTCTCAAATGAAGGTAACTGTATACCTAGTTGACGTTTTTAATCTGCTTATCCATGGGGAAAATAATGACTCCTTTAAGTGGATACAATTTATGTGTCTATTTAAAGGATAACACAAAAGTCCAGCGATTAAAATCACACTGTATCTCACGTAACTACGAATTTATATACCAAAGATCGTTAACTCAGAGAGAAAACAATGAAGCGAAGTTTAACAATCAAACATTTTCATTAGCCGCCCGCTCCGGGCAGTAAAAATCACCTTTACTCAGATTTACGCACTGTTATATCGTTGCGTTTGTGAGTTCATTTATTTGCCCTTGTTTAGGACTAATCGTTAAATTAAGATATACTTAACGACCAAATGCTTTTTATTGACGAACCCAAGAGTCGCCCGTTATGTGATGTAATTATCGTTGCTACGAAGCTAATTGGTCTTGTCACTTAAACACTCGTCCTTCAATAGTACTTATTCCAATTTAATTAACAACACTCCGGCTCGTAAAGATATAATTACTTACATATTAAAATAAACACCATTTTACATTTTAATGCTAATTTATACACAGATGCGCGAAAAAACCTCAATTAAGTGCTTTAATCCTGGAGATACAGGGGCATAAAAATAAAGCACGTTATTAAAAAGACGGGCACTGGCCAAATGGAGCCGATAAAGTGAGGTTATGATGTGCGCCATAATGCAAAATGGCCGCTACAAATTAGTTTGGGTGTCCCTCCGACCGTTTTACTCCCTAGATCACAAGACTGAATATTTCGCTGGTAAAAAAATATTGGTACAATATAGGGCGCCGTTTTGTAGAAACCAACAGTTTGTCGTTATCGAGTTAGGCTAAACGCAATTTACCATTTCGTGCCGTTTTGTTCGTTTGACGCCACATCCTCTTTCGATAAAGCTACGCATAGATAGGTAAGTAAGTGTTTTTGCGTACCTACTTAAATGTGTATGCAATGCAGTGTTATGTTATGTTATTTTTGACATTTAGATTTAATTCTAGAAATTCTAGACTAGTAATTTTTATACGTTTTTTCATGTTTGCGATCCTCTTGTGAAATTATTAGTGTTAAATTTGATCTGTAAAATAATCCAATGTTATTATGGAATAATATTAACATCAATAAATTGCTCTGATAATTAGATTAAGATTAATTACGATTCATAAGAGCTTGTTGCTAGGCCTACATGAATAAAGTATATTTTGAATTTGAATTTGAATTTGAATGCAGTTTAGTTGTCAATTGTATGTAGTGTAACATAAACAGAGCTTGAATTATTGTTACGTCATTTACATTGGATTCTGCCTTGCCATGTTTCCACTGAACGATGTTATCAAGCGTATAATTTATGCACATTCTAAGATCAACAGTCCACGGAATTTCTCAAGCAATGGATTCGTACGCGATAGGTACCCGCGTCTCGTCATTCTCATCAATTGTTCGCGTGTTTGTTTGTTTGTTCGACGCTGCTTGTTTTCATAACAGCGTCTGTCTTTGATGGCGTATTTGCTAGCTGTTATATTGCTCCCCGTACAAAGATGCTGAAACGGTAGGACGTGTGGATATGATTCATTGTTTTCTCTTTATAGTGTAATCGATTCGTTTAAGTTAATATTGCGTTTTATGCAACGTTTATTTGCAGATTATTATTAATGGTGACATATTGCTGACATTTTCCTTTCTTTTTAGTTTACATGTTTAATTTTACATATACCCTTACTCCAAATTCTTGTTTTTGGGCAATCCCAATAAAATTTTTACGCTTAAATACTCTGTCAGTATTATTACAAAACTACTATTAAATTCAGTGTCAGGCTACGATATTGGGATTCTGGTTGCAAATTGATAACAGAGAATGAGGTTCTAGTGAGTAGCTGCATTAGTACAAATTGTTATAACACTATATAGCGGTACGTTAAGAGGGAACATTGGTTGAGTTTCCGCTTCGAGCTCAGTGAATAGCGTTCGTGTTCAACAAGCATCACCTACGGAGTTGTCTAACAGTGCCCTCTATTATTGACTTCATATCGCCGTATGCGAGTAAAGGCTTTAGCACACTGGAAGCGCGATATACCAGAAAAAAAAAACTTATTAAGAGACTTGAAACACTGGCATTTTTCGATCAATGTCCGGGCAGAACTGGAGAGAGAAGAATAAGAGGCAGCGGATTTTGCAAGACACCCTCTGCCGTTGAGAAACGTATAGGTAAATACATGTTACTTTAATGTACTTGTGGTGTAAGTCCATGATGTCATGTTGACTGCCATAGTCATAGCCCTGTCCTTGTTCCCCGCACAAAAATTAACAAGATGGGAACTTAAGGGATCACTTAGGACCTAAGTCTTAGGTGCCGTTATCTGTTAGCCACGGGCGTATTTTAATATTACCAAGTTCGCATGCACACCACGACTGCCGCACTCGCATGTGTCGAGGGCATAATAATTGTGCATCTCGCTCACTATAAATAACAATGGATTAACAATGCGAAGAGCACGGCAGAAGATGCATGAGGTGGACGGCGGCCAAGAGCAGCCGAGCGGCTAATGCGCCTCCCTGGGATTAGCAGTTCGGTAACAGGACAGTTTTAGAGGGGAAGCGACTCAAATTCATTTTACTGCTGTGCTAACGAAAAACGTAGTTAAAGCCTGACCAGGAATATATGATCATTGTCAAGAGGGCGCTATTATTCTCATTTCGGCAACAGTTCAGTATAGTCTGAACAATGTGGATTGACAAGTCGTTATTTTGACTTACATACTTTTATTCACTCTAATCGTAATCAGAATCCAAATATTCGGGGTTCACATTTTTTTATTGTCGGTTTTTACCGTATAAAATTCATGTATTTTCTTACGCGTCACACATAGGTCAAAATTACCTTACATTTAGGGTCTGCTACATTGTCAATGAACAAAATTGACCGTCTCCAAAGCCCATAGCAAAGAGAATAGAGTGTATAGAGAGTTATTGTCATAATAAATTTTGTAGTCACTGTGAATTTATTGCCATCTATCGACACAAGATTAAAACTGAAAATGAAAATGTGTGTTATGTACCTTTTTCTTTGCCCATAGTAAATATTTTTCAAACACATCTTTGTACTTTAGTACATTGTGCAACATGGGGCGTAAGTTGAATATTGCAAACGGGAAAGTTAAATCGCGACGGCTTGCCGGAGGGATTTATAGACTCGAGTTTGCAATATTATTACGCCCCGAGTTACACACAATGTTTTTCATCACACTTGCGATACAAAAATTAAGTATAAAGACAAAAAACTGTTAATTATGGCACTAAAACGTTCATAACCCCCTAGGGATAACGATTTTTCTATAACTCCCGCTAAACCTGCGTGTTATTCCACATTTACTGAGCGAGTGTGATGAAAAATTATTTCCTCGCTTGTATGATATAACACTACAATAACCAAGTCGTAATAACCTGACTGTAATGCCATTTTGATTTGTTTACCTGTCAGCTCTGATGTTAATTTGGAAATGTTTCGTAGCGAAATAGATTAATTTCCCGAACGGTTCTTTTCCAGCAGTTTATTATTTACATTATTTACAACGTTTCGCTCTTGATTATGTATAGTTTTGGCCATTTTTTGTCATTTATTATTTAATATTCAACACTTAAGTATTATTCAAGTAAACCGCCACAATGACACTGACAACAGTGACAACGTATCATTAAAATTATTGCCAGTGTAAGAAATTAGTTGCAATGAAATTCCGCAACATGGCGCATGATCATATATTCCTGGTCTGGCTTTAAGTACTTAGTACAAATTATATATAAACTAGTATAGTTTTTTCCTTGAGATGTTGAAATCTGTATCGATAGGTTTTATGGAGTTTAATATTGATCATTTTTAAATCTTAATGATAGTACCGAAATCGTATTGTTTGGGCATTGGCGCTCAATGTCTGAACCACAGCAATATTTGCGAGGGTTCAACTAATTGATATTGGATTTTTCCTTTCTAGTCCAAGGGCCAAGGGGTTGTTTTGTACAGTCATGTTTCATTGTCCGTCCGTGTAATTAATGTAACGATGTTGTATCCTTTTGATTAGTAGATAAGTAATTTCTTTTGTTTTCCAATTAACGCTTGCCGCACACTTCCCCATTGCGACTGCAATTCATTTTGTTGCAAAACTGAGTTACTGTAACACCTTTTTTGTGCAAGAACTTAATAATGAGAATATTAAACTTTTTCGCGGTGCGGTCTGTTCCTAAATAATGGATAGAGCAATTATTCATTTAAGTTGATGTTGTGTTATTTTGTTACAGTTTATTTTTATATATACCATGTAAATGGTAAACCCGCTTGCTATGAAGTCGCTGTATTTTATTCAAAAGTTAAACCTACTGTTTTAGGAAATAAATCAAGCATGAAATCAGAACGAAGGAAATGATTTATAGGACAAATCAGAGGTGAAGCCATAACGAAATACCGCCTTGCGTAATGCGTTAAAGTACAACGCACTACGACTGACAAATCACATCATCAAACCAACGTTAAAGCAACAAATAAATAATAAAGATCAGTATTCCCTAGCAAAAGTGCGTTCCATCTCATTATTATAGATCGCGCGACTTTAAAAAAATTCACTCAGGTCTGAGTACTCTAAAAGAAATATGTATACGTATATTTTTGAGGTGCTTGACTGATCTTGGCTTAATATAAAAATACCGTCAACAAGGTGTAACAAAATTGATATAGATACTGATGATCCGCTAAGGCCATATTCGTTAATTAGCAAAAAATAAATGTTTTGACGAGTAAAAATGTCAATAATTGAGGACTAATGGTCGTCCAAATAGGCGAGAATGTCCAAATACAAGTTAACTGGGAGAATTATACATGTATGGAGAGAGTAATCATAAATATTTATGTTACATTCTGTAATACCCTCTTGTTACATACTGTAGACTGGTAGACTACGTCGGAAATAGATGCCTCAACCTCACTGTCCAAGGCCCTAGATCACGCGGCCGCGGTAGGCCTAGCGCTGGCTGGACGTCGTGATAGCGGACATGGAAGAGAACAATCTCACACCTGAGGATGCCGAATGCCGGGCAAAGTGGAGAAAAGTGAGCAGGAAAGTGGACCCTGATGGCGCTAGGCCGGGCAAACGCTAGAACTTGACTCAGTGGAGCCATTTACAACAATGAAGCAGAACGCGGCCTTTTCTGAGGTACCTATAACAGTTTTTATAATTTAATAGTCTCTGACCGCATATGATGACGTGACTATTGGACGCGCTGCGATAATCGACGATTCCTATAGAATTTCGAAGTATACCATCGCCCACTCTGTTAACTGTACATCGGTGGACCTTATGCCTTTTGTAATAAAGTCCACCGATGGGCAGTTAAGAGTGTTGCTGTTTGTCAGTCCTGGCGTTGAAGTGAGTGTCGTGGTAATCGTGACGAAGGAAATAACATCGATTCGTCTCGGATGACAGCGAACAACTGGATCACAGCGAGCACGTCCGATTGGCCAACGCGCGGTCGTTGACTCGGCGGGAAGCACTCTTATTGGTCGCTCACCTTGCAACGGCAGTGGCGCGTGCGGTGTTAGGTTATCATTAATTGAAACAGCTTCCGTTAATTCGCTTTCAAGTAATTAGCTTGCGCGCAACAATTACGGCTTGAAGAAATAATTTATTTTTTTAATTTATAATGATTTATTGCGCATCAGTGTTAATTTATTTTATGCCGTAGGTGAATGAGGCTGACAACTCACTTGACTTTAAGCTTATATTATATAATATAAATATTATATAAATGCATCTCTGTCACATATAGTATAGAAAATTGTCGCACAATACACGCGTAGTAGCACTATAAACGTTTCACTTTTGAAGGCAGGTAAAATACAACAGGCAACATAGGCTGGATATTTTATTTCAAGTAATTGGTAAGGTAATTGGATCACTTAGGTTCAATGGCAGGCAAGGTTTAGCATACCTACGTACATAGTATTAGCTAAACTTATTTACGTCAACTTGTATTAATGGCAGTCCTCCACGTCAGAAGTTTTATTTACATACGGAATGGAAATATAACACTTCCCGCCAAATGTTTGCTTAAGAATTTTGCAAAAGGGAATTTTTATGTGTTATTCCTCGGTAGAGTGCACTTTCCGGGATTTTTTCCGGCGTCTGCGGAGTAGAATCCATCAAAGGATTAGGGGAATGTCTCGGGACTCCGATCGGTCGGGTTTCCTCGATGAGGAATAAATTATTCTCCACTTAGCGATAGAACGATTTCTATGCACAATCGTTAGACTTTGATAAATGAATTTGCTTACCTAAAATTGATATTGATGCGGTTTACTTTTTAAGTTCCAATTTGCGATTCAAATTTCTACTTTACATTTTAAGTAAACCATTAAACCTTTTTCTTATACCAGGTAAGTCCAAATGACAAAATATGAATTGAAACTTTACTTACGGAATAAGTAAAGCTCCTTTATTTATTATAATAAAGCTATCTTTAAAGCTATTAACCGGTGAGCTCTATCTTAGGCTCTGTCTTCACTTTCCATCAGGTGTGACTAGGGTCAATCGCCGGTCAGTTTATAATAAAAATAAATACGCCAAGATTGTCTTAGATACCATAATTATTTCTAGCTGTTGTATAAAGGTAATATGTTAAAGTATGAATTCCTGGCAAAGACATGTTACCAGAGCTATTTGTCGGTATTAGAACCAAGCATTTAATAATGCCACCTTATTTTCCAAAAAAAAACAGAAAGGTATATGTACTGATGATGTCCGTATTCAAAATTATATATCATACGCAAAAATCAATTTGGAATTGCGGGCTTTAGTTGTGATGCAACTAGGAACGCGTACCCGTGGACAAAACGCGTGGCAAGCAGATTCGCTTCAATCAGAGCAGATTGAGGCTCTAGACCGAGATTATAGAATGCATGACGAGGCACTGCGGGACCCCGCTCGACTGATGGAAATTGGATGGCTTTAATTTAAATGTGCGGCGTTTTAAAGAAACCGACGTCTGCTGTCGTTAGAAATTGAAGTGCACGAGAAAAGTGGATTAGCTAGTTCTAAATTATTTTTAATTATCACATCAACATGTCAAGTCATTGCAGGTGAAGCGGAAGACATCTATTTACTGTTGTTAAATTGTTACATCAGAGAAATTTTGATCTGGTCAAAGAATTATAGAATTTTAATGTTTAAATCTAAATCTCAAGATAACCTTACTATAATTACCTACTTACAAACTTACTCTATAAAGCGTCTCTTGCACCATCCGTTAAACCGTTAACCCAGTGTCAAATTGTACTGGTGACCATGGTAACTTCAGGTTTAACCGGTTAACCCCGGGTTAGTGAATGGTGCGAGTGGACCTAAGTCTAATAGAGTTACGTTTTACATTATGCTGTAAAATGTAAATAATGACGCACTAAATCATTCAAAATAATTAAAGGTGTGTTTTTCCACGTAAGATAACATCGCTTTAGGACTGTATTCCAATGCCTATGGCATTACATGAAACCGGCAGCCATTATTGATTAATGTCACTGCGAGGTTCGGGTGCGGTTCGAGTACCTTAAGCTGAGTGCTCATGGACTTTGGAGGCTTGTGACATAGTTATGGTAACATATTATGCCAAAAGTGTTATTTTGCCGGTGAATGGAATGAGTGACCGGGTTTGTAATGTATTGAGTCGCGGAAAGTTGAAGTATCACACTCAATGTCACATTACCTTGAGAGCTGATGATTAAATACATCATGTGAAATAATATACCTGACTATCATGCTTTCTTGTCGTTACATTCTGGTCTATTTTCAGAATGAGACCTTAAACATAGGTGGATCAACGATCAATCTGGTCAGGATCGTAGGGAACCGTTGGATGGGTTTAGATGGCTGATCTTCTCAAGATTGCCGGGGAAGGTCTTTGTCCAGCAATGCACGGTTTGGCTGATTGCCTAGTTCTCAGGCCACTAGTTGACTAAGGTCAGACACGTTTGCTTTGCCATGCCGCTGAATTTGGCAGACTGTAAGCCACAGACAAGACATCCTCCAGACGGAGCAAACGAGTAGTAGCGTTACCCCCTCTGCCACAAATATACGGTAGTTTTACTCCATTTTCGAGTCAAAGTGTCTTTGTGTGACGCCCGTGTCTTTGAACGGACCAATCACGGCACGGGACTCGCTCACCTCGTCTCCCGCACCCCTGTATTTTTGGCAGCATCGGTTTCATGAAATAATTGCTCTTAGCTCCGTCTAGAGGATTCCTAGTCTATGCTGTAAGCAAACTAATCTCGTGGTTACCAGAATACGACCTGTTATTAAAAAAACACTAGTTCATCGAATATCGGTTAACGGTAACGGTTTCAGAGCAACAGCCTACCGCCTCGCCCGTGTGAATGCGCCTTTCGGCACACAGTTTCGTTAGTAGCGTAGGTGCGATGCACAATCGTTCACTGATTACACGACCTTACTCCCGATTGTGCGGGATCAAAGCGATCGCTCACAAAGGGTTATAAAATGTCGCGTCAACTATGGGCTGTTCGATTAATTACACCCATTGCCATTGATGTTTGAGAACAAAACTGTGTAAACAAAATTTAGGTTTGTGGCTTCTGCGGTAAAGCGGTGATTACTGGATTAACTATGTTTGGTATTAGGTAATAAATAACGTAAGGTCGTTCCGTTCGAGAATTTTGACAGTTGAGTACAAATATCGCGCCAGTTTTATGAAACAAACTGTATGTACCTTAAAAAAAGAGGTGAATTTAATTACTCCATCATAACCATTGTATTACAATTTTTCTTTAATTTTACCGTTAGATCTGAATTAATTTTTTATGGGTAAAGTAAGAACAGCATACTCGTAACTTTTCAAGTTTAATCGGACTAGTGTCCAAATGCGTTATTTACAACCGTTCATCAATGGCAGGCGAGCCGAGCATTTAGGAAACCAATGTTATCCGATTACTGAGAGTAGTTGCGGATCTCGAGGTCAGAATTACTCTAGAACGTAAGTAGGACTAAGCTATGTCGCGTGCGAGATTGACTTCCTGCCTACTTTTTCGAACTGTACGTAAATCAGAAGACTGATAGTCTTTCCCCTGCGAGCCAATCCATCACGTCGTTAAATTACTTATTTGTGGCCGTTTTACAATACATACAATACTGTACAGTCGCCATTAGATATATCGGAGCGGCCGAGGTGGTCAAAAATATATGAACACGCACTCTAACGCCTTGACAATAGAGGCGTGATCAGATGTTTGTGAGCGCCTTGGCCGCTCCGATATATCTGATGGCGAGTGTACACGTGCCTACTAGTAAAGAAACGTTGTCGTGGTATTGATATGGGATGGATGGAAAGAAAAATCGTCTAATTTTGGTGTACCTACCTACTTTTCTATAACCCTCCCAACTTTTTGAAAACTTTCTGCAACTTGCACATCTATAGGTATTGACTGGCCCACGCTCAGTATGTAACGGCCTGTCCTGTCCAACGCTGCCAATTGCCCAAGCACACATGGCGCGCATAGCTATATTAACGGGTAATTAAAGTCAATGCGATTCGGTGCGCGTGCGTTGGAAAGTGAGTGGCCAGTTTGAATATGGAACTTGGAACGCAATCGTTGTCTAACTTAGGCATTGGTCTGTTAAGGTTGTCTAAGACGCATAAGTGTACGATATATTGACTGCAAGTTCGCTGCGCGCGAATGGCATCTACATCTATTTTAGTATAAACTGGTATATGTATAAATAAATAAATAAATATTAATATTCACCGAAGAATTCGATGTGTTTCTGTTAATAGTTTAGACCTTGGCAGTTCGGGTAAGGTTTATAGTCGACAGGTGGATTGGTGGTTGCTTTCGAATGAAAGAAGCACCTGGTGTACGTTAGCTTGAATGGATAGACGTAGGGAATACTTCTGGATTGAGACTAGCTCAGGATCAGGACTGGGTCAATACTTAGTCACGTCACTCAGTGACGTTACGACGCTAGTGACGGTGAGGAACGTCAGTTTTATAGTGTTTATTTTATGAATGTTTGTATGAGCATTTAAAAATAACTCTGTAATTAAAAATATAATACTAACTATGTGCGCGTGTTTTAAGCGAGAGAAATCGTAACAAAACTTAATGATTCGCCAGGAATGCGTGCAATTTGCACTCGAAACGGGCATTTATCGGGTTATGCACCTGTCGAAACGTTGTGTTACGAAATCCGATAAAGTAACGAAGCGTATCGCATTAATTACACTTATTTGCACTAATTAAACCATTTTAGCGGGAGATAGCCCTGGACTCGCATGGCCAAACTCAAACACATTCTTCCTTTGTACGATTGCGTCGAGTAGGTAGTATGCACACATATTTATATGGCGCTATGCGCACACAAACTGCCGATTGACATGGATTTATGTAGTACAAAATTTGCATTACGTGCAATACGATGTTTCCGTTGACACGCGAACGATGTACTGGATGGATGGATGGACGTCATTTACCTGTGCATGTTTACATATAACACGTACAACACAAGGCATTAAAAAATCCTCAACCCGTTGTTAGACAATAATTATGGTATTCATTAAAATATTGCGTAGTTACTTATTTTTAATGAGCGTGAATATGTCTTAAGTAACCTACATTATGCGCTTCACCGGACAAATTACCCTGTCTTAAACCGATGTTGTTATTGAATGCTTTAATTATAATATGTTAATTATCATTTGCTTCTGGTTGAATTCAGTTTGGGTCTATACATGTTATTAATATTAATTCAATATCGATCACTACCGATATTCAAATGTAGGATAACATTGGGGAAAGCGTGTTAGCCTTTAGCCATGCGGATACAATCTAGATGATATCTGAATTGGATGCGATTATTATAGTCTCCATTAATTAGTCTGACGTGTGCTGTCAACACGATGTACCTCGATGATGGTGCCGATACGGCACAGACTACCCCACACAGACTCCACCTTATGGAGCAATTTCAATAATTCTCAGTTACCAGCTCACCACACAGGGGGGCGTTCTTTTACACACCACTTGGGTATTTGTAACCTATACCTTTTTATACAACAACAGTGTAACTATGTTTTCTTTTCTAGTATAATTGTTCGTAGACATGCAGGTTTATTTTAATGTATGAGGGCGCAACTGACTGAAATGAGTACCTAGTTGCGCACTCATAACTGAATTAGTAGGGGAGCGTGGTGTAGGTTCTGACCGTGATTTTTCGTAAATGTTCCATCTAGTAGATACGTTATCTGTGTGATACGAGCAAATTAAGCCGCATGTGTTTGCCTTCCACCTATCAACAACAAACGTTCACTTTTATGTGAAAGGTCTTCATTATGTTGCGGCGCTTTGGTAGTTACGAACCACCCCACACACACAACTATAGTGTCGTTTATTGATTAACATCAAAGAACCAAGTTAGTTGAGCAACTATGCCGCGTACGCCTCTGCGAAAATTTGCTCGCAAGCGAAACTCATATAGGTAAGTGCTGTTAACTAAACATATTAGAAATTAGTTGCGTTACTTACCCTAATCGACCTGAACGCTAAGTTTCACTATCACTTTGATGACTCGAAAATGTTTTGCTTGCCGCTGTAAAATTAAATTTCAACTTTACATGACCGCTGTACATGATTGTATATGGGTTCCTTAACACTTTCGGTGCCGGGAGCCCCGTATCCAGTACAAAATGAACACACATACGTGTTCTTGGCAGTGAATGTGTTAATCAGCAAACTAAAAATAGATTAATTGGGATTAATGTACACACACTGATTGGATTTGTTTTAGACTCAACACATGTGCCCCTTTAAATAATTATTTGGTCGTAACGTAACACATTCAGACTATTCAAAATCGCTCTGTAGCGTCAATATAGGCTTTGCGTAATCTGAGATCTTATAAGTTAATTTCTCATCGGAAGCAATGCGATGCCTATGAAAGCTGTTTATTTCACGGATTTACAAAACGCCAGCCGAATCAATTATTCTGGTTCCCGTGTCAGTGGAGTTAAAACCGTTACACACGGCGTCAAGCTGAAGTATTTCAATTTCGGAGTGCCGTTTAAACTAATACCTACCTATCACACACGCAACACGACGGAGTTAACTTTGACATCACTCGGTTCATCACGAGTTTAAATTGAATTGGTTATATACACTTTACTTCCACACGTGTTGCGCGAAATTAAATAAAGGGTAGCACAGCCGTCAACGTTCGCCCAACTTTACGATTCGATTGTATTGTAATAAAATGAACAACATAGTATGATATTACTGCTCTTTTTGGAAGCGCTCGTAAAACGTATCAATCTTTCTTGTACCGATCATTTGTAAAGCGGAAAAAAACTATTATGAATAGAGGTGAGGTAATGGCAAAGGCGAAAGATTGCGTGTGTCTCTTGCACGCCATTTTGTTCAGTAATTCAATAGTGGGGTAAAAGATAAAAGCGAAAAAGATAAAAAGGGGTGGTTTAATGGAATTAAACAGCGGGAGGGGGCGCGGTCGGACGGTGCTGTAAGCCGGACTTAGAGGAATGTCTTTGTTGGGCTTGCTTGTAGGTATTACATTATCTTATTCCGCTAGCAGCGATGGAGGGTTTCAGCGGTTTGTTCTTAGAACTAATATTGCAATAGCTGTACCACTTTATTTGCTTGCGTAACATATATGCGTGAGTTTAATTAATGACTGGCTTACTTTAATCTTCGGATTGTAATTGCTTGCACCTGTATGATGATGACGGTCCACGTGTAATACGTTTATTTTATTTTTTGTTATAGAGGTAGATATAAACCTATATAGTATAGGTACTGTGTGCGATAGTATAGTACCCATGTAATGTTTTATTGTCAATGACAAAATATAATAAACGCGATCATCGAATACTGCCAATGTCTTCAGACAAACAAACCTAAGCTAGAGTTCAAAACTCAAAGCATATTTTTTGAAATAAATTATATAATTAATATTTAAAAAAATGTTCTATATTTGTGGGCAACATTAGAGCCAGCAGTAGCAATGTTTTACGAGACGCGACGCGCCGACGGCGGGTAAGATTAGTAGGTCGATTAGCGCGCGACGAAGAGACGCTCCACTTGTCGATGCCGATCGACGGATCAATTTATGAGCTTCAGGGTTGCCAGTAATTTATTAAAATAGAAAACTGTTTATATAGATTTGACCATTTGACCAATGTTTTATTACATCTTAGGTTCGGAAGAATAACCAGTCGCTTTTTGGTGAAGGAAAATATCGTGATGAAACCGGACTAAACCCAATAATGCCTAGTTTACCCTCTGGGTAGGAAAGTTAGATGGCAGTCGCTCTCGTAAAAACTAGTGCCTACATCAATTCTTGGGATTAGCTGCTAAGCTGACCCCAGGCTCCCATGAGCCAAGGCAAAAAGCCAGGTCAACGCGAGGATGATGATATTGAGGTTCGAAAATGTAAGACAAGGCTAGCGGCTCGATTCGGGAAATGAATAGATATGAAATAGTAAAGATATGTGACCGCAACCGCTAATATATGTAAACAACATGTATGTTAACTATGTTTATGATAAAGCACGTTGAGAGGAGCACACAAATACGTTTGATTTAGCTTGTAAAGGATTTGTATGCAAAAGGCAAATATAAACCTACAAGGGTCGTGTCGGGGGTGTAATCCGACGTTTCTGAAGCCCGGCGAGGGCACCGGTGTCTTAAACGTTGTAGGTATTGTTGCGTAGTAAGCAAATATAGGTATAGTGTATACCTAAAGTTATTACGAAATTTGGGAATTAAACAAGTATACTTTAAGGGCCGGCACAGACGGACTGCAACCCGACTGCAACTTGTATGGGAACTGCACGCCCGTATATATCAGCCCTAACATAAGAATGCGTATCTCGTTAAGAATTAGTAGAGAGAGAATTAGAAAAATATTAGGTATATTTATTACTTCAAAATTATACTAATAAATTATCGTACGTATTCGATTTTCAATATCAAATTATGCCTTCAAACAGATACTTAAAGTTTTCTGATACCCCAAATGAATTATTTGCCTAAAACTTAAGACGGTTGAAAGGACGGTAGAACAGATGGTTGAACATACGACACAGTCGTTTTTATAAGGCTTCGATCTTGTTTTTTCAAAATCTAGTGACGGATATATTATGGAGACAGCATTCATATCATATACAGGACAATAATTACAGTACCACCTAAAGTACGGCTGGTAAGGTGGAGGTTTTTCAGTAGAAAATAGCTTAGTTCGGGGCAAAGTCTACTTTTAGTAGATATTTAACTTTTGCTTACCACAATATAAAATAAACCAGTCATGCGCAGTCAAACCATCCAGCACACCCTAAGACCAGCCATACTCAACATTTTTTTTATCAGGGCCACAAAGACGGTTTTGCATTGTAGCCCCGGGCCACAAGATGAATTTGCTTAAAGGTGATTGGATGGCGAGGGTCTTTACCAGGATCACCTGGCGGGCCACCTAAAAAAGCTCTAGGGCCGCAGGTTGAGTACTTATCGCTTCACCATCCGTTTGAGTTACCTAAAGGCATTTTTTCTGTTTCGCAAATAAATTGTTAAGATGGAGATGGCATATTGTAAAGATAGAGATACCTAGCTGTAGCCGAAGACAAACGAATATTTCCGAGGCGAGGCGTTTGATATAAAGCACAGATCAGTAATTGTAATTCGTATTGCGGAGACATAAGCTCATTAGCGATGGGGCATTGTCGCGAAGGTTCATTAATTTACGCTAATTGACGGGGAACTATAGCGATTAGTCTTAATTGCTGGTATACCAAATTATCCGAGCTGTAGACCCTTGAGGGTCTGAATGCGAGTAGCAGGTGCTTAGACAGTAATAGTGTATAAATTGATATGTGCAGTGTTTTATAAGTAATAAACGGTGGTGGGTGTCTAGTTGTAATTGATTGCCTGTATAGTTATTGTTTATTACCCACTTGTAATACTTCGAATTGATTTAGTGCTAACTTCAATTAGTATAGGCTTTATTTATTACAAACTAATATTGCTATTAGAATGACTTTAGTTTGTTTTTCTGTTTGTCAATTTATCACCCTTATATTAGGAGTACTGACTACATGCTGATTTAGATGAAATGGATCTTACATATAAATGTATGTAGGTATAAAGTTAGTAAATGAATAAATAGTTACATTTTAACTTTCCGTGTTGTTTGAGAGGGGGCTAACGCAAAGTTGTAGTTTTTATGTTAAATTCACTCGGAAACTAGACTATATTTGCGAGAGACTCTAAGAAATACTTTAAAAAGTTCCAATTGTATATCGTTACCCTGCATACCATATCAGTATAATTTTAGTATAAAATAGCTAATGATATAGCAGAGGGATTTGACTAGAAAAATTTAAAACGGAAGTATTATATATCTAATTTTAGAGATATTGAGGTAAAACGGCAAAACCCTTTACATTACACCTTTGAATTTCTTCGCTAAATGTCTGCAGGTTTCCTCACGATGTTTTTCCTTCACCGAAAAGTTAGTGGTAAATATTAAATGCTATTGGACGTAAGTTCCACATGAAACTAGGAAACTAGATGAACCGGTTTTTTACGACACCACCTGACGATTTAACGCAACACTTGTTCCTACAAACGTCACAGGTAAAATTACCGAAAAGTAATCTGATCCCCCTTTAATGATGCGTCAAACGCATTATTGCCTTAACCACTCCCCCAACTCGAATCTGTCGTGCCTGTTACCGGAAATTTCGTTATCTGCGTTGCAAAGTTTGTGTTTTTCGAGGAGGTTGAAAACTGTATTGCTTAAGGCGCATAGTTTCGTAAAATACCTACGTCTTTATTAGGGCCCTAACAAGGTTCTTAAAGGGATCTAGAATGCATTATAATTAATGCTGGTATATTAGTAATAATTTGTAAAACTATTTTAAAGCCATAAAAATATTACTCATTTACACCACACTACCAGACTGATTTACATTTTAAAAACTAAATGGGGTACTACATATTTCATTTTACGAATAATATTTAAGTATAAAATTTCGTGTGAGCTGGCTCCACTTCAATTGAAGCCGTTTCAATTGGTACTAGTCGCATTAAGGATTCAGCCGCTTTTTTAAACAAATAGGAAGTACCCTGTTTATCTAGTATCACTAGTATCGGATGTTATGCAATATGCAATTATGCATGTCGGCCCTTGGTACGCCCATTTTTTGACTAATAAAATAGCAAGCACGTTGAACGGGTTAAACGTCAAGGTCATTAAAGATACAAGTGGCCTTAAAGTTCTTGTAATTTCTATACATCAAATGGGATAATGTCGTTCCGAGTTAGTCGCGTGCCGACCCTGCGTGCACCTGTCGCGGCCGCTCGTTGGTCGGCGCGCCAACATCTGCCGGCGCGCGTGCACTTTTTTACTCTCTTTTTATGGCCCTCTTAATTGCGACCCAGACAAGCTATCTGGCGTTAAAGTCACCTAGCTACTGGCTATCTATTGTTTTTATATGTAATTATTTTGTTTACACTATGGGGGGTTAATTTAGGTACACACCAAAAACATATTCATTTTACGTAGGTATATTTAATTCGATGCCGCGAACCCGTAAACAACTGTAATGGCCTTTAACTTAATTTAAGCCCATTACTTTTTGAATAATATGTATATTTAATATCGCTAACTAAATGCGTGCCTTTATAAAGCCACAGTTACTTATATGATCTTATAAAATCAAACCAAAAAATATTAAGTAAAACATAGTAAAACATAATCGAAACAATTTCCAAGCTTCTTCAAGGAATAATTAATCAATCCTCTAAAGTTTTTGCCTAACTGAAACTTGGATATTACCTTTTAGTTTGGAACAAAAGGTGTACTTAATGCTAACAGTATTCAGTCTGTACTATGTAAAAGGCTATGGAATATTAATTACCATTTTTTTTATGTGTATAAGAGAACATGTGTTCTAATATAGCTAATAAAGATAAGCTTTATTAGTAGTTACTATTTATTCTCTTTTGATTTATTAACTCTGAAATAGCTCGAGGAATTTATTAATTAAAATCTTAATTTTGTATTTAAAATCATGATAAGATATTTAACATATTAAACAAAAGTAAGGTTTTCTTTATATCTATCCTCGTCCTTATATAATAATTTCATTAGTAACGTTGTTTTTACGTGTTTTCATAACCTACTCCATTTCATACGTTTTGAGAAAATAAAATAAGTACTAATAAGTATGTTAAAAACAAATAAATTTTTAACCTCGTAGGGATACATTTAAATAACTGAATGAAAGTTGTTACTTGTTGTTTGTATCATTATGTTTCTTTTTTTACAGGTAAGTTGGCTGCATTTTTCAACAGATAATAAGGTACCTATTTATTGTAACGTGGCTTAAGCCTTTTTCTTTGCGCTGGCAATAAAATTTATTGAAACAGAACTTTATTAATTGATAAACATTCGTCATATTTCACTAGGGCGCCGGTACGTAATAATAAATAAAAGCGCGTAATATTGCGTGCAAATATTTTTCACGACGACTAAATTTTTTATGATTTATCCAAATTCAGACAGAAGTCACAATATTCCGGCACGTTGCGTCACTGACGAGGTGAATTTAATATTCGACGGGCTGTTATGGGTGGTGGGGAACAGAGAGGGTGACTTTTGAAGAAAAATGCCAAATTTCTCTCACGAATCTCCTGTATCAATCATTGTCTTTTTTGTGTTATCCTGATTATAGCTACATAGATAGAGTCCGTACTGGTTTAACATAAAATAATAATCTAAAACTAAACCTATCTAAAAAATATAAATACCTAAATTGAACCCGGCATGGCCGTCAGAATGGGTTTTAGTTTCTTAATTGTACATATTGTAAAATGTATCCTTTATGAGATAAATAAAATGGACACATATTTTAAATAGGATTACATTAAAAATACCTAAATTCAGTTGTTATATTTTGTAAGTACTTAGTAATTCTATTAATGTATTTTTTATTTTATTTTACTTTGTTATAACTGAAATAAAGTTTCTTCATAAAATAATCTTATCAAAATTGCCAACTATAATTATTTAGCGCGATTCTCAAAATATAAAATCAAAAGGTATCAGTACCACTCCATTATAAATTATAAATAACATTTGTGCTCTTCCCCTTACTCTCGCCTAACTGTAATTCATTTTCTTAATTGCACGATTCAAGTTAATCTCGGTAAGCAATTTAACTTCGCCTACTTAAAAAAGCATTTAATATTGTTACAAAATGTAAATAGGTACCTATTATATACGCCATTTTTAATTTAAAATTATTTATTGCATCCTAAAATTGACAATTACTATCGATTAGTCGAGCCCCAAATTAAATTAAAGCAGGGGGTGGCTTTTATTAAGGTTAAAGGACGAATAATCGCGTTAATCTCTGAACCTAACTAAACGGAAGAGTGTGAAACTACATTCCGAACGTACGGAATAGCCAATATCGGAAATTGAATAAAGAACAAACTGACGTTCGGAAATTAGCTCCAAGAGTTGTGAATTCGAGATCATGACCGGAATTGCGTCAAACGGAGTTTCTGGGAAGCCGGTGTAAACTCGGCGCAGCAGCGCCCGTATTTAGCTTAGCGGCAGGTAGCGTACATACTTAATTATGAGCTAACTAATTACGCCAAGCGGTGCCGCTTACCGCCGCCCGATATCCGATATTGAACTTTAGCGGTTTTAATTATGGATAATTTAAAACGTGTGCGTGTATCGATTACGAAACCGCTGTTATCGTCAATGCATTTATAACACTAGGTTGAAAAAAAAAATTAGGTATTTATGTACTCAAAAGTAATGAAAACTACACTTTGTATTACAGTAAAACCTGGATAATTACAATCTCAAGGGACCGGCAACTTTTTGTCAATTAACCAGGTTTTTCATTTAAGCAGGTCGTGCCAATGAATTAACGAGGTTCAAAAAATCGTTGTGTCAATTATAGAGGTTTTCATTAATAGAGGTTGCGTTCTGACAAATTTCTTTTATGGAGGTCCAAATAACCTGTGAAAGTAGATTTACAAGCTTACGTTCTGGATTTTTGGTCTATATATTATATAACTTCCACTTTTACACTACCTACATTAGTTAATTACTACTTTATTTTCTTATTAATCATATGGGTTGTAAAAAATCCTTGAATTGTAGAAGAAAGTTTCATTGGAATGTAAAAGGCATACTAACTTTGTTTTTGATTTAATCAAAACTATTTCGCCTACTACAGGCTGTGATAGATACCCAATAAATAAATGGAATTATTGATGAAGTATTAAAATAAAATGATCACTATTAAAATATTGTTTCCGTTCTCTACAACTATATTATTTCAATTACAGAGGTAGTAAGTAAGACTCGTTTCAATAATAGAGGTAATAAGAAGAGCTAAAACAACAGATATTTTTAGCACAGTGTCATTATAGAGGTCTTAGTTGCGATGTGGTCAATTGCAGAGGCAAAATTACGAAAAGCACTAAAATCTAAATTGCAATTATAGAGGTTCCAAAATTTCAATTATAGAGGCCTTTTAGTCTCAACTCTCAAGGGACCGGGACCGGACCTTTGGTTGCAATTATTGAGGTTTCCCATTTCTCCAGGTGCCAATTAACCAGGTTTCACTGTAATATGGATTCTATTATAAAATGTATCAGAGATTGTCAGAGGTTGCTAAGTTGTATAACTAAGGGGTAAAACTTTTCTTCTACATTAACTTTTCAATTGAATTCATCATTCGAGTAAATAAATGGCTTCATCGAGCACAGGAAACTTTCACTATTTATAGACGCTCCGATTTCGAAATAGAGGAAATTCTGTCATTTATGTAGCTATTACAGTACCATCGATAAGTACCGAGTCTATTTCCATGAGCGCGACAGATTGCCAACTTTCTTGGAACCGAGCGCCATGCGACATCGAGTCTAAAGTCGAATATCGAATATACGCGGTAGAAAAGAATCGATTTCAAATACATCAGATCGTTTTTTATACAACATGTGAGCTGGATTGCCGTCCATAACGTCTTGATGTCGCCCATCTGTCGCCCCGAAATCGAGTTCGGAAACCTTTTTAACCGACTTTTTAGTGAGCGGGGTACGTAGTGTAAATTGACATGGGTCCATCGATGGATCTACGCAGCTGCTTTGAGTTTTGGGCGCAAGAATAAGTAACGTGATTTTTCTGTAAAAAGTAATTTAATCTAGGCAAGTCACATGAGGAACAGATGAGAACCCTTATATTATAAGCCCGATCGTTTGAATAAGTTGGTTTATGAGATGAGCTACTTATAAGAACCATTTAAGGGGTTTTGATCTAGAATGACACTTACGCTTAATAGATAATCGAAGTGTGCAAAAGGGAAACCATCTCGTGTATGAACATTTCATTATAGCGAAAGAGGCAGACTACAAATGAAAAAACGGGGCCACTATGGAGGTTCATAGCGCCCGGTAGCGGCCGCTTGAACGTACGAAAACTTAAGGTTAGCGGACTAGAAAAGACAAACGGCTGTATTCAAAAGATTCGGTTGGTACATATCTTGGAATATACTGTTACAAAAATAAACTAATTTACCCAATTACTCACACGTTATTTTTAAATTCAATACTTCCAATGACTCTTGATATTATCATTTCGCCGATCTTGGTCGCACTTTTAATATTTAACAGACAGGCAATCTTGTACATTCTAGACCTGTGGGTTTACATTGTTAATGAAATACCTTTTAAGTACGTTCCTTTGAAATAATTGTATGTCAAAAACTTTTTTTTTCAAACAGAATATTTTTTATTTCTTGTTCAATGTACTTACAATAATCACGTTAAATACTTACTTCGTGTTTGCAAATTAGATTTATTTCTGTGGACTTAAATGAATGTGAATAAATTTTATAATTTTACACAAGACTTATTTTAAGTTATTTTATGTGTGTAGTCGTTTTGTTTGCCTTTGATTGGGATTTTTATTATTGTTTAAATTACTGTATTTGGATTTAAGGTTATTTTTGTATTATTTAACTTTGTAGTCGTTAAGATGCAGGCTCCCACCCGTGTGCGGTGTCCCCATTGCCCTAATTCTCCGCGCACATTTACTGAACATGGCCTGAAAGTGCATATTGGGCACATACACAAAGATGTGCCCCGAACGACGCTCTCTCCCTCCCCCTCCCCCTCAGTTGCGGTGCAGCAGCAGCGGCGCGTGCTCTCGGACGACAGTGGTAGAACCTCGTGTTTTGAAGACCTGGCCACTTTTAGGAAGTCGGTGCGGGTATTGCGTCACATCCCTAGAGGAGCTCGGAACCTTGCTGCGGGCAAGTTGTGCGATGTGATCGATAGATGCATCGATACCAATGGTGTGTCTGAGTGGTTCGAGTTACTGTCATTTGCCTATTCCGCATTGAAAGCGCCAGAAGCAGCCGGTCCGGGTAACTTGACCACAAAAGTGAAGCGTAACATCGCATCGGTGGGGCTCATCGATACTTTGGGCGTCGAGGCCGAGTCGGTGGCTCTGAGGCCGCACTCGGTCCTGAGAACTATCGAGTCGAAAGTCTTCGAGGGCGATCTTAGGGGTGCAGTCAGGGTTTTGATGTCGGACGATTCTGTGGCACCGTCGAGCCCTGAAACCCTTGCCAACTTGCAGTTAAAGCACCCTGCCCCATCCCGGCCGTTGTTGTTCCCACCTGAACCAGACAGCTCCTGCCCACCTCTCACAGTCAGGCCGGAGGAGGTTGCACAGGCTCTAGGCTCCTTTAACAGTGCTTCGGCAGCGGGCTTAGATGGTATTCGCCCATCACATCTAAAGGAGCTTACTTCTGGTTCTGCTGGCGATAATGGGCTTCGGTTGCTGGAGTGCTTGACCAGGCTATGTAACTTCCTCCTTAGTGGTCAATTAAACCCCTTGGTCTGTCCATATGTATACGGTGCGTCCCTATGCGCGCTGTCGAAAAAGGATGGCGGTTTAAGGCCAATCGCTGTCGGCAGCGTGTTCCGCCGTTTGACTGCCAAGCTTGGTTGTAATGCTGTGAGAGACGAAATGGCTTCCTATTTGCAACCGTGCCAACTGGGATTTGGTACCAAACTGGGTTGTGAGGCTGCCATTCACGCCGTTCGAGCCTTCGCGCTCGACCCAAATAACGCGGATTGCATCATAATTAAGCTTGACATTAAGAATGCTTTCAACTCTCTGGAACGCGACACTCTTCTTGCAGAGGTTCGGGAGAAAGCCCCAGCTCTTTACCCTTTCTTGTACCAGTCCTATTCGTCTCCTTCCAAACTCTTCTTTAACGGGTCCCTTATTCCATCCCAGGTCGGTGCTCAGCAGGGGGACCCGCTTGGACCCCTTATCTTCAGCCTGGCTATTCAAAAAGTCATATCTAGATCTCGATCCCCTTTGAACGTGTGGTACCTCGACGACGGCACTCTGGGGGGTAGGCCGGAGGAGGTCGAACAGGACCTGCTTGCGCTCCTTCCACTTTTTCGGGAGCTGGGGCTCGAAGTGAACTCTAGTAAATGTGAGTTTTTTCCTTGCAGTGCCAACTCACAACCTTCCTTCTCTTTGTTTTGTGCCCTACTCCCTGGCCTCAAGGAGTTATCTACCCAGAATTTTAACCTTTTGGGTTCCCCGATGTTCCCCGCAGCTATACCTGAAGCCTTCAAGGTGAGAGAGCAGCTTCTTAGGTCCGCTGGCGAGAGGCTGAAAAAGCTCTCGGCTCATGTGGCACTTACTTTGTTAAGGTCCTGTTTTGCCGTTCCCAAGGTGATGTACTTTCTGCGTACTGTACCTGCCTGGCTGCACCCCGGCCACATGGACTCGTTCGACCTGGTGGTGAAGGAATGTGCTGAGGGTGTGCTGAATGTCTCTCTGAATTCAAACCAGTGGGACTTGGCTTCGTTGCCTATACGGAGTGGCGGTATTGGCATACGGCGCGTGCGGGATGTGTGCCTTCCGGCTTTCCTGGCGTCGGCGGCGGGGGCCGTGGACCTTGTCACTAAGATTTTATCGTTAGATGGTGGCAAGGCAGAAATACCTTTCGCTTCCGATGCGTTGTCGGCCTGGGAGGCTCTCAACCCGGGTGCGTCAGTGCCTGAACAGCCGTTCCGTCAGCGCTTGTGGGACGAGGTCGGGATTAAGCGTCTGTTTGACTGTCTTTTAGGCAAAGCTTCTGGTGCGGATAGAGCCAGACTGAACGCGGCTTTGGCGCCAGAATCTGGGGCTTGGTTGCACGCCCTTCCCTCCCCGAACTTAGGCACCCTGCTCGACAATGACTCGTTGCGGGTGGCCGTTGCTCTTCGTCTGGGTTGCGATGTTTGTCAACCACATCTATGCATCTGCGGGTCCATGGTGGAGAGCAACGGGCACCACGCTTTGAGCTGTTGCCGATGCGCGGGGAGGTTTCCACGCCACCACGCGTTGAACGACATTGTTCGAAGGGCGCTGGTGTCAGCCAACGTCCCGTGTGTGCTGGAGCCGCCGGGCCTTAGTCGGTCAGATGGCAAAAGGCCGGACGGTTTGACTCTGGTGCCGTGGGAGAAAGGAAAGTGCCTTTTGTGGGACGCCACCTGCGTCAGCACATTTGCCGCCACGCACCTTGGCCGCACTGTGCGGTCGGCAGGTGCAGCCGCTGAGCAGGCGGCGTCCCTAAAAAGGGACAAGTACTCGGGGCTAACGAACTACTTGTTCGTCCCCTTGGCTGTGGAGACTTCTGGGTGTTGGTGCGCGGAGGCGAAAACTTTTCTCGGGGAGCTGGGGCGTCGCCTGCAGCAGAGGGGTCTCGACCCCCGCTCCGGATCGTTCCTAGCGCAGAGGTTGTCCATCGCGGTTCAACGCGGTAACGCAGCAAGTGTGATGGGCACCTTTGCGCCGGGGGCGATGCGGGGTGGGTTATTTGATTAGTTTTTATAGGTTAGTTTGGGTTTAGTTGTAATTTATAGTTTTAGAGTTTACTGATAGTTTATTTCTTAGTTCTTAAGTGAAATTGACATTAATGTAATTCTCGCTTATTAATTAAATGTAAAGTGTAATATTTTTATAAATAAATGCCAAAACATATTCCAAATAAATAGGCTTACAATAATGGATAAAACATTGAAGAACCTACCTGTTGAAAAGTTTATTACGCCTTTGATTTACTTGCGGTATTTTCCTTACAAATTGAAGCGAACCTTCAAAGGCCCACGCCATTTTAGTGACGGAAGTAGTGTCATAGGGTGCAAATTTTGGTATCGGATGAATTCACTTGGCACAGATGTAATATACGTAAAGCTAAGCTAATACAGCCCGGTAGCCAAACGTTTGGCTTAGCTTTACGTATATTATGTCTGTGCCAAGTGAATTCATCCGATACCAAAATTTGCACGTCCCATACATTGGCTGACACTACTTCCGTCAGTATTTGATTGGTTTCAAAACAAAAGCTTATCAACGCGTCTATATTTTGGAAAATGGACTTATTAAAACTCCTTTCAGAACCTTATGTCTTTACGACTTTATGATTTCCATCTTTGTTCAACTGGGTTCACCCGGATTGGATTTTCCATACTCTATTATATACTTTTGAGTTACGCGAATATAAAAATTATTAAATTATTCGATCCGCGAGACAGTTTACTATGAACTGAGACAAGTAACTAATTAAAACTGCTATAAAAACTTGCCTTCCTCACCCTCTTTAATAGGATTTGCCTTTGAAGCTTTTATGAGCTGTTTTGGGTTTGTTTAACATAACTTGATAACATAATAGAGGTTCTCAATTCAAATTTTTTAATTATTTTTGATGCTGGTTACCTCAGAACTCCGAACTTAGATAGAGATTGGTCCTATTTTGTCTAGTTCTGATGATGACCATGGGGAGTCGAGGAAACTTCTCAAATCTTATAGGCATACATATAGTGATTTTTGTATTTTTATCAACAAATCGAGTATTTATATTTAAAAAAAAGTGACATTTGCTTAAGTGGAACTACCGATGAACACCAGAACAAAACAACGACATGTATATAACTATGTAATTGACTAAACGTTTGGTGATACGTCTTCTTTGTTAACTTTGTTCAGCAAGTTATCCACGAGCAATTGAGCGAACTCCGCAAATCTTATAAGCATACTTATATCGATTTTTTTAATCATGGATTTGCATTTGGTGAAATAGAGCTGCTCCCGAAGACCAAAGTGGAACTCTTCCACGACAAGTAAGGTAAACGTACTAGTGCTCGACATGCTAATGCCCGATAGATGACACCTTGCTGTCACCTCTATTGACAATGACTTAAGTTTCAAAATGACATGTAGGTACTGGGACCGCGTCGAGCACCAGTACCTACGTTTACCTTACTTATATTACGTCTTGGGGTTAATTATAATTTAAAAGATGTAATTGTCTTTCGGTAGATGTCGCTATACGCCACCCCAAAGGCGTGTTTACATAAAGAATGGAATGGAAAGATTTGCGATGTCCTGGTAGGCTTCCGTAGCTCAATTGGTTAAGAGCAACACACGGATTGTGGAGGATGCGGGTTCAAGTCCTGCCGGAAGCGTAAATTTTTCCATTTTTTCCTTTAATACAAAATTTGGAATATCGCTCGCAGACGTATCTGCTTGATAAAAAATTGATTTAATTATAATTGTTATGAGATGCACTATAGTCGTCAATATTTTTTATTGCATTTCAAACTGCTTTGTGAAGTCGTTTTTTTTCGATTAAAGATTATTACACTTAGATGGTGGTTTGATAAAAAGCTTATGTCATCAAAGCTCTATAGACAAATAACTCTATAGGGCGTGAAACCTCTGCCTTGCGGAGTGACAAATATTTACTTGGCTTTGCTTCAATTAACTTTCGTACTTCTTAAATACATGAGAGTAATAAAACCGGATTAACTAAACGTTACGCAAACGGTAATTGGTAAACTTACATATAAGGCTACCCAGACTCGTGGGATCCTAGCCTGCAAATATTAGTAGAACTCCTAATTCGAATTAATTCCGCGAGTTTATAAATATTCATATCCCAAGTTTGTGAACTCAGTTACTGGAATTATAAAGTGAAAGATTATTTAACTTTGCTTTTTGATCTGCTATCTTAAAGTACTCACCACACAAATGCTATTGTGGTCCGCTGCTGGGCATATTGTTACAAAGTTAAATAAATTTACTCTAGACGTGTAGGTGTAGGTAGTGAGATTTTCCCTATTTACGCCAATATTGTGTATGTAACAAAACTATTCGTAATTTCATTGGTGGTTAGGCTTCCGTTTCACATACTAGTTCGCTTGTGGCAAAGTACAGTCAGCAAAACCAGTAACTATAATGCGGTCGTCTGTTAAAATATTTTGGTAATAGTAGAAGTTATTTTCCAAATTTCAATTTCCGTTACTGGTAATTTTTTGTGAACATTGTACATACGTTAAAGTTGATACTAGACAAAAAATAACGATAGACTTGGTTATTATTTATACATACATAGTAGATAAATGCATTAAATTTACGACTATCGTTTGGTTTATATATGCCAAAGGTGAAGTAAAATTGTTTAGGTGCAGTTTACGTCCAGTAACGACCACATTTGTTACGATATTATGAAGAACTGTCTGTTGCAGTGATAAACGAGTAATTTATTATATCCTTTCTTATATTTATTATACATCGTATATTCATTATTTTACACCTGTAAAGCAGCAACGATGGAATTTAATGTGTTTTAATTAATTGCTATTTAAATGACTGAGTATCAGAATATTGGTAAGGCTGAATACTGCTCTACTAGTACTATTCAGACGTCTTCATATTCACACAAATATACTGATTACTAAAATTATAGACTCTGATTTAACAGTAATGCGAATTTAATTCACCATGACAACGGACACCATGGCCTAAGCTGCTTGAAATGCGCCGGGCGTTTTTCAAGGCATCATGCTATCAATGATGTAATCCGCAGGGCTCTGGTGTCGGCCAACGTCCCTTGCGTTTTGGAGCCTCCAGGGTTGTGCCGCACAGATGGCAAGAGACCTGACGGTCTGACATTGGTTCCATGGCAGAAGGGACGGTGCCTCCTGTGGGATGCAACGTGCGTCAGTACGTTTGCGCCGTCCCACTTGAATCTCACGGTGAGGTCTGCTGGCTCAGCCGTGGAGTATGCGGCTAAAATGAAGCATGTTAAGTACTCTGCCCTGGAGCCAATGTACGACTTTGTGCCAGTTGCAGTCGAGACTGCGGGACCTTGGGCTTTGGAGGCCAAGGAATTCGCATGGGGTTTGGGCCGGCGGCTGAGGGACAGGGGGTGTGACCCTCGGTCCCGATCGTACCTGGTTCAACAAATCTCATTGGCCATTCAACGTGGTAATGCTGCCAGTGTGATGGGGACTTTTGAACCAGGTACGATTAGTGACAATTGTTTTGTTTAAAAATGACGAAGCCTGGTGCGGACATCATCATTGGTTTGTTTTAGACGAAGCATGTTGCGGATTTGCATTTGTGGCCACCTGACGAAGCCTGCGTTGTGGATATAAAAAAAAAATTATACTGTAATCATATATGTTGTGAAATAAATAAATCTAAAAGGTATTCATAATATGGAAAATGCCGTAAATTCCTTAGGATGTATTTGCAATAAGCCTTCTTAAAGAGAAGTATTACAAGTCCCACGTCTACCTCCTACGTCCACAATTATATTTATTCTCTTATGATTAAGGTATAAATAAATTTTCCGGTATAAATAAGGTAGGATTAGGAAGCCAAGCCAATCCAAAAAAATGGTTGGATGATCAGGTAATAAAAATATTTATGTAAAAGCTTTAGCACCAAGGAGAAGTTTTTGGACGTATTATTCCGGTTGCCTCAGTATGAATTTACGCGAGCAGCCGTAAAAAGTTACGGTCAAACTTAAATGCGTCCTTGTTACGTCAGTTTTCAACTAATATAACTACGAGCCCATTAAGGAAATGGTTCGCGGGAAGTTAAGCACATTTTGTGGCATATTTTTAAGCACTAAAAACGTCCTAAATTTGTTAAATCCGTAAAATAGATAGTTGCATAAAGTTTTTTACGTAATAGGGATTGTTAATATTAATTATATTTCGTACTTAAACCTACTTAAGTTTATTACCGTATGGAATTCCTAAAAAAAAAAAGAGTAAATATGTTTAAAGGGAACATTAATTCTGATCCTACCTATTCAATTGGATACATTCATGAAGCTATATAAACTGCAAAAGCCCATTTACGAGTATATCGCTGCTATCAATAACAACACAATGCGTAGTTAAGTATTCCACACAGTTATTGGTGGAATAATCGCATAATAATGCTATCTGTCTGTGCTAGTAGGTTACCTATGTTTCCAATTGGGTCTGAAAGCGTATTCAGAATCGAAAATTCAATACAAACTCTGTCTGAGCTATATAAAGGGGAATGCTAGGATAATACGATACCGATATTGTTTTAATGCATCGAGAATAGGACCTAAGGATAGGCGTACATTATGCTTACCTAGCTGAACAAGTATAATAAAGCGACATCTATTATCAGTAGGTACATCGATGTTGCTTTAAGTTTTAATTGTCAAAGATTAGGAGTGTGTCGTAGTTCTTCTGAAATATGACTTTTAGGTATAACTGGTAGTGTCACAAATTACTTGTAAGTATTTACAATAGTACTTAAAGCCTTAGTTAAGTAGTATACGCTACAAATTTATGTAAATAGGTAATTTAGGTTTGTCTTTGGTTACAATTAGTATTTTTCTAAAAAGGACTTTACTATGAATGTTGGTATCTAATGGTAGGGTACGGTGGTGTTAAAAGTTCTGTAGTAATGTGGCCTTCCGCCATACACGCGTACGTAAAACTTGAATTTATTTTATATTAGCACGAGGTATTGCCTTAGGTTGCCATTACCGCCTTGATTCTTATTCCTTACGTGAACATATAATAGGATACGTAACACTAAAGGCGACAAGGCGGCGATAGGACAGTAGCACTACCATTTATATCTCATACAATCGCCTTTGTGTTTATTGTACTAACATAATAGTAGCATTATCCACTTTCAGCGCATAGGTGAGCTATACACCGTGTTCTCACACGTACTATGTCGAAACTGAGAGACGTTTTCACAGAACGTACTTGTATTCATTCGTTTGCCGCTGTTGTTTGTAAACGTTGCTTACTCGCAATCCGGTTAGAGATTGTGCTATTTGCAGTTTATGTGATATCGATTGTTTTCACGTTTTAAATTTTAAGCCGAGCCAAAAAACGCAAAATTTTATAAAATAAGACCAGTGTGCAGTATAAATCCAAATATATTTTTGAAAAGTAGTAAAGTAAAACTATTTATTATATTTTGTTAACCATGAACACTTTTAAACATGACCAGTTGGTTGTTATCATCTTGCAGGTTAAATTGTATTTTTAAAAATTATGCTTTAGAGGTCATCATCATCATCATTTCAGCCTATATACGTCCCACTGCTGGGCACATGCCTCCTCTCATACGCGAGAGGGCTTGGGCTATAGTCCCCACGCTAGCCCAATGCGGTGCGGTATGTAATGTATGGAAGACATAATTACGCATAAACTATTGAGTTTACGCATTTATAAACCCTCCATTATTGAGTGCAGAGTTTATATTTTCTAATTAGTCTATTGGAATGTCATGCATGGGTAATATGCGTATCGTATTCACTATTCAATCAATGTACTTTAGGCTGAGAAACATAACAATACTTTGTGAATTAGCTTCCCAGTACTTACTTACAGGTAATAAGTACATTTCATTATACCTTGAGGCTAAATTTGCATCGAATATCGTAAAGATGTTCAAAGTTAAAAACAGGTGTAACGTGAGAAACAGCTCAAACAGCTGTAATCGCATCTGCTTAAGACACCACTTCGGATAAGTTCTAGATTATATTTAAAAAACAAAACCAACTCTGTTTCTGATGCGAAATAACTTATTATCAAACAACAAAAACAAAAAATAACATATGTTGTACATTATTGAGTCTAAAATTATTATGGAATTGTATAATGACCGAAGTTACTATGTAACCGTATAGGCAAAATACTTTTCCAAGTCATATTTCTACACGACACGTTTACAGAGCTTTGTTGTTACATTGCACTAAAGGTCAAGACGTGCTCACATGTTGTTAAAGTAACCTCACATTAAAATGTTTTTTCATCGCATTTCACAATGATTTAAAATTCACACGCGTTTCTGCTGTATTCATATTTAGTCTAAACACTCTCTCTTCTTCCTCGCGTTATCCCGGCATTTTGCCACGGCTCATTTAGTCTAAACACTATCCCCCTTATTCATAAACGTCTACTGAAGTTGACAAGCCGATAATAATCGTTTGTCCCTTTCCATCATACCAATACGTCGGAAAGGGACAAACGCTTATTATCGGCTTGTCAACTTTAGTATACGTTTATGAATAAGGGGGTATAACTGTAACATTTAGTTTATGATTTATATCGATACTTTGTCGACACCGCCGCTTGGCAGCACTAGTGCGCCCGCTTCCCACGGCCCTAATGAGCCATGTTGTGTAGAGTAGGGATGAGGGGGAGGCTTTTTAAGAATAGATTACTAATTGATTCCGTTCCTGTTTTATTACCTACATAACATTTCTTTCCAAGAAAAAATTATATGTTTTGAAATACTCTTGGGTAGGATTGATAATCTATGATATCTACATTGATAAATTGATGAAGTTTTATCAACATACCTAATTATTATTAAAATAATAAATATAAGATACCTTTATTCCTAAGTCATTTAGTTGTAGGTACCATCACGCTCAGCAATTGTTGCGCCATTTAGGGTCCTAGCTAAATTGGTGAAACTTACGCTATAGAATTTCCAATTTAGCAAGAACCCTAAATGGCATAACAATCCCGTGTGGTGACTGTACATAGATACCTACTTTATGATATTTAAGAAATGTTACTTTTAAAACTTTGTTTGTTTCGTTTAATGTGTATTTATGTACAAAGATACGTTAATCCCACATTGACCTAAGAGAAGACACAAACAATTATAATCAAATGGGTCATCTAAGATGTTGACCGTCGTTATCGGCATCTCCAGCGCGGCAGGGCAACGACCTCCCCCCTACCACGTGACGTCACAGATGCACTATCGCTGAACTGTCGCCAGTTTACAGCGGAAGCGGGAAAGTCTTGCGTGTGCAGAACTTATATTGAACTTTGGCACCCATTGTTGCTATTATTTGAGCGAGAACATTGGTACAGTCAACGTCAGATATATTAAAGCGAATAACGTGTTCACAAATATTTAAACGCAGTTCTATTAACAATGTCTTCGAATGCGTCTAGATATAGTTTGAGTAACCTGGTATATTAGACGAGTGTACGAGTAGACATTGCATTTAGACGAGTGTACGAGTAGACATTGCATTTAGTTAAAATATACTGCGATACATGTAAGAAAGCATGTCTTCTGTAAACTACATAACGCGAGGTAAAGAACATCTATTAAGACGAAACAGGAGCTGAGTTTTAAATATTTTAGGTAAATATACCCGTCTCGCTAACGGAAGCGGCACCTAAAAGTAGTGCGATAAGGACAAGGCGAAAAATCCTGCGTAAAAATCTCAAAAATCGAGGTTTCGTACTCCTCTGTTTCCTCCTCCAAAACTTAACCAATCGTAACCAAATTTGGAAATCTAAATGATTATGAAATTATCTGTGTCGGACCGTTTTGCTTTTTTGGCTAATTGATATCAGTTTTGAATGCCACGCCTCTCATTGCGGCATAGTCAATTAGGCCATTTTGGCCATTTTTGAAGGGCTCTAGCGCCTTAAAAAACAAAAATATCAAAAAAAGCAAAACGGTCCAACACAGATATTGACAATATTAATCTGTGTTGAAAAAATCATTGCTCTAGCTTCAAAAACCACGGAGGAAAACGAGGAGTACTTTTGTATGGAGAAATGACCACTCCCGTTGGCTCTTAAAGCTTGATTTGCTTCGCGTTTTCGGGACGGTCATCCATTTCAAAACCGACTGCGTCTTAGGAATGCGTTGCAAATACTGCGTACGTGGCGAATGTGCCACCATTCTTGACGGATAGTAGGGGAGACCGAGGTGAGTTGTGACAGAGGAGAGTTGGGACATCGTTGATTTTTTGGAATCTATTAACTAAAAACAAGGTCGCAATAGCGCGCGTTTGTTAGTTCAAGTTACGAGCCAACAAACGCACCCTTGCGAGCTCGCTAACAGTCATTAGATTCCAAAAAATCGACAATGTCACAACTCTCCTCTGTCACAACTCACCTCGGTCTCCCCTACTCTTGGATAATACTCGTAACCATTTGTTTATAAAACTATAGTAAGGCAACTTTCCACCTTATAACAATGAGTAAAATTTACTGTATTTTTGTAAAATCTCTGTAATATTTGGCTTTGATACCCTTTTCCACCCGTTTTGTGCTATTTTTGCCTGTGCGTTTTGCCAACTAACACGAAATACCTAAAATACAAGTATTAAGTTACTTAGTTTATATTGATGTAAAATATGTTAGAGCCAGTTACAATTTTTGCTTACAAGATCTTTTATTTTATGTTTACTTTTCTAAACCATAATTGTACATTTATAATACTTATTTAAGTAACTGTTGAACCGTATTATGATTGTTTTAATTTTTGGATATTTTTCAATGAAATACATTTTATCTTATCTTATCTAACTTTGACCAGGTTCATCTAATTCAAATGGATAGCTTTCTGAAAGTTAAGTATTTTTTTTTCTGCTAAAAGTTTCTTGAAAAGGTACCTACTGGAAGGTGTATTTTACAATTAAGTCTCATTTTAGAGACTTTCTAGATTATGCAGGGATGCCTAATAAGTGGATCTTCAATGTAGACTTGTTATTTAAACTTGTGTATCTGTACACAAGTAAATAAATCTCTGGATTTATTTTGTTAATTATAATTAAATTAAAACACGGTACAACTCGAGTTTGTCGTTCAATATATTTTGGAAGATTGCCGTTGGCTGCTGTCGGTGGACGTTGTATACTCATCCGTTCGTCGCCAATCTTCGAATTTCGGAAATTTGTTAAGTACTTTTTAAGTTATATATATTTTAAGGTATGTACTTTGATAACATACCAAATGATAAAAATTCATAACTTTAAGCGCTTATTAGATTATTTACTATGTATAAATAACGTAGGGATTTAACTTATCATCGCACTTAGCAACAGATTTTTGAATTGCAAGCTTTTCCGTTTCAGTAAATTTGGTCTGTGCACCCGGGTTTTTGATATGTTGCCTTTATACTTATTGTATAAAGTTTTATACAAAATATTGTATGCTTTCGATACGGCACGAATAGATTTTGTGCCCGCCACTATATTTGCGAGTGCATCATTGAGTTGTTCTTCGTGGTATTTTTTGTAGTCTCGTTACCCGATATTTTTTCATCTCTGGCGTTGAGTCTATAAAAAAATTGCATATTTATTTATTGTAGTATTAATACCCCGGTGGCCTGGTGGCCTCACGCACGTATAATTAAAAATCTAAAGCAAAGCTGCAGGATAAAATATACCCAAATTCTACCCAGAAAGTTAAGTCCATACAATAGAAACGGGTAAAAGAATGTTTGAAATCAAATGAGCAGTTCCGGGGATCAACTCCTACATACAAACTTATAATTTTACAACCTCTACCTCTTCCATTGACTCAAACGATACCTATTTATTATATAACTATTTAAAAAAATAGATTAAAAAATCGTAAGTTGCCAATATAATTCATGGTGTTACTTTAATCTTTTGATCAATTTCACCACGTATAAGCGATCAAAGACCGGGGTGTCTTTGATCGCTGGATCCATGGATTCACCGGCTACATGCGCATGTGTAACTTGTCGAATTCCGGTATTTTTTATAAACTCACGAATAAACACTGATTAACCTAAGACACAATAAAATTACATGTTTAGTACATTTGGTACAAATACACCAATAAAACGAAGAAGAAAAGCGTACCCGCCATTATTATTTTTTCTAGACGAAATAATAATATTACACTCGCATCCGATTACTACGCGGTGAGGCAACTATCAGTGTTGCCAATAAAGAAAAAATAACTGCAAAGGTATTTTTCAACTCGTTAAAACAAGCACTTTAGTAGCGGAGGGAAGTCGTTATCAAAGTCGACCCGCAAATCAAAGTAACCCCGGTTTACGGTACAATTAAAACTCCATCTTGTTACGTCGGTGCAATGTCTTACAAAAACTCCATACAATAATAGTAGGCAACAAAGAGTTTAGAAAGTGTAATGACGGATGCAGTCGTTTTTTGAGATCGCGCGATGACGAAACTTGTTTCGGTTTGTTGCTCGCTTTTGACGTAGACCCACAGAATAAATGATAATACTAGGTACAGAAGGTTCACTCTCTAACAAAACGCGTCTATTACGACAGATATGACCACCAGGTGGTGCAAGCGCGAGAAGGCGTCCGTTCCGTAGCGGTGCGCGGCAAGACACCAAAATTGGTGTGGGTCGCATGTACTTGTAGCGACGCGACGAAATCGCGGAGTGAGCTACGCCTGGTAGAGGAGACGTTCTAAGATAGTACACTTGCTGTTTGTACTTAGGGGAAAGGGGGACTATACCAGATAGCGGGTAAAACCAGATAGACGAAGAGAGCAGACGAAGGATGCCAGTAAACATGCAAAGATTGCAAAGTCGTCGGACTGTCCTTCCTTTAACGGTGTGTCGCAGAAATAGAAAAATAAAGGTGAATGTTCTAATTTTAAATTGTGTGTTCGTAAATAAAATTTACTCTTGTCGTTATTTACGAGTAATTTCCTTTAGTCTTTTTTCTTTAGATGCTTGTGTTTCTGGATAAAGTTTAGCAGATAATTTGTAACTCTATGTGTATCTTGTGAACTATCTCCATAAAGTTCTTTACGACTGTTCAAGAGTGCACTTCATCTGGTGCTACATCTTGGCGTCTTGATTTGTATGACCAACACTACGTAGGTACGTGCTTGATATCTGTGGAATAGACGTAATACTATATTATTATCTTAGTCTTATTGTCTATTGTTTTATAAAGTGTGGTTATTATACACATACATACCTACATATTATTACTAATGTCTTAGGCTGATAAGTATCGGTAGAAATTATCTGAAATGGACACACTTAAATTACATACTACCAGACATCGGATTATAGAAGGCAAAATTAAATCACAGTTCATACATCGGTAAACTCAATTATTGATGTTTTTCCCCCGACTTACTTAGATACATATTGTTACTAGAAATCTATGATTTTAATGACCAATCATGTCAATTAGGTGATAGAAAATACATTTGTTTTGTGATTGATTAAATCATACCCATTCCTTTTAGTCTTTTTCCGTATCGACTACGTACATTAAGTGTCTGTAAAAGTAACTTGTTACGAGTAATGTACGGAACCCTTGGAACACGAGTCCGACTCGCACTTGACCGCTTTTTTTGGGCTCTAGCATTTCATTAACTTTTTAAATACCTACATATAGCCAAAATCATAAATGCAATCAAACATCTTGACCATAATCTTGACCTACATTTAGCAACAAACTGATTTAATTCCGAACTAAATACGAGTATAAGGTCAGAATATAGAAAAGATATGAATAATGAATAATGTAAGCGTAGAGTAACGTAATTCGACTAGTTTGTGTGCAATATTGAAAGCTATCCAAAGCTCACGTAAAAAAAACCGGGCAAGTGCGAGTCGGACTCGCGCACGAAGGGTTCCGTACCATAATGCAAAAAAAAAACGAAAAAAAAGCAAAAAAAAAACGGTCACCCATCCAAGTACTGACCACTCCCGACGTTGCTTAACTTTGGTCAAAAATCACGTTTGTTGTATGGGAGCCCCATTTAAATCTTTCTTTTATTCTGTTTTTAGTATTTGTTGTTACAGCGGCAACAGAAATACATCATCTGTGAAAATTTCAACTGTCTAGCTATCACGGGTCGTGAGATACAGCCTGGTGACAGACGGACGGACGGACGGACGGACGGACAGCGAAGTCTTAGTAATAGGGTCCCGTTTTACCCTTTGGGTACGGAACCCTAAAAAGAGACTGTACTTACTGTCGCTACCACCTTCTTTTTGCTATCTGTCTTCTTTATTAATACTTTTTATCTGACCATGAACTGAATATGCTTTAACAACCAAGTTAGTATCTTATTTACGCGCTTATTTTGTGGTGAATAACGATTACTAATTAATTAGGTAGTAACCGTGAAATTATATTCCTTCAAGGTATAAATTCGAGCTAATGAACTGGGTAATGATCGTTACTAGTTATTTTAGACCTATTTATTTGGGGCGTTAATTCTCATAGTGGTCGTTTTCAAAATTGACAGTACCCATGCTATCGTGACACCTAGCAATTTCAGAATATGAAATCTGAAAGATTATTTTAGTGTAATTACCTTCAGTTTGCTCGAAATGTTTGGCTTATAATAAGTATAAGTTTAATTAGAACAAAAAAAAAATTCGCTAAATACATCTTATACACGTGATACTGAATTTCAGATGTTCTTATTTCATAACAAAAGCGGATGATGATACAGTTACGTAATCACTATAAAACTTCTATGGGCGTGACAAGGCCAAAATCAACCCCTTTATCTTACCATGCCGTGCCTTCACACAATCTCCAACTTTGTATGCCAAAGTCCATCTTTTCAGGTATACCTAAAGTCAGAAGTTAACGAGCGTGGAAACGGTAGCCAGTTTGAAGCTCTAGCGATTACGCGAACCGACGATCTGGTCACGAAAATCTCTTTTACTCTAACGGTACGGACACGAGTGACACGACTAATAACCGTAGCACTTATGGCCTTGAGATAAGATACACAATTGTATGAACCATGAGGTGCATTAGGTACGAACGCACGCGGTATACGACTGTTGTGAGCACTAAAGTAATTTGGTCACGAGGGCAATTGAAGGTATAGCTGCAATCTCCATACAAACAAAACGTTTTGGCGGTATACTGAACGAAATCTAGTATTTACTAATCAGTTATGTAGGCTAGAATTTTTTTTTGTTAATATAAGTTCTTCCTAATCTAAAGTATTCATTTGTGAATCGGTTCCGTTCCTAAGAAATTTGTTATAATGTTATTCAATGAAATCATTTTCAATTTTACTTTTTGTTAAATCCCGTTTCCAAGCAAACAAAGAAAACTTTGCCTGTCTATAAATTTCTTAGTAATCTATAAATAAACAACACACTTGAATAATATTTAGTGCCCAGTACGGCTACCACCAGTTTTGACATTGACATAACGTTCACGTTTACGTAACTTACTTTCTATGCATCTCGCTCGTACTCGCATATGCGAGCAATAGTGCAAGCGAGATGTACAGAAAGTAAATTACGTAGACGTGAGCGTTATGTCAATGTTAAAACTGATGGTAGAGGCTCTGAAGAATTATATAGAGAATACTACAGGTTCTTTTCCTAAACATACCTGACCAACATTTACGATAGAATTAAAAGCCTTTATATTGTATCTATAATTATTGTATGGAAAGTGGACTTATGGATGGACTGGAGCTCAAACCAAGTACTTTTAACGTAGGTGGTTAGATGTCTATTAGGCCGTGACGTAGAAAAGGGGTGTTTTTAAAATGCTCTTACCTTTACTATTCCTATTGGTTCGACCATTTCGTAGTAAAAAATATATGTGTTGGACGAAGTGAATCTTTTTTTAAACTTAGAATTAAGACATGCCCTACAGACATGTACATAATTGGTTAGTAAACAGCAAACCTAGTATTTAGTAGCATTTTGACATCGTAATTTCGTAGCACAGCGGCCATACCTCTTTTACCACACATAATTTCCAGGCAGAGGTATTTACACTAAAGTATATCGCCTCCTCTCTGAATGTATTTAGTAACGTTTGAGGAGAGATATACTGTATTTATGTAAGTAGCGTCACTGGCGTCATTATTTATTAACACAAAGCCTTCAGGCTTTCAGATTTGGGAACGTTAACGTTACTGGCAAGCCAAACTTACTCTGATGGCTTTCCTGCGGTAGCAATAGGGGTAAATTCGCTTAACACCCGTGACTAGCGACTTAATTGTTCTTTGTCGTGATAATGACTGATGACTTTCTCTCGATGTCTTTGTTTGAGGTTGACAGTGACGCGAAAATGTAATCATGGCTCCGCGCCATGCCGTATTGTTGGCGCTTCAAAATGAATAAACTAAAAGTGTTTACCCAAAATGTGAGGCTTGTGATGCGCTGTGACTAAGAAAACCTTTACTTTATTTTGCAACAAACTAAGCTGATTTTATGACTTTAAAATAAGGTTTGATAAGAGACATGAAACAAGAATTAAAAAATTATACCGGGATTTTTATCAGTGCAAAACTTAAATGAATATTCCTCTCCGTGATTTTCAGAAACATCGGTGCGGTCTGCCAATAGCTTAGCTAGTGTTACAATTGTTTGTGTTTGAAGCTCTCTGATGTGGTCGTATCCAAGGATTGTTTAAGACTCCGTCTATCAAGTTAACTGTTGAAGATCTTGCAAGTACGTCTCTCTCTATGCTTATGCTACGTGTAACCGTTATGCCGACCGGCGCTGTTTACGCTCCGCGAACGCCGGCAGATGCGTATACGTCTTCTAGGTTTGTTTATATTTTAGATATCTCCATAAACAGTGCAATCTGCACTTTCATCCTTTAAAATAAAGTAGAGATTAGCAAATTAAAAAAAAATATAGCGTTTCTTAGACTTATCAACATTTCATACACGACAAGGTGGGCCGAGTATGATATTCGTGACGTTGTCTTCCTAAATTGTACCACGTGTTTTCTAAATCCGGCGCCAGGAAAATTGTTTATTATCAAAACGATTTCTGGCGTGAATAAACTATTTAAACAGTGTTAAGTGAGCACTCTGAACGTACCCTTTGATATCCGTGGGAGTCGGCTTATGATTTATTATTTAACAGCTCGAGAATTTAATAAAAACTTACAATTTTAACTTTCGATACTATTTGAAAATTTCTATGCTCTGAATATTAGAAAATTTGGCAAAGTGTAGAAAAGGATGATGAAATTAACAAATGCACTAGATACTTGTCATTGCCTTTTTTAAACATAAATATCTGGGAGACTCGGAAAACATATAAAAACTCAAAAATGCGCGTTTTCCCAGAGATAAGACCTAGGTAGATTGATTTTTCGCCCCCATATTGCAGATTTCATCGAAATCGTTAGAACCGTTTCCGAGATCCCCGAAATATATATAAACAAGAATTGCTCGTTTAAAGGTATTAGATTTTACGAATGTACTATAATAATCTGCGTGTTATTTTGGGAAATTCGCGAATTATTTGACAGCAACATTCGGGTTAAAAAGCTTGTTCAACTAGGTAAATCGTCTCGAAGAATGGATAGATTAGTCAAAGAGGTAACGGGCCAGTGCAGCGACAAAAACTGTATCAATTAACTTTTTTCTACCACCTCACTCCAGGCCAGGCGAGTATTTCCAATCGCTGCGAGCGTTTCGTCTACCTCTCTTCTTGAAGATTTATTAATTGTCTAATTGAAAATTGCACCTTATTCCCTGCAGGATAAAGTTCTTATTTTCAAAAAAAGTGTAATATGAAATAAGAGGGTTAGAAAGTAATTGGTCGTTTTCGTCCGCGGGAAACGTCTTTAGTCGTGCGATTTGCTCTCGATGCGATGGCGATCGATTCGTTTTGCACGTTTTTTTCTGATTTAAATTGTATCGATGCTGGAGGCGATTAAAGCTTCTGCGCTTGTAGAGAAGAACGAAAATTAGTTACACGTTTATATTGAACTGTTTGGCTTCAATTTACGTAGATTATGACAGCGTTGAATCGTCACTGGGTTAACCTGTAGCAAATAATTTTATAGTTTCATAGTTTGACAGTAAATAGATAGCTATATTCTACTGATCTGTAAGACGGGTATTTGTTTTTTCCTAAGTTCATAACTTCGGAAAAAGACTTGAATTCATAATTGTAAGCATAACAATTTTTGACTTGTAAAAATTATTATTTTCAACTACATAATATACTTTATAAGTTTAGGTACAATATTAATCAACAATAAGATTTCATACAGACCTACAACAACAGACAACATAATTAAAAACATAATGTTACTAAATTTCCAGGACATTAATCGCCCTAATTAGGAATGTTTAGCGACATTTTAGCTGTCATCGAAAGAACAATGTAGTTTACAGTTCCCAACGCAGATGTTTAAAAAGAATCAACAGTTAACAACATCGTAAAAAAGTCGGACGTAAGCAGCCACCGTTGAAATTTTACAGTCTCTCTTGTTTCCTTTTCTTTTTTCTCCTATCTCGATACGCGGAGTTAAAAAAGAAACGGCAACCGGTACCAAGCGGGGAGAGATTTAATTCATTGCTTTACGGGGATGGACACACTCCTCGTGTTTACAAATATTCTCGCCAGCCAGTATGTCTTCATGATTTGATTTTAAAGCTTTCTAATTTTCAATTGGAAACATTTTTGTTGCCTACAGAAAATGTGTTTACAGATTCGCAATCGTATCATAACACTGTAATACGAACATTCTTATCGATTTCACATTAAAATCGAAGTTGGATAATCATGCGGACGTTTCAGAGAATCAACTTCTGGCATCAAAGCAGTATAGACGGAACTGCCATAACAACATATCAGTATCTACTTGCTAACTCTCGGATTTTATGAAGCCATTAAATTTAATAAGAGAGACATTGTAGCCGCATCTGTAACTCCACATTCAATCGAACTTTGTTACAAACTGTGAATAATATTTTAACTTTAAAATGTTTATGTTACGAAGTCACCACATAAACATTCGGAGCAAACGCAACACATGTTTCTAGGATATTTCATACCACATAAATAGCCACAGGCATTTTGTGCTATTGGGTATGCAATTATGAATACTTACACAACACCATACGTACATTTTTCAAGATGACTGACAACTTGTTAACGTAATTTACAATCCATATGTAACAAAAAAACATACGTCTGCTATTATTGATATTTGTGAGCGATACTAATATTGCTCGTGTACGACTGTACGCATATAGCTTTTAAATTCCTAAAGATTGTAGGCATTATTTCGGAAACACATTCCTTGCTTCTGGTTGCGATTTACCTACACCAAATGACCCCACGATAGCCTATAAAACTGATTGCCGAAAGATATGTATTCCGATTGATTCCCGATAAAATTAGTGGAAGCGACCAGCCCACACCCGTGGAGAATAAATCTGTCAATAGAGAGGCAAGGCGTGCGTAATTTGTTGATTCAAAAGCGCTGGGCGGGAATGCAGCCAATCGGTTCTCATCCAAAGGTGTTTTATATTCACCTAACCTATAAACGTCATTTCCTAAACCCCGACTTATTAAACTTGTAATGCATTAGACGCCAAATCCAAAACAAATGAAGTACAAGATATACTATATTATTCTTGATTCATGGCATCAGACCCTGACCGAATTTGGCGCAACATAATCTAAACTTAGATTGGTAACTTTGTATGTTTTATTTCTAAATAAATGCTTTCTGTTGCAGGTAAATACATTGAAATTTCTGGAGGCCAATGTCTACAAGTTTAAAATAGAATTGAGTAAGTTCGATGTACTAATTATAGAATCTAAAACATTAAACTTTAGCATTTATGATCTGATAAGAAAAACTCGAGCAGATTCAACTTGTTTTTTCGATTCATATTGTTTCTAAACTTTATCTTTCACGATTTTCGGAACAAGCTTTGTCTTGACATTTTCCCTTATTGATTTTTCCATAGAGACAAGTACAAGTCTTATATCATTTTTATTACTCCCTAGACGAGCAGTAACGTCTCGCATCGCTCTGTCCATTTTCCGACGGTGCTTGGTTATATTTTATTGGTGCGTTATTTTCCGCACAGTCTTACGTTAATCCCATCACGCTTGATTCTTTATTCAGGATCGAATAAACACAACCCCCCTGTATAGAAATTTGTTTGCAGGGGGGTCACCTCTCTCTGCAGCGGACTGTACATACAAAACATACGTACCTATGATTTTTCCGTTTTCTGAAAGAATCCCTTCTTTCTCTCAATTCTGCGGTGTGCAGTGCAGTGGTGTGACGTTAGACTACTTTTTTTAGGTTCTAGGTATGTATGTATGTACCTAAAAATTTTTTTCCAATTCTCGTCCCAAAGCTGTTATTGTCCTTATTGTGCAAAGTCATTCTCTCTGATTAGATTACCAACGTGAGTCAATTTCGGAAAAAGTATTTGTCACTAGAACGTAGGTCTCCAATTCAAATCATTTCTATAATTGGCTTATTATTATTTCATGATCTAAGCGAAACATTAATACAAAGGATAACTAGGATATCACAATCATGTTACAATACTGCATGTTATGCTGGCATTACGTTATTGTACTATGACAGAATTATGTTGTCACCCGATCTCGTGCTGGTCACGGCGGATGGCCGCGGCCGGCCACCGCAGCCGACGTCACTGGATACCCTACGTCCCCCGCGGAAGTTGCAGTGTTCGGTTGCATCGGCCTAAACCAAAGGGCTGTCTCCACCCGCTGGCTAGATTGGCTCGTGCCTGGTTTTGTAAGCTTGCTGATTGAAATTCTGATTGGATGTACGCCTGTTTTTATTCAGTTTCACTGCCCTTTTCGGACCATATAATATTTTATGCCGGCTGAAAAATACAGCAAAAACCTTTAAAGCAAAATGTGTAATTTATTAACTTTTAAAAATGGGAGGTATTTTTCATTTCTTGGAATCCATGGATCTAACAAGTAATGGATTTTATTTATATCATTTCTAGTATTTTTGCGTAAAATATCCTTAGTCCTTTTATTTGCTGTCTAAAATTCGTTTTCCTTTTTTTACTTTATGAACAGATACTTTTACCCCATACAATTTTGTGTTCGCGTTAGCGTTATAGGTATCGTCAGTTATCTCAGATCGTGGCTTACGTCGACGTTCTTAATGATTGTTGTTAGATTAATCTGTAAACTAGTTCAGCGGTTAGTTGCAGCTTGCACAACGGCGGTTCTCACGACATTGGATGGAATTACTGTTATTCTCTGCGGTGACTTCGCAAACGTAGAGCGTGAGCTCAGAATACTTGGACTATTAAAAGACACGGTTTTATTGCCTCGTATTTTTCAGTACCTTATCACTTTTGTAAATTATCTTCATTATTATTTTATGCGGTGAAATTTTCTAAATTAATGTTAAGTTTATTTTCCAATTCATAATTCGAAGAAGCGGAAAGGAGAACCGGTAATTTAGCTCTTACAATTTTCCATAAATTGTGTATTGATAAGAGAATATGTTTGTCTATGTCCTATTCGTTCAATGACGTGTAGGTAGTTCCGTAACGCTGGTATATTAAATGTAAAAATGTTTTGTTGAAAGTAGTTTTTGTATTACTTTGCTAGTAACTCATCCGCATATCCCTTCTACATATGTATGTTAATTAAACACCCTAACATACAGGTTAATACTACGGACTAAGATACATCTATCTTTTTTCGTAGAAAACAACCTTAGAGCGGTTTTGCAGTACGTAGAATCAATGAATGTACATATGGCTTACTTTCCTAAAGACGGCGTATTTGGTATCCTAGTGAACAAGCATCCTTAATAACACTAGAGCTTGTCAGTTTTCATATGCACTGGCTCTAGTTTGGTAAGTACCTACGGTCTAGTTGCACTAACAAGCCGCATTGTTGGTCCGGCTGATTACTCCGCCTCGCCCAAGGCCGCCTATTGTTCCTACGGATTCTTACACGCGATCTCGCCTCGACCGTAGATTATCTCAGCTAAAATGGCCTAACCTCATGCGAGATTCAATGTGATATCTTATTTAGAAAAGCATCCAGAATCCAGAGCTACTTATTACTTATATCCTAAAACTAGCGCGGTAATTAACGAGCTTGCAGCAATAACTAGTCTAATCTCAAAGGAGTTTGTTGTGATGTCTTGTTTAGAAACATCATACGTTCGTATAGTACCTACATTAGGTACTTATACTCTAACTTTACTAGCGTTAGAGGTTTCGGACGGGTTGGCAGCGTTAACTTAGTTTATTATGAACCTGTTCTGGGTAATCAGGTAATCTCGTTGTGAGCTTAACGACGCGACGTTAACTTTATTATGTATCATCACTATAATTATATGTTATCAATCATTGCGCTTTCCACTATTTTATTTTGATAGTTGTTCTTGGCTAACTCTGTAAACTAGACTTTCAATTTGATCAACTTCATATGCATATCAGATTACCGACTTATTTTTCTTCACTACACTTTATAAAACAAAGTCCCCCGCCGCGTCTGTCTGTTTGTATGTTTGTTCGCGATAAACTCTAAAACTACTGAACGGATTTTCATGCGGTTTTCACCTATCGATAGAGTTGATTCTTGAGGAAGGTTTAGGTGTATAATTTGTTAAACCTTGCGAGTTAAATATAAACTAGAAGCAAGCTCTCAGTGATTGATTATCGTTAAGTCTAAGATATATTTACGAAACTTATTAGTAAGCTTTACGGTGTACTGCCATCTCGCCGAAATATTTTTCGCCTAATTTCACTTCCCAACCAACTTATTGCAGTACTTTTAGTTGGCAAACCAATGCTTAACATATTATTATTTAGCATAATTTTTATTTGATCACAATTTTATTTAGCAGATATTTATTTTACCACGATTTATTTAGAAAAATAGTCACTAAGCAAATGTTTTATTATACCTAACTATTTATTGTTAAATAATGTTTGCCCAAATTGAAACTAGCTTTTTTTTAAGACCCGTAAAACGTAACTGTTCCCAGAGATAGGTAGGTTATGGTTATTTTTTTTATGACCCTAAAAACGAAACTGCTCCCAGAGATAGGTAGGTTAGGGTTAATTTTTTTTATGACCCGTAAAACGAAACAGAGGGGCTACCGCGAAAACCGAAATTCACAAATTGCGGGGATCTTTCTCTTTTACTCCAATGTAGGCGTAATTAGAGTGACAGAGAAAAATGCCCGCAATTTGCGAACTTCGATTTTCGCGGTTATAGCGTTGCTCCCAGAGATAGGTAGGTTAGGGTTATTTTTTTTTTTATGGCCCGTAAAGCGTAGACGTAGGTTATTCACAATATTAGGCGAAAAATAATTTATTCCTATCAATACATTCGACATAACAATAAAATACATTTTGAAACATGACCAACTAAATATTATGCCATACAATAATATTGTAAATAATCATTTGCGACATGTTATATATGCGAAACATTTGTTTGCCATCTGATAGTTTTGCCAAATGATACTATGGGAAAAATAGTTTGGGAAGTGATAATTTGCCACACAATTTTCGGACACATATTAGTAAACCAAGCTTTACTTACTAGGTGAGAGTTGTTTATTTGGCAAGGCGATGTACTGAACGTGGACGTAAATCAAGGATAAGCTAGGTCCGTCGCGTCAGCCAATAAAACAAACGAGTTTTCTGTGTTGACATTGACAAATAACTAGCCATAAAACTGAGCTTAGGTCTTAAACTTTGCCTGTAATAGTTAAACGATGGATATATTGGATTGGATATCATTCTCAATAACATATACCTAGACTTATGGCTTGTATCAGTTATCAGTATAATAAATATTCTTAGTCTTACTGCCCAATTTGTGCCTTTATATGCGTGAACAATTAGGTATCTCTTCTTTTTCTTCTTCTTCTTTAAATTTAAGAGTTCTGCTCTTGTCGGTGAAGCAATCTCCAAATCGTCCGGTCCTCTGCCAACTCCTTAGCCTTCTGGTATAACCTGAACCTTTTCTTTTATTTGGTTGTAATAATTTATTCTCGGTCTTCCTCTTCTTCTCTTTCCCTGTATTTTTCCTTCTATCTATAAATTAGGTATGGTAAGGCTCAATTATTTCACTGACTGACAACAGTTGAATTACCCATTCAAAATTAAAATAACAGTTATAAGATATTTCCAAGCAATTGTTACTGTACCAGCAATAAATTATGTCCAATTTTAGATACCGGTTTCCGAATTTAGAGATAATAGTATTATAAGCATTTGTCTCACGCACGGCGCGACGTCACCCGCCGGCCGGACGGACGGACGGACAGACGGACGGACCGTCTATTTGCATTCAGCGACGCGCGACCACCGGAAGTAGGGCGTGCCCCCAAACTGCTCACTTCCGGAGCTTTATTGCCAGGTACAACGGAACAACGGTAGTATTAATCAGAAATTTTAAGTTTCTTAGGCGAAACTGATTAATTTAGTCACACCTGGGTTTAGGATCACGCGCTAACAGTTTCAGATAAGGTCTTTGAGACAACTCTATTTGTTATTAATTGATTTAATATCAGGTCAGCGATCCATCCAAGTCCATATTCTACCTTATTATTGCACGGACATTTTACAAAACCAGACTTATCTACTATAACCGTGTTGTGTCACAGTCACAACACTCGCAACATTCATTGTAATAAAAACAGTAACGATGCGAGGAGAAAAATAATGAACAAAAGTCAATTGCTACAATTTGTTAAAACGTATATATTACCTAATGCATAATAGATTCAATAACTTGCTAATTATACTCGTAGTCTTGCATTTATCTTATTCGTAACACTCGTAACTCCAAAGCCGAAAGCGTCCGCAAAATCACTAACCAAAACTAATATTCGTAAAATATGTAACGTTAGTGTTCATGAATATTCTAAATAATGTTGAGGATGGCGGGGCTGAACGTCAAAGTGGGGCATCAACTAGTGCCCGGTTAAGCCGCGTACACACTGTCGCCTGTTGCGCAAGATGACATCCGAGCAGATTAGCATACACATAGTGATGTCACCTTCATGCTCTATGGATGGTTATCGATATCATTTTTTTGAAACTTTATACGTAACTGAGGCAGTATTATCATCAGAATAGTGATGGTATTCGACCGTGGCAACGTTATTGAGGTATGTGTAAAATGCGATAATAGCAGATTTTGATGGCTGCAATCCCCTTAAGTCTTTGATTGTAAAGAAGTAAATGCTTAAGAATTGTAAAGGATTTATTTCAATTAATTTTTTATACACATTAAGTTTGATAAATACAAACAAGTTTAAAGTGTAGGTATAAAGTTGATCGACTAAAACTACTTGAGACTAAAAGATTCTATTGAATAAGTAACAATCTGTTACAAAGCTTGTTATGTTTCAGAGACAATGACGTATTTATCCAGCGAATAGCAGCAATATATGTATTTACTAGCATAACTTAATATGTGGCGAGAATGCGATTTATTGACTTCGCCGGTCGCATCGTACTTTGTTGCGGATTTGAATAAAATAAGCATTAAATATGTGTCGTTATGATCCGACGCTGACGGGCTACATCACTTGTGTCTATACGAGTACTCATATATATTTTATGTGTATTAAATGTGAACTTTGTCATTTAACTTCTTGAATAATGCATTTTGATTTTTTAGGTAACAAATTTGAGTGAGAGATAAAGTTACACAAGCCAGTAAATGATATAGCACCAGGAATCTTCCTGGAACTATAATCGAACGAGCGAGCGAAGCGAAGCGAAGTTCTTACATTCGACTTTGAACACGCGGCTGGCTAGCGGCACGTCCCGGCATTTCGATGTTTTTAAGCTGAACTATCAGAAGATAGTTTGATACTCAAGAACTTAAGTAAATTTGTTCTAATATAAATTAAGTTGGGTAAACGTGTAGTCGAGGGCATTATATTTTAGTCATTAAATTATGAGCAGGCCCGATCAAGGGGTTATTGAGCTAGAAGAGCTTAGAACGCCAAAAAGCTGTTTGTGAGAGGTCTTGCTATTCTGGTCATTTTTTTGCAAGAAACATGGTCGAGTTTAGTATCAAATGAAAGTGCTCGACTTACACTTTTATAATATCGTTTTTAAATTTACCATTTTGAAATAATTAGCAAGGTAAAATAAAATAGAATAAACATAATATATGTATTTGACATTTGACAGGAAATATTTCGGCTTAGCACAGATACAGTTTATTTTAATCTCTATGGTGGTGACTTAAATCCAGGGGAGGGACAGCCATATACGAAGCCCTTTATTCGAAAAAAATAGCGCCATCTATATTACTTAACGCTAAACTTGTAAATATGGCGCTTCAAAATTGATGCAAAAAAGTAAATCTTGTCAGTAGAAAAAGGCGCGAAACTCAAATTTTCTATGATACCATATCCCTTACATTTTTTCTACTGACAAGATCTGCTTGGCCAACTATATTATACATACTATTCTTTGCTTAAATCTATCAGTTAAGGGCTCCACAGACCTTGCAATAAATCCACGCGATCTTTGATCCATTGCCGCCTATAGAGCGACATAAAAAGTAGAAATTAAATAAAATGGAACTCAAAAATGTCCATACTAAATTGCTGCCATGTGTAAGCATTTTACGTCAAAAATGTGACAGTTACGTAGAAAGTGCCCTCATTTATTTTCTATTATTTTATGTCGCACTATACGAGTACCTAAGTAGTGCAACAAAGTCAATCGTTATATAAGTTTTGGTTAACCGCGATTTCTCAGTTCGGGGCGAACTACTAGTAGAAAAGTATTGATGAAAGTGGAAAATTATCTTGTAGTTTTTGTAGTAGATTATTTTAAAGGCAATAAAGATGCGTTTTAATTTAAAAAATAGAATAGTACTAAGAATAAGAAGTTTAATAGATATTTATATTTTTAAGTAATTTTTGTACATAATAAAAAACTGTTTGATTAAAGATGATTTTTTGCCATTCTTTTAAACTAGTACCTATATAACTATAGTAAACTAATAATTTGTATATACATATTTATATAACAGGCAGGTATGTTTACAACTATCTTTAATAGTACATTTTCAAAGAATACACACACGTATCCATCCTCACAAGATCACGTCAAAAATATTATGTCAATGAATTCTCGCACGCTAAGCAAGCACTACACTGGCTTAATATTCGAGGTCACATGCGCATGATTCACCGGCGACGCTGCGATATGCGCGCGCGTATATGGTGCACTATACGTGATTGTTCTACGTGATCACCATGCTAGCGCAATGAGGAAGTAGGTTTTTCTATAGCCCGTACGTGAGCTGACAACTTGCTTTTGAGAGTGACCTAGTGGAATTTGACACCTGGGTTTTTTTCACTGGGTTTTATTAGGATTTTTAGAAAATATTTTGCCTTCCTAACATAACATCATTTATTGTAAATAGGTGTACAATCCGCATTGGGCTAGCGTGGGGATTAAAGCCCAAACCCTCACGCGCATGAGAGGAGGCCTGTGTCCAGCAGTGGGACGTATATAGACTGAAATTATTATTATTAGGTGTACAATACGATATATACAAAGTAAGATCGAGTCTCTAACCATGTACATCAAGTTAACTTTTGCAAATAATCCTTGCAGATACAGACATCAAAGACTGGTATTACTCATAGTCGCTTTCCAACGTTATTCCAGATATTTGTCGTTAATAAAAAAATGTCCGATTCAAAGTTTAATATTGTTTGTCATAGATATTTTTAGGAAATAATCCGGTCAGTACCTACCTATTTTGATGGGTTTGCGGTACATTTTGGTCGCAGCACGACGACACGGGAAGTAATAAACGCCTTGGTACGCGTCGTTTGGTATCCAAAGTACGGTCTGGCTGCGACGAATTCATTCTCATTAAATTCCTGGACATTGGGATTACATGTGAATTCGGTATTTGAATTCCTAATATCTAATTGTCGGCGGTAGAATTCCGAAAATCGTTTGAAATATTTTCGCGAAAGTAGTTTGTCTCTTGTTGATGATTCTGTGCAACTGCAATAGTTAACGTGAACCAATTTTTTTTTATTATTATTGGAAGCACCATCATTATAAACTGCAAATAGTAGCCATATCCTAAAACGTATACCTACATTAATATTATTAATGATTCTCAATATGGTCAATATGTATTAACGTGATTGAACAAGTATTGGCTCCAATTAATGGTAAATGGCCCACAATATAGGTAGTTAGTAGTCAAGCGGACCCCAGGCTCCCTTGAGCCGTGGCAACATGCCGGGACAACGCGAAGATGGCCCACAATATAGTCAGTTCCAGTCTTCCAGTGATCATAGCTAGTTGAGTCGACAGTCTCTGACGGGATATCATTCGTATCTAATTGTGTCCACGATGACAGAGTTATATGTTGATGATTATAGACACCCAGCGATAGGTATCGCTATTATTGGCAGGTGCCAAGGTCCGATATTTTTAGGATTTTGACGTAATCTTACTCAAAATTGTTCAATTTACTTAACCTTATTCTTAGTTATTTATTGAAAAGAGATTTCAATGCAGCAACAAATGTATTTATTTCATTCTAACACGATTATTAATAATTACGTTTATGGTATTTGCTATTTATAACGCGAAAGCAGTAAATTTTCAAAAAATTAACTAAGTTCTTGCCGACGGTATGTCCTAATTAAATTTTCTACACGTACTTGTAATGACGAAATATTTCACAAGCCAGTCTCATTAGTAGCTATTTTGAGTTAGAGTGAACGTTTTATTAGGCTCTAGGTACTTAACCGTCCATGCGAAATTGGTAAGTACCCTGATATACCGGCTTTTCAAAGCCGTCTATTCTGGATCTAGAACATTAAGTGAATAATTTTGACAGTCATAAATATTGCTATATATCTCCACCATATTTCTACACGCATAACACATAGTATATTTGTTAATATAGTTAACAAAGGACCAACATTCGATGCGAGAGGTATAATAAGCAAATTTAAGATTATTCATGCTATATAGTTTTAAAAACAGTTGCCACGTGATATTTTGTCAAACATCGAGGTTATCCATCTATTTTTCTAATAATAGTTTAATTAATAAGGTGGCGAGGTGATGACTGCTCGTTACAGTTTTCCTTGACAGATAATATATTGTCACTAACCGCTCAACGCTCAACCACCTTTACTTATCTTATATTATTCGTAATGTCTTCCAAAAAGATGTTAGCGTTAAATCATTTCTACAGCGTTTGATGTTGTTTTAACAGATCATATTTATGAGATCCTAAGTACATAATCATAACGCCAGATTGTCTCAATAGCTTTAACCTGTGTTAATATTCAAATAGCCTGGAAAACTCTAATTCTTAATGCGGCGCACTGCCCTGAAACAAATTCAGCCAATTTTGCTAACGCGATCCGTTCTGCGACTGCCGCCAATTTTATCTTCGTAAATAATTTAGACTATCCGCATTCTACTATATACGTTTGTACCTACGTTCGTACGTTCTATATAATATATATATTTACTACACATATATTACACTTTCAAGCCTACGTGTTTTCAGACTTTTTACAAAAATTGGACGTAAAATAACATTGACTCATGAATTTTTATTTAAAATAAACTGCCACAAATATTTCAGTGATTCATAGATGGATGGCACGTCGTTTGGGATGATAGGGTCGAGACAGAGTGAATAAATGGTTTTTTGTTTTAATTTGAACCCTTTAAAACTTTAGAATGTTGTGTATTGGCAAGTGGACGGACAGGGGTAAAAAAGCAAAATCCTTGATTAAAGTTACCGCTACGTTGAACCGTTGACTCGTCGGCGGGGTCAGATACGCGACAAAACTTTTTGGTTTCATCGCCATTGCTATTTATTGCTCTTTTATTGGATATAGTGCGAGGAAATGTTTCCACGACAATTATTTTGCTGAGTTCGATGTCAGATCTGATCGCACAAATAGGTACATATATAAATCATATAGTTTTAGATACGACATAAGATAGGAATGTTTTTAAAATTATACATTTAGCCCAGTATATTGTAATGTGAAGAGTATATTATAATTAAATTATGTGAAACGTTTTTGCTATATTTCCTTATTAACTTTCAATTCCTCGTTATATTTAAAAATAAAAATGTAGTCATGACGTTCTTTCATCAAAATAATTGTATATATTTGTAAAAGTTTTTCGTAGCATCATACTCCCATTAGCGTCATTCGGACGCTGGCCATCCGTCGCGGCGTGTAAACACACCGACGTGCCGCTGACACGTGCTGGCCCTGGATTCTTGTCGCTTGCCAAGCTAAGGCGAGCATTCAACTCTTGTGAACCAGTGAACCTTTAATCACAGCAACCGTAAGAAGTTTATGTGATCCGCCCTCACGCTCTACACTAGTTTTCCACTGGCGAACGCTCGCTTGCGGTCGGAACGCTATGAATAAAAGCCGTGAATGGGCTTGTACGTCGTTTCCATAAAACGACCTATATATATTAGAATTTCTTTGGCACTTACGCTGTATTTGGTTAGTAAACTAGCGTTGCAGTTTTGTGCACTGCGCACTGATTTATTAGTCGTACCAAGCATTTATTCATTGTTCCGTGTAAATGACGTTACACATTTTTTTCGAAATCGGATTTATTGCTCGTGCAATAAATCTTCTGATCTAATACTATATGTTTGGATCTCTGTGACATCTATGATGAAATAGTTCTCACAATAATTCTGAGAGTGGAAATGTTATATCCTCTAGCCCCCAGAGGCCTATAAGGGCTATAAGGTCATTTAATTTCATTTATTTATTCTCTCTCTCCATGCTGAGGTCTCTCAACATGCATGGTCTCTCAATCCATGCTGTTTTGAATCTATAATTTGACAAATAACAATTGTAGTGAGGGTATGGTTGTCAACAAATACTCAGTTGCGATTATTAATTGAGTTAGTAAAGTAAGTTTTTATACAATATCATCACTTTTTATCTACCATGTTTTAAACTTAGCCTTAAATTCCAATCTTTTACAAGTTAAAAATACTTACCTATTGGTGATAATTATAAGTCATAGTCATTCATAGGATACCTTACCTACAATGTATTTTACGTAAATGTACATATTATAAGCTGTCAGAACTGTACATTTTCAAGTGCTTTAAACAGAACATGTAATTACGTAAATGTAGTCAGACGTTGTCAAAGCCTTCCAGGGTCGTCACCCGCGACCGCTTTTCAATACATACCCCTAGCACAACCCTATATTGATTATATCATCCCTTTCCGATGCTGTCACCTTTTACCCCGGCCGCCCCTTTTTTGCGTATCACCGTTAGAGTAGAAAGGGCCCGATTTCAATGGTTACACGGAACGGAACATTTATCATGCCGCGGTAATGAATTATCGGAAAATTTCCAATAAGCCCGCCAGAAAAGCGATGGATTTGTGGACGGATTGAATGAGAATAACTTTTGCGGTGATGTATTGTTTTCGTTTAAGTCGTTTTATTACATACTTTCTATATCCTGTACATACATACAGGGCCGGATTAAGCATGTCGGGGCCCCAAGGCAGTGCGAGGCTCGGGGCCCCCTACAGTCAATTCTGCACATAGCATACAAGCATGCAGTACAGGGAAATAAGTTTGCGTTTTTAATTTCAATCTTCAGGCGTCGGCCGAGCCGATCCAAATCGAACAATGTCTTTTTCGTTCTTATTGCGTGGACATAAAGCTTTATTCTATCGGTTTTTGCCGATTTCGCGTCGCGCCAAGTGTGAGGAGAGCCCTTTAGGCTTAAGGCCAATTTCCAGTAGAATACCAAAGATGAGCTTCAGCGTCACTTTCCTATCAACCCCTAATGGCAAATTTTAAGCGAGGCTAAAGGCTAAGCTAGTGCCGCAAAGTTGATTTTCTCAATAGTTAATACTTTGCGAGGCTGAACAGCGATTGTCCGACCATAAGACTAAACGCCGAGCCACATGATTAGAATCAACCTAATAATAAAGAATTTCCATATGTTAAAATTACTTAAATCACTAGAGTTAGACCAAGATAAGCCTGCAACAATTTTGATAGCACTCGCAGTGCAAGTGTTATTTTAAACTTCAAAATAAATAACATTTGCACTGCGTATGCTTTCAAAATTATTTCTTGGTCTAACTCTATTCATTCACCAGTCAAGCTAACATGTAGATGATACAGGGTCAACTAAAGAAGCAAAAACAAAACGCGAGCGCAGCGAGCGCGAATTTTTTTGTTAACAATATCACAAATTGTGAATGCGTGTTAAAAGGCCGGGTATCGATCTTCATCTGGGCCTAAGTCCGAAGTGCCCCAGTGAGACAAGCTTACATGCGAAGTCAAAGCCGTGCTTCATCAGGCTTCAGGATAAATAGTTGAGTACAGAGACGAACTAATGTCCATTGTATTAAAAAGCGAGACCGCAGGCCGAGCTTGGCGCAGCGAGGCCAAAGGCTAAGCTGAAGTAGAGGAAATGTGGAATACAAACCAATGGTAAATTGAGGTAAACAGTGAGGCTGAAGGTCGAGCATTCCTATGAAAAACTGGGGACACGTTCGTCTTCTTTCTCTTTCTTTGTTTCAATCAATAGTCCTCGGGATTCTGAGTCGAAATAACCCAAAAGTTGTTGGTTGTTCGAAAAAAGTGAACCATTTTTCCTGAAAACCCCTAATTACAACTTTACAAAAGGTACGCAGAATACGCCCCGTAAATTGTAACGTCGTTCTTCAATTTTATTACAGTATTTCATTCATTAAAATAATGGATCGAAAGAAAACAGTAACAAAGCATATTCACTATTATAAAAATAAAAAAAATACTAATAAATTTTGACCCTATGGAACAAAATTTTATTTGGTGCGCGCTGAGCCGCCGCGGCCCCCTAGCCGAGGCAGGGCCCCTAGGCATTTGCCTACTTTGACTTAGGGTTAATCCGGCCCTGTATACATACTGTTGGAACCTTCATAGTTTCTAATGTGTTACATTCTGGTTGACAAGAATTTGAAATATAAAATGTTGTATTCTGTGTCAATATTTTACTTTTTTATGTATTATATTTTTCTTTTACAATGATGTTTTACTTGATCTTGAAAATATACATTATAATGATTACGGTTTTAATTGTGATTTATTTTCTTATAATATTTATTATGTCTTAAAATGTCGCAAAAATGACGCTCAAAGCAGTGTAGAGATACCAAATTCGGTTTCAGCTCAAATCCACTTGTAAACTTCCACTCAAGACTTTCAATTCTTTAAAGAGGTCGGAAATTTTCGCATCAGCACATTCGGGAGGATGGCAGAGAGAAGCAATAAAATATACGAACATGATTTACCTACGTTGCCCCTGTTCAAACGATTTTGTGCCTTAGGACTTTGATATAGCGCAAATGTAAATGTTATTTAATATCGTTTTTAGAATGGAGGTAGTATTATGTACATGAAAACTCCGGGTTAACGAATGTCGTACCTGAAACTTGTGTTCTTGTAATGAAATGAATGAGCTTGAGCGATTCGGAATGATTGTTTAACAATCTTTTGTAACTTGGAGATTGGAGAACTTTGTGTACCTTAACAAACTGATTACTGATTTTGTTTATAATTATTTTAGGTGAGGTATATTTCTATTGTTTAATTGTTATGGGAATCAGTATATAATAAATAAAAATGTCTGTAGTAAAATCAGCTAAAAAACAACATTTCCTCTTTTAATCTCGGTTTCGTATATTTCACCATTCGAGTGTTTGAGTGTGTGATTACGCAATTTGTATTAAACTTTCGAGTACGTATGTGATCCTTTTATAGGCTATCCCGATTCTGTGCGGTCCGCGCTGGCTGCTCGCCGTCTGTAGTACTGCAGAGTTTAATTACAACACGACCCGCGACCTCATGTGGGTGAGCGCCAAACTTTTATCTTTCAAATTCGACCCTCCCACTCTGAGTCGTAATTGACTTTTCTATTTGTAAACGACTCTGGCTCTTAATTACGCAAAACCAATTTACGCCGCCATATACCGAACACTGAAAAATAAAAACATTTGCCTTTTGAATTTGAACTTTGCAGAGAGTCGAGACGTCATTGGAAGTCTCGTTCAATTAATACGACTTCTTTTTAGCAAAAAGTTATGTGTGTTTTTTTTGTTGGCTATGCTTTGATATCGCAATTAATTATGAATTCCTTATACAGCGTGGAATTTGACGACGGACCTTTCCGGAAATGAGAGATAGTTTAGCCTTAGCTCTATATTTTCTCCATAGAAACTGTGTTAATATGGGCAACCGTTTCTAAATTATGGCCTTTTAAACATCCATGCAAAAAACTACTTTGTTCTAACCCTAACAGGTGACAGGGTCAATGAACTTACTTGTAAACAATCGTTAGACGACAGGTATGTTAAGTTTTGCCCCTTAGGTAGGTTTTCATAGGTCTTCTGGCTACTCGGTAAGAATCGTCGCAGGATTTATGTAAGCGATTCTAAGCGTGTGGCTCCCCTTGTTTAGTTTTTGGGTGTAGTATGTATGTAATTTCTCAATATTAAATAGTACTAACGACAATAAACAGTGCAAATGGTGACATTGACAATCACTCAAAAGTACTCAATCGTCATAAACAATAAAAAATTATATCGTAACCTCTTTTACCATGAACCCCTATGTTTACCTGGAGTAATAAAAAGGTTTGACATGTTTCATAAAATTGTTTTCGAATAAATTGAAACCGTGCCCAGGTTGAACAGGAATTTTTTTCATGTAATAATTGTGTTTGATTATTATTTTGGTTTAAAACGTGCATGAGAAATATGAAATACTTAATTAATTGCATTTCCTATAATTAATGAACCTCTTTGCGTGGTTTAAAATCAACACTATGGTTAGAAAGTAATTGTCATTACTCATTAACCTTGCCTTTGTTGATTGTTTAAATTTGTTTTTATCATACGCGACATGCAACTATAATGCGGCTGATTCTTATACATAGAGAAACATATCGAGCGTAGGACGCTCATGCTTTAATCTAACCACACTATGGTATAGGGTTATCACCACAGTTAAAAAGTAGTGAATTAAATTTTTATTTAATTCATGATTCTGGCCCTTACTAATCTATATCACTTAAACGACACTATATTTCCGGGAAGGTCTTTCGTGACGTTCCACCCTGTATAATGTATGGAAATTTATTTTTAAGCACCAGTAATTTAAAATTATCATAATATTATTTAATTCAATATCTAGGTAAGGTTTACTCGGGTAATTCCGAATGTCGAAAACTGTCGGATAATTCCGAAAAGAGACTTTTATTATGATGGAATTAAGGGTGATTTTCATCTGAATTTCGGAATTATCCGACATTCGGTAATACCCGAATACACCTTACCTACATGACAAATTTATAAACGAGTTAGTATTTTTTATAATTCACGCAGTATCCAGACTACTGCTTTTATATCCTTCTCTTAATGCGTTTCCGTGTCTATCCAGAACTCTAACAATCATTCAGGATATATTTTGAATTGTCTTGCTTTGTAACAATTTGGCAGAAAGCTAAGTAAGTTAGTTAAGCAGTAAATTAACTATCAATGGGAGCCGATCAAAATAACTGTACAAATACACGGTGACACGTAATCCTAGCACACTTTAGTTATATAAACTTAGAGTACGTCGTATCATCCGGCGCGACAAAGCGCCAAGCGGGTCAAAGGGCAAGGGAGCGCATTGTTAACCCGCTACCTTACTGGAGGGCTTTCCACTAGGCCCGTACGGTTCGCAAGCCATGTATGTATCTAACATGGCTAGTGAAGGCTTTTGAATTTCTCTGTTTCGTCTTAATTACATACCCGTAATATGTTTAACGAGTGAAGACTGGACTAACGAATAGTATGTCATCAGTTATTTTTGTCTTGTGAAGACGTAGAGGAGCTGAATGCATTATGACGTGACATTTAAGCGTACTGTGAGCTCAGTAATACTTGCAATATCCAGGTAAATATTATGCTGTGTTTGCACTGTGATTTAAATAATGTCGCTACCCTTGTTAATGGTGCTTTTTTACGCCTTAGTTTGCTAATATAGATCGTGTAAGTATATTTTTCTAAACGACATGTGTAGTATTGTAACGATTAACAATAAACCTTTATTAGCAGCCACAAAAACTTCGAAGTAAGGTAACAATATGGAAAAGTCTCTAAGAGCGGTTGACTTGGTAACCCTCTAGGTACTGATCGTTTAAACTCTACAAGCGGGGGTGTACGTACCTTCAAGTAGCGCTATTTTTCACCTTATCAAAAAATACTCCCTCTCTTCCTGTCCTCAATAGAAGGGTCGAAAAGGGAGCATGCCCTGGAACTTTCTTGTTAAAGAACTGATGAGTTGAAAGATACGGAAAAGGTTGTTTTTAAAAAAGGGTTTGGGCGGAAAAAAGTGACCTTTTACAATTGCAAAAGCTAAAACCTTTTAATTGTAAGCTTGTTATTTCTTATGTATGGGTATTCAATGAAATGCTTTTAGTTTCCCATTTGTATTCGGTTTTACGGTTTATTTCTGCTATATATACTACTTAACTTATATTACAATGTAATAAATTGAAAACTAAACGGTTTTTATGTGCAATAAATACGGTACAAGTAACATCATGATAATTGAATGCCTAGTAAACGCATAGGTACTTAATTATTACGTGGGTACGTAAGTATTTTACTACAGCATGTGCATTGTACTTCGAGACTGTAGGTAACTGTGATAAGGCGTGGTGACAGTAGGGCATGTTTTCCAACTATTTTTAATTCTATTTAAGTAATAAATACAATAAGTACAGTCGCTATCAGATGTATCGAAGCAGCCGCGGCCAAGGTGTTCACAAATATCGAAACAAAGCCTCTATTATCAAGACGTTAAATTGCATGTTAAGATGTTTTTGAGTATCTTGACCGCTCCGATGTATCTAATGGCGACTGTACAAACACTTATGCTATAAAAATAAAATATCTCAATAGTCCTGCCTCAGGTCCTTTTGGGAACGTATGGATTACCTTCTTATTAAAATGCGCTGGTGGCCTAGCGGTAAGAGCGTGCGACTTTCAATCCGGAGGTCGCGGGTTCAAACCCCGGCTCGTACCAATGAGTTTTACGGAATTTATGTACCTACGAAATATCATTTGATATTTGCCAGTCGCTTTTCGGTGAAGGAAAACATCGTGAGGAAACCGGACTAATCCCAATAAGGCCTAGTTTCCCCTCTGGGTTGGAAGGTCAGATGGCAGTTGCTTTCGTAAAAACTAGTGCCTTTGTCAAATCATGGGATTAGTTGTCAAGCGGACCCCAGGCTCCCATGAGCCGTGACAAAATGCCGGGATAACGCGAGGAAGAAGAAGATGGATTACCTTCTTATACCACCGCCGCTTAAATAATTGTTTTGCACGATTTTTGCTTAAGCAACTCGCTCATTTTGGTCCAGCACTAAAGAGGGCCCTCAAAAGAAAGACGGCTAAGAGCTGCGAACGTCTTGTCATACTGTAGGTAGGTACTTCTTGCTAAGGCCGGTTTCAATTTAAACTTACGCGCAGTCGACTAAAGTAGAATTCTCGCGGAGGCTGAATCCCGGCGACGAACGGATCTTGACTTGGTGAAATTAATCCATCTCCACTCACAATGGGGCACAGGACATGGATTGTAAACAGTACCTAGGTACGAAAATAAAATTAATTTTGAAATGTAAAATTTGTCTATAACCAATTAAATCCAGGATACTAATGACGCGAGATTGACATTCGATACTAAATGTATTTTTTAGCAATTAGTCGTTGTTCGTACCTACTTAATTCATAGTTCATAGGTACACTCATCTAAGTATATGTTAAACTGATGTTTTGCTTTAATTTACACAAATTAACGTGTTATATTTATTTGATATTCCGATTAATAATCTAATCTATGTGCTGTGCTGTGCTTACGCGAAATGTAATAATAACGTTCCGTCCTCAGAGGCGTCCTTTACTATTCGCCTACGTTAATCATTTACGTCTGTACTTACCTACGCGTCGCGTTACCAATTAGTTTTCTAACCAAAACCAAAACTCTAGAATTGCACTGTCAGACTTGACAGTGCAATTCTAAAGTTTTGGTGTTAAACTTATTCAGTGCGAATCAGAATACAGTTCAACAAATAAAAATAAACAAGTTGCGTAAATGATGACTCCTTAGTATCTTTAGTGATGACCACTCATTTTCACACAGATAAATTTATATATAAAAATATATTCAAGTACGCACATAATCTATCTATACACATATATAAAAATGAATCCCTATTTCACGGCATTACGCGTGAACGGCTGGACCAATTTCGCTGATTATTTTTGTGTTGTGTTTGTTATAGTCAGGAGAATGTTCTGAAAGAAAAATTAAGAAAGTGCAAAGAAAATAGATAGATATAGGTGAAACGAAGTTCGCCGGGTCATCTAGTGTTTACTATTTTTTTTCTCAATTCATTGTCATTTCATTAGTAAGACTATTAAGATCAAGCAACGAAGTAATGGATTAGGTAGTTGATAGAGTAATTTATTATAATAAATAGGTTCTATTAATTGAATAGCTCATGTTAAAACGCATAACAGGGTGTATTATTGCTTGCAGTTTACATTATGAAACAAAAAGAGATTCGCAGCTCAGCATTCCATACGGCAAAGTTTGATTAGTGCAAGCTTTGTGTTAGTAGGTACCCGACAAGAATAGGTTATAATTAAGAAGTAAGAAACTTTGATGCAAGATTCCATTAACCCAATCAGATAAACCATCGTCTTGTAATTTTAAGTTTACTCACAAGAGCGGAAGGAAACTGTTTTGCCCGCAGAGGACTGCACTAAATTTCAATCTCAAACTTATTTGACGGTTAGCACCGCCTCGAAATCCTTTCAAACTTATTGAAGCAACTCCAGGGAACTATTCCTGTAGCTCCCAACTTGCAGAATTAATGCCATATACCTATTTATACATTTAGCGAAACCACGTAGCTAAAGTACAATCAGATTGTAAGAATAACACGAATTGCAATTCAGAACAACGCCTGGCGGTTGCGAAAGTTTATCCAGTGCTATGAAAGTATGCACAGATATTAAATATTGCTATTAATTATTTTACAGGCGTTACCAGCAAACACGTACCGTACTGGGGCTCCCGTTGTTAAATAAAAAGTTTTTATTTTTCTATAAAGTACGCTTTGAATACAGATTATGTTTACTGTAGAAGCGGCGAACTTTCTATGGTTAACAAAGTTCGCTTTACGGTCGGGCTGTACCTAAATATTTATAGGGCGGTTAACGGTTCGCAAGCAAAACAACATCTCGTGGAGTATTTAAGCAATTTTCCGCATTTCCCGGCTTCTAATCAGCTAGTGCTCGGTGGTGGGTGCTTTCCCTAATTTTCGCGACACCCTATTAACCAGGAGCGAGTTATTGCTCACTCCGGAGGGATCACGGCCGTTGCCGAGGCGACGACGTGCGCCTGTGTGCGTACAGCTCGCAATTCGACGTGTGTATTGGGAAAGTTGTGTTGTAGTCTGTGGTTATCTAGTTTCTTGTGGATTCTTATCTATCGGATTTTCGTGTAGCGCGCCCGAGGGGATTTGGTAGCTTAGCAAACTAACTCTGAGCACGAGTAAACGGAATATTCAATCTTTAAGTTAATACATAATATATTTGTTAACAACGAAATCAACAACAATTTGTAATATTTGTATCATCATTTTAAGCATCTTTCCATATTTAGTTTTCGACATAATATATTCGTACCTATATTATTTCGTTGCTTTTTGGGTGGTGTCTCTCTCTCTCGTCTTGTCGAGTGTTTTGAATGTAGATGTATTAGAAAAAGATATAGCAAAAAAAAATCTAGTAAATATTTTTAAAACAAGCCATAAAGAACTGCAATCAATAATGACTTATAAATAATAATAAATTTACCGAAAGTTAATCCAACTATTTGTTAAAATCCAATTACGAGCGTGCAATAATGTGTACATTATCGCATTGATTCCGCCCGATTGCTGATCACTACAAACACTTAGGCTGCATCTACACGTCCCTACGACGCATTCTCGTTGACTGTGCAAGCGCGGGCGGATCGAGTTTTTGACTATACCAGTTTAACGTGACCTCGAGATCTCTAGTAATTGAAAAGCGCACTTATACTGGTTCGTTCGAGCGTGGGACTCGCTCTTGCTTGCTAAGTGGTTGAAATGGCACGCCCTATTACAGCCGCGTCATTAATTACTCGCACCTACCCGTACAACTCGATACTGCAGCATTATATACTGTATACATTAATTGAATATTTAATTAAATCCCATATCAATGTAAGGCAATTGATCTGCTTGGTGTATTATTCAGTTCCTGATTGACTAAAACAATCGGAATACCTCACATATAAAGGTGTAGAGACATATTCTTTACTTCAGACACAAGCTAGCGGCGCCGGTTCGCCATTTCATTTCTTTTTAATCGAGATCTGATTAAGATTCATAATAAAAATTACAATATAAATTATGCTACTGATAATAATTTTGTACTCATCGATATTATTTTCTCTATTTCAGGTAAGTCTAACGAAGCTTGAAACACGTTAAATCTACGTGTTTATGTAAGTAATTGAATAATAACGGTAGGCCACTTAGAGGATATAACCAACGGAGACGCCATGTCTAAAATTTTCGGTACAAAATAGTCTGCCGTTTTTTGCGGGGGAGGGGCACATCAAATGTATAGGTACGTCATGTCAGATAAACGTCAGTCCATACATATGGTTGACATGTGGTTGACCATTGGCCGCCTATTTTCGACAGAGGGGAACGCCTGTTAATGGCGGCTCCATTGTTAATTACTCCGAGGTAGGCCAATTTCAACATTAGATATAAGTTCCAAAAGCGTTTTGTTACCTGACAATACCTAGAAGTTATAACTAAGTATATATTATTTAACAGAAAAACCTACTTCACAAAACAGTTTGAAATGTCATTAAACATAATTATTTACGGCCATTATAGACATAGTGCATTTAAATTAAATCAAATTGCTATAAGTTTGTTTATAAGATTTGACGAGTTCCCTCAATTCCTCATGGATCCCATCATTAGAATTGGATTTTGGACATTGGATTTGGACAATAATGGGACCAATCTGTAAGAATATATGTACTTTAAAAAAAAAACAAATGCGAGTAGTAGTGAAACGATAACCCTCCATGGAGAATCAAAGTATCAAAACCAGCCAGTCCATCGCCGGGCAATAACGGCGGTGGTAGGAAATTGGAATGTATCGTGAACGGCGGCGGTCTAAGCGACGCGATTACACGATCAACACCCAATCGTGGACATTGGCTGCAATTTAGAGGTTTTTGACTTCTTGTCATATACCTAGTTCATTTTGATTAATACAGATGTACCTAGCAGCATTATGAATGAATTTCATGCGTACCTGTCCAGGACTGCGAGCGGAACAATCGAAGCGAATCTATCTCACGATATATATATCCAGCACGTTGACATGGGTTATTCTATGCCAAGCGCCCCATTTCCATTACAAAATGAACACATCTGGCGTGTTCTTGGCAGAGAATGTGTTAAGGTCATGCTTCTTTTAAATGCATGTTTGATTGATCTAATCTTAACGCATACCCGCTTGCGGCCTAAAGAAGCCAGCCAGATGTCTGCCGCTGACGAAACTAACTGCCCCAGATAAATACTTTGACTCAGAAGGGAAATAGGAGACAGTTTGTGACATGTGACTTTCGTGAAGAATGGCGGAGTCGCCATTATCTTATCAAGCTGGGAATGTATTTTTTGTTGTTGGGTATTCGTAATGTTTGCGATGTCACGACATGTCAGTAAGCAATTTGTAGTTTAGGTCCACTTTTAAGTACTTCCGAAGCGCTTGTTCATTCACTTTGTTTTACCGATTTCTCCTCCGAATAAACGGTAATGCGTACGTTACGTTACGACGCGACACGTGCGGCACGGGTTCTTCCGGGCTTCCGTTAAAGCGTGGGAACCGAGATTCAGTTGAGATCTACAATATTTATAGTGTTGTGACATATTTTGGTTAAATATAGGCATACACGCGTGGGTGCGTGATATTTTCTGTAATCGTTCGTTAAAATGAATTAATATTGAATTTATTTCCCTTAAGACATTGCTTCCTTTTATAAAAAATATTTGTGTTGTTAAATTAAATTATTTTTATACTAGGTACTGATGAGCTGGTATTTCAATAGGAATCCCTCTCGAAGTGAAATATTTGTTAGGTCAATTTAATTTGAATATTCGTTTTCGTAAGAACAGTGCAATAATATTTAATTTTTTCCCATAGTTAATAGATGGCATTACCTAAAATATCTTTATTTTTATTAGAATGTAATGTTTTGAAGTGTTTACTATTTATGTTGAATTAAAAAAATACACAGACAATATAAGTAGGTACTGTTGATTTTATATGGGAAGGGAGAACTTCCCTTCCTTCCCATATAAACTTCGATAAATAACGAATTTCCTTGCAAGTTCGCTGAGTGGTATAAACAGAGTGTTAAAGTCAAAGTCAGTATTAGCACATCTCTTGAGTGCGCAAACTGTCGCAGCGGTTTCCTGTCATCTATCAATTAAATCCAATCCGTACTTTGCTATTTTCTTACTCAAAGCGGAATACTGGGATCACTTTCGGCAATTAAGCGGAAAATCCCCCGGGAAAACAGTCTCCATGTCCATTTACACAAGAGGCCTAAGCAAACAGCGGCGCGTGTGGTCACTCTGATAAATGTACGGGCACGGTAACCATATAATATTTTATAAAGCTGACGTATTAATTTTAGTTCTGATAAAATATACATTATGTTTCTATACTAATGACTAGTTGGACGTATGACATGACAGATTTATCTGTCATTATTGTAATTTTCTACTGGTGACCACTGATAACTGAAACTAATGATAACCAATAATGCAAATCAGATCTCAACCTATAGTCCTATATCAAAATTAGAGAAACTGCGTAATATTAAAGAAAAGTTGGTACCTAGACCCAACGAAAACATTATGTTTCGGCGATCAAACGGAAAATCCTAGCAAAGCAGCCTTCATGTCCATTCGGACAACAGTCCTAAGCAAACAGCGCGTGTTGTCACCCTGATAAGTGTGTGGGTAACTCACGGTGACCATACATTGCTATCAGTAAAATTACCCGTCCACTCACTGGCTGGAGTTATAGCCGGTGGTTAGTCTGCATTAATTACTTGAGGTAGGCGTCTGTTTTTATTACACGGATAAAATTTACGGCACATAATATTATTATACTTATCCTTTATTAAGGTATTGAATTAAACTTCCATTTATAATTATGAGTACAAAGTGTGACCAATTGGCAAGATACTGAACGGTCTAGCTAGAAAGTTGAGTTAATAGTATATTAGGTACCTACAAGACAAGTCACCTGCATTTTAAAATTGATTTACTTGGTTATGAACAAAACAGTTGAATCGTTCCCTGATTTTGTAGCTTTCTTAAAAATATTACAAGAAAAACTTATTCGGCATGCAAATATTAAAGCATGTTCAAAACATTTTTCCTCAAGCCCGACTCAAAAGAAAATCAACATAAATATAAAACGCTGAGAAAATTACAAACAACATAATAACAAAGGGAGCGCTATAAAATATGAGCTTGCAGAGATATTGCCCGTATTTCAATGGCGGAGGGAGAAAATCGCGACCTTTCCAATAAAATTCCGCGATGTATGAAATTCACTGAAATCGTTTATAAAGTACCTAAGCTTCATTACTTCCGAGAGGAAGGCGTGTGTATTCTGGGGTACCTACGGTCGGAATGAAATGGAATCGATGTGAAACTGAAGACATATTCAACTTTGAGACATGACGACAGACACGTGTTGATCAAACAAAAAATATTTATATGAGTAAATATTATTTTGGATAAGTATCCACACGAAATAGATGCTGCAATACTCTACACGAAATAAGTAGAGTATTGTAGTAAGAAAATTTTAAAACTAAAGAAAACTTGAGAGCCTAATAAGGTTTATGCGTCGTTGGACTAAAAGTAAATATGGCGATGTATAAAAATGTCTACTTGCATAAGTTCGTGCGTATATAATTTCGACGAAGTATAAAAATGTGCATCTGTACATTAGACCAAATATAAATATGTTGCGGCACTAGACTAAAAGTAAATATGACGATGTATAAAAATGTCCACTTACATAAGTTCGGGCGTATATAATTTTGGAGGAGAAACAATGAATAAAATATTTTTATTTTAAGTGTAAGCAGAGCAATTTGGTTTAGTAGTTTTGTTAAAGATAATTAATAAATATATTTTCAAATGTTCTCAGTTTTTTTTTATAATTTATAGATAAATGTTTGTCTGTTTAGAATTCAGCTTGTTTGTTGATCGCTTATCTATTAGCTTGTTCATATTTATTGAATATTATTCGTTTTAATTTAAGAACTAGATGTTACGAGGGGATGAATTTGTTCCGTATATGTATTATTATAATCCTGGACCTATGTAAAGAAAGTAGTCATTTTTATATTCCGACTTGATAAGACTTAGATATTTGTATACTTTGAAAGTAGTCATTTTTATATTCCGACTTGATAAGACTTAAACATTTTGAAGTATTGGCTTTCTAATACTCGGACCAATTTTTATTTTATATGTAGACATTTTTATACATCGCCATATTTACTTTTAGTCCAACGACGCATAAACCCCTAATAAATTATAAATTTAAATTGACATACCTACTTACTTCAATGAAACCTACTTAAAAATGATTTTCAAATCTCTATAAAATGATAACCCACTTAACATAGTACGTCTAAATTCAATAAAAAACATTTTTATTTGCATTTGGAAGTCCAGATTATTTTATTTACAACATTTCAGGAATATAATTTTTTTTGTTCTCTGTATTCTTTCCCGAATTAGTTGCATTTGTAACCGTACGAATACCTTATACTTATACCATTTTCTTACAAGGCAGAATTGCTTAAGCAATGTTACTTTTAGCTCGAAACGAGTGTAAGTAGTGAAATATTAAATGACTCTACGGGCCCTCTTGTTTGCACGCGACTTTTTGAATATTCCTCGCGAAAAGTAGGTGCCGCGGCGGCGGCGGCTTTCATGCAGGGTTCAAAGGCGCCGCCTCGGGCGCTGGTGACCACGCTGTTGCTGAATACAAGATTTGATTAAATGTACAATTAAATTTTCTTTCATGACACTCGAATGAATACAAGTTGGCATTACAAGCTTGTTCGATAAGGAAATCTGGCAGTACAGAAACATTAAGTTTAGCTGTGACTTAGCCATCGAAAAAGTATACACGATAAACTGCCTAATATCTGGTTACCCTAGCCGGTTCGTCTGACGCGTACTACCGCGTTTACGTTCTGACTCCGCAAATACGTGTATACGCGAAACGTGACCCGGTGAAATATGGACTTGTTTACTTGCGCGACCTCGTATCTTGCTGCGTTGTGTCATTGTAAAAACGTCCTTGGTTTGTAATAAATAAGCTCTATGTTAACAACACATCATAAAGGGTAAGCTGTCGTAGCTGATATGAAACGCAACGTAATACTGTTACGAGGGATCATTAGTGATATACGCGAAACGCTTTTAATACATCTGCGGTTTTGAAAGCGCAAGTGTAGCGCGGGTCGGCCGGAGTGATCGGGACAGTATGTAGTAAATAAAGCATCATGCCAGCATTGTCAGTAGTAGCTGACAGTCTATCCAGGCGTATTCTGAATACTATTGATTACGGAACCCACCGGCTGCGCCATGTACCTACATAATAGTAGATTGTTAACCAAGAAATGAAAGTCACTCATTTCCGCCGAGGTCGTTTGGCGCTCGAACGCAGTGAGAGCGCCAATAGTCCGAGGCTGAAATGATGCCTTTCACCCGAGTTAAACACTCTACTTTTCATTTCGAATACGAGGAAAGTAAAATGCATATGTTTTTTTTTAAAACAGGACTTAGTTTAGTATACATTTTTATAGAATTTTTTGAGGGTACTTTCAATAGTTTCAATTAACAATTTCTAGGCAAAAGTATCGTTATTTATGGAACGGGGAGTCAAATATCAGAATATAAATTGTATAACAAATCCAATTATACCCAAATTTCAATTGCTTATCGTAAAAAAATCAATAAAATCGTACTTGGGACCTAAAATGCTCTAGTGCAGAAACGTATCATTGTCTGCACACCTTTTAGAACAACAATGACCCTCTTTCAGAGCATGAGAAATGAAAAGTACTTATATGGGCAAGATGAGATATCAGACAACGATACAGGTCAGGAACGCATTATTTTTGCGAATTTCTAGGAAACTTACGAATAAAGCCATAACAAAATTACCGGTTGGCTTCCGGCATACTGATTGACTCAGAACTATCTGTTTGTTTCTTTTACTCATATTATACAGCCGGCACAAAAAATATTTGATTCTATTTATATTTAACAAATGACACTGAATTTTCATTAAAAAATGTTTATCTTGAAAAATTAAATTATAACCAAACCGTAACTTTTAAAGCTGACAGTACTCATAAGTTATATTTATTTATTATCACCGTAATTTATTTTAGGTAACATATTATTTTTTAAGTAAGTACAGAAAAACCGGAAGATAAGGAAAGCCCGAAGCTACAGCACCAGATTATTATTATTGCTTGGCAATAGCAATACGAGTATTTGTCACGTCGCAGACGCTGCACGTTGGAATGGGGCAAGGGGGGATCAATCCACTCACGTCAGACCCCGGGCTCAATCAACTGACGCGTCCGGGGACCCGGCCCGCACTAACCTGTATATCTATCCTAATAATTAAGGACTCTTCTCACTATCCTGCTTGAGTAATTGATATCAATTAACCTTTAGACAGAAGATATGGTGTCACTATTTGTAGCTACGGTTGGAACGACAACTATGACTGTTTTATATATCCTAATTTTGACACTTACAAATTGATGTCAAATTCATGTCATTCTGATATCATATGCCCGTTTAAAACTCTTGTTGGGATAAGTGAGATGCGCTGAGGCAAACAACAGGACAAAAACAAAGTAATAACAGGCTTTGGTTTTTTTTTTAACATAGTTGTTGCAAACTTTATCTACTTTATCGACTAGTAATGACGACATAAGTACACGTTTAACTAAGTATTTAACTGTATTCTACACACATTCTATTTAGCTCAAAATCTACAGCTACAATTACCTATTTAGTAAAGTTTTCAGTGTGTTTTCACTTGGTGCCAAATGTAAATGAAAAAAAATCTTGGAAAATGTGTCATGGTGAGTCTTGTAAATTCACAGACACTCATTGTGTTATCTTTAATTGATGTAAGTTAGTGTAGTGGTTACGGTGCAACTAATTGACGTATCTTGTAACAGGTAAACTCCACCGACGATGCTCTGATTAACCGGTAATGGATGAGCTGCTAACTTCTGAGTAAGCTTCATTAACACACGTCTCTGAATTTCCTTCTGTTAATTTCTCATCAGACATGCTAAAATTTGACTTTTCTGGTCTAAAGGAATATATTGTTACTATAAGAGAGTGCAAGAAGTTAGTTGCTCTTACTCTGGCTTATTAGCAACAGATAATTTGGTACTGTCTACTCGGAAATTGCACTAATGTCCATGGTATTGGGACTAAGAGAATAATAAAAGCAGATAAATAAAACATGTATTTATTGTCTATTACAAGATATTTTCCAGTAAGCCGAATATTTATCTATACTAGATGAAAACCCGGCTTCGCTCGGGTAAAATAAATAATAGTAATAGGTAATACTCATTTTGAATTAAGTAATTATTTACTTTTAGACTTCATACCTTCATCAAGGCGGTTACAAACCTATCTCATCTCAGAAAACTTTAAATCCGTAACATACAATCATAACTCGAAAAATTTACTATTCCGATATATCTAAAAACAAATATGTAATTAAAAAAACCTAATCCGCTTTTTTGGTAGCAGTTCGGTTCTGTAAGGGTCGCAGTTCTAACCTAACTTACTTCTGGTTGCAGTTTGGTTCTATAAGGATCACAGTTCTAACCTGACCCACTTTTCTGGTCGCAGATCGGTTCTGTGAAGGCCGCATTTATAACCTAGCCCACTTTCCAATCTCAAAAGAGGGAACCCTTTTGTACCTACCCTTCATGGCACTAAAGTGAAAGTATGGAAATTATCACTACTATTTCATTCTTTAATATTAATGCCTATCCGTTAATATTAAATTCGTTTACAAAAAAAAAACTCAATAAGTGCGAGTCGGACTCACCCATCAAGAACGGAACACTTTTTAATATTTGTTGTTATAGCGGCAACAGAAATACATCATGTGTGAAAATTTCAACTGTCTAGCTATCACGGTTCATGAGATACAGCCTGGTGACAGAGGGACAGTGGAGTAAACTGAAATAAAGGTTCCGTCACACCGGCGCGATTTCAGAGCCGGGCCTGAGCGTTTTATATGAAAAAGCGGCGCGCCCCGCTCACGCGCCGCACGCGAAACGCGCCTGTGTGACGGAGCCTGAAATGTCAAACCGGGCAAGTGCTCGCGCACGAAGGGTTCCATACTTTTTAGTATTTGTTGTTATAGCGGTAACAGAAATACATCATCTGTGAAAATTTCAACTGCCTAGGCCTATCACGGTTCATGAGATACAGCCTGGTGACAGACAGACAGACAGACAGACAGACGGACAATGAAGTAAAACTGAAATAAATGTCATATACCTACTAAGAAAAACCGGCCAAGTGCGAGTCGGAATCGCTAATAGGTTCCCGTTTTTTAGTTACCCTTTAGGTACGGAACCCTAGTATGAGTGTAATAGATTTGTAACCGGTCAGCAATGTGAGTCCCTTGGAGAAGCAGAGGTCTAGTCTAAACCCCCACTTACCATCGGCATTAACAGCCTTGTATTCTTGTTTGCCACCAACATGTCATATTAAAACATATTAATAAAAATTTACTTGGTCAACAATGTGAGTCCCTTGGAGAAGCAGAGGTCTAATCTAAACTCCCACTTACCATCGGCATTAACAGCCTTGTATTCTTGTTTGCCACCAACATGTCATATTAAAACGTATTAATAAAAATTTACTCGGTCAACAATGTGAGTCCCTTGGAGAATCAGAGGTCTAGTCTAAATTCCCACTTACCATCGGCATTAACAGCCTTGTATGAGTTGTATGCTTGTTTGCCACCAACATGCCATGTTAAAACATATTAATAAAAATTTACTCGGTCAGCAATGTGAGTCCCTTGGAGAAGCAGAGGTCTAGTCTAAACTCCCACTTACCATCGGCATTAACAGCCTTGTATGCTTGTTTGCCACCAACATGTCATATTAAAACATATTAATAAAAATTTACTCGGTCAGCAATGTGAGTCCCTTGGAGAAGCAGAGGTCTAGTCTAAACTCCCACTTACCATTGGCATTAACAGCCTTGTATGCTTGTTTGCCACCAACATGTCATATTAAAACATATTAATAAAAATTTACTCGGTCAGCAATGTGAGTCCCTTGGAGAAGCAGAGGTCTAGTCTAAACTCCCACGTACCATCGGCATTAACAGCCTTGTATGCTTGTTTGCCACCAACATGTCATATTAAAACATATTAATAAAAATAATACTCATTTCATCAGTCATATCCAGCCTAGCATTGCATTGGCCCCGCTTAAATATTTATTTAATTTGTTTTTAGTATTTGTTGTTATAGCAGCAACAGAAATACATCATTTGTGAAAATTGAAACTGTCTAGTTAATCTAGTTATCACGGTTCATGAGATCTTGAGATACAGCCTGGTGACAGACAGACGGACAGCAGAGTCTTAATATTTAATAGGGTCCCGTTTTTACCCTATGGGTACGCAACCCTAAAAAGTGACCAAGGCCTCCAGTGCCCTAGGCTGGAATCAAAGCAGCGTCCTCTGCTATTGCAGCAGGTGCCTGTGCCATTCTGCCACCGGGCCACCCACGGCGGCATAGGTCGAATTTTTCCAAGTATACTTATGCACTACTTACTGAAGGCTTATGGAGCCTCGCCATCCCTAAGCCTAAATTAAATATTTTCTGAAAATAATTTGTTTTGATCTAATAACATATTGGAGTCCTCGTAATAGGGGTCCCATTTTTACCCTTTGGCTATAGAACCCTAAAAATCAACCTTGTTTTGGTACTATGTACTACGCTTCACTATGACTCCGAAATTTTAGCAGGAATTAATATTTTTTTTGTTGTCACCTGTCAAATTAGAATAGAATAGAATAGAATAGCCTTTATTGACCAAAAAATTAAATTTCAGCACATATTACATTTAAATAAATTCACATTTCATTTATATCAATTAGTTTCAATATTTTTTCCTTAGTAACTTTATTAAATAATTTTTATGTCATTGCTTTATAATAATTATTTCAGTCTGCCTTCTTGGCATAGGCCTCCCCCAGCTCTCTCCACAGCTCTCTATCCCTTGCCGTCCCTATCCAATTAGGTCCCGCATGCTTCTTTATGTCATCCGACCACCTCATTATTGGTCTCCCTTCTCTCCTTTTTCCATCTCTAGGATACCATTCCGCTTCCTCTCTATCCCACTTATCTTTACCTTCCCTTGCCATATGTCCAGCCCAACCTGTTGCAGTCAAAAGTGTGAACTGGCCAAAGAACTTTTAACCGACAAAAACAGGCAAAACTGCTTTTGACTGAGCATATTGGTCAAAAGTAGTTTTACCTGAAAATCATACCTATTTCTGGCAGCAGTTTCGTTTTTAGGGCGTAGCAAAAAAAAAAATAACCCTAACCTACCTATCTCTGGGAACAGTTTCGTTTTTTGGGCATAGCAAAAAAATAACCCTAACCTACCTATCTCTGCGAGTACTTTTGACTGATAGTAACAGTTACAACACAATTACTATTAACCAATGATTTTCAGGTAAAACTACTTTTGACCAACATGCTCAGTCAAAAGCAGTTTTGCCTGTTTTTGTCGGTTAAAAGTTCTTTTGACCAGTTCACACTTTTGACTGCGACATATATACTATCTATATATCTTATTATATTTAATCTTATATTCAACTTACATTGACTCCGGAGATAACTTATTAGCTTTATGCAGTTGACTTTCCAATTCACCGATACACCTCAAATTTGATTCATAGTCTAAAGCACAGTTATTAAATATGTCCACAATACACTGTAGCTTTTTGCACTGTTTCACACTGGCAATGTACTTAATTAGAGTGAGTTACAGTCAGCTGGCACTTAACTCAAAGTTTCTTTGAACAACGTCATTTTCATCTTGCTCACTTATTAGTTTATCACAGCTGCTTCAAGGTTGCTTTCACTTGCATTTCCAGGTAGCTAGTAGTGCCTTGACATGTAAGAATATTTGGAATCATTCTGAAATATTAAAATACAACTGAGAGACCGATGTTTATACTAAACACAATACACCCATGGAACGCTTTGAAGTTCAAATCTCGTTACGTTACGATGGCGTTTGCACTTTGCACTATGTTCGGTGACTATTTTTTATTGTTAACACACACAATACACTATTTAACAGGTTTTTATCACGTCTGGAGTACCGGATAAAGTATTTTCGAATAACAGCCGTCGTTGACGTCTAGGCAGTGTTGCTATCGTCTTAAAAGCCGTAACAGACTATCGCACGTTCTGGCTTAAAAACAAATTTATGTAATAATTATACCGGTATACATATCCATATGAAACGAAACTTAATGCAAATAATAACCATTATACATACCGGAAAGTCATCAAATAAATTCGTCTTGCTTTTTATTAAAAAAAAAAAAACGACCAACCTAACTTGTAAGCATGTTTGCAGTTTCTAAACGCAACGCATAGCTGTCAAATGTCAACCAACAAATTGAGCCTTTAGTATTGTTTGTCGAAATTTTTTCACTTTTAAATGCAAAATATACGACAATACGAATTTTGCGGATATATGTTCTCGATTCAAAAGTGATATTTTTTCAAGCTCTTTCGATTGAGCATAATTTCTTTTGGTTTTTCCGTCAAAGCGGCTCGCGTTTATTAATATAGATAAGGAGGACTTGGAACTTATGACTTTATTTGATAATAAATATAGTTCAAAGTGGCGTGACTGGACCGTGTGTATTGCTTTTTAACATGAACCGGTACGTATCCTCCGTTGGATATTTTTTTATGGGTATCAAAGCATTAAGTAATAGAGAATCTTGAAAAAGTTTTATTTTGAAATTAATGATCAATTGATCATACTTTAGGTATTGTGGTTATTATACCACTCCGATATTATAAAGTAACTTTATTCACTACCAATCGGTTCCTATTCCACAACGTTACACCGCACAAATGGTATGTAGCGTTATTTCGATCTTTTGTATGTTTTCCTTAGGCTCGCTATAAAGATTCAGATCATAATTTATGTTAAGGCGACGGTAGCGGTGGGTAAAATATCAGATTCTGTCAATTTACCCCATTTCACACACAAGCGCACTTCACGCACACTACCTCACTTTACTGGGACAGGTCAGTGACCCATCATGTTTTTTTAAGATTGGACTTTTAGTTTAGTATTGACCACTAGCCTCCTTTGAGGGTAAAAGCATTCCATTTAAAGATGAAAGAGAAACAATGCATTTAATCTTGCTTTCCTTGTCTGTTCATGTCACACGTGACGTACCTATTTAATTCATTTGATTGTTGACTGTTTTACTACCTACTATTGCTTTGTCGAGATACGCGTTTTGTACAATTAAAGCGAATAAAACAAGATGTCATTAAGTCAGATGTAAAATGTAATTTACTACTCTATACGGTTTTTCATAAGGTGCAAAATCCATTCAATAGGAATTTAAATAAATAAAGTTTCAGCAGGGTGGCAATTCCATTTTGGCGGATAAAGCGAAACAGAATAGTTCTATCGAACCTGCTTACAAATTTTCACGAGAATCAGTTGAGAAATGTGATCTGCAAAGGAGAACATACAAAAGCATTTTTGCCCAAGCTGAAACGGAGACCTTTGCTAACGCTCGGCCAATGATGGTTTAGGTACACCTATAAAAAATGATTGTCCCTGCTGTAATTTTAATATCTTTATATTTCAACCGGTATAGTTTTACCTTCAAAAATAATCGGTATCGCTAAACAATAGCGGTACTTTACTACTTATACGTTCACGAAATCGGTATCTGCATAACTTGATTGTTAGTAAACTAACCTGGAAAATAATCTGAAAATCACCGAAACATTTATGTACAGTCACCTGCAATAATATGTTACGTCATTAGCGCCAACTTTGCCTCCAGGGAAACTTTGCCCAAAACGACAATTTTAAACAAATTCGTTAATGTAGAAAAATTGATAATAGTTATGGCCACCCTGCTGTTTTTAGTAGAAAATTGGTTATATTTCTGACATAGTATATGCCAAACTTGTGCATAACTTGACTGGGGAATTTTGAGTTTGAGCGAGTTGTCTAATATAGGGTATATTTCGGCGGGCAAAAAATTGATAAATAATGAATGCAAGTAGAAAAAATTGAGAACCCTTTGACAGATATTTCCGGGTTTCAGTTATAACACATGAAGCATAGATTATGTCTATTGAGATTTAAACTAATAAGGCCTAAATACACAAAAGTTTTAGCGGTGGGCAAAGTAATCCGGTAATTTGGCATCCATACCAACATTGCCCACCACCAAAAACGGATTAGGGTTGTCACTTTCATCTAATTTACCCAACTTCGCAAGTAAAAGAAGGTTATGTTTGTACACTAAAATAAGTTTATAAATATATACTGTATTTAATTTGTCTTATTATCCTTTATTTAGATGTTTTATCCCGTTAACGAATGAAAACACAACAAAAATCATATTTTTGGTCATTAAACTATTGTAACAGATTTTCTCAAAAGTGACAACCCTAGCCTTTGTAAAATGCTTAGGCGAGCCTTATTTGGAAATGGGCAAAAACGGGTAGGCAACATTGCCCAGCAAATTTATTTAAAAGATTTACACTTATCGCTAAGTTATTAACAGGGAATGGTAGGATTGCCCAAAACCTTTAAGTGATCCTTAGACATCATCATCATATATACGAGCTGTATTTGAATACCAAATTGACGTGGGCAATGTTGGCGAAAACCCCGGATATTTTTTTATTTGCCCGCCCTCTAAAACGCAAAAAAATGGGTAAAGACACGATAAAAAAATGTTTTCTTCACATAAACTGATGCGTTTGATCACAATGGACGTGCTGAGCAAAAAAAAGTCATATGATGTGATATTTTTTGAAAAATTCGTGTTTAAAAAAAAAAGCGGGCAAAGTTGATGATAATGAGTAATGACGGTACCTACTCTTCGAAGGTCGCAAAAATATGTGACATGCTCTTATGGTTCTACAAATAAGATCGTGTCAGATATTTTTGCGGCCTTCGTTGTGTAACATAAATTGCAGGTGACTGTACATTTGGAATAATTATTTTATTTAGTTTCAACGAAAGTTTCAAGTTTAGTACGAAAATACTTCAGATATGCAATATGCACAAAATGTAGACCTAATCGAAATAAAACATTGCTTTTTATAGTAAATTTATAAAACATTCGATACATAGGTATACATAACAATAACCAGGCCACAACGCTATTGGCCTGTAAGCTTCATCTCGGTCTCCAAAGCCGCAAAAACTTGCTAGTACTTAGTGCTGGTCTAGCCTTTATTGTTTCTTGAAGATTTTCAGAGAACAGCACGTACACGCATTATACATATAGACGGAACGAACGGCATAATCATAATAATTTATTCGTCGCAATCCTTGGTATTACAGATCTAGTTACAAGACTGTTAATAGGCAATATTTTAATATAAAAGTTCTATAATATAATACAAGATTACAGTTGTCATCAAAATTCATTGACATACAGAAGTCAAATACGTTTTTAAAATGACGCAAAATGATACCAGCATAATAAAAATTGATCCCAATCAGTAAAGATGAGTCTTTAAACTTTTTTCATTTTAAGCGAGTTTTGAAGGAAGATAATACTTAAATTCGACTGTAATCGTATTATTTTAAGATAGTTTACTGCGGTTTTCAACAATAATGACCCGTAAATAACAGCAAATGAAATTTAAATGAGACGCGAGCTGATATTTATGTACCCTATTTTTTGAAATACATTTTATCTACTGGTATGCTTTCTCGTGTGCGTATATGATTTAATGTCAATATAATTGTCAAAAGCAAGAAAATCAAGCTGTCATTTTCATTTGAAGAAGTACACGTGTGCTCCGGTGTAGCCCCAACGGGCATCTGACTTGAAGAAGAATTTTGAGTGATGTCGTCAATGTATGGAAATTGTTCGAAAGTTTACATTTGAGATTGAATTTCTGTGTTGTCTTTGTGAGTAAAAATATAAATCGATAATAAATTGGTAGCTGAATTATCTAGCTTCCAAAATCATACAATAATTCAATTACTGTCAAAGACAAAATTGTTTTGCTTCTGTCTCAAACGGAACTCCATATTTTGATTTTTTGATACTTTTAGTGTCGATTTGTAGAGAATAACAGCAAATTAAAAATATAATGGCATAAAGAGTCGGTACACGGTTTCTTCGTGAATAAATTTACGTGTAATTTAATGCAATTATCAAACATTTATTGAACAAATTATGGTTACAAAGTGAGGTCTAAATCGTAAACGTCATATACCGGCCCCTTAATCTGATTGTACGGTATCTTAAAATTGAGGTACATTGTTTACCTAAATTATTTTTAATTTAACTTAGTTAGGTACCATTCATATTTAGTTAGGTATTCATTAATGTTCCATATATTAAGACCGTTTAATGAAGGGTTAAGGACGACCCAGAGCATTTATCAGTGAAGTTAGAAATGCGGGTTAAATTTTTTAATTGTTCGACGAACTACCATTAAAAGAATATAAATAGAACAGAAATGTAGGTCTAGATAACTAAACGGCCAAAGGATTAGCATTGCAGCGAAATGCAGCCACTGGATGTTAGAAAACTGAGAAGGTATTTTCAGCGCTGGTTCAGTCGACCTAGTAGTAGTAGAGGTCGCGTCAGCTAGCTGTCGCGCGTTGTGAGATGCGACGCTGACGGCCAGTGCAGTCCGCAAACAATTAACTCCCCGAAACTGATACAGCGCACTTTCCAAATGAACAGCATGTCCCTCCATCCCTTTACAAAATTGTATAGCTTCAGATTACTTATAGTGTTAAAGAGTTAATGTTTTTAGTTTCTGTGGCATGCATTGCAGCCTAAACGGATCTATGCAACGAGGACAAATATTTGAAAATTTATTAGATTAGAACCAAAATGTATTAATAAAAACAATACTTTACCCAATATTGTACCGGAACACAATAAAAACATATTTCTCCTTATAATAAACTCTTATTGTATTAATAAAAAATAATGACAAATTTACAAATTTGGATATAAAATATTTATATTCTTGCTTGTTATAATACTTATAATTCATCATATGCTTTTCGAATAGCCCAGACATATTTTCACAAAAATAATTGGGTCATGGCTCACTTATTTAAAATGAACTTCCTTACGTAGGTTTATTTATTATATTAAGTCTTACAAAATTAATTAATTAAATTATCAAGCCAAATTTAAAAAAAAGCTCGACTTAAAAATAAAAATAAATGTATAATTTACACTTAATATTATTAAATACAATTGACACTTAAATATTATTTAACAAAGCTTCGGACCTATGAATTCAAACAGAGGCATTCTTAAAAAAATACACATGGTTGATCTTGTAGAACAAATCCTAAAAGGGTAAACAGGTAAAAGTATGTTTTTTCTTCTTTTCAATACCGTTATTTCTGTTATAATTACTTACTTGACCTTTCGTGAGCTCATTTTCACATGACTCAGTATCACTTATTAATTTTGTATTATTGGGTAAGCCTTTAAATAGTTACACCCAGTATGAAACAATTAGTACACGATACTCAACGCATATTGTGTAGCAACCCAAACTACTCTTATCTAAGATCGGATACCGAAACCGTAAATCAATCAACCGAAGACGGTTACACTGAAACAAAGTCAAGCCCTGTTTACTCATACTAAGGAGGGTAAACAAGTAAACACCCCCTCACACGGTTCTGTCAGTTGCGCGATGACAGGTCATATCCGGGGCGCCCGGTCTCTGTCGATTCTATTACGCTGCCAGAGACAGATTGAGGATCCATTGAGTGACGACGATATGGCTGTTACACATGCCTGTGGTTGGTTTAATTGAATACATATCTGTCTTCACCCCGATTCAACTTAAAAGTCTGTGTGACTATGGAAATAAAGGAAAAATGTAAGAAAACTTTTTCTTAATAAAACGATTAACAAGGCAAAGTTAAAATTTAATTTATTTATTATAAGGATTTAATAGTTTTTTTTTACAAGGGTGCAAAATTGTTGTTTAACCGCTCGTGCTAATATTGATACCCGAGCAAGCGAAAGATTCCAAAATTGAACCACGAGCAGCGAGTGGTTCGAAAAATGGAATCTTGAGCGTTGCGTTTCAAAGCACGAGGGTTAAATAAAATTTTCCCCCTAGTGAAACACAAAATTTTCCACCACACCAACCCGAAGAAAATATTAACTGTAAGATATCAAACAAAAACAAACCAAATCAAATCCAAATAAATGTTATTAAATATTTATCATTCAAAATCATCATTTAAAAGTCAATTCAACCAGCAAACATAAGAAAACAACACAAAATTTGCATTTGATTACTTTGCCTCACATGTGAATAAAATGCAACTTTGCTATCGCTTTTTGAACAATCAAGAGAGCCTTTACCAGTTGGTGTGGTGAAAAATTGTTAAACATAGCGGCGGTGCTGAGTCGTCTTGTAACTATCATCATGGGTTATTATTATCACCTGCTGAGTGTTGATTAAATTTATTAATTAGTAATTACCTAGTGTATCTAATAAGGTGGCTTAAAAATTAGTTCAACTATTAAGGTTAAAAGTATCAGCATGGTTATTCAGCCTGTGAGACAATCAACTCATTTGGAATTTTTAGGAATTTTATGTCATGTTTTGTACAAATTTAAAACCAATTCATTTTCGATTAAATCTCAATACTGTAGAATATATCCATAGATTTGCTGATAGCTATCGCGCTAGGTGAGATTGAGATAAGACGTTACATATAGCCACTGCTATGTTAGCTAGATGGTCACTTAACGTGTTCATTGTTCATCGCAGCACTTCCACATATATTAAGGCATCGATAAAGGTAGAATATTATGACAACCGAATTACAAAATTGACATTAAATAACTATTCAAGATGGCTAAAAGGGGATTGTTATGTATTGGAAATATTGCAGTAAGGAATATCCTAGATGTGAAATAAATTAAATAAACTAAGCAAGCACGCGACGCACCGAATGGATGTAATAAATAAATAGCTCGGAAGCAACGCGTTTTACGTGAATAATTCCACGCTCAGGAGGTTAAACGTATGCCGGCGACGTACGCGAGACTATGGGATACATATTGCTGCTTTCTTTTTGTATATTTTTATGTTACGGTATGTTACTTTCCGGTGTATAGAAGTCATAAAATTTAATTAAAATGCTTCAATCAAATGGCCTGTCCGTTGCGCGCTGCATTTATTATTCTAGCTCAAGTCATAAGTCTTGGATGCGCTTTATTTTGCACGTGCTGGCAGTTTAATCGCTTCAGAGCAAGTGCTTGCGCAAACCTCTTAAAACAAAACAAAAACCTGACGGTTGCTCAAAAAATAAAACAATTCCCGGAGGTTAAATACATTATGTTGTGGCCATATTACAACCCCTTGGTACCAGGGGCTCAGAAATGAGTAATAGCTGTCTCTGAATAACGGACGGTAATTGCGTTATCTAGACTTGGAGTGGGCGGAGAGCCTCCGCTATCCATAACTGCGGAGTCTCATAATTGTCATCGGCACACTCGACGCGACGTACCGCTGACGAGATGCAGTGCACTGCTGACTATTACACTTGGGGAAGAAATTTTGCTGCCTCTTTGAGGTGAGGATATATTCGATGTAAAACCCAGCTATTGATATTGGGCACAGTCTCAGCTTTGTGCTTTGCTCATAACGGAAACTTGACTAAATAATCTACAATGTTGCATATCAATGCGTGCTGTACCTATTGCTATTAATACTCTTCTTTTGTGTTATTACAAATGAAAACTCCAACATGAGCAATACGCATTCACCTCCGACTTGATTCTATCCGCCTTATAAATTCTTTCAATCGCTCTCATTTTGCAAGCATGTACAGAGTAAATCCGCAAAAACTGTAAGTACCCATTGAAATGGAGTGAACTTGATTGAGGTGTGACGATCGTCTATCGGAACTTCTCCCTTCTTAGCGCGGGAGCGAAACGTATATATATACTGGTCTCTAAGAGGGTGGAGCACGGAGTTTAGGAGTGCCGAACACTGCAATTGATCACGCTAATTCTTGAAGATTCGGGGAAAAAATGTCGCCAATTTGTCACGTTATAACGAGCGGTGGGCCGCGCGTGATGTTTTCATTTCTCTGCCGTTTTTTTATTCATGGCATGATGTGTACATTAATTTCACTTTTCGTTCTAGTATGAAACATATTTAAAAAACCTATTATAACTAAGTTTATCAAGTTAGTAATTCTTGTGTTTGCTATTAGAAAAACGAACGAAAACAATCTGAATACTAGAAATATTTCAAAAGTCCGTATGGAAGTAGTTCAACTGGTGATATGAAAATCGACAAGCCAGTCGAGCCATACTACGAGAGCACTCTGTAAAATAACATCCACATTTGGAAACAAATACATCTCCCCTTCATATGACGTAGAGTGAAGCTCTCACATGAAACTATGAAACATTGTGTGCTGACTTCAGCTTTAAAGAGATTAAAAACGCGTTTGTAGCTCGTAAAACAGACACTGTGAAGCGTAGCTTTTAAATTCACCCCTGGCTGGCTTCGTTATAAACAATATGTAACCTGCTCTCCAATGAAATCCATTTACACTGAATTATCAGGTGTGCTATCGTGCAGCGTCGAGCTCAAACTATATTTCCCAAAAGCAAATTTTCCCAGCAGAACCAGCACTAGAACATTGCATTAGTTACTTGCAAATGTAGCTCTGCTCTGTATCCGACTTTAATCAGTCATGTTAAGAACGCTTTTTAAATACTCGCGTCAGTGTGCATGCCAGATGTGTTCAGAAACCTCGGTAGGTGGATGAAATATGAAAGCACAAAGGAAGAATCTCATTCCGTTCTTGCCTGTAGCGATGCTTTAGGACACAGTTCGATGTTGGTTTGATATTGAATGTATGAATGAACATGTTGACACAATATCAAAGCATGATGAAGCGTAGTTATGAACTAGAAAACTGTAAACGGTAGTGCTCCAACTACTTATTTTAGGTAGTTAAGAACGTTTGTGCTTTTTTAGGAAACTGTAGGTATATTTGTATTACTTATTAACCTTTCAGAGGATATAAAAAGATGGGCTGGAGAGATAAGAACGGTACAATCTTTAATATTACCATATTGAGGGCAAGAGATGAAAATGCAGAAGCGAATAAAAACAACGCTAATCCTGATCTGTCCCAAAAAAATCCCGGGTCTGAAAGTGCGCTTTTGGCCTTATTATACCGAAAATATCTCCCGTGTTTTGATTTATGGGTCTTAAAAGCGGCCCTTGCTCCACGCCTGAAGTTATTGTTTTTCCCCTTATGAAAATGGCGTATTTTCCCCATCCGCGCGGTCCACAGTTTCAAACGAAATTTCCCGTGATTTATTCCCACTGAAATTTGTGTTGTGGAAAGTCAGTTTTTTTCCGTCTAGTATATTAATTGTTGAGCGCCCAAATTTAATTGAGGTCTTCGTTATGAGGAAAAATGAAATTGCTGAGATTACTCATTATTACAGGAAAAAATGCTATTTTTCAAAAGCTGTTTATTTTAGTGTTATTATTGGTATTGGAATATTTTTACCTAATAAAAAAAAACCTACGCCGCATTGGTTCAAAATCTTAATATAGGTAGACTTACGGCCCGATTCGGATTTTGAAATAGACATCAATTAGATATCTTTAAGACATCACCAAGATACGATAATGATATTTTTAAGATCTAACCTGTCAAATTTGACATTTGCGCGATTCTGCAGATACTCTTGAACGATTTCCACAGGATATGACTTAGAGATCCAATTCACATCTAATAGATATCTTACTCTATCTGACGTAAAAGTGACATTGGTTGGCCAAATTGCGCTGCAAAAGAGAACTAGTTGATATCTAAACTATAACGTATCTAGAATGGATCTAGTACGTGTCGTCTCTTGTGAATATCTTGAAGTTCGAATACGGCAGTTAGTCCGTTATTTAGCATTATTTCCAGTAGTCATAGTCATTCCAAACGAATGTTTAAAATTAAAAACCCAAAGAAATTATATTTTCGCTACATAAAATCACCAAACGAATCCATAGTCACTGCCACTGCTAATTGTTTTATAACACACCAGAACGTAAGTTTAGTACGTATACCAGTTAAAAAAAAGTATTTTGTATATTACTCATTTTATTCTTTTTGTATACTTATTATGTTGTCGCCAACTTAAAAGTATAGTGCGTCTATAAATAGAACCATTTTACCTAAAAATTACGATTTAATTTTAAACTCATTTCAATTATAAGTGATATTCTTCTTCTTCTTCCTCGATTCCTCATGACTGAGGGTCGCGACCACATGAGGTCGTTATTTTGTGCACCAAGGCTCTCCATTCTGCACGATTTTCCGCCTTCCTAATAATAGGCGCCTGTGTAGATCGCTGGCAGGCCTTTTTTACAGTGTCCACCCAGCGGGTTGGTGGATGTCCACTACCCCGTCTTCCATCCACCATGCCAACCATAATGCGATTTTCAAAGTTGTCCGGCTCCTGCCTGGCCACGTGTCCAAAGTAATTAAGGATCCGCTGGAGGCAAATGGCTGATAAACGGCACTGGATTTTCAATTCCGTCAGGGTTGACGCATTAGTGCGGCGCGCTGTCCAAGGAATACCCAACATCTTGCGCCAACACCACATCTCAAATGTGTCAATTCTACTCAGAGTACTGGCTTTCTTTTTTGGCTTTTGGATAAGTGATATTAGTCCAACGCTTTAATCGTATAATTAAGTTTCCATTCTATTTTACCTCATTTTGTTATCATTCGCCCGTGCATCTCTCTTGCACATATCTATGGATTTATAAAGTTCGAATGTTGGTCCAGGTTGAATAGAACTTCAGCTACAGTACTAAATAAGTAATGTTAAATTGTAGTTGAACGATTAAACTACACGGGTTATTAAATCATTCGGCTCATTGAGCGTATTGTGCGGGCCGACTCGAGTATGAATATTTATAGTCGTTAAAACCATAAAATACAGTTTCCATTTATACTGGTGTGGCGTAACCAAAATTAAGTCATGTGTCGTTGGTTGTATCAAGGTGCATTTAATCACTATCAGGTAAAGCTTTCGCATAATTAATAATTATCCATTTTACTTTTAAATGAAACCTGCAGTGTCATAAATATAAAATTTGTTGTGGCATTGTTCAATATGAAAATATCACACAGAGATTATACTTTGATTAACGTTTATTTTGTCACCGGTGGAAAAATGTATTTAGAATAACATTTTCATGTAAATAGTCAACACATGAGGGAGAGTAGCGAAAAAAAGGCACCTTCAGAATCGAGAATCACGATGAAAACATGATAATGATATTTATCTCTGTGCGTACCTGTGTTAGAACGTGCGAGACTCGCAGCCACTTGTTTGTGGTCTTCAAATTTATTTTCAAGGCTTGAAACCGAAATTATTTAAATATCGGAGCATATCAGGTAAAATACCTAAGCATAATTCTAATGGTGACTGTGAAATATTGTTAAGACAAGATATTTCCTATCGCACTTTACCCGAGTATACATTTTTACTTGACCTTTTTTGATTATGGTATAAAAGTATTTATATTATTTGGAGATTCTTAAACAAATTATCCAAGTTTATTCTCGAGTGTAATAACAGGAAGGTTCATATCCAAGTATCGTCCCAAAAAGTGGAGTCAAGTGCTCTTTACCCCTGGCCTGCACGAGGCGGGTGAAGAGACTCGGATTTTTCGTGAGATGACTTGAATGGCTAAAGTTTTGATACGTTAAACAAAAATCTTCGTAACACGGGTATGTCATTAATTTTAATGGTTTTAACTTACCTTTCTTATACTTATTAAACCAATAGGTATTTACCTACCTACATATTACTTACTTTTGATATAGTTAATAGTATGGATACCGTAATTCATCCTATCAATTTATACGCTTCACAAATTATTTATAAATGTGAAATAAGTATGAACGTGAAAATAAATTCGATAAGTAACTATACTAAAATACGCATCCCGGTAATCTAAATGGCCTATAAAGTTGAGCTATTCTGACAACAAAAGTGTTTGACAATAATTAAATTGAGCAGTCCAATGTCCATTTCTCACTTCACGAAATTACGGGGCCCAACTTTCTGCTCATTGCGTTCGGAAAGTAAAACAGAGCGCCCACCGACTTGGTTTTGGTCCAACCCTTTTTTGGCTTCACACACCAGAATAATTGGGTCTTTTGTGGTTTCCGACGACGTGTGTCCCGTAATGGGCCTGGCTTTTTGCGCCTTTGAACAGCGTCTGCTTTTATTAGGTCCTTTATAGACGACACTCTTTACTATTTTTTAGAAAATATTTGCCGCCCTGGGGGCTAACTGACCTACCGGAAGTGTTTTTTAACTAAAACATGTCACGTGCCTTTTTAATATGTTAGTACGGGATCAAAGATTTTTGAAAACTAAATGTATAATAAAAGACTATCTTGTGCATCGCGTTCGCTTTACTGAGATGAAAATATCGGTGCGACACATCAATTCGGTATACTATTTTTCGCGGCTGAATATGTCCTCTTATCAATACTGTTACTCCACGTAATGTTCCTGTCATTTATAATAAATTACGCGTGACAAAGCTTTGGAACATAACGGGTTTTACGTTTTATGTATTAAGTAAATCCATCATTTCCGTGATTCCTAATGACTAGCTACTTTCGTGGCAGTAAAAGGTCTATAAAAATTATGCTATAACATAAAAGTCAGGGAAAGTTCATTAGCGGTATAAGCATTTTCGTTTTCCACCCCAGCTTGGCACTTATTACATAAGGCGGCGTCTACACTGCCCTACGGCTGTTTGAATTTAATGAATAACTTTTAATCGCATCTCTTCCGCTTAGACTTTTTGACTATTTAATAAGTACCTACAAGAATATTTGTGTTCGTTTTGTTTTTATTTTTATGTCGACGATGCCGGCATTTTCTTTTTTGCTTGTACTTTAAAGCCAAACTTAAGTTATTTTTAAGTCTTATTTTTACGTAAATATATTTTACGTTTTATGGCGGCTATTAACCGTTAATTATTTAGAATTAAATAAAAAAGCTGCTGTTCAGCGGTGAGGTGGATAATGCCGGTTCAGTTGAGGCGAAGATAATTAAAACCGTCTTGTATAGTCACAAATAATTATATTATCAAAAGCACAAGTTACATATTTTGGTGTAATGTGAAGTATAAATTATTCTCGTTCCCATGGTAATATAATTCAAGGATAGAACAATACCATAGATAACTATGAAAAGGAATTAGTCTTCTGTTGGACTTGCCAACAGGTGCAATTTCATTGACGTTTTTCATTGGTTGAAGTAGAAGTACCGTTGTTTATGCTTACAGATCGTAGAGAGTCACAAATATTTATACATGTTTGTAGAAATGTATGCAGTTGTGTGAGCGTAACTGTAAGGTACAACACTGAGTGCGAGCTGCGCACATTAGCTGCAGTAATTGCGTCACACCCAAAAGGGGAGAATAACAGTAAACTTAGCTCACCCTGAAGCTGGGAATGAGCAACTTAGCGTAATTCTCCTTTAGGGGTGTCATTACCATTTGCTTGCCGAGCACCACCAGTGTAACCGCTACTGGCGCTCTTTGATTACGTAATATCGATGACGATATGTAGGGATGACCGGCCTGCAGGAATAGGTGGGCTGTTGTCGATCGCTTTTCGCGTTTATTCAGCCTAGTCCCCTGGAGTTTGAAGTGAAGGTAACTGTCTCGGTGGCATTCCTGTCACTTCTTGACATTATTATGATGACATGATAATGGAGACCCGATATGCGGATGGTCAGAGAACTAGACGATGAAACAACGCAAGTAACGCAACCTCATCGAGATTAGTTTGTTAGAGTTAGACCAAGAAAAGTCTGCAGCGAATTTGATAGCCCACGCAGTGCAAGTGTTATTTATACGTCATAATTTCATAGAAGTTTGACGTTTAAAATGACACTTGCACTGCGTGGGCTATCAAAACCACTGCAGAATTTTCTCGGTCTGACTCTAGAATTAGCACCGTCTTAAGAGCCAACAGGAGTGGTCATTTCTCCATACAAACGTACTCCTCGTTTTCCTCCGTGGTTTTTGAAGCTAGAGCAATGATTTTTTCAACACAGATTAATATTGTCAATATCTGTGTCGGACCGTTTTGCTTTTTTTTGATATTTTTGTTTTTAAGGCGCTAGAGCCCTTCAAAAATGGCCAAAATGGCCTAATTGACTATGCCGCAATGAGAGGCGTGGCATTCAAAACTGATATCAATTAGCCAAAAAAGCAAAACGGTCCGACACAGATATTTAATTACACAAACGGGTCTACCGCGATATAATTTCATTGTTTTTACCTTTAATTCCGACGTTTCAGCTGAGTTGCACCAGCTGTGGTCACGGAAAGACTGACGTCCCAACAAATGTCAACGGAGATATTAATAAAACACCACTAAACTACCCGAAATTACCACAGTGTACCGAAATTATTACAGTGTACGGATACTGTGAGTGTTGCGTGTCGTGCCGTGGACAATAAACATTAAACTTTAACGGGTAGCTGCAATTTCTTTGTCTACCCCGAACATTTTTATAAACTAATTTCGGGTAGTTTAGTGGTGTTTTATTACTATCTCCGTTGACATTTGTTGGGACGTCAGTCTTTCCGTGACCACAGCTGGTGCAACTCAGCTGAAACGTCGGAATTAAAGGTAAAAACAATGAAATTATATCGCGGTAGACCCGTTTGTGTAATTAAATATGTGTACAAAACGCGAGAGTTTAAAGTGTTATATTGCAAACCGACACAGATACTTTCATAATCATTTAGATTTCCAAATTTGGTTACGATTGGTTAAGTTTTGGAGGAGGAAACAGGGGAGTACGAAACCTCGATTTTTGAGATTTTTACGCAGGATTTTTCGCCTTGTCCTTATCGCACTACTTTTAGGTGCCGCTTCCGTTAGCGAGACGGGTATATTTACCTAAAATATTTAAAACTCAGCTCCTGTTTCGTCTTAATGTTGAAGAAATGTACTGTTAGCGTTAAAAAACAATTATCAAATAAAAATCTCGACAGTTAGCTTATTTCCCAATGTAGTGTGTAGGAAAATAAATAGTACTTAATTTATATATGTATAGCAAAACATGAATATTACATAAAATTACGTGAAATTCATGAACAATATTATTCGAGGAATCGAACTAATCCATTCTTATTTATCAAAAATTAACCAGTGGAAATCCAGTATTCATGGCTAAGGCGTTTTTAATGTGATAACATTGGATATTATAAAACTGGACAAAATCATCACGATTTTAAATATTTGTGTACTTGTTAAGAGTAAACCTCCTAGTAACACCATGGCATAGGTGTCTAAGTATCTACATTTGAAATCAAGACCAAACATATTGGACTTAAGTATGTGATTCTAATCTAGACTGGGAACGACCTCAAGTTACTACGTATAGCACTTGAACAATTTAAGAGCCAACAGGAGTGGTCATTTCTCCATACAAACGTACTCCTCGTTTTCCTCCGTGGTTTTTGAAGCTAGAGCAATGATTTTTTCAACACAGATTAATATTGTCAATATCTGTGTCGGACTGTTTTGCTTTTTTTGATATTTTTGTTTTGTAAGGCGCTAGAGCCCTTCAAAAATGGGCAAAATGGCCTAATTGACTATGCCGCAATGAGAGGCGTGGCATTCAAAACTGATATCAATTAGCCAAAAAAGCAAAACGGTCCGACACAGATAATTTCATAATCATTTAGATTTCCAAATTTCGTTACGATTGGTTAAGTTTTGAAGGAGGAAACAGAGGAGTACGAAACCTCGATTTTTGAGATTTTTACGCAGGATCTTTCGCCTTGTCCTTATCGCACTACTTTTAGGTGCCACTTCCGTTAGCGAGACGGGTATATTTACCTAAAATATTTAAAACTCAGCTCCTGTTTCGTCTTAAGCAGAATTTCAAATAAAGTTCGCGTGAGGTCAGGCGTGCCAAAGGAAAATTGGTGTTTCGTGAAATTCATAATAAATTACATTTAGCTTATTTTTTATCACGTGGCTCAGTTTGTATTACTTTTAATTAATCATATACATATATTAAAATACTAACATAAATTATAATATGAGTAAAACTGTATAACAGGTAATGTTTTTAATGTGGTCTCTGTTGTTGCATAGTGATTGTTTAACTTAATGCTATTTGTATACAGGATGTTTGGTACATCGTTTGCCAAATTACAACGACAGATAGGTTGAGTCATTTGCTATCTCCTCATGCTTAGAAAAAAAAATTGGCCACGGTTTTTTTTACTACCGCGCAAGTAAAAATTTGAAATTTACGAATTTAGAGCTGGAAATAAAAACTTGCGCAAAATTAAAAATTTCTAGGCCTGGGAAGATAGCAAATGACTCAACCTATCTGCCGTTTTAATTTGGCAAACGATGTACCAAACATCCTGTATTATTATAAGTGTAAGTATACCTACTTATTTAATAATGTTCAGCTCTTTGTAAACGGAACGACTTTAACATCAACTAAAAATGCAATGATTAATAATATTCTTTCTCATCTTTGTACCTTTTGATTTAGTTTTTGTAGCAAAGTTTATTTTTAGACTTCAACCACTGAAAAATAAAACAAAATATAAACAGGGAATTTAAAACAGACCTTGTCTTATGTAAGTAGGTATATAAAAACCAAACGCTATATATCCGTTTGAAGTCCATTTGATAAACTACTAATCATCCCATCAATAATAAGAGTATTTTTCTAATGAAACTTTCCTTTGATTACATAGAATGAATCGGCCGTCGTGGCCACTTTGGAAGGTGAGCCAGTAATTTGGGTGGCACCGGCTGTGTTTGCGCCCCGTCGCTAGGTGACACAAGCCGGCCACTATTCCGCTTAATATTGATTTTCTAATGTGTGCCCATTTGTACAATCACAAATGAGTTTTCTTTATGTGTTATTGGAAGCGAAGCGCTGTTTTATCATGACATGTTAATGGTAATTCAAATAAATTTAATACTGACTTGTTATAGGTATTATAATACACGTAATATTATAAAAAATGGCCTGGAAGTTGCCTGGAGCAGGGTCCCTAGGACACTGTAAGTATGTATTTGTTTTTTTGCACAATTGCTTAGCCTGCGGACTAAAAAGGAGACAACCAGTCCTAAAAAATATTGCAATAATGGCAGATTTAGTGACACACGACCATGTATTTTATTCTATTTTAAATTGTCAACGGAACTTACGTACTCAACTGTCATGTTAAATTGTACTTTAGGCCTATTAATAATGTCCGTCTAAGCTAACTCTGCAGTGAGTTGAATAGAAAAAACTGAGGGAGTGTCATTTTAAACGTCATATTTTCATAGAAATTTGACATTAATGATGATGTTGACATTTTGTCATTGCAAATGGCATGCAAAGTTAACACTGTTTACATTTATTCAGAGTTCTTGTCAAGTAATAAACAAATACTCACTATTACTTTGAACAAATCCTTTTGTTCTAATTCTAAAAAATCTGGGCCATATTTCCCGAACAAAAGGGAGAATTTCTGAGTGAAAAAAAGGAACGAACAAATGGAGCGTATAAGCTTCACGGATGAAAACAATAGTTACAGTTCATTCGGCATGACAAGAGCATTAGTTCTGTTGTGCCGTGCACGGGGGGACAATGAAATCTATGCCATTAAGGATGTAATTAATCAAGAAAAGGTCTTGAGGATTTTTTAAGAGCTGGTATTGTTTTGCCAGTGTTTTTAATGTTTTCCTTAAAGACAGAAATTGCAACGAAAACAAGCAAACTTATCTTACCTACTTAAAATTTCGGATTAATTGCTATTGAAATTGGAATGATGTGTTGTAAAGTATAGTAAAAGCATAAGTGCATGGCTAAGGCTATTTATTATGTTATCGAACACGAGGGTTATATAGTTACTATGTTATGTATAGTATTCTGAAGTAGTTTATAAAGATTTGCCTTTAAGTACTATTTGGTGAGTGCTATAAATTAACTTGTATAAATCAATAAATTAAATACCTATTAGTAAACAAATTTTATGTGTCTTCACATTTACTCGTAAATCTCAATAATAAATCCATGATGTTTAAAAGTACCTGTTAAAAAAATCGGAAACTTTCTGGTTCGTAAAGATTGTTGAAAAATATTCCTTTCCCTTCAGTAGCGGCGCTCACGAAAAAACGTTGAAAAAAGTGGACCAATTGTCCCGCCAAATTGCACGCGTATAGAAAATTGGGTACATGTGTTGCGTAATTTGGGAAAGATCAAGGTAATTTTAGCTTACAGCAAATCCGACATTTATGTATACTTACTCCCTTATTCATAAACGTCTACTAAAGTTGACAAGCCGATAAATCCCTTTCCGACGTACCGGTATGATGGAAAGGGACAAACGATTATTATCGGCTTGTCAACTTTAGCAGACGTTTATGAATAAGGGGGTTAGGAAAGCAAAGTAGTTCAGGTTGTACCCTCCTTCGTGCGTGTAAATTAGGCTTCGTGGCTATGATCAGAAACGAGTATGAATTTCAATTTAAAATATTATAGCAAAGTACCAGCTAGTAGATATTTAAAAAAAGGACGCTCACAACAGACAATATTTCAAAAACTTTCACACTCCATGACATATTTTGTTGCGATATCCTAAATTTACTGCTCTGAGCCGGCCCACACAATTCCACAATCATCGATCGTGTAAATCCGGCTTAAGCTGCCCTTTTGAGACTTAGGGAGGGCGGGAGCGAGAAAAACACGACTACACCTCGTGTAACAAAGGGAATACCTACAGGATAACACTTAATCACATACGCTCGGAATGTGGGGGCTCCTCAGACTCGCACAAGTATTAAGGAGAGGTATTTAAAAATCAACCTATTTTTGATTCAGTGACAATTAAACTTCTTCTTCCTCGCGTTATCCCGGCAGAGTTGTTGCAATTTTGCCACGTCTCATGGGCATGGGAGCCTGGGGTCCGCTTGACAATTAAACTATCATTTAAAAAATTGCCTATTGTCAGATATACATACCTAGTATAAATGTGGCTAAAATATGCAGAAATATTATCCACGGTTATAATTTTATATTCTTACACAAGTATTTTGCACAACATTATGAAATAAAGCCGGGTTTAACACACCTCGCCGGGAGGTGATGTCTAAAATAGTGTAGATATATCTACATAGATATAGGTATATCTATATAGGTATATATTCAGAGGTCTGAATGGTATAAAAACCTGGCCTTAAGTAGAGTACTCGTATTAGAGAACAACAAATGATGGATAAAAGGGGTTTAGTCGGCGTTCGGTCGGACAAATAGTAATTCGATAAAACCTCGTGTTGATGGAACTGACGTTTTGGGGATCTGAGGTTCACCGTAATAGATTGCCAGTGATTGCTCTTCGTATTTTACCCACACTTGTTACAAGAATCTTGTTGTGATCATGTTAACCATGTTTACGCTGTTAGCATTTAATTGTTACATCAACAGAAGCATTTTTGGAAACGTGTAATATACTTATACCTATCATCTTTAATGTTACCAATTTTATTTCAATAATAATGCATCCCGAGTGTACACTTGTAATGCATTCTGCATAATTCATTTTGATTTTGCGATCAAATCAACAATTTTGTATTGAACCTGGTCATTAGAACTCGATAAGATTTTTAAATTTGGGAGACCGCTCCTATTATATTTCATTTGCGCTGGCGTGCTACGGGTGCTACGCTGTAGCATCGTTTCTGCTCTATCAGGCCTATTCGGATTTCGAGATAATCACAAGATCTTGAGACGATTTAGAGATCAACTAGATCTACATTAGATATCGACTAGATGTGACTTGGATATCTAAGTCATAACTTGTAGAAATCGTTCAAGAGGACCTCCAGAATCGCGGAAACGTCAAATTTGACATATCTATCTTACAAATATCTTTAAATTATCCGTATCGTAACTTGTTGAAGTCTAGTAGAAATCTAATTCATTTTCCGAATCGAGCCGTATGTACCGAAAGCCCTTCTCGTCACATAAAAACTCGCGTAACTGACGGTTGAAAATATTAGGAACTGTGACAAATAAATAAATGACTTTCAATGTTCAAACATTCAAAATGCGATCCATTTCTATTAGTGATGTACCGACTATTGATTTGGCCGACTAGCCGACTAGCTGACTAATCGGCGCTCGAATGGCCGATTAGTCGGCCGACTAGTCGGCTAGTCGGCCAAATCATTAGTTTCGTATAAGTTCAGGTGAAAAACAATAGTTTTGCTCATTTGGTTACGCTATTCATTATATTAGCTTGGCTTAAATTTTCTATATACTTAGAACTGTATTGATCACGTATCTCTTAGTCCGGATATTTTTCAATCTCATCCAAGGATCTTTAATGACTAAGCAAGTGCCGGTTGTCTGCTCTCGATTTAGCTGTGGCTCGTTTATCAAGACCACTGTGCCGAGAAACAAAACTTGGTTAGAAGTTTGTACTTGTAATGCTATTAAAATTTAACTTAATGCTCTTTTAATGGCAGCCTCTTTATACGAAACTAATTTGAACTGATGACAGCTTTCAAGTTGTGACGTACACTTGAGAACAAGTTGAGTGGTAATTACGGCGATGCTTGTGTTATGTGTAAACATTAACTTAGCATTTATACAGAAAGCACCACCATAAGGGAGCATCAGTAGAATAGAAATTTAAAACGTAAAGCTGTTGTCGTTTGGGTTGTAGCTAATAGAATTGAGCATCCAAACATATGCATCTACTCTTAAAATAATCGCAATTACCTTACCTAATCACACTTACTACCTAACAAAATTAAAGTCACTGAAAAAAATTTAGTGTACCAAGTCTCTAAGTAGCTTTGTAGGTAGATATACTTTATATAAAAATCCTTCATTAAGTACCTACATTTTCTAGATTAGCCACACTTTTATCCCGACCTTACAACTTAATAATCCGGCAACAACGTCGATAACCGTATAATAATCCCGAGGGAAGTGGCCATATACATTAATTTGGTCGGTAGTGTATTGCGAAGTACCTATTTGGGGCTCTTTTGTTTCGCCAAGCATTGTTGCTCACCCCCAATCCGTTGTGCGGAAAGTTGGGCCAAGTCGGGCGAGCGAGCCAAGTTTGGTTGAAATCAGACAAGTTACAAGGTACCTAAAGGATTTTCACTTCTGAGTTGGCTGGTGCGTGATGCGGATGAGGCTGCACGTCCGTTGTTTTATTAGTTAAGTAACCCTTCAACTGATATACATCATTTAAGAGTTGTTGGAATTTCATATAATTTTCTGTCAATTAAATAAATAAAAACAAATACACATGTTCCGCACCGGGAATTGGCTACGAAAATGGGATAAAATTAAATACTTAACTAAATTTTTTTATAAACTTATTAGAAGGCTCGAAACATACTGAAAAGCCGGACAAGTGCGAGTCGGACTCGCCTACCGAGGGTTCCGTACTTTTTAGTATTTGTTGTTATAGCGGCAACAGAAATACCTACGTCATCTGTGAAAATTTCAACTGTCTTTCGGTTCATAAGATACAGCCTGGTGACAGACAGACAGACAGACGGACTGTGGAGTCTTAGTAGTAGGGTCCCGTTTTTACCCTTTGGGTGCGGAACCCTAAAAATACCGTACAGTCGCCATCAGATATATCGGAGCGGCCAAGGTGCTCACAAATATCGGAACACGCCTCTATTGTCAGGGCGTTAGAGCGCGTGTTCAGGTATTGTGAACACCTTGGCCGCTCCGATATATCTGATGGCGACTGTACTCCAGTTAGACTTAATACAATGCTTCTGCCCATCCGGAGCACGTTTGCTTTTCTAGTTAAACTCACTAAGCCGACACAATTTCTGTGTTTGTTATCTCTATGTATTGAATTTCTAACCATTTTATTACTACTGAAGCCACAAAATGGTCAGAATCTGTACACTTTACTGGGATTAAAGTTTGGATTCAACATTCACATTTTGAATAAATTTTATTTTTGGTCACATTGTAACTCTGGCGGTGTTACAGAAACTCACTAGACGACAGAAACCGCTTAGTACAAAGTCGGTCACGTCTTCCCAGTTTGTAGTGATTTTCCTGTGAGGAATCTTGAGGAACACTTCGGTTAGTTTAGCTTTAATTTCAGTTTAGCCCTGTGATCAACTAGTAGAGAACTAATACCCTACTGTACTATGAGATTCCTCGGGACGTTAATTTCGCTATTTGTACATTTCTAATACTATTTTCGCAGTCTCAGAATTAATTTTTATTTCTTACGAACGTTAAATAAATGTTTGTATATTATTAATTGTCTTCCGACAATTCTCGAACAAAATATTTAATCTTACAAAGTTGTAATCTTCAAGTACCTATCTAACAAATTTTTGGATTCTTCAGCCCTTTAGAAAAAACCTTAAACGTTCTTACCAATAAACATAATAAATGGCCCACTGGATTGTTGATAGATATAGTATTGTACAAAATTGTAGTACGTAATTGATACAGTAGTGACCTAAATAAACAAAGTCTAATTAGTCCGATTTGCATAAATACATCGACAAAGTCCCTAATCAATGTCGGACAGTAAGGATTAGCGGCATTAGTAGTTTGGTGCCATTAGCAAAATAATGCCGGTTTGACGGAACGGAAATAATAATACAATTACTATGAATTGTTGAGTGTGGAAATGCTGTCCTGCCCAATAAAAAAAGGATTAGATGAAATAGACACCTGTATGGAATAAGTGCAAAACAGCCTGTAAATTATTTTACTCCATTTACAGGATAGCACTTTGCCTCTTTAAACTTAGCTACTTTAAACTAGAATATAATGTTGCAGTCATGTCATAATGGATACAGAGATACATAACTTCAGCGAGTAAATGCAGAAGCAACGCTCTACAGTAACAATACCACGTATCTCTGACAATATTTACAAAGCAGTGCCCTGACGTCAGCCCAACTAGATTCCGAACCAGATTATCGATAAGTTGTCCAACAAACCCCAACAGGAGGTGGAAAAGCGAACAATAAATAAAGCGAGGCGCCCTGTAAATTATTTTAGCCCATTACCACGACAGCCCAGACACAAATTAATCACGGGAATGACTTATAAGGCGTTTAGCACTTTGCCTCGCTTAGCTGTTATGTTTGGTGGCGGGTTTTAAAGCAGATACAATGAAGGATATTTTTCTTTATACTTTAATAGGGTATTTTAAATAAGTTGTATCATTGTCAACATAAATTAAGTAATTTGTTAGTATGGTCTATGGTAGAGCAAATTACCTATAAAAACATTAGTTAAAATGGTACATAGTCGAGTAGCTTGAACAGTGGCTACATAACATAATGACAGCTAATGTTAAACAAAACAAGTCATTATCATAACCGCTGTAACTCTCGCGTATTCGTATTCAGTTTAATGCCTTTGCCGGATATTACTTGCGAATTGATATCTCACTTTTCCTTACACCGCCACAAACTGAGACATGTCAATATAGACACGGCGAATAACTCAAGTTCAAGACAAATCACCCGCACGATATGGCGTCTGGCGTCATCTGTCACCATCGGAACTGTCAAACTGGCCTGCTAAATCGATCACGCGCGAAGTAATATCCCAAGTTAGGCCGGCAAGTCGCGCGAGTTTGACGACCGGTCGTCCAACTTATCGGCGAGAAGTTTTTATGTGCAACTGGCGAACAGCAGCACACTTCGTTTTATTGGATGTTTCCGTGAAAGTTTGCTCTGTCGTCTTTTTAGGTGGACTAGCGACGTGATCTTTGAACAGTTTCTAAGTGCCGGTATTATCTGACCAAAGCAAATTCTCTTCGCATTCAGCTAATAGGAAAGCATATATAAAATGTTAAGTCTTTTGTTTTTATCATTGTCGCTTAGGTAAAATAACTTAGGTATTAGATACTGCAAGATTGTTTTATGTGTCGTTTAATTTAGGAAAACACTACATAATATCTGTACAAGGATCACGCGGGCATATTGTTAGATCTCACGCTGAGCAGAAACAATACTAACCAATAATAATATTAGCGCCCGCAATATCGTAAACGTATACGTGCTGAGAAAAAAGACATTTTATATTTTTATATCCTCGAACGAGCCGACAAAGCTCTCGTGTAAAGGTCCAGTGAATCTCGGGTTTCGTCGATGTTTGCCGAAGGATATCCCGGGACAAACGAGTCCGGGGCTGGTGATCCCCGGGATCGCGCGTTTAGGGACACAATAGCGATGGAGACACCCTGATATCACGATATATTATTATCGCTGTTGACACCGCATCATACTGGTCGTTTTTTGCCGCCAATTCAACCTTTTGTTGTTGTAAAATATCACATGTCCCGAAAAGTGATTCTTTTCAAAGAAAATGTGTGATATTAGTTTTAAGATTTTTCGTGTTTACTTTAGGGTACATGATACTAAGAAAAGAAGATGTAGGTTTATTTTGAAATGAAGCTAAAATCTAATATTGTTATTACTAGTCTAAGGTTAGCGTAGTAAGATATACTATCTAGAATTAATTTCCATTAGATTTCAACGGCAATAAATATCTATACCGTTTATCAATTTAACAGCGCGATTCTAATTTTAAGATACGACAAATATTACGAGATACGATATGGATTGGATATGTCAGTATGAAAAGTGACGTTTTTGTTTAAAAAAAAAATAAATACTTGAAAACGATGTCACAAAAGCACCCTACATGTTAACACAACTGTGAACGTAGATATCATTAGTCAGGTGCCGACTAGTTTCGATAGAAACTATTTGATATCGGTTGAAAGTGTTAGACTACCTTTGATCATATTATGAGCCTCATTTCATCTTCGGTTGTGAATATGCGGAGTGGAGCGGGAAGTGAAATAATAATGTTTATATATACCTACACTATTTAACTTACGGGAAATAGCATTGCATATTCTCTTGTCGGTGGAGTAATCGTCAGTCGTCTCTTTTCTGAGCCAGTCGTTTGATCCAGCAATTTATTATGAAACTAAATTTCGTAACAATATTTTTTTGCTGGGTAGTATTTATTTAATTTTATCTACCATATTATTTGCTAAGACTTGAAAATTTTAAAGGGTCTAAATTGTATTGTGTAATAGGGAGCCCAAAAAGCAAGCGTGTAGGTGTTCCACCTCGCTCGGCACACAAAGGATGTTTGCAAATCTCTCAGGGTAAACACGTTAGTGATCGGATCATGGAATCTTGTCGGCTTGCGAAGATCACTGATATGTACGGAGTGGTACGTTATCGAAATCATGAGTCAGTGCCTACGAGCTATTAAATATGACGAGATTAGTTGTTCCGTCTGATGTAATACATTAATTTAATTCATAACCAGTATCTTAAATATCCCCAAATTAACGGCTCGATTCGGAAAATGAATTAGATTTCTACTAGACTTCAACAAGTTACGATACGGATAATTTAAAGATATTTGTAAGATAGATATGTCAAATTTGACGTTTCCGCGATTCTGGAGGTCCTCTTGAACGATTTCTACAAGTTATGACTTAGATATCCAAGTCACATCTAGTCGATATCTAATGTAGATCTAGTTGATCTCTAAATCGTCTCAAGATCTTGTGATTATCTCGAAATCCGAATAGGCCTGTAAGTCTAGGTTTAAGTTTAGTCATAGATGTCTGTTTTCCATCAAAATTTACAGGAAATATACGCTTTTAATGCATGCAGAGCTTATAATAATCCTGCACGTCGGTGATGAACATGCAGCCTCAAATCGCATATGTAGGTATAGATAGATATAATAGACTTTAACGTAGGTAACATGTATACATGCAACTTATTGACAGTAGCAATAAGTAATAAATAGGACGGAGATGAATTCAAACACAAAATAATAAATAAACACCTCGTTCCATTTTTTAAACAGTAAATTTAGTCAAGCCTATTGAACTTTCCCTATAATTGAGTCATATTCCAATTTGATGAACCCCAATTTGAGCCAATAAAAAAATCGGTACAGACAATTAATCCCTCGGCTCGGGCCCTTCTGACCTGTGGCGTGTAGCCCGCCGCATATTAGATCACCTCGTGTAATCGGGTCAAGTGCCTTAATTGTCCGCGGTCATATGCAAGGAGCAGCCAGTAATAATTCACTCGAGGTATGGAACGCGAGACACGTTTGGCTTTAATGTGAATACACAGCACGACAGAACTAAGCACTAAGGAAAAACCGTTTAGGAATAAAATACGAAAATCAGAAATAATCACTTGAACATAACGAAAATTGGCCTGCAGCTAACCGACTAGGCATGGCCTTATAGAATTATTATGAAGTCTGCGAAGTCAGCGAAGACAGATTGGAAGTGATTCGATAGTAGGTTCGATGCCTACTGGTCGTTTATTTTTGTTCGATCTGCATTCAACAGTTCTTAACTGCAGGGAGAGCTAAGAAAGAAGTCTATGCCGTTTCATAATTATACTAATAATTAATTAACTGTTACAATTTTTTATTTTCTTAACGACGCGTAAACACCTACGTAGTTATCGATCTCGCTACGAGCTCATAATAATTTGTGTTATTGTGGATACGTTTGTTGTGTTTAACTTGTTAAAACAGAGTAATGTAATCTTGTATAAAGAAGCAACACTGCGCCATCGTCTTTATAGAAGTTATTCGATTATCACCAACTTACACAGGGGTGCTCTTAAAATGTTTGATCAAATTATGAAGAGATTCACCTCGTTAAAGTAAACCCGTTATTACTCAAACAATCGTTACGGTGCACGGTGCTTCCATTAAAGTAGAAAATAGTACATCTTTCACTTAATTAATATTTATTACATGTTATGTTACGGGCTTGTGCTGAGACCTCCGTTGTTTCAACAGTACTTTTTACTCACTCCACAAGTCCACATATAATAGGTTTTCTCGTTCCTTTTCTTTTTAAGATAAACAAAAGATTCACGCAATTGGACGACATAGTATAAATATTAATGAGTTGTCAATCATTTTTATACATTAACATATATTTAAATATGACAAATATATATACTCATAATTGAAGAGCAGGTAAATAAATTATAATTTTTTCAGTCCAAAAAGATGAAAGGACTGTAATCAACTGATTAAGAACTCTGAAAGCGTTATTTTGATCGCTTATTATTGTATTTTGATCATGATTCATGACTCAATGCTTTAAACACAATTGATACACAATGCTCGTTCAATACAACAGCTCAATCTAATTGCACAATCAATTAACTATACGACGGCCACACGTATTAATATAACGCATTTAATCGCCTAACGAACCGTGTGCATCGCACATTATCGTTCTAATACGCAAACACATACCTGACGTTAGCCGCCTGGTTAGGAATCGCCCGTTAGTAATAATTGCCATGATGATGATACACATGAATCGATGCCAATAATTACAATCACGCGATGTTTGGGTATGGATATTGCTAAATTAAGAGGACTGTTGAAAAAAGCAGCTTAGAACATTTCGAAGTAAAGATTTGTCCTGTAAGGTATACAAAAATCATTTTAAAAAAAACGGGTTGCACTGAAGAAGTGAAAACTCAATGACATCGTAACAGTTTTTCGATGAGGTCACGTGTCCGTCTTACGTATTACAAATCTTACGGTCACGTGATCTGTCGCGAGTTTAACATTTTTTCCCCATCACAAAAAGTGCACAGCGCCGCAAAAGAAGTTTTCACTTCAAAATTCTGTATATTAATATTTGTTTCGTCGCTATGATGTTGTTTTGTTAAACTTATGTTAACGAAATAAGAGGAATGAAATAAATCACAGTTAATTAAATTTGTAATTTTAACTTTGAAATGCAAATACCCCCACTTGTAATTCTTAGAAGGCTTCCAGCATTAAGAAGTTTATAAATTAAGTTCTTATTGGTTCTCTTAATTCCGGACTAATCTATTATATTTTGTTTATTCCAGGTAAGCCTAATATTGGCACTCGAGTCACTGGTGACCTGTGTAAGTAATTCAGCTATTAGTTCGGCCCCCGGCAAAAAATTCTATTCATAAAAGATTCCCGTATTATTCAAAGACGTATTCACAAAGTTATGTGCCCGAAAGGAATGAAGAGGAATTTTCTATGTAGAGTAAAGAAAAAATTGTATTTGCGGGCCGTAGATCAAAACAGCGGTCGTTTTCCTTGACTCCAGAAAAATATTAAAATATTGGACCTTAGGGGCAACACACGATGTTAGAAAAGATGGGGCGGGCTCAATTTTGTCGATTCGATGTCCCCATTTCGTTTGCTGAATTCGTAATGGCGGCGGGCCGGCTCGCGTCGTAATCGCGCCGTTTTTGTATTTAATCCGCATCTACCACCGCCGAGACCCGCCGACCGAACTGGAATAACACGTAACACGATTTTAATTGGTATTTAAGCGGCTAGGTCAGAATACTAATTTAATTAGGAGAGTTACAGCTCAGCAATGAGTTATATTTACAAAGGATTTTAATCTGTTTCTCAACAACGTAAATGCAATTGTTTAGTCGGACAGATTACTCGCTAAACGTCAACATAGTTCAAATATTTGACTGTATTTAAAACACTATAATTACACCTTGTGTGAAAGCATACATAAACCTCTTTTAGTTGAACTCTTTGGAAACATTTGCGTTTTGAACATATTCGGCGTGGTGTGTACCAATCAGTACTTTTTACGCTGTTACGTGTAAAACACTGTTTTAACTAATCAAAAAGTTTCGTTGAATTTAATTTCGTTCGTTTTGATAAATAGCAGACCCGAACTGCGACAAATGACGGTCCATTAGACCTCCAATTAGTAATAATCCCACCCTTAATTACAGCTTAGTCTCATCGATCGATTCTCTCAGATAATAACTCCCAAAACTAAGCCCAAACAAATGGATGAACCCTTCGCAAGAAAAATTGTTTCCGAACTGCGTAAGGATACAATTACAACGCAATTTAGGATACCGCAGTCGTAGATGTGTTTGTATTGTTTGGATAAACATTCTGGTGTGCTAAGTGACGATGATGAATCTTATGACAATAATAGTACTGAATTCTAATTAATGACTTCTCATAGTCAGTAAATATAAAGACAGTAAATAAATTTAATTCCATTTCCTCACTGTATATGTATTATTTAATGATCTTATTAATTAGCAAACAGCTTTTAAACAGAAATAACATTGTACGATCTTTATTACCTTAAAATTCTTGCCAGATTTTTAAAATATTTAATCATGCATACCTATGCAAATAACGTTTAGCGAACACATTTTCAAAATTGAAAATAGTGTGATAGTAATTAAATAGTGCCACTTGAGGCTGAGCATTAATTATTCCAAATTAATGTACCAGGAAAGTGTCGAGGGCGCCGCCGTCAATTACGAGCGGCTTCCATTAATTCGACTTACTATATATGTACTAACAAATATAACCATTCAATTAACTATTAGGTATGATTCGGTCAAATTGTGTTTTTTGAGAAACTAATTATAGCCTGCCTTTTATGAATGTAGTATGATACCTTTGGGTATGGTGCTTTACGCACGCTAGCGTCCCCTTCCCTCACCCTGCCGCAACCCCCCCTTTTTGCATGAAATATGTCCCGGTTCACAGTTTTTTTCTATTTTTGGGGAAAGTATACAATATAGGAAAAAAGTGTCAATGAAAGAAAGAATAACCTTGCAAGCTTATTCTCCGTATAAGATTTCTTTCAGTACTATCACGTACTATTTTATATTGAACTTCAACAAGTTAATACATGAATATGGTGAGTCTTACCAAAAAGTTGCATATAACCTTTTTTGTTTAGAATTTATTAAGGATTATTTCTTACCTTGACACTTTATAGTAATACTTTTCTCAAAAAATAATAAAAACCGTCAACCGGGACATATTTCATGCAAAAAGGGGGGGTTACGGCAGGGGGAGGGAAGGGGACGCTAGCGTGGGTAAAGCACCATACCCAAAGGTATCATACTACATTCATAAAAGGCTGGCTATAATATGTTTGTCTTCCCCATATATTAGAACACAACTTAACCGAATCAGTAGGTGAACCGCTTGGCGCGACCTTAGTACGGGCGTGTGATTCGTGCTTAAAGGCATCCCAACTAGCAAAATAGTCGTATAAGAATTGATTTACTCAGCCTGTAATCGTATAACAGCCGAGTTACGGTTGTTGAAACACCAATATATCGTATAATAGCGGTTAACTCGACTATTTAGCAATTTTCGCTAATTAGTGCTATAATCATGTCGTATAAACGTTTATAGCACTATCTTTTAGCACTTTTATTCCATCTTTTAATAAATGCTGAGTTAGCGCTACTAAATCACTTTTATTCAGCATAATGGTTCTATTAAAATCATATAACAGCTATAGAATAGCTAATTGTCTGAATAAGGCGCTTTAATACAACTGTTACTCAACTCTCTTCTCTGTTGCTATAAAAGCCTATTAAAAGCAATCCAATAACCATTTGGCAACAATGCTGCTGTAACAGCGCGCTTATATCATAATTCGGGTAATGGGGCTCAAACCGCTGTTATAGGAGCTGAAGTGTATTTACAGGTTTTATTCAAAATGTATTCAGCTTAGAGTACTTTTAAAGAGTTTTGAACTACATTAACAGCACAAGTCAGCCATGTTGTCGTTTCAATATAGTCCGGTGGCCAACTGCATGAAACGCTACCTGATAAAAAAATAGAAAATCCTACTCTGTAGGGGTAGCTGACTTTTAGTAGCATCAACTGCTCTTGGTCGGCCGCGGCTTAATTTGGCAAATTTTGCGTAAATGGTAAAATAGTGGCACAAATATTAATGAAAAAAAAACCCCCATCGTATAATAGAATGAAACTTGCAGGGTAGGATAGCTGCCTTTGAGAACAGTAAAACAAAAGTGGTCAGCTACATCCTGTGTTGGCAGGTTCCTGTGTTAGACCGAATTTGTGGTACCAAGTGACAGCTACAATTTACCTCATCGAAAAATAGAATGAAAAAACTGATTGTAATACCTACATTAAATTTGTTGACGTATGTCTTGGTCGGCCTCACCTTAGCCTGATAGCTTTTGCAGTCCGTCCGCATTAAAAAAAAATGTCAATGGCACCATATCCATATCCTACCTACCTATCCACCATCCTACCATACAAGTGACATTCTATTTTTCCATGAGGTAAATTGTAGCTCACGTGGTACCACAAATTCGGTCGGACACAGGAACCTGCCAACACAGGATGTAGCTGACCACTTTTGTTTTTTTGATGAATATTTGTACCACTTTTTTGCCATTTGCGCAAAATTTGCCAAGTTAAGCCACGGCCGACCAAGAGCAGTTGAAGCTGCTAAAAGTCAGCTACCCCCACAGAGTAGGATTATTCTATTTTTTTATCAGGTAGGGTTTCATGCAGTCGGCCACCGGACTATAAATCCATAAACATGGCGACATCATGTGCTATAAGTGTAGCAGTAAACGCAGTTACTCGACTTATAGTCGAATTAATGAGATATAACAGAAACTTGATCGTGTAAGCAAATTTTTACTTATTTTAATTAATATTTTTTTATTGAAATTTAAGAAAATAGGCGGCCCATGAATATATATGAAGCAGTGCCTTTGGTTTTATCAATAAAGTATTTTTCGCGCTAGGTTTTACTGTATTACGTGTACTTACAGACAGTAAAAACTTATGTACACAATCACGGTAAAAATAAATGTCATGGATGACAGCAGTAAAAAAATACTTAAGTACCTTTTTGTTTTATTAGATACGTGAAGACGATTAGGCCTCAAACTTAATAAAATAATTGAAATATAATCGCTTACCTGAGATCGTTTTTAGCACATATTAGTTGAATAAACGCATTTACTGCACTCTTACACATTCAAAATGCCGAGTAAAAGCAATTCGGCTACTTTTACGAAACAGTTTTGCTGAGAAAAAGCAGTGCGGTTGCTTTTATAGAACACTTTCACTGAGTAATAGTAAATTGTTAATGTTTATAGAACGAATAGTCGAATAAAAGCACTATCGTTGCAATTAAAACACTAGAATCGCTTTTATCCACTTTTACTCAACTCTTACAGCATCGATTTGCTTCTTATACAGCGCTTACTCCATTTTTATAACACTTTTAGTCTGTATAAGTGCGCCTTTTTCGCGTTGAGTAAACGCTTACAGGACTTTTATTCGACTGTTTTTACACCGTTTATAGCACCAAAAAGCGAAAATAAAAACGTGCTCTCAACTTTTATAGCACATAGATTTGCTAGTTGGGATATGCTACCATACCTACCTATAATTTTATTGCTAAATTAGGTTGCTCTAATAAGCTATAGGTTACATTACACGTACAGGTTTCGCATGAGGGGGAGAGCTAGAATGTGGTTAGCATATAAAGCAATCGTCGTTTTATTTCAGTGTTAACGGACGGAGCAACATATTTTCAGTTATCTAGCTCACCACAGCACACACGCTACTATATTTTACCCGCTGGAAAGCATCAGCTCGCTAAACTACAAAAACAGATAACGTATTATTCCAGGAACAATGTTTAAAAGGATCTACTCGTACGATTCAGGTTTAAGAAACTTTATTCTCGGGAGAATATATAACTTATTTATAAGAATTAAAGTTACAAGCACACGTTTAATAGCCCCCTTATTCATAAAACTTTACGGGCCTGATTTAGTTAAATTATGTTTTATCCCTTTCTTACAAATACATAAGTCAAAATGATAGATAAAGACAAACGATTCATAGCTAAATCAGGCCAGTAGGTAACTCGTTTATGAATAACGCCGTATGTATTTCCCGAGTAATTTTTTTCTCAACAAAGTCTGGTAGGTTAGTCAGTTTTCTCCTCTGGCGTCGTCTGTTGTCTTCGATTTCCGTACCATCAAAGGTAGGATATCATCAGTAACCAATGGGTAATTGATTAGTTTGGCAATTGATTGAAGGGTTTGATTGAAACCCTTCGATCACTTGTCGACAAAATAAATCTGCATCAATTTCGTTGAAATATAATATAAATGAGTGTGGAGTAGATTAAATGAAACGTATGTTGGAATAGTCAGTAGCTAAGCAGGTTTGGTGTTAAGAATGATTCTCTTCAAAATAAAGTGGTTTCCAGTACTTACATTACAAATTGCAGTAGCCTGCTGACGGTACTGTAAAACAACGAAGATTCTATTTGAGTAATTTTCAGGAAAACATATAAATTACGATTTCTAATTTTAATTCTATTTTACATTTATTTTTATGCTAGTAGCGCCAATTTGTGATTTGAGTGGCAATAAGTTACAAAGAAATGTTATATATGTATCTTAGCAAAAATATTATTATCGTGGTGTTACTATAAATAGAATAAACCCTACAAGAATAAAGGTCCGCATGCTAAAACTCGAATGCAAAGTTTTGAAATACTTTTCAAAGCCTGCGTTTGCCGGGAATCTTATTAACAATGATGTTCATTAAACAAGTGGGGTTTACGAGAAGGCCCTAACAAAGGCAGCTCTGAAAAAATAAAACCTTCTTATCCGAGTCCACGTGCCCGCAGTAAATACGACACAGTACACAATGTTTTCGGAATGAAAAGGAGAATTAAGCTCCTTTTTTACGAAAGAATACTTCCACTTATAGGATACCTATACCATACTTTCTATCGTAGTTCTATTTCTCTATTAGTTCTATTTAATGCAAAACAAACACCAACAGATTATTAGCACGTCGCGTTCTTACACACGGTTGCAAGTGAGTGCCAACATCGACGAATAACTCAATCTTCTTAATACCAATCAATGCTTTAAATTGCCATACGCATTCAAACTGCTGTACGGATATATAAAGATAAAAGATAAAAGTTTCTTTATTGCACATAGAAAAAGAAAAGTTACATAGGAATATTCATAGTAGGTATTAATAGTAATGCGCATAGCAGTGCGTATACAGAAATTGCAGAGGTCCCCGCACTAGGCCAGGCCTGTATCACGGGAGACCAGTTTACCATATTGTGCCATGCCTTAAGCTACATAATATATAAAAGGAGAAATACAAAACGATTTGGGTATTAGTGCAAGCATCGAATAGTAACTAAAATACTTCTTAAACTAATTTAATATATGATGATACCTAGTGGTTATCGGTGTCAAAAAGTGGCGTTTGTCGCAAAATAGTCATGTTGTCACGTCGAACAGCATCCATCTTAAGCTTTGTAGCGGTTTGACTACTGTCTCTTGTAGACTACTGACTGTAGCGTAGGTAGTTGCGAACGTAATTGATCGTCGTCGCCGCGGCAAGATAATTCCGTGGCGAGTGACGTGAGCCGCATTGTTTGCGCCTCCAGGCTTTTATTGCGCACTTAATCCCTGTTACTCGCAGCTCGTGTCTGCTCCGGCGACGGGCAAATGCTAAACTAACGCGGCCATCGTAGTTAATAAGTGCTGTCACGAGCGGTCCGCACATTTTTGGCGTTAGTTGTTACAGGCTCATTCGGCTTTTGGGCTGTCATAGTCTTGTAGTTCTTGTGTTTATGATACCTATGCCTCCTGTGAGTAAGTAAATAGTATTTATCGTAAAGAAAGGTACAATTTTTGTGTTTGTGCTCAGCTGAATTCAGTTATTATTATAGAAACAAAATATCGAATCATAATTTTGACATTTGTCGGGTAACTTTGAACCATTTTTAACTATGCAATATGAAACTATGAAATACTTGCGAACGTTCTTTGTTTATACGAAAATAACCTAACAAGCTAACGATCTAATTATATGGATAATAAATAAGTAATTTAGAAAATAGATTACTTGGCCTATTAAATTGTATCTGCATTGAATAACATACGCAATACTGAGAAAAAATCGTACTCGGTCGATAACAAACGACGGCCGAATGAAATATGGGCGTGGAATATTAAATTAGATAACGTCACGATCGAGCGACACGATAAAACAATAACACGTCGGCCCCGCTAATTATTCGATCCATCAATCATTTTGTGGACCGCCTAACCCCGGCTCAGCCCTTGTTTAGCCAACATGAATTGGAACAATCGTCTTTGGGGCTGAATGTAAAGTTGTGCCGATTGAATTAATTCTATTGCTCTGTTCCGTCTACTGTAACAAATGTTAAGTTTAACATTCCACTTGCGGTGCCCTTTTATACAGTTTATTGCCTCCCAGGTTAAGCAAAGTACACGCCGTTACTGGTTTAGCGATTTTTCTTGCTTAACGATAAGTGAGCATTGTTATTAACACCTAGGTAATAGGTAAACTCAAATGTTGAAGGTACATATTTCTGTTAAAAAAAAACGAATAATTACGAAGCCGCGTAAACGCTATAACAGAAACGAAGTATTGATTGAGAGAGTTTTTCCTAATCTAACTTAATTTAAGCTTAATAATTACAAGAATTGCATTTTTGCCCTTTTCAGATGTACTTTACTGATTTACATACCTAGTGAGCAGACAATGTTGTGTAAGATAAAATTATTTACTTAACTAATTTTGCCACTAAGACAGATTTCTTGCCGGTTAAACCTCCGAAGCCCGACTTTGCTAATTTGGCCAGGCTTAGCGCGGGCCGGTTCCCTCTCCTTGTTAATGCTGCACTTAATTCTAGTATTCAGTGTTTTAGTAAAATGGACGTAAATATCTTATCCAGACCGTGGAACTTAAGCTCTTTTGCAGTAGACTAAAATTTAGCCCAGTGTTTAGCGCCATATTTCGAAGCAACTAGCGAGAACTTAGAGGAAACTCTGAGAATGTACTTACACGGTCTTGGTTAATAACACTTACTAAATTACACCAGCTCTAAGTACATATGGGTCATTTAGCCTGTTCGTTAGTCTATGCCCTTAGCGTGGTAACACTTGTTAGCTTTATAATAATAAAACAAAACTCATTTATAATTCAAATTCAACCCAGGCAAGTAGCTCAAGCCTATTTGTTAAATCTCAAACATTTTCCCTGTAAAATTATTTTTAGCATACAATATTACACCTGGCCCAGAGGTCTAATCTCTTTTTTCTTCCGAATCACGTTACATGTTTTGTTGTTTCTTGTGTCGGGAAAAGTAGATTTTTTTTGCGAAAGCAACGTACGCTCGGGTCGTGGTTTTCATGAATTATTACCGAGGGTTTATCCCTGATAAAATTAAATTCGGCAGCCACCCGCCTCGGAATTACGCTCGCTAAATTACCGGTCATTGTGAAACCACACCATTGTTGTTATCCCTATGATGATTGCGACGCCAAATATTGAATATTGATTTTCATACAGTTTTCCAGATTGTTTCGTGCTTTATTGGATTTGTCTCGCTTCGTGCACAATGTTTTTGCTACAGAATGTTTATTACCCGCGAAGTGGTACGTTTGTTTTAGGTTCTAGACCAATAATTACTAGTAACTTTAATGAAACAATATAATGTAGGTAGGTACTTCAATCCAATACATATCAAAATTCCACAGAAAAGAAGCTAACGGCTCGATTCGGAAGATGAATTAGATTTCTACTAGACTTCAACAAGTTACGATACGGATAATTTAAAGATATTTGTAAGATAGATATGTCAAATCAAGATGGCAACCCCGGCTGTCAAACGATAAGCAGCTGATTTTGCTAGGTCCCTTGTAATTATTTTAATTTTAATGATATTTCATGTAATATTAAGCATTAAAAGTGTGAATCAAATAGTTTTAACATTAAGTTTTATGTATACATAATAAGTGAAGTGCTTTAGTGACGTTTACTAGTATCTTGTAATATCTCAGATTTGTAGCCGTTACAGGTTATAAATTTGAAACCTGCTTTCGCCTTGGATTCCTTTCTGGGTTTTTTTTTATCACAAATATTTACTAAGTGTGTTTATAATAAAGCGTTGATCATTGTACAGGGTTAGAACGCAGTGTAGATACAGTCAATCGTCACTATTTCACGTAAGTACATACCTAAATATCACTTAGCTTGAGTGAGCGATTCCTTGTTTATTTTTGGGTTTAATTTCAATTGCAAAACTGTCTACAATGCTTACCCGCAGAGCAGCCGCAGCGGCTCGCCAGCAGGAGACTGATAAACTCCAACTTACCTTGCTGGAGTTGAAAATATCCAAGGAATCTTGTGCTCAATTGCTCAGTGAAAGGGAAGACAGTGAGAAGGAACTATTATTAGTACTTAATAGCAATGATAAGCTTAAAAAGGAACTTTGCTCATTAGAAACTGACTACAATAATGTAAATTCAGAGCGGGCCCGGCTTCAGGAGACGGTTGACAGGTTCACTGAGTGTAGTGCTGCGTATGAGCAGGCCCTGAAGGACATCAACTCATTGGAGAGAGCACTGCACGACGCCCACGAACAAATCTATGAGCTACAGGAGGCCCAACACAATGCAGCAGTGGCACACTCTCAGAGCTTGTTCGAAGAACTGGTCCGGCCCGACTCTCAGTTGGTTGCCGCACCAATTGAAAACCTTGTGGCCCCTACAGATTTAGCCTATGATACTACCACACCAAGGTTAGTAAATTGCAGCGGGAACAAACTAAAGAAATATATTAAATTAAATAGACTAATAAAAAAAAACCGAAACTTGTCAAAAATAAATAAATTGTTTTTTAAAAAATTGAGATTTTGTAAAATTAATGTTAATTTAGTGGATAAGTTAGATTTATATTCTGCCCAGTTAGAAAATAGTCAATTGCAATATGAAACCGACACACAGACTTTAAAATTAAAAATTCAGAGTTTGGAGGATTCCATAGAATCCTTAGAAAAAATAAATGAGAGTTCTAAAAAGGTGATTAATGAATATTCTTTGGCCATGGATGATTTAATATCCCAGATTAAGCTTAATTCAGAACGGTTTGAGTCACTGACCAACGCCCAGTCATGTGCAGTGACTGAACATTCGTCGACCAGTTTACTCGACCTAAGCCTGTGTGACGGTTTACCACAACAGCATGTAAATGATAATAGCTCCTTCCACACTACACAACAAAGCACACCTAAACCTAATGTTATTATGTATTCTGATGAAATTGGAAGCAATATGAGCTCATTTTTAAGCTTTTACCTAAAGGGACTTAGTACAATCAGCAATTGTCTGCCTCACAGTAGCTTTGAAAATATCTTAAAACAAATTTTAAATGACAGTAATATTAATTCTAAGACAACACTGCTTATTCTTATGGGGAATAGGGGTAATGTGAACAAAAATAATTTAATTAAATACTTTGAACAGTTAAACTCGCTTGCAGTGCATGAAATTATTTTTTTCACATTCCCCTATTGTGAGCAAATGTCAGAGGCAGAAAATACCACTAGACATAAGTTAAATATATCTCTATATAATCTTTGTACATATAGTAGTAAGTTTAGCATAATTGACACTAACAATTTTGTTAGTAAATACCATATGCCTATGGTGTTTTTGACTAAAGGCAAGTGTTGCCTTTCAAATTATTACAAAAGACAAATAGCTTTATCGCTATCATATTTACTTGACATTTCTGCCAAGAATTTGGCAGACAATTCTGCTCCTATTGAGCAGCCCAGTATGAACATGGAATTGGTTCCAGTCATAACCAATGATTTAATAGATTTAAACTAGGTGTTAAGACAAAAGATTCTGTCTCTGGCAATTTAGTTTTAAATAAATATAATGAAAAATACTGCAAACATGGAAAGTATATCCACCTGGTGCATCAAAATATTCAATGTATTAGAGGAAAAAATTTACAGATAGAACTTTTTTTGAATGATTTTAATATTGATATTTTATGTCTTACTGAACATTGGTTAAATAATAATGAATTAATGCCCCAATTTAATAATCACCAGGCGGGAAGTTCGTTCACCAGACTTAGTTCCATACATGGTGGGTCATTAATTATATTAAATAGTCAGTTAAAATTTAAGGAACGTAAGGACATTGTATCCATGTCTGTTGAACGGACTATAGAACTAAGTGCAGTAGAATTAGAGCAATTTATTGTTGTCTGTGTGTATAGGCCGCCATTAAGTAATTTTGAATTATTTGAAAACATAATGGAATCTGCCCTACTTAAAATATCATCTTCTAGTAAGAAATTGCTTATATGCGGCGACTTTAATGTAAATATTATGGAAAATTCAACAATGTCTTGTAGATTATTGAATCTTTTTAAATCTTGTAATCTCAACCACATGTTTATGGAGCCCACTAGAGTGACTGCTACTAGTGCAACCTGTATAGATAATATTTTCACAGATATTTTTCCTATTGCTAAAAAAGTTATAAGCAATTTAGAATCAGACCACTTAGGTCAATTAATGGTATTTGAGGCATTAAGGAAAAATACCATGAGAAAACAAATAACTTTTGTACCAGTAACCTCGGACCGCGTGGAAAGAATGAAGCTAAGTTTAGTTCAGGCGCTACCCTTTTTGTCTTCCGATATGAGTCCTAATAGTATGTATAATTCATTCTTTCACACTTTTATGGATCATTATAATGCGATATTCACCTCAAAATCGGTCGTAGTTAGTGGTGCATCAGTATTTAGTGAGTGGGCTACTGCGGACTTACATCAAAGAAGACGTGAACTGTATGCCTTATATGAGGAACGGCGGTTTAATCAGAGTGATGAATTTAAAGAACATGTGAAGGAGTATTCGAAGAAGTTTAAAGTAGATTGTCATATAGCTAAGCGAAATTATCTAAGTCAGAAAATAAAAAGTAGTTCCGACATTGTTAAAGCAACCTGGAAAGTTATAAATGTGGAGACTGGTCGCTCTAAACACACAATTAAAGAGCTTAAACTAAACATTGATAACAAAATTATAGATTCCAATTTAGAAGTAGCTACAGAATTTGAAAAATTTTTCACCGAGGTACCAGTATCCACAACTAAGGATTTAAATTCATCACCCTCATCTGCTGTTACATTATTAAAACATAACGCTCCAGAGTGTTGTGGAGACCTTCATTTTGAACATGTTTGTACCTCAGATGTAATAAAGGCGTTTAAATCAATTAATGTCAAAAAAACTAATGACCTCTGGGGAGTCTCTGTCCATGCTGTCAAATCCTTAGTTGAAATTGTAGCGCCTGACTTGGTAGTTATATTTAACAACAGTGTTGATTGCGGCGAGTTTCCTGATCTAATGAAACATAGTAAAGTAATTCCTTTATTTAAATCTGGTAGCAGCTCTGACCCCACTAACTTTAGACCGATATCTGTGCTACCAACATTTAGCAAGATTTTTGAAAAATTAGTTCTTTCTCAATTAGTACGACATTTTAACGTTAATAATTTGATGCATAATAAGCAGTTTGGTTTTACACGGGGTCGCTCAACAACCGATGCCGGTGTTGAGCTAATTAAGCATATTTTCGATGCCTGGGAGGAGTCACGAGATGCTTTAGGTGTCTTCTGTGATTTATCTAAGGCCTTCGACTGTGTTTGTCATGAAACATTAATCAGGAAACTTCATTATTACGGAGTTAGAGGATCGGCACTGAATTTACTTAAGTCCTACTTAAATGGTAGAATACAAAGGGTCGATGTGAATGGACAGCGATCACCTGGGTCATTGGTCTCTATGGGTGTACCACAGGGGTCAATATTGGGGCCTTTCCTGTTCCTTATCTACATAAATGACTTGCCATTCCTTGTTAAGACCCACCATGATATAGTATTGTTTGCAGACGACACCTCACTTATTTTCAAAGTCAAACGACAGCAACAAGCTTACAATGATGTAAACAATGCCATTTCAAAAGTAGTAAATTGGTTCAATGTTAATAATTTATTGTTAAATGAGAAAAAGACTAAATGTATTAAGTTTGACACTAGTAGTAACGTAAGGCATGTGCAAACAAGTGTCATTGTGAAGGATGAGGAATTGGAATTAGTTGATAGTACAGTTTTTCTTGGTATAACTTTAGATTCTAAACTCCAGTGGGGTCCCCATATTGCTACTCTTTCGAATAGACTGAGCTCTGCAGCTTTTGCAGTGAGCAAAATCCGTCAGTTAACTGACGTGAAAACAGCTCGATTAGTATATTTTAGTTACTTCCATAGCATTATGGCATATGGTATTTTACTGTGGGGCGGTGCTTCAGAGATAAATACCATTTTTGTTCTGCAGAAGAGGGCTATTCGAGCAATATACAAAATGAACCATAGAGACTCACTTAGAGATAAATTTAAGGAAATTGACATAATGACAGTGCACTGTCAATACATTTATGAGAATATTCTGTATGTACATAAAAATATTGTAAATTTTAGGAAAAATTGTGAAATTCATAATATTAATACTAGAAATAAACATAAGCTCGCAGTGCCCTTCACTCGGCTCCATAAAATTAAAAAATCATTCATGGGTAATTGTGTAAGATTTTATAATAAACTTCCAAACCATATTACTGAATTATCTATTAATAAATTTAAGAATTATGTAAAGCGTAAACTTATTTCTAAAGCTTATTATACCACACAAGACTACATGAATGATATTACAACGTGGGATTAATTGTTATTCGAAATGATTATTTATTTATTAGGTACATTTGATTATTGATGAGGAAATGGATATTCCGATGTAATACTATCTACTTCTTTTGTTACTTATGCTTTTTTTGACATTTAGATTTTATTCTAGAAATTCTAGACTAGTATTTTTTTATACAATCTTTTTAATGTTTGACGATTCTTTTGTGAAATTCTTAGTGTTAAATTTGATATGTATAATAATCCAATTTTATTATGGAATAATATTAACATCAATAAATTGCTCTGATAATTAGATTAAGATTAATTACGATTCATAAGAGCTTGTTGCTAGGCCTACATGAATAAAGTATATTTTTGATTTTGATTTTTGAAATTTGACGTTTCCGCGATTCTGGAGGTCCTCTTGAACGATTTCGACAAGTTATGACTTACATAGATATCCAAGTCACATCTAGTCGATATCTAATGTAGATCTAGTTGATCTCTAAATCGTCTCAAGATCTTGTGATTATCTCGAAATCCGAATCGGCCTATAAGTATGTCATTATAAAAAATGTATATTTTACAGTTCTCAATATTGCGATTGAAAATATATCCGGTCGAACTTTCCTTCAATCTTCGGCACCTGTTCCAACCTTAACGAACTTTTATAATCATACTTTAATTCCCTTAATAATATTCAACAGTATTATTACTATAGTGTAGCGCCTAAATGATCATCTTAGCGTCCCCTGTGTGAGAGCCTGGGGTCCACTCGGTAACTTAATCTCAAGAATTGACACAAATGCCAATTCTCTTGTCATGTGCCAGTCAGATGCTTGGCTCTAAAACTGTATAACAATTACCATAACGTGTTACGCATAAAGCTAACTGAGCGGAAGTTCTTGCATGCCAGTGAAATCGCTTAGCACATTTATGGTGTCGAGAAAACGTATTTTGTGAAATTTAAATGTTTGACTCTTTCAAAATAATGACAAATAATAGGGAAATATTACTAACGATCAATTGAGACACGCTTTCTAACGAGAATCACACGTATTATTACTTATACAAATTCACATGACGAGTTTCCAAAAGTTCCAATGTTCTATCGCGCTTGTACCTGCGACGAATGTAGAAAGTTTCTTTTTAAAGTCTCACTCGCTTTGGGCCGGAGTAATGGGGGGAATAAGTCGGCGTTCCTCGCGCCTAATTTGGCAACCCGACGCGCGGAATTTATAGGGGTGGAGCCTCTACAGCTTGAAATATTCGAAGGCTCCACTCGGCCGTGAGTTATGAATGAATCCCGTTAAAGAACCCGGAAAATTTCTAGCGGCACGAGGCCCTCCACGCCACGCGGGCTTGACCGACCGATCGGGATTATTGTTTTCTGATTTAGGTGACAACCGCTCGTCCGTCTCCGTCAACTCCGCTTTTAATAAATCCCGGACTCAAACCCGACGACTGACAAATTGTTATGCGCATAATACTCGAGCGCCATTAAGTCACGTCGCCTTTCAAGTTTAAATGCAATTTTAATAAGTTGTAAATTGCGTACGCAGGAACCTACAAGATTAAATCAAATTTAACTTTGCCCCACGCGCCAGGGTCGTTTCAGGGCGCTCTCAGCATTATGTGGGAATTTAAGAGCCATTACCTCGCAAGTTAGAGGAAATTTAAATTCCCTCCGGTTTTGAGAAAACTAGTACGGGATCAAAATTTTAATTTTCAATTTAAAGTCCGCGCTTGTGGAAAGAAGTCAAGGATGTTATCTTTATGGATAAGTTACACAGCTAAGGAAATCGACCATTTAGAATAAAAGCCTGAAAAAAAGAGCGATCGAATGTGCATAACACCGGCAACAGGCGCTTTTCGGACGAATCCAAATCTGTATGATTTATGTGCAGCAATCGTTCGCGACGGGCCTAGTTGCCTTCTCGCCTTTTTTAGCCATTTCCATGCCTGCCTCCTATACCAGTACAGAACGCATTTTATTTCTAAAAGAACCAGCCATAAATTCACAAAATATCAAATCTCTACGGCTTCACCTTGGTTTCACGGACCCGTCTGGCCGTTATTGTAAATCCCTATGAAATATCACAGTTAAAATTAATTCAACTTGCGGAACAGTTAACTAATGTAGCAAAGCAGTTTAAAGTCCGAAGACAAAGTCGACCGGAAAACTTGTCCGCAGTTAGTGTCGGGTAATAAATAACAGGAGTTGACTAAAAATATGTTCAGAGTGGCGCGGAGGGCGGGCGCGAGGCCCTTTCTCACTGGGGCTTAGACAATGCCTTATTACCCTCACAATCAAAACTACAAATTGAATTTCCACTTGTGTGAATATTTTAATGCCCTCTGTTAACTTTAAAACGTTGGGTCGGCACTTTATGCCGCTTCGAAATGTAAACATGCAGTTTTCAGGAAAGTTGGGACCACTACTATTAATGGAAAGTGCGGCTCGCCTAAATGGGGAGTGATTTTGAATGTTTCAATTAACTTTTAAGGCGTGTATATGAAAACATAATTAACTAGCCGCATATGAATTTTGATGCAGATCGTGACCTTAGAACACCGTCAGTGTTACCAACTCGGATTTTGAAAAAATGCTAGACTAATGTCTACATTATGCCAAGATTATGCCAAACGTTTTTTGAAATATGCTAAAAAAATGTGTGAACGGGGCGTCGCTATACACATAACTATACATGTCTCGTTTGTTGCACCTGTCATTCGTTTTGCGTCCATCCGCCCACAAAAGTCAAAATTCATATGTAAATATGAACCACATAAGGCGATGTCGCATATTGTTGCTGCCAAGTTGGTGCAAACTAGGCTTAGACAAAATTATGCTAAAAAATATGCCAGATGCTAAATGGAAAATTTTGGTGCCAAAGCGAGTGAAAATATGCCAGATCTGGCATCATTTATGCCAAGTTGTCAACACTGAACACCGTTTTAAAAAGCACTATAACAATGTAAATATATCAATACGTTTTAATAAACACTAGCGACTCGCCCCGGCTTCGCACGGGTAAACACTCTATCGATAGGTGAAAACCGCATGAAAATCCGTTTAGTAGTTTTTGAGTTTATCGCGAACATACAAATACACAAACAGACAGACGCGGCCGACTTTGTTTTATAAAGTGTAGTGATCATTGATTTTGTCCTGGTTTTACTATGGAACGAGATCCACTTTGTCAAATTTGTCTTACACACAACATCTGTTCTAAAGCTCCTGGAAAACTTCACTAAGTATTCTGTGCGTCCCGCAAACATCAAGTCGCGCCCTACGGTGAAAAGGTTATAATTCTGAAGCCAGTCACGTCCGTGGCGCGATAGCGAGAGGATACTTCTTCTCGATTGCTTGTAGAGCCACGATTGTGATACGGAACATAAATGAATAAAAATAGGTAACTTTTAAAAGATCCTACCCTTTTCCTGAAAAGTTTTCGTATGTTTGCATTGAAAATGATTATTCCTCATTACCTCCTCTTAGTGCCGTTTAAAAGTCAAATTAATTAAATATATAGTGCCTATTTGTGCGTTGTGTGTAGGTATTGTAGGTATCAATAGCTAGTACGTTAATAGAATCATCGCTCTCATTAACTAGTACAAATCAGTCGCCATGATCGAAACCGGCCAAAACAAGATGATGATAATTTAAGCTGAAATTATTATTATCTATAGTTATTGCTTAGTGTTGTTTTCCTTCTTCTAAATATTTCGTCGTATTTTAGTAAAACTAGTTAAAAACTTTTAATATAGGGAGTGATCTTAAATTAGGCTACTTATAGGTTTTTTTTTACGAGTCAAACTAGTTACCTGTTTTTAGGGTTTCGACGGTAACCAAAATCCCTTATGGTTGCGCTAGGTCCGGTCATCTTTCTGTCATTCTGTTTCACGTTTACACTTAGCCTGGTAATATAACTGATTATTAGACTTGTGCTATTGTACTGACTCTAAGTTAGTTTGTAAGTCCCGGGGGCACAATTTAATCTAATTCCGAGTTACAAAACAGTCTGAACACTCCATTACAGTGTTATCAGCGCATTACGAACTGTCAAAACTTTAATCTGTACAATTTGTTGGCTGACACGGTTGCTTAACAGACTGTTAAGTGTTTCGGTTTGGATTTGGATAAACATACTGTAACATATTAGTGGATAATTTTGTTCAGGATAAAAATATTTAAATAACACATATATTATATTAAAAAAAAACCTTTTAAATGTGTTGTAACTACTGTTTGAAAGTTTAGGCCTCATATTGTATGTCGTCTTAGTAATTTTTAAAGTATTAAAATTTGAAATGCGTATGCATTAATATAAATAATCGTAGTAGACTTTGTATTAATCAGGGTGGTACAATATGGTTTTATGTAACATTAAATGGAATTGGATTCAAGCTAACTTACAACAGGTTTACGTTTTTAATAGATTAATCCGGGCATAGTTAGGGTTGCCGTCGTCGCTATCAATAATAAAGCGGTCGCGCATACCCGCCGCTCGCTTGCTAATTTTCATACTAAACGAGCGGGTGCATTATTAAAATGTGTTCCGGCTTGACAACCCTGGCTCTTTGGCTGCATTAACTTGACTCGATCATTCAGTTTCGTATTTAATGTAGGCATTAAGAGCTTTCATATTAAGTTAGATACTGATTGTGTTTTATTATAGGTACTATTTGGTTAGGTATTTATGTATCTTTTCAGCAGTAAAGCACTTTGTTAAAATTTTGTTTTTGAATTCCTAGAAGAAAATCTACAAACTGCATTATGACCATATTATTATGATGCTGCCAACAAATAATTCTACTCAAAGATTAACTGGAAGAAATCCCTTAAAGGGATAAGTTCGCCTTTGTACTGCCTATCCTGTGCCATAAATTTGTGTTTTGTACAATAAAGAGTTTATACATACATACATACATAATTCTCCATATTCCTTCACCAGAACTTAAGTCGGGAACTGTCATTCCTAAACTTATTTAAAACCGTCCGCATAGGATGTCCCTAGAGACTCAGAAAATAAATATCACGCCGCAGCGCAGCGGTGACATGTCCAACTTGGTACAAGTCGTGAGAAGTGTTGTAGAGGAATCATAAGAGGTCGTATGCGCCGTTGAAACTAGGACACACATGGGCATTCCAACCCGCCACACCTGTGACATGTTTGTGCCATCCATCCCGCGCGGCGAGCAGGTGTCAAAACTAAGATAGGTACGTTAGGCTAATGTATGCAGATTGCATCTCCCTCCACGCTGCAACTCTGCCCCGACTCGCTGAGTACATTGCATTACCTTATTTAATGTACTGAAGTGTCTAATGGTTGACAACAGCTGGCTTTTAGTTGTCTAATGTATGGCGGTATTAAGGAACTTTTAAACTGCGCCCGTATTTCGCGCTGCCTCTGGAGTCTTTAGCGCGTTTTACGACAGAACTATCAGACTTTGCTGTGTAGTTTGCTTTGAATAATTAAGCGAGTGAAAGACTCGCTCGGAGATGAGGCTCTTCTGAAGATTTATTTCAAATAATTATTTTACTTAAGGTCTTTCCTTTCATAAGACAAATGGTCCGCTGATTTAACTATTTCGCTGAATTTTAATCGCGTGTTGGTTTTAAGTGTGGAACAGTAAAATTTTAACGATCTATGAGAATGATAGAGTGGTATGTAATGGACGCCGTTAAGTTAGATTGATAAATTGTGTAATTTTTTATGAAATATTGTTCCCAAAATAGACAATGCGAAGTTATACTTACTATATAGGGATTATTGTTGTTAAAATACCTACTAAGCTTATTAAAAATATTTTTGCTTGTATCTCAATTTAGTACGCGCAGGTTTTGCGACCTTTATAATCTTTAACGCATTTTGATATAAAATCATACCCTGCTTATTAAATGTGTATATTTTTAATAATATAATCTCTTAATATTTTATATTACCGTCGTATATTTTTATTAGGTACTTAACATTCCCCTCAATATTACAAAACCCAGCTTTACCAGTTTAAGGTGTTCCTTAATAGGACACTGATTTATCTACGTAGCTATCAGGCATTAAATGGGTCACACTTTTTTTGTTCGCGTTTAAGTATTTGTATCAAATTATCGAATACATCCACCGCTTTTGTGATGCCTTGTAAAAATCGCGACAACGTCATAGGGAAAGCCAAGTTCTACGAGTATGTCCATTGAAAACTTTGACTTATACAGCTTGGCTTGAACTTAACGTGACTTGTTAAATAGTAATTCGTCCCATTAAACGGGGACCTGGAACGCGGGCGTTCCCTCGGGTCGTTAAAATAAATGAAATGGAAAATTCCCTCACACGTTAACCATCGTTAAATAAATTAGAAATTACTTAGTTACTACCAAAACTAGCTGGAATCGGTATCTCTTAATGCTCAAACTAATTTGAACAAGGTTTTTGTTAAAGTTTTTGGAGATTTTTGAGTAAATAAAAACATTTGAGACGAATAAACTTAAAAGAAGGAATTTAGCTCAGTGCTTACCTATAATACTTATAAATAATTCCAACAACATTCATACACAAATGTTTTTGCATTGTGTTTGGTAAATCAAACGAATATTTTGCGAATGTGGTGAAATTACTAGCGAGCCCTAATACTTTGCAGTCAGAGTAGTTACTTATTTTGTTATGTCATTGAATGTTAAAAATTTCAAACTCTTTGGATGACACGAGCAGTCCTAATCCTGTTACAATGTAAAAGCGATCCTCTGTTCCAAAGCCTTTTTACGCTACTATTATTTCCTCGTAATTTGAGAATAATAACCATTTTTTGTTTTCCGCCGGACGATTTAAATGTTGAGGCTTTTCAATAATCCTCCCATTTATAATACAAAATACCGTTCTGTGAAAATTCCCGGGCATACATATCGCATCATTAACTGGCATTTTTAATAAGCGCTCGGATTCCATACGCGAGAGGAAATAAAAAACAATCCCCCCTTTTGTGGAAGAGTATCCAATTCCATCCTGCGTTATCGTAATTATAAGCGAAACAAAAGATGATAAATGAAAATAAATAATTATGATATATATAGGTAATTAAAGAACTTAAGCTTTTATGTGGATTTCTTATTGTTAATTAAATTTAGGAATCTTCAAAAAATTCTTACATATTGTCAGTTTAGAAAAACTGACCATGCGACTTTATCAATCGTTATAACTTCAACCGTTTTCTAATTAAAATAAAAAATGCGCAAAGGGACACAAATGTCTAAAAAGAGCTTAAGAGTCGGACTATAATGACAGCTTCAAACTTTTAATATATGATAAGTACTCGTATTGCTTTAATATTACCTACTCGCTTGCACCATATACCTTAGTATAACCAAAATACACTGGGAATAATAAATCAAGATCATATTTTAAAACTTCGAACGCCACTCAGTCCACGCAGTCAGTGTATGTGTGGCAAGGAACAAATGATATGCTACGTAGCACGCATTTCGTAGAAGGCTACACTGAAACGTAGCAAAGTGCTCGTCCTCCGTAGCAAGTCGTTGCCGTTTCTTTTGTAGTAATGGTGATTTCAGTTATTCTTATACATAACTCAATTCATCATGGTGATGTGAATGACTAAACAATTAATAAATTAATAAATTATTATTTATACACACCTTACCTTTTATCGAAGTTTGATATAGTGTAGTAGAGTCTTTAGAATAGTATCGTATGCATAATTATTATACCGCAATTTGACTTCTGATCCTTGAAGGAGGGCTCCCAGGCTTCAAGAAATCCGATGTTGCCAGGCTGAGAAGTATATAATTATTATACCGCAATTTGACTTCTGATCCTTGAAGGAGGGCTCCCAGGCTTCAAGAAATCCGATGTTGCCAGGCTGAGAAGTGGTGCCGTTACCCAAATCAGCCCTTCGGAATTTCCCCCTTACAATTCACATACCTACATATTCACTTCATCATAAATCAGACTTCAGTGATTCTATCTCTAAGCGTAATAACACTATCTGATTGAAATTGGTATCAATTTAAAGAACATTTAATTATCTTAACGAATAATCCTTTTAATAGGGCTACTACAAGGATCAGAAATCAAGCTGCGGTCTAATAATTATGTATACAAGCTGTTCTAGAGACCCTGTACTTATAAAAGTACCAATTGGGCGATTTTTGAATTTCGATCGCTCGATTTCGTCACTCAAAAATCGGTGGAAAACAGCAAAATGCTAATTTTTGAAATACGAGCGATTGAAATTGGGAATCTAGTGGTATTGACCACTCGTTTTCAATTCTATTAGTAGAATTTAAATGCCTCGTAGTGAAGTTATTATTGAATGAAATACACGAAATCGAGCGGTCGAAATTCAAAAAACGCCCCCCTGGTCGTATTCAAATATTCATGTCAATGGAGAGTTGATGTGATATTTTTATTATGCAAATGTTTGCTGATTGCGCGCCAGAAGTAATTTATGATATCATTTCATTATCGGCTCCATTCTGATAATTCTTGACGTTAATTAACAGTGATTTAATATTTTTGTGGTCATTAAATAGAGTTTATAATGTGTTCGAATTACTTGTGGCTTATTCAGCTTAAAACGTGGCGTTAAAATTAAAGTTACTTCTATATAATTAATAGCCGCATATTATTACTCATGTGCCAATATAGTTCATTTAGGAATTAAGTACATTATTCCCTGTAGCCTTAATCCAGGTTATTTTTTTTCATTAAATTCCAAATAACAGTAAACAGAAAGAACAATTAGATACAGAAAACATTTAACTGGTTGTCCTATTTGGTTATCCTAACACGCAGAAAACTACACGCATAATTCACTATGTAAGCCAATTAGAAACTAGATTATCATGGTATTAGAATCTGAAAACGGACCAATCAATAGTCAAGTGAAGATTATACCGAATAAATTGGTGTGGCCGCAGAAGTACAAATGAAAACAAAAGAACGCGAGGGGAGACGCGGATAATTTGGACAAGACGCGGAATTTAGTGCACGAACCGAACGGATCTGTGACTCGATACAAGTTCCTACTTTAAATATTCAAACAAGTGCCCCGAGTAGAGACGGCGCGATGCATATTTAAACAAAGGAGAGGGAGGGCAATGGGTTGCGCTTGTCCATCTATATAGCGGGGGTATAAATGGCGAAAGGAAGTGTTTTTCATAAATTATAACCGTGTCTCCGAAAAATATTCTGAAACAACTTTCTTTGTTTTATTTTCTGACATCAAACTTGATTTACTTAACCGCTGATGTTTGAATTTACAACTCAGCGGTTTTCTTGTTTCTTTTGCGTGTGTGTTAAATCACGTGCCCCTTTTCAAAGTTTTGCCGAAGTCGTGTACAGACATTTCTGGGTAATTAAGGTAATTTATTAGCGTCATCAATCATTTTAATCACGAACGTCCGCGTACGCCAGGTATTTTTAATCAAAATATTCGCAAACAGTTATTTTACTGAACCCAAAGTTCAAAGGTAGCTAAATTGGTTGCTAAATATAATTTATATTTTTGTGCAAAATAATAATGCAACCGGTGAACTGTCTATTTAAGATATTCAAAAAGTTAAATAAATAATAAAGCCGCAATTTTCTGTATAAGTATAACGGCTGGGAGTAAACATTTATGAGTTGCTAAAATTAATTTCGAATTATGCTAATGTATTTATTAAAGACGAACAGCTGTCCTACATTCTGTGATATGCAGGTACAAAAAAAATACCTTTTTGGTCAGACCACCATAGTGGTAATATTACCAAATAACGTAAATTAATTGCGAAATATTCGCGAGAAAGCCACTAAACGCCAGCTGACACGCGGCTCCATACTCGACCGAGTGCGGCACTCGGCAATTTATCTCGGGACAAATCCGGCGGCGCGTAAGACACCTGTCAGATGGCGGGACGGGGCCCGTCTTGTCTCGTCTGCGCAACACGGCCGGGTATTAACTCAGGGTAAATTAGAATATTCCTAACATAAATAAAACGATAATTAACGTTTAAACAAACCGAGTTGAAGGGATAAATTTTGTCAAGTTGTCGTGTCATGACTCGAGACAGTGTTGTCTTTGGATCCAATGCTCTGAGTTGGTGCTCGGTCTGATTGTACTGTTTATAAATTGTTTGCTATAGGTAATGGGTGTATTATAACATTTACTACATAACACAATGTCTCGTTTCATTATACAAATTTTTGGAAATATCAACTTTATCGAAACATAAGATAATTTTGAGCATCCATATTGAATCTGCAAAATTAAGTTTACCTAACTACCTAATTAAAATTTATATTTGGAAATTCAACTGCCTTTTACAATTTATTTTCAAATAATTAGCGATTTTAGGAACGTAAACAAGAGCTGCCCGAGATCGTTTTCAATTAAGTTCACACCAGCACCATGCAAATGTATTAATTTAGCGAAACAATTTTCGACATTGTTACGTGTCTCATTTGCACAAAGGACGGCGTCGGCGGGGGCGTTACAATTTGTCCCGGGATAAATCCGGCCGCAGACAGATATCTTGCATAGCACTGTTTGTAAACCCCTCGCCCTGTTATTTCTCTAGCTTAACAAAGCATATTTACTATATGTAGTACTTCAAAACTTAAACCAAGCTATAGATTGAGAAACAAAGATTAATCAAAAATGTATAAAATATAATGACCTACAAGTTCAAGCAATTATCTCCATTTTTATTCATTTCCAGACAGATTTAGACAGGAATGTTTACGGCTAGTTTGCAAGTTCGATTAATTTAGCCATTTTGCCATTTGTTTATAAATCGATATTTGTAGGTACTTACATATTTACCTAATTTAAACGCTTGCAGCCATACATTGCGCTCTTATAACGAATACATCTGAAGTTATTACATTTTCACCGTTTGTGTTGTTTCAAAATTATAGCAAAACTAATAGTTTAAACGTTAAGCCATGAAAATTGTTATAGGAAAGAGGATTTTCTTGAAAAATAGTTTCATATTAAGTTTACACTTAAATTAAATACTTAACGAATTGATTGACATTTGAGGTGAAGTGCGATATCGTGCTTAATTGAGTGCAAACAAAATTAAATCAACATATTACGTTGATTGTAACAGCCCTCGCCCCCTCCCCCGCCCGCTCACCTCGTTACGCGATTTCCGTTTCCGACCTTAAATATTTTATATTTGGAGCGAGCTGTCGACCAATTAGGTGACTCGGAATTCAAATTGGCAGTTCATGTTGACAGTAGCCAGGTGGCATTCGCACGTGGTGCACGCTTAGGTATTCCGGATTTATATCGCCGTCGTCCCTCGACATTTAATGACCTACCTTTGAAGTGTTAGGAAATGGTCGTAAAGATATTTTGAAACATTTCGCTAGGTGGTGTTTGTTTCAAATAAGCTCACTGCAAATACTCTTTAACTAAATGTTTACGAATTCGAATGTGACGAATAAATAAACTGTAATGAAACTGGTAAATACATTATTAAGTTTCCGAGAGATCGTTCGACCCCAGTAACGGAACAGGAATGTTTCTGGTCTATTTTCTTTTACTACCTACGGTGTAATTTTGTTGTAGCGTTACTAATAGTGGTTATCGTTATTTTGAGGTGACCTTTTCTTTTTAGTTATAGGTCTAATTTGTATTTATTGTTACGAATTTGTTTTATACGCTATTGGGTGTACGCTTAGTTATGAACGCTTACAAATGTGGGGATCTATTTATAGGTACAGAAGTATATTAAATATCATAGAATATAAATGCTGACAATAATATACTTATAGCACTAACAATAATATATTATATCAGTGCTATAAGTATATTATTGTCAGCATTTCTATTTTTGGACCGTATTTATTAAAATGTTCGTACAAATAAGCAAAGATATCGCGAAGTCTCTGTGCTACAACAAAAAAAATACTAGTTTATTCGTAACAACTTACCTCGTAAATTCCTAGGTTATATCCTTACCAGAAACCCCTTACTGACTCTAAGGAGTACCCCTCGTGGATCCCTCAAATTATGTAACATATGGCGCCACGATATTCCGAGCCTGGTTCGAATAGGCTACCTTCCCGATTCACAGCGACCGCTGTAATTTAGAGGGTAGTATTCTCCTACTCATGAATAAGTTAGTTTCCTGATTCCCTAGTGGTTCGATTTAGTAGTTAAATAAAGTGTTATATCGTAAGATGGCCCAAGGGCCGAGGCCGATTCATACGGCGTATGCCCAAAATCCCGCATAATGACAAAATCGCTTAATTTGATTATAGAATACTGATAGCCGGTGCGCCCTGTTGGACTTACTTTTTTCCTGTTTCTCATAACTATTTACTTACATTTCAAGTTTTTACAAAAACTGAAATATCTTTTGTTAACTAATAAGTAATTTCTCGGCATAGCTTCTTCATTAATCTCTAATTGCTAGTCTCCTTCATAACTTTGGTACCTACTTTAACCAATACTACATGTATCTGAATTTCTGGGGTTTTCAATGAGACAAACCACCATGAAGCGCCATGTTCTAAATCTATAGAGGAAACGGAATGGCGTACGAACATTTCGTCTCTTCAAATATTGTATGCTAAACTAGCCATTTGAATGCCTCAATAGTGGATCTCGGAATATAGGTAGCTAGTTAGATCTTCCGAAAACTCGTTATCGTTCTCAGCTTGTGTAAGAGTATAATCCAATATTCATACCGGCTGAGCGCGAGTAGTTTTAAACATCGGAACTTCCTACTGAATCGCTCAGATATAGAAGCGTAAATAGAGTTGTAAACGAAACTGCATCGGTTAGGTAAACAAAACAGAATCGGATCTCATTTACATATCGGTATTTAGCGTCAAAGCCTTCAACTTTCTGCGTAACTGCCCTTGAATCATTTTCAACTCGCGCATTCCTCTCGTAATCATCTGCCTCGTATGGAAAACACATTAAAACAACCTAGAACTGTAATGAGTTTCACGCACATAATATGTTCATGCGTAAGAGTCAAAAGGCTGCAATGAGCGAGTACCAGCAAGTCATGTGGGCGCGACGTCACTAGCCGGCTTATAAAGGAGTCTCGAGTGGGCCTGAGACCCCGGCTCGCGCACGAGTGCCGAGTAATGAAGGCTACACGCGTTTGACACTACTTGAAGACACTCCTGCCGTTTTATGGCGACTTGGTAGCGACCTCGCTAACAACCTTCGGATTAAGAAAAATATAAGTATCTTTTAAATAGAACTATGAACGAGCTATTACGTCCAATTACTTCTGTGCAAGTCAAATAAAATGAACATTAAACAAAGCTTGCAGTTTCTCAGACGTACAATAAAATTAAAAGACTGCGTTGCTGGGTACTAATTGGGAGAATTGTCAAGTTTTATCCATTGTAAGTATGTAGGTACCAACGTGAGTTTCACATAAAGGTTCAAGAAAATTCTTTAAAACTTTGCTCCGTACGTTGCCTTTTATTAAGCCTGAAAAGTCTGTATTCAGCAAAGGCTTTTTTACTTGTTCACACACGAGAGTAAAGTAGTATTATACTGAATAACTACTTCATCAGATTTAGATTGCAGTCAACAATAGGTACATGGATGACTATATTCTTGAATAGGGTTAGCAAACGCTTTACGTTACAGCATTACGAATATATTATTATGGACTGAATTCATTGCTTAAGATGCGGTGTCTAAATAGTTTATAAAGCCGTATTTTAACTTGGCCGGTTTCATTTCTCATCGATATCGGTTCCCCGAATGTGTATTGTTAGAAACCGAAATAGTTTTTACATTCAAAATATTATTATTCGCTCTGCAGCACAATTTCTCGAGGAACCTCCCACATCCTTGTTCTTTGTACACTGTTAGCGTAATGACTCTAATGACGCGACGCCTTATCAGCGCGAAGGTGTCGTGTTAAGAAAATTAGGGTCGAGTTTTGCAGTCGTCGTAAAAACGTAAAAGTTTCCGCACGAGTTAACCCGTAGGAGAAGGCAGGCACACTCTGTTGAGAGACTGTGCGGCTGCACCTACCTATTCATGTTTAAAGCTCTGTACCAGAATTTACAAACCCTCAGCGTCTGTATATAGGTTATTTCAATATATTTATTTTTTGTTGTCAAATGTAACTAAGTAAGCCTTTATTTAATAAGTTACACTTTTCATGTTTTATTAACATGATATTTGTTACTCCTTCGTGAATACCAACTTGAATGCTTAGGTACTACATCAAATCGAATACCCTGAGCATTGAATATTAATTTGGATGTTGCTTGGATGAATATAAAATTGATAAATTAATTCAATATAGGTCAGCGTAAGTAAATAACGATATGAATTCAAATAACGATAAGTCTGTAGAGCGTAGTGTGGTGAAATTTCAGCTAACTGGTGCACGTGCTTATGCCCCAAAAAGTAGAGTAGTGTTAGTTTTGACCGCCTAGTCCGTTGCGGTGCACTCTGTGCACACTGAACAAGCTTAATTTGAGAGATACTGCCGCTGTGTTAATTGGCGAGCAGACATGCGCTTGTGTATACATTTAATATTACGGCCTGCAGGAACTGTGATCAATGAACTGTATTGTTTTGTTGAAATGGCCTAGATTTAGCTCTGGCTATGATTGTTTGGGATTTGTGGTAGCCTCGGTTTATTGCACCTCAAAAATGTGGGAGCTGTCTGCCGAACAACTTCTTATTAGTTTGATTTTCAATAAAGGCCAATTTAGGTACTCCCAAGATAAACATATTTTTTAAATACTCGTAGTCTAGTTAAAACAAAACTCAACTCGTATATTTTGCTTCCAGAAAAAGTAGAAAACAAAAATACAAAACTATTTTTGTCTACAACTAGAAAGTAAAATGTTAAGTAGGTCTCTAGGATACAAACAGTCCCATGCGGTGCTGTTCCACCTCGGGTGAATGACGCCGAGAGTTCCAGGCATGTTGTTAAAACTCAAGTCGTGTTGAGTCGCGCGCGCTAATTGTGCTAGGTGGAACCCCACCCCCACCTCCTTCTAGCACTCCTTGTTTCTGAGACTCGTTGCGCGAAAGGAAAAATCTTTATCACTGTTGACATTGAGCTCATGTGCTTTGTAGCGAGTTAAAAAACTCTCTTCTTTTGTTGCATCACGTGAAATGTTCGCATTTGTTAGTAATAGTTCGCTTTAATAAAAACGTGTGCCTTTGAATGCGCTCTCATTACTAATGTGAGTAAAAAACTTTATGGCAGAACCAATAAACGCTGAACAAGTATTGCTAGTTTAATCGCAGCTGCACAAAACGCGAGCGGCAAAACCAACCTCGGATCCGAACCACAACAACCGTGCCGAAGTTTAATTCAATCGCTGTGCCCCACTGAGTGTTGTAGGGTGAGGCAGGGGCAGGAGAGGAACGTGTGGGCGCGGGGTCCGTGGGGCGGTGTTAATTACTACTCGTGCGGCGCGCCACATATCGCGAACTTTGGCGCCCAACGTGGGCCTCCGCGCCGCCGTATTATCTTTTAATGTCAGCCGAGGGGGGTATATGCTTAATCTTGTTTGCCAACAAAGTATGGTAATAGAAAAAGTTTTTGCTTAATTTCCGCGTAGATAAATCAATAAACTAGTGTAGCAGCAGCAGCTCTTTCACACAAACTCTCGTTGATTTGAAATCTTATTAAAAAAGAGTACGCGTGACAGAAATACGTAACTATCTAAATACTTTAGCGATTTCAATCAAACGTTCAATTCGTATTCCGCGTGGCTGTCCCGGATACCTCAAACATACCCGGCCCTTGTTAGACGCGAATCCCGAGACATACCGGGCATGCAGCCCTCTTTCCGCGGGCTTTCTCATGTAAATTTGCGAGATTTCCTCTCCAAACTCGATATAACATAAGTTAAACTACGGGCTGACGCACTTGTTTGTCAATACCTATAAGTGAAGGCTTCTTGTTTGGATTATTTATTAAGTGACGAATTCATACCTACACACATTATCCATTATAAGCGAAGTTAGGAAAATATTTATCCGTATATCTTTATAAATATTGCAATAAATATATTTTACCTCTTGTTTTATTAGTGACAGACAGATAAGAAATTCGTTACCTAATCGTTTATTAATAATACTCGTATCTAAAGACCTAAGTTATATGTAAACTTAAGTATCGGGATAGAGTCGTCTCAGAACTGTAAATTTTACTGCGCAACATATCCAAACATCTTTCCAGTTAACAAATAGTACTCGTACATTCGTGTCATATCCTTAACATAAAATTGGTTTGTAAATTGAAACATTTATAGGTGGGTGGGTCGATATCGGCAAGGCGCTCTGCGGGTCCATCGACATAAATTTGTATTAGTGCCACCTCTGGTCGACTTTACGACTCCTCAGCCGTACTTATTGCCTGGTCTATAAATGTGACCGTGGTAAATGTTTACTGAAAGTAAATATCCTTATAAGTATTTATATGTAGACGTTTGCATTGTTAATGCGACAGTTAGGCTAAAAAAGATTATCGGAGACATGTCATGTGTGTGCGTGTTTGTTAAATAGATATCTATAGTGCTTTAGAATTATTTGTTTATTATTTATCGGAAACCTTAGAATTCTACAAACCGTTAAACGCCACGTATCATAATAAAAAAAGTCACTCACACGCCAAAATCATGAGCAATATTACCTGAAACACCTGGAAGCATGAAAGTTACACATTAACAGCGTACGTCATAAATCATAATACTTAGAAGCATTCTTAGCGCTGTAGGTACGAATACTCGCAAGGTTTTCAGGCATTCTTAGCGTTGAATGCGCAATACGCTAATATACAAACTTTTCTGATTTGCTATTACACGCAGATTTAAAAGTTTCAGCAAAGTTAACATTGATCAACCCACAAGATTGTTATAAACTTGAAAACTGAATCAAGTGGTTAATTTAAGAGGCGAGAGAATAAAACCCGATAAGTTAGTTTTCTGTTATGGATGAACTCTTAAGCGAAGAAGACATCGTTAGAGGTGTCGCGAAGTTTCTACAGAATTAATTTAAAGGGAATTCGGACAAACGTCAAATCTTCGTGACTAAAATGTGTTAATGAAATTTAGTTTCAAAACAACCGTCGATTCCCCTGACGTAATTATTTAGAAACGCTCAAAGTTATCAAAGCTTTGTACTTATGTTATTTGTTGTTTCGTAAGCGTTATAAATGAATATTAAAAATTATTTAGCTTACAAATACCTACTTGCGGAACTGTATCAACGAATAATATAAGTAATTTAATTTAACCGTGATGTTATGACTTAATCGGAGATAATTATAGTTGTAAGTAAGTCTGCAGCGATTTTGACAGCACACGCAGTGCAAGTGTTATTTATACGTCATAATTTCATTAAACACTTTATTGTACGAAAAGAAAGGAATTTTGGTTACATCAGATAAAACATAAATGTGTAGTACCTACAGAGGCGAACTTATCCCTAAGAGGGAGCTCTTGCAGTTAACCTATACCTAAAGGAGTAATTAAAAGCTAATAAAGGTTGTTTCCATATTTAGCGCATTTTTCCTACCTAGCGCAGTAAATTGGTTGGGTTACAGTACTTTTACCTTAATACTCATTTCTTTATATTATTGGAGCGTTAGGCCCCCACTCCCATAAATCTCAATAACTATTTTGAAACTACCATGTTAATTTGAAAATATTATAATATACATGAAAATAACTGATAGGAAACACCGAATAGACGTGGGCTACTAGTAGACAGTTTAATTCCAGAAATTAAGGCGCCCGACGAAGGGCCGCCTCAGCAGAATAGCGCCGAGTTGTCCTAGCCAGTTACTATTGTATTTCTTTACTGGGATCACACGACCACTCAAAGGTCAGTAGAAGTGCGGTAACTGGAATAGATGGAACTGAAATATATACATTTTCTTAAATTTTGTTTTATACAATGCCTCGTGCATTCGCCTCAAATTAACATGTTATTATTAGGTACTCGGGAACTAGAGTCAATCTACATTTAGTTCAATTCAAAATTTAATTAGAGAAATAGGTACACAGTTTTGATTGGATAGTTGGATACTTACCAATGTACGGGTCGAGTGTTGAAATTTATTGAATCTCTGGTCGTCCAGTGCAGCGTTCAATTACATTTGGATGACAAATATAGAAAGACGTCTAGTCGGTGCGAAATTAAGTGAGTTTGTTGAGTGTAAACAGGGATAATCCTTGGCTTGACTATGATTAGCATATCGCGGGAGTCGGCGCTCGTTCCCAAGGGGCATCTGCAATTTAAATCAGGGACTTGGCCGGGACGGGACGGCTCCTTAGCTGCGTACTCAGAATTTGAGATTTACTACGATTGGATGATTTGGGGTTCGATTTTCCGCTTGTTTGGACTGATTGAATTTGCTCTTAAAAATGACATTTACAAATATGTGGATTATAAACGCTGGTTTGTCTAAAAAGTTTAAACATGGTTCAAGTTTACATCCCAACATGAATCACTACTTTAATTATTAGTATACATATCGTCGGATGACAAGCAAAAGTTTCTAAGTACTATCAAAAAATTAAAGTAACAATGCACTTTATTACACTTGTAACACGGTTTATTGTCCAATAATTTCAATGGTGTTAGTTAGTGACTTTTGCTTGACACCCGACGATATGAACAATTTAACACTAATTATTGGATCTAAATTAGCCAATAAACAAGTAATAATTATGTAATAACAGACATTACTTGTTTATTCGCTTATTTGTAAGATCTATTATGGAAGTATTATTAATCCAAGTTGAATCCTTATACATCTTTATTAGTCTGATAGTTACAATTATCATTGAAGCACTTGAACAAGACAAAATTACCTTAATATATCACTTTATCCCAAATATTATGTGTGCCTCAGTATCCAGTGTGTTATCTATCTCCGTACGAGTTCTATAGTCGCGGAGATTAGATCCATCAATCAGATGGTCTGGAGCAGCCGAGATACCTCTATCACTGCGGGGCAAGCCACAGCTGAGAGCGGTCGGCTTTTTGTTTCACGGCAAAGAGAAACTTTACCCAATTTTGTGGTGGATGGATTCTGAAAGTTGGTTCTCGATTTTGAACCCGCACTGTTTTAGAGGTTTCGTCTGCGTGTTACCTGTTGGAATAATAGTGTAGGCTATATTCTAGTTTTGTTTTGTATTGAGTTTTATAGGTAGGTACTCTTACTACAATTCATCTATGTATAAGACCTTTTTGAAAAAAATAAAATGGTTTTTACAGCAAGAGCAAAATGTACAGTCACGAACCTTAACCTTTTCGACGCCGTGTCAAACACAAAAGCTGTCACTCAGACGCCACGTCACAGAAGTGTCAAAACTAAAATTGAACTTTATCCATATGCATGTAGGTCTATGTTGATCTGTGGTCTGTGACCGATTAATCTTTGGCGTTGAACCTGTGGTGCGGATATATCGGTCATTGGCGTCCAGAAGGTTAATGCCATGACACAATATTCCGTGACTGTACAAAGCTGTAACATCGCCCACACTGTTAACTGTAGGTACATCGGTGGATAAACTAACTTGTAATACTTAAAAATGGAGATCTCAAACTGAAGCACTTTCAGCTAAAACTTGTACGTTGTACCAAAATACACTTCAAGCGGCGTCTACCGATAGAGTTGTGAAAAATTACCTCTGAAGTAGACGTCGAGTGGCGGAATTCCCTGTACTTGCCGGATAAAGAATCTAACCGTTCTTATAGGAGCATTATTTATGGGGCATTCCTCAATTGCCCGGGAAAATGCATAGTTAAATCGTGAAAGATTACTTAAACGTCATTTAATAACGTCTTGTTTGGAGAAGAGACTTGAGTAATGTCTTCATCTGACATGAATGACATGATTTATTCATATTTTACTGTCAATGTTTCTAATTTATTCATCATATTGGTGACAAACTGTTTATTTCATATTTTCTGTGTTCACCTTTAGTATACTAAGTGTACATAAGTATAAACTTAGATAAAATTAATAAGTTACAACAACCGCAAAAGACTTTAAACATACATATGTGAAGATTTTGTAATTGTTATTGTAACTCGCCAGTTAAAAACTGGATCTTTATATAGTTATTTCAAGTAGATAATTCAAAATCAAAGGTAGATAACAAAAAAATATATTTAGACAGCTATAAATGTATTATTAGGTAAACCTACGGAAGCGATACTATAAGTTAATATTATTGTCATTACTTCATTCCATTCCAATTTCATGTTAAGTATGAATTTCATTAGGTAATTCCAATTACAACACTGTCGAAAATAATCATTATTTTTATTATAGTGTGTGACCAACAATATCTACTTAATTAATAATTAAGTTTAATTTGATGACACGTCGTTGTTTCTTCTAAGAAAAACTAAATAGTCACTCATGTTTTGTGGGCCACTGTTGCTGTAACTCACCGGTTAAAAACTGGATCTTTATATAGTTATTTCAAGTAGATAATTTAAAATCAAAGGTAGATAACAACAATATTTAGACAGCTATAAATGTATAGCGGAAATGTCTTTTGTACGCTCTTACTATTATGAATATGAACAAGTTACAATAAGATATCATGTGCAAAACCAAGTAAAACGGCAAGTAGAAAAGTTGAGTTTTCTACTACAAAGTGCTTTGTGTTTCATTCGAGTGTATTGGTTTCCGCAAATAGAATAGTTTCCTTATTGTTTGCTTGTTCTCTCATCTTGGTCTATTTTCTGTATTGTTGTTAAGTATATTCATATTCCTTACGTAAAAAGCATGTAAAACAAACTTACTTCGATGCCTAGTTTTACCCTAACAATTTAACTACTCGTATGTAATTAACAACATAATATTTAGGTAAACCTACGGAAGCGATACTATAAGTTAATATTATTGTCATTACTTCATTCCATTCCAATTTCATGTTAAGTATGAATTTCATAAGGTAATTCCCAACACTGTCGAAAATAATCATTATTTTTATTATAGTGTGTGACCAACAATATCTACTTAATTAATAATTAAGTTTAATTTGATGACACGTCGTTGTTTCTTCTAAGAAAAACTAAATAGTCACTCATGTTTTGTGGGCCACTGTTGCTGTAACTCACCGGTTAAAAACTGGATCTTTATATAGTTATTTCAAGTAGATAATTTAAAATCAAAGGTAGATAACAACAATATTTAGACAGCTATAAATGTATAGCGGAAATGTCTTTTGTACGGTCTTACTATTATGAATATGAACAAGTTACAATAAGATATCATGTGCAAAACCAAGTAAAACGGCAAGTAGAAAAGTTGAGTTTTCTACTACAAAGTGCTTTGTGTTTCATTCGAGTGTATTGGTTTCCGCAAATAGAATAGTTTCCTTATTGTTTGCTTGTTCTCTCATCTTGGTCTATTTTCTGTATTGTTGTTAAGTATATTCATATTCCTTACGTAAAAAGCATGTAAAACAAACTTACTTCGATGCCTAGTTTTACCCTAACAATTTAACTACTCGTATGTAATTAACAACATAATATTTAGGTAAACCTACGGAAGCGATACTATGAGCAAAGAGAATAGATAGTATAGAGGGGTCCTGTCATAGTAAATTTTGTAGTCACAGTTAATTTACTGCCATCTATCGACACACGACTAAAACTCAAAATGAAAACGTATAAAAGTATCAAAAAAATGTATATATATGGATATGATTTTATTATTTTTATATCATTTTGACCCATGTTCAGTCACTGATATCTATGTGTTAAAATTGTTAAATATGAAACGGTGTCGTCACGCCATCTAGCCGAGCATAGGCTAAAGGTGTGTGCGCCATCTATCCGAGAATGACTTTTTCTTGATTTCCGAGGGACGTTTTTTCCTTAGACTTTTTTCATCTTATACGAAGTTACATATGTCTTTGCTATGAGTTAATATTATTGTCATTACTTCGTTCCATTCCAATTTCATGTAATTCCAATTACAACACTGTCGAAAATAATATCATTATTTTTATTATAACTAGTGTGTGGCCAACAATACCTACTTAATTAAGTTTAATTTGATGACAAGTCGTTGTTTCTTCTAAGAAAAACTTAATAGTCACTCATGTTTTGTGGGCCATATCTTATGATAATGTATCCGTATTTAAATATATAGTTAAGTAATATTAAAGAAATCCTCTTAGAACATACTTGTCTATAATATCTATGGAACTTTAATCTGGAAGAGATCCCTTAACGGGATAAGTTCGCCTTTGTACACATTTACTGTATTCTCTCTGTGTTATGTACTTGTTTTGTGCAATAAAGTGTTTACTACTACTACTTTTCTTTTCACCACAAACTTCACATTCATATACATACCAAAAATATCTAAGTCTACGTCTATGTTTACGCCAGATAAAAACCGTTTCACAAACACTAGGTACCCGAAAACGATATCGCCATCACACAGAGGACTTGTACGAATTTCATAAGCCAGTTTACCAACTACGCGTATACAAGTTCCGTCGACAAGCCCAATTCGATTGAGCCTGGTAAATCTAAACCGTACAGGAAGTTCAGCCCAATCGTGTCCTCACCTGGAGCCCAATTTGAATTTCAAATAAGATAACACGAAACCGGGCTCGCAGTAGGTAACCGTGTATCTTTATCGTAGGGAATAGTTTCGCGCCGCCCTTGAGGTTAGCGAAAGTAAAGGGATTAGAAAGTTGTATCTGTTCCAAAATATACTTAGTTACTAAGCTTATGAACTTGTATTTTTTGGCAAAATGTGGAAACTTGGGCAGACAGTTGAATTTAGTGTTCGGACACCACAATATGGTTTGAAAATGAATCATCATTACCTATATTTATGAACTATTGTTTATTTTCTGCTAGCCGCATGGTTTCCGCCTTTTCCTTTACTTGGCTGAGATGAAATAGGCGAAAATTTAATATTGAACCTTATTTTCGAAACAACTGGGACTAAAATTATGAAAAAAAAAACAATAGTTTAGTACTCCTGTTTTAGAGGTTTTCCTGTAATGTACGGGACATTACAGGAAAACCTGTAAGAAAATCTTAAGGAAAAAATGCTACCTCAAAAACAGTTTGATTAGTGATTACAGAATCCTTGGGGCGCGTAGCCGACTCGCGGGCGATTCTTTCCTCTTGGGGATAAATTTAAAGAAAAAAAGTATACGTGGGCCTTAGTCCATCCAAACCTGTTCCGCTGTTTTTGTGTTAATCCACAATCTATGAGGCACTATAATTATCTTAGTTCACATACCTAGTTTAGAATGCCGCTGTCTATTTTTCCCTCGATGTAGCCCTATTAAACCACAGCTTAGCCAGTATCTACTGTATTCAGTGTTGAGTACACTGTTACTACAGTGCATTAAATCTGCAAACTCCCGATCCAAAAACGCGACTCGCATTAATGATCGAGATATGACGTTCATTGTTATCAGCGTGAATAGGCTCAATTAATTACCCATTGAACATAATTCGGGCGGGCCCGCCGCCATCGCTGTTGCCGAGTACTCCGTTTAAATTGATATCGACTGGCTGCAAACTATTGATTTGTACTAATGCTCTTTAGCTAATGATGAAGCATTAATGGGATTGTTCTTTCATTGGCCCACAGATCTAAAACATAATAGGAGCAACTAGTTTTATATATTATACCTAGATGTTAAAAAAAATATGGTGTCATAATGGGCCATTATTTTGTATTCCAAAATTTCTTGAAGGGGTGGTCATACATCATACTGAACTAACTTTATGTAAGTATGTTAATAATTACTGTACAATAATTTTAAAATCTTACTATTGTTTTTTAAAAAGAATTAATGACAGGTTATTTTGTTTTTGTAAGGCATAATATAATGATCTTCAAAAGACCTATTTAATATACCTATATAAATACATAGGTATTTTAATTATTTGATTTCATAGAGCATCAATTCGTCGTACCATTCCACCATGAGGCGTCTATTCAGGTTTTTTTCTGCTGATCGACATGTATAAAGTCTGAAATACAATAAAACTGTGCAAGAAAGTACGAGTAAGACAGCCGATGAAAACACCAATGGAATCATAAATAAGTTTTTTTTAAGAGTCTATGACAGGCGACCGAAACGATAATTTCGAAGAATTGGCTATAAGATAATATTATAGATTGTTTTCCGTCTGTCGTCGGCCCGAGAGCGCGCGCAACATTTATCATGACAAAACTTTTTCTTCCTCATGGCGAAATTCGAACCCCTTTTAAAAACTTCCGACAAATTCCTTCAAAAAAGTTTTATTTTTATTTAACGATGTCTGATTTATATTGGTTATTTGAGCACGAAGCCTCTAAAATACTTATACCGGGTGTGGCCTGTAACACGAGCAAATTATTAAAACATAGATTGTACTCCTCAAACGGTGACACTTTTGTTCAACAACTTTTAAAACTTATGAAGTATTTAGACTCCCTATTTTTCATACAAAATAAATATTATCTTCAATGGACGTCATCGCCACGCCATATCATTGTGATTGACGTTCCTTGTCACGCCTTAAACATAACAAAATTCGCAATACATTGCGTCTTAGAATAAAGTTTAAAGTGTAATAAAAATCAAACCACAAGTTATCTTTAAAAGTCGCTGAACAAATGTTGGTCAGTATGAGGAGTACAGCCTACAGTTTAATTTTTTGCTCATGTTACAGGCCACACCCGGTATAATAGGCAATAGGAAGAAAATATAAAGGGAAATACTAGGTATGTAGGTATACATAGTAGGTACCTATAAGAAGGCTAACAATGTTTAGGGACACCCAAAGCTAAGATAAGTTCGGTTTCGGATAATAGTCTATCATAAATATTTTATTCTGAATTAATTTTCATGGCAATAAGATTTAATTTTCTCTGAATTAATATATTGAATAATTATTATCCTGTATAATAAATGGCAATTGATTAGACCATTCATTTAAAAGAAATAACGAAGCCTTAATATTTTTTCACCGTCTCAATTTAATTCGGTACGTCCTTGGTTACATGTACCTCGATTTGAGGGCTCATTTTGAAATTCAATAAGATAATTATTAGTATAATTTCTCTTTAGGTAATTGTACTTGGTAGTATTTCGTGACATTAAGAACTTAATAGTTAACGAGGGAGTTTTAATTACAACACCATTACTATTTTGCACGTTTTAAAATCAACAATATTTTAAAGAGCACGTCTATCCACAGAATCCATTTAGCGTGTAAAAGTTACATTTTTGCACTTAACGCCCGCCCCCTCTGCTTGTTTCCCAAGATGTATTTATAGTCGCCAACTTTCCCTAACTTCATGGCGAACGAAATATCCTTTTAATAGCGGCCGGGGTGTCGGGTCGTCTGCAATTTAGATTAGTCCTTTAATTAAATTAACATTATGATCCCTATCTCGCCGGAGCAGGTGGTCGACAATATTGCCGGCTGGAACTCTTTCTATGCTTTCTGTTCCGTGATTTTATATTGTTTTCTTTAACTTTGATTTTGTTTTGAAATGGCTTTTACTGGCTCTATTGTTTTGATTTCTTTTAGTTTATTGTGGGTATTTAGCTTTATTAATGCTAGATTTCATTTGATATTCACAAGGCGCTGTTATTAACGTATTTAATTAAAATTGATTAGTTTTTTACTGATTACGGTTAGGTATATTTATTTACGTTAATTTTTGTGTAGACTTGTTGCTTAGAATTACCTAATTAACGTGATTTACTGTTGTTGCATACATAAATAACCCTCTTCAAGTTTCCAGCCTATTTGCGTTTTCGTTGTCTATTCCCCTAACTGCCAATCTTCGGTCGGTGCGAGTCGAGCGAAAAATTAGAAAATATCTCTATCGTTGGGTCTCCGCTCACCGCTGTATTCGAGGCTTACAAAGGTTCAATCTTTCCGTTTCTTAAACAATGAATGTTTTATTCTATTTAGGGTGCGATGGACCGTAACATTTTGTATACTTCATATAAATAATAAAGGTTTTGTTCATACATTTACCTTAGCTATTGAAATACCTAAAGTCTCGCAATAATATGCTGAAAACAACCTAACTGAAGAGACGAAAATTATGAGTGTGGCCTCTAATTTGACATTAAAAAAAAAAAACTCACATCTATTCTAGTAGGTAAGTCAAGTGATGAAACATTTTGAAATATTTTGTATGTTACCTAAACATTTTTTTTATTAAAATGTCATTGTTTAGTAATTAGGCAGAATCAAATAGATAGTGATGGCGAACGTGGCCAAATATATGCAAATGTATTTTTATTCATATTCATATTCATTTTATTTGTATTAATCATACATTGTCAGTGTTATAATGAACGAATGAATCAAAGTGTACAAATCAGATCTAGCTGAATTGGCCGGGTGGAAGTTGGTTCGGGCCGATTTGCTATTGAAGTAAATCAGCGTTTTAATCAAAGGGCAAAAATAGAAACCTAATAACTCTCGATTGCTCTGTATGACAACCGGATAAATTGTGATTTCTACAGGGAAGCGGATACCTATTTATGTTTTATTTGCAGAAACGTGTAGGTATATTAGTATTTATATAATCGTGTTTACCGGTTATATTTTTAGTAACTTATAAATGGTATACTACAATAAAACAAAGTGGCAGTAATAATTGTGTATTACGCTGTATTTCTGATCATACAATTAGTTTTATTACATTTTATTAGTATGCATATATCAAGAGTCCTCTATTAAATCCATTTCTCGGAATTTTCAGATTTATCGGGGTTATAGAGAACCGAATAAATATGTATGTATACATTGTTAAAGGAAATAAGTTAAGTACCAAAATATCGCGAAGCAAAATACAATAACATTGAGAAGTGTACTAACCTCAAACAGATACACAATCGTTGCTTGTTACAAAACGTTAAACAGTGACATTATTTCCAAAGTTGTACATTTCCATTATTGCCCTTTTCACAAATGGAAATAACATGTCGTGTCCGCCTATAGACACGTGATGAACCCAATTCGACTAACCTTCTCTGTTGGGGAGTGACATTTCATTTTCAAATCGTTTTTAAGTGACGCTTTGTAAATAATTAAGGTATTAAGGCGATTTTGACCCTCGATTCCTATTGTTTTTGAGAGTTCCACATCGCAGTTATCTTAACCCTGAATAAATTCAGTCATTCTATTCTATCTAACCCTTATATTGCCAATTCTATTTTATCGTCAATGTCGGTGTCGAAAGGAGTCGCCACCGACAAAGTCATTATGGCGGGGCAAGGGGGCATTATGGCGGCGAGTACTGTACTGTGCAACGTATTTGAAAGCTCTGTCACATCGAAGTGTACTAAACATTTTCACGGGCCGATGGTACATAGGTATTAAACTTTGCTGGGGTACGTAAATACTGGGCGCATGATAAATTCCCGTGCACCGCCACGGGGTTTCCGCTCCGCTCGCTTCGGATGCGAGCTGTGCGATCGATCGTACGAACAGTGTGAACACACCTTTATCACTATTTTATTTTTAATATTAAAGGTTTGGGACCTGTACAAAAATACTTTAGTATGTTAATCTATATTATGGTAACAAGTAGAAACTAATACTACGATATCTACTCGTACCTAATAAATAATCGTAAAACGCAGAATTTGACGTTATTGTCATCGGCTATTTTTGTCAATGGTACATGTACAAGAAACCATATCAACAAAAAATTACTAAATGTCGCAAAATATAACGCATAAAAATCTCGATGAACCAACTTGCGGTATTATAGGTAATTGTCAAAAAATCAAGTCAATATTTGACTTTATTACATTAAATTCTAGTGACCCTAAGTATATAATTCATTGTGTAGGTAATTATTAGGCATACTTAAGGGGACAATAATAAACAAAAGCTAACTCTTGTTTTAAATAAACATCTACCTTATATTGCCAATTAGCTTAGTTAATAGAGCTCATTGCGCCTGACCTAACATTCGCTCATTAAATTTACATTCATGCGCCAGCATATAACAATGCCCGTCTTTGTGTAGTACCGTGCTAGCTTACCTGTTGCTACCAGAAACTGTATCTCGTCTGTTGTTCTAAAACATGCATATAGCCAAGCATATATTATACCTAGATAATATGCATGTGACAAAGCTAAACAGAATAATTATCTACTGCAGTAGCTGGAGGGGTAAACAATCGTAAATAGATGGTTAACCAAGGGATGAGAGGCACCCATTTCTGTCGAGGTTGGTTGGCGCTCGAACGCAGTGAGAGGGCCAGTAGTCCGAGACTGAAATTGTGCCTTTCACCCGAGTTAAACACTCTACTTTCATTTCGAATACGAGGTAAGTAAAATACATGTGCTTTTAAAAAAACACAGCTCAGTATAAACTTCAGTAGTATTTCTTGAGGGTACTTTCAAATCATCAATCAATCTGACGCCTACTGTCAAGAGTGGCATATTTGCTTTTTTTATATAAGCAACATTATCAGGCTGATTTTAGTAAGCCAATAGGTATAGCATTACCTACTAGTAATGCCCCTCTGTCGCGTTCCCCTCTGTCGAAAATAGGCGGCCAATGGTCATACACTCTGTATGGACTGACGTTTATCTGACATGGCTATTTTTACGTTAAGTATACATTTGACGTGCCCCTCCCCCGCAAAAATCGGCAGACTGTTTTCTGCAGAAAATTACAGACAAGGTTCCGTTTGGTTATATCCTCCAATAAGCCTACTAATGAAATGTTTCTTGCAAAAAAAAGGTTTATAACTATCTACCTTTTTAGCAGGTTTCTGTTAAAATTTTATTTAATAAATGTCTTATTTAACTATAAGAAGGAGACTAGTAATATTTCAGATTTCACGTAACATATTCAATGTATTGCTTCATATTTCCCTTTGTGTTCAAATGGTTTTATTTCACTGCAACTGCCGAAGCATCGGTTTGCACTGCTCCCATTACTCGGCGTGATTTCGAAAGCTGATTCACATACGGCTGTATGCAATTGTCACCCGATTGCGCCCGGCTCATCTCACTTTGGGTTCTTTTTTTAGCAGCCAATATGGAGCACACTGAAAATAAAAATATGCATTTCGGCGCGATATTTGTTGCAACATAGTCATAACAACTTTTGATGTAGTGAGTGCCTGTTAACTGACACAGAGGCAAGTGCTGCAAACTGAACTGTAATCTACTAGGTACAGTCAGCATCAAATATAATATAGCAAAAATACCTGTATATATAAAATATAGCTGCAATAGTGGTCAAATAGTTCCTTACACCTTATATTTAGTACGGAGTGACGAACTATTTGGCCACTTTGGCTGCTACAATATATTTGACGCTGACTACACACCTACATGTTCTCTAATATAATTATTAATCAATTGCCTGGGAATAAACTCATCATAGTTTAATCTAAATTTTAAATCGTGAGATCATCTATCAAAAACTTGTTAAAATATGGTTGGTCAACACTGATATTGCGGGTATTATGGCGGAGATAACCGCAGACTTAGCTATCGCAGCGTGGTTCACAATACAATCTGCCTTCCTGCCATATTACTGTCACCCGTGAATGTTATCAGACCAGTGTTCCGTCAAAGACCACGTTTATGCTTCGCTTAAGGAAACAAGGCCATAAAACTCACATGCCGTACTACATGCTTATGTATTTACATTCTATGAAGAAATACATTCGCAAATAGAGAACGAAAATAAAATTAACACGAAGTTGGGTTTAAAATGATTTTAAACACGACAGGATCAAATACCTATATATAGTATTTGATTTAACATTTTCCAATATCAAAACTAACAACGTTTTCAATGTTTTCCCTGTTTTTGCCACACACGAGTATGAAACATAACTCAATAGTGGAGCGGAGGGATTCGGAGGCAACCGAGTGTAAAATGGTCGACACAGAGGGGCATTTTCAAACTGACCGGACGCCCCCGCCCTCGGAGTAAATATCTATGGAGCGGCCATTAACAGGCGTTCCCCTCTGCAAAAAGATCGCGGCCGCCGGTCAAGGAGGTTATATAAAACTAGTTGCCACACGTCATACGCCATTCAGCAAACGTCAGTCTAAGCGGAATGATAGGAGCCGAAAATGCCGAATTGCAGCGTTTTCTCGTGCAAAATGAGATCGGAAACGTCTAGTCTACAAAAAGAACACGTTTCTTATCATATGGAAGTACTATTACATCTAAATATTATCAAATAGTGCATTAACTTTGCAAATAAATAAAAAACATTGTCAATCTGACAGTGATACCAGTGATATGATATTAGATCTATTTTAGGGTAATTCTAAAGAAGACTTTCTAAATATTAATTAGGTACGAGTAGAATTTCTAATAGGAAATATTATGCGAAACTCTGCGTAGGGGGCGCGAGTACCACAATCCATCACAATCTGGGGGTCCGCCGCGGAACAAGAAAATTTAAATTTCGTTATCTAACCTCTCTATCACTATTGCATATTTGAGCGATAAAGAGAAAAGAGAAAATTTACTAGCTAGCTTAGTGCTACACTCTGGCGGCAGAACATTGCAGTAATATGCCCTATTTGCGTTGCTTTTTGTTATATGTGACGTTCCATGGAAAAAGGTACCTTATGGCGGCCGGCGCTTACGTCGCATGGCGCCGCAATAATATTGGAGCGGTGTTAATAATAGCGTAAGCGCCAACCCCCATAAGGTACCTTTACCCGTGGGACGTCACATATAATTTATGTAACACATTATTTTTATATAACACCTTAGTTTCATATCAACCTAATCTATTTAATCAAATAAATAGATCTATAAGAATAAAGAAAAGGGGGACGGGGGATCAAAAAGTAGTCGAAAACATCTCGCGTGATTTGTGCACAACCCCTAAATAACGTAAAATTACCGATAGACTCTTTTTTTTAAATTAATTTTTCCTTTAGTTTCTACATATAGCTGGTCAAGCAGATCTTGTCAGTAGAAAAGGCGGCAAATTTGAAAAATGTAGGCGGGAAGGGATATCGTCCCATAGAAAATTTGAATTTCGCGCCTTTTTTACTGACAAGATTTGCTTGACCAACTATATATTTTTATTTAACATGTCAAATATTTTATTAATTTAAGGTATTTACGGCTGTCACTTTCCATAAATAGGCACTTTTAATTTATTACTCTGGTATCACCGTACCAATATTAGTGATGGGACACTATAAACACCAATATCGGTAAAATCGATATAAACATAATGAATAATATACAGATGGTCATGATGCCTAGCGAACACCAGCCATATCGTACAAACCTCAAGGAGTGATATTCCTAGGCAGATGATGATCTGCCTAGTGACCACCAGCCATATCGTGCTAACTTCAAGGTGTGATATTCCTAAGCAGATCGTGAAACGCCGGCATGTCATGATCTGACTAGTGACCACCAGCCATACCGTTCAAACCTCAACATTTAGGCATATCGAATAAGTAGGATGTCCTAATTTTAGCAAATGATAACCATTGAAATGGCTTGACAGCCTACTTATAGTACGTGTTTGGGTAGCGTATGATTTTAGTACCTACCTAGTACCTACGCATTCTGCTCCAAATGCCACATAGAATGCAGCACTAGCCGTGGCAAAAAATGCAAAAGGCAGATTATTAAATGGCGGCGTTTCATGATATGCCTAGGAATATCTCGATATGACCGATTTTACGATCTACCGCCGATATATATACTAATTATCCCCTACTCAATATTCCTTAAATGACATCCTATGGCCGCGTTCCATCTCTGTCATCAGATCTGCATGCTCGATAGTATATTGCATTGCTTTCAGAAGTAAACCAACATGTAAAATATTAACTAATGAACTGATAATAAAAAATCATTCTATATCAGCTTGCAAGATTCGCCCTAAACAAATTGACAAACTATTAGAAATAACATCTAAATCATCATAAGTTAGTAAAATGCTGGTACAAAGACTTGATATTGTATTATTATTATAATTGATAAAATCAGAAATTAAAATTCATTGTCAATTTTATCGACAATATTATCGGCGCGTCCCTCGCACTATCTAGGTTTACTTAGAACTGACGTCATCTCGTTCACGGACAGGGTTGTCTGTGTTTGTTCTTGTACTTGTGTGAATATAGTTTTTGCTAGTGTTTGATAATTTTGTCGTGTGCGTGTGTAGCGACGCATGCTAAAAATGCATTAGTGTTAACATTATTTGTGTGCGTTACCTCGTCCCCCGCGCCAAAAACGACAGAATTTTTCAGATAGAAATTAGTGCGCGTCTCTACTCCATAGATATTTACTCCGAGCCCCCGCCGCTGGGTGAAATATGTTGCCTGAGCGAGTATTTGACGTCCTTATGTGATAGATATTTCACTCGCGTAGGTGTGGTCCGACATGAATCAGGTCGTCCGCCGTGAGACCTAGGCGATGAACACTTTTATGAGACGCGACGGTGCGATGAAATTGTATTCTAGGATAAATATTCCTTAATTCAAATAGCAATATAACTCTTTTATGGTCCCTTCTAAGTGATTAAATGGCACGCCGTTACAATATTCCCTTGAGTATTATCGCAAAGTAAAAGAACGAGCCTTCCATTTATTAACTTTTTACAGGACTGTATATCTTTTATATAAAGTGCTTTCTTTCACCCTAGGCTATTTCAATATTTGTCCAAATCCAGGCCGAGCCCCTAGCTAAACCGGTTATGCTTATTCGTTGTCAAAGTGAAATATTTTCCGTCGGGGACAGAGCGCATTCGCTTGGAAAATGTCGAACGTAAAAGAAGTTTAAATATCAAAATATTTTAACTTCAAACTAAGCCCGACTGGAAAACTGGAATGTGATATCTAAGCGGGTATCAAGTCTCTTTGCGCTGAATATCTACAATCATATGAGTATAATGGTAACTTTGTATTAAAGATTCGCGTAAAAATATCGCGTATCGGCGAACCGGGGCATTCCCATGCAGTCGACCGGAAAATAGCCGACATTAAGGTCTGACATTCTGCTACTGGTCGAGGGTCGGATACGATAAAAATATATACCTATTGCGAGAACCGCTTCTGCTCTGGCCAGAAGATTTCACGTTCAAGGATGAACTTCAAATAACGTTTATGTTTCCCTCGGTTGCCTCGTAGAGAATTTTCAAATTGCTGTTAAAATATGTCTAAACGTGTGTACGTTTTGCAATTTAAAAATATTGATTTAACGTTTTATTCTTATCTAAAGTATACAAAGGAATAGCTGTTTTTTTAATGGAGGTTGCGATATCTGTTTATTAGGCACTGCTTAGGCGAGGGCTTTAAGTGTTTTTAGCCGTTTTTTTGGCTACCATTTGTGTATTAGGGCTGATTTAAACAGCGCGCGAACTCCCATGCAATGTTAGTTACATTGCGGACTGTTGGTTACGTCAAATTCAACCGACCGATGTAATAAAACTCGCGTGTGAGTTCTCGCATCGTCTAAATGAGCCCTTAGAAAGTTAGATGCATAAATAAAGTGCGCAACAAGATGGCGCCGGCGCGGGCGGCGGCCGGTGTTGCCTGCAATTAATCTCCATTTCCCTCGCGCGCCAAATCGCGCCGCCATTACGACCTCTGTTTTATTTCATTAAATGGACCCGCCGAATTAATGCGTTGCACCGTTTACAAAGCCGATGAAAGAATCGAGAAGGAGCGGTTGAATAGAAACATTTCTACGCTTCTTTTGTGTTTGCGGTGAATAATGTTCGTTTCTTTTTGTTTGAGGTGGAAAAATGCCTACGTAGAAATGACATCAAATACAGCGAAGTTATAAAGGGCAAAGTTATTTTGTTTAGAAATTGACGAGTCCAAAAATTGCCGGCCGTATAAAACTCATTAAATAGCTAGAATTGCAATCTAATCTCTCTTGGTGCATATTATTGTACAACATTTGAAAATAAATAAGGTTTTATTATTTGTTACAGGTGCGGACGCTATTTGTCAGCGGGTTACCCATGGATGCAAAACCACGCGAGCTTTATTTACTATTTCGAGCATATGAGGTGAGTGATTCATATCTGTGGCCTTATTCCACGAAACAGTTATATTATTTTATATACTCTTAATACACTACGCAATGCTATTGTACTTACAAATACTCCTACTTGTACTCCTACCTTAATACAGCCTAGACCTAAAGATTCTAGCAACTATATGTCATAATTCAGTTTATACGATGAAAATAATTGCTTATAATATCGGTCATGGTTTAATTTAAGTGTCTCTTCAGTTGTTTCAGTTTTATATGTTAAGTAATAGAAGACTTTTAATAAGTCCTATAAAACTGGATTTTTTTTAGTTGTACAGAAAATGTATTTTAATACTCTGTAAAAGTTATCAAGGCAAAAAAGGTTATCAGTACTTTTAACTATGACTGCACTCAACACTATATAATAAAATCACCCCTGTACAATCCGGAAAGGCAATTTACTAAAAGTTGTCTAACTAATACACGCGATAATTTCTGTAAACAAAAGGCTTTTGTTACTCTTTAGTTCTATACTATGTGTGTTCTAAGTGCGTAGAGGGCAGGGCATCATTGACGTCAATATATATACAATGACTTTCCAAACTTTAAACCCAAAGGGTCTACCCTTTTCTCCGTCACGAATGACGGAGTTACAGGTACTACAGGAGTGATTCTCAAAATAGTGGCATCTTAACCTGTCATCGAGTTTTTGAATTGAATGTATGTTTATTTGCTCTTTTTCATATGAAACAAAAATGTATCTAGATAAACTAAAACAATGTTTATCGAGGCCAAGTCATTATTTTTATTTAAATTTAATACTTATATTTATAAAAAATAAAGAGTAGCACTTTTTACTGTAACCTGTCTTGTCCAAAAGCATCGCTCTTCCAGTTTTAGTTCTTTAGATTTTATAAGCACCAATTTATGTAAATAAAATATCATGCTAAGATATAATAACATAAACAATACCTTTTAAAATGTACTTTGCACAGGCCTTATATATATTTTTTTTACAACAATATTCACGCACGAAGTTTTTCCAAGGATATTTTCTCTGTTAACCTGTACCAACCTGTACATGCGCGGTATTGCATCTGACTCATACACAGAAAAAAATATTTAGATCATAACTATGGCAAAATATTAGGTAAGTATCAAGCTAACCACCGTAGGGTACCATTATGACCCAAGTGTCGTAGTTTCGTAGAGACAAGTGGTTAAAGGCAGAAATCTGGGGTTTTGTAACGGAATGTTAACTTTAACTTGTCTCGATTATTTTACGAATTTGGTATGGGGCCTAATGTAATAATATCATTTTAATATTGTATGAAGGTTTATTCATCTATGCTAAAAGTGAGACATTCGTATTATTATCCGTTCAAGGGTTTACTGTAACCTGCTTAACTTTAACCTGTATTCAATGTATAGGTTATTTGTATGTCTTGAAAATAACTTCTTCATTTTCCGTTCCCTTTTGAAAATTTGGGGTACTTGAAGTGGTAAAACATATTTTTCATTATTAAAAGTAAAAAAAATACAAAAAAAAACATCATTTACTTTAACCTGTCGATGCCACTTTCTTGAGAATCACTCACAGGTACAATTTTGAATAGGTACACTCACCAAACTGCCAAGTTGAACATTCAAAGCATATCGTGCATCTATATTTTCTATTTCAACTCAAAGTAATTTTTCGAAAAGCATTTAAATCGGAATACTATTACCTACGAACATCAAACGTGCTCAGTACACGCAAACCACTTTCATAAGGAATCGATGATACGAGAAACTCCAGAAGACGTCCAAATATTTACTGTTAGAGAAAATAAAGCAGATAGCAACATGGCTTACCGTCACGCGACGCAGATCTCGACTCGGATTACTGCGTCGTAAATATCAAATGTCATGCTCCGATTCCTAATATTCGGATTGAATCGATTCAGTGTACCGATAAGGGGGATTACACTCGATTCTCGACTGGCACCGATGGCACCGCAGACATAAAGGTGCCTTTACTTAAACCAAGGCTCGTAGTTTGTGTGCATCGCGTGTTCGGCCCGTACCAGGCACCGAAACCTACTATTTTTCAACACTTTAGGGGTTTTTGTTGAATAGGATGGAACTATGACGTATTGGTAAAAGCATTAAACTAATTTGGTAATGTAACTGCTAATGGATCCATGCACGAGTAGCGTGGCCTGGGCCACGGCGTAGGAATGTCTTGAATGTTAATAATGATATTATATTATAAACTAATTATTTATTTTGTTTTTGCAGGGTTATGAAGGTTCGCTATTAAAAGTGACAAGCAAGAATGGAAAAACAGCATCGGTGGGTAGAAATATCTTTATTAATAAATTAGTGTTGATTCTATAGAATATTATATAATTACGACGTATGTGTGTTGCAGCCGGTCGGATTCGTCACGTTCCACACTCGGGCTGGCGCGGAGGCAGCTAAACAGGACCTTCAGGTTAGTATCGTCACATGCATAATATTTGATGTACCCAACATTTAATATTTAAGAATAAACCGAGTTATTTCTAAAGTTTCTCGTACTCGATACGAGCTTAAACAATTTTTCTTTACCGATCAGAAACTTTAGAAGTTGCTTATTGAGTTTCTCAATAGCTATTTTATACTATAGGCAAGAAGTAAATGGAAAAGTTTTACCTAACAATCGGGAGCTAAGAATGTTTGATTACCTACTAGCTGACAATGTAGGAGAAAACACAGTAACACTAGAAGAGAACCACACACACAATGCCTTATAACAAGTATGAATGCTTTCAAACACATTAACATGTTCTAACAACAAAAATATATCTGGAAAAGACTGAGATATAAGATTAGGAAACCTAATTGCTGTTGTATATACTAAACAAATCGTAAGACGCACGGTGTTACTAAACCTCTTTCATCACATGCCTCAACACAGCCAAAGAGCACTATAGATAATATCTCATTGTAGACTTGGAATAACATTTTCCTAACTCGAGTAACCGCATCGTAAGTTATGCTAAACCCATGCACATATCGAATAGACCACATCGGGCCATCAGTGGGCCGCGCTCGGCGCCGTGTGACCAATATTTAACGTGTAAATACGCAAATGCATGTCACGGTTTGACAGGTTTTGATGTCACGTCCCGAGCACTGTGTTCCGTCACCCTGGCAGCAGGCGCGAATCTCTAGACATGTCCAAAGACCCGTCCTACTAAATTGTTAATTTGATAAATTGCATTAAAAATGGGTGTATATGTCCAATTGATTCACAGACAGTATAATATAAGTAAGCTGGGGGATATTGCAATTAGATTGTATTAGACACAATTGGCTGTCCTCATCCAAATGCAGTATCCTCTTCCCGATATACCGTGATGCGTGTCCTCGCCGCCGAGGGCACATAGTTAGGGGGCACGCGGCAACCGAGCCTTCCATCTTCATTATATCGGAGCGCCGCGCCGCTCGCGGCTGTTCACAGCAGGGCGTCCGATTCGACCCCGACATGCCGCAAACGATTCGGCTGGAGTTCGCTAAAAGCAACACGAAGGTCAGCAAGCCGAAGCCGGCAGTTGCCACCGCCGCGCCAGCTGCACACCCTGCATTGATGCACCCACTCACTGGACGTAAGTACCGCAGTACGCACACACCGCCCGGCGCTGCTCGACCCCACACACCTTCAGACCTCACTCGACCGCCCACTCTTTCATCGTTTCGCGATTCGTGATAGCCTTACCCTAAAATACACTATCAATTACTGAAGTAAAGTCGAGACCTTCTCAATTATCTTTAATTGTGACTTTAAAACCTCCCTTCACAAGTAAACCGCCAGCACCTATACATAAATATATAATAGCTTACAATTCAGTGTTTTTCTTGCACTTTAAAATTAGTAATGCAGATAAGTAATTACCTACTCGTTTTGGGGTGTCGAGCAAACGCCATGGGCAAGTATCTGTGATCGCTTACACGTACCACGCAAGGCCTAGCTCCGCGAAGCTCTTTCAAACAATCGATCTGTCGGTTTCTTAACACTACCACATGTTTTCATGATACTTTATGTAACAACATTCAACTGTGCAAGCCGTGAAAACATGTTGAACCTTAGTTCTCTTGATCCTATTAATCCGAATGGCAATATTTTTGATCAGGGGCTGTTGCCTAGATGATAATCGTTAATCGTAAAAACGCCAAAAAGTAACCATGTATCGCGATGACTGATTCGACGAAAGGTCTTCGTTAAATGGTTGTCATCTTGGCTGGCCCTGTGGTAATATTACATTTACATGAATGTTAAAAAGGTTGATATAAAGTCGGTCGATTTTTTAAAACTTATTATGTATGTCGCGAATCTGTTGTTTCGGATTCTAGTATTTGGAGAACAAAGGCCGAGCGAGCACACTGTAAATAATGATTTTCCATAGTTAGCGAGACAGCTCGAGCTAATTGTTTTTTTACGGAGTTGTTTTTGTATTGGATAGTGACGTGGTACGATTGCGCAGACTTAGCGAGTCCGTTCTTCCCCGGCGGCGGGGAGCTGTGGCACCACCCGCTGGCGTACGGCGGCGAGCTGCCGACGCTCTCGCACGGGCTCGTGCACCCGGCCATCCACCCGCAGATGGCGCCTGTACGCTCCTACCTCTGACTAGCTGCCGCCGATAGGCCACACCACGTAAGTATCTTTTTCATCACCTCGGTCTTGTCTGTCAAAAAGTCAGTTATAATGCCCTTAATGGCTCAAAGTAGTTTTTTTGACAAAACAATATTTTAAAAATGTCTATGTATTTTACTAACAACAATGTTTGTCATTATGAGTAGATTTTCTAAACTGTGAAATTTAAGGATTTCACTCACTATGCGGTCCTTGTTGTAGCGTTACGCCGTAGCGCGTAGCTGATACTTTGTAGCGTTATGTTGAGATATCGTGTTCACTGATGGGAGTCTTTTCAGATGTTTCAAAGGTGCCTATTTAATAAATATTTACTCTTATCCTTAGTTCTTGCATTAGCGGATAATTATAGAACACAGCGTTGAATTGTGACGATTAGTGTCACCAGGACTAATGTAAAAACAGGCTATAAATTTGATCTAGATTTGTTATGGATATGATCTGTCATTAAGAGATCATATCTATAACAAATCCAGATCAAATTCATAACCTGGGAGGCGTAATTAATCTGATTGTAACAACAGGTAATTAATTTGATCTGGAATTATTATGGATATGACCTGTCAGTAGTGTCAGTGTCAAAAGTGTCATTTCTGGTTGAAGAAATGTAACTTTTGACAAATGAATTAATCAGAATACGGCTCCTGTTATTACAATTAGAATAAGCCTTTAGGAAGAGTAAATAAGTACTTGACCCTTGAAACGCTCGCCAGCTTCAATTAAATGTCAGTATTTGAACGGGCAGACCCCCCTGACGCTGGGCGCCTGCGTGCTGCCGGCGCCGGCGCTGGGCTCGCCGGGCGCGGCCGTGCCGTCGCACGCGCAGCCGCCCGCGCACCCCGCGCACCCCACGCACCCCGCGCCTCCCTGCTCCACGCTGTTTGTCGCTAACCTCGGACAGTTCGTCTCCGAACATGAACTTAAGGAGATATTCAGCAGGTAAGCTTTATTATTCGTATATACGAGAGGACCGAGCAAGATTTGGTTTGTTCAGCATCTTTGGTTGTGTGCGTACTTATTAAATTATATATGTTCCTGCATTTCATTGCAAACTTTCACTGCAGATCCTCATTGTAAAACCTAGTAAAGACTGAACTGCAACCTTGTTAAGATGCTGAACAGCCAACGATGCCTATCCTATATGAATGTAAAAAAAAATTTAGACTGGAAGTATTATGGAAGGAGATATATGAACAGTATTGTAAACGAAAAGGCGCCACACTCCTTATTTTCCTTCCTAATAGTTAAAGGAAGAATACGTGGATGGCACTATCCATAATATGGAGCATTCCATGAGATTGTCTACCGTTGTCCCGTACAAACGCAAATTTTCTGAAGATTTGCAGGAGTTTCCTTTTCTATGACAAATGGTCAAAAATATGCACAGAAAAATAATCGCCTGCTTTAAATGCCGAAAAAAAAGTCGCAACACAGGAAATAAAATGCGTTTGTACGGGACAGCCCGTGGAATGCTCCATATACATACTACAATAGTACTAAAATAAATAGAAAGTATTACCTTTCAATCTTCCAGTCCAAATCGCTACCTACTGTGAATGTCACGTGCATGACCACACACGATTAATGTTCAAATTAAAGTATTAGTCCAAATGTGATGAATAATCAGAATGAATATATCAGAATTAATGATGTCTATGTAATCTTCCACAGTGCATGTTTCACCGAAATCACAATGTCGTCCACGTATAAAATAATTAGGTCTTACTTTTTTTGTTTGTAAATTGTCTGACACGAACTATTGCGATGATATGTCGTTTCAGTGACGACTAATATTATTTTGCAATACATTTGTGTGAGAATCATAGACAAATAAATAATAAAATGTACAATGTGGTGGTAAATATTGTTGGCGTATTTAATTACACAAACGGGTCTACCGTGATATAATTTCATAGTTTTTACCTTAAATTCCGACGTTTCAGCTGAGTTGCACCAAAAAAGTATAGTAAAGTGTAATATTGTTGGCGTGTTTTCAACAGTACTTGATGTGGCTTTACAGAGTCCCATCTAAAATGCTGATTAAAAAAATACGAGAACATTATTTTGCACCTCTTTGTTCGACTTACTATTATTTTGCCTATGGTCAGAACTAATGCCTGCACTCGTTCCACCCACCGAGCATGACAGTGTAATATCACTTGTATTGCTCCACACTATCACGACTAGCCATAACTATCAGCACACCACACACACAAAGCCATTTACTTTCGTTTCCGATGTACTAGATTGCACTTTCACAGAAGTCACTATGTTGTCAGTTTATTTAATATAAAAATTTTAGCTAAAGATGATCAATGAAGTTGATGATATTGAATGTTTAAAGATAATCTGATTAGGTTACTTTAGAAAGTACCGTCCGTTATAAAAATTGGAAAATTACAAAATCGGGTATACTAGATGGCAAAGGCATAACAATATACCCCCAGTATTTTTTAAAAACCTTGTTATGGGTTGTACCTAAAGCAGGTTCTTGATCCTTCGGGCTATGACACTCGAACACACCGGATCAAGATTGACCAGCTGTAGATTGAATTAAAAAAAACGTTGTGGAAGCCATAATCGGGCACGACCAACAACACACACTTGTCAAATCTGGTGGGTGGCGTGAGCGGGCGCTTCTAAAGATAGTGGGTGACAGTTGCGCGGGATTCACGCGGCTGCGGCTGCTGACGGCCGGCGGCGGCAGCGGCCCGGTGGCCTTCGTCGACTTCGCTAGTCCCACGGACGCGGCCGCCGCGCTCGCGCGGCTGCAGGGCGCGCTGCTTCTCAGCTCTGAGGGGGCCATCCATCTTGAGTACGCGCGGCACAAGATGGCACACAACGGCTGGATTCTCGCGCACGAAGTACGCACGCGCACTATGTTCACAATATTACTAGGGTGCAGAACCTTCGACGTAATTTTATTATTACAATGTAGGTACCACCGTTTTACGTTGATTAGTTTTTCGTTCATTATAATCTGTAATTGTCGCTACGGTAAGACGGTCACACAGGAAGGAACTGCACCTTATAGGCGTTTTTAATGATTTGGATCCCATATAATTGGAATATTCGTTAATTTTGAATTTTAGATGAAACTGAATGGTCACCTGATTTTAGGCTAACCTAAAGGTCCATTAAAGACCAACTTTATCTACGTACAAACATAAAAGTAATAATATGGGTTTCGAATGCAATAATCGTCACTAATTTTTCACCTTGCACAACGCACAAAATGCTTGCTTAGTTTTAATAAAATCTATAATTTACTATGAGTTATATTTACAATTGTTTTTGTCGTGTTTTTAATAATAACCATTTTTGTCGTTTACCAGGGAGCCAAAGGCGGAGAAGAGAGCGAACAGCATTAGCTCATTCGTTGCTCTCGGCACTTGACAACCAGCGAACTGAGGGGCGCGCATTCTTGATCCTCGACGCATCGGAACCGCGGGAGATGGAGCCTACTGCTACAACCATTGTCAATACTACGGCTGCTAGGATCAAGATTCAACACGACACGACAACACCTTCTCGTAGGCTATACAGAACCAGACAAATACACAAGCCGGTCCTTCCGTGTTAAATAACAGGTTTTGTTAGCCTACTCGTAGATGGCAATGCTCTCATCTCCTTATTGTTTTTCAAATCAGCGTCAGGGGTGTGGTGTCTTAATTTATACCAAAATTAGCACAAAGGGTTATTTTATTGCATTAATATTAACATTCCAGTTTTATTGTTTACCGTTCATAATAAAAACATGTTTATAATTATTAATTTAAATGATTAGTTCTTGGTGTAAACTTTATTGTTTATTTATTGTCGATATTTTATTTTAAATGTGTAACATAAGATTTATTTACAACTTATTGCGAATTCGTTTCTGCAAGACCGATGCAAACAGCTAAGAGGATTTATAATTATAGTGTAATAACAGAAATTAAACATTTTAGGATAAATCTCATTCGAATAAGCTAAAAACCAAAGGTGCCCTTCATAGAAAGATTACGTTTTGTTAAATAATATTTCAAGTTAAATGATTTAAAAAGAAGTTGTATGTAATAAATACGATGCTTTTGTTTTAGCCTCAATAATGTTAGCGTATTTAAATGAATTTCATAACTATTTCAAATTATATTTATCTAATACTTTCTTAGTAATTTTTATATTGTTCAATCACTCGTTAAAGCGCTGGCACTCTAGTGTTGGTCTTATGGTCCCTTCTTTCTGTAAATGGAGTTATCGGAATAATTATAAAGATTGAGTATACTCGACGCGACTGGACAGGGACGCCCCTTGGTGCCGCTTGCTGTGGAGTGCGACTCGCTGCCGCGCCGGCCGCCGCGCCGCGCCGCGCCGCCGCCGCCACCGACACGCCCGCGCCGCTCCCCTCCCACCTGTCCCGTCTGTTCTCCACTTGTCACACACAAATATTCCTTTCTATGTGCCTTGCCTACTCCCTAATCCTTCGAAGTTTTAATATTTTTACACTTCATGTTCTTGTTTGAGAGTTGGACTGTAGGGAAACGGGAAATAACAGTAAAGCGGGGCGCGGTGCGACCGGCCGACGTCGGTTCAGTCTTGTTGCGAGAATTTAGCCTTGGCCTTATGAGAGTTAAATAACTTAAATGTAATCATTATACCTATTAATTAATTGTAATGATATATTAGTTGGCGCCGCGCGGGTGCGCCGACGCCGATTAGTGAAACAATTACTCTATCTGCATGCTTTGACGAGCTTTTTGGTAATAATCTAATTTTAAATGTAGTAGTTACTTTTATTGTGTAATCGTTAGGTCGATACCATAAATTTAGATAAGGGTATTTATTGTAGAAAATTTACATAGTTACATTACTATTTAATGAACGTTAATAATTTAATAATAATGAAACAATGTAATGAATTTTAAATTTACTGAAAGGTAAGGGTTAATCAAATGGAAGATTAATATATTTTTTATTTTTAGCTAGTTGACTATCGCATACAGAATACTAGTTACCTACTGAAATGTATCACCGGAGCCCGCTCCGAGCGCACGGCAGTGCGAGATAGCAATAAACCAAAAATGAAATCTTAATGTTATTTAGGTACCTATTAGTGACATATTCTGCTGATGTAAACATGTAAAAATTATATAAAAAAAGTAAAAAAAAATCCCTGCTTAGGCTATTGTAATAAGATATTGGAATATTGTTTTGTTTGACGTTGACGCGACGGAAATGGACGATTCACGACCCCGCCGGGCGAGCGCTTGGCGGGCGGAGGTTCCGCATGTGAATTCTTATGAAAATTTCTTAGTCAATATTTAATAGAAACCTTGTCAATTTTTGACTTAGCAAAATTTTATACGTTGTTTATAGTGACTGTAACTTCACAATGTACCGAGCGTCGTGACGTATAGACCAAAGATAAAGGATATACATAATTTTTAATACTAACCTCAGACCGTACCAAATTTGTATTTTATAGACAATCCTGTACTGGCAATAACGTTTTGCAACATCGAGGACACGCGTCTTACGAGAAATTCGGTTGGACGATAATAAAACTTATCGTGTGGCAATTTATTATCAGATCAGTCAAAAAATTATAATCACTCTTTAACTAAATCTCGAATTCTTTAATATATTTATTCGTAATAAATTCATTGTCGGTTTTAATGATTAAGCTAAGTCAATGTTTACTTATTTATTTCGATTAATGCTAATTCGTAAGTAATTATGTAATAAATAATGTAGTGATCTCCCATACCTTCGGCGGTCGGCGGTCTCGGAAACAGACTTAAAAATACAACGAAAAGTTATTTATTTCTTTTCTGTTGTTAATTTTTCAGGTTTACTGGTGACGGTTTCGGTGTTGTTATTAAAGTAAACTTAAACGACAAGGCAAGTCACCAATGAACCTCAATAGTTTTGATTTGCCTACAACGCCTCCGGTCGCCATTTTGTGTAGAGTTGTTATAAACAAGATGGCGGCGGAGGTGGCGTGGACGCGAGGAGACGCCGCCGCCGCCATGATTCCGTCCAACAACCGTAGATAGCGCGTAAGAGACGTCCAGTGGCTGAGGACACGGCTACGTCACCTTTTGCGGGACTACTCGATACATATCATCGTGTAATATTAATGTATAATTAGAGTAAAGAGCGGTTTCATAGAGACGTTTATTCTGTATCTTGTCTACTATTTATTACTTATAATGCAATCGGCTACATGTCACGCCAAATTCAAAATTTAACCGAATTCAGTTGTCAACATTAACGCTTGCAATTTCAGTTCTAAAACTGTTTATAACAAATTTTAATTCAGACTTTTATATAATATATATTTATTTAGTCTTGCGGAATATACTATTTGAAATAGAAGAACGAAATTATTCTTACAACGTTATTTTGTAAACGTTTACTGTGAAATCGAAAAGATGGTATTCGGATCATCGTTATTAGGCAGCCTCGAGGGCGAGAGCGTGACATTGGCCCGCATGTGATAGGGTAGAGTAGGGGTGGTAGCAGCGCCTTTCAACTTAGGTTAAGTGAAGCGGTATCACACAAACGCCGTGCATCGGAAACATATCAATTCTGTGCCCCTAATAAATTTAGTTAAATACTAATAATCTAAGAGATACATATGAATAGAATAAAGCAACAAAATAGATGTTTTGAGTATCAAATACTGAGTGTTGTTTTCGTACGTCAAAGTAATGTTGTCGACTAGATTGTGTTTCGACGTGACTCACAGAATAGTATCCGAGTAGTGGCGCGCAAGTTTCGATTACTTTTGGTTTTACCGCTATTATAGATTTTAAATGTTATTGTTATTTTAAACTAATAATTATGGCTTAATTACCAAATTATTTTTAACACTTGGCTTCAGATTCAGTATTATAATGTCCTTGTTTTAACGGTGGCAGGAGTAGGATGCCACTGAAACTTATTTGTATATTGAGCAAAATAAACAATACAAACTATATAGCTAAGTAATTAATTGTTAGATTTGTGTGACTTGAATCATTTAAATGCTTTTAGAGCAGAATGGTAAGGTGTTATTGTGGTTAAAGAAAAAAAACATAATGACATTGTAAAAATAGTGATAACTATAGCTTAATTATAATTATTATAACTTTTATAGATGTTCATTGATTTCTTTTCTTACTTCATGGAGTATTGTGGCATTGGAGACGTCATTGTTAATTCAAATAAATTTGAGCTCATCCTCAATCGAAGTTTTTATTCAACGGTACCCCGCTATGAATTCATGTCGGCGGCAGCCTAATATAATACCATTCATGAATTCTTAACCTGCGCTCTAGAGCCCAGCCAATATCATTTAAACGTTCTTTTACGAGAAGAATTCTGTCCTTTGAGTACCTAAATTACGACGTTTATTAGTTGTGACATTTAAAAAGCAATACATATTTTGTTATTTTATTTGAAAGTCTTGTAATCAGAATAGTACTAAATCTTAGGAAGGTACCTTATTTAGGATAACTCAGATTAGATATAATTATGACAGTTGAGCTTTTAAAATTTGCTTTGTAGACGTAACTGCTTACTGCTGCTTTCTGTAAACCTGATTTTGAAGAGTAAAATTCAATGTTTCTTATTCTTACGGTTCCTACAGAAACGTCAAACTAAATTAGTTTTACAGAATGCAGAAACAACTATCAGTGAAAATGCTAGGATATTTCATTATTTCATTGACTAGGTATTGATAAACTTACGGCGGTGTTGTATTTCTGTTATTAAATTAGTTTTAAAGCATTATAGGGTCCAAAGATTGGGAATAAACAATATTAAAAAATAAACTCCTGTTTGTTTATTTCTCGACGCTGGTTTACAAGTAGCTTCAACTTCATACTCGCATTATCCCTTTTTTTGTTCCGAAATTATTGTTAGTTGTTTTAGTATAAACTTAAAAAGTATCAACATTTATAAATTTATCCTTTTCCTTCTTTTTTGTATGATTTCTGTATTACACCTACCATTCGGTTATTGAAATAACCGAATGGTAATACAGAAATTGGCAGATGGTTTTGGTTTCTACCTGTGGTTCCTTGTTATTAATCATAAAGAAAAGGTACAGTCAAATAATTAAATTTCCTACACATTTTGTACTTTGTCACGGTGGCAATAGGTAGTACGAGTATGAGGTCTCTAGGGACTTTTATATTGATTGTCACTGTGACAACGTACGAAATGGGTCGGAAATTAAATTCTTTGACATTACTACAAGTAAGTATATTACAAGTATAATACGATTGGGCAGCGTCTTTGAAATATCGAATTCACTTTGTTTTTGTTAATATAGAAAATCAAAGGGCTTAATACCACCATCAATAAAAAACACCTATAGGTTATCTAATGCCTATCATAGGTCACTAGATAAGTTTTGCAATATAAAACAAAGAGGTCGCCTATCACATATACTTTCATCATCCAGAGACAATTTCAATATGGCGGTTTGTTTACATTGTTAGCAAGTTCCATAGAATAACACTTTAGTAACCTTAATGGAACAGATTCCACACACTTCTTTCTTAAGGTGTGAAATTTCCCGTAGTTGGAAAATAACTTCCTAGTGCCTTGTCAAGAATTGTATAAGTTATAAATTACGAATTCTTTTATCCCGGACTTTGTTTAGCAAGTTGGTGCCAATAAATAAATGAGTACGGAAGTTTTGGCAAGTCTCTTGGAGACCATCGCTCAAACAACTCCGAGGTTGATAGACAATTTGAAGCTATGTCAAGTTTGCGGGTAAATAATATATGAGAATAAACCTCTGTTGGGACCTTGCATTTTAGTGTATTGAAAATACTTAAGTGGAAGTGGCAATTATACAAAGACTTATGATTTTAAAACAAGCGTTAGTCAATTTCTTAAAAAAGGAGCTGAAAAGAGATTTCAGCTCGATGTACAAGACAAGATTTCATGGTCTTCAGGTGTACATGTGTCTATTTTTTAAATGAAGAAAAACAGCAGGAGTCAACGGATAAGGTTAAGTATTAAATTGAATAAAAATGTTATACATTGTAGGTTAATAACTGGTAAGTAAATAAACGTAACGTTAATTACTTATGTTACTTATATGTTTACATATACAACAACAATAGTCAAAGGTGATCTATTTATAGCCGCTAATTGGCTTAAAGAAACTTTGTACTTATACCTAAACTAGCTAATAAAATCAATTGCTTCAATAGCTACTCATCATTGCATTACGTCAGACTATCTCGCTGCTCTTGAGATAGCCGTCCCATCTCAAGTACAAGATTGATGCAGACTTAGATGGAGTTTGAATAGAAAGCCTTGCATGTATACTGAATACCGTACGACGCGCTAACTTGATAGGGTAGTACTGAGTATTATAGCCAGTTTAACGACTTCTAGTATTTGGTTCATCAATCAGACACTTATTATATAATATACATTGGAAATAATGCTAACACATAGGAAATAATAGAGTTTCCTAAAAGAGTAAGCTATCGTGATATTACCTACTAGTAATAGTAACTAAAGCTGTGACTTCTTGCAAAATATACTTACATGTATACACTCGGGAGCAAAAAAATCGACTCAAGTCGCATTTTTTAGTTTTTGTCGAGTTTTTCGAAAACGGTCAATATTTTAGTAAAAGTGAGATTGCAATATTATTGTTTATTTATTAAATTATCAAATACATTAATAACCCATAAAATCGGTTAGGTAATTTTCAGGTAATTGTTATTTTTGTAAAAAATTAGATTTTACCTGCTTTGATTACGCACGAGTTGAGCCCCTTTGAGAGCCATAAAAACCGATTTAACCCGTTATTTCTTATCAGTCGCTTATCAGAAGTTGACGTGTGCATATCTACTATCTATCTATTATTCACTGGAATCACCTGGTTAAAATGGACACCACAGAACCTGAAGCCAGCCAAGTCATCGTCTTGCTGAATCAATGCCTTAAGCAGCGTGAAGTTGCTGAACAGCTGAATTTAAGTCAGTCTGCTGTCTCCAGAGTCTACCAAAATTTCACATGGACTGGAAGGCTTGCTCAGAAACCTGGATCTGGCCGTCCCAGGTGCACATTGAGGAGAGAGGACCACTTCATTGTTGCGGCCGGTCTGCGTAATCGACACCGTACCGGCTTTGACATCCAGCAGCAGCTGATGCAGGACCGAGAGCAACCAGTGAGCTCTTGGACAGTTCGGCGAAGACTTAAGGAAGCCAATCTCACCCCAAAAAGGCCTGCCACTCCCGAGTGTATATGTATAAATTTCAAAGTAGGTAGTGTGGTTCTTTATTTTCGACACTACGTTGAATGAAATAAATAACACATCTTAAACCGTTAATTTTTCCCTTAAGCCGCCACTAATTAATATAATTTGGCCACAATAGGTATTATGATTCACGATATGCATTGCACCTGACCATGTACTTAATACTTAATTAAGTATAAGATACTCATAAGTTGGAGCAATGAAGTTAGACTTTAGGTTTTTACTGCTCAGTAGTTATATTGTGTGGAAAGTGTTGGAACTAGCAAGTCATATGCGCGGTGCTTAGCCACAGGGGAGCAGGTAATTATATATTTAGACAGTTAAACTTACTGTGAGCCCATTAGGAGCTCGCAGCAAATTAGTTTGAAAATCATGTGATCAATCGTTAATATCACAATAGTTGAAAGGGGAGTGGATACGTACATTGATACGTTGAAGTCTGACGAGGTGTAGTAATAGGTACTCGTACCTAATGCGAGTTACAAGTACCTATTTATATAGATACAATACAAACAATATTCCGAGGCAGATTCAGTAATAGCACTGAATCTGCCTCGGAATATTGTTATTGTACAATGGAGTGTCAAGTTTACATTGTAGATAGACCTTAGTATTCGTACTAAGTGTAACATGATTTTCGATTCGATAACTTTATACCGACATTAAAAAAACAAGTAGGTACAGTCACCTGCAATAGTATGTTACACAACGAAGGCCGCAAAAATATCTGACACGATCTTATTTGTAGAGCCATAAGAGCGTGTCATATATTTTTGCGGCCTTCGAAGAGTAACATATTATTGCAGGTGACTGTACATAGGTTCTAGTGTTTTGTCTAGGTAAATTATGTAGGTTCATGTAGAAAGTGAACCCGTCATTCAATTTCAGTACCTACCTACCTAACTCACCTAACTTAGATTTAAATTTGTACACACAAGACTCGCTATCTTACTCTACGCACGACTTTCAGTTCTCATTAGGAGCACCAAGTTTATCACTCGTCAAAAAACTCTTAAACGCAGTGTTTTAACAGTTTTACGGCATCTCATTACCCCGGCTATGGCCCCCATGGGCGCAAACTTTACCAACTTTGCCCTACTTGCCCCACTGCGAGCATTGGGATAGTTTGCGACACTTTAATTAACTCGTATTTAATGCACGCGTGACATGTTTATCTGGCTAAGGTGACCGCATTCAACTTTGCCTTTCGTCATCGCAAAGTTTAATTGATTATGGACCTTGTGTAGACAACACATAGTCGACTTTCTTTAGCATACATTTGACAAATAGACCTCAAGATGATTACTAGGGGGAGTTTACGGCCCCTTGGCGGTTGTCAAATATTTAAATTCCTACAAGTAACAAGGTGTAAAGGTAGATTAAAGAAATCTGTAGTGAGCTAAGTATATAGCATGTATCGATGTGTGCGTGCGCAAAATAATGTGATGTCAAAATCAGTGTACAGTGTGGAAAGATAAGTCGGGCCCTGGAGGGAAACTACCCTAAATCCTTAAGCTCGCTCATTTTACTTAAAGGAGACATTCCTTTATTTTTAAAAAGAAACAAAACTGCATTCAAAGATTTTCTAAAACTCGCTTGCCTCGCCCGGGACTCGAACCGACAAAAAAATCCAAAAAATAAAAACTCGCAATTTTATTCTACTAGTCGATACAGTTAATGTTAATGATAATATTTCACCAAGAAACATTCGGTCTTACACTCGTCTGTCGTACAAAATATCCAAAGAATCTAATATATAGTACTCATTTTTTTAGACAAGCCAAATTGAAGAAAAAAAGAAAAATACTTTGAATGCAGTTTTGTTTCTCTTTAAAAATAAAGGAATGTCTCCTTTAAGTAAAATGAGCCATCTTAAGGATTTAAGGTAGTTTCCCTCCAGGGCCCGACTTATCTTTCCACCCTGTAGTATTTTGTATATTTTAATACGCTCCCAGATTAATATCACCACATTACAAAACAAAGTCATGCAGGCTTAGCTTAGTAAAGTAAACGAACAAAATAAAAGAGCTTACCTATTACCAAACCATTAAGGATTTGTTCCAAATCGCCCCCGACAACATAAGTCCATGCGACAACGTTATTTATATACAGTCGAGTGTTCGGAATCCACGTTAAACAGAACGTTGATCCGTAAATCGGGGATCTTTCGATCGCTTCGACATGTGAGAGCAGAGATGGGCAAAATGTAATCGACTAACGATTAACGATTAAGACTAAAAGAATTAATTGCGACTGACGATTGAAAACGACGACTGATCAATCGTAGTTGTATAGAGTGCAACTAATTTAGTTGCAACTAAATTAGTTGCCGATTGATTACGGACAACTAATTTTTGTAATCGACTAATTAGTTAGACTATTTTTTCCGCGACTAATGTTAGAAGCAAATTAAATGGAAAACCTCGGTATGGCTATGTTGACAGCCAGCAGATTAGGACATCTTAACGCATTTGCCCTTTCTGCGGAAAATAGGGCTCTACTGTGCAGGCCACAGAGGGCAATATCATTGAGAGCCATCCGCGGGTATCGGACGGTATCCTTTACAGCGGCAACGATCTTGGCTGCAGACGGCAGGCTGGCATCTGCAAGCTCACATTCTTGCGGAGGTCCACCGTTACAGGGCTGGGAGAAGAGCGGCGGCAGAATTCCCGGAAGAAGAAGAAGTGCGAAACATCCGAGCGTTAGCCCAAGTAGAGACACTTCGCCGCTGGAGGGTAGAACTCGGCGCAGCAGAGTATGGGCGGACAACGGTAGGGGCTATACTGCCGCATCTGGAACGATGGGTGGAAAGGCGGCAGGGAACCCTGACTTTTCACATGGTGCAGATACTTAATGACCATGGATGCTTTGGTAAGTACCTGCACCGCATAGGGAGGGAGGAATCTCCCATGTGCCATGAGTGTGGCGCGCAGGTAGACACGGCGCGTCATACTCTCGAGGAGTGTCCTGCATGGAGGTTTCAGCGGACCACCCTTCAGGCAATACTAGGAGCAGACCTTTCGTTGCCGAGCGTTGTTAATGCCATGCTCGACAGCGAAGAGGCATGGAAATCCATGGCCTCCTTCAGTAACCAGATAATGTCACAGAAGGAGGCAGCGGAACGTGCGCGCGAGAATGACCCTGACGCGCGAGAATGAGCCAGGCGCTATGCGCACTTGCTGCCTCCACCGTAGTGGGCTGTACAGGGCTCCGGGGGGAGTCCCTGCTGTTAAAGGCTCACAGGACTAGGGGTGCCTTACCAACTGGCATCCACAATCGCCTGCGGCCCATGGGCCGGCCGCCGGGGGCGTACGCAGTCGAATGCTGATAGTGATCCTGCGGCGCTCCTCTACAAGGCGGAGTCGACATTCGTTGGTGGTTTTAGACGGTAGTCCTATTACTGGTTAGTCCGTCATCGCTCCTGGTCCCCCGGGCCAGGTGGCATGCGTAAACGCATTTCCCCAACGTAAAAAAAAAAAGAAAGAAAAGGACATCTTAACGCATGTATAAAAATGAAATAGTACATGTGTTACTTGCTATATTTTGACCATTTTTATGAAGTGTAAAATGCCTCTTATCTAAGGGTAAATAAAAATTGGGTACTTTATGCACTGACACTTAAAACACAATTTTATAAATAAAACTTTGTATTTTGTTGTTAATCAATGTCAATCGTAAAAATAATACTTAAAATTGCCCATAATATTACATTGTCATTCAAGCATTTCAAATTAAACGTGTATACATAATTTTAGCTCAATCGGTTGAAGGTATCCGCTTCGAAAAAAGCTGCAAGATTCTACCCAAACCAACACAGGTACAACATACGAGTACCTTCAATGTACATACATACCAACTTTTAGTTACATATTGCAAGTTAAATAAAAAATGCAAAAACCATCGATGACATTGTTTTAATATAGATTTAACCGTGAAATTTAGTCGATTGAAACTAAAACTAATTTAGTTGTTAGTTGTACATTCTCACAACTAATTTAATCGCAACTAAATTAATTGCGATTAAAAAATGACGATTGATATTTTTAATCGATTGATTAGTTAACTAAAAAATTAATCGATTAATGCCCATCTCTGTGTGAGAGACATATCCCAGATGTTTCTGAAACGTTGCCACATCAAAGACGTAACCACTCTCATATCGGATTAATTCTAGGAAAATTTATTTCATTGATTCTGAAGAATTCTTGGCGTTCGGTTTTATATTGAATGGCTTGGTCTGGTTTTGGATAGCGAAAAATGCTGAGGAGTTAATGCTCGTTTACATAAATGAACGTGTTCAGGATAAGTAAAGATTAGTTATATAAAGTATACATAGACGTAGCTGGGTATCAAATGTATTTAGTAACTATAGAACTTAATATTAAATATATATGTAGGTACCTAATATGTATATGTTAATCAGGATCTGCAATTAAATACAACATAGAATTTAATTTACATTCAATAAATACCTCCACATTATCAGAGAGAGATGGCACAGTTTATGATTTATAGCCTCTTACCAGTAGATATAGGTTTACAATGACTTGGTATTTTATTTCGAGTAGAAAAACGCTAATTTAAGCTAGTTATTAATTTATTTTAGTAATACCACTGTATATATCTTGTTTATAAATAAAAAACGCTTAGTACATAATCGTCTTCGATAAAAATACTACACCAAAACACCTTAAAGAAATACTACCTACGTCTAGAAATCTACTTTGCCGTTGCATAGTGCATTTATTTATTAAACGACTTTATTATTCACTTTGTTGTGAGCTCAGCCATGATTTAATCTTCCCAACTCGATCATAAAGCTACAACGCTGCAGACCTCATAAATACGACGTAATATCTGACGCAAGACCTGGCAAAAGAATACCGCTGTAAACTGGACTTATAAAATGAAATAGCAACAATAACTTAGTAAGGCGAAGAGATAAAAAGTTGGCCAAGAACAGGCCACACGTGTGCTGTCCAACTACTTTTATTAGTTTCAGATCGGGCGCCGTCGTAAAACGTTGCCTTAGATTAGGTCTACGGTCGCTGAACAAAAGCTACATGAAAAGTATACGTAAATACTCGTATGTGAACATAATAATGTTTATTTAGTATAAAATCTAAGGTCTGTTAGAAATAATTCTGAAGTTCTGGAAGACAGTAGCTTATTTGATTTATATACTAGTATTTAGTAACTTAATACTTAGACCACAGCTCCTGAGGGCGCTTTTACGCGTTGGAACAATGAGGTAACATTAAATTATTAGGGAGACCTAGAATTACTTTTCTCAGCCAAATAATAAATAATGCGTCCTATGAGAAAATTAAACGACTGGCACAAGAAAGAAATGAGTGGCGATTACTCCACCGACAAGAGCAAAGCTCTTAGGTTATGATGATGATGAAAATTATTATAAGATATTGATCTTCATTCATTTATTTAAAGAGTAAAAAGTCATATTAATGAATTTAATGTTTTCCCCTATCCCTAGTCATGACGTGAAGGGTTACATTTACATGCAATCTGCTTATGAAAAAAACTGCTGCTCGGTAATGTCGTAAAAAAGGTCACGGCGGTACTGGAAAAAAACGGAATCGCGTGTTGAATTTTTTATCGCTCGCACTGTCTTGTAAAAAGAGTGTTAGAGGGTTGTCTTTGCTCTTTACATTTTGAAATGGCACGCTTGGGAGTCGCCCCTTGAATCGAGATGTTTAACTTCTTCAGTTTCGACTTCCTAAATCTTTATTTGCTTGTTGAAGCCGGAACGCTCCGGGTCGGCTAAGCGGCTGCCGTAAATTTTTCCTATTACGTTACCTACGGCTAGTGAAGTACTGCAGGGTTTCCATTTACGAAATTATGCTTCATAATTATCCTTGTTACCGGGAATACTCACAAATTATGAAAAATGTTGAATACTAGGTATAACAACAAGTTCGACAGCAAAATCAGAGATTTGGCTTCAAATTGTTTGTACTAGTAATAGGTACTTAAAACATGTATATTCAGTATATAGATTGACAAAATTGTACCTTATTAGAAGAAAGGTTTTTACTCAACACATACCATAACGATAATTTTCCTAACATTGCCTATTGCAAAATTAAAGTCCTCCAGTAGGAATATTCCAGGGAACACTGGTGCCGCTGCCGGAGATTTATCAGTTTCACATCATCCAAATACACTACGTACACAACTCCCGCCGACGTACAATGTACCGAAAACTAAATTATGATTTCCAGCTTGTTAACCTAAATAACCCTAGGTTTTCTAAATAAACAGAGGTCTCGGCTCGCGGTAATGAGCGATAAATCACCCAATAAGTAGTTGAAACATCAAAAGGCGACGATTTCAAAAGGAGTCTGTACGTCATAAAGCGAAGTGTAGCTAACTGGGGCAACCCAATTTGTTGCTAATTACACGTCAGCTTGTGTGAACGCACCTGTGTAACGTGAAAAATAAAGTATGCCTTCTTTCATTTAAGATTACAGAGAGCGACATTGAGATTTTTGAGATATCAAAATTAGCTATGGTTTTGTTATTGTTAGATGTTCAGAGCGCATAAACTAGAACTTACACTTTTACGAGCGAGTAGTAAGTAGGTATCAAATAAAGATAAAAATTACATTAATATTTTAGTTACAATCGGCCGGCTTCCTGTGTTGATAAATTCTTAACTACATGTTTTCTTCGTAGATTTGGAACTATTTATACTCGTACTACTACCTATATTATAATATAACTAAGCGGCAAACAAAGGGCACATTGTGTCGATTTCGGTGCTCAGTAGGTCAATATATAACACTTGATTCTGACAGTATACCGACAGCATAAGAAACAAGTGTAGGTTTGTCCGTTGCTGTCAATGTGTATGTATATTTTTTCATAATTGGCTGTTCCAGATTCAAGCTAGCTAACATTGTGCCATGCTCAATCTTTAAAAAATGCTAGGGCTAATGGTATTGTAACGCGATTCTGAGCGAGAAATATGAAACAAATCGATCATTACACCCACAAGCAAAAAAAGGATATATGGATAAGAATACTAAATGGTGCTGACATTTTTACATATTATGACTCTCGTTTCGTGCGTAGCCACACTCAAGCCTATTACTATGAAAATGTTTAATAAAACATAGGTAACCTTCTGGAACAGCTGCTGTAATATAACAGCCACGCGCTATTTCATTACAGAGGTCGATATCAAGTAATCAAATTGTTTATTGAAACAGGTTGTTCATTCCGTACGTGTTTTAGCTAATTGAATTCGTTTGTATACATCGGATGCTCTTTCCGATAACGCAAAGTTCGTTTCATTTGTTAAATCGATGGCGATTCGTTGTCCGACATAAAACAAAACACTGGAGGAAAAGTCGAACGCACAAAGGTCATACAAATCTGGCTAGAATGATAAAAAGGTGAAACTAGAGAACCAAGTGTAATTTCCACCGCTTACCGAACACTGATGAAAAAGGTTTAGACAAGTCAGCATAAAGCCGTTATCAATCAGGTATATTTCTTACGGGTCTCTAGGTTACATTACGATGGGCAGATATTAGGCTGAGAACTCGATTTGCCCGCACTCGCAAACGATTCACGACCAACGAACGAAATGTAGAGTGAACTGGTCTCTTTGTTTACGAGTCGATTTAGGCAGGTTCAGTGCAGCACCATATCGGACTATCGACTTAGTCGATTTGTATTACTGTCCCTTCACTGGTATTTCAGTGGGGAAAAAGCCATGTTTTAATATTTTTTCAAAGATGGCTAATGTATCGACCAGCTGAACTGATTGTAGGATCAATTGTTGAACAAGAACTTATCAGTGCTGCTCGCAATGGTTTTTTAGTAAAACGTACACTGGAACAAAGACTCTCGTTTTAGAAACGTTTGCACGTTTGCAATGCCTAGTTATATGTTTCCCTGGTTTTAACTAGATACCCTATTAAAAACTTTTTTAGGTCATGCGACATGACATACGAAAGCAAAAAGTAACAGCTCACTCGAGTCGGGTGTCTTTGTTTGCGGAAGCCAGCGCTGTCGACCGACTCTTACAAACGAATAGTGACAACATTTTATAATTCTAACATGACTCCTTTGGCTAGAATTGTGCTTGAAATGCATTCAAAGGAACCGAATGCCAGCATAGAATGAAATGTGAAACATCAAACATTTTTTTTTAATCCACGCATACTTAGGTAGGTACCTACTGTTGAATAATTTTATTGAAAAACATTTGTAAATCGAATCGTTGAAAGGAACAAAATACAAACGCATATAGATTTATGATACCGTCAAAAGTGTTTAAATTCAACAGAATAGGACACACCTACTTTTATGTTGAATTTTTACCATGATGCATACCTACCTAATTGACCAATTTCAGTGAAAAATTATTATTGCGTGAAATGTTCACCTTGTTTTAGTAGTAAAACTACTACAAGTATATTCTAAATTGGAGGGGTTTTCAAAAAACGTACCTACATGAAATAAAAAAGTTAAAGGATCCTAAGGCCAGCCGGTGGTCTGGTGAAATGTAGGGCCGCGCGAGTACGAATATCAAGTACCCACCACAAGTGCGCACTCACGAATTACAAAGATCAATTCTCAAATGGAAAATTGACACCGGTACATACATCATCATCTTCCTCGCGTTATCCCCGCATTTTGCCACGGCTCATGCTGGGAGCCTGGGGTCCGCTTGGCAACTAATCCCGAGAATTGGCGTAGGCACTAGTTTTTACGAAAGCGACTGCCATCTGACCTTTCAACCCAGAGGGTAAACTAGGCCATATGGGGATTAGTCCGGTTTCCTCACGATGTTTTCCTTCACCGAAAAGCGACTGGTAAATATCAAATGATATTTCTTACATAAGTTCCGAAAACTCATTGGTACGAGCCGGGGTTCGAACCCGCAACCTCCGGATTGAAAGTCGCACGCTCTTACCGCTAGGCCACCAGCGCTTCACCACCGGTACATATATATTAGATTGAAATCGTATTTCTTCGTGCGGACCGACTATCAGTCACGTAGAACTGAATGTGTGCTGTCGCAGCGTACTGATAATGAATTGGATCTAGACAAACAAATGGACCATATTTTAAATAACAGAGGTTTGCTAGTGTTTCGAAAGTAAGTAGGTACCTGTTAAGGGCATTTATCAACGGCCTCCTAGCCTAGTCGGCAATGACCCTGACTACGAAGAAGGAGGCCCCGGGTTCGAATCCTAGTAACCTAGAGCATTTATTTGTGAGTATAACAATTTTGTTCCTGAGTTATGGGGGTTGTATATGTAATATATATATTATATATATATATATATATCGTCGTCTAGTACCCACAACACAAGCCGTATTGAGCTTAGGTATTGTGGGACTAGGTCAATCTGTGTAAAATTGTCTTATAATATTAAGAAATAAATAAAATAACATGGGTATGAGATAATATGGAACCTTAAGCCAGATTCGTGAATGTTAATCAGAACGATTTTACGGCCTGAGTCCGCTTACGTCAGACTTGTTATGACTATCGCGCCCGAAAACTTAGCATAAATTTAGACACAGCGTAAATTAGCTGTATCTGAACTGAAGGTGACCTGCATTCAGACAAAAAAATTCAAGAAACATTAAGAATCTTTCAGTAAACTATCTTTACCTACGGCAAAACCATAAATTATTTACTGAAGGAAAAAGGCTCTTATAAATACAGAAAAGAATTCCTATTCGAAATCTTAAACAAGTTTCACGACAAAAACCCTCCTCTTGTTTTGAAGTCGTTATAAATAGATGGGATTGAGTAAGTAAATAATACTTTATTGTACAAAGCAAGGATGGATAATATCAGATGTAGGTACATTAAGAAAGTCGCGAGGCGAACTTAGGTAAGAAGGTATCTCTTAGAGGCATATAGAATAATATAATACGACTAGAAATAACGCGCGTTTTGGTAAGAAAACTGATGTACGGAGTTACCACTATTTCTTTACTTATATTACTCTATACTTAGAGGGGTTAAAGTGCTAAACGCAAATAACGCTACATACTTGAAATAATAGATGACACTTCTCTAACTGACCCAAGCGGAAATAAGGATGTGATAAGTTTAGTTTTATGGTTCACGTATCACAACTTGTAGTTAGGTACCTTATTATGTATCGTAAGCTAAAATCAATGGCAATATGTATTATCTCGCCAAGGACTTGCTTGAACTGAGTACGGATCTAAATCTCGTTATCGCCCGAATGGCGTTGTTTGTTCCCAATAAATTAGGGCAGAATGTGAAAAGAATAAATACCGCGGAGCCAGCGTCGGCTTGATTGTCGAATAACAAGTTTTCTTTTTCCTTTTACAAAAATTGCATCGCCAGCTAGCTCCAAACAAAATTTATTGACACTGGCAGAATCGATATAACCTTAGCCAATTCTGTGTAGGTATATTTGTTAGCGAAATGCATCCGTTTTTTAATGAATTTGAAAATAAACTGTCACAAAACTAGACAAGTATAGAAGATTATTTGAATGCAAAATAAGGAAATAAGCATAACATTTAATAGGGATCATGACACATTTTGAATTTTATAGCAAAATCTAGTAAAATAGATAGCAAATGAGCAATTTTTCACAATATTGTGGATATTAATAAAATATATGGAAATAATACGAAAAAAATACAGCATCATAAAAGTTTCAAAATTTAAGTTTTTTTTTTAACTTCCAAAAACGAAATAAGTAAGGATACCATTGGATTCCTCACATTTTATCCAAAAAAAGATTGTATAGCAACTATATCCATAAACGTAATATTTCACCGACAAAAGCGCAATTTTCTTGTTTTGTTTTTACAGTTCATACTTCAAGATGGACTCTCAGTGACCTTGACGTCACGGACACTTATCGTTTTGTTTATAGGGGCGTTTCGCGAGTGAAATACGACTGTCGGACTTTGACTATCATTTCTGACTTTTGTATTGCTTTAATGCAATGGGTCCCATATAGACATTTGATCCTAAAAACAAACCTGATTGATTGATACCAGAAATGAAAATTTGTCATCTAGCCTATTGCAATCACATCTACCTCCGTAACTCGCAATAAATACTAATCAATGTGTTAACAGGCCCAAATGTGAAGGCCAGCCACACTTACCCGTACTTAAGCCACACTTACCCGTACTTAAGCCACATTTACCCGTATTTACCTTAGCCAATTTTATTAATAATATTCTAGGAAATCAGACGTATAATTGAAAATCAACATTAATATAACCGACGCGAAATAGGTACTTGTACATATTAAATTCATACGATTATTCTAAGAACGTGCAGACCCAGAGTAAACAGTAGCTCCCCATATGAAATATGAGTAATAGAAAGACGAGGGAACAGAGAAATAGCTTTCTATAACAACTGGGATGCGGATGTTTTGAATCGTTTGCGTTTTATTATTTAAATTCGGTGTTTGTATCTCGTTTAATAAACCCGGTTGCCTGCTACAGAATTTACGGATAAATATTGGTAGGATTCAGCGAAGCCAAACTTACCTCCTTTTGACATTGGAAATGTCTTTTCGTTCGCTCCAGTATAGGGTCCGATTTCACGAAAATGTGCGATCCCCTTATATCTCGGAAAGTTGTGAAGATATGATATTAAAAAATAGGCTCAAAAGACGCATAATCACGAGAGCTGTAAGGTGCAAAAATAATTATTCGAGAAAGTCAAAAACAAAAAAAGTTATGGTCGAAATAGTGAAAATAAAATTCAATTTTTTCCGAATTTTTTATTTTGCTGCTCGATAATTTGGAAACGAAGAATAATATCAGAAATTTGAGAAAAACGGCTCTGGACAATTTAGTCAGCTACAATTTGAGCCTAAAACAAAGACGATCGGGTTAAGGGTTTGCCCTGTAGCCTAACCTTAAAATAGTGATAATTCCTCAGATAATTTTATTCGTGAGCACAAACACAAAATAAAAACTTATACAGAGAAACATAAAAAAGAAAAAGTGCCACGAAATGGTCTCACCTCAGCATGTTGCTGGCGCCTGCTAGCAGATAGCTGATGCTGAACCCTGGCAGTACCTAGTGGAGCTCGGGTTTAATACAACATAAGCACACGCTGTTTTGGTCATCGGACTCGTCTCGATGAGCACTTAGGAGAGTAGTACCCAAGATAGAGCTGATGCTGAACCCTGGCTGTACCTAAAGGAACTCAGGTTTGTTGCAACATAGGCACACGCTGTTTTGGTCATCCGACTCGTCTTGATGAGCACTTAGGAGAGTAGCACCCAAGATAGAGCTGATGCTGAACCCTGGTTGTACCTAGCGGAACTCAGGTTTGGTTGTAACATGGCAAATCTGCATGTACAGCCACCGCGCGCACTGGCCGGTTGGAAATAAAAAACTAAGGGTTTCGCCGTCTTTTGTTTCTTCTTCTTAAATTTTTCCTTTGGAAATGTTGTCGGATATAGCACAATTCTGTAATTATTATTTTAATGCGACTGTATGGTTATAATTAGTGATAAAGTTTAATACTAGGGCTGCCACTAATGCAGGTAAAGTTTGTATAATTGCATATATAGCATTAAGTTTAGGTTTATGTTGAAATTAAACCTAATCCAAGTCTTATTTGTACGAAATGTACGTCACTGGTTCTCGTAACGGAATAAGGCTTGGGTTAGGTTTCGACTACAAGTCTAAGAACGTACGATTGTTCCAGCCCTTCCTTCTACCTTTAAATTGAAGAGCTACTTATTACTGTTGCTGCTTATTATTTGGACGTTTGCTGCTGAAGCTTTTCTTTACCCACGGACCTCGCTGAGCCTGCGTTGCCAAAGCTGATTTTCGCACCCGCGGCCTAAGTTGATCGTACGGTTCGACAAAGAATGGGATTCAAGAACGTTAAGGCCAGTGACGATATTTTATTCGTTTAGATTCAAGTACTGACAGAAATTAGTTTATTTTATTGTACATATTTTCATATTATATTATTTACTATAAAGAACCTAGTTTTCATTTACCGCTCTAGCTAGCCGGTTACATGGTGCAACATAGGCACGCGCTGTTTTGGACACCCGATTCGTCATGATGATCACATGGTAGAGCATTACCCAAGATAGCTGATGCTGAACCCTGGTAGTACCTATTGGAACTCAGGTTTGGTGCAACGTAGATAAACGCTGTTATGGTCATCTCTCGTCGCGTCAAACTGCTGTCAAGAAAATTTCATATCTTGCAGCAAATGGGCCGCTGCCGATCAAGACTCGAGTGACGATAACGGCGATGTGGCTACCACTTCTCGAGTTGACTACGGATTTGCCGTGTAATAATTTTCTTGTAAGTACTTTGAACATTAATATATCCTGCTTATTAATCGAAAAATGAAATATGTACCTATACTTATGCGCCACGGCGACAATTATTCAAACTTCGATACGCGTGTGGAAATTTTGCAATTTGTTTGTTCACATGCGTTATGTCCAGGATAGGTACTTGTGTTAGTCTAAGAATAAAATAATTATCATTCAACGTTGTAGTTTTATTTTGTAACTTTTTCCTTATCCAGACTTTCTCGTCGCTCAGCGACAATATTTTTTCGAATTCCGTAGATTCATTTCCAATGTGCTCGATAGTCGTGTGAGGCACGAAATCTGTGATTTTTTTCTCTATTGGCTGTAAAGATTCTAATGTTTCATGTAATATCCAATGCAATGTATATAAGCCGTACTATAAATAAATAATGGCACAATGGTACTAAATAATTAAAAATAAAAACTCAATAATACTTACCTACTAAGTAAGACACTTCATCTTAAGGACCCTGCTATTAAGTTTGTAACAATTTTACAAAAGCTGTTATAATTTCACTGCCCATTAGTAAACAAAACGTTTTAATAAAAGCAAACGGAAATTAATTTACATGCGGCTAATGCGGCAAGAAAATAATTAGTTCGCATTGGAACTTTAATATTTCGTGGCGTCAGGCGTCGAGCTGCAATCGATATGACCAAACTAGCTATGCAAACTCCTACCTTATCACTTAGAAAATATAGTTGAGATTTCTTCAGCGGAATATTTGATTTCCTTTCCGATATAACGATTCCTTGCTAATTCTGCTCCGCATGTGGCAATGATGGGAATTTTTATTTTTAGATATTTTGCTATTCAAATTGAACAGACTTTGGAGTAGGTATTATTTTATACATAAGATAATATACTTATACATAATTACATAAACTAAGTATGTAGTTAATATATGTATAACGAAAAATTCCTAACAAACCTCATAAAGTTAGACCAAGAAAAGTCTGCAGCGATTTTGATAGCCCACGCAGTGCAAGTGTAATTTTAAACGTCAAACTTCTATCAAATTATGACGTATAAATAACACTTGCACTGCATGGTCTATCAAAATCGCTGCAGACTTTTCTTGGTCTAACTCTAAATCACAGAATACTGGCTGGTCTGTTCGTGTTTGTCTCTGTAGTGTAGTACATACTATTATTTATTCTATGCTGTACTAACAGTGTCAATAAAGGCATCACAAACTTCTACAAATACATATTGAACGGTTCTAGCAGTGTAAATCAATTAACAGCAAATTTTTATTCTTAACAATATAATATATCATAATTTAGTTTTATTTAACAATTAATCTATAACCTATATTTTACGCAGGTATTAAGCAAGTTTGAGCGTGTGCGCTAAAATGAAAGAATTTCTGAAAATTTCCAGTAGGTATACCGGAAATTGTGCGGAAGCTCGCACCGGAAGAGCCGGTTTGGCTTAAGCACTGGCGGCCTGGGACTGCCTATTTGTGGCACCCATCATTGTACCACTTTTAAACCACACTGTGACATTAAGTGAAATTAATCTGTTGTTTTATACACTGTGTTGTTTCTTATACCTCAGGGATTAGTGTCGCGTGTGACCTTGAAACTTAATGCCACGTGTGTTTAATAAAGTATCATTTTTTCCCCAAGGGCGCTGTTATATGGAAAATGGACACTTAATGTCTTGTTACTCTCTTATTTAATGTACTCCTACTGTTAAATAGAAAATGCAAACATGGTACATTAATGTATCCCTTTTGAATTCATCACATATAATTGAACTGATTACAAACTCGATTGTATTTTTGATTTATATTACCTACAACTAAGTATGTTGTAATAAAAATCAAAAATACAATCAAAATTCATGTACAAAAAAAAACAAGTACTTAAATAGAAAAAGCCGGGAAGTTTTATAAAAAGTAAATAGATACCTTCATAAACAGCTGGAAGTAGTTTGATAAAACTCCATTTTTATACGAACTTGAACTCTATTGTTTAAGGATTTCACAGTTACAACAAATGGTAAAGTTTCTAAGGATTTAGACGGCATGTAACCAATTCGAAAGTTAATGAAAACATCGTCCGTTGTCTGAAAAGTTGGACCACTGTGCCTCGTAAAACATACCTTTGATTCTTTCTCGCGTTGTACCTTGTTCTTGTTGATCCTATTTCCGGAGCTTCCTTTGTGTAATTGAAAAATTGATTTATGTTTTTCCTAATAGAGCCTTTCCTTCAAAAGGTAGGTATTTAAGTTTAAAATGTTTTACGCATACGTTCCGTTTTTTTCCTGTTGTTAAATCGTTAATGTTTATTAATATTAACTAAAGAAACTGAAAATAACACAAAAAAGTTTATTGAACTACTTATAAATAAATAGTCCGAATTGAAAATCATATGGTAGCATTCTAGTAGATTATTAACTAAGTTGCAATTACACCTGAATAGAAGAAACTAGTATTTTCCTGTGTAACCTACTCCTACATTCAAAAACGAGCTATATGTAATTATATATTTTTTTCAATTAAATGTTCCTACTTGGGATGTTATAGGTTTACCGGCGTTACCACCGTGTAAAAATATAAACATATCGAGTTTATTTATTTATTTATTTCCCACATATAAGCTGACAGTATTTCACCAAAACGCTTACACGGTATAGTACAATAAAAAAATAAAAAAATCTTAAAACTAAACAGTTGTGCATAACAAGCATACAATAACAATTAAGACACAAAATAAATTAAGGCACAGAATATACCAATTAATTACACAGAAATCACAGAATAAATAAATGTCACTATCAATAAGTCACAAAAATATAAACAAATAAAAATAAGTCAATAAAAAAAAAAATAATACAACTCATGTCATGGCACAGTGGCTGTTAACAGCCACTGGGTAGAAAGCGGCGCACACCTCTCGACACCCCTGAGCCGCTCACACCGGTGTTGCCCTTGAGCCATCCTAGATGTCGCTTTTTGTGGGGGCCCATCTTGTGAGGGCGAGTCACCGTCTGCCGGAAATAAAATTGCATACCGTTTTATTAGGCAGGCGTCCGGTTTTTTACCCCATAGCTCAGTACTTAGTCCATCGCTTTCACCCAATAACCTAGTTCATTTTCGATTCCATCAACTCTCAATAGCCCTTACACCCTGGCGGGTGCTGCCTCTGCGTGCGTCCCATGACACGGGCAAGGGCAGCATCCGCTCGGTGTACCCCTTACATTTCATTAAAGTGTCAAAAGGGCCTCTACGTGTTGGCTTCGGCTCCGCGCACGCCTCCCAAAGGTCCGGAACACCATTGTTCCGTGATGGGACAGACATACAATTCATTTACACAGTGTCGAGAACAGATATAACAGCTTCTAGGAAAATACCTAACTGGTTAGCAAAGATGTCGGCATCCGGGACCTGCATCAGCAGATTATTTATAAGTGCGATGGCTCGAGCGGAGGGCGCACTCGCGCGCACGTACAGTCCGCGTCACAGGGCCTGCCAGTAGGCGCCTACGCCTTCGTGCGGGACGTGCGCCACCCGAAACCGAATCCCCTTCCATTGGACAGAAGCTGGGTAACGGAACAGCCAGCCCCACGCGGCCCAGGACACTAGGATTGTCGACCCTACCCCAGAACAAAGAGTGGAAATGCGCTATGAGGAGCTTTTTGCGTCTGAGTTCCAGAGAGTCCAGGCCAACCATGCCCAAGACAAAGCGGGAAGGGTAGAGAAAGGGATAGTTGCCAAACATCTTTTTATAGGCAAACCTGGCAAATTTGCGCTGCACTCTTTCAAGCACAAGCGTATACTTTGCCTCATGCGGATCCCACACGATAGCTCCATACTCCAACCGACTCCGAACATAGGCAAAATAGAGCGCCAACGCTGGCCTAAGACTTGTAAATTGGGCAGCTGTTCTAATGATGAACCCTAAAGTTTTGCACGCAGTTTTACAAGTCACAGTTATGTGTTTTCGGAAGTCGAGTTGGGTATCCATAATAATCCCAAGATCTCGTATAATCAAAAACCCTTTCTAGCTCAGCACTGTTCAGGCGATACGGTTCAATGATAGGGTGCTTTGTCCTAAAGAATGTGATGACTTTACATTTAGTGGTGTTAAAAAGAAGGCGATTCTCTTCACTCCATGCTAGTTACGACTGCATTGATATCATATATCCTGCAACCGTCCACAGTCAGTCCTTTAATATCTAAAACAAGTTTAAGATCATCCGCAAACAATAAGCATTTGGCAGCACTGACGACCTCCGTTAAGAAAGATTTCGATAAGTAGGTACTTCATAGACAATCAAATAAGAACACAGCAATAAAAGTGTGTGTCACAAACAAGTTTTGACACTAGAGTTAGACCAAGAAAAGTCTGCAGCGATTTTAACAGCCCACGCAGTGCCAGTGTTATTTTAAACGTCAAACTTCTATGAAATTATGACATATAAATAACACTTGCACTGCGTGAGCTATCAAAATCGCTGCAGACTTTTCTTGGTCTAACTCTAACGTGTTTTCCATTTATTTGGAAAATGCCATACTGATTTATTTTTCACACTTCATGTAACTATTGTGTTGCAGATAGATTTTTATTGAAATTTATGCGTAGGTATATTTTCCACATTTCATGGCTAAGAATGAGGAGTTAATAAGAAAAAGTACAAAAACTTTCTATTCACCCCGCGATTTCTGGTGAGCCCCTTTTAAAGATATGGAGAAAACAGGTAGTTTTCTTTGATTTACTCTGAATTGGGTGGGTAAAAATTGATTTCACAAATGCAAAGTTGAAGAACTAACCAAGACTAACTGATGTCAAAATTTTTACTATTATCAATGGATTATTGGCGAATATCGTCCTTGAAGTTGAAAATCGTGTCTTTTTACCCCAGTTTACGGTAAGTATATCCCTTATTTGTTAATAATCAAACCATAAAGTTAATCCAACATTTATTTATTGAAAACCCGAACAAAAAATTTGTTTATTACGTAAAAAATCGTAGAAATCACTCAACAAAATAATATCGTCATTGGCTTACGTATCATGGTCTGGTAATTTGACACAAAACGCAGGGCAATTTAATTTCAGACAGGGTAATTCAGCGGACGGAGGCTGGCAACATCACCGTAATTCATAATTCAAAACAGGTGGGAAGGATCCGTTGCCTAGCAACGGCATATCACGGGAAAGGGTGAGCCAGCCTGCGGGAGACATTTATTCGTTCATATTAAAGCGGTCGACGTTTTTGGATATAATTTGGCATTAATCATTTCTTGTAATATATTTTAGATTTTTTTTTTTGAGTATGAATTGTTTTTAGTTGAATAGTTAGGTGTTATTAGCAAAAGACCATGGAATAGTTATTTCCTTCGACTTTAAAGAGTTTAGAATGTATTAATTATTAAATATAATATGTACCATAATCATAAATAAATTATGATACATACTTTGTGTCGTATCTAACGTCGCATTTAGTTACAAGTAAATTACTGTTGTTTAATTTATTGAATTTAAACTTTGAAATATTTATCATGGAACTATAGTAAATAGTATGTACAAGCGTCAAGTTGGAACAGGTCAACAAAAATTCACAAAGTAGCAAGTTTACATGAATGAACACATTGCACACCCCACGGAGTAAGCACGACAAACATATAACTCTTCTGTTTTAAACAGCGCGCCAAGTTAGCGAACAAGCTTATTCCTAAACACAGGCTAGTAGAACCAATTTAGTGGGATCTCCGATCATGTATGTTTATCAGTGACCTTGAGGTCACACTGTAGTATGGATGGTAGATTGGTCTGAGCTCGGTACCTATTTAATAGGAATGCACGAGCAAGTCGGTGTTTGTCTTGGTGGTGCATGGTTAGTTCGGACTCGTGGGGCCGAGCTCGCTACTGCGATAACACGAGGATAAAGAACTTTAAAACACTATGTTATGCAAAAATACTACATTAACTACCTTTTGAAATTACTTGTTTAGTTCTGATATTTTTAAGTTAACTTACAGTGTTCACTCCACACAATAGATAATAGTATTTTACACCATCGTGATATAATGGAGAGCTTTTCAGACGAGTACTGTGTTTCGTTTACTGTGTAAGTAAGGTTCAAGATATCTTATTTTTTGTAAGAATCAAATTAGAGGGAAATACTTGATTAAGTAGGTATATCAGTATCTATTGTATACAACAATTTTTCTATGAGTAGTGAAAAAAAAAACACTTTTTCTACTATAGGTACAGCCTAAATAATTAAATGATGCCCTTTGTTCTATCCTTTTGATTTGTCCTCTTGACCACGATGTGTTTCGTAATGAATTCATTATAGTTTAGTCGGGAGCCCATTGTGAAAAGTATGCGATTATAGTAAGCCCTACGACGTCTTAATTCAACCATTAAATTAAATTAGACAAGTAGAAAATAGTTATTAGATAATACAAGTGCAAAAAATAGGGAATTACCTATTCTCACGTGTATCGTACAATGTTTTACAGTACATCCAACATCCATCCCTTCAAATTTTCAACGTCTCTACGTAATGTGTTTATTATAGCACCTGGTGCCGTAATAATGTAGCATCAGATGTACTGTAAAACAAATTATGCACTCGCTTTTGGCATAATGTCGTTATAGTGCCTAAGCTCATGTTATTGTTCGCACAAGTTCACAGTTGGGACAAAATGATTTGTGCATTAGGTGGCTGACCTTTGTGTTTGACTAATGACCTAGCATCATCATGACGTGACACGGCACTCATGCACTCACAGCGTTGCGGTAGATGCATATCTACATGTACATACTTACTCTCTTACAGATACAACAACAAACATTTCACCCTTCACAGGGTTAAAAAATATACACGAGGTCGCTTTGTATTTAGGCATGCCTATGTTTATTAGCTCTAGTCATTTGCTCTAGCTGTATTAGCTCTAGCACTATTTATTTGTTTTTTATTTTTACGTATATTATACTGTTATTTGTAAGTGATTTACGATTTCAGTTTTTAAAAATCGTTTCATGTGTTGGCTTTAAAAACGTCACAAAATGTATTATAATATTAGAAAACACATTTATGTCATTCTATTTAATAAATATAGAAAGTTAGCCATTGCTTATTATTCAAATTATGTAGACATTTACAAAAGTGCTTGAACTAATTAAGTACTCCAAACAAACTTAATTGTGTTTCCAATAAATGATTTACCAACATATATTATTTATTTCAACTTTATTGAAAAATTACATGAAGAGTACAAATGGCGGACTTGATGCCAGAAGGCATTTTCTACCAGTCAACCATGGCCTAAACCGAAAAAAAAATAAACAAAAATAAATTAAGTATATATCAAGTTACAAAAAAGCTTTACATATAAAGAGTAGGTATCGTACGTCTACCCCAACATGGTTTTAAAACATTACAAAAAGATAATACGAGTAAAGACGCGAAATAAAAACCGTAACGTGTTGGAGGGTCCGTAAAACAGAATGGGTCGGATTTTTATAACATATTGTCCGGATATAAATCCGAGCACCTGGTTATGAGTTAGGTCCGGCGTACAATGCTCCATTCCTTCCAATTGAATCACATGTCGTAATAGCTGTTGCTCATTGCGCACATTCCAGGAACGATATTTGAAAAATTTTCATTTTCCAAGACTCCCCGGCTTCATTTCATTTACTGAGAATGAATGTAATAAATGTGAAATTTTGTCCTGCTACATTCTTAATAATACGGCAAAGAAATGTTGTGATGCTAACCAAAAAATATTATCATATAGGTATAGGCACATAAATATGTGCCTATATACTGTGAAAATTGCTTCAGAAAAACATTCACGTAATAACTTGATTCGATAGTAATGAAGTTATTACGTGAATGTTTTTCTGATTTTTTTCCGATGTTCAAACCATATAAATAGCAATAGTTATTAATTAGCCCCCTGCATGACTTTTTTTAAATCACTATTTATTTCGTTTGAACATCGGAAAAAAAAATACTTACCTATATAAACCTTCCAATAATATTATTAATAAAAATATCTAAAAAGTTGAAAAATGTTAAGCGGTTGAAACGCTCATAATATTTGACGCGAATTCGACAGAACTGATGACGTCACTCGGTGTGAACGCAAAGACTGACGTTTGTTACTTAGTGGCGAGTCAGGTCATAATGCCATCTCTTTCACTCTTGGTTGGTCTTAATTTATTGAAACGAGTCACGTCACGTGACGTTTCGACTCACGGCATTTCGGCATTGCGTTTCGCTCAATAGCTTTTCGCGGGCAAATTTTGTACTTTTCATTTATTATTTAAGCAATTAAATGATAATTTGATAATGGAAATGCATTTGTAACATGATATACTTAACGGCAACTAACATCCGAATAAAAAAATATTTCTTCATGCATGAGGCTAATTATAACACGTTACTATTCTTCAAATTCACTAGTATCTTAAAAACTGAAAATATACTAGGTAGTCCGAAATTAATTTTATTTGAATTCATTTTTTTAACGAAACCAAAACGAAATCCGGATAAAATTTATTTCAAAACGACCATGCATTAATATTTAAATATTTTTGAGCCGTATAACCGGAAAGCTTTAAATCACCGACACTTGGTAATAAATTACGACCGGCTCTTATCCCGGTTACCCGGGTAAGTGCCATAGCATAAATTAAATTACTTATCGAACAGTATTCAATTAACCATTTAATTATTTTAAGTCCAATGTTACCCCTGTTCAAATACTTGGAATGAGTGAGTAACAAATGATGAAACTTTATGAGTAAATCTTCATTAGTTAAACTTTATAAATACCTGTGTATAATCGCCATTAGACTACTATTTTGCCACGCTGACAATTGGCACGTACCTAACACAAACTATTTTGACGGGTATGTATTTAATATATATTTACTTGTAAATGGCAACGTCGCAATGCATCTGTACACGACATTTGTGACACACACATACGTAAAATTGATGAAAAGTTAACTATGATTTTTGCATTATTTCTGTATGAAACAAAGTTTTTCTATTAATTTAGCGCAAACGAATACTCGAAAATAGATAAATTCGAAAAAAAATATGTAGTAATAATGTGTAGTTACCTACTTAATGAAATCAAATTGAATTTTGTATGAACTTTAAACTGAATTGTCATTATCACGCCCCTTTTTTACCACACAATTTTTACCTGATAATGCGCCGTCAGCGTGCTGAAATAGGCGCCATGTGACAATTGTCACAATGGTGAAGGGCCAGGCCCCAATTTCACCACGGTGACAGGTGCGACAATTGTAAAATCACTGTTGCTGACGTCACAGGCATCCATGGGCTACGGTTACCACTTACCATCGGGCGGGCCGTATTCCTGTTTGCCACCATCATTGTTTTATTAAAAAAAACTTTATTATATCGGAAAAAAACAGATATTTCTTTTGCGTAGTTTCTGACAATTGTCAAGATTTAGAAGAATTGTAGGTAATTCTTGACAGGTAATTAGTTATATGTCGGAATTTCGTGACAATTGTAGTGTTTCTTGTGACAATTGTCATAAACTTAGCAAGAGAAATATCTGTTTTTTTCCGATATAATAAAGTTTTTTTTAATAAAACAATGATGGTGGCAAACAGGAATACGGCCCGCCCGATGGTAAGCGGTAACCGTAGCCCATGGATGCCTGTGACGTCAGCAACAGTGATTTTACAATTGTCGCACCTGTCACCGTGGTGAAATTGGAGCCAGATGTATAGAAACAAAGAATGAGTTCATAAATAATGTTGTTAAGGTTTTTTCGTAAATATTAAGCATTTTTTTTTTCCATTATTAAATTAACATATAGATTATATATAGGTAATCGTAATTTTCTTGATAATAAACACATTATAGCTGAAATGACCTTAAATAAAAAATACATTCCTATGTAATTAGTAAATGATTTACGGGTCAATCGTTTCATAGCGTGCGGCGGTCGCAATCCATCATAGTTCGTTTTACTTTACCCTTGCTTTTTCATGGGTCTTCGGGTTAAGGATGTCGGTACGTTACACCGAATCGAACACGTACTGTGTTTACGAGTGTAATTACATTAACATTTCACATGTATATTTGTGTCATAAACAATTTTTTTGGTGTATACCTACGAGTTAATGCGCTTTATCCACAGGGAAATCATAAAAATTTGTACTTAAAACCGTAATTCTTGCGTATTTGTAGTAAAAGACATGCTCAAACCTTCTATTTCTATATAGTAAAAAAATATACCCAAATCGTTAACTTATATGTTATTGTCCACAGGAAAAATATTACCCATATATTTGACGGTCATAGTTTTCTAGTCAACGCTCGGATGCAAAACGGGAAAACATACTATGACATCAGCACCGAGGGCCAATTGGAACTTACATTTAGATATCCAAATGCATTTTCCTCCTACTTGACAAGACCCATGAGCGAATGATAATAACAAGGCATCATTTTGACTTCAAATTGTACGTTCGAATTGACCCGGTCAACACTCGTGCAGGTTACGGCCCGGCGTAGCGTGAGTCATCCTTTATTTGTATAATATTTCATCATTAGCCTGTTTGGCTACATCACAAAAGGTTAAAGTTGAGACGTACCTAATGTTTATTATTCCTGCCTTTTATTAACATAACGCCGTTTCGTCCCCTGAATACAGCCTTTATCTATTGATGAACAGACCTTTGGCCTTATTTTTCATAGCTCTTGTTTGAAACAGAATACAGTGATTATTTGTAAATTGTTATTATTATCCTTTCTAAAGTCATTATATATGTAGGTACCTATTCAAATCTTTGTTTTTAACGTTTGTTGTACAGGGTAGGGTTTGAAAATAGTTGTTATTAAAAACATTACACACCCCATTAAATCTTTCCGTGGATCTACAAAACCTGTAAATCCTTCTTGTTTTTTTTATTTAAAGTTTAACTTGTATTCGACAATCGGTTAAAAACCATAACATAGGTACATTAGGGTTTCATATATAGTTTTTGAAGTAGACCTTGATCACTGGAATTAAGTTGACCTGTACCTTGAACAACAACGGGTGTGTAATGTTTTTAATAACAACTATTTTCGAATTTTCATTTTGCATAATTTGAATTGCATAATTTTGAAATGCAGAAATGATTATTTAGTATAAAAACAAAATGAATAAGAACACATTGCATAATTTCAGAAATAATAATAATTCAGTTGCATAGTAATGTATTTGCATAACAGGCAATCAGTATATAATGATCACTTTGTATACTATTTAATGCTCATAACGTTCTTTTTCCATAAAAAACCACGCACGCCTTCCAAATGCCCGGGACCCCATGGTCAAAATAATAATAATAACTCTGCCTATACACGCCCCACTGCTGGGCATAGGCCTCCTCTCATGATCGAGAGGGTAATAAAATGTGTACTATTATAAAATAAGTCGGTTCTGGCCCTTCGCCGGCCGCTGCCGCGGCACGCTCGCTTCGCTCGCTCGGCTCGCGCGCTGTAGGGTCGCTGTTCTACCTAACACTCCTCCTCGCTTTGCTCGTCGTCGTACCTAACGGGGACCTGCCTTAAGGTAGAATATGTATGTTGTTTTATAATTTATGTCATATTTATTATGTCACCAGATCATTCGTTAAAATATATTTCTACATTTTAATCATAATACTAACTGTATGTTATAACAAGTAAAGTTATTCCTAATGATCGTTATAAACAATGTTTTTATGATTATAGAACATTCTGTAATTTAATTATTATAACGAATAATATTATAGATTTTGTTTCTATACATTATGTTTATTATGAGTTTTAAAAGTAGTTAAATGTAATTATGCAAAATGTTTTGTATTAAAATTGAACGGCACCCGATTTAATGGCATACCTAACCACCAAATATAATAACTTTTCAGGTAAATGATAAATCCTTAGCATTATAGCCACGGTAGATAAAATAAGAAAAAAAAACACCGTCATAGTCACGTTTTGCGATAAAATTTCAGGATAAACGTTATTTACGACTTGTTTTCTCAACTTGAGAAAAAGCATCGTCTTTTTAATACTAATCCTTTAGTTATTTTGTAGAATTTGTGTAAGCTAAATAGTATATTTAGGTAAGGACTGATTTATTTACTGATATTTAATATTATACAGCGCTTAAGAATGAACTACCAAACGCCATGTTTTCACAAGGCCTAAAAAGGCAAGGTCGTAAAATATGAAAACAAGTTAATTTCGGTCAAGTCGCGCTTGCTCTCGTGTATTAACTATTTGTGCGAGTATCAAGTATAGTAAGTATTATATTTATACAATTTAAAAATTATCTATCTGAAAAAGCCTTTATTTATCGCTTTCACTCTCAATCGTCGAGGTATACATAAGAATGGGTACCTATATATTTATAAAGGCTAGTTATGAACAATGGACCTCGTAACTCGACACAATTTCTGAGTTCCGAATCGCACTTAACTGTTTGTAAGTATTTTTTTGTTTTTAATATTTCATTACTTACTCCTGAAAATGTTATCTTAAGAATACTTTAGATGAAGGTATTTCTACCTTCACCTATCCTAAAAGGGTATGCATAATAAATATATCTCTTACATTATCTCCGAACTCTCCGATAATCATTATGGGTTTTCGTTGTAAACGAAACGACTTAAATATTTATCACGTTTCTACGCTATAGGACCATCTGTGGGAACAACTTTTTAATTAGTTATTAGACAATGTTAGTTTGGTGTGTCAAACTTCCTTGTGTACCCAACTGCATTGAATCTGATATCGATCTATGTACAGTCAGCAGCAGAAGTTGCTAAGCGGGCGAGGTTTTCAAAATTACCTTGACACGCTCTTATTCTCTTAACAATAAAGTTGCGTCAAGATCATTTTGAGCACCTCACCCGCATACCAACTTCTGCTGCTGACTGTATATATATTCATACCTACTTGTGTAATATTGATAGTAATTTATACAATTAAAAATAGGTATAACCTGAATTGAACATTAAGTGACGTCGTATGTCTTGTCTATGGCACGATCACCTGTGTCATGTGAAATGTAATTTTCGCAAAATATGCGATGTCGTATCGCTATCGCCTGCCGCGCGGGGAAAATGCGGTTAGGGGTGCCGCGATTCGTTTAATAAGCAGGCGGACATTCCGCAAATATTGTTACAACGTGACCGACACCCCTAAATTATTGGCTGCTACAGTCATGTGCTGAGTTCATAATATTATTTTTTACGGAACAGAAAAAGTTATGTGGTTTATATTAGATTAGTCTAGTTTGTGCGCTTGCGCTTGAATCAGTAAATAAAGTCACAATAAAATATTTTAACACTCCTATGAGGGTAGCCAGTCACACACACAGTTTGGCACTGACATAAACGTGAACGTAACTTACTTTCTATATATCTTGCTCGTACTGTATGTCAGTGCGAGCGAGATATATAGAAAGTAAATTACGCCTATTAGTATATAGTTTAACGCTTTGATATAGGTTAGAGTTATCTATACTGGCGAGCTCTAAGGCTCACCTTTACAACGGCATGTAAGAAGAGAAGAACTCCTAGGCGTAGACGTCATTTACAAGCAACCTTGGTGAAATATTCTTAGTAACTTCAGCAGTGGTCAGAAATCTACTGCAACCACACTTTAGCCTATTAGGTAAATATCAAACTAGTTGGTAAGTGTTAAAGGTTATCAAATTGTAGAAAAATATTCCAATTTTGTCCCGACATACCCTATAAATCTTAAAGCCGCGGAATATCAAATTTGCCATGTCCACTCACATGACTCAAAACGTCCTCTGGTGATATATCAACTTTAAAATTACCCTCATCGGCATAATTTCACTCAGACCCGCGTTGTTGGTGCCATATTAAAGCTGATTTTAAATTCAATTTTGTTGGAGTTTTTATGACTCTTTGTTACAGTAATAAAGCAAGTTTATATATAGGTGTTAAAACATTCTGCTGGATAAATGGCAGCCATTATTTTTATGGAACTTGAAAGATAACCTATACAATTTCCAAAAACGAGCCAGTCATTGGTCCATTAGGTCGTCGCTTTAAGACTTTAAGGCAAATGCCCTCGAAGCACGCTACGCGCGATTGCGGACGGACCTGTGAAAATAAATATGCGTGTGCCGATGCCGTGTGCTTCCGTGGCAAGACAAATTAACAATTTAGAGCGATGCTTATATCAATACACAAGAGTAACCGGGGGCCGTACCTACATACATACATACAAGAATGTACGTTAGCATGTTATGAACTGCGACGGCGTCTTGTCCGTAAGCATTACGTTAAGCACATGTTATGTTGAAATTAGCAGTAATTTTTGGCAGGGAAGCAAAAACGCTGCAGTGCCTCCACAGTCGCTGAATTTTATTGAGCAAATATTGCCCGAACGTGACTCCGACCTACCGCGACCTCCACATTTATTTTGTGTGCAGCCGTGTTTTTTTATAAAAAATTTGGGTGGGTAAAACACTTCTTGCAGGCATTCTTTATATTCAATAGTAATGAAAGCAAGCTGCAATACAACCGAAAAAAATAATATGGAGCGATATGGCAGGAAACTGAAAGCGAGTTTTTAGCCGCTAGTAAATAAAAACTACACATACATTTACATACCCCTCAAACCTGTAATGATGACCCCATAACTAGTATATTACTATCTAATGTTTGGAGCATTACTTTGTACAAGATTTTCAGATATCAATTATAAAAGCCCCAACAAAGGCCAAACGAAAATTTTGAACGATTTACATATTTTTAAATTTCGCTTAAATATTCGGACTTTCACTTTTCAGGACCGTCTCGGATTCTCAAATAACAGCAAATCAAATTTTGGCTCAATGTCTGGTTTATTAGAGGTATTATAAACTTTTCACGTTAAACAATATAGGCTCATATTCTAATAAGTACCTACTCAAAGGCTAACTAAAACGAAAAACGAAGTTTGACAAATTTAAAATGAGGGATTCGCGACTGGCTTTACGTTGAAGACAAATATTTGCCAGTAAAACAAACCTCTCGCGTGACAGAAACCTCCGCTTCAGACCGGGTTTGCTGGCGGCGTGCGTGAAGGCCGCTTCATAAAAATTTCACCCCCATCCTATTCGTACGTTAAACCAGCATTGCCTACATCGAAAATACATACGGACCCACATTTTTAGAGTCCAAATGAAAAAAATAATTCGATATGCAGAGCAGCCTTAATATTTTAACAGCCGACCACAGTTTCTCATGTTTTTCCTCGACGGTACGTTGCAACATTTTATTCATGAATCCGGTGACCGGATGCGGGATCGCTTTACGATCGTCGATTTGGAAAGTGTCTGGTTCGATTCCCGATGCAAATTTGTTCGTTTTACTGCCACACAATAAAACCGTTCGGCTTCATATATTTGTTATAACCTCGGTCTGACCGATAAATATATACGCAGTGCAATTGTTATCAGGTAGCGTCACTACAGTGGGTCATGGAACTTTTGAAGCACTTGCCCGTTCAATTTGTACTATAGGCGAACTGTCAAATTATGGTTCTTACGTTGCGCAGACCATAATTTTGTATCTAGGCTTTCGTTTAACGGAATTTTACAACACTTAAAAAGAGAAAAGTCCAGTTGAAAAGTAATGTTAGTCTCCGGCACATCCATATATTTACTTTCTGTCAAGATTATATACGAATATAAAATACATGAAGGCATAGCTTAAGATTATGCAACCTAAAATAATTAAATCCCGAGCAGATGTTCGGAGTTCGCCCGGCGGAAACAGAAGCCAGCTGCACCGTATTTTAGGCAAATGTAATCTGCCCCACGTTGGGCGCCACTCTTTTACTTACTAATAAGCATCGCGCTGTTTTAACGCAGCTATATTCAAATAAATAAAGTTCTTAATGAATGAAAGAAAGGGAAATGGGTTCGGTGCATGTTACTCGGAACTTCAGAAATACGACAACAGTACGTAATGGAACTTTGTACATTCAGTCTAATGGTGATGAAAATTTAAATGTAAAATGAAAAACGCCGTTAATAGCTCGTACGGGAGTCCTGCATGGATGACGATTGCAACAGAACTCGAAACAGAATTAAAAAGGCAGACAGAAATAGCAAGTATTTTATTCACGAGCCGCCAGTAAAGCTATCAGACATGTCCAAACTTCGCTGAGTGCAGCTTGCTTTATTTCCGTTTGACCTGTCCCGTTCGACGCTATTCCTGGAGCCACGACCCAGACATGTTCATTTCACCGACAAGCCAAATGCAAGTCCTGACAGCATGAGAGCTCTCGCAACTGCAGCGACACGGCACTGCACTTCCAAATCTGAATATTTAATGGCGGTTATTTTGGCGCGAAACTTGACTAATTAATACGGATAATTGACAGCACGGCGTCGCACTTCGCAAAGTGGCGGATATATATTTTTTAGCTAGTGTGAGATTTAAACAAAGTGAATTCGTGGACTTTATTGCTGCAGGCTATTTTACGATTGCACTGCTGGTTCGTATTCTTTGTTCAGTGTTTTATTTCGTGAATTTTCAAGGCAGGTAGTGTACGTGATATGAGCCCAACACAACTCGTGCCCTCCTCTTTTCATGAAATATTTTCCAGTTGACATTTTTACTCTTTCTATTCAATAGTGCACATGCGGTGTGGTGCAAAGCTGTGTCCATTGATTTCCATTATAAAATGTTTTCTCACTTTGTTTCTATATATTTTGAATCGGAAATTACTACAAATAGATTTACTAAAGGCATTTTAATGAAACAAGCAGTTTATTATACGTTAAAAGTTAAATCCTGTATCCACGTTATGGCTTACATAAGGTAAACGTTCTGGTGCTCGACGCGATCCCAGTACATGTCATCTTGAAACTTAAGTCATTGTCAATAGAGGTGACAGCAAGGTGTCATCTATTGGCCATTAGCATGTCGAGCACTAGTACGTTTACCTTACCAGTATAAACTATTGGTAACTATGCGACAAGTTTTCAACAGCGAGCCGAAAAACTATACCTACATGAAATTTTAACTTAGTATTTGGACCCCACACATCTTAGAATGCGCCACTAGAGGCTATTCCAACGTGCCTGAGCCAGGATCTAAGTTAACCGTAACTTAGATGTAGAGTCTCCAGAGAGTGGCGCTGAAAGCCCAGGGTTCACATTACAGCATGCGAAATATATTCGTGGCATGGAGCGTGTAAAATTTATTATACTGACTTATATTTCTTTTATTGCCATAATTTGGAAAATATTTAAAGCTTATAGGTAAGTGTACTTAATTGATTAGGTAATAAATTAAGTACACTTAAAAATAGTTATTTTACAGGCCAGTTCGAACATTCGCTGACATTAGAATAACATCTAACTGATTTCATTCAGTTGTCGTGCATTTCGGTCATACTTGTCCGTGCATGTAGGTATTGGCGCGAGCGAGACACACGATAAGTAAAAGACATCATTTAGTTATCAGTGTGCTTTTCGAATTGGTCTGTTAGTCTACCTACCCTAGGTACCACCATCCACCCATCCTCCACATCCTATGTATGTATCCAGTCTACTATTTACTCACTATCGATAAACCATCTCCAGTTGCATTGAGTTTTATGATTATTAAATTGAGTGAGTATAGTTATTTAGTTATATACGGACCGCAACTTGATATATTTACACGATGAATAAATAACGTTTGCGAAGTCGGCCGGGTCAGGTCGACGTCAGACGTCTGAAAGTCGGCAAGTAAAAGCAGACGATATGAAGTCGACTCAAACGCTCTCGCAAAGCTTTTGAGTGACAGGGAAATTAAACTTTTACCGTGTGTTGTTTAGTCATTATTAATTCGTATACTTAGTTGTTTTCGTTGTTATTGTCGTACATTTTCAGACTGTTAAATTATATGGATTCTAAAGTCAAGCTATAGTAATCTTAGCTTAGCTATTAACCTTAGCTATAGTAACCTTCAAATCATAACTATAGTCTGTATCTTCAGGTATTTAAATAAAAGTAAACAAACAATTTGTAAATTTTCGCGTAGTTGTAACATTTATCGGATAACCAACTAGGGTTGCCAGATGGTCGGGATTTGGCGGGATTCTCCCGATTTTTAGCATGTGTTCCCGATTCCCGACAAAGTGAAAACTGTCCCGAAAAACAGCTTCACGTTATAAAACAATTATTTCATGTTCCGAACTGTCGTCGAGCGAGCGAGCGACCCGCGTTGATAATTAGGTTTTTATTTTTGTTCAAGATCTCAAAGAATTTATACTATTTTTATATAAAAACGTCTATGGGCAGAGCAGCATCAGACGTTGTGCCAATAATGTAAAATATCGTTGTTTTAATACAATTACTTTAATTTGAATGTTTTTTTTTTCCCGACTTACTCGTAAGTCCGAAAATCCCGAAAAATTGATATTTTTTCCCGATAATAGCGCCTTTCGATATGGCAACCCTATAACCAACCAAATACAACACCGCCTGGATCAGTCACTGAACGACCTGACTGTAACCTGCATTATTTGATCATGTAATGTTTTTATCTACCCTCAACTGGCTTAAGGAGCCATTTGAGGGTAGATTTTGTTTACTTTTATTTAAATACCTAAAGATATATAGTATAGTGTGTTTCATGTAGGTAGGTACAATGGCACATTCTGCGCTGGGGCTACTACTACTTGTAGCTTATCGTTGTTGTTGGGCTTACTAGGTACTATCTACCTATCACTTTTGAGTTTCAAAATGCGTGCTTTTAAATAGATATATAAGTAGGTACATTTATAGGTATACACCTATTAAGAATTTAAAGACACATGTCAGAAGCAGTAAATCGATAGAATACCTAAAGCACTCGCCTATTCCGGTACTGTTTGACACGAATACACATTCAAGCGAATACGGTTTTACCGTTGGTCTTGAAACTATAAGTAGTACCTGTATATGTGTACCATTAATAAAGTTTATAGTTTCCTGAATATAGTATTTTAACTGTGCAACGCAACATTCGTGTCAACATGAAATCGCTCTGCGGCGTGTAAATAAAGTCCTCAAACAAAAGCCAGGCTTTATATTTCAAAGCAAAATAAAGTCAAATTAACGACCACTACCTCAGTCAATACAGACTCTGTCTGCAAAGCTGGTGTCTTGGGTTCGAATCCTGGTGGCACATAGATAAAGATAAATATAAAGATAAAAGATAAAAATAGTTTATTCAAGTAGGCATATTACAATGCGCCTATGAACGTCAAATAAAGCTATACTGGCTCCAACCCTACACCTCTGCCTCGAGAAGATTTAAATCTCCTCTCAATTGGAGGATGGTATCCCAATATGGGACCAGCAACAAACTCGGCGGGACACATCTTTTCAAAACATTATTACATCTTATAATAATGTAAATAAGAGTACTTACGAGTAAATAAGAAAAATACTTGTGTGACTAGCACAAATATTTGTACCTGAGTTATGGAAATGTGCATTATCAAATTAAGTATGTATATCGTCGCTCATGCTAAAGTGTAGCTTGATTGACCTGAGTAAGAATATCTTTATTATTACGTAAATATTGACTTACTCGTAGGTTTGCTAAATCATGCTTACAGGTGTACGTAGTGAATAATTGTTTTCCTTCGTATTTTCCCGGAAACATTCGTATTTGTCATGCTAGTTCAGTCAATGTCAGTACTTTTTGTACCGAGACAATTATGCACTACATCTGTACAAATACCTACTTACACATAAATATGTAGTGTAAATACTGGAACTGGAATTTGGACCATAGTTACTCTATAAGTTGTGGACTAAAGTTACCAGATTTTACGGTACTATAGTTTCAAGACGAACGGTTAAACCGTATTCGCTTAAATGTGATTCGTCACAAACGTAGGCGAGTGCTTTATGTATTCTATCGATTTACTGCTTCTCACATATTTATACAAACACGCATTTATAAACTCAAAATAAGTGAATTACGGCAGTATCATCATTTTATCGGTTATAAACGGGAAATTGTTTATTTGTGGTGTGGGTTACCTATTCGTAATGTATGTGGTGAACTCTAATACCAGCGGTTCATTCATCGGGAGCCAGTGGAGCATAAAAAAGAGCTGAATGTATGCTCGGTCGAATAACCGCCGCGAATGAAACCAGCCCGATTGAAATGTTTCATCAACACAATGGAATGTGTGGATTAAACTTTGACTTTTGTTAAGTGAAGTGCATTGAAATAAATGTGGAAGTATTTAATGTTGGTTGTTTATCGCGAAACGTTTCGGTAAATTGTGTGGCACTGGCTATAAACATATACTTATTATAATGTGGGTCATTACGGTGCTATTTTCCTTTACCCTAATCTAAACAGCACGACCTGCAGAGCAGGTGCAGTAATTGCAGTATAATATCACCAAACATACGAGTATGTCACCGTACCCAAACTGTGTGAAAAATACAATAGACTTCAATAGAGGGATCGGAGTAGTTTAATCTCAACTCGATTATATGTATACTGAATCATATTTAAAAAAAATAGAAAGGCGTTATAACTTTATATGTCATAGAACAAGATTTTAAATCTATTACCTAGTGATATTATTCAACAATTTTGTATAGTTTGACATAAATACTTTCAGTCAAAAACAAATATGGATAAATATACATATTTCAAACGGATAATTATTGAAATAATCTTATTACAAATGCTGTTTAACCCAAGTAAGGAAAACTTCATGGTATTTATTGAAAAGAGATGGCCACAAGCCACGACGCTGAATCAACTTGCTAACTATTTAATTTCAGAGACACCAAAGACGAACAAAGAGGAAATTAGGTTGTTCTTTGGAGCTTTCAGACCGGAGGAGTGTACTTATTGACCGAACCGGCAGATCACTGGAGACAGCTTTACTTTTCATTAACACAGGTTTCCGGCTTTTCTTTTGTCTTCGTTTGACTTGGGAACTTGTTGAGATCATGATAAAACATTTTTAAAAGCGTAAATGCGTCATTTAGTGATAAGTTTTATTCGGGTCTGCGACGGCGCGATTCGGGAAACGAATTAGAGATTAACTAAATATTTATTCTTGAGAATAGTCGTTTCTCCGACGACGAATTCGAACATGGACATCAGAATGATATCTGAATTATTTAGTTATCGTTACTCGTTTCCACCAATACATGTACGGACAAGTACGAGCAAAACGCACGACAACTGAATGACATCAGTTAGATGTCATTCTGATGTCAGTGTATGAATTGGCCTGTTTGTTTGTTTTTGCGTAAATAGTATTTAATTAACGCCAAATATCTCCACCAATTTCATTTACTACCTTTCAGCAGCAAAGCAATAATTTAGACACGCCGCCCAATGTCATGCGTCTGCGTCACTACTGTTAAGTAATTTAACGCGACTACGTCGGCCCGAGATGGTTAGGTATCATGTGTAGTGTAAGTATCTCATAATGAGGCCAAAATATTTTCATAAAAAATATTTCAAACCAGTTAAATTAGCCTCCTCCGGTAAATCTTGCAAATTAACCGTACATAATTTCATAAATATGCAAACGGTTAATCTTGAACATAACCGCAGGCTGAACAAGCCGGTTGCTACGTCTCGTTCATAATCAAGAGGCGGTTGTTGTCAACGCTATACCGCCGTGGGTTAGATGCGTAATAAATAATAAGGCCCAAGGAAACAACGGCGAAGGAATATCCGATAAAAGAAAGAATAACGGAACGCCGAAAGGCATCGATCCGTAAAATAGTCTTACGTCCGGCTCCGGCGATAGTCCACGAAAGTGGACAGTTTTGTAAGTAACTGGAGACGTTTTCCTAAAATAATATACTTATTTTCAGAGACCGTTTGTGATTGAACCGGCAATGTTTTTGGTCAGTCATTTTCGTAGTTGATAAATTTGGAGAAAAAAAACAGTTTTTGTTAAACCAAAACTTTAAAAAATAGCACACATCACATACAACACTATCGACTGGATCTTGGATCGCGGTTGACGACAGGACTTTTAATTTTACCTGAAACACAGATTATTTTTAATACTGAAGTTCTTTAAAAATAAGAAAACATTTATTTACATACAATATATATACAGTGGTACTACTAAACGAAATTAATAACTAGCTTAAATCTAAAATAGGCCCTTGAGGCATTGTACCAAGGATGCTGGCGGCATTTCCTCGCTGTATCGCAATGCTGATACGTTGTGCGAGGTAGCCGCCAGCTCTTCGGTCACCAGTTACGTCAACCAGACGCTTCGCGATTTCTGCGAACAACTTATGCGCGCTGGGACCCCATGGACCTAGAGTTTCAACACCAAATGGTACAAAATGGTACTCTCTACCGAGGCTCTTATATTTGTTACGTTTTAGAATTTCGGCGCTTTCCGCCGCTCCGCCCGCTTTTACAGTAGTCCGTTGGAGGTGGGACGGTGCCAGTGTGTCTACGCAGGTAGCATCCCACACCAACATCCGTCCCAAGCTCCAAGGAACTAAGGACACTCCATCGGGCCTCTTGCCATCATCTCTGATAATGCCAGTCGGCTCAAGAAGAGCAGGCACATTGATGGTGGCAAGAGACCGACGGACTATGTCATTAAGCGACGCATGTCTCGAAAAACGGCCTGCACTTTTTTGACAAGATAATCCGTGGTGTCCCAGTCGGTCCACGTCCGTGCCACAAGAGCATATGTGTGGCGTACACACCGAAACCCCGAGTCGCAAACCAGTCGCCAGTCTAAGGGAGGCCGGATCCAAGAAAGTACCAGTATTGGGCGAAGGATGGGCATGTAGCCAGTAACCGGCTTCCCGGGCTCCGACCGCCAAAAGCCTCGCGCGGTCTGGACCTGTACAGTTGTTTAGGAGAGTATTGTAAGTTAAATCACAGTAAACATTATCCCAACTCCTTTGTGAATTTGGGTTGTCTGGAAATTGTTTGCCTGGGCAAGCAATTTTAAAAGCATTTTTGGCATCCTCAAAGCCCGCAATCTCACAGTTTGTGGGCAAAGCCCTTAAGATATTTCCTATGAGACCAGACGTGCTATGAGTGGACGCCAAAAAGGCTGGGGAAGCCACACAGGAAATTTTGCGAATTCCTAAACCTCCAAACCGAATGGGGAGGGACGCTTGAGACCAGGAAGGCTCACTTAGCTGAATGTTTAGAATCGTCTCTAAACTAATTTTGATCAAATCATCTATAGGCGACAATAAATTTTGATGTTTCCAGAAAGGACAACAGCGGAGCACATACGTAAATTTAGGGACAAAAAGGCAGAATTTAAGAATCACAAGAGCATAATGAGGGCTAATTTCGAGTAAGCGATCCGTGTGACTTTTGAATTTAGTTATGGAGTTAGAAATATAATCGGGAAAAGATTCTTCGAATATAGGAGAACCCAGGAGGCAAAGAGAATACTTGTCTACTGATTTGATATTGGGAGTCAGATCGTCAAATTTGGGTTGTAAGTTGGTCAAAGTACAAGAAGATTTTTGAATAAAGAGTTCGCATTTACTGAAATTCAGTTCTAAACCAATATTTTCGAAACTACTCTTAATAAAAGACAAATCAGAGAGTACAGTATTCACGTCACCTCCTAGGGTTCCGTCATCTAAGTACCACACATTGAATTTTGATTTAAAATTTTTGATAATTGGATTTATAGCCAAACTAAAAATTGCTGGCCCGAGAGGGTCACCCTGCTGACAGCCAACCTCGGAAGATAATTCATGTGACTTGTACATTAATTTAGATGAGTCTGAATAGCAAAAGAAAAGGTAATTGTATAGTTCCGGAATTTTGTCCTTAACTTCTGTCAGCAAGGTGTCTCTACTAACCGAATTAAAAGCATTTTTAACGTCAATTTTGACAACAATTTCGCAATCATCGAGTGAAAGGTAGGTCCTTAGGGCATGGACGGCTGCCTCGCACCCACCTTTCGTGCCGAAACCTAGCTGTATTGGTTCAAAAAGGGATTGTAATTTTGATCTAATGTGTCTAACCGCAATTTTTGAAGCCAGACGTCGTAAAGTTGACCCCACCGCAATGGGTCTCACCCCTCCGTCCTTTTTGGTTAGGGCGATCAGGTTTGCCCCGTATAGAATCGGGACGATATTAGTGTTAATTTTGCCTGAAAACATAAAATTTATTAATTTAGTAAGGGAACAGACAAGCTGCTAACCTGCGTCGCCCACGGAATGAGAAATAAGATCTTTCAAATGTTGGGGCGAGATCCCATCCAGGCCGGCCGCCGAACCGGCTTTGAAAGACAATATGGCGTCAATAACGTCTTTGCCTTCGATTTGGAGGCAGGCCTGGTCAGCTGTAGGTGGGGCAAACGAGTGTGGTACTGAAGGAGCCGGGGGATGTTTAGATTGTAAGGCCGAGAGGGTATCGGGAGTATCTGGCGATAGCACGTCGTTTGTGAAAAGAAGACGAGCGGCACCTTTAAGATCGCCGTCGCTAATTTTGCTTTCAATTAATTTAGTTCTATTGAAAGTGGATGAGCTACATCCAGAAGGTCGAGAAATGTGTGGAGTTGTATTCGCAACGCAATTGTTTTTGATTTTTTGTGTTAAAGAAATTGTCTTATCCTTCTTGGCATGAAGGGTTTTGAATGAGAAAAGGAAAAGATTATGCCAATCATCAATTTGATTATTTTCCACACATTTTGTAAGTAGGCCTGAAAGGTGTTTAGCGACTGTGATCCTGGCGCCGCGCGGAACTCTTTTAATAACGGGCACATTATTTTTAAGTTCGCTAAGGTGTAAATGGAAAGGGATAGAATTTGGATGGTCAGAAAGGGGGGTGGTCAAAAGGGATGGGCCTAAATTTAGACCGGCGTCATTTTGGCTGATACAAAGACGGTGTTTTTTGGAAATATGAATATTGAGGCCTCTCTGCGTTTTAAAAGAGTTATCGCATTGTACACAATTAAAATTTGGATATGGCGTGCCATCGCCTGATTGAGTTGCGGCATGCATCCACTTACCGGAACTACACAGCAGTAATTAAAGCACAAAAAACTTAAAGATAAAATAACAAGATTCACTAGAAATACAATATATAGTTCGTTGTAGACGTTGACATCGGCCGTCAGGGCGACACGACGTAGCCGTGCAAGACCACAACGTCTGAAACAAAAAGATATGTTATTATTTGTTCAGTACTGGGCCTGCCCACACTATTGCACAGTAATCTGGTGTTTTTTGATAAAATAAAAGCAGTTTTAGGCATCTAGAGCCATGTATAATTTGAAAAAGAAGCCAAAAATATCGCTGTGCAAAGTGACAGACAGAAGGTTGACAGTTTTTTTTTTTTTTTTTAATTGATATTTGAACATTACATTTACATTGTTATAACTCGTATATTATTTCAAAATTACACATGTGTAGCACTAATTAATAGTGCTTTAATAAGGAACACATTTCGTCCTGGGACCTCGACGTAAAGCATATGGTTTGGACAAAATTTACCCAATCCTCTCGAGTAACAATTACGACTGCTGACGAATTCTACAAGAAAATTTGCGGTTTGCGAACAAGACAATATCACACAAAAAAAAATCGTACTATGTAAACAGCATTTACACATGATTCGTATAGCGATGGACATAGTCTAAGCATTTCTTTTCGTAAAAAAAAAGTTTAGGATCTGTGCATGGTGGCCTTTTAGAAAATATGGCATGTTACTTACGACAACTATGACTTTGACATCTAATATAACTATCATGGAGTGTTTCTATCAACCCGCTCTAGCGATGGATCAACGCCATGAATGTCCGTTAGGCTTTGGTTTTAAGCTTATTCTTCTAGCTGTCTCCGTCATTACGCTTGCATCAGAAATTGAAGGGATGCCAAAACGTGGGGTGAAAAATCGTTTTTATGTAAAAATAAAAATTCACCACATTTATTCCGCAGCTGCTCAATTGAACAGTCATGAAGAGGACACTTAGATAACATGTTTTGGCAGCCTATTAACCTGTTGTTACTTTAAATCGTACCAAAGAGTCGGTGAAATAGTCTCAAATTCAGCTCGATAGGCTTGTCCGGATTGTATTTGCTATATGGTATTAAAAGCATCATAAAGTCCCTAAAATAAAAAAAATGTCAAACCTTCTTAAATCAGATATAGCTTAAAAATACCCTCAGATCAAACTCTTAGAACATAGTAATACAAAATAATACACATGCCAACAGTTAGACCAGGTTTAATCTGTCCCTATACTTATTATACTTAACAATACGGTCTTTAGGTACGTCCCACTAGTCTCTCAGTACGAGATGGCTTAGGCTATAGTCCCCACGGTTCACGCTGGCCCATTGCGTTCCGTATATATTCCGTACTAAAACTTTAGTTGAGTTTTAACTCAATAATAAAATTACCACTTGTATTTGATTTTAAATACGACAAAGTTTGAAGAGATGACAATGTTCTGTTTCAATTAAATTCACTGAAAGCGATTTCACGGAATTTACTTTAAATAATGAGCATGCGTTCCGGAATTTTTATTTTATTTCGGCGAGTTAGGTGATTCTGAAATTGTCAAGCCTGTGTAGGTTCGAAGAATGCATCGTTTCACTCATGAATCGCCGCTTGCTTCGCTATAACAGTAATTCTCTGAAAGGTGACAAAGGCTATGCCAAAGTTCGTGTCGGACATTCACAGCCCGTTATTTTAAAATTCCGGTAATACATAACGAAAAATACATGCAAAGGAAATAACTGACAAAACAAACCGTGTCCTAATCCTCATTTTCTCGTTATTGTAGACATATTAAAACATTATAAATAACAAGTTTAATCCAAGGGCATACCAACACGCAATGGGCCACCTCACCTATTAAAGTAATTTCACTTCATCACAAACAACAGCAATCCATTAAAATTGTTTGCGGCACCGCTCGTTTGAGACGGGCTCATGAAATAGTACATTATTGTCGAGGCTCGGAAGTAGCTACTTGCAGGCTGAGGATTCGTTTTAAACGGACGACCTTGGGAGTCCGTTTAATTGAATCCGAAGCCAGCAAGTAGCCTTCCAGCCGAGTCATATATAGTGCTTTTCTCAAAAATGGTGCAAGAAATATAAATATCATAGAAATATTTTACAAAAGCAACGTTCTTACGTATATATTTTCACAGAAAAAAGTAGAAACAATTGAAAAAATTAGCTTTGCCGCCTTTTTATTTTTTTAATAAAAAAATAGAAGTGTATTTTTCTGCCGAAAATACGCCAACCTATTTGAGACAGCTAAATACTCGCGGTACTAATCATCTGTTTGGCTGTTTAATGGGCCTGTGCCTTCATTTGATATGGCCATTTCAACTTTTAAAAAGTTTGGAACTCGACAAATAATGGAATTTGTATGCAACATTGCAGTCCCAAAATCGAGACTGCAATGTTTTTAACTTTTTAATTTTTGACTGACCATAAACTACGCGCTTCGCGACCTATTTTTTAAACGGCAAAGTCGACTTTGCCGTCCATTTTTGAGAAAATGCTATTTACTTATTGTGCTGTTTACTTACAAGGTATTTAGGTTTGCGTCGTCTGTTCTCTGTTGTGTTTTGAAAATGGAATTTTCCTGTTGAGAAACAAAGGGCGTATTCCCAATCGGTTTCTACATTAACTCCGGTTTGAAAAAGGTATTCTTTAGTCTCAAATTGCTTCTCGAGGATCAGAAACGTTGTCGCCTTTTTGAGTTTGACAGCTTGTCAAAACACGACTACATGGCATGGTCATTATAGTTTTTTTAAAACGTAAAGTAGTTCCATTTTACCAGCAAAGCGTAAGATAATTAAAACGCCTAAATACATAGAAAGTTTGAGTTGTAAATTTTTAAGTTTATTTAAATAGCCACTATTATTAAATTGAATTGAATTATTGACAATTAAATATAATTTTCTGATGAGAATTTCGACAGCACTCATGTAATTTGACGTTAGAATAGGTATAAGTAATTATAATTAATATATAAATATAGAGGTATAATGTCTGTCTAACACATAATGACGATTGATATGATAATAACTCAGGATAATAAAGATAAAATTATATGACAGAATGACTAGATAAGTAGATATACCTATAATTATGTACACAATTACACATTTACCTAAAACTAAGTACTTAGTCACGTTCGCATTAATCTAGGTAGGTAATAGGTTCCAGTGGTTCTATCGCTGATTAATCTATGCAGTATTAGTAGGTACGTGGTAGGTACTTACTTTAACCCTTTATACCGCTAAAGACGTCAACTGATGCGTGCGGGTACAACCCAATATCAATCTTCGTGCATTCCATGATTTCGACAAGATTCACGATGAAACGCCGCACACAATAGGTGTGGCGTTCAAGGGGTTAAGAATACGAGTAAGATAAACGAAAAATAGATGTTAATACAAAAATATATATAATTAAAAAAACACAAATCGTATAATATAATTTAGGAGCTAAGATCAGTATATAGTAATAAACGTTTGTAACATATCATTTAATAGGTAAGCTATAACAAACATGACTTTTACTAAAAACTATTTTAATTTATGTTTTAGGTAGGTATTGGTCAGGTAATTATGGTATATCTTTGACTTTGGGCACATGTATACATGACGGAGAGTGACATAACACTGATCGAGTGATCACCGTAGGCAACCAAATTGTTTAAAAAAATATTGTTTTCAATTTACCATTTGAGGTAGATTAAATTCTCCTATACGAGTATTCTTCATCGCGTCTTGTTGTTTCTGATGACGTTTCCTGAATCACCATTATTATAAAGACATTTTCCTGGTACTTAGTGAGGGTGAGGTCCTGGGTGGCCAGGAGGTCCATGATGACCAGGGGGTCCAAAGTGACCAGGAGGGCCATGGGGCCCTGGAGGCAGATGTACTCCCGGTGGGCCGTGGTGATGCGGACCAGGTGGACCGTATTGATGAGGGCCAGGTGGACCATGGTGAAGAGGGCCAGGTGGACCGTGTGGCCCTGGATGATAAGGGGGGCCTGGTGGACCGTGATGGATAGGGGGACCTGGCGGGCCTGGTGGGTGGTGGCCGGGGGGTCCTGGTGGACCGGGAGGCTGATGACCCGGGAACATTTCTGTAGATAATACCGATAGCTTAAGTTTTTGGAAACATACAATTCGTGGAAAAAAATTCGCTTGGTTGTCGGTAACTTTAAAATTGCATTATATTCTTACCTTCAATAATTAATCCTTGATTACAATAAAGCTGTGTGATATACACAGCGGTTGTCACAGAACTGATAACAGCCAGATATTCACAAAGCGGCACCCGACGCAATTTTTCACCGCCTTATCTGTTAAGCTGATATTGTTATTCCGGCAAACCTGTTCCGTGTTTAAACTATCGATACCTACGACTACGATATAATGAATCATGTTCAGTTTGTTTTTCACAGTTGGTCTTCAGATTCAGATTCAGATATTTATTAATAAAATTTAGTATTTTACAGGTCAATTTTACAATAGAATAAATAATTAAATTAAATTAAATTATTACAAATTAATTAATTTATATACATTTTACAAATGTAGGTACGTACCTATCTGCTTTTTTTATGTGGTTGGGTTGGCAGCCCCACTGACAAAGTTGTCGACGGCATAACACGCCAGTTCAGTTAAAAGTGCTCTGAGTTTTTTATCGAATGTTGTATCGCATGATTCAATTATTTCAGCAGGAAGCGAGTTGTACAATTTTGCCCCAACAACAGCGAGTGACTTTCTAGACTTTGCTAGTTTACATTGCGGGACAATTAAGAGGGGTCTCCGTCGAGTGCTCCTTTCCCTGGGAGTAGAGGAGACATAATTGTGTAGATTTGCCCTTATATACTTGCACGCGGTGAGGACATAGACACTTGGAAGCGTAAGTATTTTTAATTCTTTAAATAGTTCTTTCGCAGGATGGTCGTGACACTTTCCTGTTATGATCCTCACAGCGCGCTTTTGCATTTTAAAGGGTCTGTCACGATCAGCTGCCAGGCCCCACAGGTCTACACTTTGCGTTAGTATTGAATGGAAATATCCATAGTACGCCTTAAGTAGGTTTGTGCGCGACAGGCTAGGCGCGAGTCTAGATAAGGCATAGCACGCCGATGCTAGTCTGTCACACATAGACTCAATGTGAGGGGACCAGGTGAGGCCGGCGTCCATCGTGCAGCCCAAGTACTGAACTTTATCCACCTGTGGTACTTGTACGTTATCTAATACTATGTTAACCTTTTTATCATTTTTTCTAAGCTGAAAATGTATTATATTCGTTTTGTCAATATTCAGCATCATCCCGTTTGCCTCGAACCAACAATGTATTTGGTGCATTGCGTTTTTTACATTACTGTCTAATTGTTCAAAACTGTCTGCATCGGCCAACACACATGTATCGTCGGCAAAGGTAACAAGCTCAAGGCCGGGACACGCGGAGGAAATATCATTTACTAGAATTAAAAATAAATAAAATAAAATAAAAATAAATAAATAAAGTTTTATTTTCAGGCATCACGTACAGTAAATAGTACACCCATATCAAATTAAATATATAAACTTAAAACTAAAATAAACTAAAAGCAAAGTAAAACAAGTTAAATAGTTAATTGTTACTATTTTTTGTTTCCGTTTCGATGTACTGAAAGCCAATGCCTAAACATGTTACAAGTAATGTTGCGGCACACCGACATGATGATGGAGTTATGAGAGCGGCGCATCCCCTCCCAGAAGGAAGCAATGCGTGCGCGTACCACTGCAAAGAAGTCAGGGATTCTGGCTTCCGCGAACATGGTGGAGGCACTGCAGGAACGCGGCAGCCCCATCAGTGTCCGGAATATATTATTATACTGCACACGGATGGCGCTGTACGATTTCCTGCTGTACTTGACCCACAGTTGACAGGTGTAGAAAGAGAGACAATATGCATTAAATAATGTACGTTTGACTCCCCTGCTACACCTGGCAAACCTGCGGGCTATCATGTTGCCACGGACAGCCAAAGCTCTTCTTTCGCGTTCCATGTCACTGTCGTCCCTCATGTCTTCCGTCAGTATATGGCCAAGATATTTGAACCGCTGCACAATATGCAGCTTCTCTCCATTTAATTTGACTTCCGGTATGTTATCCGGACCCCTTCCAGCCTTGAAAACCATCAGTTCTGTCTTAGCCACGTTGTAAATCAGCCCATGAGAATTAACATAATTTTCACAGACTGAAACCAGCTTTCTCAGACCCTTGATGGAGGGGCTGAGCAGCACCATGTCATCAGCGTAGCTGAGACTGTTCATACAGACGTCACCCACGTGACACCCGACTCCAGTGCTCCTCAGCCTCCCCATCAAGTCATTGACGTAAAGGTTAAAGAGGTCCGGAGAAGTAAGTCCACCCTGGCGTACCCCGCATTCTAATCTATAACTATTAGATGTCTTGTCGCCCCATTTCACACAGTTGGATTGGTTTCCGTACCAGCACTTGAACACGCGTACCAAGTCCTCAGGTACTCCCGAGCCGCGCATTTTACCCCACAGAATTTCATAATTCACAAGGTCGAATGCACGGCTAAGGTCGAGAAAGCATGCGTAGACCGAAGTATTGTTACTCACGTAATGGTCCACCGCATGTTTCAGACTTAGGCCCTGGGTTTTCTGACCACCCGTCGCCGGCGGCCGGCGACCGACGCGTGTCCGCCGCCGACGACGTTCGGATGTTTTGTTCGGGAATGTTTGAGGGTGGTTTCTCTGAAACGCCGCCGGCGGCGGGTAGGTCGACGGGCGAAGGTCACACGCTGCACGCGTCGGTCGCTATCATTTTTGTAGAATAGCGACGGACGGCGGGTGGCGTCTTGATATTGAAAATGTCTCATTTCAATAAAGACAACGATGAATTATTAATAAATCTAATACGTTGTAATCCTATATTGTTCGACGCGTCTGACAAAGATTATAAAAATAACAATTTAAAGCACAGAAAATGGGAAAATATTAGTGAAACAATGAAAATTCCAGGTGAGTGTTTATTTACAATTTTACATTCTTAGTACCTATAATTACACCATATTTAATTGCCATGTCACTGACCCTTGAGGTGAACATATATAGTCTTTCAACTCATTTCTTAAATTTATTCCTGCGACTCCACCTACACCACCAGTCCGTCGAAGTGCCGTCAAATTGCTTTGATTCGTGTTATTGTTGCTGGTATTAGAGTTTTTGAGCTGGAGAAATAGGCACAGGATATTTATTACTTCGCTTCGTAGTAATATCACTTTCAATCAGATTCAATACTTTTGCAAACTGTTCTCGAGTTAGTCGAAAATAAGATGTAAATTTTTCTTCATTGCACATCAAGTGTTTGAGAACCAGGTTAAAAAATGCACCTTCATTTTCCCGATTTTTAAATATATCGGTTGGCTCTCTTTTATTTTTTGATAATATTAATATTTCATCGTCTTCTTCTTCTTCTAACAATAAAAATGTTAGTATTTTTCTATTCATTTCATTTAAAGCACAGCACACCAATTCTCAAAGCGGGCACAATGCGACTGAGCTCCTTCCCCGACGACGGGTGGCCGCGGGCCAGAAAACCCACGCACCCGCGACCGACGGCGTGTGGCACAGCGTGCGACGCACGTCCAGACGCCGCCGGTCGCGTGTGACGGGCCAGAAAAACCACGGCCTTACGATCGCGGAATCGGTCGAGAGACCGGGACGGAAACCAAATTGCGCGTCGTCTATTCTGAGAGCCTTGAGTAGTCTGGGCTGCAGCAACCGTTCAAATATCTTGCCCACCACCGTTCCAAGGGAGATTGGTCGGTAGTTAGCCGATGATGACAAATCTCCTGTTCGGTTCTTGACAATCGGGACGACAATGGTATGTATCATGTCTGCAGGAAGATGAGAGTACCGCAGACACAAATTAAATAAGGTGCAAAGTTTCCCATAGATGACGTCACCCTAATAAAGTATGTGCTCAAGGCTAAGGTCATCATGGCCTGGCGATTTGCCTCGCTTCATGTTTCTAACTACCTTCTCGACGTCTTCAGCAGAGAAACGAACAGGGTGTGACTGAGCATTGACGGTTCTATGACCCACATCCTTAAGCACACACTCGGGCACGGGTCTTGGTGAAACTTTGAACCTATGACTAAAAATATCGGCTATAAGCGCCGGTTGCTGGGCACCGTCCACGCTTACTGGTAACTGAGGTTTGAAACTGTGCTTTTTAATTTCATTCCAAAATTTAGTAAAGTTCTTGGTCTTCCTAGACGCGGCTAAAATATCCAATTTAACTTTTTCTTCATTTTTTTGACACCATCTTAGTTTATTTTTGAAGAGTCTACGACTAGCGCACATGTTTTCAAACAATTGACCTGTGGACGGCTTACAAGCGGCCAGCCAACAATTAAAATGTAGTCTATAAGCACTGTAACATTCCTTAACATGAAAATTCCAACCCGGTACAGTTTGTTTCAAATGCCTCTTATTAAGAATAAGTTATTTCCTGTTACGGAACCTTGAGGAACGGCACAGTTTCCGATGGGCTCTAAGTCCGATTTAGAATCAAGAACGAATGTACGTTGTTTTCTGTTGGTAAGAAATGATCTAATCGTGTTGAGGAACTGTCCTTCAATTCCGTAACGCGACAACTTTTCTAGTAGTAGGGCATGGTCGACTATTTCGAAGGCGCGCGACAGATCGCAGAATATTGCGGCGCCCGCCCTCGATGTGCGTCAACACACGCGCGACGACGTCCCGCGTCGCGTCAGTCGTCGAGAGGCGCGGCTGGTATGCATACTGTTGCTTACTCAGTAGGTTATTAGTAGAAAAATACTCCATTACTTTTGTGCTAATGAGGGACTCGAATACTTTAGAGACAATTGGTATCAGCGATATTGGACGATAGCATTTTTCCAAATCTGTATCGCCTTTACCCTTATAGACGGGCTGTACTTTTATTTGCTTCAACGAATCGGGGTATACTCCGTTCGCGACACATTCGTTAAATAGGAGAAGAAGCAGCGATATTACAATAGATGGTAAGAGGTCAAGCATACGCGTCGACATATCGTTAATATCTTTAGAGTCCTTCCGTTTTATCTTTTTTAAGGCCTTTATAATATCCGCAAGGGTGAAAGGTTCGAACTGGAATTTAGGCATTGATAAGGGTAGGTACTTCGATAGGTAGTTAAGCGCAGATTGAACGCACGGTTGTTTATTATTAGTATTAGCATTAATGTAATACCGGTTTAGTCGGGATGCAGCGGACGCAGCGCACCGATCAGCTGATTTCAAGACAAACAAGTTGATAGCACTATTTTTCTTATTGTGGTTTTTACATGTTTCTGAAGCTATTACACGCCAAATGTTACGGCACATGTTTTCGTTGTTTTTTGATATTTGACTGTTTATATAATCACTTCTTACACTCTTTAAGGTGGTCCAATACAATGTTTCAGTGTTTTGTAAATGGGAGTATAACTCGGTGTCGTTAGGGCTTAGTTTTATTTTGAACTTAAGTCTACGTATTAGGTAGCGTAATTGTCTAATAGTGTCGTCAACCCAACCACTTACATGTGATCTTACTAATTGTTTTTTGAGCGGAAAACAAATGTTAAAATAGTGTTTAATTACATTTAGTACTAGGTCAATTTTTTCGCCTGGGCAAATACATTTTTGTTGAATACTATTCCAATCGTAAAGGTTAAGGTTAACAATAAAATTATCCATATTTCTTTTAGAAAAAGTTCGTTTTAGTGTGTGATCACTGCATGAGTTGTAAGATTGAGTTTTAATGTTGACATTTGTACATAAGTGGTCAGATAGGTTTAGTTCAATGCACATTACATTTTTTATATTCGTTTTAGGCATATTAGTGAACACATGATCTATACAGGTGCTTGAGGACTGAGTAATCCTCGTAGGCACGTTAATTAATTGGCGAAAACCGAATAACTTGACGGTGTCACACAAGGTTTTAGAAATTGTACAATTATTAAATAAGTTTATATTAATGTCACCCATGATTATAATATTATAGTTTTTCATTATGTCTAAATTAAGTAGTTCAGTCAATTTAGAAAAATATAACTGTACATCACCGCTCGGGGGTCTATATATGCACACGACGATGACATCAGCACCGACGATCTCGATCCCGCAGGCCTCAAAGTGCATTTCCACCGCCAGTTCAGCAATTTCCCTACGTTCTATTGTAGTTATGTCTGGTCTGACGTAGATACAGGCTCCTCCGCCGCGACGCGAACACCTGGAGAACTGAGCACGAAGAGTGAAGTTGAGGATATTGACCGAGCGAAGCTGGTAGGTCTGGAGCCAGTGTTCCGTCAGGCACAGGATGTCCACGCAGGGATTGAATAGCTGGAGTTCACATTCGAGTTTCAGCGTTTTGTGTTCGAGACGGTTTATATTCTGATGTACAATATTTGTCAGTGGTTTTGTTTTTATTCTTGAGAGGTGTTTTTTTCTGAGGGCACCTTGTTATCCCTGGGTCGGAGAAAGGGCTGCCATTTTGAGATGCTTGTGTTCACTGGCCAAACTGCAGCATCCATGAATTTATCGAATACTGCTGCAGGAATACCTATTTTGAATGAGGTATAGGTGTCTCGTTTTGACGGAATGGAATCCACGGTGTATTGATGTCCCTGGCAGCTATTTTCTAGGTGAGTTACTAGGTCTTGAGGAGTCGTGCCTTTTTTGAAAAAGCAGCCGTGCAGATATTTTATTGTTTCCACTCCGCCTATGGACGTGTTGTTCGCAGATCCTTTAATAACATCAGCCGATTTCGGATTCCGACGCTGACGCTGACGTTGATTGTTATTATTTGTCATTTTCGAAATATCGTGACCCGACGGTATGCCAGTGGCCGTATTTTGCATGGTTACAGATTCAGTACTAGTTTGGTTTTTGTCAATGTTGTGTGTTGTTTGCGGTGTTAGACATGCATTATTGTCAATTTGTATATTTGTGCAGTCATTCGTAGATTCTTTTGTTCGTGTAGTTGTGGCGGTGGCGACGGTTTTTTTTGAAGAGGGTTGTTTTATTGCTGGTTGGTCTGGTCGTTTCGCATTCGTTCTCCACGTTGTCTTCTCCCTCGCACGCACGGCAGTGGCGCGCGGAACGCGCACCGGCGCATCTGCAGGAGCGAGATGACTAGTCGGTGTTGATACAGCGCTCGATGCGCCGCGGATTGGTGTTGAGTAGGCGCTTTTGTTTGTACAGTTATCGACCGTCTTTATTTGACACTCCGATTTTTGTATAGAAATAACTGTTTTTATTTGGTTTAATTCAACGATTATCTGGTCTAATTTCACAAATATGTCACTAACTTTGTTTTCAATAGGATTTAGTAGTTTGTTTAGCAGCACTTGTACACTTTCACTGTCTTTTTTTGCCATTTTACACACAGATTTGAGATTAATGAACTAAGTGACCGTCAGTGATCTTTGGCCGACCGCGCGCAACTGATCTTATTTTTGTAAAATTCGTTTTCGACTGGCAAATCATATTACTTTTTGGCAACCGGGTTTTTTAACCTAATTAGACCCCGCTGAATCCGATTTCCCCATAATCCAGGAGCTCGGCATCACACAGCGTCTATCGACTGTAGTACAGACGCGCATACTGCAGTACTTTGGCCATATCTCTAGGCGAGATAACGACTCTATAGAGCGACTGGTCGTACAAGGAAGAGTGGAGGGAACCATATCGCGCGGCAGATCACCTATGCGCTGGACTGACCAAATAAAATCCGCAGTGGGAAACCGCGTATCTGACTGTGCTAGACAGTCTGCCAACAGAGATCGTGCGAAGAGCTGTGTCCGCCTCTACTACCGAAGCGGACGCCTCAACGCGACCACGACCGCTCTGTCAAGAGCGATACGACAGAAAAGGAGAATCCGATTTTGTCAGGTTGCTTGATCAAATTCTTAACGGGAAGTGAGATATTTGATATTAAAGGTCCCTTTTTTTTAGTTTTTCGTAAATAACTCTTAAACGGTGGCTCATAGCCAAAAAATGTGCTACTAGATAAGTAATCTGCATAAAATTGCCTACAAGAAAGATTCCGTACAATTTTCGAAAAACTAAAAAAAAGTGACCTGTGAACTGATTGTAATTAACTTTCTTCCTTTAATATCGTTTCAAATATTGATCCTAGAGAAAAGGGTTCAGAATGCTTTTTAGAGAAAATTTTATGTAGATAATTTATTCTTAAAAACCTATTTTGCTATAGGTCCGATGACCCATGACGAGTTATTTACAAAAAACTAAAAAGGGACTTTAAAATTGATTATAATGAACTTACCCGCTGCTTTGTCTTTTTAAATATTGATCCTAGCGAAAAGTGTTCTACATATTTCTTGTAGGAATTTTTTTTTTATTATTTATGTGCAAGATTTATTTTTGCTTTGAGTCACACTTTTCAAATTATTAACGAAAAAGTAAAAACAAAGAATCTTAGAATTTATTATAATAACTTTCCCTCTTTATTATCTTTTTTAATATTGATCCCTGCGAAAAGTGTACATAATCTTTTTTTTAGAAAATTTTGTGTAGATTATTAACGTTTAACAAGATTTTTTGATATTAGCCACCGTTTACGAGTTATTTACGAAAAACTAAAAAAGGGGCCTTAGAAGTGATTATAATTAAATTTCTCGCGTTAAGATCTCTTTGAATATTGATCCTAGCGAAAAATTGTACGGAATCTTTTTATGCAGATTACTTATGTGTCAGAACATTTTTTGCTATGCGCCACCGTTTAGGAGTTATTTACGAAAAACTAAAAAAGGGACCTTTAATATCAAATATCTCACTTCCGGTCAAGAATTTGATCAAGCAACCTGACAAAATCGGATTCTTCTTCTCTGTCGTATCGCTCTTGACAGAGCGGTCGTGGTCACGTTGAGGCGTCCGCTTCGGTAGTAGAGGCGGACACAGCTCTTCGCACGATCTCCCGCCATCTCTCCCTGTTGGCAGACTGTCTGGTACAGTCAGATACGCGGTTTCCCACTGCGGATTTTATTTGGTCAGTCCAGCGCATAGGTGATCTGACGCGCGATCTGGTTCCCTCCACTCTTCCTTGTACAGCCAGTCGCTCTATAGAGTCGTTATCTCGCCTAGAGATATGGCCAAAGTACTGCAGTATGCGCGTCTGTACTACAGTCGATAGACGCTGTGTGATGCCGAGCTCCTGGATTATGGGGAAATCGGATTCAGCGGGGTCTAATTAGGTTAAAAAACCCGGTTGCCAAAAAGTAATATGATTTGCCAGTCGAATCAAGAAGGAGAGCGATTTTGAATTTTTATGTCTAGTACGAAATTGACATAAACACCGTGGGCAATAACTTTACCAGCCATCAAAATTGCCAAAAAAGTGGGTTAAATGATGAAATATTTCTCGTAATAAATTTCACCATGGATTGCAGTAGACAAGAAAAAGTTATTCCTAACCTTTTGCTTGTGCCACCAGCCTTCTAGGCACCCTACCATCCGCCGCCGAGCTAGCTCCCATTTTTTATTTGTTAATATGTGTATATAGTTGTTAGAGTTTAGTTTTAGTTTTAATTTAATTTTAATGTTTAGTTTAATTATTTTGTTAATACTTTTTTTTTACTTGTTTAAACTATGTTGTTTAAGTTAGACATGTTGCTGTTTTAAAAATTATTCTGTTACTATTTTTGACCCTCGAATTCGAAAAAAATTACCTATTGCATAAAATATTAAAGGTACTTTAGTAAGGCTACAAATATAATGACCACCAAAAAATACTTTGGTACCCTAAATAAAAAAATCATGCTTACCAAAAAAAAATACTGAACACCAAAATAATAAGGCCTAAAATTACAAAAGTACCACCGTTTTAATTACGACTGCACTTCAAATTGTATTCGAATACCAAATATATTGAATGATCACCAAAAATCATTAATTATCACCAAATCTTGAAGACCAAATTAATGCGATATTTTCACCTAAATAAACCACTATGATTACCAAAAAATGTATACATATTACCAAATAAAGTAAAATGATGCCAAAATTACTAGCCCCTCCCGCTCAACCCCCCGTACCCCGCACCGCATACCTACCTAACCTAACCTACTCTTCTAGTAGCATACTGAAATGCTACTAGAATAGTAGGTTAGGTTAGGTTTAAACTGCGACCCTTACAGAAACGAAATGCTACTAGAAAAGTGGGTTAGGTTAGGTTTGAACTACGACCCATACAGAAACGAAATTCTACTAGAAAAGTGGGTTAGGTTAGGTTTGAACTGCGACCCATACAGAAACGAAATGCTACTAGAAAAGTGGGTTAGGTTAGGTTTGAACTGCAACCCATACAGAAACGAAATGCTACTAGAAAAGTGAGTTAGGTTAGGTTTGAACTGCGACCCTTACAGAAACGAAATGCTACTAGAAAAGTGGGTTAGGTTAGGTTTGAACTGCGACCCATACAGAAAAGAAATGCTACTAGAAAAGTGGGTTAGGTTAGGTTTGAACTGCGACCCTTACAGAAACGAAATGCTCTAGAAAAGTGGGTTAGGTTAGGTTTGAACTGCAACCCATACAGAAACGAAATGCTACTAGAAAAGTGGGTTAGGTTAGGTTAGAAAAAGATGACGAAGTGGATTAATTAATTTAATAGGATAACGATATATTAAATATTTGCACATTTTTAATTAAAATGTGGTTACAATTTTGGTGGTCATTTACTATTTTTGGGTTTACAATGATTATTTTGGAGTCATTTGCTTTAATACGATAGCAAGATTTAAAAATTTGGTTAGAATTTTACATTAAAATGGAGTTCTAATTTTGGTGGTCATTTACTATTTTTGGGTTTACAATGATTATTTTGGTGTCATTTTATTTAATAGGATAGCAAGATGTAAAAATTTGGTTATCATTTCACATTAAAATGGGGTTTGAAATTTGGTAATCATTTACAATTTTTGGGTTAATAATGATTAATTTGGTGTCATTTCCTTTAATAGGATAGTAAAATGTGATAAAATTGGTAATCATTTCACATTAAAATGGTGTTATAATTTTGGTGATCGTTTATAATTTTAGGGTGGTAAAGTAGATTTTTTTGGTATTAAATTTTATTAAATCTGGTGATCAGTTAAATAGCAGCCCTTTAGTAATCCAGTAAAATCGAACAACACAGTTTTATTCATTTATTTTATTCTTGCAACGTACAGTTTGTCCCGTTGCGTATAAAAAGCCATGAAAATTGATAAAATTATTTACTGATGAGTCATTATAAGTGAGGGTGGTGCGGCGGTCCATGGGGCCCTGGCCTATGAGACTCAGGTCCTTGAGGCCCCGGGCCATGGGGGCCTGGAGGGGGCTGATGAGGCCCTGGTGATCCATGAGGGTCTGGACCCCCTGGGGGTCCATGAGGCCTGGGTGGACCATGGGGCTGACTGTTGCCCATATCTGCGAAAACTAAAAGACACATGGTAACTGGGACTATGGTCACTAACGTGGCAAAAACGTGACGACGTATTTTCTATGGGACAGCGTCTAAGCCATCGCTGATACATAAATGGTAAGATGTGAAAATTGTATGGATGGCAATTCTGCAGTTTCATTGCGGCTCCGACAGTAAGTCCTGCTGCGGTCTTGAAGCGGGCGCTGTATCCTTAAATTTTTTTCTCGATAAAATCAGTAAAGTTCCCTGCCACATTACTGCCGCGATTTAATAAATCCATCGCTCATTCTCCCAAGAAAATTTACAGATACAGACGCAGCAGTAATGTTGCAACAGTAATGAAAATGTCGATAAGTTAGTATACCTAATTGTATTAGTAAATTCATATTAACATAATTTAAACTAAGGTTCTTAAGTTTTAGGATTACTTACAACAATACTTAATACACATGCGAATAACTCGGCTAATGCAAGTACCTAGTGTAGTAAATGAAGCAAGTTGTTGTATTGCATGGAGACCCAGGCATTAATTTCTCAGTCGACGAAATTTTGCTTGGTTATTGTATAGTATGAGTGAAACTAACATAAATATCCAAAAAAAAAAACACTCCTTAGTTAATTTTAATTTTTAACAAGCAGAAACGTCTGCGAACGATGCTATTAAGCTTAGAATAAAATTTAAAAGTGGAAAAATTACTGTCTTGGGTGGGACTTGAACTCACGGCCTCTGGATTGATTGGAGTATCAATCCAGAGGCCGTGAGTTCAAGTCTCACCCAAGACAGTAATTTTTCCACTTTTAAATTTTACTCCTAAGTTAGGTATTTATACGTAAAAATAGAAATCTGTTTATATATTGAACTGAGTAATTCCTCCGTCCAAAATTATTTTACCAAATAAGTTATTTGTATCAGTATGTAATACTAGAAAAAAATCTAAAACTTTTGTCAAACATGAGAATTTTTTTTTATGATAATTCCTTTTTTTGTCGCTCATTTTCATCGGAAAATTGCTCTGTCATTTTTTTCTTCTTATATGATCTTAGAATATAATTTGGCGTAGTGGGTAAGAAAAAAAAATGCATACATAAATTTATGTATTTTAGAACTATTAAAAACTGAGAGTGGAAAATTTCTCAGCCTGATTATTTTTTAAATATGTACTAAGTAGTCACGCATACACATAAATCCAAAATATCCAAAAGAAATATCATTCCTTGTACACCCCGCTCCCTACACACTGCTCCCGATATGTTTAGTTTTTAATACGCTCGTTATTTTTTGGATGTTTTTATAGTTGAATAGAAAGACAACTGTGAACTTAATTCAGTAAATTAAAAAATCCATACAATATTGTTAGTATCATATCATTACAGCTACATGTTAGTAAGTACATTAAAATTAATCATTAACATTATACATATAGGTAAATAATTGACACAATGTTTTGACAATTTGACAATGAGATCAAGATTTATAAATAAATTAAAATTAATTGAAATCATGAATATATAATAAAATTAATAAATAAGTAAAATAAAATTGACTAGAATTGAAAGGATGTCACAATATTGTTATTCAAATAAATAATGATTTCATGTCAAAAGTACAAATAAAAATAAACAAATGTCCTAAAAATATTAAAATATGGCGATATCTTATCAATTAATAATGTTGACCCAAGTGCACAGGATGGAACTATCTGGTCTGTCAGCGATTACCTTCAGTATCATGTTGTCGCTGCGTCGGGTGTGCTTTGGAAGAGATTCTGATTATATAATCCTGAAGTTCTTTAAAAATAGCTACCTATCAAAAAGATTAACCGACTTCATTGGTGACCGAAGAGCTGGCAGCTTTATCGCACAACGTATTAGCATCCCAATACAGCGGGAAAATGCAGCCAGCGTCCTCGGCACAATGCCAAAGGGGCCCAATTTCTTAGACGTATTTTAATTTTATTTAGTATTAGTTTTTGAACATTATATTTACATTGTCATCTAACTCGTCGTCGTCAAATTTGGAAAAGGTCTAACGAATGCTGAAATAACAATTCAGCCTATATAGGTACGTCCCACTAGTCTCTCATATGCAAAATTGCTTGGGCTATAGTCCCCACGCTGGCCCATTGCGGGTTGGTCTTCCCACACAGTTTTGAATTTCTTCGCGGATATGTGCATGTTTCATCCCAATGTTTTACTTCACGGAAAGGTAATGATAAATTTCAAATTATATTGCGTAGTAAAATTGGAACTCTTTATAATAAAATGTCCACTTGTTTTTAATTTTTTATACGACAAAGTTTGTAGAAAATACTCTCTTTCAATTAAAATCACTGAAAGCGATTTCACGGAATTTACTTTAAATAATGGGCATGCGCTCCGGATTTTTTATTTTATTCTGGGGAGTTAGGTGTTTCTGAAATTGTTCAGCCTATGTAGGTTCGAAGAATGCATCGTTTCACTCATGAATCGCCGCTTGCTTCGCTATAACAGGAATTCTCTGAAAGGTGACAAAGGCTATGCCAAAGTTCGTGTCGGACATTCACAGCCCGTTATTTTTAAATTCCGGTAATACATAACGAAAAATACATGCAAAGGAAATAACTGACTAAACAAACCGTGTCCTAATCCTCATTTTCTCGTTATTGTAGACATATTAAAACATTGTAAATAACAATTTTAATCCAAGGGCATACCAACACGCAATGGGCCACCTCACCTATTAAAGTAATTTCACTTCATCGCAAACAACAGCAATCCATTAAAATTGTTTGCGGCACCGCTCGTTTGAGACGGGCTCCTGAAAATGCTATTTACTTATTGTGCTGTTTACTTACAAGGTATTTAGGTTTGCGTCGTGTGTTCTCTGTTCTGTGTTTAGAAAATTGAATTTTCCTGTTGAGAAACAAAGGGCGTATTCCCAATCGGTTTCTACATTAACTCCGGTTTGAAAAAGGTATTATCATGGTATAATAATATACTCCGCCTGGTACTCTATTCCGAGATTCGCGTATGACCTAACTGACACGGGCCTAATTCATCATGCTGTTTACAGGGTCTCAAACTTTAAAATGTGGGAGAATTTTAACCAACGGTGAAAATTATTTTAACGGCATTAATTTTAAGTTATTCATGTAGAAACATAGTAAAATAAAACAAATCTAATGTATTAAATTAAACTTTATTTATCTATACAAGACAAACGTTTGAAAAACTAATTCACAGTTACACATTAATTACCAAGCTTACGACGTGAAAAGTTTGGAAAACACTGCGACTGCTGACACTGAGCGAGAAGGAAATAACAATTAACACGCGTTCGACAAGGATGACGGTCAGGGCATGAAGTTATCTAGATCCGAATTGTCAAATGTGACAGCGCTATCCTGTGTTGCCAGTAATGTAAACAGAATTACCCGAACGTCTGAAATTTCTTTCGTGAATCGGAAGATATTGCTAACGAATAATTAAAAATGACCTGTTATTGTAAAATTTAAGATAAAATACATATAAATGAAAATTATAAAATTATAAAGAAATATTTTAACTTATTAACCATAGGTATAATGTACCCATGTAACATGTTATGTTGAAATAAAGTGGCAATGTTATTGTGACGTAGGCCCGTGTCACTCTGGGAAGAGAAGACCATGTTTTATTAGACCATGGGTATTATTTAGTCTCAAATTGCTTCTCGAGAATCAGAGGGGCTACCGCGAAAACCGAAATTCGCAAATTGCGGGGATCTTTCTCTTTTACTCCAATGAAGGCGTAATTATAGTGACAGAGAAAGATCCCCGCAATTTGCGAATTTCGGTTTTCGCGGTAGCCCCTCTGAAACGATGTCACCTTTTTGAGTTTGACAGCTTGTCAAAACGCGTCTGCATGGCATTGCCATTTTATAGTTTTTTTAAAACGTAAAGTAGTTCAATGTTACCAGCATAGCATAAGATTATGAAAATGCCTTAGTGCATAAAGTTTGAATTGTAAATTGTTAAGCCATATACCACACACAGTTCTGTTGTTATACATAGCCACTATTATTAAATTGAATTGAATTATTGACAATTAAATTCAAAATATTTTCTGATGAGAATTTCGACAGCACTCGTGTAATTTGACGTTTGAATAGGTATATACCTACGCACTGGCAATTGCTAATTATAATTCAAAATATATAGAGGTATAATGTCTGACTAATATATAATAACGATTGATATGATAAAAAAGATAAAATTATATGACAGAATGACTAGATATACCTATAATTATGTACACAATTACACATTTAAAACTTAGTAGTCACGTCCGCATTAATCTAGGTAGGTAATAGGTTCCAATGGTTCTATCGCTGATTAATCTAGGCAGTATTAGTACTAGTAGGTACTTACTTAACCCTTTTAGCGGCAAAGACGTCAACTGACGCGTGCGGGTATAACCCAATATCAACCTTCGTCAGTCAAGTGGGGAGACACTCCTGACTTCGGTCGAACTCGGCTCCGTTCGGCTCAGCATTGCTCCGAGCAATTATTAGGGTTGGCACCACTTGACTTCCTTTTGCGTGCACGACCATAGATAAGATAGGTAATCACTTGAATTTTGACAACCCTAAATTGCCGAAAGGGATAGTGCCATATATTAGAAAGGGATAGCATGATTCGACCCTGAACCGCTGTCAAACTTCGGGTTTGTAGGAAGTGCCCTTTCTGTACGGTAGTACTATTATTTCTTCTGTGCCTTCGTGCATTCCATGATTTCGACAAGGTTCACGATGAAACGCCGCACACAATATGTGTGGCGTTCAAGGGGTTAAGAATACGAGTAAGATAAACTAAAACTAGATGTTAATACAAAAAAATATATAATTAAAAAAACACAAATCGTATAATATGATTTAGGAGATAAGATCAGTAATAAACTAATAAACGTTTTTAACATATTATTATGTTATCAATAGTACCATGTACCTACCTACGTACATAAGTATAACAAACATGACTTTTACTAAAAACTAGTTTAATTTTTGTTTTAGGTAGGTATTGGTGAGGTAATTTCTATTTTTGACTTTGGGCACATACATGACGGAGAGTGACATACCTGATCGAGTGATCGCTGTAGAGAGTGTAGAGTAACCAAATTGTTTAAAAAATATATTTTTTAATTTACAATTTGAAGTAGATGCCAACTTGATTAAATTCTCCTATATGCTTCATCGCGTCTTGTTATTTCTGATCACGTTTCCTGAATCACCATATTATAAAGACATTTTCATGGTACTTAGTGAGGGTGAGGTCCTGGGTGGCCAGGAGGTCCATGATGACCAGGGGGTCCAAAGTGACCAGGTGGGCCATGGGGCCCTTGCGGCTGATGTACTCCAGGTGGACCGTGTGGCCCTGGATGATGAGGGGGGCCTGGTGGACCGTGATGGATAGGGGGACCTGGCGGGCCTGGTGGGTGATGGCCTGGGGGTCCTGGTGGACCGGGAGGCTGATGACCCGGGAACATTTCTGTAGGTGTAGATAATACCGATAGCTTAAGTTTTTGGAAACATACAAATCGTGGAAATAAATTCACTTGGTGGTCAGTAACTTTAAAATTACATTATATTCTTACCTTCAATAATTAATCCTTGATTACAATAAAGCTGTGTGATACACACAGCGGCTGTCACAGAACTGATAACAGCCAGATATTCACAAAGCGGTACCTAACGCAATTTTTCATCGCCTTATCTGTTAAGCTGATATTGTTATTCCGGCAAACCTGCTCCGTGTTTAAACTATCGATACCTACGACTACGATATAATGAATCATACTGATATGTTCAGTTTATTTTTCACAGTTTAGTGAGTTGTTAGAAGGAAAGGCTAGGATTACCTTGAGGTAAAGTGATCCTTATTTTAACAACTTACGAGCTATTTCTACATGAAACTGACATAAGCACCGTTGGCAATAACTTTACGCGCCATCAAAATTACCAAAAAAGTGGGTTAAATGATGAAATCTTTGTCTTAATTTTCACCTTGGATGCAGTAGACATGAAAAAGTTATTCCTAACCTTTTATAGAATTTTTTACATACCTAATTTTTTTTAAGCGGGTAAGTTGGCTAGTTTGACGGTTCTCTTAGATTTTTTGAGGAAAACTATAAAATTTATAATGAAGCCTTATTAGCATTGGCACTGGCGCTCCGTTTGTAAATTGACAATAATACGTTGATAATAAAAACTATGTTGCTTAAGTTAGTCGAGTTCCTGTTTTAAAAAGTATTCTGTTACCATTTTCGACCCTCGAATTGTAAGATCCTACCTTTACCTGTAGCAAAAAAATACTAAAGGTATCTACTTTAGTTATCTAGTAAAATCGAACAACATAGTTTTATTCACATTTATTTTATTCTAGCAACGTACAGAAATTTGTGAAAATTGGTAACATATTAACTGCTGAGTCATTATTAGTGAGGGTGGTGCGGCGGTCCATGGGGCCCTGGCCTATGAGGCCCAGGTCCTTGAGGCCCCGGGCCGTGCGGGCCTGGCGGGGGCTGATGAGGCCCTGGAGGGCCATGCGGGCCTGGACCTCCTGGGGGTCCATGAGGCCTGGGTGGACCATGGTGATGACTGTTGCCCATATCTGCGAAAACTAAAAGAAACATTGCAACTGGGACTATGGTCACTAACGCGACAAAAATGTGACGACGTATTTTGTATGGGACAGCGTCTTAAGCCATCGCTGATACATAATTGGTAAGATGTGAAAGATGTAATGTTGGCCTACCTTAAAGTGAGGTTTGGATGGCAATTCTGCAGTTTCATTACTGTTGCGACAGTACCGCTGCGGCCTTGAAGCGGGTGCTGTATCCCTCAATTTTCTATATAAAATTATTAGTAAACTTCTCCGCCACATTACTGCCACGATTTAATATTTCCATCACTCAATCTCCGAAGAACATTGACAGGTACAGACGCAGCAGTAATGTTGCAACAGTAATGAAAATGTCGATAAGTTAGTATAATTGTATTGTAGTAGTGATCTCATATGAACTATGGTTTAAACTATGGTCTTTAAGTTTTAGGATTACTTACAACAATACTTAATACACATGCAAATAGCTCGGCTAATGTGTTTAAGTAGTTTATACAGTTACATTTCGTCATTTGTATGTACCAATATACTTGGCCGGTTTATATAGTGTGTATATAGCTATCCATATCTATCTATCTATCTATCTATCTATCTATCTATCTATACATAGGTATCTATGTATGGTGTGTAGATAGCTATAATATCTATCGTAATCGGCAACTTACGAGCGTGAGCTCTGATATGGCTGGCGAAGCCGAATTTAACAATATAAATTGTATCATCTACCACGTGTCCCAAAATTCAACGATAAGCTGGCACCAGAAGATGGACCTGCTCATGACTACTCGAGGAAAAATAATAAAAAAAATATCTCAATTTATTATAGAATTACAAGAAAAAATTAAAATCGACACCCCTACAATTCCTTCCAATTCCCTATGTCTACAATTTTTTTTATTTTTTTTTATTATGTTTCCTCGAGTACCTAGTCATGAGCAGGTCCATCTTCTGGCTCCAATTTCACCACGGTGACAGGTGCGACAATTGTAAAACATCACTGTTGCTGACGTCACAGGCATCCATGGGCTACGGTTACCGCTTACCATCGGGCGGACCGTATTCCTGTTTGCCACCATCATTGTTTTATTAAAAAAAACTTTATTATATCGGAAAAAAACAGATATTTCTCTTGCTAAGTTTATGACAATTGTCACAAGAAACACTACAATTGTCACGAAATTCCGACATATCACTCATTACCTGTCAAGAATTACCTACAATTCTTCTAAATCTTGACAATTGTCAGAAACTTCGCAAAAGAAATATCTGTTTTTTTCCGATATAATAAAGTTTTTTTAAATAATACAATGATGGTGGCAAACAGGAATACGGCCCGCCCGATGGTAAGTGGTAACCGTAGCCCATGGATGCCTGTGACGTCAGCAACAGTGATTTTACAATTGTCGCACCTGTCACCGTGGTGAAATTGGGGCCAGGGTGCCAGCTTATCGTTGAATTTTGGGACACCAGGTATATAAGTTGAATGTGGTATTTTTTACTTTAAATTAACACTTAATAAGAAAAGTATTATAAATTATAATGCAGTCTTACCTTGTTAACAAGCCTTCTGTAACAAAAGCGTACCACAATCGTAGCTCGGTAAGTACTGATACAACCTACCCAATACAATATTTTACAGCGTTATCAAACCTGGGATAAGCTTGAGCTATCAAAATAACTTTTATGTTTTCAAGTAAGGTTTAAATTCGCTTACCTAGTAATAAATATTACTATTACAGCTTTAGTAATAAATATTACTTGTAGCAATGATATTGAATTATTGACATACCTATGCGTAAGTTTTTTAAGATAAGTATTGGACACTCATCAGATCTTATTATTTTAACATATATCCAACAATTGACACCTCGACATACTGTCGCACGTGACAAAACTATAGGTACCATTTCTTATTGCACATATTTAAAGCTCCGAATAATATTTAAAATATTATTCATTTGACTACCTATTTGACTACTTTCGCTCATTGAAAACTTTATTTGTCTCTCATGTAGGACGTAAGAGTAGGTATTTGTAGGGTAGACCGAGGCGAATCAGATCAATATGCAAACTCCGTTGAATGCCGTTGATAATTGAATTATTGCAATGATATGAGCAAACAACACTTGCACTATTATACGTCTCTCCTCCTAGCCTGCGACGCCAGTGGTAAGAAATATTTTAAATAATATATAAACAGATTTTTTAGTCTAAGCCGATTCACCTCGGTCTACCCTATGTATGTAAGTATGTATGTAGACTTAAGCTCTATTTATAAGGTATTGGGTAGGTTGCGAGTCAAAAAAAATGTATGAAATGACACCAACTATTTTGTATAGATTAATTATTTATTCTGGCTTAAAATATATTTAATTAAATTACACATTCTTAAAGCATTTAGTTTGCATAATCATGCACAAGGAAAGATGGGTTGATGATTTTAATGAGGATGCGGTGGTGGGTGGTGAGGTTCCGGGGGTCCGTGGGGACCAGGACCTCCTGGACCTCCCGGTCCTCCTGGCCCTCCTGGGCCTTCTGGGCCTCCTGGGCCTCCTGGGCCTCCTGGGCCATGCGGCGGGTGGTCAGGTCCGGGTGGAGGCGGCATTACTGAAAAATAAATACAATAAGGACATTGTGACATGGCGAAGTGCAATATGAGAAATCAAATCTACTTAAATATAAAATGTATCTTTATTTGAAGAACATAATTTATCTAAAGCATCCATTTTAACAATTTTAAACTAAACAGTAATATTCTTACATAATATGTATATTGTATAAAAGCTACCTATCTCAATTTTTTTATAAAACTCATATAATTGTTTAGTCGAACACCAATTGGGTGACAACATTACCATTTCCGTTTAATGGGTCATCACGTATGTATGATTCTATGATATGATACGTACCACGTATGATATCATACGTATATGATTCTGACATCTAAAGACAAAAATTAAACCGACCTATAGGTACCTATTGCTATTACTTCCGCAGTTACTATTACCTACTTATTTATGGGCGTAGGCTGTATTAGATTTCTCTTTCATGTATGTACATAAAAACGGAAATATGTCACTTACCGAATAAAAAAATGAAAAGTACACAAGCAGGTAAATCGAAATTTCCGTTCTGAATAAAGTTTTGTATTTCAGCGCCTCTTTATACCATTGGCTTATCATTTGTTTTATATGTTGATAACAACGTTAGTGCGCGATAAAGGAAAATTTACCAACTTTATGATTTATCAATTTTATAATATCGATAAACAACGCATACAAAATATCGTCAAGTTTTTTTTATAATTAATAGGACCGGTTTTAGGATAATGTTAACCCTAAATTTTACGTATTTTTACAAAATTAAACTCTACAAGACTTTATCCACTTATTTAGATACTTATCAGGTAAAATCTTATCTTTGATATTAAATTTGTGTTGACAATTTTTTTATTGTCCCTTACAGCTCAAATGTGCTAGCGTTAATATTGTATAGGTATTTAGTTTTAGAATACCCAGTAAAAGAATTTGTCAAAAAAGCAGGACTTCGTTTTTGGGTTGTAGTTAAGTAATGAATCACCACATCTGACTAACGTAACGTGATGTAGTTGGCTAAATCTATCTGTATATTTATTTGCAAACACGATAACATGTCCACTCCCTCTGTCTTAGTCACTTCACACCTACTTCTAGCCTTTATCAGTGGTTTCACACATGTATCATAAACTCGATGATTCATGCGAAGAACGAAATAACATGTACAAATCGATTAATACCAACTTTGATATCCGCGGCCTATAACTAGTGCTACCTAACAGGATTACGTACATTCTTTTTTTAAATGGGCATTTTGTCAGGAATGTAACGGTTAGACGTTACTGAATCATGACTTAAGTCGCGCTTTAAAGTACAAGTTTAAATGAAAATGCTCAAATGTAAAGCTAATAGTGATACGCATAATAAATTGTTTTCAGTTTGCCAGAATAAAAGCTATGCATCAGCTTACAAAAGTTTGGTTTTAGGTGTAAACTTTGATACTCAATACCTAGTTATCTTCCCAATAAACGTGTCATAGATAGGTACATCAATTTCTAGTCAACTGCTACACCTAAATCTAATACCTAATAATGAATTTTCGTTTTCGCTAGAATGAAATACAGTAATATGTGGAGATAGGTGTTATCATTTCCACTAAGTACTTTAGAGGACGCGGTGATACGTTATCAATACAATGATAAATAAAGAAAACCGATATCCTGGCTATCATTCAGCGACTAAACGCGAAGCACGTTATTTGTTCCCGTGAATTTGTTTATCTGTGACTAATCAACAATTTAAAGGTAAAACACTGTTTTATTTTCTCTGTGAATTAGTATACCTACCCATTTAGTTTTATGATACTGTATGTTATCACTTATAGTTAGATAAAGTCAAAAGGGATCGTAAAGCGTCGTTTTTTTAGTGTAATAAAAATATTTATAGTGTTATTATTGCGTAATTTTGTTTCTGTTGTCTTTTACAAACTTAGAGTTAGACCAAGAAAAGTCTGCAGCTATTTTGATAGCCCACGCAGTGGAAATGTTATTTATATCTACAGCGATTTTGATATATATATTATATATCAAAATCGCTGTAGACATTTCTTGGTGTAACTCTAACTAATTTAAACTGTCATGTAGGTACTAAAACGAGTCATCAAAAGACCTTCATCCAGCTTCACTGAGTCACAGTTTACAATGGGGTTGCATATATCACGTACGTCAATGATACTTTACTTAAAATTTTCAGACTATTTTGAAATGAGCGGTTATTTAAAGTAATAAAACTCGCGTTCGTTGTAAAAGCTACGACTGAAGGAATATTACGTTTACAGCTATGCCGCCGCCTCACGCAATGCCCTGTGGGCCGCATTGCGGTACTTACTGCGCGCCGCACTGCTATCACCGCCGACCGCCTCCGCCGCCTCACCACCATCCGCCACACCACCATCCGCCGCCGCCGCCGCATCATCACCATCCACCGCCGCCACCTCATCACCATCAGCCACCACCTCATCACCACCCGCCACCACCCCCGCATCATCACCACCCGCCGCCGCCACCGTTCCACCACCCTCCGCACCACCACGGGCCGCCGCACCACTGGCGATAGACTGTTTTGAAAAGATCTTCAAGCTGTGATAAATGATAATGTGGAATACTTACATTAAGATCTTGAAGAGTTATTAATTTCGAAGATCTGTTTGTAGCGTGATTTTAAACTGTATTTTATCGTGATTCTTGAACATTGAAGTGGATTTTATTATTTACTGTGTTAGCAATGTTTAACTTATTACTCGTACATTTGTTGTATTAAACGATTCCAAAAAAAGCTGTTTGATTTTGCCTTTGTGAAATAGAAACACTATTGTGAAATACGTTTTAAAACTGCCGTTATGGCTACTTTAACTCGACAGGGAACAAAGAACTGTCATATCGCTAAGTTAGACAATTATTTTCTAATAATTCAATCAGCAACAGTCCAGTAATTATTTCATCGTTTACTCTTAAAGCGTAGGAAGAAATAACTGCGAGCCAAACAGCGTTCTTATTAAGAAAGTTTTTCCTTATAACACGATTACGTACGCCAGATGTGTTGGATAGTGTTTGGCGCAAATATCATGAAGGGGCGGTAAATCCAACTTTGCGCGCATGTGAATAATGGAGTGAGTTACCGATTCTTTCATAATCAGCCTGGTGCAAATGTGCCAAGAGATCACTCACTAACAGGGATTGTATTAAGTCTCTACCTTCCCAATGAAGGTTTTTTGGTTTCTCATGGCCAAATTTTTAGATATGTGCTAATACATGTAGCATTAATTTAGGTACAATTGATTAATAGATATTTTTTTAACCATAATACATTAAAGGTTTTTTCACCACACCAGCTCAAAAAGGCTTACTTTGCACTTCAAAAACTGATAGCAAAGTTGCATTTTATTCACATGTGAGGCAAAGTAATCAAATGCAAATTTTGAGTTGTTTTCTTATGTTTGCAGGTAGAATTGACTTTTAAATGATGATTATGGATGATACATATTTAATAACATTCATTTGAATTTGATTTGGTTTGATTTTGTTTAATATTTTACATTTAATATTTGCTTCGGGTTGGTGTGTTGAAAAATTTTGTGTTTCACGCGGGGGCAAATTTTGTTTAACCCTCGTGCTTTGAAACCCTCCCCACGCTCATGATTCCATTTTTCGAACCACTCGCTACGCTCGTGGGTCAATTTTGGAGTCTTTCGCTTGCTCGGGTATCAATATTAGCACGAGGGGTTAAACAACAACTTTGCCCCCTTGTAAAACAAATCTTTACCATGTGTCAACAAATACGAAATGAAATGAAATAGTCAAAACATTAAGTACTGTGATAATCAATTAAATATAAAACTTAGTACCTACTGTAGTAAAAATAGAGGATTGTACCTTTTTGAATATTTATGCATTATTTTAGTACCTACTTAACGTTATCACAATAAAATGTATAGGTTCTTATAGATACTTATCAAACAAAAACAATCTGTTATCGTAAGTAATTCGTTATAATCTTATACCTACTTAAGTCTGGATAAGGTTAGACTATTTGTTTTCAGTAACGATTCAATAGATATTTACGAGAATTTGTATTCAGCACAAGCACTGCAGCCAGTTTTGAGAAAGTAATCAAGGGTTCAAGGGCCCACTTCGGGCGCCTATACACTGCCATTCAAAAAAAGAACACCCTCACAAGTAGCCGACTCATATACACTTATACCTTTTCTTCATTGGTCGGCATTCGGCATATACGTTCTTAAGAGGGAAGTTGGCAAATGATCCTAATTGAAAAAAGTAACCTTTTTTATTGGAGTGCCCACGTCCTTTTCCCGGTTTCTTCAAGTTAGATAGCAATGTTACTTAAAGAGTTCTTTGCTACAAAACAGTTCAATCGAGACCCACCCGTAGCACTAGTTTCAAATACCACTTTACTTCATTTAGAGAGCGTAATTCAACTATAGTAGTTTGTGTTACAAGGGATCAAAATGACGTCATTGTCGAGGGCGTACATTGAATCCTGAATGAAGCGATGGATTCTAAAGTAGAATCCTGAGCGTAATGAGGGATTCAAGTGTTAACGCCCAAGACGAAATAATTTTGATCCCTTGTGACACATACTGCTTTTCACATCAACTATGAGGAAAATAAAAAAAATCTTAGTGTTGACACTACAGTGTTGCCACTTTTTAATTTCTACTCTTTATTGTCAGGCTGTACATACGGTGTTCATAGTTAATTATATTAATATTTTATACTGGCAATGAAATGTCGTTGAACAGAAAAGTGCCACTTTGATCCCTCCTAGCAGGGAAGAAAAATCCATTTTCTGATTAGGTGATGTGAAAAGTACTTTGTTGATTTGTATTTCTGTGATGTTTTGGCAAGTACGCCTGATTAAATGTACCTATATAAATGGCGTGATTATTTTAGTTATGTTATTTTAATAATTTGGAATACAACTGTATCCACTTTTCAAATTCTGTCACTTTGTCGATGATGACGTTTACGTTTTATTTCTATTTATTTTCATACAGTAAATATAAACGCACAACGGTAAATGCCTAGCCTTAATAATAAATATCTGGGAGACCGAGCTTTACTCGGAAAACATATAAAAACTAAAAAAAAATCCCAGAGATAAGACCGAGCTAGATCGATTTATCGCCCCCGAAAACCACCATATAGCAAATTTCATCGAAATCGTTAGAGCCGTTTCCGAGATCCCCGAAATATATACCTATATAAATAAACAAGATCGTTTAAAGGTATTAGATAAATATATAGAAGATAGATAGATTATATTTGGCTCCAGTACTAGTATTTTTACAAAAGTAATTAACTGCCAACTGAATTTAATGCAAATTTAAATTTTAATGCTGAATTTAGTTGTAACTATTAGTCCTCGTTAGAATTAGACAAATTTTCTCAAGGTGTTTTCCTTGACCGAAAAAATAGTGTTAGGTACCTAACTATAAAAATATGCTCCACGTGAAAGCTCCTCGAAAATAATTCAACTTAAAGTGTAGGTATCTTATACAGGGTGTCCTCTAGCCACTCGACAAAGCCGAAATGTACATATGCATTAGGGTATTTAGAACCAGTATACAAAGTATCATAACAATCGGTGTAGCGGTTACGAAGAAATTAACAAATTACGATTTTTTTACTTTGGAGCAACCTGTATCTGTTAGTAGCTCCTGAGGTAATAAATAGTATGAAACTTTCTTCGACCGTTTTGATTATCTTTTTTATTTATGTCATTAATAAGATTCTGATTTTTGACAAATGTCATCATTGCCGCACATTTTCAAACAAATTGTCAAAAGCACTGCCAATGATTAATACAGTATTTTTCTTTTTGTTGTCGATTATTGGAAATAATTTTTGTTTGATAATTAATTTTTTTATCTTTTGTTCTAATTAAAAAAATATTACCGTTAAAGCATTTCTGAGAAGTAACCCTACGTGGGATTTCAGGGTTTGTCCAATGGCTAAGGTCACCCTGTATAATAACGCAGTAGTTATCAAACACGCACCCGCATACATTTACTCAAGTGGATTAATAATATGATATGACTGTGGATAAACTTTGGCCCGACCGCCGCGCCAACTTACTTTATAAGGCCATATTCGAAATGTCTTTTAAGCGTGGCGTTAAAATAATGAACTCGGTATCGCAATTTACGACAGCCAATCGCCATCAATCCGCCGAACGGACGCCTAAATAGTAAACACGTAACATCACTTTGACATGGGTAGTTACGTGAGTTACGGTTATGGCGGCTAGCTCACTTCCGGTGACCGCCCCCAATATCCGGAGCGAGCCAAATGCATGTCATGACATTTTTTTGTACATTCAATGATCGAGGAAATGAGGCGCGGGTCCTCTGTCTAACAAATCTGATACTTGATAATGTCAGCTAAAGGTCACAAAATACAGTTTCACCCTCGTATACATAACAAGTTATATTTTGGCATGCTTAAGTAGAATGTTGTTACGTATGTATTTACATTTGCGCGCTATCCAAGTCGTCGAAGAATACTCAACGCGTCTTTACTGTACGCGAATATTACTAGGGACAGTCAGCAGCAAGAGTCGCTAAGCGGGCGAGGTGTTCAAAATGATCTAGACGCGACTTTACTGTTAAGAGAATAAGAGCGCGTCAAGGTAATTTTGAACGTATCGCCCGCTTAGCAACTTCTGCTGCTGACGTATTAAGTATAACCTGAAATCTAAGCGGGTCAAAAGCAATCGTATAAACGGGCGTCTTTCCGTTGGACGTTATTCAAGTTAACGATTTGGGTACATTTTACCAATTCTTTTATCATGAAACGTTTAAGAAATAGGAGGGACCAGCAAGAAAATTAGGCTTTAATGTCCATTTATTTTATATTAATGCCTAAGGAATATTTTTTCTTATTTTGCTAGGTCTAAAATAAAATTTAATTATTACTGAGCCAGCGACACTACTTCGGCATTTAAACGAAAAGCAACATGATATCGTTGTCTCGCATTGCTATTCATTAAATAAATTAAATTTGTGAAATACCTCTTAATGCCGGGAAGTTTATATTTCTCGGAAGTTATTCACGAGGAAAAAATATAGGAATCGTCTCATTGCCTCGTTAAATTAATGTTTACTGTAATAAAATGAAAGGAAAGAATGGGGAATTGTCTTTAGGAAGTAAAAATCAACTGTTTAAGAATATTTCGTTTCATCATCTTATTAGACGAACGAACCCTGAGAGTAAATAATAAGAGCAGACGCTGGCCCGGTGTTGCTATCTCAGCCTTGGTCGAAATTAATTAGATGTTAAGTACCTAACATCAAATGAATATTGTAGAATCTGGTCCAGCTATTTTGTTATACCAGGACGGTCGCAAACAAGAATATGACCCAAATGCGAGGTTTTTTTTTCAGGAGAGCCGTCCTGTAGCTTAAAAACAAAACAAAGGTATATATAAAATTATAAGCACAATTTACAAACACAATGATCGTTAAAAATGTATTATTCATCACACTTGCTCGAAAAATATCTAAGTACCTTATTTCATGCATGTAAATTATGTTATGTCACTAATTCAAACCATGTAGGTTGTAAATAAAATACTCTGTTTAAAGTCAAGGTATAAAGGTGTTTTACTTTTAAAACACCGACGTTTATTATTTAATATTTTTGTTTATGCTTAATAATATTTAATTTGATATAACAATAACAATTATTATAATATTCTTATTTAATACAATTAATTATTTATATAACAAATATAAAAAGTAATATTATAGAAATTTACAGACTAGGGTAATAGGTACCCGGGTAAATGTGCCTTGATTAATTTAATAGCCGTTTAAAATATTTTTAAACAATTTTCAATCGTGGCTGAATGTCGATGGGTCTGTGCCTTCGATGCCTACACTGTCAAAAAATTACAATATGGCGGACGAATGTTTGAAATCACCGGGGGTAAGAATATTTTTACAAGAAGTCTTTAATTCACTCCAGCCTAAGGCTGTCGTGAATATAATAGACTCTCGTACAATATTCCACTACCCCCCACGTTGCACAATGTACCTACTATTTTGTATCTATAGATTCTATAGGTATATAGTAAAGTTAGCAGGTAAGTGAAGCAACTTTAAAATAATATGTTTAGCTACTTTTTAAACGCGAGTTGGCAACACGGGTACCATCTTGATAACCCTGTTTAAAGATTAAACTTTACCTGCGACTGCAGCGGATAGCACAACTTTAATTCAAGTTTGCTTCTCTTATTCGTGAGGTACCTGCACAGCGCTTCGTGGTTCTACAAAACGGTAACATCCAACATTTTTATTTTGTCTTTAGACTTTTAGGATACAGGACCATAATATATAAAGTGACAATATATATAATTTGAGTTAGGAAAGGATCGAGTCTTGTGAGTCTAATTAGAATTACCCGATTCAGTTTTATAAGACGAGTGGCATTCAGATTATTAAAAATCATTAAAAAAATTGATACGAGCATGACACTGGTATGACATTACTCTCTACAGTCTCACTATTTAATAGGCTCGAGTGAGATCAAAATATAAATCTAACTGGTAGTATTCTCCTTATTCTAATTCTTTAAAAAAATGATTGATTTTAAGAATGATACACTGCAGTTACTGCTACTGCCCATACCTCTTATACTCGTATAGGTACTTACTTATACATGCAATGTACGTGTGAGTGATTTTTAAAGTTACTATTGCGTAAGTAAGTGACTGTTTGACCAAATACTCGTAATGTAATAAAGCGTTTCGAGTTTCGAGTTGGTAATTTCTCTCAGTGTGAATTTAAATTGCTTGTCTGAATTTCTTAAAGCGCAGTATCGGTAGTAGACGGTGGTGAAAGCAATTTGCATGTTACACCAGGGTGCAGTGAATTACATCTTGTGCAAACTTTCTAAACGCAAAAGCAGGAAAATTGACCGCGGGCTAATTATGTGGTATTTTCCGCATGTTTCTAACATTCTTATTAACTAACTTTGAAATCGTTTACTTAATACGTTATTTGTTGAAAAAAGATATTGTTTTTTAATACTAGTAGTTCGCCCCGAACTGAGAACTCGCGGTTCGCCAAAAAGATCAATTGAATGCAGCGCTACTTTTAGCGCAGAGATGGGCATTTCGTAATTGATTCCTGATTCAACGATTACTTGAAATGACTTTGTAATCTGATTACCAATTCCCTGATTACTTTGTAATCTAACAATACTGAATTGCTAAGTACAATTCCATTTGAGGAATCAGGAATCAATTTTCAATATTACACAATTACTAGTAATTGGAATCAATGTCGATTCCTCATTACAGGAATGCATTACTTGATTACTTTCAGATTACATATCTTACTACTACTATCAAAAGTACATTTCGATAGTACTTTTTCTTTTTTTTTTCTTTTTTTTTTATCATTTATTTACATACAATATATATACAGTGGTACTACTAAACGAAATTAATAACTAGCTTAAATCTAAAATATAGATGTAGATGTTGTTGACTTACTAGGAAGCATCTATACCTTATTTAAAACAGGTGTGCACTGTGCAGATTTCAAAAATGATCACCATTTTGGATTCCAAAATGGCGGCCATGCACAGGTCACGGTCATTATTTTCAAAATCTCGCCCCCTAAAACCTATAAAACGACATCCATGACGACTTTTATTTGGATTCCAAAATGGTCATCATTTTCGAAATCTGCGCCCCCCTAAAACCTATAAAACGACATCCATGACGACTTTTATGACATAGTGCATGGCCGCCATCTTGGAATCCAAAATAGGCATCATTTTCGAAATCTGCGCCCCCTAAAACCTATAAAACGACATCCATGACGAATTTTATGACATACTGCATGGCCGCCATCTTGGATTCCAAAATGGTCATCATTTTCGAAATCTGCGCCCCCTAAAACCTATAAAACGACATCCATGACGACTTTTATGACATAGTGCATAGCCGCCATCTTGGAATCCAAAATGGTCATCATTTTCGAAATCTGCGTCCCCTAAAACCTATAAAACGACATCCATGACGACTTTTATGACATACTGCATGGCCGCCATCTTGGAATCCAAAATAGTCATTATTTTCGAAATCTGCTCCCCCTAAAACCTATAAAACGACATCCATGACGACTTTTATGACATGCTGCATGGCCGCCATCTTGGAATCCAAAATGGTCATCATTTTCGAAATATGTACAGGGGCCTTAAGATAAGCGAGCAGCCGCGATACCTTCATACTCGTAGGGTTGGTCAACGACACGTCCTTCTCGTAACTCATGAGGCCCTGGTACTTGCTACTTGCTAAATTCAATTTTTAGACAGTTTTTATCTCGATTTTGGCCAACGTATGGACACTAACAAGCAACGCTAAGTGATTTTCGTAGGTAGTCTATGGATGTTGCTATATTAAGGGTATCACATGCACGTTTCTAACTTATGAAGAAATTGTTTCTACTATACGACCTAAAATAAATAAAATGTGTAAACCGAGCACTTTCATTTGATACCAAACTCGACCATATTTTCTTGCAAAAAGATGACCAGAATAGCAAGACCCCTCACAAATAGCTTTTTAGCCTTCTAAGCTCTTCTAGCTCAATAACCCCTTGATCGAGCCTGTTCATAATTTAATGACTAAAATATAATGCCCTCAACTACACGTTTACCCAATTTCATTTAAATTAGAACAAATTTACTTAAGTTCTTGAGTATCAAACTATCCTCTGATAGTTCAGCTTAAAAACATCGAAATGCCGGGACGTGCCCCTAGCCAGCCGCGTGTCCCAAGTCGAATGTAAGAACTTCGTTCGCTTCGCTCGCTCGTTCGATTAGTCTTCTTTTCACAAGCATATTTTTATATAGGTAAGTAAAGGTCAAGTTAAATTGGTAAGTTAAGTAATGGTCAATGTAGCATTTTTTTTTATGCCAGCTCTCAGAAGATCTTATTAGTGATTTTGTTAATTATACAAGCAAAAATAAAATAATACTTTATAGCGTCGTTTAGTTCAGCAAAATATCTGTGAACATTAAGAAATTAAGTAGGTATGTTATGTATAAAGAAAATTTGCACGCATAGAAATACTTATGTGATTAATCCGGTAGTTATTTAGTGATTTATTGTCCGATTCGAACTTTAAGATACGTCAATTAATAGATCTAGAAACGATATGGATTAGATGTATCAGTGTCAAAAGTGACGTTTTTGTTGAAGAAACGTCACAATTGACACTGACACAATGAATGCTTAAGTGAGTTAAAAAGTTTTGGCTTATTATTAACCGGGCAACTAAAATATTAAACAGGAACTTTCATTGGGCATATAATAATATAATTTGGCTGTGCATTAATATTTTAGCGCCAAAAAAAATATTTTAACCTCAAATATAAGCATCATATTATTAAAAAAACTGGCAGCAAAATCAAGCCACCTAAAAAAATTATAGGGAACTTAAAGTGATAAGTTGGCGTCTAAAATAATAAATTGGCAACTAATATTGTAAAGCGATTATACAATTTAGTTGTCATCTAGTTGTTCACACCTAAGTAATCAACTAATCATAACTGAGCATATCGTTTCAGCTAGGTAGTATTTTAACACGAAAGCAGTTAAATTTAATGAATATTGGTCACTTTTTACACAAAACACCTCAAATTAATTTACCAATACGCAATGGTCAGTATACTTATAGTCGAAATTTCTAATCATGAAACGCCTAATGGCCATTATACCATTAGATCTTTAAAATTTTAATTACTAATTTCAATAGTTACCACCGTGTTCTGCTAGAGTCAACAGATAGGGAGATAGGTGTGACGATGAGCGAAGCAAGGAGGAGCGTGTTAGGTTGACCGTGTAATGACCAAACAAAATATTTTAAAAGAACTTAATTTTTTAATTAATAGATAGCCGTTTTCTTTTTAAAATGTGCTTCTTAAATGGTCTCCAATATATTAATTCAGTTGCCAAATAAATACTTGGTACCTGCCTAAAAATAATCAAAAGCTGTAACGGCATTAAAATACAACTCATATTGATATATTTTAAGGCTCCGTTTTAGTTGCCAAACTATTAATTTTAGTAGCCATTTCTATTTTTTTAAACTACCCAAATTCGATTAATTAGTTGACCGGTTAAATACGTGCCAAAAGTTTTCACATTACATTAAATGACTTCCTATAGCACTGAATATATTAGTTCTGTTTGGTTCTGTTATACCCGCAATTTGTAATTAAGTGGTAATAACATTGTTTGATCAATAGTCAGAGCTGCTAAGCCACTGGGCTGCGGTCGCATACTGCTGCTGGGACAGTTATGTCCAACGCATCGACAATATAGTTGCAACTGGAATTGTTTCTAAATTCATTTATGGCAATTAACGGACTACTTATCACTATAACTACACCTTATAAAACAAAGTCCCCGCCGCATCTGTCTGTTTGTGTGTTTGTATGTTTGTTCGCGACAAACAAAAATTACTCAACGGATTTTCATGTGGTTTTCACCTATCAATAGAGTGGATCTTGAGGAAGGTTTAGGTGTATAATTTGTTAACCCGTGCGAAGCCGGGGCGGGCTAGTCTTACATAATCAATATTTTTTGAACCATTTAAATCAAACGAAACCTGAATTCTGGCTGCATACCTTTGCTATCCCTTACCAAGTAAAGGAAGTAAACAGGCTTTTTTTTTTACAAACAAGGATACCTACCTACGCATAAAACATAATAAGGAAACAAATTCACGATTGTTTCTGTAATAAATTAAAATTGTTTTGTAATAAATAATAATGAATTGTCCATGTCTTCGCATTAGTGTAATAAACTGGGAATGCTGTAGTAAATGGAAATAACTTAAGACTTCAAATACAAATATGAGTAAGTACAGATGTTTACGCTCAGCAAGCGTATTCAGAAATCAAATTGAATACTAATTAACAATTCAACTTAAATATCAGCGCGTCGCACTTACATATGTCGCGCTACAATAGCGCGAGCGAGCGCGAACTTTCAATACATTTTTGATATTATTTTCTTACGTAAACGCATATTAGGAAAAAAGTCTTTGGGTTTTATTTGAGAGCGGAGCTTCCCTTTTACCGCCCACCGGCTAACAACCTGTTGTGAAGTTTTTAATTAAGTACGCAGGCCTTTTGCTCTATTTTACTGAAATTACTATCATTAGCTTGCAGTCCTGCATGTATTGTTAGAATAACGAGGTCAGTTTCACAAATAGGTGGGTAGGTACCTTGTTTGAACAGCCTTTGGTAGAAAAACGTAGGTACAGTCAACTGTAAAAATATGGGTGTAGACAACTTACTCAAAAATATGTCCCATAGTTCTTAATTCACTGACATAAGAGTTATGGGACATATTTTTGAGATGATTTGTACACCCATATTTTTACAGTTGACTGTACAACAAAACTAAATAAATACTTTACGAGGGTTAGACTAAGTGGCTTAAAATACCTAGTAGATAGGTAATGTGCAATGTAGCAAGTGACCAAATAATCATCTTTAAGAAAACTTCCACAATCTCTTTAAAAACTGAGAAAGGCGAAATCTAATAAGTATTATTAAATTTCCTCCGTCAAGACCCGCGCTTTCTTAAATTTTAATAAAATCATTTTTCACGCCGCGCCTGCACCCACGCCCGTATTATGCCGAGTGCTGCTCGCACTTATAACCGCCTAAGCAGCCGCGAACGACACTTCTTACTGCTTATTGATGCTCATCTCTTAAGTAACTTAGTACGAAATTACGAATATAACTGTGGTGACAAAATAAAGAAAGCTACTCAGATATAATCGACGTCCCAGCGCTTGATATTTAGTTTTATTTAATGCCTAATGGTTGATACACTATTGTTACCATTATTGCTAATGACATATATGTATGTATTATTGCATTTTAGATGACATACAGGCCAATTCGAATTTTATTTATTAGATCTGTTTCCAATAGGATACTGATCTGTCAGTGTCAAAACTGACGTTTTTGGCTAAAGAAAATTTGGTGTAAGTAACCTTTTACTTTGTTACACGTAAAAAAGCTTCATTTAAATTCTACTCAAAACACTTTAAAAAAATACTTTACTTCATAAATCCCGCGACATCGTTAAGCAAGGTGACATTTTAAATGAAGGAGTCGAGCCAGAAACAATTCATCTACAGGTGAGACAGTCAACTCCACGCGTTCCTCGAAATGCACTCGGTGCTGGTGCTATGCAATTATTTTATGCTAAACCGAGTGACGTTCATTTCCCTGAAAAATATTCCGTTGCAGACAATCGCGGCTCGATTCGGGAAATGAATTAGAGATTCACTAAATATGAAATAGTAAAGATATGTGACGTTCCACGGCAAAAGGTACGGCATTATGGCGGCTGGCGCCGCGATTCGGGAAATGAATTAGAGATTCACTAGATATGAAATAGTAAATAAGTTATAGTTCTCGCATGCAAAGAGCGACGGCGCGATTCGGGAAATGAATTAGAGATTAACTAGATACGATATAGTAAAGATATGTGACGTTCCACGGCAAAAGGTACCTTATGGCGGCTGGCGCTCGTCGTATCTAGTTAATCTCTAATTCATTTCCCGAATCGCGCCGTCGCTCTTTGCATGCGAGAACTATAACTTATTTACGTTTATGGATGTGTAAGGAGTTTTAAGGCGTTTTCTTAATTACTGCAAAACATATCAGGGAAGATTTTTTTTATGCAAGTTAATCCAATAGTAACACAACAACATTGTATAGTTTTATACAATGTTGTCAGTTGTTGACATTTATTGCAATGTTATGCAAGTTGTATTTCGCTTGAGGAATGCAAAGCTGTTAGTCAAATTGGTTCGAATCCCGTTACGACTTTACCAAGTATACATATTTACGTACTTACCTTATAAGTAGCACAAGTTGTCTTAGTTTGGACTAGGTCGATTTTTAGGGTTCCGTACCCAAAGGGTAAAAACGGGACCCTATTACTAAGACTCCGCTGTCCGTCTGTCCGTCTGTCACCAGGCTGTATCTCATGAACCGTGATAGCTAGGCAATTGAAATTTTTACAGATGATGTATTTCTGTTGCCGCTATAACAACAAATACTAAAAAGTACGGAACCCTCGGTGGGTGAGTCCGACTCGCACTTGTCCGGTTTTTTATTTAAAGTGTTTGAGAACAAGTCGACCACAAATAATTATTGTTTCCGAGATTATTTATGATAATTATGATCTTCCAGAAATTATTTTGACATGCATGAGTTAGTCTTACAGTAACTATCACATCCAAACCCTACAGGAAGCACTAAATAATAAACTAGAACATTAACATTGCGCTGCTCCGTTCACGTCCGCCCTCCGCGCGGTGTTCGCTGCAAATGCGAATCTAATGCCGCCATAAATCCTCCCCCCCTCTCCTACGCAGCCTTAAGCCCCCTAAGTACCGGCTGTGAAATTAGTATCGTTTAGCAAACAAGGATTCGATCTGTCGTTTAGGTTCAATATCTGCTAGAAATATGGGGATGTTTGGTACAGACAGTAGCATTTTTCTTTAAATGTCGGAAGAGAATTAGAAAATTATTAGTATCGTTTATCAAACAAACATTTCGGTCTGTCATTGAGGTTCGATAATGCTAGCAGCTAGAGTAGGTACGTGGTTAGTCGTTATAGATATTGACATTTTTCTTTAAAAATGATTATGAGAATTACAAAATAAACATCTTTTACTCAAAGTATTTTGATAGTTTTAACACCTTCTCGTCCTCAACAGACAAAATGAATAGATTTTATTGTACAATCAGCATCAGAAGTATCGGATCAGACTACGCGACAAAAGTATTTATGTTATCTTATTCATCCCTTAAATTAAAATTAATAGTTAAGCTACACATATTTAACATAGGTACAGGAAAGACATAAAATGATCATTGAGATTAAATTAATAACAACTTAAATGCTAATTATTTACGCCTTGTTTTATCCGCTACTATTGATTCTGACTGCACTTTTAATTATTCGATCTAATCAGCGTTGCTTACATTATCAACATTTAGTTTACATTCCAATTTCAGTTCTTGAAACTTATCAGTAGTCTTGAAGCTGAACTTACTCCTGAATAGATAATATTAGTTCTAGTACCTAGACTCCCACGAATATTCCTCTGCCTTAATGGAACTAGCTTATCGAATTTAGACGCAGCAACAGATCACAGCATATTAGATAGAGCATTTCTATAAAAATACTCATATTGCCCTGTATAAAGGAGACGAGCGTGGCTGCTTCAGTTGCGTATGCAAGGTAGTCTGTGGACGCAGCTAATATGACTAGAGGAACCGCCACCATAATATAATAAAGAGTACTAACGTACAGTATGGACACTCCCTGCCTCCCGTTCAAAGTGCCGCCCACCCGCTCTCGGTTACCTCTCAGTTACCGGCTGGCAAGGACGCGACGACGCGGTGCGCAGAGCGGAGGCCACGGAAAATATTCAAATATTAAACAAATATTTACAAAACCTATCAGATCACACCGAAAACAACACAATATGTATATGAACAAAAAATCATGTTTTCAACTTACGTAATATTATGGTGGCCTGAATTTCCTTACAAAAATTTTGTTACTTCGTTTATACTGATTCAAAATAGGAAACTATTGTATAAATCGAGCTTAGATACCCACCTTACAGCATAATACGATTCTTATTTCTTCCTAATTCGCGCAATGAGTTTTAAGTAATTGAGGTCATCGAACTTGACAACAACATAGCGGGAACCCTTACACGTCTTATCTCACTCACACAAGCATGGTACGCGTTCACCTACACGAGCTTAGACTGTGTGCGTAGGAACGCGTTTGTTTCATACATTTGATCGCCAGTGTCCGAGGTGTGTCGCCACTGTGAATATTGGATTCCAATATCTATTAAAATAACTTTATAAGATTATTACATACATCACATTTGTATGAAGATTACGTAGTTAGGTTTTTTTTTTTAATTAGTAAATAACGTAGTTAAAGGTATATACGTACGTATGTTTTAGAACTTGTTTGCCATGTTAAGACAACGGTAATCACAGGCTACTAGGCAGACCGTATGCTCGTTTATGTTGTTGATACATTGTATTTTCGACCTTTAGGTATTAATCACAAATTCCGTATTACAGGAATACGAGTATAATGGGTGCTGCAACGCCACAAAAGTACCGCAATTATAGTTGCCAACCGAATGTAACCGTAAGTGAAAATGGTGTAGGTAAGTAGCACTAAGTACACTGTCCAATAACCTTCAATTATTGTATCAAACTACACTCCAACTAAACCTACTCCGATTTAATGCAAACTAACATGTACGAGTATATGTAGAAAGTTACAGTAATCAATTTTATTTACGAGTAGTGTTGGTGGTTAGAGACGCTTCTACGCGCTACATCGCTACAGAGCTACGGGCGAGCTGCTACGAGCCTCTACGTTGCTCTACGTGCCGAATTCGTGGCTGAAGCCTTATTGAGGCGGATTCGGTATAAAATAAAAATATTACCAATCTAACGGGCGCACTGGGTTTGATATTTGAAAAATAAGAAAGAAAATACATTTTCACCACACCAGCTCGGAAAGGCTTACTTTGCTCTTCAAAAACGGATAGCAAAGTTGCACTTTGCTATCAGTAATTCATATGTGAGGCAAAGTAATCAAATGCAAATTTTGAGTTGTTTTCTTATGTTTGCTGGTAGAATTGACTTGTAAATGATGATTTTGGATGATAAATATTTAATAACATTCATTTGAATTTGATTTTGTTTGATATTTTACATTTAATATTTTCTTCGGGCTGGTGTGGTGAAAAATTTTGTGTTTCATTCAGGGGCAAATATTGTTTAACCCTCGTGCTTTGAAACCCTCGCAACGCTCAATATTTCATTTTTTGAACCACTTGCTACGCTCATGGTTCAATTTTGGAATCTTTCGCTTGCTCGGATATCAATTTTAGCACTCAATATAGTGCCACCGCAATCAGTAGCTCTGATTTTCAGTTGGTCTGTCTTTGCTCGGAAAACAGCAAATTTCATCGAAATCGTTAGATCCGTTTCCGAGATCCCCGAAATATACATATATATATATATATATATATATCTTTATATATGGTATGGTAAACTATACATCCCTTGAAGCCCGAAGAAACATATACTTAATTAAATATTTTTTCCATATAATACGCGGTAAATTAACAAATTCCCAGCTGTTAGCACAAATACCGTTGCGCGTTCCCCGATTATCAACGAAGCAACTCCGTACTCGCCGCCGCGATCTGTTCGGCATCCCCCCGGCGCGCGCGCGCGCGCTAGCCTCCTCTCCACTGCACCACGCGTTGAAATTGATAAATGACATACTAGACAGCGACAAGCAGCTAGACATTTTCTTTTCCTCAGAGACTAAATTTTTAAGTGCATCATCTCGTTATTTGGAAAATATTGTAACCCCAAGCTCTATTGTAGAAACTGACAATTTAGTATAATTTTATTTCTTAATGTGAATTTAATTTATAATATGAAATAATGATAATTTATTGAAATTTCGTTTGGATTATATAGTACTGTAATATTTGTTAATATAAAAATTAGTTCGTAATGTGACATACATACATAATTAGGATAAGTTAGTGTAATTTCATAATGACATAATTAATATAAAATGAGTATGTACCTATTTAATGACATAATTCGTAATGACTAATGAAACAGTGGATAGAATTGTATAAACTACTTATTAAAATGTATATTCACAACACTATTAGCACGTAAGGTTTATCTGTAAGTGCTGGTATGTATAAAAATAAACAAATATATATATATATATATATATATATATATATATATATATATATATATAAATATAAATAAATAAACCAGGATTGCTCGTTTAAAGGTATAAGATAAAATTCCACTTCCTAATGAACCGCCACATATACATACTTACATGTGGCGGTTCATTAGGAAGTGGAATTTCTAATGAACTGCGCTCACTTGAGCGCAACGCACTAGTTTCATATTGAATTGGTATTATGTTGGCTTTATTTCCGAATAAAGCCTTGGCTAGGTTACGTTGCGCTTTCTACCAAATTAAATTTTAATATATTTCCAATACTTATCCGGAGTAGTGGTCTGCATTCCTGGAATGGAAGTGGGTTTAGAATAAGCCTAGAAAGAAAAAGAGGATAATAAAATACCTATTTTTCTTCATGTTGTATTTAGTAAAGTAAAAGTATTGTAGTTATTTTTATACATATGTACCTAGATGGCGGGCCTATTTTTTTATCGATAGAACGTTTAGCGAAAAAAATATGAATTCTCTAAAGCTAATGTCGAATGCGCTATGCCAGTTAAGCACAGAGGCTCTGTAAAATATGTTATCATTGTAAGTTAATATTTAAGCAGCTGCAAGGCAGAACTAACAAGTTTCACACAAGTGAACTACTTAAGCCGCGCTCCACAGTTGTCGACATTGATGTTAAAAACTGCCTTTTAGAGTTTTAAATATAAGATTTTTTTATTGTTTTTTCAAAGATCATAGTTTGAAAAGTGTGAGATGCGAAAAAAGCTGTAAAACCATCAAATACAAGGAACTCGTCAAAAATTGAGGCAGTTAAAACGTAAAAATAATTACTTACTCAAATAAGAAACCGGGTAAGCCGCTAATCGGCTTGCGGTGCGTACTTACATGCTTTTCGACCTGCCGGTGGCATTTTGGTGTCTTGAGATACTTTATACAGATATAAAATCTTTCTTTATTATTTCAAAGTACAAACTCGGCACTTGTATTCCATCATAGTTCTCTATAGGTAATTAATATAAGCCTTTTATTTTAAAATCGATGTTGCTTGCCGGATTTTTGACATTTTCGGCAGCAATGCAGTTGGCAGCAATGTCTCGCCGCATTACTGCAGCAATAATGCTGGTAGTCTATATTCGAACAGTACCTTTACACTATCGCTGTGTCGGGTACAGTGGAACTAGTTGAAGTCGGAAGACGCAAATGTCCCGCAGTCGGCTTTATCTCGCCAGCGTTAGCGTGACGTAGGCTAACTGGCTCGCACTTGCCCCCTGTTGCCTTATTCACTGCGCCTGATATTAATACTGTTGATGACCTTAACGCTACACTCGAGAATTTAATGATTATTGGTATGTTGCACTTTGCTAGCATACCCTTATATTTCTTGATGGGTCCTTATTAAGACACGTGCAAGCTCGTCATTATATTAAGTTTAATAGATCCATATAGGTACTAAGGCCCACTTGCACCATTCCACTAACCCGGGGTTAACCGAATACCGTTAACCCAGTGTCAAATTGTACTGGTAGAGTCTGTACGGAAAGAGAAGAGTCGTAGATTGTATTGGATCCCATACATTTCACGAATCTTCTCTTTCCGCACAGTCTCTATCCATGGTAACTCCAGGTTTAACCGGTTAACCCCTAGTTAGTTAATGGTGCAAGTGGCCGTAAGTATATCATTTTATTACAAGTATACTAATATGAAAGACGCGTCCACAATGCAAATATCAATTTTATTACAATATTTTCCTCGTTAAACAAATGACGCTATAAGGACTGACTGTCGGCCCGATTCGAAATTTAAGATACGTCAGTTAATAGATCTAGAAACGATATGGATTAGATATGTGAGTGTCAACTGTGACGGTTCTTCAAACAAAAACGTCACTTTTAACACTGACACATCTAATCCATATCGTTTCTAGGGGCCCGATTCGGATTTTGAAATAGACATCTATTAGACATCTTTTAGACATCACCAAGATACGATAACGATATGTTTAAGATCTAAGTCAAATTTGACATTTGCGCGATTCTGGAGGTACTTGTTGAACAATTTCCACATGATATGACTTAGAGATCCAATTCACATCTAATAGATATCTTACTCTATCTAACGTAATAGTGACATTGGTTGCCCGAATTGCGCTGCAAAAGAGAACTAGTTGATATCTAAGCTATAACGTATCTAGAATGGATCTAGTACGTGTCGTCTCTTGTGAATATCTTGAAGTTCGAATACGGTAGTATATCTATTAATTGACGTACATATCTTAAAATTCGAATCGGGCAGTGTGAAGTTATTTAATATGATTCTATACAAGCTTATTGTAAAATATTAGCATTAAAATCCAAACTCATAATAATTTTGCATATATACGTCCCACTGCTGGGCACAGGCCTCCTCTCAAGCACGAGAGGGGTTTAGGTTAATATATTCCTGATCGGTACATAATAATCGGGCCAAAACTGATTCTACGAAACCCACGCCCAGAGAATAAATATCGGCCACGGTAAAATATTAGCCCCACGTGACACACGCGTAGGAATTAAACTTGTGGCACAAAACGTTACGATATTACGATATTGCCGGTCGTTTCGATGCAAAATGCCGCATCGCTGAAATATGCGACGCGAAATGAAATCATAAATTTCAGTAAATACGAAGCAAGAGACCGCGTAGACAGCGTAGGACTTCGGGCGGGATGCATCTGTGGAATTTCGTATTCACTTGATATTTACGAACTCTTTAAATAGAAACGTATCTATAATGATTATGCAATTTTAGCGTAGCATTGTTGATCTTTAATACAAAGAAATATAAATATTTAATTATACAAACGGGTCGACCGCAATATAATTTCATTGTTTGAAATTATATCGCGGTAAACCCGTTGGTGTAATTAAATATGTGTACAAAACGCGAGAGTTTAAAGTGTTATAGATTTTAAGTAGGTCGCCGCCTGCAAGAAAGGGGCCTTGACTCGGTCTCCGGGCTTTTCCTGGTGCAAAGGCTGTCCATCGCAATTCAACGCGGTAACGCATCGAGTGTGATGGGCACCTTTGCGCCGGGGGTTGCGCGGGGAGGCCTCTTTGAGTAGTTTTTATATCGCTTTGTTTAATTTTAGATATATTTAGGATTCTTAGTTTTAATTTTTTTTTTCATAAAAACATGACTTTGACACAAAAAAATTAACTAATTGAATGTACGAGGGGCGTTCAAAATATTCTCGGTATTGATATCTTACAACCTCTTCTTAAATTTCTTTCGTTACTGGCCGCTAAGGTTTATTCATTGACATTAAAAAAAAATATAATTGGAACCGAGATGTTCTTTTGTTTTTCTGCAATTGCTGAACAAACATGAACATCATGTGCGAATTGACAATGTTAACTAAATTAGAACATCAATGCGTCATAAGATTCTCGACAAAACAGGGTAAAAATCAAAAAACCATAAAAGAGGAAATGGATTGTGTTTACCGTGAGTCTGCTCCTTCTCTATCTACCATTCAAAAGTGGTCAAGCGAATTTAAACGTGGAAGGGAGAGTATTGAAGATGACCCTAGACCTGGTCGGCCTGTAGTAGCTACTTCACAAGAAAATATTGATAAAGTGGAAAAACTTATATTGGAAGATGGTCGAGTGAAGGTAAAATCTATAGCTCAAGTAACCAATCTTTCTATTGGTATCGTACATGATATTATCCATGACCATCTTAATATGTCAAAAGTAAGTGCAAGATGGGTTCCGCGAATGCTGACTCGGCTTCAAAAAGACATGCGTGTAGCGTGTTGTTCCGATGTTATTGACCTGTGCGGTGAAAATCCTAATGAGGTGCTGCAAAGAATAGTTACTGGAGATGAAACCTGGGTTCATCATTATGACCCAGAGAGTAAACAAGAGTCCATGCAGTGGCACATTAAGGGTTCAGCTCATCCCAAAAAGTTCAAGGTCGTCCCTTCAGCTGGCAAGGTCATGGCCACGATATTTTGGGATTGTGAAGGAATATTACTAATCGATTATAAAGAAAAAGGTGTAAATATCACACGACAGTACTACGCTAACATTCTACGTCAATTAAAGGATGCAATCAAAGAAAAGAGGCGAGGAAAGTTAATCAAAGGTGTTCTGCTTCTGTGTGACAACGCCCCCGTCCATACTGCTCATATTGCCAAGGCAGCTATTGTTGAATGTGGGTTTGAAACTGTTACTCACCCACCGTATAGTCCGGACTTAGCCCCCAGCGACTTCTTTTTGTTCCCCAATCTTAAAAAGGATCTGCGTGGAATTTTTTTTTCTGACGATGAAGCATTGAAGGCTGCAGTGGAGGAGCATTTTTACACCAAAGATAAAAAATATTTTTATGAGGGATTAAAAAAAAAAATTGATCGATCTTTTAAGGGGATTAACATAGGGGGGGAGTATATTGAAAAATAAAAATATCAAACTTTTCGTACTTGTTTGTTTTCATTCTCATACCGAGAATATTTTGAACACCCCTCGTAGATACCATGTCATGTAATGCAGGTATGTAATCGATTTTAATTACGAATGAAGTGTTTCACGGTTTAAGTAATTATATCATTATGTTCTTATCTAAGTCTTCTGCTACTCAAAGGTTGTCTGCACCTCTAGCACATCTTGCATCCGCGACTTAGACCGCGACTCGAGTCGACATTCCCGCGGCTGTCAAATCTGTCGATTTCCGTAGCACAACTTGTACCCGCGACTGCAACAGCCGCGTAGAGAACTCAAAGTCGCGGCGCGACTCATCAGTGTTCCCCGATGGAATCAAAGTCTAAACATAAATGCTATTTACATGTGACAACACTGAATCGGAAACAGGGTTGCGCTATTTCATTCGTTCTTTGGTGGTAAAAAATCTAGTTTATTGTCGATGGTTAAGTTTTTCCTGTCAAAGTCAAGGAACTTTCAAATTTTGTCAACATTTAATTACGAGAAAAAATATGAAAAAAATGTAAGTAATAGAGCCTTATATACTAAATTTTGATAATATTCCTTAAAATATATAATATATAGTTTATTAATTTCTGTTTAATAAACCTTTTAAATAAAATATTTTTGTAAATAACTATAATTAATGGAATTGCTATTATTGGTTTGGTTCTCATATTCCTGTTGTAAATTGTGTTTTTTTTTTCAGAATAAGTCCAGCATTATCCTAGACACGATTGATATCCCAGCACCCAAAGGAAAATATTGTTAACAGGAATGTGCCAACGGGACCCGAAGTGGAGAGTCAGGAAAAGAAACACACTAGACAAGCTTGTAGGTTTCAAACGCGGAGCTGTCCGTTTCTAAAGTCACTAAGATGTGAGAAGCGCTTTAGCTTTAAGAACACCACCGAGGAAGTGAACTATTATAATAACCATAATGGTTATGGCGTACCTATCTATAGTTCATTTTTTTTTAGCATTAGAAATAAGGTAAACAATCTTGATGTGTCTTTTAATTGAAAAACACATTTTAAAAATAAGTTACAGCAAATATGTAACAATTATGAATCTAATACGATCATTTATATTTTTCTGCTTTCATAAGCAAATATTGTGCCAATAATGGATGGCATGTGTGTGTACTGTGTAACTGTTTATGATTTGACAAATTGATATGAAAAGCTTATTTCATAGTCTTCGATGAAGTCACGACCATATTTTATTTTTTTGTTTACAAACCAATTTTCTTTCCAGGGTGATATTTAATTGTCCTACGCCGCATGTCGAATAAAAAGGAAGAGAGAAAATACTTTTCAAGGGTAATAAAGAAGATTCTTACAATTTCTCTATTGTGGTTCTAGATGTTAATAATATATTAGGTTTAATAATAAGAAGTCGAATATTGCAAGAATATATAAGGCAAAGCAATATACTATTAATTTAAATATCGTTTTTTTTTCACTCCTGTATTTTTTACCTGAAATTAAACATAAATAAAGTAGGTAGGTACCTACAACTCCTAGAAGCCATGATTAGCTCCCCAAGGCCCACTTCATACCTAATGCTGACAGCAACGTATCATAGCATGATCGTATCAGGCCCTGTCAAACATGAAGTGAAACATCTAGAACGCGGGTATGATCTAGAGGAGTTTCAATATGGTAGACCATATGATAACCGTACCTATGCTACGCAGACTATGACATGAGACATGAGCGTAACGACTCCTTCAAAATATTGTTGGTCGGGTCGGTCCAGTCACGTCACGGTATGGTGTTGGCAGGGGACGGAATGGTTTAGTGGGTGATGACTGATAATATTTCATACAAAGCATGATTTTGAGCCGGACATGATCCTGTTACAGCCACGTATTACATCATTCTGTTACAGTACGATGCAGCGGGCACAGGCCACATGTAGGTATGTTTTGTTGAAGTCGAGGAAGGTTCCAAACGGTACCTAAATAGTAAGAGATTGTTGAAATTAGACATCTAACCGTGATCCTAAATACTACTACTAAGACTATGGCTTACTTAATAAGTTGGATAGTTTGTTTTGAACATTTGTACCTACCCACCTCATCGGCTTCGTTTATGTACAAGCAAGCGGGCTCCGTTGTTAGGTTGATGAAAGTTTTGTGTAAGGAAGTCTTAGGATTACTTTTACAAACTTACGAACCTGAATTGAAATTTAAAAAATCCTACATATGTGCCTATTTACTTAATTGAGTACCTACAAGCTAGCTGTTTGAAATTAAAGTTGTAAACATGATGGGTGTGTTGTGGTACTTGTAGGTATCACCGTGCATAATCGATATAAGAGTGCGTAAAGCGCATTTAGTGATTATTCCATACTTCCTTATCCCTTAGGGCAATAAGTAATTATACAAATTATATTATTACTTACATAATATATGAAACTTGTTTTTAAGTTATAATTATCATGAGTTCAGTTAAAAAAGTACAAGCAAACCACCCGCGAGAGCGAGTCGCGTTATAAAGTCGCGTAGACTTCAACTCGCGGATTGACATAAAGCCGAGAGAATATTTTGTCTCAAAATAGGCAGTTGTGCTACGGATTTTAGTTCAAAGTCGCGATCGTTGTCATTTTCTGACGGTGACACCTGATCGCGAGATTGTCGCGGCTCTCGCGCGTGAGTTGTGCTGCCAACACGCGACAAGCCGCCAAGTCGCGCCGATCTGTCTCTTCTCGCGCCTGTCGCGGCCAGTTGTGCTAGAGGTGCTGATAAGTGATCGTTTTTAGCGATGTCGCCTATTGTGACCTATTTTAAAACTTGTATTCCATTTTCTGTGTGACTTGCCACGTAACCAAATTTGTACGTAGGTATGTTTTATAATATTTTTCATATAAATACCTAGGGTACGGTGACAGCTTTCATCTCAATTAAATTTTGCGTTTCAAGGTATAGAGATGACAGCTATCACCTTCCCCATGCTATGTGCAAAACACTATAACTAGATAATTTTTAACTTTATACCCGGACTAACTCTTTTTCCTATTTAGTTACCTAATTGTTAAGTGTTAATAAATATTAGGTAGCCGAAATCAAATCAAAATAACTAACGAATAATCTAACTACGTATCCTTAATTATATACTTAATTTGAATTACTGCCAAGAAGATAACAGGATTAAGTATAATTAATTATTTAACTAACCAAAATAGGACCGTTTTCCAGAATCTAGCTAAAATAAACGAAGGTACCTATTTTTCACTCGTGAAATAATATTCTACATATATAATTTTACTAAATAACCACCTAAGTGATTTACTAGTAGACTAAAGCGTGTATTCGCTTGTTTAATATGAAAAAATATGATGCTGCTTTATGATATTTATTTTTAAAACCATTAGAACTTTATGTTATATGCCTACACGTTTTTGAAAAATGAATAACAAATATCTCAGTGTATCTTGTGTTATTTATTTAATGCATACTGGCGCTTTTGATATAAATATAACGTATATATCTGGTTTTACTTACAAAAGCAAACATTCAAATAAATCTCGTCTTTTCAAGTGGCATTTCCTAACTGTCCTCTGAATTTACTTTTCACTGTCCACGGAAAATGGAGGAAATAAATACGATGTCGCAGGACTCTCGGGAGGCGTATCCAGATTTCGAAAACATGTCAATATTTGGGCGTCCCAGTCACACCAATATATTTTAGCGAAAGAGACGCACTTAGATTGCATCATGTTGGTATCACATCTTTGTAATATCAATGCGCATCCGGGTCCGGCCACGGGATGTTCTTGGAATCGGCGAAATCAGTTGCACATGCAGCCTCACCTGGGGGTTTCGTTGATATTGCATATAATAGTGATGCGTCGATGCTTTTATTCCAGGCACCTTCACCTTGTTTTACAATTTTTTTTTCTTTCTAGTCATTCCTTCCATTTGATTGCCTGGTAGTTAGAGGCTAGAGGCTACCATAGGCAGCTCTTTTGAATGTGTGGCTGGTCGCTGGAATTGGTCATTTACCTACCTTCACAAATCCGAAAATATTTTGTACAATTTAATGCTTAATAGTAATAATTTATAATAAAACATATATAATTATGGCATGCTTGGTGCAAAGATCTACTGTGTTTACTATTTTGAATATTGTTAAGGATGTTTCTTTGTCTTTTACTTCACACACAAAGGTGCCCATCACTCTCGCTGCGTTGCCATGTCGGATTGCGGTGAACAGCCTTTGCATTAGGAAAAACCCGGAGCCCCGGGTAGATAGGTATCTTTAGGTTAAAATGGTGTAATTTTAAAACCACCTGTTAGGTTAAAGTGTTCATATTTAACTATGTAACAATATTTCCCAGGAACAGCACATCACTATTATCCCTCTTAGTATACTCGTAAATCTTTAAAGCGTTCTCAGATAATGTAACCTAAGAGAAACATACAGAAAACAAGCTAAGAATGCATGTATGACTTGAATAAATATGGGTCTATTGTCTCACGCTGAAATTTGAAAAGATATGAGGGAGAGAACATTTGTTTTAAACACTTTAAATATTATTTAAACGTCACAAAAAATACACTAACACTGCTATGTATGTAGTTTTGTGTCACAATCTTATTTATTTTATTCTGTATGACCCTTTACTAACTCAAACTTTCGGTTTAGCCCATGATTGTTCTGTAGAGTATGCCCTCTGCCTTGTTGTCGTTCATAATTATATAATTTTATGTATTTTGCAATAATCGTAATATTAAAATAATAAATAAAAAAAATAGTTTACAAACGGGGTAATTTTTTTTATAACGGCCTTTAAACGGACGAAGCCGCAGGCGAAGACTAGCTTAAAATAAGAAAACTAACTAAACAAAAAGAAATTATTCCCTATCATGAAAAATAATGGTCGGGTTCAACGATGGCTTTTTATTTCAAGACAATCCGGACGAGTAAGCTGTTGTTACCGCTAAATAAATTGCTGGATTTTTTAAAGGCTTTACGCGTTACTGTGATCAATGGGGAGGCTTTGCAGTTTGTAATAGGGGATTTTATATGTCTCTTTCTAACTTGGAAGATGGCAATACGGCCATCCCTGTTTTCGAGCGAGCGCGCTATTTTGAGAGCCGCGTAAGCAGTGGGCTGTCAATTCTTGTTAGCGATGGTTTCGGTACTAAATTTGTTACCGGCACCGTTAATTTGATTGATTCGGTGTCGGTTTAAGGTCACAATACTTTTAAAAGGAGACATGTTTGCGTGAGGTATAGGTAAGGGACACTTACTAAGCACGGACATTTATTGAATTATTCACCATATCCATATTTCTGTACCGCTTATTTATATTGCTGATGAAAACGTACATACAGGAAATGTTACTCGGTTTTTCGGCAACTTTTTCACCCAAAAATGTTTGCACGGGTTTAAATTACTTGATGGAAATATATAGTTTTCTCTCGGAAAAGCTTCTATTTGTTTCAAAAGCCAGCCCATGTGTATGTGTGTGTGTGTGTTATGTATGTGTAATGGAGGGAACGCTTCCTAGTCCTACGTTAATTTGTAAAAAACTGCGATTGAGTTGTTGGATACACGCAAATGACTATCTACTTATACCTGCTAAATTAACTTCCTTTTGACAGATTAATTAACTTATGCCTAGTCTAATAGTGGCCCTCTAAAATCAGAATGCTACAAATCTATGTTGATGCCTGCACTTCAAATTAATTCATTTGCCGACTAAATAAGATATAAATTACTTTTTCAACTAAAATTCAACCTTTCATGGATAACGTAGCTGTTTTTTCGGCGCGCGCAAAAATAAATCTTATTTAGATTGCCCTAAAACACAATCTTGTTTGGAATAGGGTGGACATATTGTTGTGTATAATGTGGATAAGTCCGGAAACGACCGCTGTCAGTATTCAGTACAACGTGTCAATGGGTATCCGTTGATGAATTATCGGCGGTGCCAGCTCCTGAGGGATTACACGATGCGTGGTGACCCTCGTTTGATTATCATTCCGTTTTGTTGTTTTTAATATTGCGAAATTGAAATCGGCGTTTGTGTCGATTCTCTTTGTAAGTAGATATAGGCACGTTGAATCTAAAAAAAGAATCAGCACAGATTACATTTTTTGACATTGGAAATGTCTTTTCGTTCGCTCCAGTATAGGGTCCGATTTCACGAAAAAGTGCGATCCCCTTATATCTCGGAAAGTTGTGAAGATATGATATTAAAAAATAGGCTCAAAAGACGCATAATCACGAGAGCTGTAAGGTGCAAAAATAATTATTCGTGAACGTCAAAAACGAAAAAAGTTATGGTCGAAATAGTGAAAATAAAATTCATTTTTTTCCGAATTTTTGATTTTGGTGCTCGATAATTTGGAAACGAAGAATGATATCAAAAATTTGAGAAAAACGGCTCTGGACAATTTAGTCAGCTACAATTTGAGCCAAAAACAAAGACGATCGGGTTAAGGGTTTGCCCTGTAGCCTAACCTTAAAATAGTCAAAAAGTCAGAACGACATTTTTCACATGACATTTATGACTTCATGTTTCGCAGAGTTCGTTATCGGTGTTTTTTATGAATTATCGGGATTATGACGGCAGAATAACACTTGCACTGCGTGGGCTATCAAAATCGCTGCAGATTTTTCTTGGTCTAACTCTATCTATCCTGTTTGAGACGGGCGTAGATAACGCACTATTCGACAATCTATGCGTTCTTGTGGTGATAGAAATAGAAATAGAGATAGAGGTAGAGGTAGAGGTAGAGGTAGAGGTAGAGGTAGAGGTAGAGGTAGAGGTAGTAGAGGTAGAGGTAGAGGTAGAGGTAGTAAAGGTAGAGGTAGAGGTAGAAGTAGAGGTAGAGGTAGAGGTAGTAGAGGTAGAGGTAGAGGTAGAAGTAGAGGTAGAAATAGAGGTAGAGGTAGAGGTAGAGGTAGAGGTAGAGGTAGAGGTAGAGGTAGGGGTAGGGGTAGGGGTAGGGGTAGGGGTAGGGGTAGGGGCAGGGGAAGGGGCAGGGGCAGGGGCAGGGGCAGGGGCAGGGGCAGGGGCAGGGGCAGGGGCAGGGGCAGGGGCAGGGGTAGAGGTAGAGGTAGAGGTAGAGGTAGAAATAGAAATAGAAATAGAAATAATTTTATTCGTGAGCACAAACACAAAATAAAAACTTATACAGAGAAACATAAAAAAGAAAAAGTGCCACGAAATGGTAGCATGTTGCTGGCGGCTGCTAGCAGATAGCTGATGCTGAACCCTGGCAGTACCTAGTGGAGCTCGGGTTTAATACAACATAAGCAAACGCTGTTTTGGTCATCGGACTCGTCTCGATGAGCACTTAGGAGAGTAGTACCCAAGATAGAGCTGATGCTGAACCCTGGCTGTACCTAAAGGAACTCAGGTTTGTTGCAACATAGGCACACGCTGTTTTGGTCATCCGTCTCGTCTTGATGAGCACTTAGGAGAGTAGTACCCAAGATAGAGCTGATGCTGAACCCTGGTTGTACCTAGCGGAACTCAGGTTTGGTGCAACATAGGCACGCGCTGTTTTGGACGTCTCTCGTCGCGTCAAACTGCTGTCAAGAAAATTTCATATCTTGCAGCAAATGGGCCGCTGCCGATCAAGACTCGAGTGACGATAACGGCGATGTGGCTACCACTTCTCGAGTTGACTACGGATTTGCCGTGTAATAATTTTCTTGTACTTTGAACATTAATATATCCTGATTATTAATCGAAAAATGAAATATGTACCTATCTATACTTATGCGCCACGGCGACAATTTTTCAAACTTCGATACGCGTGTGGAAATTTTGCAATTTGTTTGTTCACATGCGTTATGTCCAGGCGGCTTAGCACGGTCGCGTTTTTATCCCTTGTCACCATGCCTGTCACGTTCTAACAAGTATGTAAGTGCGAAAGGGACGCGCATAGTGATAGTCGATAAAAATGGAACCGTGCTGAGCCCGCAGGATACTTGTGTTAATCTAACAATAAAATAATTATCATTCAAGTTGTAGTAGTAATCAAGTAAGTAGTAGTAGTCAATAGTTTTATTTTGTAACTTTTTCCTTATCCAGACTTTCTCGTCGCACAGCGACAATATTTATTTTTCGAATTCCGTAGATTCATTTCCAATGTGCTCGATAGTCGTGTGAGGCACGAAATCTGTGAATTTTTTTCAGGTAGTGCCTTATCTTAGATTAAATCGTCAGATACCACCTGAGGTTTTATTAAAATAGACAGTTTTTCATATTACTTCATTCAATTCAACGATACAACTGATATAAGAACTACATAATTCAGACAGTGCCTCGTCGAAGACATTACCTATTTATTACTGAAGGTTAACTGCGGATTTACCTTACCAAAACTACATAGTATATTTTAGTTGTAATTGTAACCATATACAGATAAATATTTATATTTTGAATTTTTAAATTCTGCATACGAAATTCGCTTTCCGCAGATTTACGTTCAGAAACAAGATAAACATTAATGTTACAACAGCGCCGCCATAGACATTCAACCCTGAATTCTGAACTGAAATAAACTTCAACTTTAATTACTATTATACTACTAATGTAAAATAACCGCTAGCGTAGCAGCCGTAAAAAGCATTTTAATTACTTATGTAAATCAGCGTAAACAGAACTAAGCCGCACGCAACCTACAACACCACGCGAAAACATATAGAAAAACCAGCGTTTTATTCCTATTACTCACCAAGCACATGTACGAGTGTACCTATGCCTCAGACAAACTAGTATGTGAGTGAGCTCAAATTACATAGCAACGATGTGTAAACGGAAAGAACACATTGGCATACTTGTTTGTGAGGCGAATGATCAACTGCACGCGGTGTGCGATTGGAATGCAGAGCCTGTTCATTGCGCGGAATAATTAAATTTACTTTTCAACACATAAACACTGTATAAATTCTAGAGCTCTGTACACCAATACAAAAATTAAATAAGTAACTGTGTTTTTTTTTCTGGTTATCTACGCGATTGTAAAAGGCAACCCTAGGTAAAGGTAGGTCAACGGTACCTACAAAATATTTGCTATTTTAGTGATTAATTACCTAACTAAAACAGGTAACTGCGTCGTATTTATTCGTTACAATTCATTTAATGACGGTCCGCATACATATTCTTGCAATTTTAGATCGTGCGCAGACTGTACAAAGTGTATAAGCAGTAAACCACTTTATTGTGAATATTACGCCTTCATCTAGAATCTAGATGCGTATCGAATGACTTGCCGCTATGTTTGCAGCCGAGCGCGGAGTTGGCACTAGTTAAGTTCTTAGCGCCCAAGTTGGGACAATACTGCGATCTGCGGCGAAGTTGTGCCTTACGCTTGTGTCAAAGTTATTCATAGGTAAGGCTACGAGTATACGGGTATGGTTACTTCAGTTTCAGATTGACATGCTATAATGTGCTCTTATAATTAGTTTATAACAGTACTTTTAATCGTTTAAGTAAGTATGTCGTCTGAAAAAATTAGCAAGACTAATAAAAGACCCCTTACCTATAACTATACATATGTCTACAAAATATTTGAGTTTTTGATCATGATTGAGGGCAAGGCAAAACTCTAAGCAATTCAGTACACAGTACAGTAGTACACGGGTAGGTGAAAATTTATAGGCAGGCAGGGTTAAGATACATACTAAATGACTTACCAGTTTGCGCAAAGTTGGCTCTGTAAGTACGGTATTAAAACATACTTTGACCCGATTTGCATTCATACTTCAGGGAAATTTACTGTATCTACGCTTGAATCACTAGTAGGTAGACTTAATCATTGGCAGTTGTTACTTTTGCTTCAAATAAATATAAATACTAGTGAATATTATGAAATTTAAGGGGACAATAGTACACAAACTGAAACACCAGTAAGCTTAATAGCTACACTAATGTTGTGAGGACTAGACGCTATAAATGCTTATATTATAACGGTACAACAAAAGCAATATAGCAAACGTTCAATTCCAGTATGTAATATCTACGATTTACTTAATCCTGCTACCATTTAATTTAATTAATAAATATCAAAACGTGCAATTGTCACGCTATGAGTAGGAACGCGCAGCAAAGGTCACTGTAAGTATTAAATTTTTTCCCATCCGGGTCCGGGAGGGGAAAAAAAATATATTTTTTTAATTTATTTATCATAAAGTACACAACAATTTTGTAGCAATTATATTCCTCGCCAAGCTGCGATTGCAGTTTGTTGGCGAGATAGCGCTCTTTTTTACGTTTTAAACATACAATTATGCTATGCACTAAATACCAAACTTAACTTTAATACATACTATCCTGTATTATGTATGTATGAGACAACTCTTTCAGTAACCAAATTTAAAACGGTAAAGTGCCTCTACAAATCTAACAGCGCGGCGTCTATTTTGAACTCCGCAGCCACTTTACTTAAATCTCACGTCAAAATGTCAACCTGCCCACAACACGAAAGCAATATTTCAATTGTCATAAGTTCCGGAAAGCCAGACGGCTGAAATCCGGAAATAGGTTTTGCATTATCCAAAAGGGTCTGCGCTCAGTCACGGATATAGCATGATGTGTCAAAATCAATTTTCACGTTTACAGCCCGCTATTTTCAGTTTAGTCTGTATTGTCTCGGATTAGTGCGGGAGGTGGTATGTAATTATGGTAGAGAAGATGTTACATTACTTTAGTTTTTTAGGGTTTTTAATGGGTAGGTATAAGTGTCTGACTGTCGGTTTTTCTTGACAATCATTTCTTGACAATTAATTGTTTACCATATATGAATTGCTAAATACGCTTCAATATATTTTCTTGTTTTGTTGTGTTGTTGTTTGTTGTTTTTTGTTTTTACTGTTGTACAAGTTTTTTTCTATTTTTTTTGTCGATATAATAGTAGAAAATACCAAAGTATATCGTAAATCTGTTTACATATCTAGGCTAGTTAGTAATATAAGCACGGAATTTTTCTCGAAATATTATTTTCTTCAATTTTTTTTATGTCGCGTGGCCTTTTTTGGCTCTTTGAAGTACCAGCTACTTTTTTACTTTTAATATCTTACCTCCAAACGCCTCGTAAAGCTAGTCAGGGCTAGACAGAGGGGACTTATATGTTAACATTAAACCTTACTCCAAGTCCTATAAGTCCAAAAAAGCTCCTGGTCTATGGCGCGGTCTATTCTAGGGCCAGACAGACGGGGCAGCCGTGACGTCTGTGACAGCCTGCAGCCGATTTTAGCTGCACTCGCGACACCGATCTGCACTTTGCCGAGTGAATGTTTAATAGTACAGGTTATTTTGGAGACTAATTAGGGAGCTGATAGCTAGCTCCACTATCCACTACCAATGGTACTATCTTACCAGCAAATTCCAGGGTGATAAAACCTTCTATAGTTAAATAAGTAGTGCTCGATTGCTGTACCTAGTAATTGACTTGCTGTGGATTTGGGAAAGCTCCATTTTAGTAGTTGGTTTTAGAACGTGGAATCAATTTAGACTTGGAATCTGTGTTTCAATAGCATTTTGCGCTTATCTATCCATTAGAGCGTAGTGTTGTAGTGGCGAGACTCTTAAATCTATGAATTTTGAAACAGTAATAATACCATATATTTCACACAGTCAGAAATAATATGTATTAATAATATGTAATCACGTTAGACCGGGCCGTGTCCGGGTCGGAGCTTCCGGCGCTTCGTTTTCTATGAAAAGCATCACATGATCACCTGTCATGTCATAGAAAACTAATTTATAGTAGTTTTGAAGTTATTTTTAATAGGGCTGTTTAAAACTTTAAATTCTACGCCTGCATTACTAACAACTTGTAGGTAATGCAGGTATTTAATGCAATATAGGAAAAGAAAAACACATTTTGTAGCGTTAAAAAATAAAATATTCTATTTATTTACCTATATATCTAAATATGACCAATGAACTGTCAAAGAAAAATGAAAAGGGAAGAAAAGAAATTCAAAGTTCCCAATATCAAAGATATCAAAGTGGAGTTTATAATTAAATTGATTTTGTAATAAGCGACAATCTTACAAAAAGTCCACCTTTATGTATTATATTCTTTGTCACGAAGAAAAACTCCGTATAAAGTTTGAAGAAGTTTTCAGGCTAGGGATATTTATTTAATGACCTTACTTTCAATCCGTCAGCATCATTAAAATACTTGAATAAACTCGGTATTCCGTAAGATGTCTGTATGATAAATGAAGTTTGGAGTGAACTCCTCTTATGCCTTAATATTTAATATGTTAGATGCGGGAAACAGCAGGATATATTACTTCACAGTAAAAGCCTCCTACGGTGCGTCGTTTTATGGCTGAGTTATAGCCTGTTTCTATAACTTCGCAGCTAAGCACTATGCTGCGATTCCTTTCCTTAGAACTCGGAAGGATTTGTGTGTAGAAACTAACCACTCACATAATTATATTGCTTACTTAATAGTACTTTCTCAATACTCAGCAATCATGTAAAAAGACTTTTTCGTTTAAGCCCTTATGCGGTAACCCGGTATATGGCAAGATAATCAGTACGATAGTTACGTGAAGTGAAATACGTGAAAAAAGCATTCTAAGACTGTTGTGAGTTGAAGTTTACTTATTTATAGAAAAGCCTAAGTTGCATAAAATAGGTAGTTAAGAAGTTCCATCGAATCCGAAGCAATTATTGCCACAGAATTATCGATTAATACCTAAGTACTCTTTCAAAAACACGGAAAGTTAAACTTAATAGCCCCATTGAACTAAAATAAAACAATGCGATCGCTTCAAAGACGCGAACAAACTTATGACTCTAACTACATATACCTACACAACTCGTATTCACGTGAATGTGTTTACATGTAAACAACCACATTTCTCGTGTAATCCTAGCGGAACTTCGGAGATGCATCGACAAAATACATATTTTCGCTTCCCTGACCCTGTAGAAACATAGTAAGCGCCACAATTTTATAAACCACTATGTGCAACTGTGTACCTTATTGCAACGAAATAAGTAAGCGAATGTGCACATATTTACTTGCGACTAGCACGCGTAGTTGTTACCTTTTTCCATAACGATGCTTTCTGGAGTCATTGAATGTTTCCTGCAACTTCCCGGCGAGTCTTATTTTCATCGGAATGTCGTACTTTGCGTTCAGCCTGGAACTCCCCCTACAACTCTGCGGCGCTCGATGCATTGTGAGTTTCTTACTTTCTGACATTCCTTTAGACGAAATACTTAACGATATTAAAGACAAGATGTTTCTTGAGAAGTTCTTTGCTGAGCTGAGTTTTTATATGATTACCTACGTTAGATTCGGTGTCAGAACAACATTATTAGTACTTCAGTAGGTACGCAATTAGATTAAGTCTTGTTAACGAATAATACAGGCGTATTGGAATACTAACATTACAAGCTACTCGCTACAAACAGTTAGTTAGTTACTCTTTGACCAAAATCACATTAATTTATGACAACATTGACAACTAGGTTTAAACTAAATTAATTATATTTATTAAATCTGAATTTTAGATTTTCTGAATCTGAATTTGAGCCCATTATCGTTAAGACACTTTTCACCCAAATTGTTTCGTTCTTAAAATAACATTATTAAATTTTATCCTAATAACATTCATAAATTTCTACCTACGCCATTTCAGCAGCTTTGACGCCAAAATAGTAGTACACTTAATAAGGTAACACATAATTATAAGAATTGGAGCCACAAAAACGAACTTTATTTATTTGGACATTAATCATTGTCCGTCATTTCCACACTCCAACTTTCTAATAAAAAAACTTATGAAGCCAAAACTGTAATGTAAAATGAAGCTGTCGATAGAAAGCTTTTGTGTAGGCTGCAGCTTCAATACTTCCAGGCTAAGATAATTAATTATAGCATAATGCCGGTGGTAACTGCGCCCCAGAGCGCCGTTGTACCCGTGTCATACCCTCCATCCCAAAGGATGTAACTGGTGCATTTACCTTACTCAAATGTGCCTTTTTTAACCCCAAAACTGGCTATCTCCCGAATCTCCGGAGTAAGGTAATGCGTTTTTGAGATACGGCCAAAATATATCATGTAATACGTAAGGTGAAAGGGTTCCGATATTGTCCTTTTGGAAGCTATGAATTATATTTAACGATAACAAAGCCGTTTTTATGAACGATCAAAGTGTAAATTATGATAATTTTACTGTAACAGGTTTTTTTTTGCTCTGTGAAAAGTGTAACCGTCTATAATCCTGAATGTAATGCTAATCAATACCTAGTTTAAGTACTTAATTATTTAAAAAAATCCTTCAATTTTCTATTAATTTTTTTCTTATATAAAATCTGGGAAAGCTATTCAATAAATATCTAACTAAATATTAAGTGTAAATTTTCACGTTTTAATTATTTTCTGTCAGCAGCGGATTTGAGGCGCTCAAACCTTCATCAAAACATCTGAGTAGGTACCTACATGAAAAACCGACCCCCATTTCATTCAAGCCCCTCCTAAACCAAAATTCCGATCCGCCACTGTTTCCCGTTATGGATATAATAATTCATAAACACATCAAAAATATCGCCATAGATTTGCTGTTCTTACTCCCCACCGACTAAATATTCAATTCAATTTTAGAATAAACTTCGCCGCTCTAGAAAAGGAAAATAAAAATTAAACTCGTATCGATCAATCAGCGCGAAATCTGACGTGAGGTGATTGAGAGCCGCGCTTCAATAAGTCGGGCAAAAAAACGTCTGCCCCCACGGTACCGCCGAGCGCACAAGTACAATGGATATTTAAATTTAAACCTAATTCCATAATCTAATCCATCATATTAAAGTTTGTTTTCAAGAAATGGCAAACACATGAATAAAGACCACAGAACATAGGTATTCATAAATTTCTATCCTTATTCCGTACTCTATTCGATTATCCGGACACAAAAAATATGGACACGTTTATTACAAATAAAACTATCTGAACAACTGTTTCAGGACCTCTGCCAAGTTCAGTAAATTAAACAATTATTTTTATTCTCAAATATAACACAGAATTTTAAAATGACAAAAACTTGTAGGATAAATAATAATGAATCAAGCTGACGCTAAAGAATTAAAGACACTAAAAATATCACTCATGAAACTCTTACTTACTTATCACAAAAATTCTAAAGTTTAATTTATACGGACATTAAACAGAGTAGCTAATATATGTATTACATATTTTTAACCAGCAGAATAATTATTAGATAAGATTGACGTAGGTACCTAATGTTTTATGAGAGCGCTGAGAAAATTAAAATATTCAGATTAGCTACGTATTATAATATTATGTCTCTATAATTACAAGGACCTTTTTCTCCACAGGATTTTAATTAAGGTTTCATTACATTTTGTTTTATCTAAGAACTTTTTGTAATATTAGATAAATGCCACTTAAGATTTTAGGTAATTCTTGCGACAAAAACTAAAGATTTTTCTCTCGACTGTGCCACTTTGGTAATTTGTCAAAGGCGATCAATCCCAAAATTAATAACGCCTTGAAAAGCGTTTTAAACGAGGGCCAGCTATTTTATTTGAAAAAGTCAAATACGTTTAGGAGGAATTATAACAGGTGACAAAAGGAAGGCAAAGCTCGTGCTCTATCAGCATCTGTGTGAAATTAACTGGCAGCTAACCTCTGTTAGCCTGGCCCTATATTCTGTCGCTACTCGTAAGTGCTTGCCGCGCAACCAGTATTACGAAAAGCAATAAGTCTGGGTATCTATTCAGCAAGCCTTCTTAGGCTATACTTAGTAACTTATTACCATCAGACGGACGTGGCGGTACGCAAATACAAAGAGAAATGTAATACTCGTAGATAAGGCAACAGAAAATCAAACAAGGGAATACTCCAAATGAAGATAAAAACAATAATATAAAAATCATTTATTTCAGACCTTGGTCCTTTTAACTTAATTTCTCAAGGACACAAAAACAAATTTGATTTTAAAATTGGATAATAGATCGATATCTTTTCCAGTATCATGCGGACATCCGTACCTAACTAAATAATACGATGCGCTATTGGAGCTCAAATTTATCTGGTTACATTTGAGCGTGTGTTCGGTGAACTGTGAACTGTGAGGAATACAGCTTTGGTGACGGTAACCTCCCGACTCGCTGTTAAGGTTACCAAATATTGCTATGCTAATTTTATATTGTTTTGGGAATATTTAAAACCGCGATTGTGTTTTAAAATAAAATTATAACATGAACATAAATTTAATGTTGCAATCTTTCGCAGCATAAGTTAAGATACTTTAGCTTTAGCAGTCTGTTTATTTATAAGTTATATAATTTCATGTTACTTTTCCTGACTGTTAGGCAGTTCGGTTCATTTTGCGTACGTATACCTAAGGGAAGCTTATGACTAGTTATGACAACATCAAATTAAAAAAATATTTTCTTCAAAAGTGTGCTAATCATCTGCAGTTAGTATTTTAGATGTCGTGTATTACTGTACGATGTATATTAAAAATTTAATTTAGTTGCACACAAACGGAATATTAAGACATACCTATCCATGGCCCATGTCGGTATACCTACATTTAAATGCCAAAAGGTCCGCAATTCCCTGTATATTATGATCTTCCTAAACTAGAGGTAGGACTACTCGTGTCAACACAAAATATTCGTAGCAGACTCGATATGCTAATCGTAATGTGACTATCCTTAAAATTTAAATTCGCATGCCGTGTACACGTTTACATTGTTACGTGGATCTTAATTGAACTAGCAAAATGTGCGCACAAAATGTTTTTCATCATGCAACCTAACCTTGTGTTCCCATCAGCAGGCGACCTTTTGACTGCCTAGCCAGTATAGTGCAACCTCTAGCTTCATACAGTCAGCGGCAGATGGTAAACGAGAACGAGTAAGTTTAGCTAAGCACTACAAATTTCCCTTGCATTTATCCCTTACCCTGTGAACACAAGTTATGTTTTTATATCTATACTGCAATTGTTTGACAACGAATACTAATGTAAGCGACTGTAATAGCTAAGGTGAACTAAAAGTTAATCAACTTAGTTCATCGCGGTTTATAAAATGTGGTTAACGAACTAGCGACCCCGTGGGCGGTCACTAACTCGCATATTTACTATTACTGAGCTATTTAGCTCCATTTTTAGTCAGTACTAGTACAATCTACTATAAAATATTAAAAGGTACGTGGTTTTATACAGTTTGTGGTTTGTAATATGGACGAACTTACAGCAAAATAAAATGTGAATAACAATAAATCATTTTAGTTTTGAAAAATCCCTATTAATTATGAAAACCAGTATATATCAAGACGGTTATCAAAACTATGACATTAATTAGTTACCTACTAGTTTGTTTCTTTTACACCTGAGGTTTCAGGCTAACGCAACGTACCTCTAAGGCTTAGAAATAACGATCTGGTAGCGTTCATTTATCAACATTTATTAGTGAAATAAGACACATCTATCTTCGGCAAGAAAAGGTAAGTGTTCATTCATTTATAGTTAGCAAGAACAATGTAATTCTACTAGTCTGTTTTTGTAAGAATATAGTACTTTATAGTTAAAAACCGGCCAAGTACGAGTCGGACTCGCGCACGAAGGGTTCCATACTGTTACGCAAAAAACGACAAACAAAAATTACGTTCGTTGTATGGGAGCCCCACTTAAATATTAATTTTATTTTGTTTCTAGTATTTGTTGTTATAGCGTCATCAGAAATACATCCACTGTGAAATTTTCAACTGTCTAGCTATCACGGTTCTCGAGTTGTCAGACTGGTGACACACAGACGGACGGACGGACGGACAGACGGACAGACAGACGGAGAGCGGAGCCTTAGTAACAGGGTCCCGTTTTTGCCCTTTGGGTACGGAACCCTACTACTACTACGCAATGTCCCAAACAATTAATACCTAATTGAGGCTCGGCTTGTGGCACGTAATGAGTAACGTCTCTAGTCTCCAATGAGAATGTTGCGAAAATCAGTTTGTCTTGCTAACTGACTAAATCCTAACTGATCGAGCACCTAGAGCCCAATTCAGTATTAACCATGTGTTACGGTTTTGCCACGACTAGTGTTTTGATACGACTTACTTTACTTTAAGGAGTACAGCCTACAGTTTAGTTTTTTGCTCGTGTTACAGACCATACCCGGTATAATATTCAATTGTCTGTACGAATTTGACGTTACGTACGTAATAAAATAGTTTTTTTTTTTTCAGTCAATATCTTGTTCCCTTTTATATATTATAACCAAATAGGTACTTAGCCTAACCCATGTTATTATAATTCTTATCGAGTGCATAATACCCATATAAGTTTCAACAAATGGATAATGTATTATTAAAAGTCAATTAATCCTTAGAAAACCCTCATCAGGATAATAATAAAGGTGTAATGATTAATGTATATTTAATCAAGCAGAGTGCAGACACAATGAGGTGAACTAGTGATATCACCTGACGGGCCTGCTGGGAAATCAGCGACATGCGAGCGAGCCTAATTCAACAAGCCTAAAGCTAGCTGGCGACATACGGAGTGGAGATTTTAGCTTACACGTTCAGGCACACCCCAGCGGTTGTCATATATTTTTCACCACACTAGCTCGTAAAAGCTCTCTTAAAACTGATGAGAAAGATGCATTTTATTCACAAGAGTGGCAAAGTAATAGATGAAATTAATAAACAACACGGATGACGGGCTACGACAGATATTTTTTTTTTATAAACTTGAGAACATTAAAGACAGTTACCTATAGACACATAGAGGTCTAACATAATATCTAATATACCTTTGTGTTATCATTCCAACAGAAATTAGATGCAAATGTTGAGTGGTAGTATCAATTTACGTGTTTTTGGTTTTGAGGTTTTGTATGGAAAAATTAGATCCCAAGTAAGAACAGTGTAAGTTTGGAGCAACATATGAAGTGCTTATTTAGAAAGTTTTGTTATTTGGTTAGATTAAGAGTTAAACCAAAAAAAATTATGTACATTTGGTTGGCTTATTCTGCGATTAAGTCTTTATTTTTTATAGTTCCATTACTGGCTTATCAAATGTACTTCTTCATTTATTAGATTTCTACTAATTCTATGTATGAACAATGTAACGACGAACAATGTTTATTATTTTAAGCATTTTTTGCTGAGTTAGACCCTTTTTCTTCAAAATTTGCACGTTGTTTCTTGTTTTAAATATTGATTTTCTTTTTCTTGTTCATTATTGAACATATTCCTGTTTTATTGGTAAATTACTTTCATTTGATTACATTCTAATCTATTTGAAATCAATATGGATGGGTGAAGAAGATATGAACGATAGAAGATAGAACAAAACGTTTTTTTTTGTTTAAAAATGTAAGTATTTTTAGTGCTGATTAAATACATGAAAATAATGTTCATTTTCTGGGTTTTGCGGTGTTTATTCATTAGTTTTTATGTTCATTCAAATAGGTTTTTAGGTATGTTTTGATAAATTCTTGTATAACTCAAAAATTACGACAATAATAAAAAATCGCAGAAATTACATTCTTGCTTATTAAATGAGGATAGATTAAATAGCAAACAATTATTCCAATGATTAATAATTGCTGAGAAATGATTTTTCAAAATTGGAAAATTGCTTAAGTGTTCATTCACTGGAGGTCTTACCCTATCTGTAGTTCAAATTCTCGCTGAGCGTAGCGTTGCACGGAGTTTCATCATCATCTATTTAAGAGTTAGACTCTTGTCGGTGGAGCGATTTCCATGCATGTCGGTCCTCTGCCTTCTCCTTGACAGCCTGATACGACACGACGTTGAGCTTTTCCTTTACTTGATCTATGTACGTTCTCCTTGGTCTCCCCCTCCGCCTCGTTGCCTCAACTCTCCCTTCAATGATATTTTTGATAAATTCGTCGTGTCGTATCAGATGTCCAAGCATCTTTCCTCTTCTGTTTTCAATGGTTCTCAACAAACTCCTCTTCTCTCCTACCATGCGTAAAACCTCTTCGTTTATTTTCTTCTCCGTCCAACTGACCTTTGCCATTCGACGCCAGCACCACATCTCAAAAGCCTCCAGCCTTTCTCTATCACGTTGCCTCATTGTCCACGTTTCGCTTCCGTACAGTGCTATGCTCCAGATGTACACTTTTATGAGCCTCTTTCGTATATTGCCTGCTATTCGAGCTTTAAATAGGCACTTTTTTGTGTTAAAAGCTTTTTTAGCCATCGCTATTCTGGTAGTTATATCCTGTGTACATCTGGAGTCACTAGTAATTATGCTGCCTAAATATTTAAATCATTTGACCTGTTCTATGGTACTATTATTTAAAATTATCGGGTTTTGTCTTTGCTCTGTACTTGAGGTATTTTTCGAAGTCTGTTTTGAAGTCATAAGTATCTTAGTTTTGTTTATGCACGGAGTTTAGCCCAGCAATAATGTAGAATAAGGTGACCTGAGGGCATACCGCGAAGTAAATTCGTACGTAAGTGTGACAGGGAGGCAACACTTCGAACGTGGTTCGCGGTGCACGGTGGGCCCTCTGACTTGTTTTTAGGAAAAAACAGCGACATGCGTGTTCTCGTGCTCTAAGTTATTAAATTATCTAAATACGTTTATAATATTATCTTTTAATATTGATGTTCCCAAAACCATCGCCGCGGATAAAAGTTATTATTTTTAAAATCTAATGAAAGTTAATGTAACTTTTTTCTGCAATAATCAAAGTTAAAGTGTAGATTTATAGGGATATGATTTGTCAGTGTCAAAAGTAGTATTTTTTGGTTCCCTGCCCGTGTGTTTTCAATTCAAATACTCCCTATGCTGCTCTAAGCGCGTGTACGGCGCAACAAAAGATTCTCTAAAGACCTGTTGTACAGTATGGCACTCAATTCTCGATTTCCAGGTAGCTTCATACAATTTTATAAAGTATATTAGGTAAGTATATAAGCTACATTTAAATTAATTGTTAATTTAAGAAGGAATGAATAATCCTAGACCATGAACGTTTAATGTAATTCTACTATTAAACTCTTCAAATCGCTATACATTTTCAAACCTAAAGTTATCGTCATAGGTACTATAGTTTGGCAAGTGTCGTTTGTTAGCGAAGCATAGGCGGACAGAATCACACAGTATTTTTCTTATGGTGGTTTTGTTTTGCTAATAATATTAGCAGTATTATAACCATAATAAAAAGAGGAATGAGTATAGTTTTTTTACTCTACTGTTACTAACAAACTTGTTTGCCACGCTTATAAGAGTTTTTAAACTCGTCACTTATTTCTAGTAATTTTGTCACTCTAGACGGCATTAGCGACATAAGTTCGATTTTATTTAAATAGTCTCTTGTCCTTTTTTAAACAGAATCAAATCTGGGTAACAAAATATAATTTAAATATAAAACAATTTAATTAAAATGGTGAATACACAATATTATATAATTCAATTATCTTGTTTGCTTTTTTAAACGTGAATATTGACATTACAAAAAAAAATTCACAGATTTCGTGCCTCACACGACTATCGAGCACATTGGAAATGAATCTACGGAATTCTAAAAAATATTGTCGCTAGGCGACGAGAAAGTCTGGATAAGGAAAAAGTTACAAAATAAAACTACAACGTTGAATGATAATTATTTTATTCTTAGATTAACACAAGTATCCTGGATATAACGCATGTGAACAAACCAATTTCAAAATTTCCACACGCGTATCGAAGTTTGAATAATTCTCGCCGTGGCGCATAAGTATAGGTACATATTTCATTTTTCGATTAATAAGCAGGATATATTAATGTTCAAAGTACTACTCTCCTAAGGGCTCATCAAGACGAGTCGGATGACCAAAACAGCGTGTGCCTATGTTGCAACAAACCTGAGTTCCTTTAGGTACAGCCAGGGTTCAGCATCAGCTCTATCTTGGGTACTACTCTCCTAAGTGCTCATCGAGACGAGTCCGATGACCAAAACAGCCAAAACTGCCAGGGTTCAGCATCAGCTATCTGCTAGCAGCCGCCAGCAACATGCTGACCATTTCGTGGCACTTTCTCTTTTTTATTTATGTTTCTCTGTATAAGTTTTTATTTTGTGTTTGTGCTCACGAATAAAATTATTTCTATTTCTATTTCTACCTCTACCTCTAGCTCTAGCTCTACCTCTACCTCTACCTCTACCTCTACCTCTACCTCTACCTCTACCTCTACCTCTACCTCTACCTCTACCTCTACCTCTACCTCTACCTCTACCTCTACCTCTACCTCTACCTCTACCTCTACCTCTACCTCTACCTCTACCTCTACCTCTACCTCTACCTCTACCTCTACCTCTACCTCTACCTCTACCTCTACCTCTACCTCTACCTCTACCTCTACCTCTACCTCTACCTCTACCTCTACCTCTACCTCTACCTCTACCTCTACCTCTACCTCTACCTCTACCTCTACCTCTACCTCTACCTCTACCTCTACCTCTACCTCTACCTCTACCTCTACCTCTACCTCTACCTCTACCTCTACCTCTACCTCTACCTCTACCTCTACCTCTACCTCTACCTCTACCTCTACCTCTACCTCTACCTCTACCTCTACCTCTACCTCTACCTCTACCTCTACCTCTACCTCTACCTCTACCTCTACCTCTACCTCTACCTCTACCTCTACCTCTACCTCTACCTCTACCTCTACCTCTACCTCTACCTCTACCTCTACCTCTACCTCTACCTCTACCTCTACCTCTACCTCTACCTCTACCTCTACCTCTACCTCTACCTCTACCTCTACCTCTACCTCTACCTCTACCTCTACCTCTACCTCTACCTCTACCTCTACCTCTACCTCTACCTCTACCTCTACCTCTACCTCTACCTCTACCTCTACCTCTACCTCTACCTCTACCTCTACCTCTACCTCTACCTCTACCTCTACCTCTACCTCTACCTCTACCTCTACCTCTACCTCTACCTCTACCTCTACCTCTACCTCTACCTCTACCTCTACCTCTACCTCTACCTCTACCTCTACCTCTACCTCTACCTCTACCTCTACCTCTACCTCTACCTCTACCTCTACCTCTACCTCTACCTCTACCTCTACCTCTACCTCTACCTCTATCTCTATCTCTATCTCTATTTCTATTTCCACCACCACAAGAATGCATAGATTATCGAATAGTGAACACGTTATCTACGCCCGTCTCAAACAGGATAGATAGAGTTAGACCAAGAAAAATCTGCAGCTATTTTGATAGCCCACGCAGTGCAAGTGTTATTCTGCCGTCATAATCCCGATAATTCACAACAAACACCGATAACGAAGTCTGCGAAACATGAAGTCATAAATGTCATGTGAAAAATGTCGTTCCAACTTTTTGACTATTTTAAGGTTAGGCAGCCACGCTGGCAAGGATGGCTAAGAGCAGGAGAGAGATGGCAAAGGTGGTCGCCGACGTCCGTTAGGGCATGGCAAATGAAGAAGAAGAAGAAGGTTAGGCTACAGGGCAAACCCTTAACCCGATCGTCTTTGTTTTAGGCTCAAATTGTAGCTGACTAAATTGTCCAGAGCCGTTTTTCTCAAATTTTTGATATCATTCTTCGTTTCCAAATTATCGAGCACCAAAATCAAAAATTCGGAAAAAATTGAATTTTATTTTCACTATTTCGACCATAACTTTTTTCGTTTTTGACTCTCTCGAATAATTATTTTTGGACCTTACAGCTCTCGTGATTATGCGTCTTTTGAGCCTTTTTTTTATATTATATCTTCACAACTTTCCGAGATATAAGGGGATCGCACTTTTTCGTGAAATCAGACCCTATACTGGAGCGAACGAAAAGACATTTCCAATGTCAAAACACTTAATCCGTAGGTACGTCGCGTCGTCCTCGTTAAACTAGATGAAGCAAAGTCCGAAATACGCGTTCCAAATTAACTACACTGTGAAAGTCGAAATGCTTCAAATTCGCTATTGCAAACACGACTTTGTAACAATACCTATATTAATTAGAACAACTCCGAATTCGAGCGCCGAATGACGACAACAGACGAATTTTAATACGAAGTAATTAAATTCTTTCTTTAGATAGGTAAGAAAAGTTGTGTTATCTTTGAGATTTATGAGAGCTATTTAGATAACAAATAAAAGAGATTGTTTAGACGGATCGCTTTTAAAAGAAATAAGTGCTCCAGAAGCCGTATTTTTTCCACTTGAGAGTGAAATCTTAATCGGTTTACTGTAAAATATTATGAAACTTAGGAGAAAACAAAAACAAGATTTATTTACTTTGAGTAAAATTTACTAACCGAATAACGAATGATAAATAGTTTAGTAGGATTTAGATTTCACCCCACCAGAAAATTGTAAGTCTTACAATTATTTAGATTTAAGTAGAAAATCTGATCCTTTTAGTTTGTAATTTTTCTTGCGAATAGTTTTATTGAAATTGATTTGCCAAATGATGAAATTAAAAAAAATTAGTTCGGACCACTTCAATTTTTTGAGTTAATTTGACAGTTTGTCGGTGACATTGTTACATTTAAAAAGTTAGTATTTTTCAAACTGGAAGAGTACGATGATAGATGCCATCTTCATACAATTTATAACCTAAAAAATGCCAAATGTCGCAAAATTGTATTGCATTGACTTCTATCATCGTACCCTTTCAGTTTGAAAAATACTGAGTGTCCTACAAATAATATCATATGTAAATCTTCTGACATTCAAGAGAGGTCAAGTCAGTGGAGCCTAATATTTTTAGATTTAGGTATTTCAAATAAATATGTAGGTATTTCTGTGGCACTAACGTGGGACCGCATGTTAGCGTAATGAGGGCTCTGTCTAAAATCGAGTTCATTCTTGGTTGTTTCCTTCAACAGAACAACCAATCCGGAAAATGAATGCTAAGGAGTTTCTTGTGGCATCTGATATTTTGCACATATTGTTGTAGGTTAGGATACTACTAACGAAATAATATTCTTATGCCAGGAGTAGCAAACGTATTTAATAAGTTTGTTTCCGATAGTATGGATCCCATGAATCTAGGATATAACTGGATCTGGCATGAGTGGTGGGGGTAACTGACAGAACGGGATAGTCTTATGTATCTTTCAGTAGGAGTAGCAGCGAAAGAGCTATTATTGTTTGTCCTTGTCACAGTCTCACATTTTATTTGTTCCCCACCTTTTTTTTAGTATGGATAATGGTGGGCAACAAATGAATTCGACCAATCACAGTGTCGCATTTGCGTATGTTTTGTCCCTCACGGAGGCACGCGTATACCACTTCTATACGATCCTACCTTCTATGATGGATCCAAATCTTGTTTTCTTTGTGACCTACGTTAGTGGGCAGGTGAGCACTGCACTCCTTGAAGTACTTACCTACAAATCTTATTAGTAGCATTTAAAATACAAAAATATCCGCAAAACACATACCCATAGATCTTATTGAAAAAACATGGTGCTTATCATAAGTAAACAAGTCGGTTCTGGCTACCGCTCCCAAAAAAAACTTAATATGATTGTAAGTAGCACCAGCTCTTAAGTAAAACCTTAACTCTCCAATATCATAACTATAACTAAGATAGATATGGTACCAACAAAGCCGTTGAATATTTAAACAGTGTATCATCTTTCGAATGCTTTTAGAAAAATTTGCCCCCCGAGGTACGGTGTCGCTTACTCCACTAGAGAATAACAAAATTTTACTGTAAGCTCTTAGACTTTGAAGAAAAACATTAGTAGGTGTAATGTGAAAACTGTTTGGCGAAAAAGTTTAGGCATATTTTTTCGATTGGCGTGTTTTTGAAGCTACGCAAAAAATTACATACCTATTATTTATTTGTAAAAAAATCGCATTTGGAAATTGCATGGTAGTTGTTAGCCTTTATACCTACCGCGTTTTTTTAAGATTATAATTTTTATAACCTCAAAAGTAGTGGAAAGTCCTCGAAAATTATATCTGACTATAACTATGCACTACATTTTAGTATTAGTGTCGTTTACATATATAATTGTACCGCAATATTAGATATCATAAGAACCCTAGCATTTTGGAAGAAAAATATTATTACTGTGACGTCCAAGCTCCGTTGTGTACTGGGTGATCAAATGAAACAACTGTTATCACTCGTGCACTCCGCCAGCTACCCACTCGCCATCACACTTCTCCACGGAGTGAAGCTAGCGGGTAGTTGCGTCGTACTGTTTATTGTGTAATCGTCACATCTCTCCCTTTTTATAATGATTTATTTATTTTACTTTATATATTTATCATGCAACAATAGTTCAGTTTATCGTATTATCTTATACTCGCTAGGTTAATTTATTTTTCCAATCTAGGTATACTACCACCGGTTCGGAAAGGTTAACCTCAGACCCGAGAAGAACCGGCGTAAGAAACTCGGCGAGGTGTGGATGTATTCATTTTACAACAGTTAAATAATAAATATTTTCCAACACTAGCAAGCCTTTAAATCTGTAAAACTATTATTTTACTTTTACAATTTCTTTTTAGGTGTCAGTCCCTCTCCTTCTCCTATTTGCAGTTTTGAGTTTTTTATTCAATTGCTTATAACTCAAAGATTTACTTTTCCTTTTGATGCTTACACATTTCCAGGTATTTTCATTAGCATACAACATAATATTTGCCTAATTAATACCTATTTCATGATTTAGGTACAATAACATTGTAAGCTTGCCAAGCGTCTTGGACATTAGTTACTTATTGGCAATAACTGATTGACTCTGTTTTACTAGTCTTGTATGATGTTAATATATATATAATGCAATTTAAAATAGTTGAAGATAATCCAAGGTCAAATAAAGTAGGAATGTTACATTCGTTGTAGAGGTACCACGTGAAGTATGATTAGTTTTACTTATGAATAGGTTAAGCAAACAATAATCTATATAAATAGATTTATATATTATTAATTTGTTAGGTACCTACTAAGATTTACCTGCCTATTTGACCATTATTATTATTAATTGCATTGCATACATATCTAATTATCGTTCTTTAATTATAATACTTGAATAATATAATCTTGACATCAATTAATCCAAATATTTATTTTATTAATTTTATTGCTCAAAAGTAACACAGCAAATATAATATCGAATGTAATATTATTCTAGCAACTTACTTATGCGAAGAATCATAATTACAATTTATGTTATGAAAATAACGTAACACTTTACTAATTGAAAGCTGATTTTTCAATTGAATTGTGACCAGTAAGTATTGTATTATTATTTCCACAATAATTACTGTCAGACTGTCACATAAATATTATTATTTGTACTTGTACACTTTTTCTTCGGTTTATTTCAATTACTTGCAACATATTTTATAAACCTGAAACATAGGTATACACCTTGTATGTCTGCTTCCTATATCCTGCCATTGGTAAGTATGTCATTCAATTTCAATAAACATCTTCCAACGAACCAATGGAATTCCATTATTCTAACCATGATCCCATGAAATACTGAGTACACCAGAGTACAGTTCGAATGTTTAGGTCCTTTACCATTTTATCGTTACGTTTAACGTTTCTAAATGATAAGACCTAGGTTTTTGGTCTTTTGAGTCTTAGTGCTCAATTTGTACAATAAATGTGTACTCTTGGGTAGATCAATGAAGTGGTTCAAGCTACAACTTTGATCTACTAGTTTTACTTAATTAGTTAGCCTCAACAAATTAAACATCAGGCAAACTGTCATTGAGAGCAATCAAAATCACGGTTAATTCGAATACTTATTGTTTTTATTTTATAATGTGTAGGTACCTACACACAGTATTTAGTTATTTGTTTCTGTTTTGATTTAATGTATCGGTGCTGAGACTATGTATAATTTCTAATGTATGTATTGTCTCAACCGCATACCTAAGCGTTTTGGCATCCTTAATTATTGTAAGTTTATGCATGTGACTGAAATAAGGAAATATATTTTCCGGTAAAGTGCCTTTTTAATTACACTTAATTATAATTAGTCATCACATCACACACATCACTCATCTTCATCTGAGTAGGTGTACCTACTACCTAGGTAGTTAAAAAGGAACTTCGTCATCTACACTGTTAACCGACAAAAGTCGTATGTCTATTTACAAGACATTAGGTTAACTGCTGGTCACTAGAGTTTTTTCTGTTAGTACCTTAGTCATGGTTGCCTTGGGTATAGTTTCGTAGTTTAGTTAAGTAAGCAGTGCTTCCTCACCGTGTAAGGCTCCCCGCATCGCCACTTCAGTTTTTACAGCATTGACTTTAGGTACTACATGACATGATGTATTATGACAGGCCCAGCGTCTATTTACGTACCTGTTGTACTTGGGTTTGTAATTGAGCTTTGCCCTGATTATTATTCTACAGAATCATGTATTCCGGCTCTAAAATAGATTGGAATTGGGATTTATTATATGAAATCTGGGTCATATACGATTTTGAAGAATTGTATATCCTCATCTATTTATAGGTTTTATTTGGGCAGTTTAGGCATGCCTCTGTGTTCCACAATTTCCACGGCTACTTACGCAGAATGCATTATTACTCTTATCCTGGTCACCTGCTTGTTTCTCTTAAACTATAATTTAACCTGTCTTCTAACTGTTCCAACAGGATTGCTACAACAATCTTTAACCGGAATACCGTCTAAGTCGTCGTATAATATATTTTTGTATATACTTTGTTCGTTTTTATTTAAGCTGATACATTAAGTTCTTACCCATACGAACATCTGCAAAATGCAGTAAATTTATGATACGGGTATAGGTTAGAAGAAGGTTAAATTGTAATACTTTACAGGAAATGTTTTCCAACTGGCGTATTTTTTTTTTTTTGTATAATTGAAATCTATCCTGAATCTACATTAGTAGATATGCCTATTCCCGAGGCCATCCATCTATACCTACGCCTTAAGTTAACTGGAACAGTAGGCAGAGGCACTAAACTGCTTATTATATAATTTCGAATTCAATAAATACATTACATAATAGGAGGTCACTCTATACTAACATAATGTCAGTTTATGACTATTTTGCCTCCCTATTAAGTTTTGGTGGGCTAAAGAATCCATCTAATGGTGGTATCTAGGACATTTTGGATGACCTAAAACAAGATACTATCGTTAGTACCAACCAACACTATATCGCGTCAGTTTACTTTTAAGTACTATGTTGTACTAATTTGGACGACCTATAACAAAAGGTCCTATCGTTAGTACCAACCACCACTATCGCGTCTACTAGACTAGTTACTAGGTACATTTGACTCTTTTGGTTTGTTAGTACCAGTCCAACATTCAACTTACTAATTATTCTCTGTTTGTATCGCAGGTAAGTGTTATGATTTCGCTTATCATTTCTTTTGTTTTGCTAGTACTAGTTGAACATTCAACCTACTACTTATTTATTTTGCTAGTACCAGTTGAAAGTTCCAATCTACTAATTATTTGTTTTGCTAGTACCAGTTGAAAATTCCAACCTACTAATTATTTGTTTTGCTAGTACCAGTTGAAAGTTCCAACCTACTAATTATTTGTTTTGCTAGCAACAGTTGAACAATCAACCTACTAATTATTTGTTTTGCTAGTACCAGTTGAACATTCAACCTACTACTTATTTATTTTGCTAGTACCAGTTGAACGTTTCAACCTACTAATTATTTGTTTTGCTAGTACCAGTTGAACGTTTCAACCTACTAATTATTTGTTTTGCTAGTACCGGTTGAAAGTTTCAACTTACTAAGTATTTGTTTTGCTAGTACCAGTTGAAAGTGTCAACCTACTAATTATTTGTTTTGCTAGTACCAGTTGAACATTTCAACCTACTAATTATTTGTTTTGCTAGTACCGGTTGAAAATTTCAACCTACTAATTATTTGTTTTGCTAGTACCGGTTGAAAGTTTCAACCTACTAATTATTTGTTTTGCTAGTACCAGTTGAAAGTTTCAACCTACTAATTATTTGTTTTGCTAGTACCAGTTGAACGTTTCAACCTACTAATTATTTGTTTTGCTAGTACCAGTTGAACGTTTCAACCTACTAATTATTTGTTTTGCTAGTACCAGTTGAACGTTTCAACCTACTAATTATTTGCTTTGCTAGCAACAGTTGAACAATCAACCTACTAATTATTTGTTTTGCTAGTACCAGTTGAACATTTCAACCTACTAATTATTTGTTTTGCTAGTACCGGTTTAACATTTCAACCTACTAATTATTTATTTTGCTAGTACCGGTTGAAAGTTTCAACCTACTAATTATTTGTTTTGCTAGTACCGGTTGAAAGTTTCAACCCACTAACTATTTGTTTTGCTAGTACCAGTTGAAAGTTTCAACCTACTAATTATTTGTTTTGCTAGTACCAGTTGAACATTTCAACCCACTAATTATTTGTTTTGCTAGTACCGGTTGAAAGTTTCAACCTACCAATTATTCAGTCTCGGCACGGCACTCGTACGGGTCAGTCGCTTTGTTGCCTATTGTCTGTTACCAAGTGCAGCGTCGAGCGATAAGGAAATAATAGTGTGCCGGTAACCGGTTCTATGTACCGGCCGGCCGGCGGGCTAGTGTTTGTTGTTTACGAGGTTTACGACTAATTACAAAGTAAGAGATGGGCGATGGAAATGCGAAAGAAATGCCTTTACCGATGTCACGAAACAATTCTTTAGTTGAGGCGGAAATGTTAGAACCAGAACAATACCAAAATAATGAGTTAGGAGAATTAGAGGTAAACGGGGAAGTAGATACTTCTCGGCCACCGAAACGGAGTTATGATGAGAATCAGTGGGAGATAGTTGGCGATAAGAAAGGAAAAAAAGTTAAGGCATGTACCGAAACAATAGAAATATTTATATCCTCTTCGGAAAAACTGCCAAAGCAGTTTGCACTTGCAAAATTATTTAAAGAAAATAACATCACGGATATTCAAAAGATTAAATATTTGAACCCATATAAAATACGTGTAGAAATGTCAAGCGAAATAAATATTGACAAACTGGAAAACTCCAAAGTAGCAAAAGAGAAGGCCTGGCGTATTCAGAGACCGATGGAGAAGTCTCTTTCCTACGGAGTTATACGGGACGTAGACATGGAGTTGACAGATGAAGAAGTGTGCAAGAGTATACAATATGATAAACCAGCGGAACTGTTGTCGGCTTTCAGACTTAAGAAACGCGATAGTAACTGCAAGGAAGGCTGGTCATTGAGTGAAGTTGTACGCCTATGCTTTAAAGGGACTTTTTTGCCGCCTTTCGTATTTGTGGATGGGTTAAGACTCAAAGTGGACCCGTATATATTTCCCGTTTCGCAATGTTCCCGGTGCTGGAAACTAGGTCATTCGCAAAAAAGATGTCCTTCTAGTAGAATAATATGTCCGAAGTGTGGGAACAATCACGCAAACTGCGAAACAACCGAATTAAAATGTGTTAATTGCGAGGGCCCCCATATATCACTCTCTCGGTCGTGCCCAGTTTATTTAAAAGAAAAAAGACTTCGAGAGCTAATGGCAGAGTATAACTGTACCTACAGAAAAGCTTTAGAACTATATGTTACGCCCGAGTCGCCTGACAGAAAAGAATGCTTCGATTTTCCGAAGTACCATTCTTTCCCGAAATTAAAGTTTTCAGAATGTACCGCCGAGTCCGCCCTACCCAGTCAACCAACTCAAGAAAAGTCCTTTGCCAAGATAGTGGAAACAAAAGCTATGATACACCAAGAAAACGTAAGGCAAGAGCCCCAAACGCGTCCGACAAAATCGAAAAAAGAAAGATCTCGAGAAGAAAACAACGTGGACACTTTCTTGAACAACTTCTTGCTTAGCAGCGAACGGGAGGAAAATCTTGAAAACGATAATAAACAAGATCAAAAAGAAAAAAGTGTGGACTTTAGTGAGCTAGTGGACCGCTTGAAAGAAATTATATTCTTAAAAGAAGTATCGGTGCAGATGAAAGTTCTTAAAGTGATAAAGTGTTGCATACAGTGGATTATATTATTGTGTGTAGAAAAACTGTCTTGCTGGCCGATTTTAAAAAGTGTCATGGATTTATTCATAAATGATAATGGGAAGTAACAAGAAAAAAATAATTAATCTTAAAATACTCCAGTGGAACGCCCAAAGTCTTAGGCCTAAATTATTAGCGTTTGAAAATATGTTAATTCAAGAAAAAATCCACGTTGCTGCCTTATGCGAAACCTGGTTAGAACCCGATAGCTACTTAGCGGTTAAAAATTATAATATTTATCGTAAGGATAGGAACGATTCATACGGGGGCGTGGCTTTGTTTGTACATAAATCTGTGAAGTCACAGTTGCATAATCTTAACTTCAATAATCCCGGGATTGAACTTCTATGCATACAGCTCTTTAACTGTAATCAAATAAAATTTGTTACTGTCGTGTATTGTCCGCAATCGGTACGAACTAATAGAAATGATTGGGACAATATTTTTTCTGTACTGAGAAAAAATGCTATTATTCTTGGGGATTTTAATGGACATCATAGCAACTGGTCGTACAAAACAGATACAAGGGGATCACACATTCATGACACGCTCACTGATAATTTGTTTGTAACACTTAATGACGGAGGTCCCACTCGATTCCGATATGTTAACAACCAGTTGCAACAATCATCGCCGGATATATCTATAGTTTCTTCAGATATCGCTTTAGACTTTACTTGGAAAACATTAAATGAATCATTAGGTAGTGACCATATCATGATCCAAATAACGACAAATTTGGCACCAAGTAATAATAATAATACGTTAAATTCGCGCCGGAATTTTAAAAACGCTGATTGGACCGGATATAGAACTTCTTTGGAAGAATTATTTTCTAACTTTCGGCCTAAAAATAACTTACAAAATACGTATAACGACTTCATAGAATGCATAAATAAATCAGCTGATATTCATATACCCTATATTAAAGCAAACTCAAACCCAAATAGTAAATTTGTTCCCAAACCATATTGGAACGCGTCTTTATCAAAATCAGTAGCCGAACGTCGCTTAGCACTTTCCTCATTTAGACGCAATCCCACACCTGGTAACTTCGATATTCTTAAGGCTAAAATACGAGACACACAAAAGTTAATAAGGAAAACGCGGGATGAGTCATGGCAATCGTTTTGTACGTCTTTAGACCAATCAACAACGCAATCTGATTTATGGCGTAAAATGAAATGGTTTAAAGGATCTAAAAGTACATTCAATTACATTGATAAGGATAAGGCAATTAGGTTATTAACAAGCTTAACCCCCGACTACGTAACGCCTGAAGATCCAATTTTATACAGTTACAATCCCAAGTTAGAAGTACCTATAACGAAACAGGAAATTGAACAATGCATGCGGCGTAAAGACACGACACCTGGCAGTGACAATATATCCTACTCAATGATTAGCAATCTCCCAGATAACGGTAAGGTAATTTTATTATCGTTATATAACCAGTTTCTTATGTCGGCGTTCGTTCCCGTCCAATGGCGGGCAATCAGCATCGCTCCGATACCTAAACCGGGCCGCAACCCACAATCTGCAGATGCGTTACGGCCGATTTCAATGATATCTTGTCTTTGCAAGGTGTATCATAATATTTTACTTAAACGAGTTGAATGGTTTATTGAAAAAAATAATTGCCTATCGCCTTGTACAACCGGTTTCCGAAAGTGTAGATCAACAGTAGATAGTCTAGCATCATTAGTCTCTGATATTCAAGTAGGTATGTCAAACAATTACCCCACCTTAGCGTGTTTCATAGACATAGACAACGCGTATAATCACATAGATTTAAAAAGTTTATTAAGCTTAATGGATCAGATAGGTATAGGCGCTAAAATTTGTCGGTATATCTGGAATTTTTAAAAAAAGAGGATACTTACGATTAAAACGGATGATATTTGTACAATTTCTAGAACAACCGGGATCGGCTTAGCGCAGGGGGACCCGTTCTCACCTTTGCTATTTAATATAGCGACTATGAACATATGCAAAAATGTAAAATTAGTAAAAAATAATATCAATATTTTACAATATGCGGATGATTTTGTTTTATATACAGTATGTCGAACATTAAAAGATGGCGTTCACGAATTGCAAACAGTCCTAGATGTTTTTGCTGAATTGTTGTTCCACATGGGCTTAGACGTATCTGTAACTAAAAGTAAAATCTGCATTTTTAGACGGGGTTATTCCCGAAATACCGTAAGGCTTAAAATTAACAATAAACCGTTAGAAGTGGTAGATACAATTAAATATTTGGGTCTATGGTTAGATAAAAATTTAAAATGGAATAAACATATAAACGAAATTATAGAAAAAAGTTTAAAATTATTAAATACGTTTAAGATTTTAGCAGGGCCAGGTTGGGGTGTCCATCAGGATAACTTAAGACGGCTATATATTGCAACCATACGCAGTAGGCTAGACTATGCTAGTTTTTTGTACGGAAATGGTCACAAAAGTAGTTTAATTAAGTTAGACCGGTTACAAAATCGATGCATGCGCACAATTGGAGGCTTTATTAAAAGCTCGACAATTCACGTAATGGAATCCGAACTTAGCCTTCCACCACTACATATACGCAGATTTTATTTAGCAAATAAATTTTGGCTGAAAACGAAATCGTATGAGAATAACATAGCAATGGAAAAAATAGAAAAACTATATATTTCAATGGGAAACCTATATTGGAGACGTAAGAAAAAACCTTTATTAATTCAAGCTCACGAATTTTTAGAAAATATTCAAATTCATACTTCACGCCAACTTGAACTCTTTACACTGGATACGTGGGTCAGCAGCGTGGATCTTTCTAATGTAATCTCGCTCTATATTGAAGGTGTGCAGATATCAAAAAAGAAGTTGAACGTTCATACCTTAAAGGAAACTTGTCAATTATTTTTAAAGAAAAAGTACCCTGATTACTATTTCATCTATACTGATGGATCTAAATGTGCAAATGGTGCAGGTGTGGCGATATTTGACCCTCAATTAAACAGTTGTGTAAAACTTCAAATTAATGATAATATTTCTATTATGTACATTGAATTGGTAGCGTTGGCAGAGGCGATTGCATATGTCGAAGCATTTAACTCTGGAAATTTTGTTATATGTACAGACTCTAGAAGTGCTTTACAATATTTGGCTCGATGCACCTCGAGCTTTCGAGGAGCACCGATAGCCTATACTATTCTTAAAACTTTAAATAAACTGTCGGGGTCAAGTATCAAAATACATTTGCAATGGGTGCCATCTCACATAGGTCTAACGGGGAACGAATCTGCTGATAGACTTGCCAGGGAAGCTATAACAGAGGGAATAGTAAGTACTTGTTTGCCATACCATACTGACTGTCTAAACTTCGCACGTTCTAAATGCCGAGACTTATGGAAGGAGCACTTTGACGAGAGGTCTTTAAACAAAGGAATATGGTACAGAACAATCCAACCTAATCTGTGTCAAGTGCCATGGTTTAGAGGATCTGGTATGAGTAGGTTGGATATTATAATAGCCCTCAGACTTCGATCCGGACACATTCCACTTAATAGCTTTGCTTTCTTGATGCGCAAGAGTGATACACAAAACTGTACGGAATGTGGGACAAGAGAAGATGCTACTCACATTATGATGGAATGTATCCGAAACGAAGCAGAAAGGCAAGCCTTTGTAATTAAACATAAAATTAACCTATTGAATGTGGGTACATGTAACGATATTTTAGCACACCCTTTGTCAAAAGCAGCTAAAGATTTATATAAATTAGTTAATTTTGGAATTAAGCGACGGTAAATTTGTAATTTTGATTTGTAACAATGGGGGTGACATCATCAAATATGATAAAACCCTTTTATTAAATAAAGATTTAAAAAAAAAAAAAACCTACCAATTATTTGTTTTGCTAGTACCGGTTGAAAGTTTCAACCTACTAATTATTTGTTTTGCTAGTACCTGTTGAAAGTTTCAACCTACTAATTATTTGCTTTGCTAGTACCGGTTGAACGTTTCAACCTACTAATTATTTGTTTTGCTAGTACCGGTTGAAAGTTTCAACTTACTAACTATTTGTTTTGCTAGTACCAGTTGAAAGTTTCAACCTACTAATTATTTGTTTTGCTAGTACCTGTTGAAAGTTTCAACCTACTAATTATTTGCTTTGCTAGTACCGGTTGAAAGTTTCAACCTACTAATTATTTGTTTTGCTAGTACCGGTTGAACGTTTCAACCTACTAATTATTACTTATACCAACTGCAGCATAGATGTGATGTACAGTTTACTTCTTGCAATTTATTTTTCTTGTTAGTCCGACTCCGACTTACTAATCAATTCATTTGATGCTGAGTTTACGTGTCTACTCCTACAGTAAAACAATAACAAAGCCCTCGGCATTCATCAGTCTAAGTACGCTATCTATAGTTCTTGACTCACTTGACATCGTAACGGTCCTTGATAATTTAACTGGTCCGTTACCTGTTAGCATTGTTTATTATCATAATACCTATGTATAACAGCACATACCTATGTATATATGAATACATGTTAAATCGACACCAAGTTAACATCGATTCATATCCATATCGTGCTATAAATAGCATTTCAATTGATTATAACTGATTATTTTAACCGAACAATATTTCTTTTAGGACATAAGGTCCATAAAATGTATACAACTATACCGACTTGATATGCAGGTTTCTCTATACGTTCCCTCATGTAAAAATATCTTAGTATTTAATTACACGACTAAATAGGTCGGTATATTTTAAGTATGAACGGTAAATACACAACTCATAATAATCATGATTTCCGCGAAGGTAGTTTGATTATTTACCCTTTATATCATATGAATTCTAATATACGATTTTGAGTCAGAAAATAAACCATGTACCATCTGTATTTGTAACACGCAAACCATCAGCATATTCGTTTCTGTCATTTCATGGAAAAATTCATGGCTAATACGTCGGTGCCACATCATAGGAATAATGTAACATGAGTACATTATTTTTTGTAGTGACCCCAATTATTGATCTATCTTGCATTGATTACACTTTTGGATTTACATTTGGTAACCAGGCTCACGCACAGTAGCCATTGTCAAAGAGTTAGTGTAATAAGCACGCGTATATTTCTTCTTTGCTTAGTAAACATTCCTCCCGAGCTACGTATCATCAATTATTTACTCAATAATAGTTGTAAAGTTAACCACTGTTCTTATGTAAACAGTCGACAAAATCAACTGTGCATATACATAATTGTTTTTATTAACATTGATTGTAAACAAAACTATAAAATTAGGTATAGGTACTAAGATCTACGTTTTTACAGTAATATTTAAATTCTGCATTAGTTTCTTTAATACTCCTCTTACGTGAGTTTGGAATTTCATAACCTACTTACGTAAGTACCGCCTAACAAAATCGTTGCAGTTTTAATATTTTCGTATTATGTACAACCGTACGTCAATCGTTACACAGAATATCACCTCGCCCAAAATTTTGTATTACCTGAATACAATCGGCAGCTCGGGAAGAAATGGACAAATACGGTAGCTATTAGGTTAGGATTTCCATACCTTAGATTTGTTTTTTTTTTTTCTGCCACCGTTACCTTTCCTTCCGTATTTTTTTGTAATATTTTACCCTCGTCGCCATCTGTGACGTCCAAGCTCCGTTGTGTACTGGGTGATCAAATGAAACAACTGTTATCACTCGTGCACTCCGCCAGCTACCCACTCGCCATCACACTTCTCCACGGAGTGAAGCTAGCGGGTAGTTGCGTCGTACTGTTTATTGTGTAATCGTCACAATTACCACTACTTTTCAGTCAACAAAAATTCTAATCTTATTTTTTTTTTTTATAAATAACGCAATAATATAGAAACTGGTTGTAATTAATTACGTAGGTATGAGCGCAAAACTTTTATATAGAAAGTGACCCGAAACATTACACGTCGAGCAATTTATTACACAAATATCACGTCTAACAACTCCTCAACCTCACAATAAGCCTACTTACTAAGCCTCACATTGCGGCGGGTCGGCCAACTCAGGCTAACTTTCGCCGCTGGCAGCATAATTATTTAGCTGGCAAATCAAAGTGAGGCAGCGAATTTAACCAAGAATCCCTATTAAAGTAGGGCTGCGGTCCCTGTGACAAGCGGCCACATAATAAACTGGTATTACTCGCCCACTTTACGGAGACCTTTGTAATATGTGCTGAACTAAGTAACAAAATATTCACATATAGTTAACTAGTCATGTAAATAGTGGAGCCTGGGAACATGGATTTAGATTGAATAGGAAATCACTAAATCATGGTTACTTTTACACTGTAAATTATTATTAAACAGCAAAATGAAAAAACTCGCCTTCAATATCTGTTTGAAAGAATTATAAGAAATGATTTATGTAGTCGTCATGTGTACTTACTATGAGCTTAATACTAAAACGATGGGGTAAATTAAACAAACAAATTTTTGCTACTTAAAGGCCTAAGCTTTGCTGATGACATCATTAATTTTTGCTGATGACATCTAAAGAAAAGGAACGTTTAAGTAGGTACCATCGCCCACATTGTCAACTGTCCATCGGTGCCTAATTACAAAAGGCATAAGGCTCACCGATGGACAGGTAAGGGTGCTGCTGTTTGTACTGTTTTTCTACGTACGTGTGTATGTCAGACTTAATGCTTCTCCACACATCGCGATCTTTTAAAAGAAAACGTATAAGAAGGCTATTCCAATCGGTCCTTTAAAATAATGTAAATAATAGTTTTTTCTTCGAACTGCCGTTTGTCTTGAGACACGTGACTTTGTCATTTGGCCAATTAGATATAAATAAATACCTAACATTTTGTATCTTTGGACATTATGGACTTATGCCATATTTGGTCGCACAGCCGAGTTCCGTAGTTGTTTCGTTTCCATTTTTTTTAAGCGAAGGCTAAAACTGTATTGTAGATTTTATATTGAAATTTTGACCCGTTTTAAAACCCAATTTACCCTTGGAAACTAGACAATATTTGGATTATATATACAGTTGTGTGCAATATAATAGCAGTGATGAAGATGGTCATAGACTTTTTGAATCTACTTAAACAAGTAGTCAATAGTAAAATGAAAATTAGGGGAAAACTATAACTTTAATCAATTATATGGGATCTTTTTTAACTGTAACCTTTACTTAAATAATATTGGGTGTAAATAAAGATCGTCTTATAGAAAAGTTTATTTTTTTGGATGACATAGGTTTAGATGTAAAGTTTTGATTGGAAATAATAGGCAAAATACTAAGTTACAATAATATTACACAATTGTATTTTTTTCGTAGGTTGTTACGTTTTTATAAGAATTTCCGCGAGGTAATAAAAAAGCCGAATTTCATGATATTTTTTTTTTTACTCGCAATATTATTTAAGTAAAGGCTACAGTAAAGTTAATTTTGAAACAATGTCAAGTAATGCAGAAGAATTATAAGAAAATATCCAATATAATTGATCTAAAGTTATAGTTTTCCCCTAATTTTCATTTTCCGATTTGACTGCTATTATATTGCACACAACTGTATATATTTTCATTCTATCATTTATTCCATTCGTACCCTTGACTAATGCATAAAAAACGTAGCTAGCTATGTTCTAATTCCGGGATAGAAATAGTTTTCCAGTGCTTTCGGAACCAAAATCAAGAAACGTATGTAAATTTTCAATACAAATGAGCCATTTACATTACTCTTGAGTGTAGCTATAATATTTGTGTTCGTTATCCTAGTCCATTCCTAGTCAGACAAAGCTAGAAGCAGCAGACGGCGGCCATTAGGGCTGGACAAGCCGGGCTTAATTATTCATCTAATGCCCGGAGATAAGTCGTCGACGACGGGCCTTAATGAGCACATTTTATTGTGGACATTTTAGACGATGCTTTAGGGCTTGAACTTCTCACTTCAGGCCTACAATTCAGGCGAACGATTGAAGGCAGTTTACACTGCATTCGGGACCGCAAGCCGGTATTAGCAAATTTATATTTTTAATCGAATTTTGATCAATAGGTAATTATTACAAAGAAACGCGATGAAGAGTAGTTAGGTACAGTAAGCTGCAAGAGTATTTCCACTTTCTGAATAGAATTCATTCATAAAATTTGTTTGCAATTTTGCAGCTGGGTGTAAGGTATAATAGAGATTATCCTGACTATACATGACATAAGTAGCTATTTATAGGTACACATTTTTGTCTAAAGCTGTTTGGAAAGGCACTATTCCCAGGTCCAATAGCCACTTCTTAGGCTTAACGTAGGTAAGTACAAAAAAATAGATAAGGTAAGGTAAGGTAGGTAGGTAAAATAAAATATTGACAAAGAACCGAGAAACAAAAGTAACTTCTTTAAATTTATTTCATGACATAAACAAAACGAATAATTCCAGTTAACACATTGAACGTAATGACATAGTTCAGGGTACATTGGTTCGCAAACCCTTTTAGGGTCCATGGGACCTAATTACTAAGACCATTCGTCGACCACAGCCAGCCGTTTCCAACTGACCGCGGGTTAAATGGACTACTTAAGGGCCACATTTCATTTATCAACATCTCACTCTGATTAATTAGAAAGTTATAGTTATGTGCTACTGTCCGAAATTAAGTTCTTTATTAAACTTTGATAAAAAAAATACCTGGCGTTTTTAACACTGCAAAATGAGCCCAAAACCTTTTTTATAATAAAAAGTTTATTCGTTAGAGTTAGACCAAGAAAAGTCTGCAGAGATTTTGATAACACACGCAGTGCAAGTGTTATTTCAAACGTCAATCTTCTATAAAATTATAACGTATAAAAACACTTGCACTGCGTGGGCTATTTAAATCGCTGCAGACTTTTCTTGGTCTGACTCTAAGAACATTAGAGAATTAAATTTTAAAATGGATTCCATGTGAGTTGTTTTGTTTCTGAATATAATTTTAATTTGGCTTAATTTGATCTGACTCGTTTATCCTGTTTTTTAAAATCAAAAAGAAGCTGAATATTTAACTGGAAAATACAACATTACATACAATACAACATAGTTATTTTGCGACTACTCCGTCTGGGAAATTCTATTACAACATATTAATATAAGAATATTGCACGGAATTTTATGCGTGGGAGTAAATGTACTGCTTCTGGAACGGTATTTAAATTTTAAAGTGTAGTAATCTCTATGTATACTTATTAGTAGTCACACAATGAATAAGCGCGGACGAACTACACTTCGAATAATATGAATGTCAATGTCAAATTAAGAACATATTTTTTAAACCTAACCGCGGTTTCATTCCCAATACATGACATCACGCAGGTACGCGTCACGGAAAAAAGTTTTAAAAAGTCATTAAACTCCGGAATGAACATTTTATCTATACTTAATAATTCGATCGGCTTATCGTTGTCCTGTTTGTCTTATTAATAGGTAACGTATACTAGGATTGTCAATTAAATCAGCACAAAGCTCTTTAATCCGGGTCGGGTGGTGGACACAATTATTCATCAGAAACATAAAGCCGGATAATCCGGCCATATTGACCGGTTGTGTGTCTACTGCGGACCTATACGGGTGTTCCCGTTGCCCCCATTGGTTGCATGAGCGCGAGTGTGTCTAGTTCTTGAGAAAATCAGTGACACGTGACCATGGGATAAATCAAGTATAGTTGAGCTCATATCAAATAAACTTTTTCTTATCTTAACAGCCCTCTTATTAATGTTCTCTTCATTATATGCGTAGGTAATCGGGGATCCCAATTAACACATTCACTGCCAGCGACCCGCTAGGCGGGTTTTCTGTTCGTAGGCACTTTTCGCTACATACGGTTTTTCCCGTGTTATCCGCTAAGCTCGTAGCGCGTAGCTCACGCTGGCAGTAAATGTGTTAACTAAGCTACGTATAGTAGTATAGTCACAGGCGTAAGTATTCAAATGATGTCAAAAGTGACTGAACACAAGAATAAATATAAATTAGCATACTACACCAGAAGGTGGTAATCGCCTCGCCTTTTTAGAAGTTATGAATGTACCTACTCGTGCGAGCAAATTGGAACGCGAGCGTTATAAGTCGTATTATTACTTACTTGCCTTTCAAGCATTTTACTTATTAATTAAAACCATATTATTTAACAATATTACTTTGCTAATCCGTGAAAAGAACGCCTGAATCTATTCACTATTCTTGTCGCTTGATTTATACATAAGTATAAATACGATTTATCACCCAAAATCTAATGAGAAAATTATTTATAGTGGTTCGAATGAGCCCTCGACTCGCTCGGTCTGTTAAACGTTTGGAATACCTAACAAATCTGTTTAGGTATTCGCGTATTTTCCTTTCAATAATGGTAATGAAATGGCCCAAGGACGCTTATCATTTCAAAATGTATCAGTCATCAACAATTAAAATACATATATTAAATATTAAAGGATCAAAGTGCTCAGGAATTTAAACGGATTTCAAGTGTTTATAGTGACGATTACTAGTTTCCTTATAAAATATGCTTGCTTTTAAAAAAAATCCTACTTTATATTTTTCAATACAAGGAATTTATCCCTATGTTCCGTATTAAGTACCTTATCATTTCCCTGGAAAGATTTCATTCAGTGTTAAAGTTAGCTCTTTATTAGGTCCATAAGCGTTAAATTGTTACGTACTTAAATCGTAAATACAACCCATCCATTTCGTTTATAATCGTGAGTTATTTTTTTTATGGTCAGCCGGGGAAAATGCGTCACTTTAGGTAAATGTGTCTTTTAAAGATTTCTTCTAAACGGAACATTTTAGAACTATCGCTATCCTGGTATCGTCTTTTCGCTTTCGTCACTCATTCTACATTCGTCACAACCGTCGGTGGCTTTCAATGTAGAATGAGTGACGAAAGCAGAATAGGACTAATTTAAGAACTTGACGAAAAACGAATGGGACGACCCAAGATGATACCGCTATCCTCTCTGTTCGAAGTGCGCTCACTGAGCTTTTAATGCCGGCGGCTATAATAGTTAGACGGTTATAATATGTTGCGTTTAGAAGTTATCATCAAAAGACGCATTTACCACAGGAGACGCATTTAAGTATGTATATTCCTATACATTTACCTACCTCGAGCGTGTTTATAACGCCTACTTACTTACACATACATATTTGGCATATTTGTTTGGCAGACGCTTCCAAGCTCCAAATTCCGGTACTTACTAAATTGTATCCACGCTTGTTTCGACTAGGGGATGATCCGCGATATATCACCCGACCTCCACATATATTCGTGGCATACGCTCGAGTTACAGATCACTTATGAATGAAGCATTACAAATTGCAGTCACTACTGTTACTATTAAGGTACCAACTGCCGCTCTAATACTAATCGGAGAGGTCGTTCATTTTAGTTAGAGTCCGTCTAAGCTAACTATGATATATATCTAACTATGTATATATTTCATAGACATTTGACATTTATGATGACACTGACACACTCTCTCATTGCAAATGCCATGCAGGGGGCCGATTTTTTAATTTCGAGCGTTCGATTTCGTGTCGATCGCTCGAAAATCGGTGGAAAACAGCGAAATGCTAATTTTTTAAATACGAGCGATAGAAATTGGGAATCGAGTGGTATTGACCACTCGTTTCCAATTCTATTAGTAGAATTTAAATGCCGGGTACTGGAGATATTATTGAACGAAATACACGAAATCGGGCGGTCGACATTCAAAAATCGGCCCCCTGAGTTGACTTGTTTGGTCCGACTCTTTCTACCTTTACCTTCGTTTACGATGTACCTACTAACGGAAGAATTGATATGAAAGATTCAGATTTTGCGAGATATTTTTGTTTTTAATGGTTTTTAAAAATATTAAAAGTTCACTTGCTAGAGTATAACTGACAGTATGTCTTATGCAGTACCTAGATAGATAGATATAGACTTTATTAATTTTCACAACATACATGGTAGGTGCATATATAAAAAAAAAATATGAAGACATAATTAAAAACTAGTTTAAAATTCTTAAAAATAATACAATTACAAAACCATGTGTCGTGGCAGAGTACAAATAGATATATATAAAAGCCTAAGTGTAAAATATAGTAATGCCTATTAGTAGGTTATTACTAGACAAATTCTTCATAATGCGGAGTATATTGGAGGTAGTCTACGATTGAAGTAGAACACACGCGACCTACGTATCCAGTACGTGACTAGACTGGGAAGAAATTCGATTGCTCGCGCGGTTGGTCTAGGTCTAGGTGATCATCTCGAATCAATTTGAGATTAAATCTAAATTTCATATGAATCGCACACCATGTTCCCGTCAAATTTATTAGTGGGGGGAGGAGGAGCCGGTTATTATGTAAATTTTGCCCCTTAGAACTTGGGAAGAAATGATTATATTTTAATAAAATTTCTTGGCGAACGTACATGTATAAACTGATGACACTGTGTAAAACTTTAGACTATACTTTTTCTAGAAAATGGACGGCAAGGTTGACTTTTCCGTTTAAAAATTTGGATGCGAACTGCATAGTTTATTGTCAAACATTCAAAAGTTAAAAACATGCGTTCTCGATTTTTGCGACAGCAACTTTTTAAGTTGAAACGCCCTTATTAAATAGGCTTATATTATTAAGCCAAATATGCCAAACAACCACGACATTTTTATATCTGTGTTTGAAATAGGTTAAGTGTTCAAGTTAGGCAGTAAAGTACAATTGTAATTTTTTAAAGAAAAAACATATGGGATAATCGAAATCTAAAACGAAGGTATATACACTGAGTTGCCTCGATATTTCCCATAGGATATTAAAACAAAAATATCTTAACCAAAACCTTCGTGCATTTTTAAGTACCATTGACCGGGGTGACTTTCAAATGCAGGGGCGACTTTAAAATTCTAGTTTTTAAGACATAATATAGGTATATTTATGCGAGATTTTTTACAGTAGGTGAATATGAATATATAGTAATCTAACTAGTTACAGGATCATTTTCAGTAAATAATGAATAATGGTAATTCTATGGCCGTTTTAAATCTATCAAAGTAACCCCAAATTTTCCAAAGTCACTCCGGTCTATGGTACTTAACGTGACTTCAAACCAAACTAATAGAAGTAGGAAAGTAAGTACCAATATAGCAATTTAGTTCAAAACACAAATAGAAAAGTCTACCCAGCACTCTGCAATATTAGACGCCATAAATATTTTAACCTAGCACGGTCTATTCTGCAAAGTAAAAGTTCAAATTTTAACCCAGACACTTAATAAATGTACCCTTCTCAACTACGGGGCAGAACACATCAGTTCCACTGTCACTTGGTGCTATTCCTGGTTTCAGACGTTTCTGCAACTGAAAATATTTTAAGCCCATTTGCTAGAAAGCCTTCCGTCTGACTTTTTTTTGTTTGGTGTCTTGTAGAATTTTATAACGTTGATAGAAGATGACATATTTTATACAGAATGGATAGTCTATAGGAAATAAAGGTACCTATAATTTAACCCTTAATTTGACATAAAAAGGAAGTTGCCTCTTTCACGCTTAATAAATAAAAACGAATTAAAGGAATGAAAACGTAACTAACTTTACGTAGGTAAAGCATTATGGTTCTTACCTTTCTGAAAAGCTCTACGCATTTCAGTAGTTATTTTTATAAGTACCTACTCGAATTATGGTAAAGTAACAAATTGCAATTTTGTAATGAACTTTATTAAAAAGTTATTATTTTAAAAACTTACGCATTTAATCTACTTAGCTGGGGAAAAATATTTTACAATGAGGGTGAAAACAGTTGCTTCGTAAGCTTATTAAAAAATCTCGAATTTGTGGTTTAAAATGATAAAATAATAAGTTGGTTGCCCTTCCTTTTTCGTTCTAGGGCACGGTTAAATAGGTACGTGCGAACGAGACGCACCGATTTCAAAATCAAGCTTTATCAATATCTATTAGTATTACATTTTAAGTTTCTGAATAACCGCTTCTTGCACTTGAAGGTAATCGGCTCTAGTTTATTGGCTCCCACGGCTCCGTGCTACAAAATCGTAGAAATACCTTAATTCTGTAGGTACCTACTTAACACAGGTGTGGACGGTTTAATTTGTTGACAGTAATTTATTCTCAGTTGATATAAGTACCTACTACTGTACTTCTTAGACGCTTCATCACTACACCTTATAAAACAAAATTCCCCGCCGCGTCTGTCTGTGTGTTTTTATGTACTCAAAAACTACTGAACGGATTTTCATGCGGTTTTCACCTATCAATAGAGTGATTATTGAAGGAGGTTCAAGTGTATAATTTAATTGTTAACCCGTGCGAAGCCGGGGCGGCTCGCTAGTGTTTTTATAACTACGGCTGTATGGAACCACCCTGTATGATGAAAAAATGATAGCTCGAAACAATTCATCAGTTTTATGCACATGGTTTTTTTTAATTACTATAGTACATATGAAAACCACAGTCATCTAGATGAAATTAAATTGGCAATTTCGCACATCTCAAAACACATCTCCATTTTGCAATGCTCCTAGATAACTCAATAACGTTATTAGTTCGGTTGTTCAATCCGCCGCAATTAATTCTCACCTCTGTCGTATTCCGTACAAAGATGACGGTTCCTGACTCGAAAATCACGCTCACATGTGTCCTTTTGTGCGAGTTGAATAGAAGCAGGACGGCTACCGTGAAAATCGAAAATCGTCAATTGCGGGCATTTTTCTCTGTCACTCTAATTACGCCTTCATTGGAGTAAAAGAGAAAGATCCCCGCAATTTGCGAATTTCTGTTTTCGCGGTAGCCCCTCAGACTTCAATTGAAATGCTCAGACGCGATTGAGACACTGTCACTTCTGCTCATATCGATCAGCTGGTTAGATACCAAATTATCAACTGATATTATTTGTGTTTACTGCGAGATTCAACCTCGTATTTAACATAACAAAAGATCTTACAAAGTAACGAGGTATAGGTAATAATAAAGGAATTATACTTCTTTGTTTAATTAACTAAATTATGTCTTGAAACCCATAAGGATCTAAACATGTGATGATTAGGTAATTACTAGTGTACGGACAAGTGGTGGCATTTTGAACAGAGCGGGAAATGGAGTCGTTATTATCTACTAACTTTTTATGATTGAATGAATAAGTTCAAATTTTATATGATATTTACTTTACTTATAAAATCTATTTCTCTTGCTCTCTCACATTCAATCAATATACTTTTTAACCATATACAACAACCTTAATTAATTACTAGCCAAAAACTTTATAAACTGTAGATACGACAAAATAATTTGATGTTGTCAATTTAGACAACTGTTTGCTATATTTGTTGTATGTAATACGCTAGGCTAATAATTTAAAACAGCACGAGCAAGTTGCCATAATTCATTCATTTTACAACATGGACACCAATTTAAGTGAGCACGATGAGGAAGATTTTGAATCCTATATCCTAGTCGCCATTTGCAATTAGGTAAACATCGCAGCAGATACTTGAATAAATAAATAAATAAACTTTGGCACTACTTGAATAAGAATTAAAAAGTGTAATAAAAAAAGTGTAAGTGTAAGTGTAAGGTTTTCGAAAAATCATTTAATCGTTATTCATTCAATCATAAAATGCACCTAGGCGACTCCATTTCCCGCTCTGTTCAAAATGCCACCACTTGTCCGTACACTAGTAATTACATATCTCAATCACCTACATTATTGTACATTCATATTCATATTTATACAGGCAACCTAACCTAAGGGATTCAATAGATTTTAAAAATGATTTTAGAGACTTTGCACATAGGTATTAATATCTACCGACAAGGCATTCCACAACCAAACAGCCTGGAAGTTAAAAGAGTGTAAAATTTAATACCTAGATGATGATGATCATAAACATATTACGCATAGTCCCCATACGGCTATGATGATGATGATGAAATCTTCCCCACATTTTATCGCCGACGGCATCGCGAGCGAACAATTACTAAAATTGTTACGCGTGTCGACACAAAGTTATGGATTGTTTATTAAAATGGTTGTTTGGCTTCTTCTTCTCCGCAAAATTCTAATTACAAAACCTCTTTTAGAATTTCAAGCAAAAAATGAGTCTACCTACGCGCGAATCTGTGTAATATTTTACCACAAACACGAGGCATTCACGTAGCGTAGCTTCCAGAGTTTTTGTTATTTCCTGAGGTCAAGAGTTGATGTTGTTGCGTGTCACGTACCCAGCTGCACAGATGAGCCCATCCTTATCTCAGTTTGCTCCAGAAGGGAGTACAAACAACCCAGATTTTTCTGCTCATACATCCTTTTTTGCTAGAAAGGCGTTATTGTCTGCATTTATCAACTCAACGCCCCTTCATAACAAGACGTGAAAGGAAACAATGTAGCTAAGATTATTCTCTAAAAAACATTGTAAGACCTGAGGTAGCAGTGTCACAATTCCAGCAACGTTTCAAATTGGGAAAGAATTTTAGATACAGATACGAGTATTAGGTATGGTACCTAACCTACTACGATTACCTACACGAAGTAAAAGCTTGACAAAGTAAAAAAAATGTCAGGGCTATTTTTCCTCCAAATAGTTCGTACCTAATTAAAGTTACAGCAAGTTTAATGCCCGTCAATTCAATTAGGCCGATTCTGGTTCTACAATTTCTTAAGGTTTTGATGTTGTTTTGATACGAATCGCTCACACTGACTGGTCCCCGCTCGCGAGTAATAACGTCGTGACATTAGGCACCTGAGGTGCGCCTGAGATTGTTACTTAAATTAGTATCGGCCTCTATTATAGTCTGACAAAAAAAAAGTAGTAATACACTACAGGCAGGTATCGTCCCTTTCAAATCTATCTACTTATATAAGAAAATGGGATAACACTACAGTATTGCCACTTTTTAATTTCTACTCTATTTTGTCAGACTATAAGTTAGCACAACAAAATTCATTGAAAACTATGTTATAAACCGATAATGTTGGTAGAAATTGCCTACCCGGACATTGAATACAAAAGCTACAAATCCATGGCCACTTTGAATTATTCATTATGATGAGTAAGGTACCTATGAATTATCCGTTCGTTTCACAAGCATTCTCGAAAACGAAGCCAGAGCATACAGATTAAAAACGACATCCAACATCATTATACATAAGTAAAATGAAAAACACTTGATATTTTAATTCGGCTCTCAAGTTATTTTTTCTGACGGCGAAAATTAGGCAGTTCTTAAGTGCCACGGGCGCTCAAATGCAAATCCTATTTGAGTAATGAAATGGGACTAATTAAAAAATGGGAAAAAATGTCATTGGAAAAAATGAGGAAACAGGTCTTCTTGAATTTTGACGGATGTTAACGTGATTTTGTATGAGTAATGTGAATACAGAGTAGGTAAATGGATAAAAAAGTGACTGTGAGTGAAGAATTTCCTACTCTACTAATTACTATGAATATTTTGAATAATAACAGTCAACCTCAACGAATAGAATTCACGTAGGTGCTTATAGGTACATACAGACCATTTATTTTATTATGATCGCCTACCCATTAATTCTTATCGTTAAAAGCCAATCTTTTCCGTCAAGGCTGAACCAAGATGGATTTACAAGCCATTTACGGACTCTCAAGGAACCCGTTGTATTCGAAAAGTTAGGAACCTCACGTGGGGCTGCGTGCGTCTACGTCGCGTGTAAATTCTGCCCTTTCAGCATTCAGACATGCAAAATACCTGTAATAATGTCGACCGTGTAGCGCGGTCACTTGGGTTGGAGCGCTCAAACTTTCCTTGTAGGTAATTGAGGGCGGGTTTCATCGGCATGTTGATCATTTAGGTGTACCTAATAGTAGTAGCGGTTGACCAAAATCAGCTGCAAATGGTGTTAAAGGTATGAAAATCGGCACGATTAATCTTTAGGCCATTTGAATCAATTTGACCCGTAGCACCAAAAAAGAAAAACAAACGGAAATGAGTTATGACGTCATCTTTTTTTTGTATGGAAAAATAAAATAAAATGTTAAGGGCATTTTAAGCCGGTTCTAAAAATATATCACATTATTATATTTCCGTCACTTGTATTCAATTAAAATAAAAATAATTTTCAAAACATACCAAGTTTGGGCTCCTCCAGATACGAAACCGTTGAATTATTTTTTGTAAAATATACCTCAAGTAATACCCAATATCCTCATATCTAACCCCAAGAAATTAATTTCTAAAATATTTAGTTCTAGTATTTTATTTTTATTTTTTATTATTACAAATTGTGATCTATCAATCTATCAATGAAACGGCCTCCTAGCCTAGTCGATAGTGACCCTGCCTATATGAAGCAGGAGGTCCCAGGGTCGAATTCTGATAAGGGCATTTATTTGTGTGTTCATCATCATCATCACACAAATAAATGCCCATATATTAAGCCTTTTCTTTCCTTAAATTACAAATATTTTCAATTGCGTTTGGTTGTGTTAAATTTGGGATTGGTGTCTAAAGGAAACGCCCGTTCGGTTGACAGATTTATTCCGACTAACCATCGCATGATTATGCATCTACCTACATATAAGTAACCATACATAACACCTCCACCTTTAATTTATACAAATGAACCCTATACCTATGTATGCTTATAGCTACACTTAGAGCGCATTACAGAATCGCAGTTTACTAAAACTTAGTCTTGCCTTGCACGACCCTATAACAAGTATTACGGTACCTATTGATAAGGTAAACATTTTAATAATGAAATGTAAACTATTTTATTACATAAGCGATAGCTACCGTTACCTTATACATACATTAGTTGCTAAAGTAAGAAATATTATAAATTCAATCTCAGTGACTTACTAACTAAGTATAACAAGTACCCAAGAGGAATTTATATAATAATACCCAATTATGTAACGTAACACCTGGTAAGGTTAAACACTAATAAATCCTTATCTATTATTACTGATAACAAAGAGATCTTCAAACCCGAATCTGAACGGGGGCTTGCGGGTTCTAGGTACCCTGCTGGGCGCATTGACAGGACTGTCAGCAACCAATTGGGCCCCAGAACTAGCTGATGGATCAGGTGACTTATTGGGCGTTCCACCGGTACATGGAGCCGCCGTGTGCGCAGTTGGGGACGCAGCCGACACCACCGCTACCGGCTCGGCGCTACGCTCACGCTTGTGCTCACCGCCACTGCTAGGCGGGCTCATCCCCTCAATCGGCTCCCCAACGTCCGACCGGGCAACCGACTCGTCACTACCAGGAAACACCAGCGAGTTGCGCTTAGCTACACTACCTCCCCCGTTATTTAGCGTTACCCTCCTGCTCTTCAATTGGTCAATATGCCTATGAATCCCGGTTCCATTGTCAGTGTCTACAATATAATCAGTATCTCCGCGCCTATCTCGCACCGTGCCTGGCATCCATTTATCGTCACCGCGATATTGTCGTACCCAGACGGGATCGCCGGCGCGGAGCTCGCGTTCCACGCCGCCTGCCGCGCGCCGCTGTCGCTCCTGTGCCGCTCGGACATGATCCCCACGATCCGGTCTTAAGCAATCTAACCTAGTTCGTAGCGAACGTCCCTGTAAAAGTTTCGCAGGACTCTCCCCTGTCGTGGTGTGTTCGGCATTTCGATATTGCAAAAGAAACCTACACAGTGCGGTCTCCGTATCTAAATTTTCTTTAAAAGATTTTATAATTACCGCTTTGCATATTTTTACTGCGCTCTCGGCCGCTCCGTTGGAAGCCGGGTGGTACGGCGCCGAGAGTACTTGATCTACGCCATTAGATGAAAGGAAATTTTTAAATTCTGTACTCGAATACGGAGGCTCATTGTCACTAACAACTTGCTTCGGAATGCCGAACCTAGACCACAATTCCCTAAGCACACGTATTACCGCAGCCGCCGAAGTGCCATTCATCCTTATAGCCTCGATCCACTTTGAGTAGGCATCTACGACGATTAGATATGTTTTTCCCCGGACCGGACCGAGGAAATCGAGGTGTATCCTAGTCCACGGCCTGTCCGGCCACGACCACAAGCGCGGCGCGTGCGCCGGCGGCGCGCTGGACGCGGCGGCGCACACGCCGCACTCGCGGCATTGCGCCTCGATGGCCTCGTCAAGTCCGGGCCACCATACGTAGCCCCGCGCCAAGCTTTTTGTCTTCACAATGCCCATGTGAGCCTCATGAAGTTCCTTTAATACTTTGTCCCTACATGATATTGGAATGACCACTCGGTGACCCCATAAGATACAACCTAATTCCGTATATAATTCGTTTTTCCTATTAAAGTAAGGATTTAACTCTCTAATTTCGCATTCGGCCGGCCAACCGTCTTTAATGTAACCTAAAACTCTGCTTAAAATCGGATCCGAGGCCGTTGAAGTTTTCAATTTGTTATAATCTAACAATAAAGCATCCGCGGCAAAATGCAAATAGGTCTGTTCAGGTATCTGGCCCGCCTCCTCCACCGCTTCATCTTTGTAGGATTTAATTAACCTAGAAAGAGCGTCCGCCGTATTTTTCTCGGTCGAAATGTACTCGATATCGAAATCGTAAGCTGAAAGCACTATCGCCCAACGCTGTAGTCGGCTCGCGGCGGTAACCGGCACTCCGCTGTTTGGGCCAAAAATACTCACCAGCGGCTTGTGGTCCGTACGCAGTGTAAACCTACGACCATAAAGGTGTTGGTGAAACTTACTCACGGCGAACACGATTGCTAGTGCCTCCTTATGAATCTGACTGTAGTGCAACTCGTGTGCAGTTAGCGACCGCGAGGCATAGGCCACGACGCGCTCGGTGCCGTCGGGCGCGCGCCGGGCTAGCACGGCTCCAAGGCCGTGCGAACTCGCGTCACAGGTAACAACCGATTGCTGTGAAATATCAAAATGCACTAGCACGTCCGTGCTGACCAGTAACCTCTTAACCTGTCTAAAAGCTGCCTCCTGCTCCTTACCCCAACGCCAATGTACCCCTTTTTTTACTAGCTGGTACAGTGGATGCAAATATGAACTTAAGTTGCGAATGAACTTACCATAAAAATTTACCATTCCTAAAAACGAACGCAATTCGGCTACGTTTTTGGGAGCACTCATTTCTACTATGGGTTTTATTTTATCTGGGTCTACACTCACGCCCTGCTTATCGACCTTGAATCCCAGAAAAGTAACTTTGTCCGCTAGGAATACGCATTTACTTTTTTTTAATTTTAACCCACAATTTTCCAATCTACTAAATACCTCATTTATTGTTTTTATATGCGCGTCTAAGTCCGACCCTGTAATTAATATATCATCTAAGAAATTAAGTACGTTCGGAATTCCCTGCAGAACAGATTGCATCATTTTTTGGAAAATCCCTGGGCTGGACGAGAGCCCGTACACTAATCGATTATATTTAAATAATCCGCGGTGCGTATTTATCACCGTATAACACTTTGACGCTTCGTCTAATTCATACTGATTATAGGCATGCGATAAATCTAACTTCGTAAAATATGTGTTGTTGCTTAAATTTGTAAACAAGTCCTCAATTTTTGGAACCGGGTACCTATCGACCAATAACGCTTTATTCAAGGTAATCTTATAATCAGCGCATACCCTTATACCGCCGTCCGCTTTCCTGGCAATGACAAGAGGAGTGGCCCAGTCGGAGTGGTCGACGGGCTCGATGACGCCAGCCGCCAGCATGGCGTCCAGCTCGGCGTCGAGGCGCGCGCGCAGCGCGTACGGCAGGGGCCGCGCGCGGCAGAATATCGGCTGAGCCCCCTCGCGCACACACAGCGACGCCCTGCCTCCGGTGTACCGGCCCAACGCCTCCTCGAATAACGGCTTATGCCTGGAAAGTACATCCGAAATTAAAGTCTCCTTATCCATCGACCTAACGACAGACCCGTCGTTAATATTAAAATTGTACACTTTAAAAGGTGGTATATTTATACCTAGCTCGGCGAGCCATTGACGGCCTAACAAACTAGTACAACCATTATTAATTACATACAAATCCAAGATTTTCCTTTTATTCTCGTAAACTACATCTACTTCAAGATAACCGAGAGGCCGGATACCCGAACCATCATAAAACTTAAGTAAAAGTTGACACGGGTGCAAAGTACAGTTAGCAAAATATTTATAATAAGTTGTACTACTTATACACGATATTGCTGATCCCGTGTCCACCTCCATAGTCAAAACCTGATTGTTTACAAGGATAGGAATACACACCGGCTTGTACTGGTTCAACGACATCAAATTCATAACCGCTTCGCCGTCCCTGCCACGCTCGCTCTCCATGAAACCTTCCTGGTCCGCCTCCGCGTCCTGACCTTGCACCCAGTGCAAGCCGGACCTGGCACCACCACCTCTGCCGCTCCAGCCTCCGCGCCATGACCGCCCGCGGTTGGCCGGTCCGCGGCCTCCATTGCCACGCCGATTAGCCCCAAAAGGGCTTCCGTAACTGCTCCCACGCATGACTTGTGGGCACATCCTACGCAAATGCCCCTTAATTTTACACACGTCACACACGTATTGACTAAACTTGCACTCCGTTTGTCGATGATGAGGGTCGCCGCACGACTCGCATACACCACGACCCGCACTGACTGGTTGAATCTTATGCACTGTTTTTACATTATTTTGCTCGCTATTATTATCCTTATCTCCGATCGCATGTGAATCCCGCTCGGCCGCTTCCAGCGTAGTAGCAATCGTAACCGCCTTACTATAAGTCAGTTTTTCCTCTGCAAATAATCGTTGTCTAACAAAATCACTACTTACGCCACAAACAAATTGGTCTCTCATATTATCGTCTAGATTAGTACCAAAATCACAATACTTCGATGCTTTCTTCAATTCTGCCATAAAATTTGCCACTGTTTGTCCGTTACTTTGCCGACATTGACGAAATTTGAATCTTTCGGCGACTACCGACGGTTTCGGTTGTAAATAATTAGCCATTACTTTAATAACTTCGTCGTACTTGCAATCACACGGTTTCTTCGGGCTGCACAGGTTGACCATCAGCTCATACGCGGTGTCCCCTATGCAGCTTATCAGCGTCGGCAGCTTCATGGCATCTTCCACCTTGTTCACCAAAAAGTACATATCCAACCGATCACAATAAGTTTGCCAATTTCCACCATCCATATCGAAGCACGCGACTTTTCCTACGGTTTTAGCCATCTTCCCCGCAAAAATAAACTATTTCCCTCGTCAGCCAATGTTAAATTTGGGATTGGTGTCTAAAGGAAACGCCCGTTCGGTTGACAGATTTATTCCGACTAACCATCGCATGATTATGCATCTACCTACATATAAGTAACCATACATAACAGGTTGAATATGTAGTTGAAGTTGTCTCAGTAAGTTAAGGCAGGGGCCTAGGCCGGGTATAGGCCTCCTCCAGTGATCTCCAGATTTTACGGTCTCCTGCTTTGTTTTGCCAGTCTTTTCCTATGTCTCCAACCCACCGTTCCCGGGCCCATATACAAATGTATACAAACCCTGGTAAGGGCATTTATTTGTGTGATGATGATGATGAACACACAAATAAATGCCCTTACCAGGATTCGAACCTGGGACCTCCTGCTTCATAGGCAGGGTCACTATCGACTAGGCTAGGAGGCCGTTTCATTGATAGATTGATAGATCACAATTTATAATAATAAAATTTTTAAAAAAGAAATACTAAAACTAAATAATTTCGAAATAATTTCTTGGGGTTATATATGAGGATATTGGGTATTACTTGAGGTATACCGGGTGTGGCCTGTAATATGAGCAAAAAATTAAACTGTAGGCTGTACTCCTCATACTGACCAACATTTGTTCAGCGACTTTTAAAAATAACTTGTGGTTTGATTTTTAATACACTTTAAAGTTTATTCTAAGACGCAATGTATTGCGAATTTTGTTATGTTTAAGGCGTGACAAGCAAGGTCAATCACAATGATATGGCGTGGCGATGGCGTCCATTGAAGATAATATTTATTTTGTATGAAAAATAGCGAGTCTAAATACTTCATAATTTTTAAAAGTTGTTGAACAAAAGTGTCCCCGTTTGAGGAATACAATCTATGTTTTAATTATTTGCTCGTGTTACAGGCCACACCCGGTATTTTGCAAAAAATAATTCAACGGTTTCGTATCTGGAGGAGCCCAAACTTGGTATGTTTTGAAAATTATTTGAATTTTAATTGAATACAAGTGACGGAAATATAATAATGTGATATATTTTTAGAACTGGCTCGAAATGCCCTTTCATTTAATACCACACACGATAGGTTTCTTAACATTTTTTTTTAATATTCCATACAAAAAAAAGATGACGTTATAACTCCTTTCCGTTTGTTTTTCTTTTTTGGTGCTACGGGTCAAATTGATTCAAATGGCCTAAAGATTAATCGTGCCGATTTTCATACCTTTAACACCATTTGCAGCTGATTCCCGAATTTCAGGCTGGATTGTATGTACCTAGCAGTACCTAAGCAGTCTTGAAATTTGGAGCAAATGGATTGTATGTACCTAGCAGTACCTAAGCAGTCTTGAAATTTGGAGCAAACCGAGAATGTTCCATAAAAAAATTTATTAGGGTTCCGTCTTCCGTCGCCAAAATGGTAAAATTTTCGTCATGTCCAATTGTCCATCTGTCCGTCCGTCTGTCTGTTCGTATGTCATCCAATTAATTCGAAAACTATAGATAATGGTAGGGGAGCCCAAGAGGGGATTTTTGTGTTTACTCGAGCGCGTCAGATTAAGATATGAATGATATCTTGCTACCCCGTGTAGACACCTTTACCCCTTTTAGCCATCTATGTTGAGCCCTTGGTTGGTGGGGGGTTCAACAAATTGCTAAGCAGATTGTGGATTTGGTCATATTAGTCCAAATTAACGCTATAATTGTGCTATTACTAAATCTAATAATTATTTGCACACATTTCCTTAATCTGACGGTTACAAAGTAAAAATTAGGCGTCAAACTTGTGTTCGTCAGATTAAGAAAATGCCTACAAATTTGTGTTATATTAAGTTATAGAAAAAATATAGCATTAACGTGGACAAAAACGACCAAACGCACAAACTGCTTAACGATTTTTTAAACCCTCCACCAACCTCCCGAAATTTAAAAAAAAATATAGACGCTTTCCGGCTCGCTGGAAAAAAACTTTATATAACTTTTTTTTCTTCTTATCATCTAATATTTCGATTCCAATAGGTCTGTATGACGCTCGAGTAAATCCCGATTTAGCATCGTAAGCTCCCCTACTATAAGCAAATTAAATGCCAATGAAATTTAAAACATTGTATGTGAGCCGCTACTTTTATCACCACTCCATAGCTACATGTAACTATTGTAAGACTGGATAAAAAATCAGTAAAAAATTACGAGCAGCACATCATTCAATAACTCCTTAAAAACAATTAAATTTTTTAAAAAGAGTGAATACTTTTTGTATCCCCCTCCCAAGTTTTGAAACGGGCGGACGAAAAATTTGAAAAAAAATAAATAAATAAAATATGAAAGTAAAATAATATATGGTAGAGTTAGACCAAGAAAAGTCTGCAACGATTTTGATATCATACGCAGTGCAAGTGTTATTTATACGTCGTAATTTCATAGAAGTTTGACGTTTGAAATTGATAGCACACTGTCAAAATCGTTGCAGACTTATCTTGGTCTAATTCTAAAAGGTGAAATGGACCTAAGTGCCCGAAGGTAGGTAAATACGGGCCCTTCTGATAAAAGCTGTATGAAAGCAAGAAACCCTTCATTATGCCTGGCCTGATACGCACTTGGCCGATTTTTATAGATAGGTACATTGGCTAATTTTGAAGTACCGTTGTTACAAAAAAACTTAAGGAGAGGCCTAAAATAAGCCTAGTATCTCCAGAAAATTCACGTTTGTAAGGATCACTCGAAAAAAGCTCCGGATTTACGTTCCAATTTCACTAACCTACCTCTGCTTCGAGATTGTATTGAAAAATAATTGGTTTAACGTGTTCTTATTATGTATAGGTAATTTTATTAATTGACGAGTTATGGGGCACGGTTACCACTCGTAGGACCAGGTTCTTCCTTCAAACTCAAAACTTTGGTCAAGAATGCACGTGTGCTGTATCTTGTAGTGAACAATTAATACAAATACACAGTAAAGCGATAAAAAACGTGGCCATTGCTTTAGTAATCATAAAAATACACGAGACTTGGTCACGCGACAGAAAAAGCGCCCCATTTTGTTACAAAAATGAAATAAAATTGTTTCATGAGGTAATGTAGGCAAGCCTAAGTAAGTTAAATAGTTTCAGCATATTTGTGTGCGTAAATAGCCTTCGTAATCGTGTTAATACGAAACGGTTATATTTTACTCGCTCTAAAAATAAGTTAACACTTTGACCGTTTACATTTTCAGCACGGACTTATGGAATATAATAAATAATAATTTAGTTAGTAATCGAATTTAAACTCGATTTGTACGCGATACACGGCCGTCGTGAATGCTGTTCGCACGATCAGTGCTTGAGAAAGGAGACCTATTAGGCTCTCCGAAACATGTCGCGCGACTAAAAACAAGTGAGTCTAAACCGTAAAATTATTCAAATTTAGTTAGTACCCGCTTAATGTAGAAGTACTGTCAATATAGCCAACTTTGCCCGCTTTTTTCGAAAAAACACGAATTTCTCAAAAAACATATATGACATCGTATGACTTTTTTTTGCTCAGCACGTCCATTGTAATCAACCGCGTCAGTTTACTTGAAGAAATTTTTTTTATATCCTATTTTTACCCACTTTATTGGCGTTTTAGAGGGCGGGCAAAGATATCCGGGGTTGTGGCCAACATTGCCCACGTCAATTTGGTGCTGAAATACAGCTCTTATGATGATGATGTCTAAGAATCACAAAAAGTTTTTGGGAAATCCTACCATTCCCTGTTAATAATTTATCGATAAGTATGTAAACTTTTGAATAAATCGGGTGGGCAATGTTGCCTACCCGTTTTTGCCCTTGTCCATATAAGACTCACCTAAGCATTTTACAAAGGCTAGGGTTGTCACTTTAGAGACTAAAACCTGTTACAATAGTTTAATGGCCTAAAATGTGAGTTTTGCTGTATTTTTCATGCGTAAAAGGGATAAAACATCTAAATAAAGGATAATAAGACCAATCAAATACAGTATATATTTATAAACTTACTTTAGTGTACAAACATAACCTTCTTTTACTTGCGAAGTTGGGTAAATTTGTCAAAAGTGACAACCCTAAGCCGTTTTTGGTGGTGGGCAATGTTGGCATCCATAGGTCTGTAAATTGCCGGATTACATTGCCCACCGCCAAAACTTTTGTGTCTTTAGGCCTTTTTAGATTAAACCTCAATGAACATAATCTATGCTTCATGTTTTATAACTGAAACTCGGAAATATTTGTCAAAGGGTTCTCAATTTTTTTCTACATGCATTCATTTTATAACAATTTTTTACCCGCCGAAATATACCCTATATTTGACAACTCGCTGAAAATTCCCAAGTCAAGTTGTGCACATGCTTGGTGTAGTTTTGTCACAAATTTAACCTATTTTCTGCTAAAAATAGCAGGGTGGCCATAAGTATTTTAAATTTTTCTACATTAACGAATTTGCTTAAAATTGGCTGCTATTTAACTGATCACCAGATTTAGTAAAATTTAATACCAAAAAAATCTATTTTACCACCCTAAAATAATAAATGATCTCCAAAATTATAACACCATTTTAATGTGAAATGATTACCAATTTTATTACATTTTACTATCCTATTAAAGGAAATGACACCAAACTAATCATTATTAACCCAAAAATAGTAAATGATTACCAAATTTCAAACCCCATTTTAATGCGAAATGATAACCAAATTTTTACATCTTGCTATCCTATTAAAGAAAATGACATCAAAATAATCATTGTAAACCCAAAAATAGTAAATGACCACCAAAATTAGAACTCCATTTTAATGTAAAATTATAACCAAATTTTTAAATCGAGCTATCCTATTAAAGCAAATGACTCCAAAATAATCATTGTAAATCCAAAAATAGTAAATGACCACCACAATTGTAACCACATTTTAATTAAAAATGTACAAATATTTAATATATCGTTATCCTATTAAATTAATTAATCCACTTCGTCACCTTTTTATTTCTGTAACAGTTGCAGTTCAAACCTAACCTAACCCACTTTTCTAGTAGCATTTCAAACCTAACCTAACCCACTTTTCTAGTAGCTTTTCGTTTTTGTATGGGTCACAGTTCAAACCTACCTAACCCACTTTTCTAGTAGCATTTCTTTTCTGTAAGGGTCGCAGTTCAAACCTAACCTAACCCACTTTTCTAGTAGCATTTCTTTTCTGTAAGGGTCGCAGTTCAAACCTAACCTAACCCACTTTTCTAGTAGCATCTCGTTTCTGTATGGGTCGCAGTTCTAACCTAACCTAACCCACTTTTCTAGTAGCATTTCTTTTCTGTAAGGGTCGCAGTTCAAACCTAACCTACTTTTCTAGTAGCATTTCGTTTCTGTATGGATCGCAGTTCAAACCTAACCTAACCCACTTTTCTAGTAGCATTTCGTTTCTGTATGGGTCGCAGTTCAAACCTAACCTAACCCACTTTTCTAGTAGCATTTCGTTTCTGTAAGAGTCGCAGTTCAAACCTAACCCACTTTTCTAGTAGCATTTCTTTTCTGTAAGGGTTGCAGTTCAAACCTAACCTAACCCACTTTTCTAGTAGCGTTTCTTTTCTGTAAGGGTCGCAGTTCAAACCTAATTCTGTACGCGTCGCAGTGCTAACCTAACCCACTTAACTGATAGCAGTTCAAACCTAACCTAACCTACTTTTCTAGTAGCATTTCAGTATGCTACTAGAAAAGTAGGTTAGGTTAGGTAGGTATGCGGTGCGGGGTACGGGGGGGTTGAGCGGGAGGAGCTAGTAATTTTGGCATCATTTTACTTTATTTGGTAATATGTATACATTTTTTGGTAATCATAAATAGGTTGGTTATTTAGGTGAAAATATCGCATTAATTTGGTCTTCAAGATTTGGTGATCATTAATGATTTTTGGTGATCATTCAATATATTTGGTATTCGGAATACAATTTTAAGTGCAGTTGTAATTAAAATGGTGGTACTTTTGTAATTTTAGGCCTTATTTTTTTGGTGTTCAGTAATTTTTTTTTGTAAGCATGATTTTTTTATTTAGGGTACCAAAGTATTTTTTGGTGGTCATTATATTTGAAGCCCTTAAAATTGTCGTTTTGGGCAAAGTTTCCCCTGGTGGCAAAGTTGGCTATATTCACGGTAATATTTTGAACTAGCTTCTGCCCGCGACTTCGTCGTGGGATGATGATGAAGATTGATAAAAACTATCCTACGTCCTTCAAGGGTCTCAAACTACATAATATCTCGTATCAAAACCAGTACAATAAGCATTAAAAAAATCTTAAATCTGTATCGCTATTGTGTCTGATGTCGGTTTAAAATTGTTGTAGGTTCGTTCTGGAAATATTTGGGATATCGTCGATGTTTTATGAATAAGTTTTTGCCAACTATTTCATTTTTGGTTTAATCGCCGACTGTACTTTTCATTCCACAGGCAAGTAATACTCGTCGAGACAATTCTAAATACCCCATACACAATTAGGTTGTGTTGTTTTATCACAGAGTTCCATAGCCACCTCCTGTCTCAGCTCTGATCAGCTCGATGGTATCATAATATTGCATTGTCACCCTAAATGTAGGTATGCCAAATTTCAGCTCAATCTGAAACCAGAAATTGTGTCAAATTTAACTTGCAATATTTGATTACAGACGCACAGACAACGGGACCGGTGAAACTAAATAAAAGCTTGTATTAAAATTGTGTGGAATGCGTTGAAACAAGGTTACTAAAAAATAATATAGATCATTCTGTGGAGAAGAACATTTATTTCAACATTACACAATTCATGTGCGTTTTTTTTTTGCTTATGCTTAACAAGAAAAGAATTAAGATTACTTTATGATTTCTGCTCAAGTTCTTACTGAATTGTCTAATTTTTAGTTGTTATATAACATTCAATATCAGAATAACTTAAAAATAATATCATACTTTAGCACGGGATTACAATGTCACCGCAATCTCTCTATCGCCCCCGAGTATACAATATTGCAATATGATCTCGGAAAAGCTTTCTTCGATAAGTAGTGTTGAGTATAAATTAAATGAATTAGTGAATGTTAAAAACGAAGTGTATTAATCGATAATATTTACAAACAAATTTCATTAATTTCAGAATTCATTAAAATCATTTTGTAAATGTAAACTAGATAGCTTTTGTTTTTAACATGAGTTATGGTGTATTATCGAGTTAACTAATCGTTAATTCATACTGTGATAATAGCATGGCCACTACCCACTAATAAGTATATATTACACTGAAAAAAGTCATCATAATTTAGCTTAACATATAATGAAGCATATAATTGAACATTGGTTCAACCAACTACATTAAACCGACGAACATTAATTATCCAAAGTTACAACATCGCTATAACTAAGTAATAATCAAATAAAATCTATAACTATGATCGACTTATCCCAGTTTATGCTAGATACTCAGATACTATAATAAATGAATTGATGATATAAATGGATTAAAACAATAGTAATATCAAAACGTGATTTGACTTAAAAATAAAAAAAATGTGTCATAATCATTCAGTCATTTCTATCAGAAAAATAAAAGTCGCACCAAGCTAACACTGCATGGCATTTGTAATGATAAAGTGTGACAATGTAGTCATTAATCTCAAATTTCTAATGGAAAATATGTTATAATGACACTCTCTAACTTTGTTATATTCAAGTCGGTGCAAACTTAACTTAGACGGACTCTAGTAACAATTCATTCACAACACACAGGACTTAAAAATAGTGGAATAATCTAAAACGGAAGATTCATACCCTACTCGCTACGCTGATATATAACTTTAATAAATGTACAATCTATAATTTTTTATGTTTGGCACCGTATAACATCCAAAATGTAGCATTCTGTTACAACTTTAGTGCAAAATGGTCTCAAAGAATTTAGTACAATATCAGACAAAACCTCATGAAATCAATACGACCAGTCAATCAAGAACACTCTAGTACCGTCTCCTTAAAGGCATAAACTCTTTTACACTCTTATGCAGTTATGAATAGGGTTTTCATTTGCATAACAACGACAATTCTTAAAATTGGCGATGATATCGGTCCCTATTAACCTCGGTGACGCAACGATGTTATTAAATGAAATATAACTAGTCTTAATTTATAAACAAGCTGTATAATTAAATAGTAACATAATTGTATGCGACAGTAAAAACGAGACATTTGTACAAAATATATATGCACGAAATATACCTGCGCCAAAAGCTCGGCTTAAGCGTGGCCAGTTTAAGAATTTCATACTTTTGTAAGTGTTTTGCAAATTTTGCGTCCTCGTTTGCTAGACAAAATTGCAGGTTTATAATTATTAAATATATAAGAAAAATAACAAAGAAGGCCTATTCTTTGGCGCAGTTATATATTTTCATAGCTCCTTAATGCTTGCGATCATGTGTTAATAATACTATTACTTTGCATCATTATTATAGATAAGCCAGCTAATTAAATTACATGTTTACTTCAGATTGACCTTCATACGAGGAAAACTACTAGAATGGAAATGGAAAGATCTGAACGGCGAAATAAGTACTTTATCAGACAAATCTAATTGTGTGATTATCATACTTGAACTAATTGATAACTGGCTAAGACCAGGCGTTGCTCACTCCGCGATTTCGTCGCTTTGCTACAGGTAGCTAAAAGCACATCCGTTCCACACCAATTTTGGGGAATGCCATAAGCCGCGCGTGGCGCTGTCGCCACCGGCCATATCTGTGCTGATCGTAACCGATGCGTTTTGTTAGAGTGAGTCTTCTGTACCTAGTACTATTATTTATTCTGTGCTAAGACCAAGATGATTGTGTCACAACGGAAAACTAGAAAAGCCGGCGATATGGTCTAAGGCATGAATAGATTAGTACAACCTCACATAAGTGTTGGTGAATCGATCTGTACACTTTTTTACTGCACGTAAATGCAGCGAGTCACGTTTACCTAAATAGATAATTAAATAGATAGGTATATTTTTAAAATACAGCGTAGCGGTACCTAACCAAGGAGCGTCTCGTTACGAATTCTTATATCCCCATAATGATTGTTTTAAAATCGACTTTACGTCAACATTAGGGTTTTTGAGTCCCCTAATTTTAAAGCTCACGAATCGATATACGAGGAAGTAAGATTCGCGAGATACTCCTCAAGTTGGAGCCTTACATAGATGTAGGCGACCAGAAGTTCATCTCCCGTAGTTCGGAGGGGCGGGGGCGGAAGGCGGGCGCGGGCTTGGCGGCGGCGGGGGCGGGGCCGGCGGCTGCAGCGGCCGCGGAGGCGGAGGCGGAGGCGGAGGCGGAGGAGGAGGCGAGGGAGGAGGCGAGGGAGGCCGCGGAGGCGGGGGCGGCTCTGTTGCGGGGCGCTGGACCGAGGCTCTCCACTGATTCTGCGAGGGAACCTGGAAAGCGAAGTTAGGTTAATTTTGTTTGAAAAATTACCAAATCATTATTGTTTATGGCACGCTCACATAAGGTTTAAAAGCGATGGCGTACTATCCGTCCAGTCTGCCGTAGTATAATGTTATAGATGGTTTAGTTCAGAGTACTAATAAACGCCAAGTTCTAGGTCAAAATTCTGAAATAATAACGCATAAACGCGTGAACGTAAAGGTCTGCAAGCGATATTCCAAATTTTATATTAAAGGAGAAAATTACGCTTCCGGCAGAACTTGAACCCGCAACATCGCTTACCTACCCTTTAGCGCCTTGGCATTCTTACCTCCTTACCCTCACCGAGCGTATAATCTGGCTTCGAGTGCGTCCTCCTCGCGAGTGTGGACGTGGAAGTGGTCAGATCTTTCTTCAAGCCCAGCAGCGCTAGGTCAACCACAAGCGGTAACTCGCGATCGCCTAAGATGACGCGTCATTTGACGGCTCGTATGTATTACCTTCTAGTGGATTCTGCCTGTTCTCCGAGTTGATGCTAAGTAACTCACCGTGTAATCTGGCTTCGAGTGCGTCCTCCTCGGCGAGTGTGGATGTGGAAGTGGTCAGATCTTTCTTGAAGCCCAGCAGCGCCATGGTCAACCACGAGCGGTAACTCGCGATCGTCTAAGATGACGCGTCATTTGCCGGCTCGATGTAATAACCTTAGTGGATTCTGCCTGTTCTCCGAGTTGTTGCTAAGTAACTCACCGTGTAATCTGGCTTCGAGCGCGTCCTCCTCGGCGAGTGTGGATGTGGAAGTGGTCAGATCTTTCTTGAAGCCCAGCAGCGCCATGGTCAACCACGAGCGGTAACTCGCGATCGTCTAAGATGACGCGTCATTTGCCGGCTCGATGTAATAACCTTAGTGGATTCTGCCTGTTCTCCGAGTTGTTGCTAAGTAACTCACCGTGTAATCTGGCTTCGAGCACGTCCTCCTCGGCGAGTGTGGATGTGGAAGTGGTCAGATCTTCCTTGAAGCCCAGCAGCGCCATGGTCAACCACAAGCGGTAACTCGCGATCGTCTATGATGACGCGTCATTTGCCGGCTCGATGTATTACCTTCGAGTTGATCCTCCTGCCTGTTCTCCGAGTTGTTGCTAAGTAACTCACCGTGTAATCTGGCTTCGAGTGCGTCCTCCTCGGCGAGTGTAGATGTGGAAGTGGTCAGATCTTTCTTGAAGCCCAGCAGCGCCATGGTCAACCAGGAGCGGTGGCTCGCGTCGTCCGCTGGCTCGAACGGTGAAGTGAAGTAGCTGCAAAAAGAAGGCATAGGTAAGCATAGTCATCTCTTACACTTTTTTTAACAAACACATTCGCAACATACAATTGGTCCTGTGATTTACTAACGTTATTATGAAAATGTACTTAGTTCTACATCGAGGACAGAATACGCAAGACTCTCGGTATCGTATGGCGACTATAAACACGGTAATGGGCACTATTTAGTGTCGGCTTGTACATAGAGCCGTATTTCTATTGTATCTGGCGTAGTGTCTATCTACATCTTAATGCTGTATTACACTAAGGGGTGAATTAAATCCACAGATAGAAAAGCACTTCTAGTGCTGCTAGTGAAAAAAATGTTATGAATAAGTTGCGATTGATCAGTACTTACTGTGAGTTAGATCGCCGACCGTTTTTAGTAACTAAGCGTTTTCGTGCGATAGAAAAACCTGCTATACTCTGGTCTCGGTTCTGGCCTAAGATAACAGCGATGATGCCGTCAGCGAAGTATTCATCTCGACGATGTTACTCGGGCACATGTTCTACGGTTTGGTTATAGTTAAAAGGGAACGGCAACGTCCAATTTTATTATTTCAATTCCCTTACCGGTTGCCCCTGTTCTTGCGGCGGGAGTTGGGGCTGCCGGGCGGCGAGTGCGCGGGCGTGGCGGGCAGGCTGCGACTGCCGCGCCGCGCCATCAGGTCGTAGCGCGCCGCGTCGGGCGGCTCGGCCGCCTCCTCCGCCGGCGCCGCCACCGTGAACCCGCGCGGGGAACGCGTCGACGAGATCATCTGGTGGGCGACCTGGAAATATTAACAAACTTGTTTGATTCTGTGACGTGTAGCCTCAATTGATAGTTGGGCGGCTTAACACTAGCACTGTTTATAAAAAATAAAAGCATTACCTAAAATTAATATATCACCGCAGGTGCATTTCTTTGTGATCGAATTTACTTAGGTGTGACGTTTCTCAAAATTTGGTAAGTACACTGATTTACATTAATTCCTATTTGTAATAAAATGTCCGTGTGCGTTTGTGGACTTTGGTCTACAAAAAATTGTAACAGGATTGATATTGATATTTAGTAACAAATATTGATATAAATTTTATTTAGCTATTGGTACCTAGTTATAACAAAAAAAAAATTCAGCTATTAAAATGCTTACAGAACGAGAATAGCGAACGATTGAAATCACTGTAATGTACGTTTCACCGCGGTAGCGTTATCGCACGGACCACACAAGTGCATGCATAATCCCTTGCACGTGTTCCATTACAAATCAAAACGTTAAACTTGTAGGTATATCTCTAGCCATGACATTTTTTTATTAAATCAGAAAAGGATGCAGCTACCTATTCATCTAATCAGTTGGAACTAGGGGTCACAAAACCGTGCGTATTTTAGAAAACCGGTTTTTCGGTTTTTGTAAAACTGCAAAACCGGGTTTCCGGTTTTTTCGGTGATTTCGTTTTACGTATAATTTGTAAAATAAGCAAGTATTTTTAGGGTCAATGCTTTGATATTAAGTCTTCCACGACATTTCTATTTACTTTATCTTTACCAAGACCAAATCCAAATCCATCAATATTTTTTTTTACTAAGTCAGCAATTCTAAAACGGAATGCCTTAAGGGGTCATCCATTAATTACGTCACACGTTTAGGGGGAGGGAGGGGGTCAAGAAAATGTGACATATTGTGACATGGGGGAGGGGGGAGACACAAACTTTGTGACGTCACTTTAACTTCATCAGTAACAGAATTTTTTTTTTAATTATTTTATTCGCTGTACATTTAAATAACAAGGATTTAAAACGATAATGGTTTTTATTCTTTTAATTTTCTTTCCTAAGCAGTTTTGGGTTATAAAATTACTAATATTTATATCGTCAAAAATATTTTGATAAAATATTAATAATACTTAGGTACTTACTTAATTCGATTTGGCGATATCGTAGAAAAAATGTGACGTCACACTAGGGGGGAGGGGTTTGCCAAATGTGACCAAATGTGACAAGGGGGGGGGGGGGGGAGGGGTCAAAAAACCTAGAAATTCGTGTGACGTAATTAATGGATGACCCCTAATAGCAAAATATTACATGACAACGGTGTTGACATAGTCCTCCTTCAGGATATACACCGCTGATAATGCCCAACTCGCTAAACAGTAAAATACCGGGATTTGATTTGGTAGCAGCATTAGATATACCATAAACAATATAGAACTTCGACATACGGCTGGTCTTCTCTTACTGCGTGATTTCAAATAATATCGATGGCAACAACATCGCCACCACGATTATTCATTCTATTCGGCGAAACGTGCATATGCAACATATATAAGCCTCCGCGTAGCTGCTGGCCTACTCTACGACTTCCTTACTTGGAACATCCATTCCTTTACATTCGAGACTTGAATAGCCACCATACCAGCTGGGGATATTGGAAATCTGATGCCAGCGGGGAGGCGATCATAGACTGGGTAGATAGGAACAAAACTGTTTTAGTCGTTTCTAACAAAGGCAAAGGAACGTTCAAATCAGCTTGATGGAGAAATGACCACAACCCGGACCTAGACTTCACAACAAGAGCAATAGACAGTACCCCAGTGGCCGCTGAGCGGTACGTGCTAGCGGATTTCCCACACTATCAACACCGCCTAGTATTAGTTGTCATAGGTCTGAAAATACCGATGGTTGAGTCGTATCCTGCCTAAAACCACATCGCGGAAGTTTGCTTATGCTGATGACCTGCCCCGTGTGTCACAAAAAGACAGCTTGGAAATGGAACAAAATACCCTGGAAAAGGACCTGGATCTATTAGATGACTATCTCTCGGTGGCGTTTGTGCCCCAGCACTTCCAAGACCGAGGTGTCCTGCTTTCACCAGTGCAACAAACTAGCCAACAAGGAGCTGAGAGTAAAATTCAGGGGCAATCTTCTCCTAAACAACTTCCTTCCTAAATATCTCCGAAGCATCCTGGATTGAAGCCAACTTCAAAGAGCATCTAAGCAGCCTATCTGCAAAACTGGGCAAATAGATATAACGTTGGAAACTAAAAAGCTGTTCATTTATACAATTAGTGCGTATATTGTATTGTTTTTTTTTTAATTGCTCTTCAAAATTTAACTTTGTACATAAAACTGTAAAATCGAAAAACTCGAAAAAGCCGGTTTTATTAAAGTGAAAACCCGGTTTTTGCAATTGGCTGTAAACCCGGTTTTTCCGGTTTTTTCGATTTCGGTGAAACCGGGTTTGTGACGCCTAGTTGGAACAGATGAGATTCCGTAAAGTCCTAAACAAAATAAATGGTCGTTACGCCGGCAAAGTATCGTGTTTTTTATCCATAAAAGTAAAGGTCACTAAAACCTTGCACTTGCACTGCTAAAAGCCGCCCTAGAAGGCCGCCAGGAAGAAACACCGAAATGCAAAAATAATGGCTACTACCCACAACAATCAAGCAGAATCACAGACATTATCGTTGTAAAAGAAAGAAACCAACAACGGACAGATGTAGCTTCACAAATAAATAAATAATTAAACTTAAAAACACTGCAATAGGTATCATAGGTTTGTTAATAAATACTATTATTTATTATAATAAAACCTAAAGTATCTAAACTAAAAAGTCATTAGTATCTTCAACGCAAAGAATACATCCCATCATATTTATGATCAAATATTTTTTTACAAATTTGTGCGTTTGAAACAGAAGCCTTACTACGTAACTTACTAATTAAAAACACCTATATATCAAGAATAATTTACATACATACCTAAGCGTTCGGTGGCAGCGTTACAAAACAACTACGAGTGATTACAACCTGATGTAATGTTTACAAATAATGACATGTTTGAGAGAGTAGATACTTTAACTTGCTACTCTGGATAGTTGTATTTTGTGACACCACTAATTAGGTACAAGTAATGTTTACAAACAATGGCAAGTTTGAAAGATATAGGTATATTGCCCCGAAGGTCATGTAGGACCACCGATTGGACAAAACCCCGTGTCATAGGTTTCTTAACTTTTTAACTTGCTCCCCTGCTACCTACCTACCTACATTACACTTGATTATACAGAGGTACTTACACTTGATAAAAATAACAAAGTATAGACATGACTAGACTCCCAATGATGCAATGTTTATAAACAATGGCAACACGCAACAAAGATAAAAATTGCCGAGGGAACTGGAGGCCAATTCAAATTCAAGATGTCATTTAGTTATCACCCGCGCGTGCATTTCATTCGCAATTCTCCGTATATGTATTGGCATGAGAAAGACGCGCGGGCGAATGATAACAAAATGACATCATTAATATCATTATAGATATTATTTTGAGGTGTCGTTCGAATTAGCCTTCTGGACGTGTCCGACCGACCGTGAGTCTTTATCAGGCTATAAGTTGTACCTACATTAAGTACATACCTATTTATAAGAAGGAATAACTGCCTCGAAGAGAGTATAAAGACGATTGTAAAGTTTAGAATTGACATTTGAGGACCTAGCGCAAACATGGCCATTTAATTATCGGCCTTTCTATTGCTCTAGCACAGCATTTCACAAACTATGTGTCGCGAGCGAATATTTAGTGGGCCCTGAAACTACTAGGAAGTTTGAGTTACCAATAATATTTTACACCCCCAGTTAAGGCAGCCAAGAGTCGGGCCACATAAATGGCAGTTTTTGCTAGGTGGGTCGGAGCCCAACTTCAACGTTGGGAACCACTGCTCTAGCATATTCGATCGATTAAGACACATGGCGAAATGTTGATGATCTCGGTAGTTCCGCAGGTGGCATGCCTTAGCTGAGGAATATACCTCTCTCGCATAGAAAGTAGAATCCTATAGAAGTGGTATACACGTGCCTCCGTGAGGGACAAAACATACGCAATATTGCGGACACTATGATTGGTCGAACTTATTTGTTGCCCACCATAATCCATACTAAATTTACGGTGGTGAACAAATAAAATGTGAGACTGTGACAAGGACAAACAATAATAGCTCTTTCGCTGCTACTCCTACTGAAAGATATATAAGACTATCCTGTTCGGTCACTTCCCCATCTTTCATGCCAGATACAGTTATATACTAGAATCATGCTATCCCGCCACGAGAACTGACCGTGTTCGAGCGACCCCCTGCTCAGTCCTTATCGGGCCCCAAGTCGTAGCGTTCATGCTGATTTATTAATCAGCCAATTAACCTAAGAGTAATGAGCAATAGTGTATCGCGAGGTGGGATTGAGGTCAAATAAACCAAGTATGTTTTTGTATAGGTACTAGGGAATAGTTAAAACACGTTTAGCTTAATTTACTGAATGGAATCGCACAACATAAAAGATTTATGAAACTGTAGGTACAACTAGAGTCGTGCCGTTCTCGAGAACGTTCTCCGTTTATGTTCTCCCTCGAGAATATTCCCCATAAAAATGGAGAATATTCTCGAGAACGGCACAACTCTATGTACATGTACAACTACATAAATGGTTAATGTAATTCAGTATTGAAGTCGCTCTCATTTAACGCTCTAGGGGTTTTGAATAAGTACTTCAATAACCACGATTACAATCAACATAATAATAACGGTAAAACGTAAAGCAAATGAGCTGGCACTTTTGTGGCCAGCATTCTTGTAAATTTTCACAAGAATGCTCGAGTCATGCCAACTGAATACATTTATATTGCCTAATGTTCAATAACAATTTGGTGACAATTTATTGACTGTAACGACCAGTAATATTATGATTTCATAGAAGTCATTATATATATGTCTGTAATATTATGTACAAACAGCAAAACTCTTAACTGTCCACCGGTGGACCTCATGCCTTTTGTAATAAGGTCTACTGAGGGACAGTTAACAATGTGGACGATGGTACAGTTAGCATCAATAGTAGAGGACGAAACAACGCACCAAAAGTATCTACTACCCTGGAATACTTTTCTAAATAGAGATATTCTAGTTCGCTGTATATCTATCTCTACAGTTCGCGTTCCAAAGTATCTGTCACGATCTAATTGTTCTACATATAATATGATACTTTTGACGCGTAGTCTGATCCGCGACTTATGATGAGGATTGTACCTACTGTTCCAAAGTCATAAGACTAACAGCGGTGTGCTTAGATTGCATAGCGCCTGTGTAACCTATGAGTAACAATAACATTAATGATAAACATTACAATAACAGAGAGACTAATAACCGGTGAACCATAACATCATTTTTTATCATACACGTGTACTGTTCAAAACAAAATTAGTCACAAATAGTGATAACCAGGCTGTCAAAATCCGATGTGATGCATTAAATGATTCATTGAATTGAAAGCAATGTAAAGTTATATGTAGTTACGTAATGTAGTGCATAATTATTTTCCATCGTATTTACACGGAAACGTATCTTGTTATTTCAGTTATAGAAGTATGACAAATACGAACCTTTCCGAGAGAATACGATGGAAAACAATTATGCACTACATCTGTATGTATGTCAATATTGTCAATATATTTTAACATTATTTCGTCCTACAAAAGTATACACTTGGTATTCGTTCGCAGTCGGTCATTAATGTGACGATAGCGATACGTCATTGATTTTTTATAATAAACATAAGTAAAATTATTTTCCGATACCTATGGCGCTTCCTTGGGCCTGTACATACCATGACTAAACGTTACTTTAATAATTATAATCATGTTATGAAACGGCTTTGAATATGATCACTGTTGACAGCTGACAGATGATACCCATAACAGTTTCATAACGAGATTATAAAATTCGAATCGCCCTCCCTGACTTCCCACCGACAACACCCGAGAAGAAATCTAACCATTTTCAAATTCCTTCTGTACAGCGACGGTAGATGCAAACATAAGTCTCTATTCTACCTGACATGAAGACGTCTGCTACAAGGTAGCCCCGCTTGAAATCAACTTCAAGGTGTATTATTATGTTTAGATCGATAGTGTATCAACCAACCTTGACAACGGAGTTGCCGCACGCGGCGCCCTCGCCCTTGAACTCTTCATCGGTGCCCAACACCTTCGGCGATATCGGGTTCGCTGCAATAAAAAAAATACAAACTTATTTATTTCATAAAAAAACTGTACTTACATATAATTTGAGGGATTGTGTCTCCCGTAAGCAATATATTCGCCTGTGTTGGGAGGCACCGCTCTTCCGTGATTATACGTCCGTGAAAATAAACGACAGTAAATAAATTACAAAGGATATGGGATAAGTTCGCCTTTGTACATTGTATACATAGTTTCTGTTTAATTGTATAAGGGTCTCCCCAGATATATCGACGCACATTCGGCAAAAGCCGATAGGAAAAAGCTTTATGTCCACGCAATAAGAGCGAAAAAGTCGTCGTTCGGCTCGGCTCGCATCGGCCGGCGCCTGCCGACGCGTCGACGGCTTTTTCGCTCTTATTGCGTGGACATAAAGCTTTTTCCTATCGGCTTTTGCCGAATGCGCGTCGATATATCTGGGGAGACCCTTATAACCTGTCTTATGTACAATCAAGTGTTTACATAAACAAAGCACTATTAACTGATACCTGCACACATCGACCACCTTTACCTACTTTGAATTAGGTAATATTGTATTCAGTTACCGCGACAGTTAGTCATGAAATAAAACTATGAAAACGGATTATATCGCGTAAATTTAAAATACATCCCGACGTTATGAACCCTTTACGTTTACATGTACAGTACAGTAGTGTTTCTAATACTGAAAAAACTCTAATCGATCTATGTTCAAAATTCTCCATGGATAAAAACATTAATAGCCTTTCGATGATGATATATGTATGTATTAGTAGCAGAAACATAAATTTAGTGCATTAACCCTTTGACACAATTAGTGTAGGTCACTAATGGCGTTAATTGGTCTATTAAAGTGATAATAGTTGGAATGATTTTTTTTTTTTTTTTTTATTTATTCAGAAACAAACAGTCATACATGGATTATGAACATATTTTAAAGACAATAAGAATAGACCTATAGTTTCATAACAGAAAAACATATAAATAGGTCCGTGGCTATTAACTATATAAGAGAAAGACTTAATTTGTATTATTGCAATTACTATATATTACTAGAAATTTGTAAATCTATGTTTTGATACTTTGTCAAAAATACATTTTAAATGCGTTAAGCAAGTTATAAATTTAGTTAAATTCAATATTTAAATGCATTCTTAAGTTGTGTTAGTGTACAGTGAAAGAAGTCTACATCATTAAGTTTAAGGTTTTCATTAAATAGTTTACATGCGCGTTTAATGAATACGTTTCTACCGTAGCCAGTCCTGCAGAATGGTATAGAAAATAAGTTTATTTTACGACAACGGCGCTCTCGTCTTCGCGGAACTCTAAAACAGATTTTATGTAAAAGAATAGGGGCATCTAATTGTGAACGGAAAATTTTGAAGAGCAGAACGGAATCATTAGCATCACGACGGTCACTAAGAGTTTGTATATTTAGACGTTTACAAGTATCAGTATAGTCAGCGGTATAGGCTAGTCCAGTCCTGAAGGCCAGTGATTTAATAAATCTTTTCTGGAGTCGCTCAATTCTGTCAATGTGTACTTTGTAAAAAGGTTTCCATACTGAGCTACAAAATTCAAGGTGACTTCGAACAAAACTATTGTAAAGAATTTTATATGTTAGGCGGCTTTTAAATGGTTTGCCAACACGCATAATGAATCCTAACTGTTTGTATGATTTTGCTAGCATTTTGTCAATGTGTGGGATAAAAGTGAGTTTGCTATCCATAATCACACCGAGATCTCTGATTTCGGTTACTCTGTTTAAGGTTTTACCGGATAGAGTGTAGGAATAATTAATTACATTTTTCTTTTTTGAGAAAGTGATGACATTGCATTTATCTAAGTTAAGAAACAGGTTATTTATTTCACAGTAGCTAACTAAGTTGTTTAAATCATCTTGCAATTTTACGCAATCGCTAATATTTTTAACTATCCTAAAAATCTTTGTGTCATCTGCGTAAAGTAATACTTTAGAGTTCTGGATGTGATTAGTCATGTCATTCACATAAAGAGTAAAAAGCAATGGACCTAAGTGAGAGCCCTGAGGCACTCCAGAACTAACAGACATCCATTGAGATTGATAGCCCAACAAGACAACCGCCTGACTCCTGTTTTCAACGTAGGATTTGATCCAGCGAAAGAGGTCGCCATGTATACCAAGCCATACCAACCATACCAAGCCTCCAAAGCTTAGACAATAGCGTATAGTGACAAATTTTGTCGAATGCCTTGGAAAAATCAGTATAAATAGCGTCCACACTATAACCATCATCCATTGCACTATAAATTTCATCAGTAAAGGTTAGTAAATTACTGTCAACAGATCTACCCTTATAAAAACCATGCTGATTTGGAACTATATGGCGACGTACAACATTAAATAATTGGTCAGTAACAATTTTTTCAAGCAACTTACCAAGAATACATAATTTAGAAATGGGACGGTAATTTACAACATCACTAGTTACTGAACCCTTGGGAATAGGAGTGACCCATGCTTGTTTCCAAGTTTTGGGCACAACGCCGTCTTTAATTGACTTAGTATATAGTAAGGTGATAGGAGTTGCAAGGGTAGAACTGCAAGATTTGATTAGAAGCGGATGAATGCCATCGGGTCCAGCACCTTTATGGACATTAACTGTTTTTAAATATTGTAAAACTGTGTTGTAATTTATCTCTATGGTACCTAGATCGATAATAGAATCAGGCGCTGGACTATTTATTATGTCACCCAGGTCTAGATTAATAGGTTTTTCAAAAACTGATTGAAAATGACAATTGAAAAAATTACATATCTGTTCGCCGTCAGAACTAGTTATGCCTTTATAGTGCATTGATTGAGGTGGTTTATTTTTAGAGAATATAGACTTTACGTAAGACCAGAAAAAATTAGGATGACTTTTGATTTTACTTTCTGAATAAGATATATAATTATTATAACATTCCAGCTCTAATTTGTTGGCTCGTTTGCGCAGAGTACTAAAAGTCTGATAGTCTAAGGGGTTGCCGTATAATTTCCAACGTTTATGATATTTTCGTTTTTCTCTTAATATCTTACGTAGGGGTGAGCTATGCCAAACAGGGGCGGAACAAGTAGAATGATCGAAATAATTAATCAATAATCAGTCGTGACCTTCTTACATCGATACTGAAATGGTAGGTAGGTATTTAGAAACCAGCTTTTATTTTGTTTCGGGAACCAACTACAAAAAAAGCAAAAACTATAAATTTTTTAGTAACACATTTATAGATCATCGACTTTTAGTCCATTTAGAATGTCAAATGCATTGTATTTTGTTCAAAGAACAGTAGAGTTCATTACATGAAAGCCAATACCAATGCCAAGGTTAAATTGGCGATTATTGCAGTCGACTAAAAAGCTATATACGCATTTTTGTGCCTTATTCCAATGACGTTAAGGTTAAAAATGCACGAAACTTTGAAGTTAATGAGCAAACTATAATAAAAGACTTACCAGCTGTGTTGATTGGCGCGATGCCGTGAAGCACGTCTTGGCACGGCTTGGTGTGCTTCGACCAATCCTTCTCTTTAAGCCCCGTCGGTTCTTTGACGATTTTCGCGACGTCGCGCTCTAGGTTGGCTCCGAACATAGCTTTGGTGTTGGGGTATCGGATGAAGAAGGCATCATCCTGCCCGGGGGGTGAGGCGGCGAAAGGCTCGAAATCTCTGGAAATATAATGATGAGATTGATGAGTTAGTTATTGTAAACAGTCACTTGCACTGATGTCGATATCGCGTCGCGACATAGCAACAGCAATCTATAAATACTAAACATAAATGCGAAACTAACTCTGTCTATTACATTTCCACGGCTAAACTAGTGCGTATGTATGTATTTCTATTGTAACTCTTACTCTAACAAAGGATTTATTTTAAGAAAACGTTCCCTTATGACTGTAACGGGCAGAAAAAGATCGCAGACTAAATTCCACAAGCGGAGCCGCGATACTTAAAATTTAAGGATAGTCTCACAATTCTTCCCGCGCTCAAAATAAGATATAGATAAATGTATGCCACGTTTTGCGACGCAACGTAACGCTACAATGGTTTTCCCGAACAATCCTATGTAAAATGATAATGATAACGCAAACAATCGACACAAAACAATTCAAAATACAATGCCTTATCATGTTAAAGCACTTACGTAAAGTAATTGTTGACTTGTGCCAACACATTACGCTGTTTTCTAAACATCTTTTAAAGAAAATATATCACACAATCGTCCGTAAGCAACACACCGTACTGTCCTAAAACAAGAGTGTGCGAAAGAGAGTTTATTTATATCTACAGAGTTAACACACACTCTTCAAGAGGTGGCGCTAATGTAAAAACTAAAGTAAAAAAAAAACTATAGGAGCGTTTAATAGGCGTTACAGACTGAAACCGTAGAATAAGCGCAGATGCTTTATATACCGTGTTGTAAACACATAAACAAGTATCTAATGTCTCGATAACGTTTCAAAATAACATTTATTTTGCTTGTGACGTCACTATATGCACGGGCCAATGGGAGCTGTCCGCGAACGCACTCCCTCGGCTTACCGCGTGACTTTACGTCACTCTCAGGCAAAAAAGGCTTGTCATGCGTTAGGCACCTTCGTCGCCTAGCGTCGGATATGTACGGGAGTATCGTGAAATAATGACTTAAGCGCCCTCCGCACGAAGATCCATTTTCCCTGAACTTATTCAAGCTCCAAGAGTTCAAAGATAGGACGTCAACATGCTCAGAATAGCGTCACGTCACAGGTCACTCGCAAAATCGTCGAACGCCTAGTTTTTGGCACAAACATGAAAGAAGTTAAAATTATTCGCCAGTGTTGTAAAAACTTTCCACCTATTATTAGGGTTCCGTACCCAAAGGGTAAAAACCGGCCAAGTGCGAGTCGGACTCGCGCACGAAGGGTTCCGTACCATTACGCAAAAAAAACGGCATATAAATCGCGTTTGTTGTATGGGAGCCACACTTAAATATTTATTTTATTCTGTTTTTAGTATTTGTTGTTATAGCGCCAACAGAAATACATCACCTGTGAAAATTTCAGCTGTCTAGCTATCACGGTTCATGAGATACAAGCTGGTGACAGGCAGACAGACGGACAGTGGAGTCTTAGTAATAGGATTCAGTTTTTCCCTTTGGGTATGGAACCCTAAAAACGGGATCCTGTATCTCATGACATGAACCGTGATGGCTAGACAGTTTTTCACAGATGATATTTTTCTGTTGCCGCTATAACAACAAATACTAAAAAACACGGAACCCTCAGTGGGCGAATCCGAATCGCACATGTCCGGGTTTTTTTAAATAAACATTGAACAACGGCTTTGTAGGTCATTCTTGTGGTTTCCTCAATGTAGTATGTTCTTCACCTTAGGTACCTACCTACTCTATCTTGAGGGATTATTACAAATATCGTTGTCTTACATTATAATACGATTGTTTTTTTTTATTTAGGTACCTGTAGAGCTGAATTGCTCGGAATGTGCTCACAAACTAGATTGATATGGGGGCGCCCGCGCCAATCTGTTATGAGCGCAGGTCAACTTTCCTTGCCCATCTATAGTTCGTTTTTTTTAGCATTAGAAAGAATTTCAAAGAAGGTAATCGATCTTGACATGTCTTTTAATTGAAAAACGCTTTTAAAAAATCAGTAACTATTACTTATGAAAGCAGAAGAATATAAATGATCGTATTAGATTCATAATTGTTACATATTTGCCGTAACTTATTTTTAAAATGTGTTTTTCAATTAAAAGACACGTCAAGATTGTTTACTTTATTTCTAATGCTAAAAAAAACGAACTATAGTAGGAAGGTATAGTGATCTGTGATATAAACACTTGTAAATGAACCTTAATCTCAAATTAAAAACCGAAAACATTCGTAACTACTTCTAGCAAAATCAATATTTTGAAATATGTCGCAGGAGTAATGTTGGACTATTAAATTATTATTAATAGCTGCAATCAATAAGTGCGTTAGCAAGTGGCTAAGTGGTTTTAGAAAAACATTCATTTACTGTCAACCTGTTTTGATAACAACTGAGTTAATCAAGACAAACTTATGATGACATAAACAGCTATCTAACAAGAAATATCGACGATAATCCATAATGCCATCAATATTGTGATATTTGTGATAATGTGCTAAGTACATATGATATTTCTAGAATAGAAAATAACAAAGCATGAATCCATATTTGTTAAATACACACAAGCAATATTTTGCTCAAGTACCGCCATATCACATTTTTAGATTAATTTTGCTAGTTCAGAACAACGCCCGATAAATCATTGACAATACACACTTCGTGTGGGGTGATGTACCTATTATAAAGTACATACATAATATACATGTACCTATAGCCATGAGGCCCTTACCAAGGCACCTTCAACGTTTTCAGACTAATAAGTATAGGCATTAGCCATTGTTACCTTCCCGATGATCTCATGAGGACTATTGTGGTGCCTATTGCCAAAAATAAAACTGGAGATGCTTCTGACGGATCCAACTACAGGCCAATATCTCTAGCAACGGTATCCGCTAAAGTGCTGGACGGACTGCTTGATAGCCTGCTGTCAAAACATGTCCAATCGCACGATGCACAGTTTGGCTTTAAACCTAATGTATCAACGGAGAGTGCGATTCTCTGTTTGAAGCATACCGTCCAGTACTACAACGATGATAAAACGCCTATATTTGCCTGTTTTTTGGATCTGTCAAAAGCTTTTGATATGGTCTCCTATGACATTTTGTGGGACAAACTTGAAAGCTGTACGAGTACTCCGAGGGGGGTGGTTAACCTCTTCCGTTATTGGTACGGGAACCAAACCAACCAGGTGAGATGGGCGGGAGCGTTTTCAGACATGTACCGGTTAACGTGTGGTGTGAGACAAGGTGGTCTCAGCTCACCCAGGTTGTTTAACTTGTACATGGATGAGTTGATCGCTAGGCTCAGCAGCACGGGTATTGGATGCTCAATTGGCGGTACCATTGTTAACAATATCAGCTATGCAGATGATATGGTGCTGCTGTGCCCGGCGATCAGCGCTCTTGTCAAACTGTTAAAGATCTGTGAGGAGTATGCGGTGGCCCATGGCCTGATGTACAACACCAAGAAGAGCGAACTACTCGTTTTCAAGGCAGGCAAAAAGGAGTTTACGTCAGTTCCTGCTGTATATTTATGTGGTGTTCCTCTAAATAGAGTTTCACGGTTCAAGTACCTCGGGCACTGGGTCACCGAGGACCTCCAGGATGATGCTGACATAGAAAGGGAGCGCAGGGCATTGTCAGTAAGGTGCAACATGCTGTCACGTAGGTTTGCACGGTGTGACGGGGATGTCAAAAAGACCCTTTTTAAGGCTTTTTGCCAGTCCTTTTACGCGTGCAGCCTATGGACAAATTACACGAAAAAGACCCTCAATGCCCTGCGTGTCCAATACAATAATGGTTTCCGCATGCTGATGGGACTGCCACGTTACTGTAGCGCCTCGGGGATGTTTGCGGAGGCTAGAGTGGACGCGTTTATTGCGATAATCCGTAAACGCACTGCATCCCTCATGCGCCGAGTATGTGACAGTTCCAACAGTCTGCTTCAGCTCATTCCTGGAAATCCCGCGGGTACACTCTGGAGGCACTGGAATGACCTACATATGGGATCTAGAGGCACTGTATATAATTTAATGTAAATAGTTATTGTGATTTTAATGTTAATTTAATTTATTTTTGATTTAATTTAAATTTAATTTCAATTTAATTTCAATTTAATTTCAATTTAATTTCAATTTAATTTAATTTTAATTTAATTTTAATGTAATTGTGTTGACATGTATATTTAAGTTTATTTTTAATTTTATTATGATGTTATTATTGTTTGTAATTATGTATGGGTATATTTTTTGCCTGAAATAAAGAATTTGATTGATTGATTGATTGATTAAGACTCATTTCATAAATATTAAAATTGCTCATATGAATTACTTTCTCGGTGTTATTCACTACGTAGCCGTAGGTATTTCTCATTTATTATAATAGCAATCGTCACTCGTGTTACTAAGGTCTTTTAGGAAAAACATGATAAGTTTGATAAAAAGTGATATTGTTTTGAAGTTATTGGTACGACTCACCTCTGGCCTTGATAAGATTGGTATAATAAAACAATAGCAATTATTTTTAGAGTCGGACCATGTTAACTCTGCAGACTTTAAAGTGACAGCGCGTGTAAGTTCTACGATTAACGTTTCCCCCTACAATGTACGGGCAAAGTTGAAGGTCGCAGACCTAAGGGTCCACACCTGCGATGTGGTGACCCCAAATTACTGCACCTATGCAATTCATATCCTAGCCGCCAATTTTACTTTCATTTGTAAGAAAGTTGCATTTGATTTGTTTTGTTCTTTGTTAAATCAAAGGATTTCCTATACTATGGATCTAAAATTCACTGGCAATTTTATTTTCCTCGCATGATGGTCGACTAGAGGAATTGTTTTGCATGTCAATAAAGATTAATAGTGTGACGTCACGCGCGTCTTTCGGCATTCAACAGTGTAAACAGGCGAAAACAGCATTTCTTACTATGGACCTTGTTGTCTGAAAATAAACGCATTTTTTTTTTCTTTTTTTTTTCTTAGTGATAAGTAGTATATTTTCAAGATAAGTTATTTAGGCTCTACAGTCTTATACCCATTTCTAGGCACGTATTGTTGTAAAATTAAAAAACCGGCCAAGTGCTAGTCGGCCTCGCGCAAGCAGGGTTCCGTACCATTACGCAAAAAATTACGTTTGTGATAGTATGGGAGCCCCACTTAAATATTTATTTTACTTATTCTATTTTTAGTATTTCTTATTATATAAATACATCATCGGTGAAAATTTCAACTGTCTAGCTAACTATCACGGTTCATGAGATACAGTCTGGTGCAGACAGGCAGACGGACAGTGGAGTCTTAGTTATAGGGTCCCGTTTATACCCTGTGGGTACGCAACCCTCAAAAAGAATAAAAGTCAAGGAACCAAGGACAAATTCAGTGCAACTTAGAACTAAGAAAATATACTTCTATGCAATTATGCACGAGGGGAACCTTTTCTCTGCAGAGATGACTGTACATAGTAGTAGACGTTTCTTTTTTCGTTCACTCAAAGGTAATCTGGTAGAATCGTTGTTATTATTGAGAACGTCCGTTATAAGATGGAAAACTAAGTTAGCTCTTTTTTTTTTAAGATTAACTAAACCTAACCTATTTCATCTATAGAAGAAAAAACAACCGAAAAATACCTGTGTTAAAGTTGGGAGGGGCGCTCCATTTTTTTTTGTTATCGCGCGGCCTGTTTATGTTGGTTCTAACCGACTGATTGTACTTATTAGTAGTAGGTTAGCCTACATTCCTCGGAGCTTGGCCTCGAAATTGCTTAGACTATGTTGCAAGCCCGCCACGATCCGTTCCTTCTATTATATGTACCTTGCGTTGGGTATACTAGATTGAACAACGTTGCGTATAAATAAAACCTTTTAAGAGGGCAATGCAGTGACAATGTCATGGTTTAACTTAAAGCTAGAGAAGAACATCTTCAGTATCACCAATATTCAGATACATAGGGAAATTAAATTAGACCTTTAAATTGTTCTTTAAATTGATTGGTGAAAAATGTTAACAAAAACACCGCACTAACCACTAAAACATTTTTTTAATAATCATTATACAAACCAGATATTACTTAATTGAAAAGGCTATTTGAAACTGATGACGTCTTCAGTTGTTGACAGTATCAAAAAACAGAACTATTCCGTTTAGGAATGTAAATAAACAAAACCACGTGACTAGGCCATTAGTCCAAAAAAGCAAATGGTATCTCGCAATAAGTACTGGTAGTGGCCTAACCAAACAACCAAATGATAGAAGATTTTTACTAGATGTAGGTACCCATTGCATATTGAAGAGATGCCACACACAAACTGCCAGCGACATTTTAAATATTATTTCTGCATTTTTAACCTGTTCGTGCGAATATAATTAGGTCTAGCTGTAGTCATGGTTTTTTAAAATTAAAATTTTGAGTATAGTTTTGTTTCTGGACATCCATTTTAATACCTGAATGGCGACCAGGGTACATAGGGGAAAACACGATTTCAATGTGTGATAGTGTAGGTACTTATCAAAAAGAAAGTACCTACCTATAAGAAATAATCAATCAGACCAGACCAGTGTCACCAACTTATCTTCAAATGATTTATGGCATGAAAGGCATTTACTTATCTAAGTATAGACAATAACTCCAAGCAACAATAACCGTTTTGACAATATGTTAAGGACTTGATCAGAGATCAGATCATGTGTGACGTCACTGCCAAAAACACGTGAATGTTAAAAACATAAGTGAAAGCTTATCGAATTGTGGCCGGTCACAATGATAATTCATATCAGGCACCCGGGCTCAAGCTATCAGCTCAGGGCGCTTGTATTGTTATTGCTATTTTTATTGACTGTGATAACTGATAAGGGACAAAATTATTATATTGCTTAATAGCTATATTGGCAACGATCCAGCTCTAAGTAGATATTATAGCCGGTTTAAATTTAGACCATCGAAATCTGTAACTCGTAAAGCTTTAATACCAGCACACACATTGAGAAAACTATAGGATATTATTAGATAAGTACCTATATATAATTAAAGCACCTTAAAAGCGGGCATCTATATCTAATTTCATAACAGGTTAAAGTGTGCTAATTTTATTTACAGGTATGGTTTTAGAAGCCTGGTAGCTCAAAATAGGTACAGTCGGCATCAAATAGATATATACTAACACACCTTTACTACCGGTACCGGTATATTTGGCCACTTTGGCCGTCACTATGGCTGACTGTACATGCTTTAGTGACAGGAACCAATATTCTACCTTAATCTAATTTCATTTACCAAAGTTTATTTCTCATTAAAGATAAGGATAGTTTATTTTTCAAGTAGGTATAATAGCAGGCGTGGCTCATTCCGCGATTCCGTCGCTTTGCTATAGGTAGCTAAAAGTACATCCGTTCCACACCAATTTTGGTGGCTAGCCATAAGCCGCGCGTGGCGCTGTCGCCACCTAGCGGCCATATCTGTCCTTATCGTAACAGACGCGTTTTGTTAGAAAGTGAGTCTTCTGTACCTAGTACTATTATTTATTCTGTGATAATAGGTACAATGCGCTTTCTGAATGTCAACTAATGAAGTACAATTGCACCGTCTAAAATTTTGTTTTAAAGCTAATAGGTTAATCATTTATAAGCAATTAGTTATTTATATAAAAACACGAATCCAGAGAATTTCCAAGATAGATTGCGACACACGTGAACCGAACTCGTTTGACGTGATGTGACGTATTTGCCAAGCCCCCTAGGTTGTTTTGCAATCCAATAACAAGTGTCAGTTATTACTAGGCAAACGGCAAACAGGTAGGTAGATCGAATACAAAACGACAGTGTAGGTGTGTATATGTACAAGTTATTATCGACTATCTCATCTCACGTCACAGCTAATCAAGAAAAGTACACACCCACACCATCATAACATGTTGACAGCGATTTTAAGTCCAGTGTAGTGTAGATGAAGAAGACAATTCTTGGCATTAAATATATTATAGGGTAGTGGCTCTGTGAGCTGTAGACCTCGCGAGCATAGTTTAAAACTCAATAAATGTATGGATCCGCCATTTCAAAAAAATTACAAAAACTGAATCGACACAAAAATCTATTTAATCATCGAGCCTCCTCACAAAATTTTACAAGACCCGGTTGAGAATAGCGATCTGTAGAGGAGAACATCCGGAGATACGAAAGCATTATTGCCTAAGCTGAACGGAAATATTTGCTAACGCCCGGTCAATTAGCTAAGATCTCAACAATAAACGTAATACAAAAGAAATCTAAACGGCTCTGGTAAGTCATAAAACAAGTATTGCTACGTCACCTTAAATTGCTTCGAAATAGGTATTTTACCTGTCTCTGATTACAATAGTCAATCCTGACGGAATTGAAAATCCAGTGCCGTTTATCAGCCATTTGCCTCCAGCGGATCCTTAACTACTTAGGACACGTGGCCAGGCAGGAGCCGGACAACTTTGAAAAGCGCATTATGGTTGGCATGGTGGATGGAGGACGGGGTAGTGGACATCCACCAACCCGCTGGGTGGACACTGTAAAGGTCTGCCAGGGATCTACACAGGCGCCTATTATTAGGAAGGCGGAAAATCGTGCAGAATGGAGAGCCTAGGTGCAAAAAATAACAACCTCATGTGGTCGTGATCCTCAGTCATGAGGAATCGAGGAAGAATAAGATTACAATAGTCTTAGATAAGTAAAAGGACCGCATATTTTTTTATGATCATAATTATATAGACACCTATTACAAGCAGTTAACCCCAAGTGGGAAATTATACTAGATGTGATCGTATTAAGCGGGTTCTATTGTATATAATGTTTTAAAGCCAAAATAACTCGTGACCAAGAGACAACTCAAGATTTTCGACCTTTCCTTTCCACGAAATCTGTTTCCGTCCTAGATAAATTAATTATTTTACGCAGTTGGCAAGCTTGGATCTACCGTCAAAAACTTGGCTACACATTCCTATTGTAATGGGAAAAGTATTTGACACTAATCAAATAAATACGGCGTGACGTCACACGTATCTCGCCAGTTAGTACATTGCATCTTATTCCTTTGTATTAAGGTGGATGTGTAGGGCTGTCCTGCCGACTAGCCACCAAAAGATGGCGTGATTGTGCACAAATTGCGGATTATCACTATTTCTTTCAAAACCCAAACAATTTTCTAAGATGTGTTAATATTGGCGCAAACAATAAAAAATATTACGTCTAAATCGAAATATATTCCACTCAACAGTGTCTCATTTCATCAAAATCTGACAAAACTGCAAAATATTGCAATTTCATGCATTCACGCACACTACCATATCCCCCAGTGTCAGTCTTGTGACCATTAAGCCAAAACAGACTAGAGGTCGCTAGTACAGAAGATGGCTTTTCTGATTACTCTCATTAGCTAACTAGGGACAAAAGTGTAAACTAGATGGCGCGGTGTAAGAGATGAATTTTTTTGCAAGATTAATTTAAGGTAAAGGCGCATCCAGACGAACTGAATTTAGCACCAGAATGGGCGGATTGTCTATGGTCACGGACGGTATATTCTGTAAGGCCTCGACAGACCTTGCTACAAATACCGGAATGGAACGGAAATCACATGCAATTATCGGTGAGGTATATAGAGGTCCATACAATAAATTCGTGACCGTATGCAGACCTTTATTATTCTTTTTTGCTCGACGCTGCCTTCGACTGCCATACATTTGTTATACTACCTACATAAGCAATACCCACATTATATGCACGTAGCGTACGTTTCGTGGCTCCTGGCCGAGGCGTTAGCTTGGTCCGATTTTAAGCTACCTACATTCCAAATTGTAAATTTCAAAGGTCACGATTACATACTTTCTACAATGTTTGTTTTCACACCGCAATGAATGATGAGTGTTTCCAAATGGTCCAAAAGAGCTTTTTCCAAAAAAAAAATAGACCTGAGTCTCACAGACCCTATATATTATAATAATTTGTTTATCTAGTTCTTCCAGCTCAAAATCACTGGCATATTCAATCCTGATAGTAAAAAAATCCTCTAAATATTTGTGGCTTTCCATTACAAATGGGTCCTTATACTTCAAGTGCAATAAGGTCCTTTCCAACTGAAATTCTTATAAAAAGGTTCTTATTGCACATGAAACATAAGGACCATTGCATTGTCTGAATGGAAAGCCACATTTGTATGGAAATTGTAGATTCCACTAAGTAGGTACGTCAAACCATGAAGTTATATTGTTTAAACTGGAGCGAGTTGTCAGTTTTTTTGCCATACTAATTTGAACCTTATCACCGAGACAGAATGTTGTTCGTACCAGACTAGAGAAAACGGTCCACATGAGATAGAAAAACCTGAGCCCTGTGTCTCACTCGCACATGTTGCCAATGTTAAAAAGATACCATTGTGATAGAAATTATATCAATATACTACTGAAATTCATTACCTTCTTATACTATTTTAGTGCTATATTCTAATTACAGTTCTGATATCTTTTAAGTAATTTGTTAATTATTATGATGTTAATATTATTAACTGATTAAGCCAAGCATGTGCGCAACAAAAAAAACAGTAAATTGAATATGGTAGAAATTGTAGTAACTTTGAATATTAATTGGTATCCCCAACTTGATGACGATTAGGGTCACCATGATGTCGGTACGATTTGGATCGGTCTTACAAAATTGTTATTTCCTACTTAATGTAAAAATAACTTTACCTAAATAGTATACTAATAAATAAATAAAGATATACTTATTTTGGCATGTTTAATTATTCGGTTCACGTAATGAGAGCTACATAATTGCCAAAAATTAAATCCGAAGTCCTTACATTACAGATTGGACATTACAGACTCATATTTTTATACATAGTATTTAATTACTGGAACGTTAATTCTAACTATTTATATATATGTAATCGATTCTATATAGGTTGGGCCGACATTTCCGTCAGTATACAAAAGCGGCAAATTTGAAAATGTTGTTTCAATTACAGATCTACGATGACGCTAACGCTTAAAGAATAGCTAAAGTATGCAAAAGGGAAGTCATCACGTATATGAACACACCATGAGTATGATATTGATAGTGATAGGTATTTTGTTAAATTATGAATTATGAAGAGCATAAATAGTGTAGAATGCCGGTTTACACAGTTAAATGTAAGTTTTTATTTCGTCGTGTGCTAATATTTTATCATTTTAGTCAATAATCAAGATAATTTCGTGTAAAAACATAAATTGTTACGCTACGCTAGGGCTTCACAAAATGACTAGTATCGATAACCAGTGGGCATAGTAATAATATAAATTTATTTGCGTTGCAAGTGTTGAAAGTAGGAATTAAATTCGCAACGAGTGGTGATAAATTAAAACACGACCGAAGGCAGCGTTTTTAATCGATACGATTTGCGAATTACCAAGTACAACTACAACGTTTTACCCGACCCTGGGTATTTGTCTCGCTCTCTCTTATAGCTGTCTTTGATAGAAATAGAAAATATTTATTTGGCGTACAAAAACATACCTACATTACGGTAAGTACACCATAAAGTTAACAATACAGTAAACATACACCAAATAGGATGCCGCTCAGCATAAGCAGTGTCTGTAAGACACTACGCTGGTTTTCACCCAATACGTACGATGGACGTACGGCGGACCACCTTCCTCACAATAAACCACGATCGCATTGATCGCGATCCAATACGCCCATCCCATCTGTAACAGCTTTTATAACGACTAAAAGCTTTATAACGACTAAATTAAGTAAGGTTGTGTGAAGCGTTTTACAGAAGAGAAAAAAACTATATCCATCTCTTTTCTGGGGCAATTATACTAGCATAGGGTAAATACAGTATGATTCTCTCTGATTATGCACGAATGAGAAAAGATCCTGGCCAAACTATACATTCCATCTTATGCTAATATCCCACATTCATATGACTTATGGTCACCCTAATTAGAAAGAGATGGAGGGCTCAGGTTTGACCTCTCATGTGGACACACTTTTTGGCCAGTGTACACTATCCAGTTTACTCTCTACGTCCGTGCGTCAAACACGTACAAGTGAAGTACTAAAACGTGACGTAATGGAACGGACATCTCGGGACATTTTTTTAAGTGGTAGTACGGAATGCTGACGGTGTAGAATGAGCCCAAAAATGTGCATGGACACAAAGTTAAATTTCAATGCAGAACTGAAATATTCATGTTTTAGTTTAGGGGAAAGTACCTACCTAACCTAATGCAAGCTTTAAAGCTACTATTCCATCCGCTTACCGAGCGCGTCGAATGGGATGACCGCTTGGGCTAACCAGTATGGTCGTATTTTCCGATTATTCACAGTTCTTAGATCTCTAGAGGGTTCAGCCAAGATGCCAATCATTTGCGACAGAGAGACGTCAGAGTTTCGTTCGCTATGGCGCAAACGATTGATATCTTGGCTAGGCACTCAGTTCACACTACGTTGGACAGCGGTGAGAGAAACTCAATTCCCTAGTACTCGCCCGATATTTGTTTTACTCTGCCTGCTTATTAATTAACGATTGATCCGACTTTCCTTCTTCAAAGAATAAGTATTTCAAGTTAATTACTAAAGTGATACAAAAAGCTTAATATCACTAATAGATATTAGAAGTACTTATACATGCAGAGTGTAGTCTAGTCGACAAGTTCAAAATGGTGAAAAATAGAGATACTACTAAAAATACGTGTGATACCTGGATTCGGATGATGTATAGAAAAATGTATTCGAAGCGTTTATTAGAACACAAAAAAAATCAAAAGTTATAGACATAAAAGGCGGAAAAGAGAAGATACCGTCAACCGGGATGAATAGGGATGATAGGGGTGATAGGGAAGGTCTTCTAATAAGACCGCGTTTTCGCGTAGCAGCACGGGATATGGTAGCTGCTCTCACTGACCCAAGAAGAAAATCCACCCTGTATGTATACCTTTTCGTTGCCTGACCTAATATTAAGTAAGTTTCAATAATTGGTCAATGCACAAATTTATAATTCTTACGTGCTATTTAGTAGCTACTTCATAATACCGCATGAGTTTGTGCCGCACCATAACGATAGTACCTTGTAGTCGACCGGGGTACCACATTACGATATTATATAATAATAGTAGACAGTATTAACAGATTCTGCCCCATGTTCCGGCCCTGCCCAACCTTACGTGTAGCAGAGGAAGAAAGTTGGAAAGGGGCAGAATCTGTGAATACTGTCTACTATAATATAATAATGTGATACTCCGCTCGACCGCAATGGTATAATGGTTATATATTTTTTGATTCATATATATTTTATATAATTGTCACAAGATTTAAAAGAATTTTGGGTAATTCTTAACAGGAAATGAGTTCTGTGTCGAAACTTCGTAACAATTGTCATGTTTCTTGTGACAATTGTCATTAGCTTCGCCAAATAAGTACCTACCTACTTATTTATTGTATAATAGTATGCTGACTAGGTATTTTTTTACACTTAAATTTCATAGTTTTTTTAAATATTTACTTATCTTGAAAAAATTAAAAACTTCGTAATGTTGATTGATCAAGTGCGGGCTAAGCGTATTCAGTGCACTCCGCGAGCTCTTGAGATTTGCCTCAAAAATGGCGTGAATGGCCGCTAAGACCGAAATACTTGTTTTTAAATAATTATGTCATGCGTCGCCTGTTTGGGTTTGGATATGTATATGTAGGGCACATACTGACTGATACCATGGACAATATTGTATGTATGGCCATGGGACAAAACGGAAACGTACACATGCATTAGGGTATTTAGAGCCAGTAGACAGTATCATAACAACCGGTGTAGTGGTAGTGGTTACGAAGAAATTAACTAATTACGATTTTTTACTTTGGAGCAGCCTGTATGTGTTAGTAGCTCCTGAGGTAACCTTCTTCGACCTTTCTGATTATCTTTCTTATTTATGACACTAATAAGATTCTGACTTTTAATAAACGTCATTATTGCCGCACATTTTCGAACAAATTGTTAAAAGCACTGCCAAGGATTAATACAATACAGGGTATATTGTTTCAAATAAATAAATCATTCATTATACATACCACATGCTACAAAGTATATTTCAGAGTTTTTCAGGGCGAAACATTATTCCATACTTTTAGTTTAAGTAATCATAACTATTACAACACAGTAAACTAAAGAAAATAAAAGTATTTTCTTATTGTACTATTAAATTAAAAAAAAAACAACATATGATTTTACCAAATTTGACTATATTTACAAATAGGTACTTATTTTTTTCATTTTCACTGGTTCTGTTGTGGCCAGGTGATATTTAGGAGTTCACTCCCGTAGGCAGGATATCGGTAGCGGATGTTTGTGTTTGATGATCAGCTAAAAAGGATCAAAATAGATAATATTAACTAATAAGGAATGAGGATAATAAATTTTAAGAAAATCTAGTTGAGACTGGAATAGTTTTAAAGTTACTTAAAATGAAATTACTATACTTAAGTTTTTATATTATTTACAATTAATAAGCTTATTTATTTATTTAATAACATTTATACAACTTTATAACAAAACACTAAAACTTATATAAAAAAAAAACAATTAATTAAATTTGCCCTGTTACTATGTATGTTAGTTAGTGTATCTAGAAGCACTACCACCAGTTTTAACATTGACATATTCACTCACGTTTAAGTAACTTACTTTCTATGCATCTCGCTCGTACTCGCATATTAGTGCAAGCGAGATGTATAGAAAGTAATTAACGTAGACGCGAGCTAATCTGTCATTGTCAAAACTGGTGGTAGCCGTATAGGTCAAATCTTGAAAGCTAAATTTAGGCTTACGGCTCGATTCGGAAAATGAATTAGATTTCTACTAGACTTCAACAAGTTACAATACGGATAATTTAAAGATATTTGTAAGGTAGATATGTCAAAGGTCATTGGGCGTTTTGTTCGGACATATGACCCACAGCGTACACAAACGAAATAGGGCTAGGTATGTAGGTAAATGTATCTGCTACCCACTGGTATGAGTCGCATTCTTGCAAGACATGGGAGAATTGAGAAAAAAATAAAAATCATTTCTCATCATTATAGCATTTTTGCAATGAATTAAGTCAGTGTTCGCAAGAAAGCTGAATTGAACCTCCGCAGAGACTGGCAGCTTATAATTTTTACCTATAAAAAGTTAGCGTATCGTCTTTTGTTTTTTTTCCGTGTCAAATATTATATACTCATTTTTCCACAATAGAAGATTAAACATCTTATTTTATAAACTGGAGTTTTTCACTACTATAATCCCGTTAGACCCGTAAACATGGTCCTTCGAACCGGATTCTGTGGCGGGATGATCCATCTAAACCTTTGAAGGTCTTTGAGTTGAACACGGTTACATACGGGACTGCCAGTGCACCCTTTTTGGCAACACGGTGTTTAAAACAGCTCGGTCTTGAGTGTGAGGATGAAGTCGTTCGCGAGATCATTATTCACGACTTTTACGTCGATGATCTGCTCACAGGCGGGGATGATTTGCAACAGGTGCTTTCCATTAAAAGTAAGGTTACTTCTACCCTAGCTGAGGCTGGTATGAATTTGAGAAAGTGGAAATCAAATGAACCCCAACTTATGCTTGACTCCGATTCATCTCAATTAGATTTAAATATTGGCACTGAACCCAGTAAAACCTTGGGACTCAGCTGGCAGCCAGGGTCTGATGAATTGTGCTTCCCGGTTGGTAAATGCTCGCTTGTCGGCGACACTAAACGGGATTTGCTATCAATAGTGGCGCAAATATTCGACCCCACTGGTGTGCTGGCTCCTTGTGTCATTCTCATGAAGATGTTGTTACAAACTTTATGGCTACAGAAACTTTCATGGGATCAGAAGTTAACTCCTGAGATCAGCAAGCTTTGGGAGGATATTGCCCACGACTTACCTTGTCTCAATGATATTCGCATTCCACGGTTACTGTTATGTGAGTCATATGAGGAAGTCGAATGTCATATTTTCACTGATGCATCCGAGCGGGCGTATGGCGCTTGCTTATATTTGCGGAGCATCAATGGAAAAGGGGACGTGTTGGTTAGGCTACTATTAGCCAAGAGCCGCGTGGCTCCCATTAAACCCACGACAATTCCGAGGCTTGAACTTTCCGGTGCACTAGCTGGAGTTAGATTGTATGAAAAGGTAGTAGACTCGCTAAGAATTAGTTTCAAGAGTATTACGTTTTGGACAGATTCCACAATTGTACTAGGATGGTTGCGGATGTTACCTAGTAAGTTACAACCTTTTGTTCGCAACCGTGTAGCGGAGATATTAGAAAAGACGGGGAACTGTACATGGCGACATGTGCCGACACATGAAAACCCTGCTGACCACATTTCTCGTGGGGTACCAGCCAGTCTTCTTAGATCTCTAGATATATGGTGGTCTGGTCCTACCTTTTTGAAACAGGATAAGGCTCAATGGCCGGTAAGTCCAGTAGTAGTGGAGGTACTACCTGAAACTCGGTCTGAAGTTGTACTTCACGCGAATGTTACGAACAATCGGGGAGATGAAAACGGTGACGGTTTCATTGATTTTTCCCGGTTCTCTAATCTATCACGGCTTATTCGAACAGTCTCTTATATTGTGCGCTTTGCGAGTCTGTGTAGAAAGCAAATTATTTCAACAATTTATCTAACTGATAAGGAGCTGAGAACCGCATTAAACATAGTAATTAGAGTCTCTCAAGCGGAATCATTCTCAGAATATAATCTGTTGTTGAGCAATCACTGTATTCCAAAAAAAAGCCCTTTGCTTAAACTTAACGTATTCTTGGATGAGAATAAAATAATGCGCGTAGGAGGTAGAATTGATAACTCTAATTTTCCATTTGAGAAAAAGCATCCGATTGTGATTCATGCTAAACACCGATTCACGAAATTATTGTTTGAATCTGAGCACAAGAGGTTAATGCACGCAGGTCCGCAATTATTATTATTCTCTGTTAAAGATGAATACTGGCCCATCGGTGGGAATAACTTAGCGAAAGCATGTTTCCAAAAATGCCTTAAATGTGTTCGTATGAAAGGCCAGATTGTAGCGCCATTAATGGGAAACTTACCAGCGTCACGTCTTATCCCAAATATGCCATTTGAGAGTGTTGGTGTCGATTATGCGGGCCCTCTGACTTCTGCCAGTCGCCAGGGTCGTGGATGTAGACTTGTGAAGGTATATATAGCCATTTTTGTATGTTTCACTACCAAAGCAGTGCATCTAGAGTTGGTTGGTGACTTAACCAGTGACAGTTACTTGTCAGCATTGCGTCGTTTTGTGTCTCGTAGGGGTTTGCCAACCGACATTTATTCTGATAACGGTACATCATTTGTAGGTGCATACAATGAGCTATCAAAATTCTTGAAAAGCAACTGCAATTCACTGGCTGAGGCTGCAGCCCACGAAAAAATTAACTTTCATTTCATTCCGGCATATTCTCCACATACAGGAGGTCTTTGGGAAGCTGGTGTAAAGTCGACCAAATTTCATTTAAAAAGAGTGCTGGGAGATTGTAATTTAACGTATGAGTTACTTAACACTGTGCTGGTCCAGATCGAAGCGATTTTGAACTCTCGGCCGCTTACTCCCATGTCGTCGGACCCGCAAGACCTGCTGCCGCTCACTCCGGGGCATTTCCTTATTGGGCGTCCTTTGACCTCATTGCCGGTCAAGGACATCAGAGATCGTGAATTTAATCACCTCACCCGTTACCAACGCATTGAGCAATTGCGCCAGCATTTCTGGAGCAGATGGAGCAAAGAATACGTCTCGGAGCTCCAGGTCAGGACAAAATGGCGCCAGAACAGTGAGGTGCTACGGTTGGACACCTTGGTACTGATCAAGGAGGACAACTTACCACCCTTGAAGTGGAAATTGGGTCGCGTCGTCGCTGTTCATCCTGGAAGCGATGGCATTACCAGAGTGGCAGATATAAGGACCGCGGGAGGACTAGTTCGCAGGTCCTTCAGTAAAATTTGTCCACTGCCAGTGACAACAAGCTAGTCTGGTTGAAAGGCTATCTTTCAACGCCCGGGGGCATGTTCGCAAGAAAGCTGAATTGAACCTCCGCAGAGACTGGCAGCTTATAATTTTTACCTATAAAAAGTTAGCGTATCGTCTTTTGTTTTTTTTCCGTGTCAAATATTATATACTCATTTTTCCACAATAGAAGATTAAACATCTTATTTTATAAACTGGAGTTTTTCACTACTATAATCCCGTTAGACCCGTAAACAGTCAGAACTATTGGAATTATTTCAAATATACTTTGAATAGCTGCTGTTAGATTACGTTGCTGTTGTTATATTGTTTAATATCAATAGGAACAAAAATAAAATCCAGTTCTAAAAAAACAATATTTTTATTCTGCTTGATCAAAATCAATTGTTAATTCGTCTAAAAAGGCAGCAGCAGGCGCGTCAATCACTTCTTGATGCCTGGCCCATGATAAAAAATAGACTACGCTTGCAGCATGTGCACAGCTTCCGACGGTTTAGGCGGAGTATGTCACTTTCTTAAGAGGGCACTTTCGAGTTAGGTCACGTTCTAAGGACGTCACTTTCTGAGGACGTCACATTCTGAGTTCGTCACTTTCTGAGGTCGTCACATTCTGTGAGCACGTCACTTTCTGAGAACGCCACTTTTCGTGGGCGTTACTTTCTGAGTACGTCACTTTTTTATACTAAGATTTAAGCGTATACTTACACGAACAATGGATACCAGCAATCAGCTGTACGGCATACGGCCGCTTTTATGTATGACATATACAGGTTGTTTTTTCAGTCGCCATTGAAGGAAAATATGAATCTATAGAGGATAACGGGCGTCTGAATCCAAACGGCAACGACAGTTTCCTGTTATCGTCTATAGATTCGTATTTCCCTTCAATGGTCACTGAAAAAACATTCTGTATGTCATACATAAAAGTGGCCTTATACCGTACCGCTAATATAATTTCTGGTATCCATTGTTCGTGCAGGCGCACGGTGCACGTGCATGCTAAAAAAGTGACGTACTCAGAAAGTGACGAACTCCGAATGTGACGTCTTCAGAAAGTGGCGTTCTCAGAAAGTGACGTACTCAGAATGTGACGACCACAGAAAGTGACAAACCCAGAATGTGACGTCCTCAGACAGTGACGTCCTCAGAAAGTGACCTAGCTCGAAAGTGACCTCGTAAGAAAGTGACATACTCCGCCTAAACCCTTCCGACGGTAGTGCGATGGCCTTGTATACACGAGCAGTAATAGTTTTGAATACTATTTCTTCCAATAACAACACACAACACTAAGGGCCAGTTGCACCAACCACATTTGACAGACTGATCAACGTCAGCCGGCGCGCCCCGGCGCCTTACTATGAAACTTTCCATACATCAAAAATTAGCGAACTCTTTAACGGTACGAACAGTTTGGTGCAACTGACCCTAACACTATCTCGTACACATACTGTTGAATAACTTTTTTCTGCCGGTTGATACATAAAAAAAATTACATATTTAAAAAAGTGAGATTAAATTCTCTATTTTAAAACTAGTTTGGTCTCTGTACGGGAAAGTTCATAAAGCGGGTCAAAAACGCCCAATGACCTTTGACGTTTCCGCGATTCTGGAGGTCCTCTTGAACGATTTCGACAAGTTATGACTTAGATATCCAAGTCACATCTAGTCGATATCTAATGTAGATCTAGTTGATCTCTAAATCGTTGCAAGATCTTGTGATTATCTCGAAATCCGAATAGGCCTGTTACTTCCCGATTTCCGATTGAGCTGAAATTTTACATTCATATGTAACTTGGAGGTTATTCCCACTAGTTACCACCATGTTGTTACCACCATCGAACTTTCCGTTTTGGTTTCTTGTGAACAATATGATAAATAATTATTAAAGCGGCAGCTGCACGACGACGTACGTCCATGGTTCCTGAGTACAAACTGGTCGATCGTCGGATTGCTTGCCGCGCGCGGCTGCCGCGCTATAATTCAAGATGGTGCCAAAAATGGCTCGCGAGCCAAAATACAGATTTGCCGCGGTCGAACAATGCTTGCGCGGCCGCCGCGCGATATCGAGACGCGGCTTAAGAAAAAGTGACCAAGGCCTCCAGTGCCCCGGGGTGGAATCGAACCAGCGTCCTCTGCTAGGTCACGGCGGCAAGGGCGAATTTTTCTATGTACAGTCGACGTCTTTGATATGTTTACATTTTTCGGTTTATTACAAGGGAGTAAGGTGCAAACATGTAAACATATCTTTGACGTCGACTGTATGTACATATTATTATATATTTTAATGTTTGTTATTACCTATTTTAATTTGTTTGACATGCCTAGAATTAATTTGTTATTTTAGAATAAGAATTGCTGTGCCCTTACAGGGTCCATGTCACTGTACTCGAAATTGTATTGTAACACCTTTATGTAGCAACATGGAAATGCAATACACAATAAACAATGATGATCGGCCTAGCCTAGTCAAAAAGAATCTGAAGTAGATATGCATGATGCAGTTTGCAGGACAGGACCAGGTGCAAAAAAATATAAAGAATTAAATACGAATGTCACACATCGTGACAAACCATAAACGTTTATCGATTATATTATATATTCCTATACATATTTATACTCGCGCACGAAGGGTTCCGTACCATTAGGCCGCCGCCCCACTGCTGCGCACGCTATGTACACGACCCACGTTCCTATTAGTAGGAGATCCCACATATATGGTCGACCTTCACCAACCTGTCTGACGGATGAAACTATGAAAATATGAAAGAAAATATGTTCCAGAACATAAATAAGGGGTCATCCATTAATTACATCACACGTTTAGGAGGAGGGAGTGGGTCAAGAAAATGTGACATGTTGTGACAAGGGGGAGGAGTCACAAACTTTGTGACGTCACTTTAACTTCATCAGTAACCGAAAATGTATTTAAATTATTTTATACGCCAATATACATTTAAATAACAAGTCTTAGAAACGATAATCGTTTTTATTCGTTTAATTTTATTTCTTAATCAGTTTTGGGTTATAAAATTACTAATATTTCTTTTGTCAAAAATATTTTGATAAAATATTAAATAAATATTTGCCGATTTCGTTGATGTGACGTCACACCAGGGGGGAGGGGTTTGCCAAATGTGACCAAGTGTGACAAGGAGGGGGGAGGGGTAAAAAAACCTAGAAATTCGTGTGACGTAATTAATGGATGACCCGTATATAGGGTTGCCTAAAGAAATATGGTCAAGGCTATTTTTAATAAACTTTTGAAAAAAAATTTTTTTTCGTCAAATTTCACCGATTTGTCTGACGAACGAAATAAGTTTCAATGGAAAGTATACAACTTGTACAACATAAATAAACTAGGTTGCCTATCTTTTTCCGGTCACTATTATGTGGTTGCCGTGTTTAAAGAGGTGATTTTATATCGATAATTGCACTCATCTATCTGACGCTTGAATTATACATCAAAATGATGGCAATTTTATTGCAAATACAATGGTATAGGGTTGCCTGCGAAAATCCGGTCAAAAATAAGGGTTGCCAGGCTTTTAAATAAAATAAGAAGGAAGGACTTTTAGCGATAACTCATAAACGGCTTAACTAAGCAAGTTTGTTTTAATTTTATTTGAATGAGTTCTTTAGGCACTATTTTCATGATTTTTTTCATATTTTTTGGACCAATGGTTCAAAAGTTAGAAGGAAAAGCCATTTTTTTTCTTTCTAAACGATTGTTTCCGAAATGATTCACTTTATCAAAAAATGTTGTTTATATACCCCTATTTATTTTGAATGGTCTATCCAACGACACCCCACACTATAAGTTTGAAACGATAAAAAAATTGTCACACACATTTTGTTTCTTTCAAAGCGATTATTTCCGAAAATATTCACTTAATCAAAAAATGTTCTTCCAAAACCCCTATTAATTTTGGAAGACCTATCCAACGACACCCCACACCATAGGACCACCAATATGTGAGGATTTTTTTTTTCGTTTCAACCCTATGGTGTGGGGTGTCGTTGGATAGGTCTTCCAAAATTAATAGGGGTTTTGGAAGAACATTTTTTGATTAAGTGAATATTTTCGGAAATAATCGCTTTGAAAGAAACAAAATGTGTGTGACAATTTTTTTATCGTTTCAAACTTATAGTGTGGGGTGTCGTTGGATAGACCATTCAAAATAAATAGGGGTATATAAACAACATTTTTTGATAAAGTGAATCATTTCGGAAACAATCGTTTAGAAAGAAAAAAAATGGCTTTTCCTTCTAACTTTTGAACCATTGGTCCAAAAAATATGAAAAAAATCATGAAAATAGTGCCTAAAGAACTCATTCAAATAAAATTAAAACAAACTTGCTTAGTTAAGCCGTTTATGAGTTATCGCTAAAAGTCCTTCCTTCTTATTTTATTTAAAAGCCTGGCAACCCTTATTTTTGACCGGATTTTTGCAGGCAACCCTATACCATTCTATTTGCAATAAAATTACCATCATTTTGATGTATAATTCAAGCTTCAGACAGATGAGTGCAATTATCGATATAAAATCACCTCTTTAAACACGGCAACCACATAATAGTGATCGGAAAAAGATAGGCAACCTAGTTGATTTATGTTGTACAAGTTGTATACTTTCCATTGAAACTTATCTCGATCGTCAGACAAATCGGTGAAATTTGACGAAAAAATGTTTTTTCAAAAATTTATTAAAAATAGCCATGACCATATTTCTTTAGGCAACCCTATTTATTTATGTTCTGGAACATATTTTCTTTCATAAAATATAAGTTTCATCCATCAGACGTATTGGTGAAGGTCGACCATATATGTGGGATCTTAGACCATATACAAAATTTCGTGGGCTTGCCCACGGTTTGTATTAAAACGTGGGCCGTGGATGCAGCGTGCGCAGAAGTGGGGCGCCGGCCTTAAGCAAAAAACGGAAAAAGAATCACGTTTGTTGTATGGGACCCACTTAAGTATTTATTATATTCTGTTTTTAGTATTTGTTGTTATAATTGTAAATTATGAATATGACGATGTACAATTAATACAAATAAAATATATTCTATTCTATTCTATTCAACAGAAATACCCGGAATGGTGGTGTGGTCTGGCCTAGTGGGTAGTGACCCTGCCTATGAAGCCGATGGTCCCGGGTTCGAATCCTGGTAAGGGCATTTATTTGTATGATGATACAGATATTTGTTCCTGAGTCATGGTTGTTTTCTACGTATTTAAGTATTTATATATTATATATATCGTTGTCTGAGTAGGTACCCACAACACAAGCCTTCTTGAGCTTACCGTGGGGCTTAGTCAAATTGTGTAAAAATGTCCTATAAATGTCCTATAATATTAAATACATAATTTGTATGAAAATTTCAACTGTCGGACGACAACGGAAGACGGACGGACGATCAAACGGACAGCGGAGTCTTAGTCTTCGCCGTATTCCTTGAAAGGGGTTATTCTATGGGTCATTTGCAATGATTTAAGTCCAGTCAACCAGGGGTCAAAACTCATTGGTTTTCAAGTTATATGAGTTTTTAGTTTTTTGTTTACAAAACCCGCCTTTCGACTAAAAAGTGGTAATTGTGAAAAAACTACTCAAATTTGGACGTAAAAAAACATTCACCTAATAGCCAATAAACTACTGATTACGTGAAATAAAAAAAGATTGCCAAAACTTTCCAAAATTTTCAAAAAAAAAGGATTTGAAGTCACAATGTTTTTGTAATTTTCCCCAAACTTTGTAACATTGTAAGGCATTACTTTAAAAAAAAGTATGACACTTTGCGTACAAAATACAGAAATGAGTTCCTCAGCTTTCCAAAAAAGTACGAATGTCGACATGTTCTCTTAAACTTTTTAAAATAATAATAATAATAGCAGAGCAGGTAGGTACCGAAGACAAAAAATGCTTACGTAGAAACTAATTACCGTAATGACTTGACATGTATTAGGTACTTACCGAAAATGTAAAATAAGTTTATGGCAAAAATTTCATTTTTGGTACAAGCTTTTATCGCTGACTATACTTTTCTTACGACAGACAACTAATACTCATTATAAATTCTAAAAACCCCTAACACAATTAGGTTGCGTTGTTTCATCACAGAGTTCCTATGGCCACCTCCTGTCTCCATCATCAGATCAGTTCGACAGTACCATATTATTGTATTGTCATCAGGCGGCTTAGCACGGTCGTGTTTTTATCCCTTGTCACCATGCCTGTCACGTTCTAACAAGTATGTAAGTGCGAAAGGGACGCGCATAGTGATAGTCGATAAAAATGGAACCGTGCTGAGCCCGCAGAACTACATACAGCTGTAAATTTTCATGACGCTACGATCCTTGGAAGATGGTTAAATTAGTTACCTTAGATTCCATTACATAGTTAGTTACATACAGGTCGAGAGTTCCTATGGCCACCTCCTGTCTCCATCATCAGATCAGTTCGACAGTACCATATTATTGTATTGTCATCAGAACTACATACAGCTGCCAATTTTCATGACGCTACAATCCTTGGAAGATGGTTAAATTAGTTACCTTAGATTCCATTAAGTACATAGTTAGTTACATACAGGTCGACCTAATAAAAGCCTGTTAATGAGTTTTAGTTTAGGCGTCCGTATAAATAAATCCAGCGAGTAAACCACAACCACAATACTCTTGCGTACAATAGTCTAATTTACGGTGAACGGGAAAAAAATAGAGCGGTAGGTAGGTAGTTTAAAAAAACGTATGCAGAAAAACGCACAGCTTATCTATGGAATAAGTACCCTTCACACTCTCGCGGACTTAATAATAATTTATTATAAATGTTATGATCTTATAAATTTGTAAAATCAATGAAAATTCATTTATAATTTATGAATATATAATTTTTATTTAAAATCATTGAAAAATTATCACCTTACTACCAATCCCAGTTTTGAACTGATAATTGATTAACGAAAATTCCTAGAAACCCTTAGAAAGCAAATCTGGCCTGACCTCCGATTAGGTAGTTACATGTACTAATGTAGGGATCAAATTTTAACGGAAATGGTTTGTAAGCTAAACTATTACAACATATTTTGTGAATTATATACCCTTACGTTATTACCATCTATTGAGTAAATTAGACACTACTTAGTTAGGTCACCTGTGTTAAAGTGACATCTATGTTGGTTATTATTAAACTGAATCTCGCCATCTTGTTTTACATGGATAGTGTAAAGATCACTCACACAAACAAGCGCTTAACTAAAATCTTCGCATTTTTCAAATGGTTTTTAATCAAAAATATTGAATAATTGGTCATTATTTTTAACTTGGCGACGACAGACGATTATGCACTACCTAAACATCAAGGTTGTAAGTGCTGTAAATCTACGTATTAAGAGAAAATTGACCAATAAAATTGTATGAAATTCGCATAAGGAGAACCACCTTAAGGCCGAAAGGTTTATATTCCTTTGATGTTGAATATACTCGAGGCATTAAAAGCGTGATATTCACCTCCCGTAAAATCAACAATCAAGTAGGTACGAAGTTTTGTTGGTAAGTACACAAAGTACTTCGTCACATCATGTGATTGTAATCCATACCAATATTATAAAGGCGAAAGTGTGTCTGTCTGTCTGTCTATTACCTCTTCACGCTTAAGGCGCTGAACCGATTTAGTTCAAATTTGGTATAGAGATAGTTTGAGTCCCGGGGCAGGATATAGGATAGTTTTTATGTCGGAAATCATCCCTTTGCACTCCAAAGGGGGGTGAAATTGAAAGAGTTAATGAATTGCCTAATAATTGAAGTAAGCAATGCGCGAATTGAATGATTGCTATTAGCATTATCCAGCAGCTGTAGGTACTTTAGCTGCTGTCACTAATTCCACGCAGACGAAGTCGCGGGCAAAAGCTAGTAACTAATAAAATAGGTAGCTACTCATATAGAATGGAACATTACCTTCAAGGTAAATTAAGCGCAATATGCGCATAGATATTTATCTCGCTTTTCAAATGGAAATTAAACTCGGTTGAATTGAATGCGATTCTCTTACTCTCGTTCTTTTTTTAGTAAATTTTATCCAAGTATACCTCTATAGTAGGTGTACCCGTAATACATTAAGGCACGGCTGTAAGGTAAATGACGTTTCCATAATAGTGGGTAATGTACGTAGTAGATATGTACAAATAAAATATTTTACATAAATATTACTTGAATATTAGGGGCTGTCCATAAATTACGTCATCGTTTTTTGACGATTTTTGACCCCCCCCCCCCCCCCTAAAATCATCCAAAAATCATGCTTCGAATGACCCCTCCTACGACATGCTACCGTCATCCGATGTCCAGATCCCCCCCCCCCCTAATTTGAAATGACGTAATTTATGGATAGCCCCTATACTAGCTAAATATTTTATTTGCACTACAGATAGAATTATAACACAAACGGTTATCGGTTTTTCAATCTTTTATCTCCGGCTTTGTCCACCGGATTTTGAAAAAAAAAATACTTATTTTTTTATGAATTTTTTAAACATTGTCTAAAAATACACTTTTTTGTATCTAGTTTGCATTGCAGTGAAGGATCTTTTATGTACGAAATCTACAAATTTGGGTTCGTCTTTGACGTCTCGAAAACGTGTCCAGGGTTTTCATTTTAAACTAATTAACACAAAAGTTATGGCCAGAAAACCAGTTTTTTAGCCTAAAATTGTTCAACTTTGATGCCAAATATCTCGAAGACAATGAACTTTGAAGTAAATATGGGATACTATATTGCTTAAAGCCGTTGCTGTTAAAAGGCTACAAAAAACATTAGAAAACTAAAGGATTCAGATCGAAGGTCATTGGCGTGGGGTAGCCCCTTAATTGCTCCCTTAATAATACTTTATATTGATTAGGTAACTAGGTTGTTATCCTAAGTACCTAGTATCAGACGTGTAAATATAGACTGTGACGTCACAATTGCCGAGCATATCAAGAAACTTTGCAAAGATAAATATGTAGATATAGAAGATATAATTCATTTTGCTTTTTACTGAAGGTCACAGGAAAGTCGAGACTACAGACAGGTATTTTAGTATTATAATTTCCTGGTCCCTAAAAAAACTAATGTAATAACCTAGCTTCTGCCACCGGCTTTGTCTGCGAAGAATTTGTATTTTCCAATTTCTGAATACATATTACTTGTCGGCGCGCTTAATAGAGGCTTCTGGTGACCAGAGGGCTGGCCACTATTTCGCCCAGCGTATTAGCATCGCTATACAGCGGGGAAATACGGCCAGCCTTCTTCACCTTGCCCGTTGACGGCGACCTGGGGCAATTTTTTTATCTATAGTTTTGTAAGTTTTATTATGTTTGTTTATTTCTTTCTTTGTTTTTATCAATAAATAAAAATTTACTTCCATAGTGAATTTCACTCCGTTAATAATACCTTGTACTGTGGTCACATAAGGCTATTTGTAAACCATAGGTCTACCTATAAAGAATTTTACAGTGGTGTAAAAATATATAAATGTAAGACTTATGACTTTCAAGCTTCAAATAAAATCTATAGGTAAGAATATATTATTGAAAACAAAACTTTGTTGTTTCTGTATTTCTTTACTAGGTACTTGTTAATTGTATGTATTTTTAAAAGTATTATTCAATTTGTTACTCATGGATTTACATGCATGACAGCTATGCCCTATTTATCAAAAGCTTGTAACTTGTAATACAAGTGGAAGTCCCTTTTTGACAGCTTTTGTTAGAAAGGGACTTCCACTTGTATTACTTTTGATAACCAGGGCACTGGTCTAGTGGTGCCAAATAATCAGTCATACAAATTATAAATTAAATAAATAAATTATATGAATGTGAGATTTGTACTCCTCTCTACTCAAAATATACAAAACCTTTTGTGTGATATGAAACATTGCATTGAAACAAAAGACCAGGTTTCTAAGACACTGCTTAAAAAGCTATATTGAGTCATAGTTAAAATTAGAAGTATTCTCTCACCTTGATATTGCAGTGGGAAATGCCAATATTGCAAAATCTAAAATAACTCAATTGCATTTCGCTACATTCACAAAACGCAATAATGTTAGCCTTGAGTAGTAGTTCATGATACCTACTAAAAAATATTTCATTTGTTGTTTACAATACAACTGTAGGTACCTACGGTATAAATATTTACTTGTTGTAAGTGTAGGTAGGTACCTACTACCTACACATACATCAAGTAAATATTTATAGACAAATTGCTAAACCAAGGGCACAACTATTTCATATAACACTCCATTGTAAACCTTATCTGAATGCATTTAGGTTCATATTAAATGGTAACCGTGCCTATCTGTGGACAGTTTTGGCTGTCAAATTGTTAAACAAACAAGTACAAACCACTGGCGAAAATTAAAAAAAAAACACTGTCATAATAGTGCAGCAGTGTCAACACATATAAAAAATAACTAATTAAAAAATTTGTTATGTTAGTCTGGCAATTTATTTAAATAAGACCTAAACTAAAAATGAATCAGTTCATTATGCTTATAGTTAGGCAAATAGGTAGGTAGATATGCACAACACATTAGTTCAGTCGTACTAATTAAGCAGAAAATTTAGTTTTTTTTTTGTTTGTGCACTACTAGCACTACTAACAGGGTGGCCACTTTCTGGAAAACCGGGAAAACCGGGAAAAGTCAGGGAATTTCGCTAGTCATGGAAAAGTCAGGGAATTGTCAGGGAAATTTAATGGAGGTCAGGGAATAAAAATTGTCTCTGTATGTACATAATATAAGTACATAATAAAATAATAAAAAAATATTAATTTTACCATCTGCAAACATTATATTATATCTACTATAATTAGTCTAACGCATTCACTGCCAGGGGGCGTGGCCTAGGAACAAACTTGTATGACGGTGGACGCACATTTGCGTCGGGGGCAGTGAATGTGCTAACCTGTTCACTTTAAAAACCCGCAAACGATGTACAGATAAGCCGTTTGGCACACGCATACCTACTAGAGGTCAAAACAAATTTTTTGACCCGCAGTTCCTAAAAATATTTCCCTTAGGAGGGGAGTGCTGAGTCATTGTTTTTTTGTATGGGAAAGAAAATATTTTTTTTTCAGAAACTTATTGTGTGTGGTATCATATGAAAGAGCTTTTTGAGGCGATTCTAAAACTATACCACATCATTACATTTAAGCCATTTTTTTATGATTAAAACAAAAATAATTTTCAAAACATACCAAGTTTGAGCTTCTCCAGATACGATATGGCTGATTTTTTTTTTGTATAATATACCACAAATGATACGTGATATCCTCACATCTAACCCTAATAAAGCAATTTTGAAAAAAATTTCATTTAGTTTTTATTTTTATTTTTCAATAATACTAAGTGAATACAGTCCTACTTCAGTACCTATTTTACGAAACTTAATGGAACTGTACTGCAGATACGGTGCATATTAATCATAAAATGATACGTAATATCCATATATCCAACGGGAAATACCTCTCTACTACAGTTCCATAAGTCTCGTAAAATAGGCACTGAAGTAGTACCGTGTCACTGTAATAATGAAAAATTAAAAACAAAACTAAATTAAATTATTTTTAAAATTGGTTTTTTGGGGTTAGATATGAGGATATCGATATCACGTATCAGTGGCATATTGTACAAAAAAATAATAAGCCATATCGTATCTGTTTCTAAAATTTTTTTTTATCCCATAAAAAAAACAATGACTCAGCTAATTTTTTTAGGAACTGCGGGTCAAAAATTTTATTTTTACCTCTAGTATGCGTGTGCCAAACGGCTAACCTGTACATCGATTTGCGGTTTTCTATGATATTGGGGTCGTACGTCTGACGCTAAATAGGTTAATAATAGATAACGCTATATCCTACCACGGCAGTATAGACAAAATAAATATTTAAAAAAAATGATCCACGCGGCTCGTAATGCTCACTCCTTGTACACGGAGCAGCTACACAAAAGGATGAAAGATTTAAGTCCAGAGGCGAAAATCAGAGCAGAAAAAAGAAAAACTGCGGAAATGGTCAGAGAACTAGAAACAAAAAGGCGAAAAATTCTCGAAGGAGCTGCCAAAGAAGCGTTATTGGAAAAACAGATTACCAAGTTGCAATAGATTTTGTTATTATTTTATATCAAAAAATTGTTTAAGGCCTTGTATGTATAAGTTACGCTTATGGTTTAGTATGTGCACTAGTGCTGCACTCTGGCGGCAAAACATTGCAGTAATAAGTACTCCCTATTATTTTTTATCGGGCTATTTCGTTCAATCATGTATCGAGTACGACCACGGTCTTTAATATATAATGAATTTTAATTTCTTTTTTATTTTGCTTTATTAAAACAAATAGTTTTTCTTAATAAACTGCTTAAGTATTAAGTAACATCAATTTCAAGGACATTGGGTGTTGAAAGCCCCTTAATTTGTGTATAAAAGCGGTTTTATTTCATTTTTTCCACGATTTTAACAAGTCTACAAAATTTTCGGTTTCGACAAAAAAACATGTTTCGGTCGGACACTAAAGATTTTTAACCGACTTCAAAAGATTAGGTTTCTCAATTCGTCGCTTTGGTACCATAATACGCAAAACGTTGAAGTCTAGTACTTACTAATACGATTAAGGTCGGTATAAAGTGTTCCCTTTAGTATTTCTCGCTGATTATATTATATGATACATTTAATATCCAATAAATTCAGTAGTCCTCTGTACCGTTTCAATTGGTTTTTCCTGTACAGCTTTCAACAAAAATAAATAAATTATTGGGTAATTGTATGAACTGTTGTATGAACTGTGATAGCAAATTACAATTTATAAATACAATGAAACAGTACAAAAACGTCACCTGACGTAGGATGTGAACCCACGACTTCCGTCTAACTATGCTTTCGCTCTTACCAACTGAGCTATTCAGATACTAGGTACTTCTTATTATTTCCGTTTTTGTATTATTTCATTGTATTGATAAATTGTAATTTGCTATCAGATAATTCTGCAAAAACTCAAAAATGTATTCCAATTATATATTTTATATTTATTACATTTAAGATTATGGTCAGGGAAAAACTTGAAAAAACGCCTGGAAAACCAGGAAAAGTCAGGGAATTTTGGTTATAGTAAAGAGTGGTCACCCTGTACTAATTACAACAAAATTTTTGCTGTCATTAGGTAGTATGAGTGTGAACTAGTGTATCAACATATAAAAATAAAAACGGGCCAAGTGCAAGTTGAACTCATGCACAATGGATTCCATACCATTATGCATAGAACAGCAAAAATATCACGTTTGTTGTATGGGAGCCCCACTTAAACATTTATTTCATTCTGTTTTTAGTATTTGTTGTTATAGCGGCAACAGAAATACATCAAATGTGAAAATTTCAACTGTATAGCTATCACAGTTCATGAGATACAGCCTGGTGACAGATAGACAGACTGACGGACGGACGGACATCAAAGTTTTAGTAATAGGGTATGGAACCCTAAAAAGCATAAAATAAATGACTTACCTAGTAGGTTTCATCTTCATCCAGACAGGCAGGTTGAATCCATCCTTAATCTCAGCATCACTGGATGCCATTTTTACTTTTTGTATGTAACTTTTTGCACAAAATAATAGAGCAAATAACAAACACTATTCAAAAAAATATATTTAATATTCAAGAAACACCTGTTTACTTGGTGTGAATAAGACTGAATAAATTTTATCTTGAGCAGAAATGATAAGGCAGACTCACTTATCAGTGTTGGATAGAAACATATTGGGGACACTTGAAAAACGACTTAATATTATTGAATATAAAAGATAATAAATTACAATATTAAATTTTACGTTCAGGATATTTGGGTTTCAGTCGATTTCAAACCCTGATTCGCAGAAGTCATCTGTAAAGAAAGGATAATATTGAGATATATAAGTTAGTTACTTGTAATAACACCAAATATGCACTTTATTTGCTACTCCAGCCTCCAATAACTATATGACCTAATGTTTTTGGTACAGTTCCAATACCAATAGAGATTTTTCATTACTAAATTGGTTCAAGGTGGGCTTAGATAATCAATCACTATTCGACATTAAAATAATATGGATACGTTATTTTATTTGCATAGGTGAGTAGGTTATAATCTGCACGACTGCAATGCAAAAATATATTATTATGGTGCTTCGTAGCCACTTAACGTAAATTAGCTGTGTTACTGTGTATTTATGTAAGCTCAATTGCTAGTCATGGACAATACAATAGGGCATTTCAATATTGTATGACGTACCTATGCCGTCTAAAACACGCATAACGAATAATATCGTATCGTTTTTGGATGAGGAAAGTAAACTAAAACCCTATTACGACGGTAGCTAATCAAGTTTCAACGATCATAAAGATTAACAAGATTTGATCATTACCGCTTATTATGGTGAGACTATGATAGAAAGAAATTGTACTTACACTTTTTAAATAAGAATTTTTAGCACAAATATGGAACATTTTAAAGTTATTATAATTAAACCAAATAAAGGAAACGTGTACAAAAGCTCAGTCAATCACACACAGAGCGTTAGTGAAGCGTTCTTGACTTGAGCCGTCAAATAAATGCCAATGCTATTCATATTGTCCAATCCAATCAATCCAATATTAGACTTCCTTTTTTTCTATTGGTCAGTCATGTTTGACAAAAGACCGAAATCACGTTGCCAGATGTAAAAAGATAATTATTATCAGAAAAAAAAATCTTTATATTTTACGTTCAATAAAATTTCATCTGTTTTGCCCAACGAGTTTTTTTCAGTTTTCTAACCAAACTTAAATACCCCACCACAAGAAAGGGCATTTTTATTAGTTTGTGCGCTGAGGGTCTACCGCGAATATCGAAGTATGCAAATTGTGGGTATCTTTCTCTGTCACTCTAATTACGCGTTCATTGGAGTAAAAGAGAAAGAGAATAATGTGTGCTATTGCAGCTGAGGGCTTACCGCAAACCACGACGTGTTGCCTCTCTTGTCTCTCTGTCGTGCCAACACTGCCAACAGCCTTTCTGTCACACTTACGTACGAATTTACAAGTGCGGCAGAGAGGCAAGACGGCGAACGTGGTTTGCGGTAGGATTTGACACTGACAGTTGTGAGTTGACAGTGACAGCATCCTTATGGACCTTATGTCACGAGTGCATGTTGTCTGGCATTTCATTTGTTGTTCTATTTTAGCATTAAATTTTCATGTACAATTTATAAAACAGTTTTATTGTGCAAGAAAAACTATACAATAATCAGAAATTTGCTTCATTTATACATTGTCTACCAGTAAATTTCTTTACAATGACGACTGAACCAGAACCGACCGATTTGGATTGGGTGCAACTGCGCAAAGATATGGGAAGAGCGCATCATGGGGAAACGATGAAAGAAAAATTTTCAAGAAAATTTGAGGAAAATCCGTTCGTCCCTATAGGTAAGTGTTAAAAAGTTTACTTATGTATGCTTCTATTTATAGCTGATTTATTAGCAACAACTTATTTTAACACTTGGTAGGGTAGAAGAATCTGAGCTGCTATCGTTTTTTAAAGTAAATTTATAAATAGGATGCATAAGCAGTACCGTCTTTACCATAAGGGCACACGGGGCCCGTGCCCAGGGCCACCAACCTCAGGGGGCCTCGAAGGACAGACAGTAACAGTATATTTGATTACTCATAATAAATAGAACATCATAGTAAAAAAATGTTAGTTTAATTTGCTTTCTTTAGTTTCCAAAAGGGCCCCAAATTCTTATGTGCCCAAGGGCAAGGGGGCATAGTTTAAGACGGCCCTGTGCATAAACTAAATTACATATTGTGTTATTGACATATCATATATAGAGTAGTCGCGCCTCTCCGTGTAATGCGAGTGCTCGCGTAGGGAGCATTTTGCCGCCTATAATTAACAGGATTTTTTGTTTAATATAATGACTAAATCAGTTTGTAATATTTTTTATGGGATAAAATGAATCAAATACTGTTATAAAAAGTAACTTGTGTTATAATTTTATACTTAATAGTATATTTAAAAAAATCAGAAAATCTTAGGTAAAAAATTTCGAATTTTAACACGCCCTTTGCCTTAGCTGATATAAAAAAAAGAAATATTGGTATTTTTAACTAATGTAAACGTTTTGATTATCTTCTATATACATTTTAGCAAAACAGTCCTTAGTACATGGGTATACAATGTACTTTGCACTTATATTGTGCTCTTTTTGGACCTTCTATTTTCCTTGGATGGACATAGTGCAAATAATGTATCTTTTCCACCTGAGGGTGTATTTTGGTGTTTAGATGACACAAAACAAGAGATTTGGTTCCCCAATTGTTTCTGTAAAGTATTTACGTTAAATCTTTTTATTATATGTGGTATAAACATAGCTAGACGAATTTCTTTCAAAAAGGTTCGTCACAATAACATGTGCTTAGTAAATTCAAAAAATAATAATAATTTTGAAGAAATTAAATAATATTATCTATTATTTTACTTTGTAGATATCAAAACAATATTAAACTTAGTAAAATCTATTCATATTTTGAGTTAATAAAACAAACCGACCCCAACTTTTACTTACGTGAGTAGTCGCGCGGTGAGCAATTTGCCGCCATACCGGACACAGCGGCAGCAAAATTTGCTTCCTGCAGTCAACCACGCCCGAAATTTCTTCAAATTTGGAAAATAGAGAGCTAAAGAACAAGGGGGCAGCTAATTGGATGCATGTCCTTGACAAACGAACCGTTTTCAAGTAATCACAGTTTTTTCGCCGAGGGCGGCAAAATGCTCATAGCGCGAGCATTCTAGGGTTAATATAATGGGGTGGACCAGTCTATAAAGTATTTTTCAGATGGCACAATCATAGGTTTTTACCTATCAATCCTACGAATAGTGGGAATCTGTGCAAATTTTAGCCCACAATTAATCACTGATGCCTTATTTGATAATTTTTCAGGCTGCTTAGCAACTGCTGGTGCATTATCATACGGGCTTTGGTCATTCAGGCAAGGCAGATCCAAGATGTCTCAAACTATGATGCGTCTCCGCATTGTTGCACAAGGATTCACTATTACGGCTCTCATCGCTGGAGTAATGTTGGCAGCAAAGAAATAATTATATGTTGTAAATTATATTATTGTCAGTACAGCCACATGCAAATGATTTATGCTTCTAACACACACGAGACTACCTTTAGTCTGCAAATAAATTACATAATGATATGGGTATGTTCTTAAACCAGATCTTGAAAAACGTGTCCTCTCGGGCACTGGCTATACTCACTCATAGACTCATCTGAGTGACTGCACAATATTTTTGAGTATGACTATTTGCATCAAACTGTACCAAAACAAACCAAAAATTTTATGCAAAATGTCTGCAGATAACATGATAACTTTTGATGGCTGGTTGTCTGTAAATATTATTAAGTACTATTAGTTAATATTAAAGTACATTTTTATTTTACATAGTCTAATATAGGTAAAAACTGCATATTAATATTATTTTCGTATTTTTATTTTTATCCACCGTCATTAAATTGTGCCTTTGTTTAAGACGAAAGAGGTTGGTTGCTTCTCCATACAAACATTCCCATTTTCCTCTCTGGACTTAGAGGATATAACCAACGGAGACGCCATGTCTAAAATTTTCGGTACAACATAGTCTGCCGTTTTTTGCGGGGGAGGGGCACATCAAATGTATAGGTACGTCATGTGAGATAAACGTCAGTCCATACATATGGTTGACATGTGGTTGACCATTGGCCGCCTATTTTCGACAGAGGGGAACGCCTGTTAATGGCGGCTCCAGAGTCTCTGGAAGTCTGGATATGGAAAATATTTTTACATAATTTGATGTATATTAATCGTCCATAGCTATGCCATGCCCCTATGTTTGATTTTTTTAATAATTGTAAAAATTAGTAGCGAAAAACAGATTTCATACACAATTTTAAATGCTCGTAACTCTTATAATAATTAAAAATTCGAAAATATTCATATGCATAGCTGTGGCTCACATACAACAAATTGTGATATAAAGTTGGTCAAGCAAATCTTGCCAGTAGAAAAAGGCGACAAATTTAAAAAACCGGGCAAGTGCGAGTCGGACTCGCGCACGAAGGGTTCCGTACCATAATGCAAAAAAAAACGGTCTCCCATTCAAGTACTGACCACTCCCGACGTTGCTTAACTTTGGTCAAAAATCACGTTTGTTGTATGGGAGCCCCATTTAAATCTTTCTTTTATTCTGTTTTTAGTATTTGTTGTTATAGCGGCAACAGAAATACATCATCTGTGAAAATTTGAACTGTCTAGCTATCACGGTTCGTGAGATACAGCCTGGTGACAGACAGACGGACGGACGGACGGACGGAAGGACGGACGGACGGACGGACAGCGAAGTCTTAGTAATAGGGTCCCGTTTTACCCTTTGGGTACGGAACCCTAAAAATGTAGGCGCGAAGGGTTATCGTCCCATAGAAAATTTGAATTTCGCGCCTTTTTCTACTGACAAGATTTGCTTGACCAGCTATAGACTGGCTTTACGAACAATAATAATGAGGCATGACAGGGGCCAGTACAGCGGTGTGACACCGGTACAACGCCATTGGTTAATTGATGAGTTCGCATCACGCGCGCGATTGGTTGATGAGTTTGCACCACGCGCGCTATTGGTCGCTGCGTTAGACGTTAAGCCCCCTCCAGACTATGCGCGTGAATCGCGAGCGAAGCCGCGAACGCGAGTGTGGAGTTTATTTCGCTGTCTGCGAAAATAGACTCCACACTCGCGTTCGCGGCTTCGCGCCGCGATTCACGCATGAGTGTGGAGCGGGCCTTAGACCAAAATGAGTATCAAAGAGTGATAGTGATGAGTATTATATTCTTTGGCTTAGAGGATATAACCAACGGAGACGCCATGTCTAAAATTTTCGGTACATAATAGTCTGCCGTTTTTTGCGGGGGAGGGGCACATCAAATGTATAGGTACGTCATGTCAGATAAACGTCAGTCCATACATATGGTTGACATGTGGTTGACCATTGGCCGCCTTTTTTCGACAGAGGGGAACGCCTGTTAATGGCGGCTCCATTGTTAATTACTCAGAGTTCTTTGGTCTTAACACAATCTTTCGAAACACCATTCATTTCGTTTTTTGTTATCGAGTTGTTTTTATTGACTACCTACTATAAAAGCCGTAAACTACACTCTCGCCTCGTGTCTCGTAAGCTCGTCGAGCTAATCGATTTTAAACACTAACGGCACGGTATAAGGTTTGTAATCGAATGACAAACCGAACGCGAGTGTAAACGCAAGCTCGCGTCCTGCGCGAGCCCATCGCGAGCCCCTTTGACTCGTGCCCAAAAACCGAGCGCCTCGCGAGCCGAGCCACGAGTCCCCCGCTTACACTCGCGTCTCGTGGCTCGCATGAGAATGTAAATCGCCTATAACAGACTACCGCACGAAAATGTAGGCGCGAAGGGATATCGTCTCAGAAAATTTGAATTTGGCGCCTTTTTCTACTGACAAGATTTGCTTGACCATCTATAGCAACTAGCAACATTAAAACCACATACAATATTCTATTGACTCTGCAACAAATAAATAGCTTGCGATTTAAGATATAGTTGGTCAAACCAATTTGTCAGTCAGTAAAAACCAGGAAAACTATACTCATCCTTTTCTAGTACTAGTGTAAGACAAAGATAGATTCTTTCTGTCTATGTTTGAAATGAGACAGTCCTTTGACAAACTATAATTTGCCGGCAATAGGTCCAACGACTTCCATCAATCGATCAAATGCCGCAATGTAACACAAATCTCGATCGATGACATTTGTAGAGGCCCTAACATAACCTAAATATTTATTTAAAATAATAGAAACTAAGAGATGGATCGAAATGAACATTAGTAATTAACGTAGAAGTACTTTCCTTCAGTGAATTATTTAGACAAAACACTGAGCCTAATTCTGTAAATGTTCAGTTTTATGTTTGTGCCTGTAATAATAAGAACATAACGTAGTAAAGTACAATCTACAGAGTAAGTTGAATAATACTAGTGTAAATAATAAACAAGCACCTAGCTTCTCAAGTTCCTAAACCAGTTAACACAATGGGTGACAATTTTCAAAATAAAACAATGGCTCCGGTTATGATGGACTATGATTTTAAAGTAAAGACTCAAAACGAGCGGTCGAAAGTCGAGGATCTGTTTGACTTCGAAGGTTGCAAGGTTGGCAGAGGGACTTATGGGCACGTCTACAAGGCAAGGAGAAAAGACGGCTCGGATACAAAGGACTACGCGTTGAAGCAAATCGAAGGCACTGGATTATCGATGTCGGCTTGTCGGGAGATCGCGGTGTGTACCTCTGTTTAGCTTAAAATACGCAACATTAGCGAATTTCGCCAGTATGCTACTTGGCATAGTCTATTTCGTTTTTAGTTCTTAAAATTTAAAATTGAAATCATTAAGTGAAGATTCCTTCACATGTTGAGCCAGCAAGTTATTTATAAAGTGATATTTGGAACAATAGAGAGAGAGAGAGATTTTATTTAGACACTATCACACCAGCACCACCACAGGGTCAATGTCTACAAACCAAAACTTGACTGATTTTATTGCATAATAACAGTAGCCTAAATGTGTAAACCTCTTATCTTCTTTGAATTTAGTTAAGAGTATTGCAACTGTGGTTATTGTTGGCTAAAATCCCAAATCCCTCATTTCAAATGGAGCTAAAGCGTCATGTTATGAATAAATTACTTCATAAGCTTTGTTGGGATCTTCTACTTTATTGTTAGACCCAGATATAAACTCGGTCTAATAAAGGATAAATATTATAATAATAACTTAACATATTCTTCACAGCTACTCCGGGAGCTGAAGCATTCAAATGTGATAAACCTTATAAGAGTTTTCTTGTCACATACGGATCGGAAGGTGTGGCTGCTGTTTGACTATGCGGAGCATGATCTGTGGCACATCATCAAGTTCCACAGGGCTGCGAAGGCTAACAAAAAGTCTGTTATGGTTCCTAAGGGCATGGTCAAGAGTTTGCTGTATCAGATTTTGGATGGGATACATTATTTACATTCCAACTGGGTTTTGCATAGAGACTTGGTAAGATTTTTTTTATTATTCTAACAAAAGAAACCTGAAGAAGGTTAAAAGTAATCCATTCACACTACTCGCAATAAAGTTGTTTGCAATATTGAAGAATGAGATGCCACACAAATATGTCTGTAAACAGGCAGTATTATGCTGGCTTCACCTATTACCCTACTGAGCCTTCCAGCTTTTTTATGTTATTATTTTGTAGTTCCATTTCATGATATTAGAGGAGAAAAATCACAATATTCCTCCATATAGTCCCAGAATAATACTAATAGTACTTCCATCAAGGAAAAGTGAGATGTTCAGTGCATGGCAGTCCTCTGTATGTGCTATAGGTTATTTAACAATGTGAGAGCATCTAGGAGCAATCTGTACACTGACGCATTTGCCTTCAAATGTGATAAATTCAACCACAACTTCAATGTCACATTGTAAACTCAATTTAAATTTTCTGTTAATAAAATGTAACCTATTTTTTAAATTTACAGAAACCAGCAAACATTCTAGTGATGGGTGAAGGCCCTGAGCGAGGCAGGGTAAAGATTGCTGACATGGGCTTCGCCCGACTGTTCAATGCACCATTGAAGCCCCTTGCTGACTTGGATCCAGTGGTGGTCACCTTCTGGTACAGGGCACCAGAACTCTTGCTAGGGGCAAGACATTATACTAAAGCTATTGGTAAAATTATTTGATGTTTAGTAGCATTAAAGTACTAAAGATTAGATATAAAAAATACAATTAACCCTTCTAATATTAAACTGTAACCTTGCACGGCTGTGGCCGTCTTTGGGGGCTGTGCCCAAATCACGCGAGGTGTTTTCGGCTACTTTATGACTTTTTGAGAAAAATACACGTCAGGTCTTCTTATACGTAAGTAGTAATGATGACTGGTCTGGCCTAGTGGGTAGTGACCCTGCCTGTGAAGCCGATGGTCCTGGGTTCGAATCCCGGTAAGGGCATTTATTTGTGTGATAAGCACAGATATTTGTTCCTAAGTCATGGGTGTTTTCTATGTATTTAAGTATTTGTATATTATATTAAATTTATTGTTGTCTGAGTACCCACAACACAAGCCTTTGTGAGCTTACCAGGGGACTTAGTCAATTTGTGTAAGAATGTCCTTATAACATTTATTATTTATTTATTTATTTATATACCCCCCTCCCCCAAAGTGATCTGTCGTGATTTTTTCGAACCCCACCCCCCCTATAGAACTCGCGTGATGTGCACAACCCTTGGTGTTAAGCGTAAATGGCTCAGTTTATTGTGCCAGCTTTAAAGACTCTCCTAAACAGAGACAAAGAAAGAGACACTTTACACTTGATATACTCTATAAAAAACGGTGAATTTTCCATTTTCAGATATTTGGGCCATAGGTTGCATCTTTGCTGAGCTACTCACGTCCGAGCCGATATTCCACTGCAGACAGGAAGACATAAAGACCAGCAACCCGTACCACCATGACCAGCTGGACAGGATATTCAATGTCATGGGCTTTCCTCTGGAGAAGGACTGGGAGGACATCAGGAAGATGCCAGAGCATGCTACTCTAGTCAAAGATTTTAAAAGATCTAAGTAAGTGAAGTATAACTCATCCATTTTTAACTCTTTGGCAGTAGCCTAAAAGTGGCACTTGGGGTAACAGTATAAATTGTTTATTCATCGTATTTTTGAAATATGTTTACAAGGTGATGCTTACACAAAATTTTCTTAGCATAACAGAAAAAAAAATAATATGGCAGATTCAATGTTGGCCCCAAACTAGTTCCTAATTTTTTTGGGAATTGACAAATAGGTACCAATTTAACAAAATAGATTACAGTATAACACATAGGTCAGGTTAAGCAACAAATGCACATCCTCCACCAATACTGCATCTTGTGGAGCACTAGCATCTTAACCATTAGAAACAAAGCAAAGAATGGGATACCTACAGTACAGCAGGCGTATTATGGATGGTTTTATCCACGTGATAAAATAACTCACTTTTTAACACCGCGGGACAGAAAGTGACGGACATCGTAGGACACGTATTCAAGAACGACCATCATATACGTCCTGTTTACGATGGTGGCCGATATTGGTACCACTACCACTGCATACAAAGTCATCTCTTTCACAATAACTCAGTTGACATGTTCTCAGTTGAAACATGCTAAAGAAAATCATTTATTCCTTTTCAGTTACCAAAACTGTTCACTAGGAAAATATATGGATAGACACAAGATCAAGCCAGACAGCAAAGCATTCAGTCTGTTGCAAAGGCTTCTGTTGATGGACCCAAATAGGAGAATAACATCGGAAATGGCAATGCAAGATCCGTACTTTTCCGAAGATCCATTGCCTACTCAGGTAAGGCTGACATTTGTTTATTATTTGCTAACACAATTCTTATTAAATTGGGTGTTTCTACAAGGATCTGTTCTTTAGTTTTGGAGTCTGGGATCTAAATTGGGCAGGTAAAAAACAACCTTGAGGTGTTAGATTTAGAATTGAACTTTGACTATCGTTTCGGACGCGATATGTCTTTATGTTAGCCTGTTAGGTATAAAGTTATGCTTCCTTCCAAATGATGACCATAAATAAATATTTCAGGATGTATTTTCTGGATGCCCCATTCCCTATCCAAAGAGGGAGTTCTTGACTGATGACGACCAGGATGACAAGAGTGATTCAAAAGCGAGACAAAACCAACAACAGCAGCAACAAAATAATGTAAGTTTAACTCTTACCATTAAAAAAAATCATTAGTACAATAAAAACTTTATTGCCATGACATACATAAGGTCTTCTTTACTTAGCGGGTCCATACAAAACGATCCGCCTGGCGAAGATACACTGTCATAGAGGTATATTATGTAATTTGTTCATACGTTGTTATTACAGAATCAGCAGAATCAGGTGCAAGCCAATAACCATGACCATGGAGCCAGCAACGCAAAACGAATGAGAATGCCAGGTAATATAAATGCATGCCGTTGTAGCCTGCTTTTTTCATAACACTTGCTCGTAAAAGGTGTTATTACTTGCTAGGCGATGCGGTCCGTAAAGCCTATATTTCGACCTAAATTAGGCAGAAGTTTTATTTATTTCCCTTTTTCCTTACAAGTGTGATGAAAAAACATTGTGTGTGCCATGGGCGGTACAGGATTACGAACTCGTGTTAATTAAGCCCGCGCCTTCGGTTTCGGGCATCAATTCACACTCGTTTGTAAATTCTTGTTGACCGCCCCTAATACATAATGTAGTAATTGTCAATATCGACCAAAGAATAATGTGACGCTTAAAGTAACATAGAATATTATTCTCTTGTGGGCAACCAATCACCATAACGGCTCGGCCACGACATCGAGCGACTTGCGACGGCGGGAGCGATAACCATAGGTTGGAGCGTGACACAGCGATCGGACCTTTCGCTCCAACCTATGGTTATCGCTCCCGCCGTCGCAAGTCGCTCGATGTGGCCGAGCCGTAAGTACCTACATGAAAAATTGGGCAATTACTCACTCACCCAGAAATGTATAGGAAATTGTCAGTATCAGACCGGTGTCAATTGTCAAGTTGTTGAACCATACGCCAGGTTTCTTTACAATGTTTTCCTCAAATTTCCACAACTGTCAAAGTTTTGCATAGATGGCGCCATCATAGCTTGGCCCTTTTTTCTATAAGATTTGGCTTATAGTCTGACAGAAAAGAGTAGAAATTAAAAACTGGCAATACTGTAGTGTCGTCACGTTTTCTTAGATTGATTTGAAAGGGACGACACTACAGTATTTCGCACTTTTTAATTTCTACTCTTTTTTGTCAGACATAAAATTCCATTAAAAAACAAAAAATCCACAATTGTAGGGATTGACAGGGCAAGCTATGCTGGCGCCATCTGCTAAAAACTTCGACCGGCCAACCCCATTACAAGAGACTATTGAATGATGTGATCATTTGGTACCAGGTCCGAACCAAGGCAACAACACGGGCGGCGGCGCGCCGCAGGACTTCCACCAGCAGCAGATGATGTTCGGGCAGCAGCAGCAAGGCAACCAGCAGCAGGGCAACTTCCAGCAACGCTTCTAGAATATTCCACCAGCGTTCTACCACACTGGCCCCAATTTCACCTCGGTGACAGGTGCGAAAATTGAAAAACATCACTGTTGCTGACGTCACAGGCATCCATGGGCTACGGTTACTGCTTACCATCGGGCGGGCCGTATTCCTGTTTGCCACCATCATTGTATTATTAAAAAAACTTTATTATATCGGAAAAAAACAGATATTTCTCTTGCTAAGTTTATGACAATTGTCACAAGAAACACGACAATTGTCGGGAAATTCCGACATGTAACTCATTTCCTGTCAAGATTCACCGACAATTCTACAAATATGTCGACTAGAAAAAAATATTCTTGTTTCACAACATAATTGTAATACATACAATTGTAGCAAAATGCCTGTCATGTTTGTAAGTATTTCTATAGAAAATATTTTATAAAATTGTAATATGTCACCTGTCGCTTGACAATTGTCGCTCGACATATGTCACTGACAATTGTAGCCGTGGTGAAATTGGGGCCTGAAGGCTTGTGGTTAGGTTTGCCTACAAATTTTTTGCTAAGCCTTGCTATTCAAGGCAACCAGCAGCAAGGTAACTTCCAACAACGCTTCTGGAATATTGCACTAGAGTAGCTGATTCTCTCTCTAATCTGAAGGAGAAAGGCTTGTGGTACACAGCGTATACGCCTTAGTACGGAAATCGTTTCTAATGTCTACGAGTGCGAGACATGTCTGTGTGTATACACCTCAATGTAAGTTCCTTAGATCAATCAGTTAAATATATTTTGGCGTAACCATGGCAACTGCATCGGTAAAGCCGGTTAGGAAACTGCTCAGTCGAATGCCATATACGCTCCTTATTTTCTAGGCATAAAAAAAACAGGCCGAATTAGCTCCGTCTTGTCCGACTGGTATGTTTGACTGCTAGTGTACGAAAGGTTCGAATTCCTTCAACTCCAGTAAGCCATGCCCCGATGTGTGGACATGTTCGTTCCTACTATTAGATGTAGCATATTATCATTAGGTGCATACTTAACGGCCTCCTAGTCGGTAGTGACCCTGCCTACGAAGTAGGAGGTCCCGGGTTCGAATTCTGGTAAAGGCATTTATTTGTGTTCATCACAAATATATTTGTGCCTGAGTTATGGATGTTTTCTATGTATTTAAGTATTTATATATATGTGTATATTACTTATATGTATAAATATCGTCGTCTGGTACCTACAACACAAAGGTCGATCTGTGTAAAATTGTCCCATAATATTTATTTATTTATGTTTTATTTTGGGAAGACTGTAATATAATATCTTTATTTATTAAGAAAAAGTTGCGCTTTGATGAAGCGTACTCAATAATTATTGCTAATTTTGGATGATTGATAAATATAAAATTCCTAATAGATTAACCGGGGCATAACTAACGGCCCGATTCGAACTTTAAGATACGTCAAATATTACGTCTAGATACGATATGGATTAGATATGTCAGTGTTAAAAGTGTCGTTTTTGTTCGAATCGAACCTTTAAACTTTGTAAATTCCATATGGTTTTCAGGAGTAGGTATGTTTTGAAATAACTAATGTTTGCTTAGCTCTGTGAGCAGTATTTATCTAAAATACTCTCTTATAATGTAAGAATAAAATGATTCTCAATAAGTTGTACTATTTCAAATACGGACTGAAATAATTAATGAATTGTAAATAGTGTAGAATATGACAAGAAAAACAATAAAAACTATTTTAATACTGTAAAAGTATAAGCTGATTTTTTGTTGATTGAAACTATCCTTTCGTAATATTTCTTTAATTTAAAAAATATAGTCTAAGTACAAAAAACAACCTTACTACTAAAATAATGTTAAAATATGGACGGACTCATAACATTTGGCAAACACTTGCAGCAACATTCATATCAAATGCTGATATAAAACGAAGTATTCAGTAGCACAGTTTGAATTTCGTATTCTTACAAAAATCGGAATTAACCTTACATAAATCCCGTTGTTTAAAATGTGTAAGTGAAATACTTCGTTATTTTTCCACACATACGTACGACTATAGTCGAACGTTGAAAGTAAACGAAGATGAATCTGATCGCATAAACAGTGCGCATTATGCAACTATATATCGTTCGTTCACCGACAGACTAGTAACAGCAACACGAATGTTTTAAGATTTTATGATTCATCAGTTAACAGTTTTACGATGGTAAGTGATAAAGCGTAATAAGTATATCTCAGGTTTTCTCTAGCGCCTTACGTGACAAATTTAACATATTCTCGCATCTCACAAATTAGACTTTATAGTAATTACAATAAGAGTCAGGGGTCATCTTTTTCGTGTAACTACTACTGATCTGAAGAGCAATTGACACGTTTAGCTTCTATAAGAAAGTTACGCTCTGCTTCGCCAACTTTATTGATTAATTTACATCAATTAATTTACCTTTCATAACTCGTTACTTCATGAGAATAGGTACGGTAATACTTACATGATTGCTCAGTAATAATAAATAAAATAGCGCTTTTATGCCGTGTTGCAATATTCCTTTGTGTTTATATGACTCTAAGTCACATTAATCCTGTTCAAATAATTACATATTATAAGGTGCAGCGGGATAATTTCGACTGTGGGTTAATTTCAACTAATCGAAGTATCTTCCATGTTTTACATTATTAGCTTATATGCTAACAGCGCATACTCTCATATTTCGGACACACAGTGCGCAGAGGCGACGAAAGTTTGGAAAAACTGATTGTGATTGGAATAACCGAAGGCAGAAAATCACGCGGTCGTTCACCAATAAGATGGACCGATCAAGTTAAAGACACGTCATCCTCTGCTTTTTACACGGTCGTCGGAGACAGAAACCGGTGGAGGCAGATCATCTCCGCTCCAGATGCAACCCTGATACTGACCACGATCCTCAGACATGAGGGACCGACCAAAGAGAGAGAGAGGGAAATTATTAACTAAAGTCACACACATCATATTTTTTTCGCTATCTGGACATATATGGCACTCTAGTTAATAATGTAAAACATGGAAGATATTTCGTTTAGTTGAAATTACCCCGGAGTCGAAATTGCTCCGCTGCACCTTATTCTAATACCTACTGTACGCTGTACAATTTGGCAGTGATAGAATCTGTTAGTCGTATTCTTATTTTCTAATGACGCCTAAGTATTTTGAAAGATAGTTGAACGTACATAGTCTCGAAGGACATGAAATCTCATTATCTCTAATATCGTCTCATTAAACTGGTCTTATTACAATAGCACAAATGTACTGTAATTATATAAATTTTACTAAAACGTGGCACGATTTAAATTGTCTCAGTCAGTATTGGACATAATCTCGCTGATGAGTTTACTACAATTACTTTGACAAAAGTTTCGCCTCTAAGAGTTCAAAGGTGAGAACTCGATGACTGACGGGCCTGCTTGAACGACAGTATATGTAGCTTTCTGGAGATCGTCCTTCTTGAGCTTGTTTTTGGAGCCAAGAGGCCTGATTCGTGTGCGTAGTTGGCCGCATCGGCCATCAGCCACCTTTTCGTACACTGGAAGTAAAATAAACATTATAATAATATTTCAGCCTATATAGGTACGTCCCACTGCTGGGCACAGGCCTCTTATCAAGCGCGAGAAGGATTGGGCTATAAATATACCTAAGTAAAAGCTAAATGATGTAACGTGAAGGTCCCCATAAACTTAAAACGGTAACAAAAACCGTAGGCTTAGTTAATTATGTCACCCAATAAGGTCTAAATTCAATATAAATATAATCTGATTATCTGTGCGTCGTGTTTTCATCAATTCGGTTGAGCGTCTGCGAAAGCGAGTGCGGTTTTTCCATTTTTTTTTTCAACAATTTACAAGTGTAAGTAGGTATTAATTAATAAACTTCAATTTCACCACACGAGGTCGTAAAGGCTTCTTTATTATTAAAAACTGATTACAAAGTTGCATTTTACCCACTAGAATGACAATAGTTATTTGTTTTACAAGGGGGCAAAGTTGTTGTTTAACCGCTCGTGCTAATATTGATACCCGAGCAAGCGAAAGATTCCAAAATTGAACCAAGAGCGTAGCGAGTGGTTCGAAAAATGGAATCTTGAGCGTTGCGAGGGTTTCAAATCACGAGGGTTAAACAAAATTTGCCCCCGAGTGAAACACAAAATTTTTCACCACACCAACCCGAAGCAAATATTAAATGTTAAATATCCAACAAAATCAAACCAAATCAAATTCAAATGAATGTTATTAAATATTTATCATCCAAAATCATAATTTAAAAGTCAATTCTACCAGCAAACATAAGAAAACAACTTAAAATTTGCATTTGATTACTTTGCCTCACACGTGAATTACTGAAAGCAAAGTGCAACTTTGCTATCCGTTTTTGAAGTGCAAAGTAAGCCTTTCCGAGATGGTGTGGTGAAAAGTAATTTTATGCAAATTTTGAATTGTTTCCTCGTGTTGTCTGGTCAAATTAACTTTTAGGTGACGATTTTGAATATCTAATAGCTTTAATATCTTCCTCGTGTTGATGTGGTGAAAAGTTTTATGTTTCACTCGGTGGCAAAATTTGTTTAACCCTCGCAACGCTCAAGATTCCATTTTTTGAACCACTCGCTATATCGAGTATCAATATTAGCACGAGAGGTTAAACAACAACTTTGCCTCCATGTAAAACAAACACACTCACGCTAAAATTAGACGCTTTCATCCCTCTGGCGGTCTATCATAAGTTGCGTTGTCGCGCGCGGGTCCATACTTGGAGTCGCGCTAGATGTATGGAGTCGCGCGCGAGACCGCAACTCATGCTAGCAGGTCAGGTATGTAGATACCTTGTATGTACCTATATTGTGCATAGGTACCTTAATTGGCTTCATGGGATCTCAGATTGCATCCCAATCAATCCGTTAACCTAGGGACCGATTGAAGTGATAATGATGAACGTTACATCTGCCTGCCTTATACACGAAAGGTTTGCCTAACCTTAGTAGTTTAGTTGAACTTTAATTGTTTGCAAAATGATTATAATTTAAATTTAACATGCGCACGTAATTATCACGCATTGTTCAACTGTGTGAAAACGTAATGAACCTATCAATTCAGCGGATTCAGCTGTCATTTTTATGACTTATATATGAGTAAAACTAGGTGAGCACACCTAAATCTGTCAATAATCGGGCCCGTTACGAAACGCGAATGAGGTAACGTTCGCACGAACAAACCGGTCTGCATTTGTTGTGATCGTAGCATGATACGCACTATTTCACGCACACAACGCCGGGGAAACCGAAAGTTAATTCTCCTCCGGTCATCAATTCAGACTTGAACCTTCATTACCGATCGTTGTCCAATTGTATTTAATTAACTAGTTATCGTAATTTTACGCCCGACTACAGCTGAATATTCATGTACCTACTTAATTTATTAAAACGGGTCACTCACGTTTTAATATATATATTATAATATTTATAATCTGAGTCTCACGGAAGTTTTGTAATTAAATGATGATAGTAAAATAAAGCAATTACTTACAAGTCTTCCTAAACGAGTTGTGGCACGCCATGTGGCACACTGATGGGAATCCTTTAAGTCTGTTGGGGTCGATGGGAGACACGCCCGAGGGACTGGTACAGATAGGGATCTTCCTGCCTCCGCACCCGCTGACGCAGCCATCGTAATTGTTCCTCGTTCTTCGTGTTCGCGTCGTAGTGGGCCTTCTGGTGGTGGTTGTAAATGGAGGATTGATTTCGACTTTGGTCACCGATCCGCTTGGAGCTACAAGGCGAATTCTGAATGATGGAAGCTGAGAGCCTGGTTTTGAGCTGTTTGTGCAGGGTGCTTGAGGGGAATTATTAGTATTAGGCACTGCTGGAGATAAGGTAGAAATTACTGGGGGAACTGAAAAAGAGGTACTATTCGTAACTGGTGGAATTGAAAAGGGGGTAGATGAAACTGGTGGAAGCGAAAAGGGGGTTGACGTGACTGGTGCAAATGAAGAAGAGGTATATGTTACTGGTGCAAATGACAAAGAGGAAGATGTTACTGGTGCAAATGATGAAGAGGTAGACGTAACTGATACAAATGAAGATGTAGACGTAAATGGTGGAAATGAAGAAAAGGTAGTTGTAACTGGTGGAAGTGTAGTAGAGGTAGGAGGAGGGGGTGTTCCTTGCGGCGCTGTTTGTAGTTGGATTTGCTGGGGAGCTGATAAGACTGGTGGGGGCGAAGGCGGTGCAGGTGGTTGTTGGAACTGTGACAATTCGGGAAGCCGTGGTGGCGCTGTCGGCGTATCAGCAAATATTATGATCGGTGGTGATTGCGACGTCACTGACTCTGTCGACTGTGGCTGAGCAGGTTGCTCAGTCGGTAAGGGCACAACGGATATTTCTGTTATTCTGTCATTCGGTCTGCTTGTCGATGTTGAACTTGAGGGTGTCGTGAACAAAATCGGATCTGGTGTGGTGGATTGTAGCACGACGATTGGATTGGCCGAAGAGAAAGTCGATTGCGTTGAAAATATCTCAGATAAGGGCTTCGGTGAGTATGATCCATCATTTATAACGTTAGCGGCGTACCATGATTCTGGTAGAGTGTTTGAGATTTCAGTTTGGCTGAGTTGTAGCACTGGAATAGAAAAAGAAAATAGAAACGATTTAGTTGCACGAATTTTCAAGGTACTATTTTTGTATCATGCACCGTGAAGAGCATACACAAATGCAATGCAAATACGATCGTTAAGTTGACATTTCTCAACAAGTTCGCGCCTAAAGATTCTTCATTAGGTATCCATTAATGAAATTAAGTAGGTACCAACCGTATTAACTTGGGTAACTAGTCTAATAATATCTTGCAACAATAGTCCATTTATTAAAGATCATCATTATTGACGATGTTATTAGAATGAATATCATACTTTTTTAAATTAACACCTATTAGGTATTATTTAAAATAGTATATATATTTCTAGGCACATAAATTTCGAACATGGTTGTATGATGTGGACCGTAGTTACCTGAGTTTACGGTAGGTATATACCTATATCACGAACTATTAAATACGTACGAGGCCTATAGAGATTACTCTCTGAACGTGTCCATAAGTAGGCACTACGTATACAGATTAATAGGTTCCGTCACACAGGCGCGTTTTCCGGGCGGAGCGTGAGCGGGGCGTGAGCGTTTTATATGTAAACGCGGCGCGCCCCGCTCACGCGCTGACCGGAAAACGCGCCTGTGTCACGAAGCCTTATTAAGAGGCCGTGATGGATTTTAGAGCAGAAATGTGAAATTGATGGATTTTGTCGTTGAAATTGTCCTCCTTTTGTTACGTACCTAATATCTAAATAGCAAGTATTGGTTTCTATTAGCACGTCTTTTCATCTTGGCTTTTAATAATGACGTCGCGAGCGTGCGTCACTGGTAATACATGACGAGAAGGGCCAGTTTTTAAAAATTCTTTAAAAAATTATGGTAGTAAATTATACTAAATGATGTATAAGAACAGTTTCAGGAAATGTTGTCGATTGTTTAAGTATCAACATTACGTTGAAATTAAGTCGAGTTTCAAAGAAATTGTCACCTATTTTGAAGTAATTTCTGGTGAAAATTGATTTCGTCTAAGTTTCATTTACACTACTTCAAAGTCATAATAACAAAAATGTAGTCTACAAAAGTTCGAGTACAGGATATGTGTAATACAAATTTACCATTTTTAGCAGTCCAAACTTTACGAAATTTACAAATAAGATCAACAAAGTCAGTGCTTTACGCGCGTTTACCTAAACGTCCTTCAGAAAAAAAATCATTACTAATTCAGTGAGTCTATTTTCAAAAAAATGATCTACAAAAGTACAAGATGGGAAGACGTGCGAATAGAAACCAGTACTTGCTATTTCTATTAGGTAGCACAAAGTGTAGAATTTCTTCGTCAAAATCTATCAATTTTACATTTTTGCGACTAAAATCGATGACGGCCTCTTAATTTAGGTATGTAATGCAGCGCTTCATTAAGACGGCACAAAATTTACCATATCTGCATATGGCCTAGTTGTTAGGCTCCCTAAGGTTGACTATATATTGACTATGCATTCGTATGAACCAATTTCTCGGTGAAGAGTTACTAAACCTGCCAAAACGATTTATCAGGTCGTAGACTTGGCAGTCCTTTGTAAAGGAAAAACCTCCTCTACCTCTTCACGCTTAAGCTGCTGAACCGATTTAGTTCAAATTTGGTATAGAGATAGTTTGAATCCCGGGGAAGGACATAGGATAGTTTTTATGTCGGAAATCATATACCTGAAAAGAGTGCAAAGGAAAGGAAAGAGTTAATGAATTGCCTAATAATTGAAGCAAGCAATGCGCGAATTGAATTATTGCTATTAGCATTATCCAGGTGCTATACCTACTTTAGCTGCGGTCACTAATTCCATGCAATGAAGTCGCGGGCAAAAGCTGGTACACCCATAATTCCAAGTTCCTTATACGCGAACATGTAGCGTTGTATGTACTTTTATTCCAGTAGCTTGTATCAAACTGGTTTTCAAGGCCCGCTTTTTGCGATCCCACCCAAGGTATTTGACCCGGCCGGTGACAGATACCAAACTCATTCAGTAGCTACGGAACACATTGTTTACTATCGTAAAAGCATGGGATTCATTGTTGAGAATTTTCAACGGTTTTATTGTTAACGTCATGTCGATGTCGCAGTGTAGAAGACTGCCATTGATCATCAATATTATAGACTATAGGTTACAGACCTATGATAACTATATGGGGGTAATACATACAGGGTGGTCCAAACCTTGACGTCCAAAAATTTTTTTAGATTCCTCACGTCGTGGGCTATCAGAATATACCCCATGTATGTTAGCCGATTTTTCGTAGTTTTCGAGTTATGATTTTTTTTACTTTTGTTATGAAATTCCGGGTTTCCCATACAGGGTGGCTCCCATAGTAAAAGTTGCTCAGTATAGTCCCAAAACCTCCCTGGCAACGGGAAGGCAGTTATTTTTTAGCCATCCTGTATGGGAAACCCAGAATTCGTAACAAAAGTTAAAAAAATCATAACTCAAAAACTACGAAAAATCGGCTAAGATACATGGGGTATATTCTGATAGCCCACGATGAGGAATCTAAAAAAAAATTTTGAACGTCAAGGTTTGGGCCACTCTGTATATATCATACATAGTTATGCATATTATTTTATATGCACACTACACCCGCAGTGTTAGTGCGAAGATATTACATGACATTATACATACTCCTCACCTTAACTGTTTTAATGTTGATTAATGATTACAGCCAACGTAAAAAAAGCGAGGAAAGGTGCTCATGCAAAATGCTAGAAAAAAAAACATAGCGCGCGATTACGTTCAAAATACCAAATAAAGTAATAAGTGTTATACCGGTTGTAATGAACATGACTCAGTTGAATAATACTCGGGTTTTCTGTTATAACACCAAGTTTTTAATTGTTGCATTTAATTTTATCCCAAGAATTGAAAACTTCTTTGATGCCACATTGATACCTACGATTAGGAGTAGTAGGTACGAGTATACAATTATAGAAATCGAGTAATATTATGATTATTTTTCTTAATTAATCACTCAATTTAAAGTTAATATTATCATTTCAGTCAGGTCAGGAATCTGTAGTAGGTATGCGTATTAATGTGTAAACGGTGCCGGTGTCGGTGTGTCGACGCTTCTAGCAACAATGGTAACTATTACAGTAAGTATAACATATTCTAACGTGTAGGTTCTACAAATGATCTGAGAGTATAGGTATGTAGAGATTGTATTATCGTTACCTAATAGGTACGTCTCCCACGTTATATAGAATGATGTTTACCTACTTACATACTTATACTTATTGGACATAACATCAATAAAGAATACGTTCAAAAACACATTCCAAAGGTTTGAACCTAACCAATAACAAATAATGAAAAATTATAAAAGTAAACCGTGAACTGTTTCTAAGGAAAACGCGTCTTTTGTTGCAAAAATTAAGTCTTTACTTAAAAGGACTCAAGTTTCTACAAAAGCCTCATTACTCTATCAAGTTAAATAAAATTAAAGTTTAGATATTAGACTATAGTCTAAAGTAGGTTACTACTTAGCATTTCATCCTAAAGATGAAGATATCAAATACTCGTGTATTGTAACTGAATCACGTGGTCCACACCACACCTACTGTGACATTGTCTATTCTGCTCGCGTTTATGGCTTCAATGCGCGAAGTAACTATGGGAATCGAAAGTTGACTGACTCCATTAATGCATTAACACAGCGGTCGGCAACCTTTTAGCAGCCAAGGGCCATATAGTAGTTAACGAAGTTGACGCGGGCCGCACTTTGGTAATATTTGTGACTTTAAGCAGACATTGTCGTTTGTCAATATTACATAAAAAATAACCAGGGAAGCTCGCGCGCCGCAACCCAGAGGTTCGCGGGCCGCATGCGGCCCGCGGGCCGCTTGTTGCCGACCGCTGCATTAACAGGAAAAGGTGTATCATAGTGTACCTACTATAGAGGTATATTTTTCATTTTATTTTATAGACCTATGCGTCAGGTATTTGTTAGAATTTGAACTTTATCACATACAACTTGATATTTGGTTAATTCAGTTCATAAATACTGTCCTATGGACATAAAATAAACAATTTGTATGATGAAAGTCTTAGAATAAATGTATCCAAATCGTTAACTTTTGTTACGTCCACAGACAAGACGCACGGCTCGATTCGGGAAATGAATTAGAGATTCACTAGATATGAAATAGTAAAGATATGTCACGTTCCACGGCAAAAGGTACCTTATCGCGGCTGGCGCTTACGTCGCATAGCGCCGCAATAATATTGGAGCGGCGTTAATAATAGCGTAAGCGCCTACCGCCAAAACGTCACATATCTTTACTATATCGTATCTAGTTAATCTCTAATTCATTTCCCGAATCGCGCCGGCAGACTTTCCCGAACGTTTTTGACCCGATTATGATTTTTTCCATGTACCTATAATGCTGTTAACTGTAAGTAGGTGTTATTTCTAAAAATAAGGAAAAATATTTTCTACCCCCTATACCTACAGACTATAATTTATCAGACAAGTTCTTATGACGTGACCACGTCTATTAACATCTTGATAGGTATTCGTCATAAACATCATAGGGTTTTTCAAATCTACAAGGCCATATCTATACAGATTAACCTTCATAAGTTTGTCCCCAAATTACTAATGCTTCGTCATAATATAAAAAAACACCTGTGCCCTTGTTGTATTAAATAAATAGCACGGTATCAAAATTACAATTACAGATCCTAATTTGGGGTCATCCATTAATTACGTCACACGTTTAGGGGGAGGGAGGGGTCAAGAAAATGTGACATATTGTGACATGGGGGAGGGGGGAGACACAAACTTTGTGACGTCACTTTAACTTCATCAGTAACCGAATTTTTTTTTTTATTATTTTATTCGCTGTACATTTAAATAACAAGTTTTTAAAACGATAATCGTTTTTATTCTTTTAATTTTCTTTCCTAAGCAGTTTTGGGTTATAAAATTACTAATATTTATATCGTCAAAAATATTTTGATAAAATATTAATAATACTTAGGTACTTACTTAATTCGATTTGGCGATTTCGTAGAAAAAATGTGACGTCACACAAGGGGGGAGGGGTTTGCCAAATGTGACCAAATGTGACAAGGGAGGGGAGGGGTCAAAAAACCTAGAAATTCGTGTGACGTAATTAATGGATGACCCCTTTAAACAAAAACAATCTTTTCGAGGACATTACATACAATTGTGGAATTTCGACATAAGTATTATATTTTCATAGTAGATAGAGTTAGACCAAGATAAATCTGCAACGATGTTGATAGCACACGTAGTGCATGTGTTATTTTAAAGGTCAAACTTCTATGAAATTATGACGTATATAGTGACTATAGTGAGTGGTGCAAGTGGCCCTTAGCGATAAAATCAAAACAAATGAAAAATACATTTACTATTGGTAGGTGTATAAATATAGCTCTATAGACTGCCACAGTCACAGGGCTGCAGGGCAGTCATTATTAAGTAATTAGAATAAGTAGGTAGGCTTTTCATGAAACAAATGTGTACCTATAGATATTAGGTACCTACCTAGTGACGGCCAATGTGGCCAAATACATGCAATACACTTTATTGCCATAGAAGGGAAAACACTACTTATTTACCGTGAGAGCTTCGACTCTTGCATGGTCCAGACATTACTATAGAATGCTACTTGAAACCACAATTGTACATAGGTACCTAGTTACCTACCATAGTGTCCATAGTAAATGCTCTAAGAAAAATAGACCATTTCAAACCAGTAGCGGTTTAACAAACAATGGTTGGTTAGGAGGAATAAAGGAACTAAACCAGCTCAGATTTCTTGCCCACAGATAAGTCTGTCACCGTATTTCGAAAGGCGTTTGCAAATCACAATAAGTAAACACATACGTCCAATACCACAAAAAATGTCGCTTCTTAAAGGAAAACCGAATCACCAGATACTACGTACTAGGTATACGGGTAACAAGGTGTTAGAATGTATTAGTAAACACTAGAGTCAAAGGTACTTACGCGCTATAACGAGGAGCGAGGAGAGACGCGCGTGCTCCATGGCTGACACTAGCGAGTGGCGCGCGCGCAGGGCAGCCGCGAGCCTCGAGGGGGGCAGCGCTTGTCTCCATCACTCTTGCATCACGAGCGAGTTGTATCGAACCAGTTTAAAACAGACCCCATACTAGCGTCTCTCGAGCGTCGGCTTCTTGACAACTCTAGGGCTGCTGCTCGACGCAACGTTGGCGCAACTGCGCAGCGACGCCATTTTCGATAGCGCTGACAAGACGCCGACGCTCAAAAGACTTGGGGTCCAAGGAACATACTCGCCTCAATACAATCGAAGTTACACTCTCATTTTGAAACGACATGCTGTTATAACACGAAAGGCATGACATTCAAGTAACATAATAATATATCTATGCCCGGTAATTCCGGCATAACTGTTCGTTGCTAAAAATTGACACTAAGAAAATAGAGCCACTAGAAGTTAAGCATACAAAAATTCTACTCGCTATTTTCTTTACGTAGATATTTATTTATTTAAGCGTATGGCGTATTAATATTGTAGGCAATATAATCATACTACTAGTATAACTAATTATAAGTCGACATCCAGACTACGCAGCCAATCGATCGCATCAGGTGTCAGATTGGTGTAGAGGTCCTCCGGGCTGCCCTGAAAACGTCTCTTTGGGCACCGTTCTACAATGTGCTGGGTAGTTTGATCTTCAACGCCGCAGTCACACAACGGGCTCTCTTTCCATCCCCATTTGTGTCGCATATGATTGCACCTGCCATGACCTGTGCGGATTCTGTTGAGGCGGCACCAGTATTTTCTCTGCAGTGAGAAGCCCTTCGGCTTCTGAGTAGGGTTTTGGGTACTTATGTGGTGACCAGCCGCCTCCGCCCATTCTTCTTTCCACGCCTGCTCCAGCTGAAATCCGCCAGTCCTCAGTTTTCTACCTGCTTCGCTTGTAGGTCGGCGCGATTTAAGTCGCTGCGGCGGTGGGTTAGTGAACTCTTGGTAGACAGGTAGATCGGACCGGGCATATATTTTTTCAGCTTCTCTCAAGAGCGCGTGTTTCCTGCGTAAGTGAGGCGGGGCTATGTGGCTAAGCACTGGTAACCAGTGAGTCGGCGGTGATTTTATTGTACCGGAAACACACCTCATTGCGTCGTTCAGTCTCGTGTCCACTTTGGCTACGTACGTGCTTTCACACCATACAGGCGCGCAGTATTCTGCTGCAGAGTATACGAGGCTGAGCGCTGTAGTTCGGAGCACATCGGCAGATGCACCCCATGAAGTGCCACTGAGTTTGTGCAAGATATTATTGCGTGTAGCTAGTTTGAGGGACGTTTTTGTAATGTGCTCCTTGTACGTCAGAGATCTGTCCAAAGTGACACCGAGGTATTTTGGGCGAGGGTTATATTTGAGATTTGAGCCTTGAAGTTTAACAGTGGGTTGGTAGTTGGCATGTTTATTATGAAGATGGAAGCACGCAACCTCTGTTTTACTGGAACTTGGTATGAGCTTCCAAGCTGTGAAGAAATTCGACATGGTTTTCAGGTCCGACGTCAGGACTTCCTCCGCTTCCTCAAATCTCCGACTTCGAGTTACCAGCGCGATATCATCAGCGTATATAAACTTTCTAGCTGTAGTATCGGGCAGGTCGTGAATATACAGGTTAAAAAGAAGAGGTGCGAGTACTGATCCCTGTGGCAAGCCGTTGTTGAGTTTCCTTCGCTTGCTTTTGGCATCTCCCAGATAAACCTCAAATTGTCGCTCACTCAGCATGTTCGCTACAAGGGCTGCTATCTCTTTACTTGGCACGACTGACAGGAATTTGAACATGAGTCCATGTCGCCACACTGTGTCGTAGGCGGCTGTAAGATCGATGAAAACCGCAGTGGATTTAAGTTGTTTTTGGAACCCATCTTCTATGTGCGTAGTAAGGGCCAGCACCTGATCGGCGCAGCTACGTCTTTGTCGAAAACCTGCCTGCTCTTGGGGAGTCGCAGCATCGATGAATGGGGTAACTCGTGTGAGCAGTAGCCGTTCCAGCAACTTATACGCGCAGCTCAGAAGAGCAATTGGGCGATAGTTATCCGGAAGTTCTTCGCTTTTTCCAGGTTTCAACAATGCTATGACTTTGGATATTTTGAATTCAGTAGGTAGTTGATTTTTCAGCAAGATGTTGGAGAAAAAGGCTGCAAGCCAGCTTACAGCCAGGGGGCCCATGTTTCTGAGAAATTCGTTATAAATTCCATCGGGGCCGGCCGCTTTACCAGGTTTCAACCGTTTAATGGCACTGAGAGTATCAGGTATGGAAAAGGGTCTGATGAGGTAGTCGTTATCCGGTATGCTGCGCTTGAGATGGGTCAGCTGCTTGCGAATGCGTTTCGTGGTGCATGTGTCTCTTTTAGCCCTGGTGAGGTCCACCATTCTGTTCGCTATGACATTAGGGTGTATCTTCGTAAACGTCTTTTGGCAGCTCTTTTTGCATGTTAGGCGGTTAAGGACTCGCCAAGCTTTCCTACTCGAGATCTTAAAGTCCATGCTCTCGACTGTTTCCGTCCACCTGTCTTTTCTACTTTTATCCAAGGTCTTCAGTAGCTGTGCACCAATTTCATGGTTGCCAGAGTTTTGGTATTCCCTAAACAGGTTCTCGCTCACATTGTTCCAGCCAGGAATGTACTCTCTTCTATACCCTCTGGGTATTGTAGCTTTGGCCACTGCGACGGCAAGCTTAACAAACTTTGCGTAGTTTGAGGGTTTCGGTTCGATTTGTTCGCATTCCAGATCGTGATCAAGCCTAGTTTGGAAATTCTCCCAGTTTGCCTTTTTAAAGTTCCACCGGGGCACCTTCATGGAATTGGTTAGGGCTATCTTGATACCGATTTCCAGAATGATGGGTCTATGTTGACTATTGGGAAAGCTAGGCAAGATAATACGCGAGGCGGGGAGTGGCTGGTCTAGACTGTCCTTGCTGACGAAAGTCAGGTCAGGGTTGTACTCCTGATTCCATCTTGCCGAAACAAATGTACCCTTATCTTTAGCATCGGGGACAAGATGCATATCAGAGAGGTCCGCCCAGTTGGCTAAGGCTGCCCCATTTGGATCTGTTACTCTATAGCGCCAGCTCACATGATGACTATTGAAATCGCCGCAAAAGACACATGGGTGGCTTAAGTTTGGTAGTACCTCAGATGGCCAAGTAGTTAGGGGAGGTTTGTAGATGTTCATAATCTGTAAGTCTCGTAGCTGCACGGTGGAAGTATGGATATTGTCTTTGATTTCTGCCTGTACTGCTTGAATATCCCGGAGATTACCTCTGGCGTAGGTGGCTATTCCGTACTTAGGATGATGGACCGCTGAAACAATGGAGTAGCCCGGAATGGAACCTCTATTAACCAGGTCTTGTTCGTCTTTGGTGTGCGTCTCCTGAATGCAAACTATGTCAATTTTTTGCTCCATCAGGATTCTATGCAGGTAGTCACATTTTAAGCGGCTAATGCCTTCGATGTTCAGTTGGCAGATGCGGACTGAAGGTCCAACATCCCTAGTCTGTTGATTTTGTACTTGACATGTATTCTTGTTTTGGAGCATACTCATTGCATTCGGGTAAGTATAGGTGGAAACAAATTGTCTACAATCGCCTCTATTGTTGTTGCTCGTTTAGCGCTACCCAGGGGACACGTGCAGGGTATCTAAAGCATTCTCCTGCGGACGTGAGCAACGTTCGTCCCCCTCGTACGTAGATATACCTAGGTACTTACTACAAATTTTAGCAACAAAAACGAATACCAAACTAACAGCCGTATTCGAACAATGAGATACGTCAAATACAAGATATTGAAACGATATGGATTAGATATGTCAGTGTCAAACTAGTGTCAAAAGTGACGTTTTTGTTTGAAGAAACGACAATTTTGACACTTGTTTGACACTGACATATCCAGTCCATATCGTTTCAATATCTAGTATTTGACGTATCTCATTGTTCGAATACGGCTGATAGATATGAGTAGGTATATTACTTTATGACTATGTTCATGCCAAGTTTCATGTTATTTCAGCTTGTCGTTTTAAATTGAGAGTGTAACTCTTAATTGCATGGGGGCGCATTTTTGAAGGTGGGGTCTCGTAACTCTTCAGTACTTTTCCCGATTACAAATAGCAGTTATTATGAATATTGAGGTAAAATTAAAGTTGTCATTTCTTATTGAGCGTTTATCTAAACGAACTTATATACCTACTTGTGACCGCGAGACTTATCATTACCAATGTGCGTAACCGGAGATCGCTCTGACACCTGAGACGAATTCTGGGAATATTGGGAATACAAGACCTGTGTTATTCTTACAAGTTACAGAGCGTATTGCCTCGGGTGCTTCTTCACCAGTATAAACTCTTATCTCTGACGTATTTATCGCTATGAGTTACAGTTATTATACATATTAGTGATATTATAATGAATTTTAAAATCAAGATATATACGAGCGACGAGCACGCAAAACAAAACGTTCTTGAATTAACACTTTCGCAACCAGGCAAAATTTCAAACAATACCCCAGAAACCGACAGTACTCGCTAGTCGGGCAACGACGTGCAACTCAATACCGCACGCCGCGAACCCGCCAGTCGGGCAAGCGGCGGACGCTCAGGGCTGTGCCAAGTAACTTTCGTATAGGTACGTGGATAAAATTAAATCTGCTGTCTCATCTGTTTAGGCTCCCCGTTTTGTTCTTCTCCTAATTCTAACTCCTACTGATACATACCCGTGTATGCAATTTCACGTAACCAACTAATAAGAATTTTTATTTCGTAATCGCATTAGGTAAAATAAATAAAAATACAAAGTGAAGTAATAAAATATAATAATCAACTGTACCAACTTTTCGACCACATAATAATCAGAAGACTTACAATTTTTTCTGTTAGTGGCAGTGGCAGCCCTGAGGTAGTGAAGATGCAATGCTTGCCCGCCTGTCGGGCACTTCGGCGTCGCGTGTAGGTTTATAGCTCTTGCCCGACTAGCGGGTATGCCGGCATCTGAGTAAAGTTTACGAGTGCCCGAGAGTCGGGTACGCGGTGTCGAATGTGTTAAATGTCAGGCTAATCAGCTGATGGAAATAAAATAACTAGAAAAAAGTGTATCAACTCATCTATTCTTAAGCTTATCTCTTAAGTAGAGTGTTACGATACGACACACTTTGTTTAAACGAGATTTTATCTTACGGGAACTTAGAATGATGTTTTAGTTTGATCCATCACTCTGTTAGCTATAGAATAGATTGCATCAAAGATCTGTATCCATTTAAATAAACTTGCCAAAAATGGTTAAAGGTTGGACCGGGAAAAGTCATCTGGATTGTAAAAGATAAATATTAAATTAACCATACCATGACAACAACAGTTTTAAAGAAATGTCCATTCTATATGTACCTACTAAGTACTTAAAACAGCAGTACTTAACATTTTTTGGGCTCTAGGTACCTCAAACAAACTCAAGAATGAAGGTGCAAACTTTAATAAAAGTGCCTGATTACAAACAATAGCAACTGTATGTTTTAATGTATTCCGAGTAATTTTACGTCTTTGTCTTTATTTAGTGACATTTGTACACCACAATAAAGTACGATATACATACTGCTAATGATAATGATGGAATTTCCTTTTGCAGAGTTGGTCCTTTTAACTCATACATTGATGCAGATGAGCATAATCCAATTTTTGATGGAAACTTTTGACTTAAAAGCTGTTATCAGTGATCTCATGTGAGGCGATTTTGTTAATGACCATTAATCGATTGTGACATTGTATTTACGTGACTTCTTGCACATTGTGCAAAGTTTTTGGCAGAGGGATAAGTTACTGAAAGGCCTTCCCAGTGTTTGTATGCTCTAGGCGTTTATTCGAAAAAAGTAAAGTCGAATTTAAATTTTGAAGGTTTTTTTTTATTTTATATGAAAAGGAATTTAATAGCAGAAATGAATTAAGCTTCCTTTATTTACGTGAGAATGATACCAAACTTTGCCACATTGCTAAACCTTTTTTTCCCCGAAGGTTTTGGGGGCACCCTGCCTTAAATCAAGTTAGCATCAAAATTTTGATTGGCTCCCCTTCCTAAATCAACCTGTGAGTGAAACGGACCAACTCTGCAAAAGGAATTTTCATCATCATCATTTGCCGTATAATTAAGTGTACATCACGGACTAAATTTTCAGAATCGAGAAAACTGTAGTAATTAGGGCATTACTCTTTATTTGAATGCCTGTTTTAACTTTTCTGATGACGTGTAAATTTTTTTATAAGGATAGGATCACCCTGAAACGCACACGGCTTATTCTCCCAAAGCCCTTTTTGGATGGCGATTTTGGATCCTCACTGGTATAGGTGATGGTATGAAATTCATATAGGTATAAGTAGAGATGCCAGGAATATATTCGGCAACTATTCGGTACTCGGCCACTTTGCCGAATATTCGGTATTCGGTCGAATGTTGCCTACTATTCGGCTGAATACCAAATATCTGCTGCACCTACGTAAAATTCAATATTTAAAATATATTCTTGAAAGGTTGTTAAATACGAAGACCCTTTTTTGAGCATTTATTGATAACAAAATATTTTATTTTCATGGGTCTGATTTGATTGACTCTAACTACGTTCATTAATTCTGTTACAACAAAAAATAAATCTTAGCAAATGTTGTGCTTTGTTGGCGAACAGTTTTCATAATACATCATTGTGACTCAAAATGTTCGCATGTCTGAAAATTCGGTCGCCGAATATTCGGTGCTTGGGCCGAGAGAGGGGCCGAATATTCGGTATTCGGCCAAAACCACTATTCGGGGCATCTGTTCATGAGGTACGAGTAATTTTTTACGCATAAGTATCTCTAAATATTCATGCACGATTTTTTACTGGTGTCATAGGAATAGGTACTGAGGGATGCCAGAATCTGCTGAAATGGAACTTTTTTGTTAGTATTTTTTATCCACCGCACATGATCTAAACTTTTCTCAAAGATTTGAGGAGTTCCCTGGACGGATCTCATCAACAGAACTGGATTTTGGCAAAAATGGGACCAACCTGTATACTTTCAATCAAAAAAATAATTTTCTAGATCGCTTGAGAAGTGACGCAGTTCTGAGGCAACAAATAAAACATAAAAAACACCAACAACCGAATTGAGAACAAAATAATCAATTTCAAGACCCCTAAAGAGATGACTCAGTTACTTACCTACCTTTTTAAACAGATCAAAAGATCACTTGTTGGGTTTTCATCCATGACTCATCAAGTCATCACCCGAAACGTGTTGATACGTAAGTACCTGGTTTTCCAGAAAACAGCTGCATACGAGTATATATTATGTACTTAGTATTTTTTTTATTGCAGGTATTTTTTTCATTTCTTGACAATGAAAACATGAATATTAAAATTGTTCTTATTTTATTATTACCTACATGCTGTTAGGCGTATTAGAAGTATTAGAACAATGTTCTGTTTAGGTATGGGGTACCGTAATCATTAATCAAATTAAATACACAAGTAGCCATTTTTATTTGTTTAGGAATTTTGATGGCTGTATTTTGTGACAAACAGATAATTTAAAATTATTGAATATGGTTTTACACTATTACTTTTCATTTTAGATAAACGGAGGATGATTGACTTGGATATTTAAGGGCCAATTTTCAAATTGGCATTTTTTGCTGTCCCACGGCTAAAACTCGAAGTCCGTAGGATAGATTGGTCATATTTTTGTAATAATCGATTTCGACTGGCAAATCATATATTATTACTGTTTGGCAACCGGGTTTTTTAACCTGCTTAGACCCCGCTGAATCCGATTTTGATTTGATTACGATCCGGTTGCTTCATCGAATTCTTAACCGGAAGTGAGATATTTGATATTAAAGGTCCCTTTTTTAGTTTTTCGTAAATATCTCTTAAGCAGTGGCGCATAGCAAAAAATGTTCTACGACATAAGTAATCTGCATAAAATTGCCTACAAGAAAGATTCCGTACAATTTTTCGCTAGGCACAATATTTAAAGAGATATTAAAGGGGGAAAGTTAATTATAATCAATTCTACACATTATTTAACTTTCCCGCTTTAATAGCTTTTTTATGTCGATTATTTATTTACAAGAACATTAAGAACCTATTTTGCTATGGGCTATTGGGCCACCGTTTACGAGTCATTTACGAAAAACTAAAAATAGGGACCTGGAAATTGATTATAATTAACTTACCCGCTGCTTTGTCTTTTTAAATATTGATCCTAGCGAAAAGTGTTCTACATGTTTCTTGTAGGAAATTTTATGTTTATTATTTATGTGCAAGATTTATTTTTGCTTTGAGTCATACTTTTCAAATTATTAACGAAAAAAATAAAAACAAGGATCTTAGAATTTATTATAATTAACTTTCCCTCTTTATTACCTTTTTAATATTGATCCCTGCGAAAAGCGTACCGAATCTTTTTTTTTTGAAAATTTTGTGTAGATTATTAACGTTTAACAACATTTTTTGATATTGGCCATCATTTAAGAGTTATTTACGAAATACTAAAAAAGGGACCTTAGAAGTGATTATAATTAAATTTCCCGCGTTAATATCTCTTTGAATATTGATCCTAGCGAAAAATTGTACGGAATCTTTCTTGTAGGCAATTTTATGCAGATTACTTATGTGTAAGAACATTTTTTGCTATGCTTCACCGTTTATGAGTTATTTACGAAAACTAAAAAAAGGGACCTTTAATATCATATATCTCACTTCCGGTCAAGAATTCGATCAAGCAACCGGCAAATTCGGATTCAGCGAGGTCTAATTAGATTAAAAAACCCGGTTGCCAAAAAGTAATATGATTTGCCAGTCGCATCAAGAAGGAGAGCGATTTTGAATTTTTTTGTCTAGTCTAGGACTAAAAGACTGGGTATGTATATATTTTCATTCAATGTATTATAAGCTTTAAAAAAATGTAAAACGGTACCTTAAATGTTATTTGTGTCTGACAAAATCGCATTTGTAGTTCAAAAAACGGCGAAATTTGCTGTTTTTCGCGTGTCCCAATGGCGGCATAGCCCAATAAAAAAAATTATAACTTTGGATGTACGCAACGTATTATGAATAACATTGTATTTTTATAAAGAGCATTTTCTAGAGAATTGATTTAATGTTTTCGATAAATTAATGCGTTATTTAATAAAACAAGGGAAGCCTTTTTATCGTTGTCCCGCGCGGCACTTGTTTTGTTATGACTTAAAGAAAGCCCCCAAAATCTTCTTTGTCTATGTCTATTGAATAACGGTTAGATTAAATTTATGACGCAATCGTGCGGTTAGTTGGGCGTCGATTGCCATCGAATGTGGACGCAGAAACAGTTTAATTTATATAAAAACAGGTAAGAATCTCTTTCAAATTATTTTGGTACGACTACAATGACATTTGTATGGACGCTTAATATGTTGATACACAGTCGAAATAAAAATGTGTATTTTATAATAATAGTTGCAAATATAGTGTTAAACTATACAGTAAGATATATAAGTGAATCGGTTGTATTGTGTAGGAATTTTCGCAAAAAAATATTATTGGCGACATTTATACGGCTATTTTGACCGCACAAATGTCGATTGTAGTCGCTAGGGTCTTATAAATGCCACAAAAATAATATATAGTGCCATAAAAAAGTAGATACTGCCATACACTGGCGAAAAAATGCCATATACATGTCAAAAGCGCCTTACAAATGGCTAAATAGTGCCATACAAATGTCGATCTTTAAACGTCCATATCTAACTAACTATAAAAAGTAGAATGGTGCCTCGAACAGTATATTTTTTGTTGTTAAGAACCCTTCCTAAAACTATGATTATAAATCAGATTTTCCAAATATAAAAAATTGCCATACAAATGTCGAAAAAACACCCTCTTCAAAAATTGACCCTTTAAGAGAAAATTGAGAATTAGGCAGTAGACATTGTTTTGATACGTTTTTACAGGGCTAACATTAACCTATAAAAATCCGGTCCATCTAGGTATCCTTTGTTTTAATAAACTTTTTACTTGTAAAATAAGTCATGAACAACGGAACCATAATTCTAAGAAGACGATTCGATATTTTCGGTAAAATACGAATATGAAATGAAGACTTTGTTATATGTAGGTACTTCATTGTTGTTTTAGTTTTGTTTCATTCATCAAATCATCAAAAAAAAAAGTCATTTTATAAAAAAAATATCGCATAAACAATTACATATCAACTTACAAAATTGTAATAAATAACATTAAATATTTAAACATTACAAAATATATTATATTATATTATTTCTAAATATATAATTATTTCGAAGTTGGCAATTCTTCGATACTATAAAAGGGCCGCTCAGCAAGCTAAGTTTTAAGTGTATAGTCAAAGTTCATCAAACTAAGTGCGTCTCGCGTCTGTTAATACCTACTGCTGGTAAGTTATTAATTTACCTACTCTTCACATCACCTATTCGAAAAAGGTCATTTTCTTTCCCTCTAGGAGGGATCAAAGTGGCACTTTTCTTCCCAGCTAGGAGGGATCAAAGTTGTATTTTTCTGTTCTAGGACACGATTTTTCTTTCTTGCATACTATTTTTTTTGGTCAAATAATACATATTTTGGAACATAACAATTTCCTCATAGTTGATGTGAAAAGCAGTAAGTCTCACACGGTATCAAAATTATTTCGTCTTGGGCGTTATCCCTCATTATCATTACGCTTAGGATTCTACTTTAGAATCCATCGCTACATTCAGGATTCAATGTACGCCCTTGACGGAAATATATAATTTTGATCCCTTGTAATGTAACACAAACTACTAATGTACAGAGGGGGCTGCTATTGGGGGCCGTATTTATCCAATGTAACATATGATCCTAGGGAGTTCCCTAGGATCATATGTTAGGGAGCCACAGTTGTGGCTTTGCAGACTTGTGCCATAGTATTCGACCAATTGCTCCTACAACTAGTGTTTGGAGCCGGAAAACGGAAGATTTAATTCATAACTGTCAAATATTGGTTCTAACGTTTCTTGTGCTGACGATAGTCTGTGACTTATTTGTGGTGTGTCACTTCACGTTACATGCTCACGTCGCCGTCGATGTGCGTATCGTAAACCGAGCCCAAAACACTAGAGAATTTCCTTAGATTGTTTGATTGATTTCCTATGGAGCCAACTCACGATAGCGAAGTTTTAGTAATAGGTCTCGATATTTAGAATGGCTACAAATATAATGACCACCAAAAAATACTTTGGTACACTAAATAAAAAAAATCATGCTTACTAAAAAAAATTACTGAACACCAACAAAATAAGGCCTAAAAATACAAAAGTACCACCGTTTTAATTACGACTGCACTTCAAATTGTATTCAAATACCAAATATATTGAATGATCACCAAAAATCATTAATGATCACCAAATCTTGAAGACCAGATTAATGCGATATTTTCACCTAAATAAACCACTATGATTACCAAAAAATTTATACATATTACCAAATAAAGTGAACTGATGCCAAAATTATTAGCCCCTCCCGTTAACCCCCCCCCCTTACCGCGCACCGTATACCTACCTTTTTTTTTTTAAGAGGGGAAATGCTTTACGCATACCACCCGGCGCGGGGACGGGCCGGGATGGTTATGTGGGACTCCCTGTTGTGGGCTAATGAGACCCCAGGTTTACCCACTAAAACCCGTCTGTTGCCGCCTCTCTGCTATATGGGCCCTTTATTTTTATTTTATTTTTTTATTTTTTTTATTTATTTATTATTTTTTATATGGCGAGGTCCCAGGAACGCCGAAGTACTCTTCCGCAACCTCGCCAGCGGCCGTCCGGACTCGGACCCGACTCTAGGGGAAATCACCCCTTCACCTCAGTGGGCGCGTTGATTACACATCGCGCCCGCCCACGCAGGGACCTTTGTGTGGGCGACAGACGTCCCCGAGCCTGCCGCCCACAAGTGTCCTTATGGGGGTAACAGGCGGTCGTATGCCAACCGCCGGCGCCCCACGCGCTTGCGGCGCATTGGCTGAGAGGCCGGATCTTCCTCCCTGCTACGCTCCGCTGCCTCCTTCTGCACCATCACGTCCTCGCAGAAGGAGGCCACCGCCTTCCATCGACTCTCCCCACCAAGCATGGCTTTTACCACCGGTGGCAAGGACAAGTCTCTCCCCACTACGGCCACAAGTGCGGCCCTCTCATCAGCCCACGCTGGGCAAATGGCCAGCGTGTGTAGCGCCGTGTCTTCGGCATTGCCGCAGTCGTGGCATTGCATCGTTGGTTCCCGTCCCGCCCTCCTACACAGGTATCTCCCGAAGCAACCATGCCCCGAGAGGTCCTGAGTAAGGTGGAAGGAGAGGAACCCCCCCTTTCTTCTGATCCATCGCTCCAGAACGGGTCGGATGGCTTCGACGGTCCAGTGGCCGGCACTTGGCGCCTCCAATCTCTCTTTCCACTTCTGGAGGAGCACTCGACGGGAATCAAGTCTCCAGCGTCTTACCTCCTCCAGAGGTGGTTGGACCCCCCTGGCCCCCTGGCTCAGAGACACGCCAATAAACATCAGCGAGCGCTGCTGCGTCGAGGTCCCAGGGCGGAGTCCCCGCCAACACGCACGCTGCCTCGTGGGATACGGAGCGGTATGCCCTCACCATCCTGACCGCCATAACCCGCTGCGGCCTCCGCAACTGGGCTTGTTTTTCGGCGGTCAGGGTGAATGCCCAAATGGGCGCTCCATATGGGCGACCGCACAACACCCGCGTACAGTTTCCTGCAGCCCACATTCGGCCCACCGACGTTGAGTAGAAGCCGGCTGAGTGCCGACGCCGCTCCAATTAGTTTGGGAGCAAGGCCCTCAAAATGTTTCTTGAAAACCGCATACCTACCTAACCTAACCTACTTTTCTAGTAGCATTTCGTTATGCTACTAGAAAAGTAGGTTAAACTGCTATCAGTTAAGTGGGTCTACCGCGATATAATTTCATTGTTTTTACCTTTAATTCCGACGTTTCAGCTGAGTTGCACCAGCCCGTTTGTGTAATTAAATATGTGTACAAAACGCGAGAGTTTAAAGTGTTATATCAGTTAAGTGGGTTAGGTTAGGTTAGCACTGCGACCCTCATAGAAACTAAATGCTACTAGAAAAGTGGGTTAGGTTAGGTTTGAACTGCGACCCTTACAGAAACGAAATGGTACTAGAAAAGTGGGTTAGGTTAGGTTTGAACTGCGACCCTTACAGAAACGAAATGCTACTAGAAAAGTGGGTTAGGTTAGGTTAGGTTAGAACTACAGCCCTTACATAAACGAAATGCTGCTAAAAAAGTGGGTTAGGTTAGGTTTGAACTGCGACCCTTTCAGAAAGGAAATGCTACTAGAAAAGTAGGGTAGGTTATGTTTGAACTGCGACCCTTACAGAAATGAAATGCTACTAGAAAAGTGGGTTAGGTTAGGTTTGAACTGCGACCCTTACAGAACCAAACTGCTATCAGAAAAGTGGGTTAGGTTAAGTTTGAACTGCGACTCTTACAGAAACGAAATGCTACTAGAAAAGTGGGTTAGGTTTGGTTTGAACTGCGACCCTTACAGAAACGAAATGCTACTTGAAAAGTAGGTTAGGTTTGGTTTGAACTGCGACCCTTGTAGAAAAGAAAAGCTACTAGAAAAGTGGGTTAGGTTAGGTTAGAACTGCGACTGTTACAGAAATAAAATACTACTAGAAAAAGGTGACGAAGTGGATTAATTAATTTAATAGGATAACGATATATTAAATATTTGCACATTCTTAATTAAAATGTGGTTACAATTTAGGTGGTACGAGTAATTTACTATTTTTGGGTTTACAATGATTATTTTGGAGTAATTTGCTTTAATAGGATAGATAGATTTAAAAATTTGGTTATAATTTTACATTAAAACGGCGTTCTAATTTTGGTGGTAATATACTATTTTTGGGTTTACAATGATTATTTTGTTGTCATTTTCTTTAATAGGATAGCAAGATGTAAAAATCTGGTTATCATTTCACATTAAAATGGGGTTTGAAATTTGGTAATCATTTACTATTTTTGGGTTAATAATGATTAGTTTGGTATCATTTCCTTTAATAGGATAGTAAAATGTAATAAAATTGGTAATCATTTCACATTAAAATGGTGTTATAATTTTGGTGATCGTTTATTTTTTCTAGGTTGGTAAAATACACTCGGGTGCAAAGAAATCGGACCACCCCAGCATTTTTATCATTTTTTCAATTTCTGTAAAAACTGTATGTGCTACTGTGACATATTATATACCTAATGAAAGGTTGGCTTTTCCTCTATAAATTGATGTGCTTTTCACAGGTTTACTTCCAATATTTTCAGGCTTTCAGGGCTAAGAACTTTGTCACCCTAAAAATGCATACTGGAGTGAAACTTATGCATAATGGGAAAACTGCGATTCTAAAGATATCAAGTAAAAATTAAAACAATTTTCAGCATTTTAATACCGTATATTGCCTCCTCTAGCCCTACGACATGCAGTCATTCGGTTTTTCATTGATCTTATGAATTTTTTTACAGTGTCTTGAGGGATGCCCGCCCATTCTTCTTCGATCGCAGTCTTTAGCTCCAGTAAGGATTCAGGGGCGGGATTTCTGGCCCGGATTCTTCTTTTCAGCTCGTCCCAAATGTGCTCGATCGGGTTTAGGTCAGGACTGCGGGCTGGCCACTCCATGACTCTGATGCCGACCTCCTCCAAGTACTCCTTAGTGATCCGGGCTGTATGCGGCCGAGCGTTATCTTGCATGAGGATGAACTCATCGCCGATATAACTCGCAAATGGGACCACATGATCAGCCAGGATTTCCTCCACGTACCGACGTGCAGTCAAACCGCCTGAATTCGGTCTGGTACCTGGCCCTGTGATGAACACAATGTCCGTCTTCGCTTCCAAAGAAATACCAGCCCAGACCATGATTGACCCCCCACCATAAGCAACACGTTCCTCGATGCAGCATTGAGAGAACCGCTCCCCAGGTCTTCGGTAGACTCGTACCCGTCCGTCATTGCCAGACAAAGTTATCCTGCACTCGTCGGAAAAAAGTACGGAACTCCATTGCTGAAGGGTCCATTCTTCATGTTCGCGAGCGAAGACGCGTCGTTGTCCACGATGTATTGGGGTGAGTTTTGGGCCATTTGCAGCTCTGTGAGCTGTCAATTCCTTCTCCTTCAGTCGTCTTCTAACTGTCCATCGGCTGATAGACACATTCCTGGTCTCTAGGAGCTTCTGCTGAAGCTGAACGGCATTCAGTCGACGATTTCGTAGCGAGGTAAGAACGATGAAACGGTCATCTCTCTCAGAAGTGATGCGAGTTCTGCCAGTTCCGGGTCTTCTGGATAACGTCTGATCTACGCGGAATCTCTGGAAGACACGTTGAACCGATGACTTCGATAGGTTGAGTTGTCGAGCCACTGCACGTTGACTAAGCCCTCCCTGCAATAGGGCAACTGCTTGGCCGGCTTCAGTCGAGGTAGTATCCATTTTTTCCAGTTTTTCCAGGTTCAGGCGATGAGAGTAGTGTTCAGGAAGACGTACCAATCACGAATGATGCATAAACAATGATAATGACTGTTTTTATACCTAATGATAAGTGGTCAATTAGTGCATGCGCTAATGAGGCAGTTGGAGGGGGGTGATTTCCAGGCCCATATTTTGCACAATATCCATCCCCACCCCTGAATATTGATGTCATTTGATAGGGCAGAAAATTATCTACCACGTGGTATTTAAATTATCATGATCGAGGTTACAGTTTTTACACAAATTGAAAAAATGTTGAAAATGCTGGGGTGGTCCGATTTCTTTGCACCCGAGTGTAGATTTTTTTTGGTATTAAATTTTACTAAATCTGGTGATCAGTTAAATAGCAGCCATTTAGAATGCAGCCACGCAGATAACAATATGTCTTGTAGTAAACGATTGTCATTTGGGTTACGGTTTCAGCAGAACGATATGGTCGTGCTGCTTGTAGTAGATTCGTAGCTAACTGACTGCAGCGACAAAGTGTGGAAATACCACTATAAACGTCATGTTCATAGGAATTTGGCACCTCGATATTCTGTCGCTTACCAAGTCGGTGCAAAGCAACTTGGACTGACTAGTTACTCGAAAATATTGTATTTTCATGGCGGGATTTTTTACTGGACTTTGTGATCGTAGGATGAACTTATATAGGTACTACACATTAACCGTGGTTTTTTTTACAGAAACAAAGACAAGGCATCATGGTTGATGGTCCAAATGTAGGTGGCGTGACTAAAAATAGAGATGTAAAGGATTCACCGCAGCAAAATGTACCAATCCAAAAGCCAAGGGATTATGAAATACTGTACCGAAATGTACTGTCATTCAGCTATCTTCATATAGCTGCCATATACGGCCTATATTTATGTCTTACTTCAGCAAAATGGGGTACAATTTTGTTGGGTGAGTCTTCGTCCGCGATATGCGGATCCAAAAACTACCATTATTCTCTGGATTGCGCTGGAGACTACCGCTTCGATTTTCTAAATTGTATATTTCTATTTTAGCTATAATTCTGTGTATTGTCGGTGAGATCGGCATTACGGCTGGCGTGTCTCTTTTACGCATTTGCGTATGAAGTTGTAAACAAATTGTAACTAATGCTGCCGTGACGTTGGCAGCATTGGTTGGCATCATTTTTTTCGCTTGATATGTTAGTGTATGGCATATCTATGTATAAAAGATCATAGCCTTTTATTAATAAAATATCATTGACTGCCCTGAATTACATTACAGTCAATGACCTTTTATTAATAAAAGATCATTGACTGTCCTGAATTACATTACAGTCAATTACCTTTTATTAATAAATAAGGACATTGACTGTAATTAACGTGGTTAATTAAGGTGGTTCCCTTTCCATACAAAAAACAATTGCGTTATATTAAGTAATTAATATCTGGGAGACCGAGCTTTGCCCGGAAACCATATAAAAACTCAAAAATGCGCCTCTATCATAGATAGATATAGATATAATATCGCATATTATATATATAGATATAATATGCAATCTATCGCCCCCGAAAACCCCCATATACCAAATTTCATCGAAATCGTTAGAGCCGTTTCCGAGATCCCCGAAAATATATATAAATAAATAAACAAGAATTGCACGTATTGAACTCTCAACGCCCAATATAGCCGACGATAGCAGTTGGAGAAGGTAACTGGTCTACTGGCGCCTCGCTCGAAACCGCAGTCGCCCCAGCCTACTAGATGCCCATGTGCGAAGCCCTCGACGAATATCTTCAACCGCCTCGCGTTAAGGAATAAACTACACGATTTAAAAAAACTGACTTTTATTTACGCGGTACAAATATAAAAATACTCCTACAACGATTAGGCGGTACAGCTTCGGATCCCTCAGGTCTTCCTTGGTTTTCTTCCTTTGGTTTTTTTCCTTTTGGTTTTTCCTTTTCGGCTGCTCCTGGTGTACTGTACGATCCGAAGCGGTTCCGTCTTACTTTTATACGAAAAATCAAGAAAGAGAGTCACCTACGATAGGGAGATAAAATCATGTCTTAATTCGCGGAATTAATCAGCCTGTGATTGGTCGATTACGTCATACGGTCATTTTCGGGTGAATTTTTATTATCTCGCTATCGTTCTGCGACTCATATTACATACTGTCACGTAAATATTCCTAGCCCGGCTGTGGGCTTTCCCTGAGGAAACTCACGGACAATTAAAGTTACTAAATTAAATAAAAACTAAATCTTACCAAAAGCTCAAGCAGGTGCTAAACTTATTTCCATCAACTATTCAGGGCAATAAAGGACATGAATGAAAGTTAGTTTTTGTGACACATCATTTATTACTAATTCGAACACGGGCAGTTATTCTACATGTAAATCATTAAGCTAGCATAAGCACCTTATTTTTAATAATGTCAGACGACAGAGCTGGGTCGTGCCAGAAATGGTTCTAAAATGATTTACAAGCAGACCTATCTAAATTTGTTAGTCCCTAAATTATCATTTGCCATCACATATGATTCTACTAAATTCTTTAACTTTAAATTTGGAAAATGCTTCTAGGATGGAAGGAAAGCGTACACCAACCTCATAACACTGTACCACCAGTTCAAGCCCGACGTGTCATCCTCCGCTGTGCCGGAGCCGATTTGCAGCAGCGGGAATCTGACCCGACACCGCAGAGCAACACCGAAGGACTAAGGTCTCAGTTTGAATGTGACGTCATCTCCATCCAGCAGAAGAGCGAAATTCTTATGGCGAACTGCTCACCCGACACACTTGAAGTTTTAGGAATATGGACAGACTTCCATACTCTGTTATGCGAACTGATTTCACATCCGTAGTAACATAAAAACGAAAAACCCAGTCAGCTGAAAGAAACAATTCAAGATTAATAACTAGAAGCATGTGCTCTGCTAACCTAAGAGACATTATATGATCTAAGTTTCTCACCAGCTGGAAATTCCTAGAGTGGACTCATCTCGCAGCTCTGATACTCCCTCCCACCACATTGTTTTACCAGCAGACTGGAAACAAAGCGAAATGGTCAAACAAAGATTCAACAAGGAGTTGCACCTGAGGACATCCATATATTATCATATTCTACTTACTGTTTGTGGCAAAATAACAACAGCATGAGCTCCCTAGCTCATGGATGCAGCGGCTACTGCATAACCAAGCCTCTGATCGATGCTACCAGAGCATGATGTACTTCGCTTCACTGTTCTATGTATAAAAGATGCCCATCCAGGGCGAAAACCAGCCAGGAAATGATCTCAAACCATTCTGTCCCTGGGATGACACAATCAAAATAACAGTAACTAATGAAATTCATGGAATAATTTTATATGCAAGTATAACCCAAAGAAATAAATCATATTCAATTATTTGAATATATTTCAACCTATTTTGTATTTATAAATTAAGTTTTTGATTCAAATATTTATTAATATTATTCCATAAATTTAGGATTTAATTTGAAGTAGCAACACCATTAGCTTCAATTTGTTTCCTATTGGCTGAATGCCCGTCATGTATATTGTTGCTACATCAAAGACTTCCTTGCCATAGAACAAAACTACCCTATATTCGAGACAATCCTAAAAACGTTAAACTGAACTTACCATACAAAGTGCCGTGTCACAATACCCCTCTCCCCGCTGTTGCGTTTTACCAAGGGTAAAACGCTCGCTGTCCTCAGCGACTATCTAAATCTAAATCATGTGTCACAAGAAACGAAAAAAAACAAACAGAACAACCTCAACCATACTTAGTATGGGAGAACCCTAAACAAAAACCACCACCGAAGTGATTGTCGCAGGAACGAGATCCCTATCCAACAGAAAAGCCAAAGTAAACCACACAACTCCACATACCAAAACCAATAAACTAATAAATTTTGAATTTTCTATCTCGAACCCACACAACCTAAATACAAAAAAAAATGTGGTATCCGCCAGCCGGAAAAATCCACACCGCAATATCCAACTAACCAGTTAACCATCCCTTGGTTCTACCAGCACAACTTTACCCAGTTGCGCTGGCAAAACCAAACCAACTGCCAGGACCGATGTTCAGCATACTCAAAATATTTCTCCGCTAGACCGGGCAAAATTAAAATCAAACAATTCCTACTACTAAGTTTACTAATATAAACTAGAGTAGCTAAATAACGAAATTTGCATTTCAAACTAAATTCAAAATATCCAAAATTACTAACCGCTAGTTAGCTAAATTATAATTATGTGTTATGTGCCTGAGAACGTGTGCTGAGAGATAAAAATAAACGGACTACATAACCAAACCGAAAAACAACGTCCGCGGTATGCAGTGCGCGCCCTGCGATACCTCACAAAATAAAGCCTCTCCTTCTCACACCAAAAAAACAACGCCAATCCACACATGCACGGAATCCGCCACGTATTGGCTAAAACCATCAGCACCATAACACCCAAATTTCTGCGTGTCCTCGCACGACAGCAAAAAATAATCCCACATTAAAGACAACGCTCTTGACATTAATTTTATTGAGCTATGGTTGCGCCGCTCCTTACATTCATCCCTTTCAGTTCGTAGCATCCTTCCACGTTCATACTGTGTGGTGAAACAGTTATACCTGTTCACCACGTCTCTGACAATTGGTGATTAAATATGACTTTGCAATATTTAACACTGTTGCTAAACAACAACCATAATATGTGTATCGGCTCTGTTGTTCGATCAACGGTGGCGGCGCGGCGAGCAGTACCCTGTAGGTATGCGGGCCGCACGTCCACCGTTCACCAAAACAAACAACGCGTATCAGGTCTGCAGTTCAGTCAACGGTGGCGGTGCGGCGAGCAGTTCCCTGTACGCGGGCCGCGCGTCCACCGTTCATCACCCCAGCAGCTGCTACCTTACCTTTCAAGTCTTTAATGTGCCATGATCCTATACTATGACCATCTTCAGTTTCTAACTCGTAGACTAAAGGCGACAACACTGCCTTTACTCTACACTTAACATATTTCGGGGCGAGTTTCGCCATCCTAAAATTCTGTGCGTCACTCTGCACATAATTACGTTTCCATACTAAATCGCCTACTGCAAATTGTTCTGGACGTCTTCTCAAATTATAATTCCTAGCATTTGTTTCGTGTGCTCTCAATAAACGTAACCTAACCTGATGAAAAATATCCTTTAAAATCCCGAAATTACCCGCATATTCCTCCCTAGGTACACCTGGCTCGTAGTCCCTATCTGTGTCCTTATAAAACGACCCATTGATAACTGGCTCTCTAGCATGAACTAAAAAGAAAGGAGACTCATTTGTGGTTTCATTTACTGCACTGTTTATTGCAAACTGAATTTGGTGCAATTTTTCGTCCCAAGTCCTATGGTTCTCCTTTACGTACGAAGCTACAGCTGTCATGACCGTTTTATTGTATCGCTCAACCAGGTTTACCTGTGGAGTATATCGAGGTCCGTAAAAAACTTTAGGTACGTTATAACGCTTCATTAACTGTCTAAATTCCGATCCCGTAAACTGAACTCCGTTATCAGTAATTACGGTTTCGGGTACACCGTGCTTCAAAATGACATGGTGCTCAAAAGTCTTCGCCACCAACGCGCTGGTTGCGCGGCGAAGCGGAAAAAGAAGCGTATACTTTGAAAAGCAACACGTAACCACAAACAAAAACGTAAATCCTGCACGAGAGCGCGGAAGGGGACCTACCAAATCAATACTTAACGCTAACATCGGTCGATCACATACTTTTGGCTGTCCCATCAGACCTGGAGTCGCTTTCTGTGAATGCTTATAGGCTGCACAGGTATCGCAAGCCTTCACGAAATCGACAACGTCTTTGTACATCCCTGGCCAATAGTATGTCAACGCCAACCGCCTATGAGTTTTAAATACTCCAAAATGTGCCGCGGTTGGTTCGCAATGATTCGCGTGTAAAACAGCGTTCCTATCACCCTTGCGCACTACCTCCTTCCAATCAAACTCTCGCAAAAGATTATACTTGTTTTTACTCAACCGGTACAATTTCCTTCCCCTAATACTATAGTTTGGGAAATTGGCCGGCAAAGTTTCACAACCTTTAAACGTCCTGTCATACCATTCGTCAGTCACGTCGTTAGGATTCACTTGGTCCACGGCGTCAACCTTCATGAGCCTGGACAGCGCATCAGGTACGACATTGTCGGAGCCCTTCCTGTGCTCAATATCAAAATCAAATTGAGACAGTCTGCAACCCCAACGTGCCAACCTGCCCGATGGATTTTCCAGGTTCATGAACCACTTTAGTGACGCGTGATCCGTAATCACCTTAAACCGACGCGAGCCTAAATATGCTTGGAACTTCTCAACCGAAAACAAAACCGCAAGAGCCTCTCTTTCCGTCGCGCTGTAATTACGTTCACACTTGTTCAGAGAACGACTAACGTACGCAATAGGATGCTCCTGGCCATCAATAGTCTGTGAGAGCATGCCACCTACGCCATATGAAGATGCATCAGCGTGTACCGAGAAAACTTTGCTAAAGTCTGGAACCGCCAGAATCGGAGCTGTCACTAATGCATTCTTCAAGGTGTTGAAAGCGTTATCGGCCTCAACAGACCATTGAAAAGCCGGGGCGTTCTTCCCCTTTGAAGTTAATTTATTTAAAGGCGCTGCTATACTTGCGAAGTTCCTTATAAACCGACGGTGCCAAGAGCACATGCCCAAAAACGTCTTTACTTCACGAGAAGTCGTGGGTATGGGAAAGTTCAAAACGGCTGAAACCTTCTCTGGGTCAGTTCTTAAACCTAATTCATCAACGACATGACCCAAGTACTTAATGGACTGTCTAAAGAACTTTGACTTGCCGAAATTTATCGTTAAATTAGCCATTTTCAACTTTTCCAACACACGGTTCAAAAGAAGCAGATGTGACTGAAAATCTGACGAACATATGACAATATCGTCCACGTAACAGAACACCATACCATTCTCTATGTCACTGGTTATGTTGTGGTCAATGAGTTTATCCATGAGCCGTTGTTGTCGCGCACTCGCGCCACACAACCCAAAAGGCATGACTTTAAATTTAAATAACCCACGACCAGGGACACAGAAACTAGTTTTCTCCTGCGAACTTTCATTTAGCGGTATTTGCCAAAACGACGAGCTCAAATCAATGGTCGACAGGTACCGTGCTTCCTTTAAGCTATCTAAAATTTGCGGAATGTATGGCATGGAATACGAGTCGCCCTTTGATACTGCATTTAGTTTCCTACAGTCTAAGCAAAACCGCCAGTCCCCATTTGGCTTCTTCACTAAAAGTGCCGGGTTGTTCCAGGGACTTTCGCACGGAGTAACAACATCTAACTTCAACATCCGGTCTAATTCGGAACTTAAAGCTGCACGCTTCTCAGGAGAGAGCGGATACTGTCGCGTTCTAATAGGCTGGGCATCGCCAGTGTCAATTACGTGTTCGACTAACGACGTCCTACCTAATCCTTTTTCCTCGAACGAGATATCCTTGAACTTCCCTACCACTGAGTCGGCTAGTTCTTGTTGTGCTGAAGTTAAATTGTCGTATGCCTGAATGGTATTCACCGGATTTACTGAAATACTGGACAAACTTAAATAATTGTTTGGTCTTTCTATGTAGTCGATGCTGTCAAATAATTCTGGCGCTAAATTAAATGCGCGTCAGAAATCCACGCCTAAAATAACGTCCGAGACAATATTGGGCACAACATAAAACTGAATACCTTTGTAACATTTTTGAATGTTACCGGAACAAAAATGTACCCCAGTGACTGGACTACGACGCCATTTGCAACGCTACATGTATTAGACTCCATTCGTTGGAGCTCAAATCCAAACTTAATAAAATCTTTATAAGACTGCCGTCCTAAAATTGAAACTGCAGCTCCTGAGTCTGCCAAACCGTAAATGTCAAAATTACACACCTTAAGTTTCAAATATGGCCGAATGTCACCTTCCCTAGGTGCGAAGAGAATCGTAGCAATCGAATTATAACTTAAGAATTTTTTCATTGAAGCACTCAATTTATCCGGAAAAATATTGCTACAATTCGGCCCTATTCGTTTTTTGTCTGTGAAACGGAACGTATTTCCGCGCTTTGACTTTGACGTTTACGATCTGTCTGTGTTGTCTGTGACTGCCGGTTCGGACAATTCCTCGCTATATGATCTTTTGTACCACATGAATAACAAATAATCTCGCCTTTAGATGGTTTAGCCCTGCATCTCTTAAAATCATGCGCAGTGCCACCGCATTTATAGCAAGTAGGAACCGCGGCAGAGATCTGTGCATGTGTGGATTGCGTGGACGAGCGTTGAACGTTCCTAACAGCGTTACTTTGTTGCCCACTCGATTTCGCTTGCGCTGGCGACCTACTAAATGTTTGTGAACGCTTGCTACTACTAACATCTACTGCGTTCACCTGTTTGGACTTGGCTTTATATGCGAAATCACTACTAAGTGTGTGAGCCGAACTAGACTTGTTGGGCTCAACAAAATACTGCGTACGCTGTGATGCCTGCTCTAATTTCCTACAACAATCCTTCAGCTCGGCTATAGAATCAACCTTTACTAATGCCAGTTGTTGTGAGAAGCTAGGCCTAATGTTATTCATCAAAATCTGCAACTTTTCCTCCTCCGGCAATGGATTCTTCAAGCGACCAAAAAGACAAGACATAATTGCAAAATAAATGTGCACTGGCTCTTCTAAACCCTGTGTTCTTGCAAGAATCTCACACCTTAGGCGAAAATCAAAGTTTGCAGGCTCAAACTCATCTAATAAAATGGTTTTTAAGTCATTCCAAGAAGAAACTTGTTCCTTTATACCTCTGTACCAAAGCAAACCCTGATCAACAAACAATTGAGCTGCCGAGTTAAACAAAACCACATCTGACACACCATAAGCCAACTTGAGTTCATCGACACGCTCTAGGAAAGACCTCGGATCTGTGTTACCATTAAACTTGACCCCCCATTTAGCCACATTCTTGTCTCCGGAGCAGTGAACTTGCAGCTCCCTAGTAGGGACTGCCTGTGAAACCTGAGTCACTGCTGCCATACTGTCGCTAGAGCTGCTGCCTGCCTGCCCTACACTGTCCAACTGTGCTAACAAAGCGTCAAGCCTGTTTGTGAATTCAATCTTCTGAGCCAACTTCCCCGGATCTTCATCCACCTGAACCCGCAGAAGCCTGAAGTACAAATGACTACCCAAAGCCTTCGACCTGTTCCCGGAGTATCTATCCTTCAACTGAACAAACTTAGCTACTAAGGATGACAAATCATTTAACTTATCTGAAATGATTTTCAATTCTGACTCCGGGTTCAAATCTGTATCCAAAATCTCATCTGGCCGACACTCACCTACCAAATTCCTCAACTGTTTCCTAAGACCCTCAACTGTTGAGTGTGGTGTCTCTGACCTGATCTTTACTTCATAAATCAATTCATCGCGCAGCAAAGAGTGAAATTGCACAGAAGTGGCCATTGTATAATAAGTTTAACTCAAAAAATAAACAAATATGATGGCAAAAGATTTACAATCCAACTGACACTATTGTAGTCTGACAATTATATTAAACAATGTTATATCAATGTGTTTTACTATGTTTTACCTTTTATCTGTGTATGTATATTTCCTTGTCTTTATTGAACTAAATTTTCTGACCCAAAATAAAACAGTGAATGCAAAACCAAAATTGTTCACAATTTAAAAAATCGTTCAAAAACCAAGTAAAAGTGTGTGTTCATAAATGTCAAAATTTCACCATTTGTTTTTTTTTTATACTTTCTAATAAAAATATAACAATTATTTTTGAATTAGTTTATTTGTGTGTAAAAATAACCTGTCCTATATATGTTTACTGTTATTAAAAAACTTTCGAGTCAAAATGTCTGAACTTATTCATACAAAGCTTCTCAATTTTTAAAGCAATTTCTGCACGAGCTTAAAAGCTTTCCGAACTTCACCTTAACAAAGTGTCAACTCAATTCAATTGCAATACTCATAAAAGCTCAGCTACAATAAAATAGTGCATGAGTACTAAATTATGCACTAGAATTACACATTATTTTTTTTAATACTCAGAAAATATGTAAAATAACTTAAGTTACAGCCTCTTAAGTCTAAATCTCATGCATTAAAAGTAGCCAAATGGTACATAAAGTTTGACACTTTACTTCCTGACAAAACGTCAGCACAAATGTAACTAACTGATAATTCGAGCATTTACTTCTAAGTTTTTACAAAATTACTGAATATCGTGCAATAATTTAGGCAAAACTCAAAGTGAAACAGCTAAAGCCTATACTTAACGTTGTCAGAGCGTACACAAGCAAAGCACAAGCTCAAAATTTTACCTAAACGTAAGTACTACTAAAACTTTTTTTTTCTATATGTGATGGCAGTGATACAAACTGATTTATGATGGAAATAGGGCTTTAAGACGGAATCTGTGGGCGCCAAATTGACACGTAAATATTCCTAGCCCGGCTGTGGGCTTTCCCTGAGGAAACTCACGGACAATTAAAGTTACTAAATTAAATAAAAACTAAATCTTACCAAAAGCTCAAGCAGGTGCTAAACTTATTTCCATCAACTATTCAGGGCAATAAAGGACATGAATGAAAGTTAGTTTTTGTGACACATCATTTATTACTAATTCGAACACGGGCAGTTATTCTACATGTAAATCATTAAGCTAGCATAAGCACCTTATTTTTAATAATGTCAGACGACAGAGCTGGGTCGTGCCAGAAATGGTTCTAAAATGATTTACAAGCAGACCTATCTAAATTTGTTAGTCCCTAAATTATCATTTGCCATCACATATGATTCTACTAAATTCTTTAACTTTAAATTTGGAAAATGCTTCTAGGATGGAAGGAAAGCGTACACCAACCTCATAACACTGTACCACCAGTTCAAGCCCGACGTGTCATCCTCCGCTGTGCCGGAGCCGATTTGCAGCAGCGGGAATCTGACCCGACACCGCAGAGCAACACCGAAGGACTAAGGTCTCAGTTTGAATGTGACGTCATCTCCATCCAGCAGAAGAGCGAAATTCTTATGGCGAACTGCTCACCCGACACACTTGAAGTTTTAGGAATATGGACAGACTTCCATACTCTGTTATGCGAACTGATTTCACATCCGTAGTAACATAAAAACGAAAAACCCAGTCAGCTGAAAGAAACAATTCAAGATTAATAACTAGAAGCATGTGCTCTGCTAACCTAAGAGACATTATATGATCTAAGTTTCTCACCAGCTGGAAATTCCTAGAGTGGACTCATCTCGCAGCTCTGATACTCCCTCCCACCACATTGTTTTACCAGCAGACTGGAAACAAAGCGAAATGGTCAAACAAAGATTCAACAAGGAGTTGCACCTGAGGACATCCATATATTATCATATTCTACTTACTGTTTGTGGCAAAATAACAACAGCATGAGCTCCCTAGCTCATGGATGCAGCGGCTACTGCATAACCAAGCCTCTGATCGATGCTACCAGAGCATGATGTACTTCGCTTCACTGTTCTATGTATAAAAGATGCCCATCCAGGGCGAAAACCAGCCAGGAAATGATCTCAAACCATTCTGTCCCTGGGATGACACAATCAAAATAACAGTAACTAATGAAATTCATGGAATAATTTTATATGCAAGTATAACCCAAAGAAATAAATCATATTCAATTATTTGAATATATTTCAACCTATTTTGTATTTATAAATTAAGTTTTTGATTTAAATATTTATTAATATTATTCCATAAATTTAGGATTTAATTTGAAGTAGCAACACCATTAGCTTCAATTTGTTTCCTATTGGCTGAATGCCCGTCATGTATATTGTTGCTACATCAAAGACTTCCTTGCCATAGAACAAAACTACCCTATATTCGAGACAATCCTAAAAACGTTAAACTGAACTTACCATACAAAGTGCCGTGTCACAATACATCTGATTAATTACTGACTTAAAACTATTACAAATAGTTAACTACGTTCATTAGTTATAAAAACAAACGATAACAAGTTCACTAGTCCTTACGACTTGGTTTACAATAGATAGGAAAGCGGCCGAAATGAATACAATGGATGGTTTATGGCCCTTTGCCGACTCGCAGGCCTTTGTCTACCTGTGACTGCCTTATGATTCTTATCTAACTAGGTGACTAGGCTAACGACCTATAATATCTACAAATATTGTTATGATGTAATTTTAACAGGTTACGAATTAATTAATGAAACGTGTATGTTTCTAAGTGAAAATTACGCTGTATCGGAGCGTTGAGCTCGAATTTGGCCGACCAATGAGAAGCGGTCAGTCTGTCCCTTTCATATTGAGACTTCCTTGTCTTGGTCCGCCTTTCTTTGGTTAACCAATGACAGAGCCTACATTATTTTACCAAGTTTATAGTGATTACTTGGGAATTGGGAAATAGGTTTAACTTTGTTTTTCCTAACTTACTGTATGACTTAAAACTTATTACGAACCTACGACTTAAATAACGGATATTTTGAATACTTATGACTACTGACAATCTAATCGCGGTTTTCCCTACCTATCAAATAAATCTTTATTGAGAATACAGTCTTAATCGAATTTGATCTTAATCTAATTTACAATTATCCGCGTCTTGTCGCAGCGTCGCTAACATTTTGTCCCCGCAGTCGAAGACTCCTGGTGCATGGGTTGCGACGCGATGACCGCCAGCTTGCAGCTCGGCCTGCGTAGCGTCCCGTGCCTCGTTTTGACGTCTGCGAGCGAACCCTCCCGTCGGGTCCATGATAGACGGTCTCGACGACTCCTTTGGGCCACACGCTGCGTGGTCCGTTGGGCTCAGAAATGATGACAACATCTCCCGGCTGGATCTGTCGCCCTCCGTCGTCGGATGATTTGCGTGGTGCCAGCAGTGGAAAGTACTCCTTGGTCCAGCGCCGCCAGAAGTGGTCTGCTAGCGCCTGGGCAGCCCTCCATTGTCGCTTGTCGTTTTCTTCGTAAGCGCCAATCATAGGTAAGTTAGCGTTATGAAGTAGAAGAAAGTGCGCAGGTGTGAGACTTTCTTCGCTCTCTGGGTCGACGTTCACGTGTGTTAACGGTCTTCTGTTAACGATATTCTCGATCTCTGCCAGTAGAGTCTCGAACACTTCGGTTTTCGGTGCTCTAGTGTTGAAGGTATAGAGCATCGCTGTCTTCACGGTGCGTACCATCCGCTCCCAGGCTCCGCCTGCAGATGGGTTGCCGGGGGGAATGAATTTCCAATCCATTCGTCGCTGCACGCCGTAGTGTTGCAATTGCGGAAGCCATTGCCTGTAGGCCTCACGTAGCTCGTTCGATGCCGCCTTGAAGCAGGTTGCGTTATCGCTATACATAACGCTCGGCCATCCTCTTCGTGCGGCGAAGCGCCTTAGCGCCAGTAGAGCGCTATCCGTAGACAGGCTATGTACAGTTTCGAGGTGAATAGCCCGAGTTACTAGGCATGTGTACAGACACACCCAGCGTTTCTCTCGTCGTCGTCCTATGGTCACGTACATAGGCCCGAGGTAGTCTTGCGCGGTGTAGGTGAATGGCCTCTGGTAAGCCTGTAGCCGCTCGGGTGGTAGATCGCCAAGGGGCTGCGCTCGCGGTGAAGCTCGACGTAGCTTACACAGCGCGCAGTCTCGCGCTACAGCTTTCACGGTAGGTCGCAGTTGTAATATCCAGTAATTTTGTCGTAGCTGATTTACCACTGCCTCGTTATGAATGTGCGCCATTCGCCTGTGTGCGCGTTGGACCATTAGTCTGGTAAATGAGTCCTTGCCGTCCAATATTACGGGTCGTACCGATGTGTACAACACTGGAGCGTTTCCTAACCTCGTCTTCATTCGCAGCACGCCGTCGTCGCACAGCTCGGGTGCTAGATCGTATATTCGCGATTTCTTGTCCAAATCGCGTCCTGCGCTTAGAGTGCGCAGCTCGTCTGGGAAACTTCTTCGTTGGCTATTCTGTAGCCACATATGCTCGGCTCGCTTTATATGGTTCACTTGCAGCTGCAGCGTCTTGTTCTTATTTTTCATCTTATCTATGAAAAGTAGAACGTAGGCCGTCGAATTCATTAGCCTATCGTAATTACTGAAGCGTCGTATGTCAGGTAGCACGCTCGACGGATCTGCCTTTGACGTAGTAGTAGATAACGTAGTCTCTACTGTGACTCCGCTTTTCCTTTCAGGAAGGTCTTCAGTCGGTCTGCCTATTTCTTGACTCGGCCACTCCACTTCTGGTCTGTGAAGAAATGACGGTCCTTTGTACCATTCGTCGTGAGCGGTTATTTTCCTCGCCGGCTTCCCTCTCGTAGCGTGGTCTGTACATCCACGCCCGCCGGTCCGATTTTTCAGCTATTTCAGCCAAACGGTGTGACACGAACGGCTTGTAGTTTCTTGCGTCGTCCTTGATCCATCCTAGCAATACTCGAGAATCCGTCCAGTAGATAATTTTCTCGACGTTGTATCGTTGCTCCTTTTTAATCGTCTCGGCCAGTCGAACTCCGATTACTGCGGCTGTGAGCTCTAGTCGTGGTACTGACAATACTTTCAGGGGGCAAACTCTACTTTTGCCCGCTGCTAGGCTGACTCGTACATCTTCTTTGTTCTCGATACGCCAATACGCCACGGCGCAATAGGCTTCAGTTGACGCGTCGGTAAAAACGTGTAGCGTGTATCTCGTAGCTCCGCCCGGTGACTCATACCTTCTAGGTATGCGTAGCGCCGCTACGTGTTTCAGTGCGTTCTGCCACTGAAAAAAGTCTTCAGCTTCTTTGTCTGGTAGCGGTGCATCCCACGTAGTGCCTTTTATCCAAACTCGCTGAAATATCATTTTAGCGCTGATGACGTAGTGAGCGATAAGTCCCATGGGGTCGTATATGGACATTATCGCGCTGAGAAGTTCCCTTTTTGTCGGCGGCCGTTCTTGCGTCTTCACAGCCTCGGGAACTCGCAGAATTTTCGTGTTGTAGCCCAGAGTGTCCGTCCTAGGGTCCCACGTCATGCCTAGAACTGTAGGTTGACCTTCGCCCAGATGCGTCGGTCCTTGCGCTGCGTGTAGTGAGTGCTCGACGCTTGCCAGCATTCGCGTACTGTTGCTCGCGTAGCCTCGTAGATGAAAACTGCCCTCCGCGTGCGAGTCTCGCACTTGTTGTGATACTCGTAGCAGCTCATCCTCGGTCTCGTACGATGCCACGTAATCGTCCATATAATGGTTATTGTGGATGTCGTAGACCGCGTCCGGATATTTGTCCTGGTTGTCGAGCGCGTTCCTATTACGCACCGAATGCGCGAGGAAAGGCGATGACACGTTGCCAAAACAAACTCTGTTTAGTTTGTACACCTGGGGCTCCATATCTCTTCTAGTGCCGCGCCACAGGAAGAGTTGGCTCTGTTGATCTTCTTCTCGCATTTGAATTTGCAGGAACATTTCTTGTATGTCCGCGACCACCGCGAAATTCCATTCGCGGAATCGTAGCAAAATTCCTAATAGGCTTCGTAGTAGGTCTGGCCCCGATAAAATATAGTCATTCAGACTATTTCCTTGACTTTTTGCCGCGCAGTCAAAAACGGCTCTTCCTTTGCCTTTATTTAAATTAAATACATTAAAGTGCGGCAAAAACCAGGTTCGGTCGGTCTGCGGCGGCTCCATGATACGTTCCGCGTATCCTTTCTGTAGTAACTTCTGAATTTGGGCTTCGTAGTCTTCAGCGAAGTCCTTGTTGCGCCGCATTTTCATCTCCAAGTTGTGTAGCCTCGACCGCGCCATTACGTAACTCGGTGGTAGCTTCACGTTGTCCGACGCCCACAGTTGACCGACCTCGTACCGGCCCCCTGCAGTCTTGCGTACCGTAGCGTTGAAAATGTCGATGGCTCGCTGATCGCTCGGACTGACGTTTTCTTTATTCGTTACTCCTAACGCTTCGATCGACCAATGCTTCTTAACTTGATCGATTAATTCGTCGTCCTCTGTGCGGCAATGAAGTACGGTTTGCTCGATCGTGCGAATGATGCGCGGCATTCGCCCAAAAAATACCCAACCCAAGGGTGTCTTCATTGCGCAAGGCTCGTCCTCTCCGCCCTGCCTGATCTCGATGGGAGTCTTCAGGTGGCAGAAATCGCCTCCAATCAGCATCTGCGGTACTCCTGTACCCACGTAGCATTCGTCGCCCAAATCTTCTAAGTGTTTGTGCTTCATCAATTCGGCCTTGTTGAGTGATTGCGATCGTATGCCAAGTCCTTCTACGGTCTTCATGACGATCTCGTGCACGGTGCCTCCTCGCAGCGGTCCCACTTGCGCCTTTACAGTTTGCGTGATAGATGTGTGCTTCAGGTTTCTTATCCCACGTAGACAGAGAGGTTCGTCTTCGCCTACTGCTCCGATTTCATCTGCGACGTCTTGATCTATCATGGAAAGCGTTGACCCATCGTCGAGGAAAGCGAATATTTGAGCCGTACCCTTCGGCCCCGTGACTGTTACAGGCAGCACCTTCAGTAGCACGTTGAAGTTTGGGGTTGACGACACGTAGACGCGCGGATCGTTGTCCTCTCGTTCTGTAGGCCGCGACTCCGTTTCGGCCGCTGCCGCAAACGATGACGTCACTCTCGGTGAGGCGACCGCTCGATGCGTCGACTGAGCTACCGCTATTGTAGCCCCACTGCTGTTGTTCGCCTGTGTAGGCTCGGTGTGCAGCAAACGGTGATGCGTGTGCGGGCAGCCTGTCACGCCGCACCCTTTCGCGTTGCATTGCGACTTCAAATGTTTCGCATCCATACATCTGAAGCATATACGATTGAGTCTTGCCCATTCCCATCTAGCGCCTATACTCTGTGCGGCCAGCTTGCGACAATCTGTAGTAATGTGATTGCCACCGCAGTACAAACACGTGCTCTTCGCTGTGATTTGTCGAGCCGCATACGTCGCCTTCTGCCCTCCGCTGCATCGATTTGCGGCCGGAGCTGGAGTGGGGATGGGATAGCGCGGCGCGGGCGCGTTCGACATAGTCGGACGATTAATGACATGACTCGACTCGAGTTCGCACCGCGCCGCCGTCGTGACCGCACGTATACTTCGTGCCATGCCACGAAGTCGTGTGTGTCACGCTTACCATCTTGGCAACACAGGCTCCAGCAACAAAGCACCATCGACGCAGCGGACTCACGACGTCCCATCCCGATGGCGCCCACAACTTCAGACACCATCGCCGTAGCGGGCCACACCACCCGCACGACTATGGACGCTACTACTCTACAACTGCAGACACCATCGCCGTTCGGACAAGATGCGCCGCTCGCCCATGACCCTACACCTCTAGCACCTCAGCCGGAGCGGGACACACCACCCGCACGACTACATCTACAGACACCATCGCCGTAGCGGGCTTAACCGCCCGCACGACCTTGGACGACCACCACAGCTCCATCTCCTGCAGCACCAGCGCGTCTGCCAGCAACATGGACGCACAGAAACCCACCTCACAACAGAAGCACTGTCATCCCCAAAATGATGACGTTTGACCTCCCCACGAGGTGGGGAGCGACCCGAATCAGCCGTCACAGCCGGAAGGCGGGCGCGGCCACGCATACCTCCTTCGAGGTATCGCAAGATTATCCATCCATCGGGCGCGTTCAGTCTAGCGCCAGGCGCGCGCGCGTACGGTGCTGTCATCGGTCCCTGCGCGCGCTTCGCTGGTGCGCGCGCGTGACAGAATGACATCTCTAGCTCGCTCTCTTCCATCAGAAAATCAGCCAACTGCAGGATCTCGGGGTCGTCGGTATCGCGATGTCTGTTGGCGTAGTCGCACCATCTGCTTCGTAGATGAGGCGATAATCGATCGGTTACTTCCCGTATCAGCATCGGATTGTCGGCGTAGTGTCTTCTATCTATGTCCATGATAGTAGATACGACGTTCATAATCTTGATCGCAAACGTATTGAGGTCGTTCGCGCTCGGCCCCAACGGTGGCAGCCTTCGTAGGTCCTCGATTGCTTTATCCAAAAGCACCTCGCTTCGGCCAAACTGCTTCTTCAAAATACGTATAACCATGTCTGGACGAGTAGCTGTAGACAGGACATGTGACACGCACATCTTAGCGTCCCCGCGTAAAGCCATACGCAGTCTTGCAACGTTCTCGTAGTCGGTGAACTTGTAGCGCTTCGATGTCTCGATGTAGGTATTGTAAAAGCTTCGCCATTCGCTCACATCTCCGTAGAAGTGAGGTAGCTCGAAGATATCTTTAGGTGCCGGACGAGCCGCCAACTGCATCTTCTCGAACAAATGCAGCATAGACTCCGCAACTGTGCCTTCCTGCGTGTGTTGCGTACGCGCCGTGTGCGGCGTACGGGGCTCCTCCGGTGGCGATTCCGATCGCCGTTGACGTTCCTCGCGGCTCGGTGAGCGGCGTCGCATATGTCGCTCGTCCCGCAGAGGCCGTCTAGGAGTCTCGTAGTCCGGTGGTGGCTCGTTGGCTAACCTCTTCTTAGCTGGCTCGGTTATAGTCTTGTCATCCTGAGAGTCGTCCATCCACTTCAGGATTCGTTTCTGTTGTGGCTCGACGTCACCCGCATCTGAGACTGCGCCCGTGCTTCCTTCCGCTATAATCTGTGATTTCTGCGCCTCTAGCCTCTTCTTTATTAAGTCGGCTTCGATCCGCAACTCTTTTCGCTGAATTTCTGCTAGACGTTCGCTCGCCTCAAGCTCCACTTGAGATAGCCTTGCCTCGATGACCATACTAGCGCATGAGTGCACGGACTGAGTAGGGGCAGGTGCATACGGAGTGCTCGACTCCATAGTGCCTCCCTGCTGCGCAGCTGCGACGTCCTTAAGTTTCGTTCTCGCCCGTCGCAGTGGTAACGGTGTGGGCCTCGCAAGTCGTCGTAACCGCTTGCGGAGCTCTCTGCTCCACAGCAGTGTATTTACTTGCGAGGGAGACCCCGGTGGCCTCGTGAAGTCGTCCGCCCTGAGGGAGTGCTGTGGTGCGGCCGCTACGCCAAACGGCTCGGCGCTAGCGGCGCGCGGACGCTCGCTGAGCGCGTCGGACGACGTTACAGGGGTGAGGAGGGGGCGCGCCGCTTCGGCGCCCTCTGACCTCTCGGCGTCCGCGCGGGCAGCCCTCTGAGCCGCCGCCGCGCCCTCCGCTAGGTAACGCCGCCTATCTTCGTCGCTCTGCATCGACGCAGCCTTTCGCGAACGCGTACCGACCATTTTATCGGTCATTTGTGACGTTTCTTCGCAGCAACTGTAGACTTGAGCACGACGTCCCGGTGCGCTGACAGTAGATCCGGCTCGAAGGACCAGAAAATATTGAACTCTCAACGCCCAATATAGCCGACGATAGCAGTTGGAGAAGGTAACTGGTCTACTGGCGCCTCGCTCGAAACCGCAGTCGCCCCAGCCTACTAGATGCCCATGTGCGAAGCCCTCGACGAATATCTTCAACCGCCTCGCGTTAAGGAATAAACTACACGATTTAAAAAAACTGACTTTTATTTACGCGGTACAAATATAAAAATACTCCTACAACGATTAGGCGGTACAGCTTCGGATCCCTCAGGTCTTCCTTGGTTTTCTTCCTTTGGTTTTTTTCCTTTTGGTTTTTCCTTTTCGGCTGCTCCTGGTGTACTGTACGATCCGAAGCGGTTCCGTCTTACTTTTATACGAAAAATCAAGAAAGAGAGTCACCTACGATAGGGAGATAAAATCATGTCTTAATTCGCGGAATTAATCAGCCTGTGATTGGTCGATTACGTCATACGGTCATTTTCGGGTGAATTTTTATTATCTCGCTATCGTTCTGCGACTCATATTACATACATCTGATTAATTACTGACTTAAAACTATTACAAATAGTTAACTACGTTCATTAGTTATAAAAACAAACGATAACAAGTTCACTAGTCCTTACGACTTGGTTTACAATAGATAGGAAAGCGGCCGAAATGAATACAATGGATGGTTTATGGCCCTTTGCCGACTCGCAGGCCTTTGTCTACCTGTGACTGCCTTATGATTCTTATCTAACTAGGTGACTAGGCTAACGACCTATAATATCTACAAATATTGTTATGATGTAATTTTAACAGGTTACGAATTAATTAATGTAACGTGTATGTTTCTAAGTGAAAATTACGCTGTATCGGAGCGTTGAGCTCGAATTTGGCCGACCAATGAGAAGCGGTCAGTCTGTCCCTTTCATATTGAGACTTCCTTGTCTTGGTCCGCCTTTCTTTGGTTAACCAATGACAGAGCCTACATTATTTTACCAAGTTTATAGTGATTACTTGGGAATTGGGAAATAGGTTTAACTTTGTTTTTCCTAACTTACTGTATGACCTAAAACTTATTACGAACCTACGACTTAAATAACGGATATTTTGAATACTTATGATTATGACTACTGACAATCTAATCGCGGTTTTCCCTACCTATCAAATAAATCTTTATTGAGAATACAGTCTTAATCGAATTTGATCTTAATCTAATTTACAATTATCCGCGTCTTGTCGCAGCGTCGCTAACAGCACGATTAAAGGTATTAGATAGATTAACATTGTTATTGTTTAGTTCTTGTATTTTCACAAAAAAATATATGTAACACCTATTTAATTATTTATTTAACCTATTATTCAAGCTGTAAAATAAAATAAAGACAAATTTATTCAATAACTATTTCTTCCTTACTGTAACAAGTTTCGTAAAACTTATTTTACACTTCACTTTAATTAGCACTTTACGTATATATATAATAATAATATAATAATTCAGCCTTTATACGTCCCACTGCTGGGCACAGGCCTCTCATGCGCGAGAGGGCTTGGGCTATAGTCCCCACGCTAGCCCAATGCGGATTGGGGACTTCACATACACCATTGAATTTCTTCGCAGATGTATGCAGGTTTCCTCACGATGTTTTTCCTTCACCGAAAAGCTAGTGGTAAATATTAAATGATATTTCATACATAAGTTCCGAAAAACTCATTGGTATGAGCCCGGATTTGAACCCGCGACCTCCGGACTGAAAGTCGGATATACCCACTCGGCCACCACCGCTCTTTACGTGCCTATGCCGAAAATTTAAATAACCATACCTACACCAAAGAGAATAGATAGTATAGAGGGGTCCTGTCATAGTAAATTTTGTAGTCACAGTAAATTTACTGCCATCTATCGACACACGATTAAAACTCAAAATGAAAACGTATAAAATTATCAAAAAATGTATGTATATGGATAAATGATTTTATTATTTGTATATTATTTTGACCCATGATCATTCACTGATATCTATGTGTTAAAATTGTTAAATATGAAACGGTGTCGTCACGCCATCTAGCCGAGCATAGGCCAAAGGTGTGTGTGCCATCTATCCGAGAATGACTTTTTCTTGATTTCCGAGGCACGTTTTTTCCTTAGACTTTAGGTATTCATCTTATACGAAGTTACATATGTCTTTGCCTACACGGACGATACAAGTGCGATTAGTTCAAAACTAGAGTCGATTAAGGCGCGGTGTGTAGTAAAATGCACTTTTTTGTCACCATATTTACAGACTTTTACAAGGATTTCATGCATTATTTTCTAGTATGTATAACTTCAGTCCTTGAACTACGTTATTGCTTGTCAGAAACACGAAGGCTCATTATTTTCTCGATAGAATCTTAAGTTGAAAACATGCCTAACACTGTCTTTATTTCCTTATGTTAGAAGTACTAGGACGAAAATGTATATGAAACTTACTTCAGTCGATAGCTTTTAAGTAAATCTTCATTATTGCTTGTCCTTTAATCGATACGTTAATTTTTTCATTCATCATTTGATGAATTCAACATTTTGCCTACTAAATTACACCCTACGCGGCAATACCTTGCGCCTATTCCTCACGCCAGTACGCCCGTGACCACTGTCAGCGTCGGACCTGTGCTAGTTTAGCGGACGTTTCATAAAATGGGTAATCACAGTATAAATATGCAAATATGTTATACACACAATGTTTTTCAACATACTTACGAAGAAAAGCAAAATAATTCTTAAATACGGTGACATTTCAGACATTCGTCCGTCATATTGTCATTTTATAACAAGTTGGGCAGCAAAGGCACACACCCATCTAACCAATCCGGAATTCAGTCACGATTGATAAATTGTGTAAACATATTTTAAAAGGCTATAAAATTAATCAAATTGAATAATTTAGACTGGTCACATTTTTGTAAAAATCGATTTCTTCTGGCTAAACATATTACTTTTTGGCAACCGGGTTTTTTAACCTAATTAGACCCCGCTGAATCCGAATTTGCCGGTTGCTTGATCGAATTCTTGACTGGAAGTGAGATATTTGATATTAAAGGTCCCTTTTTTTAGTTTTTCGTAAATAACTCGTAAACGGTGTCTCATAGCAAAATAGGTTTTTATTAATAAATAATCTACATAAAATTTCATGCAAAAAACATCTGAACACTTTTCTCTAGGATCAATATTTAAAACCATATTAAAGGAAGAAAGTTCATTACAATCAATTCACATGTCACTTTTTTTAGTTTTTAGGGTCCCGTACCTCAAAAGGAAAAAAACGGAACCCTTATAGGATCACTCGTGCAACTGTCTATCTGTCTGTCCGTCTGTCACAGCCCATTTTCTTCAAAAGTACTGGACCAATTAAGTTGAAATTTGGTACACACATGTAAATTCGTGACCCAAAGACGGACATCTTACGTAAACAAATGAATTTTAAACATGGAGGCCACTTTTTAGCCAAGGGGGTTAATTAACATTAAGAACCTATTTTGCTATGGGCCACCGTTTACGAGTCATTTACGAAAAACTTAAAATAGGGACCTGGAAATTGATTATAATTAACTTACCCCCTTTAATACCTCATTAAATATTGATCGTAGCGAAAAAGTGTACAAAACCTTTTTTGTGGACAATTTTATGTTCAATATTTTTGTATAATATTTTTTTGCAACGGGGGCACCGTTTACGAGTTATTTACGAAAAAAAAGCGACCTACTACACGGATTGTGATTAACTTTCTTCCTTTAATATCGTTTTAAATATTGATCCTAGAGAAGAGTGTTCAGATGTTTTTCGCAGAAAATTTTATGGAGATTATTTATTTATAAAAACCTATTTTGCTATGGGACACCGTTTACGAGTTATTTACAAAAAACTAAAAAGGGATTTTAAAATTGATTATAATTGACTTACCGGATGCTTTGTCTTTTTAAATATTGATCCTAGCGAAAAGTGTTCTACATGTTTCTTGTAGGAAATTTTATGTTTATTATTTGTGTAAAATTTGTATTTGCTGAGTCATACTTTTCAAATTATTAACGAAAAAATAAAAACAAGGAACCTTAGAATTTATTATAATTAACTTTCCCTCTTTATTATCTTTTTAAATATTGATCCCTGCTAAAAATGTACTGAATCTTTTTTTATTGAAAATTTTGTGTAGATTATTAGTTATTTTTTTTTATATTGGCCACCGTTTACGAGTTATTTACGAAAAACTAAAAAAAGGGACCTTTAATATCAAATATCTCACTTCCAGTCAAAAATTCGATCAAGCAACCGGCAAATTCGGATTCAGCGGGGTCTAATTAGGTTAAAAAACCCGGTTGCCAAAAAGTAATATGTTTTGCCAGTAGAAATCGATTTTTACAAAAACATGATCAGTCGAGTATACACTCATATTGTATATAATTAATAATTATTTAGGTACACTCACCGTCTTACCTACCATTTTTAGGGTTCCCTACCCAAAGGGTAAAACGGAACCCTATTAGTAAGACTCCGCTGTCCGTCCGTTTGTCCGTCCGTCTGTCACCAGGCTGTATCTCACGAACCGTGATAGCTAGACAGTTGAAATTTTCACAGATGATGTATATCTGTTGCCGCTATAACAACAAATACTAAAAAGTACGGAACCCTCGGTGGGCTCGGTGGGCGAGTCCGACTCGCGCTTGTCCGGTTTTTAATTTCATTAAGTACTCATCAAAATTCGAATTTACTAATAAATCTTATTCAATATTAATTGACGAACTAAAAATCCCGGAACTGACAATTCAGAATACCGATGTCGTCAGAATAAGGACGTAGACGTGCCGCGCGGGAATGGTGCGGTGCGCCGCGCGGGGCGCCCGCCTGCCCGTTCTACCACGCGTCTGCTTCACCCCCTTGAAAACGTAAAACTCGAGTATAAGAGCGCCTTAAAAACAATCGCTTCGGTCGTGTTTTAATTTATTGCCACTCGTTGTGAATTTCCTACTTTTTAGCACTTGTATCGTAATACCTAGGTACTATTATCACATATACAGGGTGTCCCTAGCCATTGGGCAATGCCGAAATGTACATATGCATTACGGTATTTAGAACCAGTATACAAAGTATCATAACAATCGGTGTAGCGGTTACGAAGAAATTAACAAATTACGTATGTGTTAGTAGCTCCTGAGGTAATTAATATAATGAAACCTTCTTCGACCGTTTTGATTATCTTTTTCATTTATGACATTAATAAGATTCTGACTTTTGACAAATGTCATCATTGCCGCACAAATTCAAACAAATTGTCAAAATCACTGCCAATGATTAATACAGTATGTTTCTTTTTGTTGTCGATTATTGGAAATAACTTTTGTGATTTTTTTTTTATCTTTTGTTCTAATTAAAAAAATATTGTGACGTCCCACGGTCAAAGGTACCTTATGGCGGGTATGGAGTTATGCATACCCCAGTAATCTACAATAAATAAGCTATCGATAACACAAAAGATCAACCTTCTAGGTTGCGTAGTTACAGAGATATGATTTTTTGAAAATAATGTTGTGAAATGAGCAACTTTACGATAGAGAAGTTTTAAGTTTAGCCGCCTAAAAAACTATGTTCCTGAAGTAAGTTACATAGTTGAGTACAAATAATAATACCTTATATATCTGAGATTAAAAAAATATTGCGACTTGTTCTGTAATGGAAATAGAAACTTTTGATATCGACTGATTTATGTGTATACTAACCAATCTCTTGAAAATAAAGTTTTATTTCATTTTCACGATTGATTGCAATGAGCTCTCAAGATTTAAATTTTATCTATTAGAAAACGACACTGACAGACAGTTTAAGCAAAAACCAAATCCCAATTTAGAGGTGAAAATGTATTTTCTGACTTTTTCCTATAAAATCACAAAATTGAATATTTTTACTTTTAATGTGACACACAATCAATTTTTCTGAGCACATATGAAAGAAATTCTGTCATTCAAATGAAATAAATCCTAAAACCCCAACTAAATACTATATTTAACCCCTTATGCCACTTTAAACTTACATAACAATAACAGTATTTGCTCCATACATTTACGAAAAGGTACCTTATGGAAATAAATCTAATAATACATCACTACAAAATATCAATCATATTACAGTTTATCTTTTATGAATAGAAAATATTAATTTACATTAAACTGCCCCAAATTTAATTAGTTCTTCGTCATAATAATCTTAAAAAGACCAATAATTTGTATGTAATGAAAAGGTACCTTGTGATTAAGTTACATGATGAGGCATAATGATGATGGAACAGTAAAGCCGACCACTGACTAACAGTCCGCCGGACGATATCGGCCGGTCAGTTGTTCGGAACTGTCAAATTTTTGTTCTAACTGACAGGCCGATATCGTCTGGCCGCCTGTTAGTCAGTGGTCGGCTTTAGGATAAACTAATAATATTTTGGGGTCAAGATGGTATAAATCGTCTATTTCTTATCAATAATATATTTCGGTTGCTATTGAAGATAAGCGGCATTGAGGTTCAATAACCTCGGATATTCCATAAGGTAATGCGTCGGGTATTGGCATTTTTCAGCAAACCAATGGCTGATTTACTGCATGCGACCAAACCAAATGAAGATTATTCTAGTTAAGAAAGACTTGACGAGAGTAACTTTGGTATAATAGCAGGCTACTTGGATTTGTGATGTCGGTCTATGTACGGTTATAATATTTGCGAGGCGCCCCAACCAGAACGGAAATTATCAAATTAGTTTTGCAGAATGCTAATACAGTTCTCTACCAAACTTCTTTTCCCGTATTGACTAGTTTTATAGGGAATTTTCAATCTTTTTTCCATAAGGTACCTTTTCTACTAAACTCTGAGACGACATTACTAGGCTTATAACTAACTTATAACAAAAATAAAAACAGGTAAACAAACGTTACGCATTAAGGTTTCAGATCACACAATAAAAAAAAATTGAGCATTTTTTCACCTCTTTACAAAACATTTCATATCTCCGAAACTAGAAACCCTCATAAGGTACCTTTTCCGGTGGAACGTCACATATTACCGTTAGAGCATTTCTGAGAAGTAACCGTACGTGGGATTTCAGGGTTTGTCCAATGGCTAAGGTCACAATAGTGACAATATTCTGGTTTCACTGTACTCTATGCATATATCTAGCAGTTGTTTAGTTAGAAAATCAAAATAAAATGTCAATTAAAGTTTGATAGAAATAAAAATAGTTTATTCGTGGCATAAAGAAATGGGTAACAGATAAAAAAAAGTAAAAAAAGAGGTACAAAAATAAAACTTACACTTAACATTACAACACATATCATTACATTAACATAACAAGTAATATTATAGCCACGAAATGGTCCCGACTCGGCATGGTGTTAGCCTGGATGGGCCAACGCTGGTCTTCCGGCGGGGCCATGGACGAGTGAATCACGGAAAGTACACAGCATTTAAATAATGAACAGTGGCAATAAAACAAACAAGTTGGAAAGAAATAAATAAACAGTAATTCTTTCATATTATAATTACATATATAATTTGCGAGAGTAGAACAATACAAAACACAGGCGTGGTTATCGTTGCTTCGTTTCCACTGAGGAATCTCAAGTAACTGGTGACCCTCGTGAAGAAGCTGTCGTGACGGTTACGTCGGGTCGCGTAACCCGCACGCCACCCCGACAATTACTCCGTAGCCTCTGTCGTTCGGGTCTCCGGTATCTTTGCATACCAGTGGTCCTCCTGAATCACCCTGCATCAAACGGTCAACTAAACGTATTATCACTCTACCCCTTTGTATTTAGTTGGGTACTGTCTATCTACTTAACTGTTAAAAGACAATTCTATTTGTGGAATTATTTTCATCATCATCATCATCATCATCATCAGCCTACTCTCGTCCACTGCTGGACATAGGCCTCTCCTATTGCACGCCATTGAGCACGATTTGCGGCAACTCTGATCCAGCTCTTGCCAGCCGCCTTGCGAAGGTCATCGCTCCATCTAGTCTGAGGGCGTCCTACACTACGTTTGCCGATGCGCGGTCTCCACTCCAGAACTCGCCTACCCCAACGGTTATCGGTTCTACGGCTAATATGACCGGCCCACTGCCACTTCAGCTTGCTAATCCGGTGGGCTATGTCGACGACTTTAGTTCTCTGACGGATGACTTCATTTCGAATACGATCCCTCAGAGAGACTCCGAGCATAGCCCTTTCCATAGCTCGCTGAGCGACTTTGAATTTATTTAATTATTTTACAATTTTGGAATTACAGGTTCAGCTAGGGCAACCGCGAAAATCGAAGTTCGCAAATTGCAGGCATCTTTCTCTGTCACTCTTATTACGACTTCATGCTAGTAAAAGAGAAAGATCCCTACAATTTGCGAATTTCGGTTTTCGCGGTAGTCTGAGGGCCTACCGCGTAGGGCTTGCATTCCGGAATTCCGGAATTTCGAAATTCCGGAATTTCGGACAAATTTTCCGATATTACAATTCCGGAATTGAGACCACTAAATATCGAAAATTCCGGAATTGGATTTAAATCCTTTTATTAAATTTTAGTACGTTTACTATTGAAAATTGCCAAGAAACTACACTATTGGTGGTATTAGCCGTGGCTGGCAAAAGTCTGATGTCTAGCAGCATACATTAACATGCCATGCCTCATTAACTTAATCATCGATTTTTTTAACTTTTGATACTTGCTCAAGCAAAGCCATACATTTCATCATCATCATCATCTCAGCCATAAGACGTCCACTGCTGAACATAGGCCTCCCCCTTTTTGGGGGGTGAATGCCATAATCGCCACGCTTGGCAGGCGGGTTGGCGATCGCAGTCGAGTACACCGGAATTTGAGGGACGCTGCTGCCCGTCCACCGGTGGTCTTGGACGTGGTTTAAGGACACCATACCTACCATACATACATTTACTTTCCCAAAATCCTACCTACGCGAAACCATTGAATTAAAATTTATACATATTTGGATATTTTATTATCAATTCAGAAATAAATTTCCTCAATGGCAGATTTCGGATTTTATTATTTTACACTTAATAAGAAAAAGCAATCAGGTATTTTACTTGACGCTTCTTTTTCTCACCTGGCTGTAATGAAGCGCTAATGACTTGGGGTTTGGGCACTAGTAATAATAAATAGGGCGGCAATGCATAAATATACATAGATATAGCCGAATAAGTACTTTAATATGTACATAAAAAAACACCCTTAACCCAGGAATCAATAATCGTTATACCTTAACACAATAAATGCCCTTACCGAGATCGGAACCTTATCAGGACCTTCATCTTCGTAAACTTAGACATCAAATGGTTTTGCCAGCATTCGTAGTTTCCCCAAATAAATACGCCGCATCATTGAAGTGAATAAAAGCTGATGAAAATGATCATAGTAATAAGGTGCTAAAATAAGAGATGCGAAGACGGCACTACTCAATTTATTAACATTTTTCGATTAATAATATTGCAAATGAAATTCCACTACAACAATACTGTCTTTAATAAACGTAAAGTATCAGAATTTAACATTTTTTGTTGTTTTTTATTAAGAAATCGAATAGAAATATGATTAACCCTAATTCCGGAACCAGTTCCGGAATTCCGGAATTGGGACCCAATATCGAAAATTAGTTCCAGAATTGGAAACCGTCCGATATTGCAAGCCCTACTACCGCGAACTACGGTCGACTTGTGTCCTGTCTGTCGCACTTGTAAATTCGTACGTAAGTGTGACAGCGAGGCAACACATCGGACGTGGTTCGCCGGTAGGCCCTCAGGTTCACTAGCTTGATTTTAATATCTACATAAAAGCAATTTATTGTAATATTTTCGAATAATAAGTACCTATACAATTATAATTACACATGTATAGTTTTCAGTTTTCCCCTGTACTTCTATTGTAGCATCAGACGATATTACTTGCCAAATTTCATAGTTCTAGGTCAACAGAAAGTACCCTATACATTTTGATTCCCTTGAAAGTGTCGAAATATAGGTACGTTTTTTTGCGGCATAAACGGCCGTATCTTTTTTTTACGTAAAGTTAGATTATTTTTTCACAGCTTCAAAGGAATGTAGGTATCGAGGTATCGATACCTCAACGCGTTCCCGAGATAAAGGGTCTTGTCAGACAGACAGACAGACAGACGGACAACAAAGTGATCATATAAGGGTTCCGTTTTTTACTTTTGAGGTAAGTACAGGACCCTAAAAATCAAATCATGTAACTTAGAGCGTGCTCATTCACAATACCGTGGTATTTACCTTATTATGTTAGTCGATAATTTGCGAACTCCACGGCGAATGGTTTTTAATGAAGCTAGTTACAATCAATTACGTGATCACTTAAGGCCCCGTGGCTTCAGGTTCTTCTGTCACTGTCAGTGAGCGTAAGTGTGAGCGAGATGGCTGTGCGTGCCGGGGATCGCGGATATCAATGTTTTTAAATCATTGAAAGATTTAACGAATTCCAACATTTAATTATTAGAAAGGCATTTTTTCATTTAATTTTAGCGATGTAAAAAAAATAATGTTTTACTAAAATATACATATAATGTTGAGGTTGAGGCCGTCTATTCGTCCTCGTAATAGACGATATGTAGTCATAGTAAGGATATTTTTTGTCGCATTAAATCATCCTTTGTTTTTCCAAAACTTGTGTTCATTATTGTTAGTACAGTAGATAAGATAATACACCCTTATCTACGAAATGCGCCCAGATTATATCATTAGGTACGGTCAATTTAACGACATCTTTATTTAACAACGGCTAATAAAGCACGCATCATCATTTGAAGATCGGTCGAGCACTGTATTGGACATACAATACAATACAAATACTCTTTATTGCACACCTCAATACATCAGAGATTTTTTTCTGTGGTTATGGATTTGTGGCCCTGCAATGAAACCCTGCCATGGCTTGCTTCAGAAGTTGTACAAAGCAGTGGGTTTACGTTTGCATCCGTCGTAAGCACAGTCATCGCTGCACATTGTGCTCTGACAACTCCTCAGCAATGGCCACCTGACCGATCCGAGGAAGTACTAGCAGGTAACAACTGCTCATTTTGTGATGGCTCCTCTACACGATGGGCCACCGCCGGCCACTCCAAGGGACGCATTAATGCGTTAGAGCAAGTGATATTGCTATCTCATTCTACCGCATGGCTGCGTCCCTTGGAGTGGCCGGCGCTGGCGCATCGTGTAGTGTAGAGGAGCCATTATTAAAAGGAAAGTATACTTGTATAAGGGACACGTGAATTTGGAAATTCGGATATTTGTTTGTAATATTTAGTATACATCTATTTTATGATATGTAATAGGATAACCGTGGTGATAAAGAGAACTAGGTATTTAATACTGTCTAACTGTTAAAGACCACGTCTGTAACGCTGTATGCTGATTTTAGTGCAAAATATTTGGTGACACATTTTGACCGATTGATGAATATATTTCCAGTTTGTAAATCAAACTATATCGTTGCACTTAGCCGTTAATACTTATGATTGTTTCAGATCCAACATTTGATTTTATTATAGTTGGGGCTGGTTCGGCAGGTTCTGTTATAGCCAGTAGACTATCCGAAAATCCAGACTGGAGAATACTTTTAGTAGAAGCAGGCGATGACCCCACTTTGGATACCGAGGTAGTTTATTAAAGAAACTATCCGAGTGCTATTAATACCTAGTTATATGTTTTACAAGGGGGCAAAGTTGTTGTTTAACCGCGTGCTAGTATTGATACCCGAGCAAGCGAAAGATTCCAAAATTGAACCACTCGCTACGCTCGTTGCGAGTTGTGGTTCGGAAAATGGAATCATGAGCGTTGTGAGGGTTTCAAAGTACGAGGGTTAAACAAAATTTGCCCCCGAGTGAAACACAAAATTTTTCACCACACGAACCCGAAGAAAATATTACCTGTAAGATATCAAACAAAAACAAACCAAATCAAATCCAAATGAATGTAATTAAATAATTATCGTTCAAAATCATCATTTAAAAGTCAATTCAAATAGCAAACAAAAGAAAAAAACTCAAAATTTTCATTTGATTACTTTGCCTCACAGGTGAATAAAATGCAACTTTGCTATCGGCTTTTGAACAATCAAGAGAGCCTTTACCAGTTGGTGTGGTGAAAAATAATATACATAGACGGAGGTTACATTCATCATCATCATCATCATCTCAGCCATAAGACGTCCACTGCTGAACATAGGCCTCCCCCTTGGACCTCCATTCGTACCGGTTGGAAGCGACCCGCATCCAGCGACTTCCGGCGGCCTTAACAAGGTCGTCTGTCCATCTTGTGGGTGGACGTCCTACGCTGTGCTGCTGCTGGGTGGAGGTTACATTACTTACATTAAATAAGTATTTACAATGAAACTTCTCAACATTTAATTATTGTATGTTTTAGCTCATTGGTGACTTCTTTAACACATTTCACTCGAAAAATGATTGGGAATATAGGACAGAGCCATCACAAAGTTATTGCCTTAGTTCCCAAAATAACCAGTGTTACTGGCCAAGAGGAAAGGCTTTGGGAGGAAGCAGCAGCATAAATGCCATGTTTTATGTCCGCGGGCACAGAGAAGACTTCAACGAATGGAGAGACATGGGGAACGATGGCTGGAGTTATGAAGATGTATTGTCATTGTTCAAAAAAAGTGAGGCATTGCACGACGACGATATATCACTTGAAGAAAAAGACAAATTTCACAATGAAGATGGACTTCTTAACATAGGAAGACATTCAGGATCACATGCTTATAGTGATGTTTTTTTAAACGCATATAATGAAATGGGAGTACCGACTGTGTATGATCTGTCTGGAAAGGATACCGTCGGGGCTTTGAAGACATTAGCTACTGCGTATAAAGGACGTCGTCAGAGTACAGCGCGGGCATTCCTGACACCAGCCAAAGAAAGAAGTAATTTGTACGTAATGAAGAAAACACTGGTCTCTAAAATCATTTTCAATGCAGATACTAACGAAGCTATAGGAATTGAAATTCAACAAGAAGGAGAAACATATAATATTTTTACGCAAAGAGAAATTATAATTTCGGCCGGTTCGATTAATACACCTCAATTGTTAATGTTATCTGGAATAGGTCCGAAAGAACATTTAGAGGAATTAAGTATACCAGTAGTTCAAAACTTGCCAGTAGGATTTCATTTGCAGGACCATTTAGTTGTCTCCAACTTCATTACCCTCAAAATAGACATGCCTCAAGTTGGCAAAGATGAATTCAGCATTTGGATGACTGAGTACTTAACCAAACAAACTGGTTACTTCTCCTATCTTGGACCAACGGAAGTAATTTCTTATGTAAATATTTTTGATTTAAATGACACGCTGCCCAATATCCAATTTCATCACCTCGTTCTTCCTCCTAAACTTTATGAGGTGTTTGATGTATTTAAAATTCACGAATTCGATGAGTCCACGTTAAATATAATCAATAAATTAAACGAAGAATATCCCGTGCTTATGTTTTGGTCTGTATTGCTAAAGCCAAACTCAGTCGGAATGTTAAAACTACGAAGTGCTGCTCCTCAAGATAAACCATTAATATACTCAAATTATTTCGACGACCCATATGACATGCAAACCATTGTGGCAAGCATGAAATTTGTATCAGAGATAGCTGAAACACCGACATTGCAGGCTTTGAATGCATCCCTTGCTTACGTGCCTTTGCCCGGTTGCGAAAATTTTGCTTTCAAGAGTACAAAATACTTCGATTGTCTCGCGCGCCACTTGACTACAACGTTGTACCATCCCGTTGGAACAGTGAAAATGGGCCCATATGAGGACGCCACATCAGTCGTCAGTCCTGAGTTAAGAGTCCATGGAATTCAGAATCTCAGAGTGGCCGATGCTAGTATAATGCCGCGAATCGTTAGAGCAAATACAAACGCTGCTACAATCATGATTGGCGAAAAATGTTCCGATATGATAAAGCAGTTTTGGAATTTTAAGTAAATTACCCATACCTTTGTACCTTGGTAAATATTAAAATTTCAACGACGCTAGTTACTTAATTCAGGAAGGGATAAAAAAACTCTTTAGACAGATTAGAGTTACGCGTTTATTACATTGATGTGGATATTGTGGATCCGCACGCGGTAATATGTGAGGGTGATAGCGCTATGCACGCGTATATGTCGATAACCCGCTCGCACACCGGGAGTGGCGAGCGGATTCGTGTTTCATATGTATTTCGTGATTTTCATGTAAAGAAGGATTGTCATTCTGTTTTAATTTAACTTTTTACAACGAGGTACTTATAGCAATCATGCTTGAAAATGCCCTCATTTTGTTCTTGAATCTCGTACTACGAGCAGTGTCCTATTTTTATATTTTCAATTTAATACACTTAGTTTTATACTATGAAGTATTTGAACAAATTAAATTATTTTTCAGAAAATATTTTAATTTGTTTTTAACAAGTAGAAACACTACTATATAAATTATAAACTGAAATAAATGTCATATACTAAGAAAAAGTGACCAAGGCCTCCAGTGCCCCAGGCTGGAATCGAACCAGCGTCCTCTGCTATCGCGGCAGGTGCCTGAACCACTCGGCCACCGGGCCACAGCGACATTAGTCAAATTTTCCAAGTATATGCACTTCCTACTGAAGGCTTGTGGCCTACTGAAGGGGGCGCCACAAGCCTTCAGTAGGAAGTGCATATACTTGGAAAATTTGACTAATGTCGCTGTGGCCCGGTGGCCGAGTGGTTCAGGCACCTGCCGCGATAGCAGAGGACGCTGGTTCGATTCCAGCCTGGGGCACTGGAGGCCTTGGTCACTTTTTCTTAGTATATGACATTTATTTCAGTTTACACTTAGTTTTCACAACAGAGTTCCAATGTATTTTTATTTTATTACCTTTCATTGTTTTAATACGACGATTTATGTAATGTTACGCAAAGCAGGAACTTTCAAGCCGTATCCCTTGCGGCCAGGTCACGGATAGTCCTGGCAAATAAGTATTTCGTCAAGACAAGACAAGACTGCGCCACACCCAGCCGGGGACATGCCCGCTCCGGTCTAACCGGCATACCAGGGGACGAAATTTGTGAGGAGTGACACGCTCTGGGATGGGAGAGGGATAGAATCAGCCGGCTATGCAGCCTCAAGCCAATATTGGAATGTAGGAGGGGTAGCTTATGTCGTCGAAGGAGAGCGTTGGTGACTGCTGCGCGTCGTTTCCGCTTCGGTCTTCGAGATATCTTGTATCAAGTAGGGTCGATGTCGTCTTGAGGTGCCGTTTGCTCGTCGATTCGAGGTGATGGTTCTTCTTCGTCTGGTTCCGTCCAGTTCATATATTTCTCTTGCTGCTTTGATGAATTCGCCTTTGTCGTCTGCCATGTTGATCCACTCACATGTGCGTCCACCGTCATACAAGTTTGTTCCTAGGCCACTGGCAGTGAATGCATTAATAGCACTCGACACAATAAACTTAATATAAAATAATAATAAAGAGTATACACACGCACTCAACACTTTCAACGTAGCAATTAACTTATTAAATTGTTTACATTATTTTAGACAATTACAGCATCAGATGTCGACAGTAGTTTAATCACGCTAGGGCACGCTAGGACATACAAAATTGGATTTTAGCACTGCACAACACAGATACTTCTAGCACAAGAAAACCGCAAAAACACATCGAGATTGCACACCGACATACAAATTTACTTTAAGCATAAGAAACTTGCACTATCACTTTAATTTAAAAAACACGAATTCAATAAAAAATAGAGAAAAATATTTTAATAGAGTGTCACTTGGATTGACTGTTATTTGAATGTGATTTGGTAGTTAGGGCTAAAGACCCATGACACCCTCTTCCCGTTCCGGTACCTATCTTATCGGTCATACTTGGTATCTCTTTGTTTGCAACTCGTATCGATATTATAAAACAATTGTTTGGTATTATTTGAAGTCTCTACCAGCATCTCTATTATATTGCTTGCGCCCCGGCGTGGTGAAAGTAGCCGCGCCGCGTACCCTTTTTTTGCATTTATTGCAACTGCACATGTTGTGATGGGCTAAGACCCTTTAAGCGGTGACCGCTTTGACTTTTGCGGGGCTTTGTATTTTGATTCGTTTGTTTGAGCCGACTCTCTTCCGTATTTTGCTCGCCTTTACAATCGCCCAATATGCCTCACACTCGTTGTATACATTGAGATCAGTGGGTTCCGTAAGAGGTCCCTTCTTTCCCTTCCCATACAACCATTTCCAGTCGCCGTTACGACGCGGTGTTGACACATCTTGTGTCGACACCGTCTGTTTCGGTCACAATTCCAGTCGCAGAGTCGTCGCCGTGTCGACACAGTTACCAGAAATGGGGAAGGGTCGACACATGACACAAAGTGACATAAAGTGTGGTCGCCGTGTGCACACATTGTTTCGGGTTTGCGACTACTTTATGCCAAAATCATTCGTTCATTCGTTCATTTTGTTCCTGTCAAATGGAAACTGTCAGATGGAAAAATACTTAAATAAAAATAAGTGACATTAATACGCCATCTCTAAAACGGATTACAAGACGTAATTATATATTGTTTGCATTTATATTACAATAGGACTTAAATTATTATGGGGAATTAAACTGCTCGAGTGATTTGATAAACTAAGTGTAATATAATCAACGCGCCACCACATTGTTTTAGTTTAGTCGGAAATGAAATTGTTTACTTCTCAGTGCCTGTGTTCATAACTATATTATTTGAAGCATTTTTAGTACTTCGATGCGTATACTATACTTAAATAACAGAAATAACGCTTTACATACTACGAAACTTGTTAATTATGATGTATAAATATGGTTTAAGGCTGAGAAATATTGCAGTCACAAAGTAGTTGCAATGTTTCGACTTTGTGTCGACTCTGTGTTGACACTTGACACGCGCTGTCAAAAGTAATAACAAAGTTACTGGTATGTTACTGGATTTGCAAAATGGCTCCTTGTGTTGATTTGTTTTCAGATATTCTCAAAGTGTAAAAATGCCGTGGTCAGAGATGGGCATTAATCGATTAACTGTTTATTCGACTAATTAATGGAATAAAAAAAGTTAATTCTCAAATTTTAATCGCGATTAGTTTAGTCGACCTAACATAGATTGAAATTGAATTAATCTGAATATTAATCGAATAAATTATCGATTAAATCTCGATTGAAAGTTGACAGGGGGCCATTTTTGTACGTAAAAATAATAGAAATGTCTTGCATGCAGATGGTAGCAAAACACTTTGTCATAAAAGTCGAGATGGGTGTCGATATATAGGTTTTAGGGAGTGCCGATTTCGAAAATAATGACCATTTTGGAATCCGAAATGGCGGCCATGCACTGTGTCATAAAAGTCGTCATGGATGTCGTTTTATACGTTTTAGGGGGCCCCAATTTTGAAAATGATGACCATTTTGGAATCCAAAATGGCGGCCATGCACTATGCCATAAAAGTCGTCATGGGTGTCGTTTTATAGGTTTTAGGGGGCGCAGATTTCGAAAATGATGACCATTTTGGATTCCAAGATGGCGGCCATGCACTATGTCATAAAAGTCGTCATGGATGTCGTTTTATAGGTTTTAGGGGGCCCCGATTTAGAAAATGATGACCATTTTGAAATCCAAAATGGCGGCCATGCACTATGTCATAAAAGTCGTCATGGGTGTCGTTTTATAGGTTTTGGGGGGCGCAGATTTAGAAAATGATAACCATTTTGGATTCCAAAATGGCGGCCATGCACTATGTCATAAAAGTCGTCATGGGTGTCGTTTTATAGGTTTTAGGGGGCGCAGATTTCGAAAATGATGACCATTTTGGAATCCAAAATGGCGGCCATGCACTATGTCATAAAAGTCGTCATGGGTGTCGTTTTATAGGTTTTGGGGGGGCGCAGATTTCGAAAATGATAACATTTTCAATTTAAAAATGGCGGCATTGCACTATGTCATAAAAGTCGTCAAGGATATCGTTTTATAGGTTTTAGGGGGCGCAGATTTCGAAAATGATGACTATTTTGGATTCCAAGATGGCGGCCATGCACTATGTCATAAAAGTCGTCATGGATGTCGTTTTATAGGTTTTAGGGGGCGCAGATTTCGAAAATGATAACATTTTCAATTTCAAAATGGCGGCAATGCACTATGTCATAAAAGTCGTCATGGATATCGTTTTATAGGTTTTAGGGGGCGCAGATTTCGAAAATGATGACTATGTTGGATTCCACTTTTATGACAAAATACGTAGCCGCCATCTTGGATTATAAAATGATCATCGTTTTCGAATTCTGCACTCCCTAAAACCTATAAATCGATATCCGTGACGACGCAAGTTATCTTTATTTTCAGATCTAACAAATTGCTACAGAATACAAAGGACAAAAAAGAAGCGAGGAGGTAATGAAACAAGCAAAAATACAGATGATTCCTCGACGCAATTGGGTGATTCTTAAATTGTGTCCAGATTTTTTTTGTCATAAAAGTTTTTATTTTTCACATATTACTCTCACAAGTTCCGTGACATTTCGACCTTGTAATTTTTTAAGTAAATGTTTTTGTTTATCTATGAGGATCTCACTAGAATAGTATAATCATTCAAGGTATGTTTATATTTGATGAATGAAATAGTAACGCAAAAAAAAAAAATATTTGTGTCTTATATTCCTGCCGAAGACTTTTATTTTACCTTTTCCTTCTACACAAGTTTGGCCAAGTAATAAGAATTTAGGGCTCTCAATTTTATTTTGACTTCTACAACAGTAAAGCTACGAGGCCATGTTTGGTATCGTTTTCGTATAAATTCGCAGTACCAAATTTAGTTAAGGTATCACATTGACACCATTCCGAAGTAAAAACATATAAACTTATTAAAATACTTTCTTTTAAACTCCTCTTCACGCTTAAACTGCTGAACAGTTTTAATTTAAATTTGGTACACATATATTTTGAGTCCCGAGACAGGATATAATAAGTTATCTCAAAAATTATCCTTTAAAGGTGTGAAATGAGGTGTAGGGGGGAATTCAGAATTGACTTCTTGAAGTTAATACTGTTTAAGTTTAGGTTTGAAGTCATGTTTTTTCATCATTTTTAACTAAATCAAAGATGTAGACCATCCCAAATTTCATATAAATCGGTTCAGCGGTTATTGATTTCCCGTACAAATTTCCACGCCACTTTTCACACCTTCAAAAGATGATTTTGGTTATAAGATCTATCCTATGTCCTGTTCCGGGACGCAAACTATTTCTATACCAAATTTCAACGAAATCGGTTCAGCGGTTAAGCGTCAAGAAGAGTTTCAAAAAAACCGGCCAAGTGCGAGTCGGACTCGCGTATTAAGGGTTCCGTACATTAAGTCCGACTCGCGTTTGACTGCACATTTCTAATAGGTTTTCCTGTCATCTATAGGTAAAGAACAATTTTGTGTATTCAGACGGACATACATACAGACGCACGAGTGATCCTATAAGGGTTCCGTTTTTTCCTTTTGAGGTACGGAACCCTAAAAAGATTTATTTTTATTTTGTGGAATGGTGTCAATGTGATATCTTAAATGGATTCAGCACCCCAGATTTATACGAAAACGATACCAAACACGGCCTAGCACCTTCACTGATATAGATATATCAAGATAAAATTGAGAGCCGTAAATAAACTTTCAAGAGCGGATATCTCAAAAACTATTCAACATATCGAAAAAATTGATTGAATAAACTTGTAACAAATTAAATTAACTTTCATTTTGTATAAGTGGCCATGTCGCTGAGATGCATAGTTTCCGAGATATAATCGAAAAACGGGAAAATGGGACCTTCAAAGCCCCCTCTCTCCCCCCCGCTCAAGGGCTACGGCCGGGGACTTTTGATATGTTCACCTCCTAACTTGTCAAACCGAGTTACGGAGTCAAAAATTGTGTTCCGAGCATTTCCCTCTACAACTTTTGGAGCATTCGTTGCCTGACCTAAGTAGCTTATTGAATTTCTTTAAAAACTTTTCTGTAAAAGGTTGACGGGTGTTGGGTGTTTATATGGTTTCGGTCGATTATTATCATTTGCATTGCCCATGATGACTTACTAGAATTACGAGCACACGAGACACTAATAGTAGTTTGACAAACCTTGGTTTTCAAGAGGTATTTTATATTGACATTTGCTGTCACAAATTTGCTGTCAGATTTAGTCGCAAACCGCACGCAAAGTGCACACAAATGTGTCGACACCTTGTTACGGAAAAGTGTAGACACGGCGACGACACTTTGTTTCGAAACAATTCTAGACACATTGTGTGGACTCTGTTACGACACATCTGACATTTAGTTACCACTTTGTGATTCTGCGACTGGAATGGTTATATGGGTTGTTGCAGCCACATTCAGGCATAAGCATATTTCTTACTCAATGGCCTCTATCCTAACCCAGTCGAGTACGAGTAGGTAGGAATAAAATAAGGTTGCCGCTATATACATCACGCACATGAGACCGCCACAACAGTATCTAAAGTAACAACTTCCACCAACCAAACTTGTGCGAAGGAAAATAATTTGTGTACTGAACCCACCGAGCTTGTCCCAGATATGCAGCGTCCCTCGTGACTCGTGAGAGCCCTATAAATCGTTAATTTAGAATTCAGATAATAAAATGCATTTTTCTGGCCCTCTCCGTTAAATTAAAAAAATGTTAGGTAAGTATATTTCACAAATTTTTACTGGATCGCATCGTTAATGTACATTAAGAAACTAAGGTATAATAGAAATTTCCATATTTTTTATTGAAAATGCATAAACAGTGCATGATGTATGTATTGAAATGTTCTTACCTCTAATACTTCCGTTACGCCAGATTTAGCGCATATGAACTTGCCCATGCTTGATGTATGTATGCGTGAACACTGGGAACTAGGTATCAGCCGTAGATAAGCCCACAATAATATGTATGAATAAGACTGTAAAAAAATACTTTATAAAATATATGTGTCGCTTAACTTCAAACTCGGGTAAATCCATGCGACCCTCTCAGCAAATATCTACCCTATTACCTTTTCTTAATACCAAAATCGCATAATCGGACAGATAGATTTACCCGAGCTTGAAGTTAAGCGACTCACATTTTGAATACCTATGACCTCATCTCATATGGCAGAATGTGACTTTTTATTGTTACGATATACAACATTTACAATTTATCATTGTCTGTTAAAAGGTTGTGGGTTCATTCATTTATCGAACGAGCGAGCGAAGCGAAGCGAAGCGAAGCGAAGTTCTTACATTCGACTTGGATCACGCGGCTGGCTAGCGGCACGTCCCGGCATTTCGATGTTTTTAAGCTGAACTGTCAGAAGATAGTTTGATACTCAAGAACTTAAGTAAATTTTTTCTAATTCAAATGAAATTGGGTAAACGTGTAGTTGAGGGCATTATATTTTAGTGATTAAATTATGAGCAGGCTCGATTAAGGGATTATTGAGGTAGAAGAGCTCAGAAGGCCAAAAAGCTGTTTATGAGAGGCCTAGCTATTCTGGTCATTTTATTTGCAAAAAACATGGTCGAATTTAGTATCAAATGAAAGTGCTCGGTTTGCACTTTTATAATATCGTTTTTAAATTTACCTTTTTGAAATAATTAGCAAGATAAAAATAAAATAATATAAACATAATATAGGTATTTGACATTTGACAGGAAATATTTCGGCTTAGCACAGATACAGTTTATTTTAATCTCTATGATTTCTATGATGACTTAAATCCAGGGAAGGGACAGTCGTATATAAAGCACTTTATTCGAAAAAAATAGCGACATCTATATTACTTAACGCTAAACTTTTTTTAAATATGGCTTCACTTAATTCATCAGAACGTCTTAAAAGTCTTGTATCTAAGGCATGGATCAAACAAAAAAACATCTGTCAGAACAGATTATTTATGGACCTCGTTGCCATGGAGGCGATTGTCACAAAAAACAACTTTGTCAAATAAAACTCAAAATATTATAACACCCCATTTATTAAATATATTAATACGGGTCACTCACGGAAGTTTTGTTATTAAAACACCCCATTTATTGTCTGTACTACGACATAATTCAGATAAATAAAAATTATGGCGGGTAGATTCACAACCTGCTGCGTGTAATTGTGTTTCGTGGTCAATTGTGTGTTACTCCAGCCGTGTATGATAGGTAATTTATTTACATCAACAGTAAAGTAAAAGTATCTAATCTGTTTTCGTGTATTAATAAATATCCTGAAGCCTTTCTTCAAAGTCAAAGTTTTTTACGTTCGCAACATACTTAGACGCTATTTATGCCTCTCCCCCCCCTGATATTGACGTTGATATTTCTGGTTAAGTATTACAGATGCCACTTCAAAATGGATGCAAAGTTCCACGAGAGGGCTCTCTTTGTCCTATATATTATACATACTACTATTTGCTTAAATCTATCAGTTAAGGGCTCCACAGACCTTGCAATAAATCCAGGCGATTTTTGATCCATTGCATCCTATAGTGCGACATGAAATAGTAGAAATTGAATAAAATGGAACTCAAAAATGTCCATACTAAATTGTTGCCATGTGTAAGCATTTTACGTCAAAAATGTGACAGTTACGTAGAAAGTGGTGCTCTCATTTATTTTTTACTATTTCATGACGCACTATACGATACCTAAGTAGGTGTAACAAAGTCAATCGCTCTATAATTGACCGAAGCGAAGCGAAGGTCTACGTTTTGACTCGGGCATTTTGCTTTCGTATGTCCGGATGTTCTCCTCTACAGGTCGCAATTCTTAACCGATTCTCGTGAAATTTTGTGACCGAATTTTATGACTAAATAAAATTTTTTTGTCAATCCGGTTTTTGGAAATTTTTAAAAATGGCGGAGTCGTGATACCTGGCGCCTAAACAAATAGTCGTATCGATATCATAAGAGTTTTTTCTTTTTGAGACATGTTTACAGAGTTAATAGCAAAAAATGCAGAAAAAAAATATCGCTGGTTTAGGCGGTATTTAGATATTTAGTTTTGTATTTCCGGATGTTCTCCTCTACAGGTCGCAATTCTTAACCGATTCTCATGAAATTTTGTGACCAGATTCTATGACTAAATAAAATTTTTTTGTCAATCCGGTTTTTGGAAATTTTTAAAAATGGCGGAGTCGTGATACCTGTCGCCTAAACAAATAGTCGTATCGATATCATAAGAGTTTTTTCTTTTTGATATATGTTTATAGATTAAATGGCCAAAAATTCAGAAAATTTGTATCGCTGGTTTCGGCGGTGTTTAGATATTTAGTTTTTACTTGAGAATGAGTAGTGTAAAACACGAGGTGGTGATGGTGAGGTTCCCTCGTGTGAGCGCTGACTAGTTAGATGGTTTCTACCTAGTTGGCACTCTTATTAGATGGTGATGGGTTCAGGCCTGGCTAATCAGAAACAAGACAGATCTTCCAATAAGAATTTTATTGAGCACACCCACAGAGTATAGTTACACAGTTATCTTATAAAGTACCGATGATGAAGTCCGTAATGACACTAGCACTGCACAATTGTCTTTGTTACGTATGTTCACTGTTCACTACGCGAATTCAAACTGTTCGTTTACTTAGGTAGGCGACCGACCGTATAGGTGATACGGGTATGGCGAATTAACGATGTGACGAGACGTACTCCGCACTGGGCTTACGCCTTACTAGGGTAGGAGTTACACCGTGTGTGATCGGAATTGCGACCGTAGAGGGTTTATGCAATGTGTGATCTGGACGGGCTTGCTCCGTATTAGTAAGGAGTTCGCTTGGAGGACTTGGTCTAGTAGACAGCCGTGTGAATCGGAATTGCGACCATATAGGGTTTACGCAATGTGTGATTCGGGACTGCCGTGCCTAGAGCAAGGTCCTAGTTAGGAGCCGACTGGGATGTCAACTGATTTGGGTCGTGACCCGGCGACCTTTTATACTACTTGACCGCGTGGGTGAAGCGACGCTCTCGGGGCTCGGCGTCACCTCGCGGTGGGGGTGTAACCGATGTTTGGCGCGCGAATCTGGAGCGGGCGACAATTGCATCGTAGAGAAAAAGTGGCGTGGCGGCGGCATTACTGGAACGCGCGGCCAGTGCACTATAGAAAAACTGCGTGGCGCCGGCGCTTAGCGGAAGGGCCGGCGGGATCTGCTACCTGCGTTACGCGTCGTGGTCATTTTGGGTCGAAGTTGAGTTTGCGGGTGCTACAGTAGCTAAATTTCGTCAGCTTTAGTAAGAACTATCATGGCGCATTTTGCAAACGTTCGCTTTTTTGTTTGCATAGGGAGGTCCCTGGTTCCATCCCCAGTAATTGTATGCTGCTACATAACTTTTTGTATTTTTTTATACTTAAATTTCGTATCAATTGTTGTTTTTTATTTTTTCATTTTTGAAAAAAATGAAAAATATCGTATTTTTTATTTATCAAGCGCGGGCTAAGCGCATTCGTTTATTTTTTGCAAGAGATGATGGCTTTTTGCGCTTTAAAGAAAATTTGATTCTTGAATATACGGCGCCATACCTTAGGCCTATGCTCGTCTAGGTGGTTAACAATTTTTACTCATATCAGTAAAAGAACATGGGTCAAAATCATATGGCGTTCTAAAAATAAAAAAAATCATTTATCCATACATATATACATTTATTGATATTTTTTTTTTATTTTCATTTTAATCCTGTATCGAAAGATGGCAGTAAATTTACTGTGACTACAAAATTTAGTATGACAATAACCCTCTACTACATATTGGGACCGTGCGCGTTGGAGGGTCTGCCATCTTGTGGCCTGAATCGGAAACATGTACATTGCCAAAACAATTTCTACCATCTACCGTTCTTGTAGGTACGTTTCCTTTATGCATAGTAGGTTCTGTCATCTTGTGGGCTACATCGGAAGCATAAACGTCACATTTACGCCTCACGCCAAAAATCTGACGGCTCCTATGCTACCCCCTATAGTTCACGCACGCCCACTATAGGGACCGTGCGCGTTGGAGGGCCTGCCATCTTGTGGCCTGAATCGGAAACATATGTGCACATGTACATTGCCAAAGCAAGTGCTACCATCTACCGTTCTCGTAAGTACGTTTCCTTGTGCATAGTAGGTTCTGCCATCTCGTGGGCTACATCGGAATCATAAACTACTCATCTACGCTTCGCGCCAAAGATCTGACGGCTCCTGTGCTGCCCCCTATAGTTCATGCACGTCCCCTATACACTTTATTCTCTTTAGATTAGATATTTAAATTCATACTCGAGAATAAGTAACCAAATTTCGTCAGCTCATCTAAATGCTATCATAGCGCAGTTGGAAAGACGCTTACAAGCAAAGATATGGGATAGGAACCCGGTTCGATCCCCAGTAAATGCAAATTTTTTTATTTATTTTTTGCACTTAAACATCGTATTGCTGATTGATCAAGCGAGCGCGAAGCGCGAGGTAAGCGTATTCGTTTGAGTTTTTGTTTGAACATTTTTTTAGCGGTTTTAGTTCAAGGGCATGGCTGTTCCAGGAGTCAATTTCCACTTACGTTTATAGCATGGGCGGTCACCATCCATAAATCGCAGGGGTTAACATTGCCTAGGGTAGTGGTCGACCTTGGGCTCAGGGAACTTGCTGTAGGTTGCTCGTACGTTGCGCTTTCCCGGGCTTAAAGTCTAACTAACAATAATGTTAGTTAGACTTTGAGCCTTTTAATTTGGATCGCCTCGCTAAAATGGCCCATAATTTCCGCAAATCATTTTTTCTTCGAGGCAATTACTCCGTTCTTATTTTTTCCCAGTGGAATTTCTTCGCTTTATTTAATTTTTCGTGTACATTTTTTCATAAACTAAATTTTCCTTTTCTCAATTTATTCCCTTTTCTTTTTAATCCTAGTAGTTAAAATAACCAGTAGGTTTTTTTTCACTAACTAAATATTCTCTATCTCCATATTTTCTCTTTTTTTTAATGCTAGTGGTAAAAATAACCAGGTTTTTTTCAAATAGGTGGGTTAGGGTTATTTTTTTTGATGACCCTAAAAACGAAACTGCTCCCAGAGATAGGTAGGTTAGGGTTATTTTTTTTGATGACCCTAAAAACGAAACTGCTCCCAGAGATAGGTAGGTTAGGGTTATTTTTTTTTGATGACCCTAAAAACGAATCTGCTCCCAGAGATAGGTAGGTTAGAGTTATTGGCTGACAGCGTTTGGTTTTTTACTTGTAGTTTTTTAGATTATGCTTTAATTTTAGTGTTTTTGATATTTGTTGTATGTGAAATACCTACAAGTAACAAATATAATTACTACACTATTAACATACAGTAACAAGAAAATATTATCCTAAGATATTTAAAAGAACGAAAACTATAAGGAAAAGATTAATTTAAAAATATTAAAAATAGGCGATTGTGGAAGAAAACCATTGGGAAAATATGGGAACGGAGTAATTGCTACCGAGAATGAATGATTTCGGGAAATTATGGGCAACGCAAAATATGAGAACGGAGTAATTGCCTCGAAGAAAAAATGATTTTCGGAAATTATGGGCCACACTCGCGCACGAAGCTTCTTAGTTGCAGTTTACAGGTTAATTCAAAGGTAATGTTGGTTTCCTAACATAAGTAGAGTTAGACCAAGAAAAGTCTGCAGAGATTTTGAAACTGGCACAAATAACATTGGCACTGCGTGTGCTGTCAAAATATCTGCAGACTTTTCTTGTTCTAACTCTATCCACTTTTCTATACAATTAGTATGGCGACGTGTATACTTAAGGGGCATCGACCGTACACTGACATCGGGATGATATTTTTATCATGTTATTTAGTAGTCATCGTGCGTCTCGCTTGCGCCAATACATGTACGGACAAGAACGAGTGAAATGCACGATAACTAAATGACATCAGTTAGATGTCTTTCTGATATCAGTGTAAGTTTGAATTGGCCTGTTAGCCAAAAATTGTTTCGTATGTCCATATGTTCTACTCTACAGGTCGCATATCTAAACCAATTCCCGAATTTTGTAAGCAATTGATAGTTAAGTTTTCATGGTCAAATTAGATTCTCTAAATTCTTCAAAACAACGGAACCATACATTTATTCAGTTTTAAACTCTGCTCGCGAGGTCTACAGCTCACAGAGCCACTAGTATTTTTTGGTTAAGTGCGAGTTCTCAGTTCGGGGCGAACTACTAGTTTATTTCAAAAACAATATTACATTGTGTTTGAAATAACTTTAATCTAGACATAAATTAGACCTGTCGTGATTGTTTCACCGGATGGTCTTATCGGAAGATCAGCGCTGGAAGTCGCCAGCAACATGCTGAGGTGAGACCATTTCGTGGCACTTTCTCTTTTTTTATGTTTCTCTGTACAGTATAAGTTTTTATTTTGTGTTTGTGCTCACGAATAAAATTATTTATATTTTATTCTATTCTAAATTACACTCTTAGCAACCGAAATGTTTTTGTTAGTCGCTATTCCGTTCCACTGTGTACACATTATCGATATGTAACATGATGAAAACGCAAACATAATATTTTACAAAGCATGAATTTCACCAAAAGGCTACGGCCTAAGTACCTAATTTTGTATTGAAATTTTGCGTAGTCCCTTTGGTAGCAGGGCTGTTGTAGATACGGCAATTGCCGCAATGTTGCAGTGTATAAATAGTTTAGTTTTTTTATGCAATTTTATGTTTTAGGTATAGTTATAGTTTTTAAGTAGTTTAGTCAATTAAAGCATAGCCGCCTCGTCGTCGAACGGCGTACGCCTGGGTCACAACGGAAGAACAGCGCTGGCTTTGCCAGCTACATGCTGAGGGTCACCCCTTTTATGGCATTTTGCTCTAAATGTTACACATTGTATATTTGTCAACATGTTTTTGTCATAAATAAATGTATTGTCTTTCTTTCTTTCTATAAATATATAAAAAAAAAACTTAACTTAAAATAATAAAAGAGAGGACCCACATAGTCAAATAAAATACATGGCAGTAAATCTATCGCCTTCAAGAGGCGTTTTGTCATGCAAACCTTGACAAATAGAGCAAACTAGGGTGTTACGTACACTTAAGTGGCGTTCGACGCAGTTCCGCCAAGACGTCATAGAGTGCGCTCTTAAAACAATTGAAGTCCAGAACAATTGAAGTTATGCTGTCAATCAATCTTCAGAAGGAGCACGATGAGAACGAACGGGAGAAGATGACGTCTGTGGCGGCTCCTGGGTCTAATCCACTGGTTTGCTTAAGATAAGAAACGTAACGCGTGCTGTGATTTGTAATGAGTCTTGTGCAGTAAAGATTGTGAGTTGAACATCGTATTTCATTGAAGGCCCTCGTCATCCACGATTGAAGGTTCTGATGTGCTGCCGATAGTATGATACGCCCACAATTCCCGACATCAGAAGTGGGATTGTGGGTGAGGTTCATTTAAAAGCTAGTTTTTTTTTTCGCCAGGTGGCGCTTTAAGTGCCACCACCTATTAAAAGTTACCTCTCACATTATATCCTTAATTAAATGATTTTACAAAGTTTTAACCAGAAACTTCTAGCTCCAGTAATACTACATATCTCAAACACTGTGTACAAGTGTTATCCTAAAGAACTTTGTGTTATATTTATCAAAAACTGTTAAATACTAGTGCCGCTTTGACCAAAGTTTATGTGACATTTCGATCGTGTTTCTACCTCATATCTTTGAAAAACAATTCCGGAATCTCGTCAGACACGTACAATCTTACAGTCAGTGTGAAAAGTGAAGCTATTTAAACAATTTCAGTGCAATTCATATTATAACCTACAATAAGTTACGTCAAAAATAGTTTTTACTTTCGCGCCAGCCACACCCACTGAAATATTGATTTTAGCGCCATCTACCAGAACCAAGTTTAACTTGTATAGTCTCAAGTTTGCCTGATTTATGCAAAGAAGTCACAGCCATTGACCATTGTTAAATAATTCTCTGCTTCGTCAACAGAGGGAGCCTATATTATTTGAAAGATTATTCTACAATACAAAATATAAAAATGCTGTGTGGAGACTGTAAGAAACATCTGAAAGGTGATTTCGTGGCGTGTTCGACGTGCCCAAAAAAATATCACTCTTACTGCATAAAGCTAACTCGAGAGGAGAGCAAGATAATTAAAACGAATGACAATAAATACGTATGTCAACACTGCAAGTCGAACAAAACAAATGCGATAAACAACAAAACACCAACCCGAAATAGCCCGCCGCCGCCGCAAAAACAAGCTGAGCCGGCCGTCTCAAAACCAGACGATGAAAGCGTTACAAGAGATTTCTTAAACTCGGCACAGAACTTGGCTTCAATGTCTGTCCCCAAAGAGGTATTATCCTCATTCACAATCGCCCTGGAACAACTTCAACGCGTCTTCGACTCTATGACACGAGAGATGAACGCTTTCACTACTTCGCTCAACAACACCTCTGAGGATGTGGCATCGTTTCGAAACGAAATCTCAGAAATGAAAAGCCAGCTGAAAGAGCTTGACTCTTATAAATCAGAAGTTAAAAATCTTCGCACTGAAGTGATCGAGTTGCGCCAAGAAATAGAGTACAAGGAACAGCGCCATCTCCTCAAGGACGTCGAAATTACAGGTCTCACTGAACACAATAGCGAGAACTTACAACAAGTAGTCAACACAATCTGCACCAAGTTGGGTGTCGAGCTGGACCCTCGTGACGTAGACGACGTGCGGCGTGTGGGCCTCCGCGGCGGCGGAGTGGGCGGCGTCGAGCGGCCGCGACCCGTCGTGCTGACGCTGACACGGCGCGCCCCGCGCGACCAGATCCTGCGCGCCGCCAGAGTACGTCGCGGACTCACCACCGATATGCTGGAAGTTCCGGGAAATTCTCGTCGCGTGTACATAAACGAACACCTCACGAAGGCAAACAGGATTCTTTTTAGCAAAGCCCGAGCCGCAGGAACACAGCTTAACTTTAAATTCACATGGACCTCAAACGGTACCATTTACATGCGTCGCACCGAAACTAGCTCAATAGTACGAATTTCATCGGAAGCAGTGCTGGAAAAACTGTACAAGGGTCCTACATCTAACAGTCAAGCCGAGCCGTTTCAAGGGCTGTCTAATTGATCGCGGTTTTATAAAGTGTTTAACCCTCTTGGCATCGTATGCCACTTTCTTACATGTCATACAATATTATAATTTAGATTTTTATAGAAATACAAGCTTACTTTGTTATGGATCTCAAAAATATCTGTCTCGAGCAATACTTTGTTATAGTAGTATATTTTTTTGGAAACGAATTGTTACATTAAGCCTTTACTTTTTAACTAGTTGTATGTTTGTTGCTATTTTTTACTCTGTGTCATACATAACACATACAAAACATATCATTATCACGCTAAATGTTTTTAATCTAGTCCTATATGAACGATCTTTCACAGTAAGCCTAAATGTTATATGTCTGTTACCTGCTAGTAATCTCAAGTTCAAATTTAATATCGACCATATTTTATATCAACACTACATTAATCCAATTCACAGCAAAGTCATGTTACTATTTAATATGTGCTGGCACAAGTTGCAGGTATGTAACTTATATATTAGTATGCATAGTCACTATAGTCACATATCACATTTCCACTCATACCATATAGCCAGGCTATGCAACCAATGTAAAAATACTCATAACCCAAAAATCTTTTCTTACAACATGGACAGACAATTTACTCCTTTTCGATTATGAATAGCGCCGAAATTGCAGAAGATTTAGACTCTGTAATCAATATACCTTGTTATGAAATTCAAAGCCCGGACTTCTGTAAAACTATTTTCAATCAAAAACGAAATTTTAAAGTCTTAACCTATAATATTAGGAGTATCAATAAAAACTTTGACTTATTCCTCCTTAATCTATATCGAACGCAGGTTGAATTTGATGTTTTAGTTTTAACTGAGTGTAGACTACAAGAGTCTGCAATTATAGATCGAATCCCAGGATATTCCTCGTTTCATACCACACATAATATAAATCAAAACGGCGGAGTCACAGTGTATGTTAGGGACCATTTTAGCGTGACTGTTTCAGAACCCCGTTTTAATGAAGCTTGCTGTCTATTGGTAGAGATTCCAAATCAGGCCACTATTCTTGGTTTTTACAGATCTCCATCCTTTAAATGTACATCAAATTTCCTTTTTGACCTAGAACACACTCTGGATACACTCAAACAAGTAACTCATTTAATTATTACAGGTGATATAAATATTGACATACTCCCTTCTCATACTCAGCACGCTAACGCAACAGAATACCTTTGTCTTCTCGCTGAACATGGCCTCGCACCCGCAATAACTTTACCTACGCGTGAACGAGCATGCCTGGATCATGTGTTCGTAAGAACGCATCGCTCAGTAACTGGTCTGGTGTGTGAGCTTAACATTACTGATCACAAAGCAGCCGCTATCGAAATCTCTTCAAAATTGTCACTAAACGCAAAACCAGATAGAACTAAAACAGTTGATTACGAAGGCATCGCTCAGGAGCTTTCAACAACAGATTGGACCGAAGTGTTAGGTGAATCTGATCTGAATGTCGCAACTAGCACGTTTATGACCACTATCCAGCAGGCTGTAGAAATTAACTCGAAGCAAGTAAAGATTCCCCGGTCCAAATTCACGCTTAAACCCTGGATGACGCCAGGACTCCTCCGCTGTGCTAAACATCGTGATAAGCTACATTTAAAATCAAAACAATATCCTCATGATGCAGTGCTTCAGCTAACCTATATCCGCTACAAAAACTTCTGCAATAATCTCCTTAAAAAACTCAAAGAACAACACGAAAAACAAGAGCTTTCTACCAATAATCATAACACGAAGAAACTGTGGAAAGTTGTTAAAACTATATGTAACATCAACAAAAAAAACACTATACCTACAGAACTCATATCTACAACTGAAACTCATCCCGAGCAGTCTCTAAATAACTGTAATAGATTTTTCGCATCCGTGGGTCAAAACCTAGCTAATAAAATTATGTCACAATCCGGAAAGTCAGAAGAAGGCCTAGCCAATAATATTAAACTAAGCGCTTGCACGGACAAGTCCTTCTTTATGCAACCTACTGATTTTAATGAAGTTGAAGCTATTATCATGCAACTAAAAGTCGACAGTGCACTCGACGGGATTACAAACCAGCTATTAAAGTGTGTTAAAAATTATATTATTGTGCCACTAACCCATATCTACAACCTAAGCCTTGGTTCTGGTTGTTTTCCGGACCAATGGAAAATAGCATCCGTTACTCCTATACACAAAGAAGGCCCAAAAACAATTCCCAGTAATTACAGACCGATATCGCTGCTCAGCGCATTCTCAAAAATTTTAGAAAAAATAGTTAACACTCGCCTAGTCAAGTATCTTGAGAGCTACAACCTCTTATCGGATAGACAGTTCGGGTTTAGGCGGAATAAATCCACGGAAGATGCCACATCAACTCTCGTCAACCTAATCTCATCATATTTAGACAAAAATCTAAAATGTATTGGCGTCTTTTTGGATCTGGCTAAAGCCTTTGATACCGTGTCGATACCGATCTTGCTCCGCAAACTACAAAATCTAGGGATACACGGTATCCCGCTGTCGTGGTTCGAAAGTTACTTGACAGGGAGAAGGCAACTTGTCAGAGTAGGTTCCTTTACTAGTTCGACAGAAAATATTAAATTCGGTGTTCCGCAAGGAAGTATTCTTGGTCCCACCCTTTTTACGGTTTACATGAATGAAGTTCTAAATTTAACAATTCCTAAGTCTGAAATTCTCTGTTACGCAGACGATACCGTTATACTTTTTAATGACACATGCTGGAAGAACACAATCGCTACTACAGAAAAGGGTATGAAAATTGCATCTGACTGGTTCCGTTCCAACCTTCTAACCCTGAACTGCAAAAAAACTAAATTCCTTTGTTTCTATAAAACCGCCCTATCTAAACCACTCCTTCCTCCTATTATAAAAATCCATTCATGCACAGACTACCCTACTTCTAACTCATGTAACTGCGATTCCATTCAGAATACTGATGTTATAAAATATCTTGGTCTTTTAGTTGATGAAAAACTGAACTTTAAAAACCACATACATAAACTCTCTGCCAGAATAAGAAAGTCCATTTATATTTTCAAAAAGCTACGTAACTCTGCCGATTATTCTATACTTAAAATGGTTTACACCGCGCTCTGTCAGTCTGTAATTAGCTATTGCATCACAGTTTGGGGAAGTGCAGCAAAGACTTTTATGCTAGAAATTGAAAGGGCTCAACGTTCTGTTTTAAAAGTGATACTTAAAAAGCCCTTTCGATTTCCAACCATTGATCTCTATGCTCAAGCAAACGTCTTAACCGTACGTCAATTATTTTTAATGAAAATTTCTTTACACACTCACAAATTCTCAAAATTATTACATTGCTATAGTTCTTTAATTAAAAAACGTGTCTTTAACTTACCGATTCCAGAAGTACGTTCCGTTTTTGGTAAACGTTTTGGTGAACGAATCCGAGTAACCACTTACAACGCCATGCTTAAACACTGCAACCTTAAAGACTGCACCATCGTCGAAGCAAAGAAACTCCTATTTATTTTTTTACAATCACTTAACTATGCCGAGACAGAAGATATTTTAGTTAAAATAATTTAGGTTTATTTTTCATGTTTTGCCATAGAAATGTATATCTTTTTCTTACTTATAAGTATGTTATAAGTTCTCATTTTAAGTCTGTTATATTATATCAAAAACATACCTAAGATATTACTGGACTTGATTGTGTAACTAAGATCTCTTATTTAAACTGTAACTGGTTCCCCGCGATACAGGCGTAGCCTAGTGCGGAGACCCCTGCCATACTCTGTTATGTGTTCTTTTGATAATAAATTTATTCTTATTCTTATTCTTATTCTTATTCTATTCTTATTCTTATTGTATCTTTATGGTGATATTATTTTCACGCTGTTTGGATTATGGTGATATTATTTTCACGCTGTTGCATTTTAAGTCTCTTCATGAATTGTTCGAAATGTATCTCTACCCCATTTCCGTTGAAATATGGCCTGATTGAATATCGTGATGCTACTGATGCTGAACTTGTTCATTCACAACAATGATCTATGTGCGTGTTATTGAAAGAGTTGAGTTGAGTTGCCTGTCAGTATCCAAAAGTTATGGAGGAACTTACTTTGGTCAGGTAGGTCGAGCAATGAGCTTAGATACCTCAGATTGTTGTATTCTGTCCGCAGATGTATGCAGTGATGCATACAATGTCAGGATGCCGTGGTGGTGCAGATGATCTGCGCTCTACAGTCTCTTTTCGGAGAAGAAGATCTCATCTTCGCTCTAGTCTACCAGTGAAAATCATAAAGGGGGATGGATAACGTACGGAGGGACCCGTACAATGTCAGGTTGGCCGTGTCGGAGAATGGCTGAAATGTGCCATCTATCGCCTTCAAGAGGCGTTTTGTCATGCAAACCTTGACAAATAGAGCAAACTAGGGTGTTACGTACACTTGAGTGGCGTTCGACGCAGTTCCGCCAAGACGTCATAGAGTGCGCTCTTAAAACAATTGAAGTCCAGAACAATTGAAGTTATGCTGTCAATCAATCTTCAGAAGGAGCACGATGAGAACGAACGGGAGAAGATGACGTCTGTGGCGGCTCCTGGGTCTAATCCACTGGTTTGCTTAAGATAAGAAACGTAACGCGTGCTGTGATTTGTAATGAGGCTTGTGCAGTAAAGATTGTGAGTTGAACATCGTATTTCATTGAAGGCCCTCGTCATCCACGATTGAAGGTTCTGATGTGCTGCCGATAGTATGATACGCCCACAATTCCCGACAGATGAATAGGCAAGTGATAGAGAGGCAGAAACCGAACTTTCTATTGTCATGTTTCACGGTAGGGCATGTGATTGGCCTAGTGACGCCCTCTACGCAGAGTTTTGCGTAATATTCCCTATTGAGGCGGCGATAGCTGGTGCCGAGCTTTTTGGTTTGTTCCAATGTTATATCAATTCTTATATCCTACAAAGTTTTTTGCAAATATTTCCTTTGGTTGTTAAACAATGCGCCGCTGTCAGAACCTTGTTTTCCGCTATCACAGAACCGCCGCAAAAGTTGATGTATTGGCCGTTACCGATGGGCAACTTCAGCGATACCTTGAAAATACACGGCCTGGGCTATAACCGCGAAAATCGAATTTCGCAAATTGCGGGCATTTTTCTCTGTCACTCTAATTACGCCTTCATTGGAGTAAAAGAGAAAGATCTCCGCAATCTGCGAATTTCGGTTCTCACGGTAGCCCCTCTGATTCGAACAATGCTCATAAGATGTCACACCGATATGATACTAATCTGTCAGTGTCAAAAAGGTTAATTTCTTAGAATAAGAATAATTTCATTTATTTATGGCAAACTAAAACTAAATTTCATACCAACGTATGACAACAAAAAAAACCGGACAAAGTGCGAGTTGGACTCGCCCACCGAGGGTTCCGTACTTTTTAGTATTTGTTGTTATAGCGGCAACAGAAATATATCATCTGTGAAAATTTCAACTATCTAGCTATCACGGTTCGTGAGATACAGCCTGGTGATAGACGGACGGACGGATAGCGGAGTCTTAGTAATAGGGTCCCGTTTTACCCTTTGGGTACGGAACCCTAAAAAAGTTTAATTAAATCATGAAGTATGTAGTTTACCACGAAATGGTCCCGCCTCAGCATAATGCTAACCCTAAAGTCAGCGTTGGTCTTCCGGCGAGATCATTTGTGGGCCACGAACGCAACCGTACAAGTCGTACAACACGGCCTTAAGTTATCAATCTGAACGCGTCCACTTTGCGCTTTGCGGTGGCCGCGGCGGTGGTGGTTTGGTGGTCTTCGACCAAAAACGTCTCTTTTGACACTGACAGACCAGTATCATATCGGTGTGACATCTTATAAGCACGGCCTGATTCGAACAATGCTTATAAGATGACACACCGATATGATACTAATCTTTCAGTCTCAAAAGTTACATTTCTTAGAGTAGTACAAACATATCACAAAAAAAGTAAGTATATTTAAAACATGAAGTAGGTATGTAGTTTACCACGAAATGGTCCCGCCTCAGACCATTTGTGGGCCACGAACGCAACCGTACAACACGGCCTTAGCAATAATCTGATCGCGTCCACTTTGCGCTTTGCGGTGGCCGCGGTCGCGGTGGTGGTGTGGTGGTCTTCAACCAAAAACGTGTTACGGTTTGCTATAAAACCCCGTTTGCGCTAAGCGTTTTGTGCTGGCCGGTTGTAAAAATATAAAAACAAAATAAAATATTGTGACGGTCCGATATGACCGTTCCGTACAAATATATATGTACATATATATATATATATATATATATATATATATATATATATATATATATATACCTACATATATACACAATATTAATATGGTTTTATTTATGTTCTTCCATATTATCAATTACGTGTTGCATAAATTCCTGATACAGAAATCACCTACTATTCGTCAAATCATCAAATTAATACTATTTTAAAAATTAAATAAAATATAACACAAAACATGACGAAACTCGATCGCGCAGACAATTGCACCATATAACCAACTGAACCAATCACGAGCGTTGGTTAGGACCAGGCTGACGCAACTAGGAACAAAAAAAGGTTTTGTATGGACTATTAGTGACCTAGCCATAGCCAAAAAAACAAAATAAAACGTCAGTGCTATTCATCTGTCATGTCAACTGTCAGCCACATTGCTTTGTTGCTTGTCATGGCGGTTCGTAGATTTTACTTACGTATTTCTTGCAATTTCTTTTTTAAAAGCCTTCGTTATTTTCCAAAACAGTCAAACGTGATAAGAACATACAGTGAGTCTATAGTTTTTGTTTAAATGCCACCGAAAACTAAGTTATTTCAGTGCGAAATATGTGGAAATTGATACACTCGCGAAAATCACAAAAAAGGAAGTTTATGGCGAAATTTCCATTAGATGAAGACCGGTAAGTATTGCTTTAGATACTTTTAGCCTTATTTTGGTGTAGCAGGCTATAAACACATCGAAAATTAGATATTTCATATCCACTTTCATTTTGAACTAGGGATGTACTACAAGTATCGATATCGACTGCAGCCTAATTTTTTTATCAATGTAAATAGTTAATAAAATAAAATGAGTGAATTTCCTGGTAACTTGCATACAACATGACTATAATTATTTCTCCGAATATTTTTAGTGGAAAATTATCTATCATCTGTGTATTAATGGAATGGACATTATATTATATATTTTTGAAATCTAGTAATAGGGGATATTACTGCAATGTTCTGCCGCCAGAGTGTAGCACTACCGACTCTAGAAAATTCATAGACTAACTTATACATACTCTGCCTTAAACTGTTTTTTGACAAATTTTCACAGACTATAAATTATGATTTATGACATTGATGCATCAAGGCGGTTTGTTAACAAGGGCCTACTGGTAAACGCGAAAATCGAAATTTAGTTATCTGCCTCTTTATCGCTCGAATATGCAAGAGTGATAGAGAGGTTAGATAACGAAATTTAAATTTTCTTGTTTCGCGGTAGACCCCCAGATAGTGATGGATAGTGTTAGCGGCGCTCCCTACGCAGAGTTTTGCGCAATATTCCCTATTATTTAAGATTTTAACCTAAAATATAAGAAAATGTATGTGTGTCTGTTTTAATTGACCGAAGCGAAGCGAAGGTCTACGTTTTGACTCGGGCATTTTGCTTTCGTATGTCCGGATGTTCTCCTCTACAGGTCGCAATGCTTAACCGATTCTCGTGAAATTTTGTGACCGAATTTTATGACTAAATAAAATTTTTTTGTCAATCCGGTTTTTGGAAATTTTTAAAAATGGCGGAGTCGTGATACCTGGCGCCTAAACAAATAGTCGTATCGATATCATAAGACTTTTTTCTTTTTGAGACATGTTTACAGAGTTAATAGCAAAAAATGCAGAAAAAAATTATCGCTGGTTTAGGCGGTATTTAGATATTTAATTTTAACTAATTTTAATTTGAGAAGGAGTAGCTAAATTTCGTCAACGCATCTAAGAACTATTTGGCTCAGTTTGTAAACGTTCGCTTTTTCTGTTTGCACAGAGGGGGTCTGGGTTCGATCCCCAGTAATTGTATGCTGGATATTATAACTTTTTGTATTTTTTTACACATAAATTTCGTATTGTTTTTCTTTAATTTACTATACACCGTGTTTTTCTTTAATTTACTATACACCGTGTTTTTATTGAATTCCGTTAACTTCGGGGTATAGTTAAGTACGTTTATAAGAACTAAATGGCATAGTTAATTTTCAAAAAAAAAAAAATTTTTTTTTTTGTTTTCTTTTTTGTTTTTTTTTTTGTTTAAAAAGTAATTAAATGTAGCATATAGCGTTGTTGTAACACGGGCATTACATTTAACTCAACCAAACAATTAAAATCTGTGACATATCAATGTCATTTCGTACATCAATCGACCGAGATTGTACTTAAGTTTAGTAGCAAATGTATGAACTCATTCTAAACACTAATCAATATGTAAGCCGGCCCTAAGGCAAGTGTACACGCTTGTAGAGGCCTTATAGTAAAAAAATAAATTATGGATTATCTCCGAAATGGACTTAATTAGAACATCGGTGTCTTTGAGAAAGTTACTTGATTTAAGCTCAGGAATGCACCCTTGAAATTAACGGAAATCAAAAAAAACACGGTGTATTTAAAGCTCTTAGCACCATGTTATTTCAAGCTCTGCTCGCGAGGTCTACAGCTCACAGAGCCACTAGTTATTAAATGTTTTCAGATGCAGGCAGTGGGTCAAATAAGTTGTAAAGGAAGACTTAATTTTATTATTCAAGAATATAATATATAAAAAAAAAAACATTTAATCAGGTGAACACACATTTTCCTCTGTTACCTGTGGACCGTCGAACCGTCGGGATGTATTTTAAATTAATTATATTAAATTATTAAAAAAAAAACATTTTACATATTTTTATTTTAACAAATAAAAGTCGTGTTCACATTTAAGTCCAACCATGTATTAGTCCACTCAAAGAACACTATATATAACATACGACTTAAATGTGGACTCGATTCTAACCTGATTTCGAGTACGAAATTTGTTGACAGGGGCCCATGTTTCAACCCTCCCCAATTTATCGATATCGATAAAATTCGCAAGCGTGTAGCATACTACACTATTTAAGTATGTTATGTTGGTACTATTGTTCTTTGACAGTTCTTTGTCGTACATGTTGGTAATGATTGGATAACCAAACATATACACAGACCAATCAAGTCGCTAGTATGGAAGTCCCGTCTCTTAAAACGTAGTGATTATATTCTCTTTGGTTAGGACGCATTTCCATATAAGGTAAACGTTTGATGAAGAAAAGCGGCGTCAGTTTGTTCTGCGCAGGCGCGGGACGCAGAGGTTGACAAAAAGCAATAGCGCAGGGGCCTCAGGGCATTCGTAGTTTGACTTTCGTAAGAGTACGTTCGTAGTTTGTCCATGGATGGAACAATTTATTAAGAAGAAGTTATTGAGAGAAGTTTGAAATAGACAGCGTCAGATAATAGAAGACCTAGGACATCTAAACACGAGCTAAGTACAGTGCCTTTATCATTTGAGTGTGTAATTACTTGAATCTTTTTCTTAGTGCCGGTTTGTGTTAGTTGTTTGTTCGAATTATGTACGCGTGCATAACTAACAAATAATGATCATAGTTTCTCGCCTAAAACACAATAACACAGTAAAAACATAATACCTACCTTTAAGGTCTGGCCAAACAGCCGGCGCGACGCAGCGCCGCGTCCGCGCCGCGCGACCGCGGCACATGCTAACAGGTTACCGACGTCAAACAGACTGCGTCCCGCCGGTATCACGCCTCAGTGACGCCCCGCTTCTGTCGCGCCCCGAGCCGCGCGGCCCCTTGCGTCCACGCGGCGCGTGCGCAGCGCTGCGCCGCGCGGACGCGGCGGCCCGCCGCGTCGCGCAAGGTCACATCAGTCGGATCGGACGTCAGCGGTGCGCCGCGTTCGCGCGCGCGATGAGGGCGTGTTGAGAGCGTGAGGCCAGCGCGATCCGCGCGCGCCCTGTTTGAACAGGCATCACGCGGCGCGGACGACCTTATAAGATGACACACCGATATGATACTGATCTGTCAGTGTCAAAATTGAAGTTTCGTAGAATATGAATAATTTCATTTATTTATGGCAAACTAAAACTAAATTTCATATAAACTTATTACAAAAAAAGTATATTTAAAACGTGAAGTATATAGTTTACCACGAAATGGTCCAGCCTCAGCATAATGCTAACCCTAAAGTCGGCGCTGGTCTTCCGGCGAGACTATTTGTGGGCCACGAACGCAACCGTACAACACGGCCTTAGCAATAATCTGAACGCGTCCACTTTGCGCTTTGCGGTGGCCGCGGTGGCGGTGGCGGTGTGGTGGTCTTCAACCAAAAACGTCACTTTTGACACTGACAGATCAGTATCATATCGGTGTGACATCTTATAAGCACGGCCTGATTCGAACAATGCTTATAAGATGACACACCGATACGATATTTCTTCAACCAAAAAACCAGCCAAGTGCGAGTCGGACTCGCGTTTCTAGGGTTCCGTACATAAGTCCGACTCACGCTTGACTGCACATTTCTAATAGGTTTTCCTGTCATCTATAGGTAAAGAACTATTTTGAGTATTTTATTCAAAATTTTAGATCCAGTAGTTTCGGAGATAAAGGGGGGGGGGAATGGTATTTTTTTGGCTATTTTCTTAAATAACTTCGAACCTATGTATTTTAATATTATAAAAAAACATGTCCATCTTTGGGTCACTAATTTACATATGTGTACCAAATTTCAACTTAATTGGTCCAGTATATAGTTTCCGAGAAAATAGGCTGTGACAGACGGACAGACAGACAGACGCACGAGTGATCCTATAAGGGTTCTGTTTTTTCCTTTTGAGGCACGGAACCCTAAAAACGTCACTTTTGACACTGACATGACAGATTAAGTATCATATCGGTGTGATATCTTATAAGCATTGTTCAAATCGGGCTGACAGACATTATTGTTAGGACAAAAAGAGTTTTTATCACGAACAAAAATAATTAGACGCGGTCGAAGTCGATGGCAAAAGCTATGGTATAACTAACTAAAATTATACTACCTATAATGATAACATAAAAACTAAAAATGAAATATTAGCAGGAGATCTAAGGTCCCGTTTTCTAAGGGGACCTTGCATTTTGGAGACAAAGCAAACCGCTTGGAACAGGTGTTCCTGGGGGTGACCTGAGCTGATTAAGCCCGGTTGCCAAGAGGTTCCCCCCAGTAGGTGGGCAGGGGAGGGGGGGTAAAAGTGCCTCCGGCGCGCCTCACTCTAAGCTTTATATCTGCATACATCTCGCAACTATATCAAGTTTGGTGTCATTTTCGTATAATTCGAGGATGAAGAATTCATTTCTGTGACTAAATTTTCACTCACCCATACAAAAAATTCGAAAATATCAAAATTCAAAAAAAGTCTTTAGATTTTTTTTTTCGAAAATCCTCTACAAAATATATACTATGAGGATTTGCTCTAGAAAAAAAAATACCTGTGAATAGCCCAGTTCTCCTACTATACAGAATAGTAAACTTGTCAAACATTTTTTTTCATAACTCTGTTAAAAAAAATGTTTTGTGTCGCGCGGCGTACTTGCATTGTAAGAGTGGTATGCAACGTTTAGGATTTTTAAGTATGTTTAGATGATTTCTGATATGTTGTTATTCTTCTGGTGGTAGATTACATTAATAAATTACTTCTGGACGTGATATATATACAAATATAAATTAAATATATAAATAAAGATGTTGGGAAAACTTTCGCTAATAGAGTTAAGTATTATAAATGTGATAAAATTAACATAGGAGATGTTTCACAAAAAATGCGGGTTAAAATAAGATATTATATTGTTCGTAATTACCATTACATGCCCATGGGACTGTGCATTTTAGGTTTTTTTTAACGCAGTTGCACCTCCCTGCGCATTTTGTTTTGCAGCGGCAACGAATAAGCTCTAAACAAGCAGCAGCCGCCGCAGGTAGGCTTGTCCATATGGGATCCCAATAACCTTGTTGTTTGGACCAGCCCCAGTCAGCAGGGCATGGTGGCTGTTGCTGAGGGGCTATAATCTGTCCCCAAACATAGACCAAATCGCGCCGTGCGCCAAAAACCGCCGTGTCGCCGAAATAATTTTCAACCAGGTTGACAAGGTGCAGAAAACCCTAGAGGAAAAGCAAACCGCTCTATGTGCGTTCCTTGATGTTGAAGGTGCTTTCGACAATACGCCCACAGAGACCATACTCAATGGTATGAAATCAAAGGGAGTAGACGAAACCACCAGATGGGTACATAGCATGCTCTCAAACAGAGTAGCCACTCTGACCATCAATACTATATATAGAGCATGAATTTTATACCACTAAAGGGTGCCTACAAGGAGACGTTTTATCCCCACTATTATGGACCCTAGCAGTGGACCAACTTCTTGCAATCATGTCAGGCCAAGACTTTGATACACAAGGATATGCCGACGACCTTGTAGTCATCGTCAAAGGCCCTTGCCTCAACACAATATCCAACCTAATGCAAGGAGCTCTAAACACAATATTCAAATGGTGTAGAGAAAATGACTTCTCCATTAATCCGAGCAAGACTGTAATAGCCATTTAACCATTCACAAGGAAACGGAAGCTCGATAAACTCACAAAACCAAGACTTAATTGGCAAATAATACCGTTCTCGGCAGAGGTCAAGTATCTAGGGGTCACCTTTGACCAAAAGTTAACTTGGAACCCTCACCTGAGAAACATTATACAAAAAGTGAAAATGGCCATGTGGTCATGCTGTCGAATGGCAGGAGCAAGATGGGGTTTAAGATCCAAATTGCTATGTGGTTATACACAGCGGTAGTGAGGCCAATTGTCACCTAAGCCTCCGCAGTCTGGTGTAACAAAACCAGCCAAAAGACAGCAATAGACACTCTAAACAGACTGCAACGCACGGCTTGTTTAACAGTAACAGGCGCCTATTCCTCGACACCGGGAGCGGCCCTGGATGCACTGCTGGACATCATACCACTCCACTTGCAGGTGCAAAAGGAGGCCAAGCAGTGCGTCTACAGAATATGCACGCTAAACAGGCCAAAATGGCGCTCTCAGGCATTAACCAATCTAAAGGCCTGGGTTTTTGCGAATAGAGCCCTTAGCATGCCCACTGATGACGCTCACACCGAATGTCATCTCACCAAACTGTACACAGTAGAAATACCTCCTAGAGACAAATGGATCAACAACCAAATGTACGTCGAAGAGGGAAGCCACACCTGGTATACAGATGCTTCCAAGAAAGGCAATGATGTAGGATGTGGGATCTATGGTGAGAGATCTAAGCTCAGAGCTAGCGTCAGCATGGGCACATTGGCCTCAATCTTCCAGGCAGAAGTCTTCGCCGTCAACAAATGTGCGGCGATCAACCTGGATAGAAACCTAAGACACCATCGCTTATCTACATCAACTCAGACAGCCAGGCTGTTCCGCTGGCACTAGAATCCCTTGAGTCAAACTCAAAACTAGTCCAGAACTGTAAAACAAACCTAAATGCACTGGTTTACTCCAACAAAGTTACACTTAGATGGGTACCAGGGCACTCCGACATTAACGGAAACGAAGAAGCGGACGAACTTGCTAGAAAGGGCGCAGACACACCCCTGGTCGGCTCAGAACCCTTCTGTGGAAGCACAAAACGAGATGCATATTCTCTGCTCAGCAACTTAGAAAAAACGAGAGCAATCGATTGGTGGAAGTTCGTTAAAGGACAAGAACACTCGAAAGCTCTGATCAAAGGGTTCAACAGCAAAACTGCTAAGGAGCTTTTAAGACTCAAAAGGCACAAAACCTGCGCGGTGACCAGAATACTGACTGGACACTGCAAGTTGAACAAACATATATGTTTCAAATTGGCAAGAAACAAGATGCGACATGCAGGTTCTGTCAGGAGTCAGAGGAGACTGCAATGCACATTCTCTGTTCTTGTGGACTACTAATGTCAAAAAGAAGTACCTACCTAGGGCGACACGTAGTGCAACCCTATGAGGTACAAAACATTACGGCCCAAAGAATCTGGAACTTTCTGGATGCAACGGGCATTAGTAATGAACTTAAAGGGCCGTCACAATAGATCAATGCTGGTCAATGCGACACTCAAAGGCCCACAACACCACAATAATAATAATAATGTCCCGCGGGGGCAGCTTGTGGCGAGCTGACGGTGAGTGACGACACCGCGGACCCCTATTCCAGAGGGCCCTGTCATCTGGCCCTCGCCTCTGTGCTTGCCTTGATTGGCCGACCAGAATGGAGTCGCAAGAGCGGGACCTATGCTCCAGGTTGGAAGTGTAAAATGTCATAACGCCGGCGGCCTGCTGAACGGATTACCGGGATCTGGCTACCGCAGACTCACCTCTCGACAACCTCACAGCCACTCCAAAGTGTTGCCCTGTTGTCGCACTGTGCGTGCGGCCATTGCGGGGCCCACTCAATGAGTTGGCGAGTCACCACCTGTCATTTACAATTTTGAGACTGATTGTCACGGCAGGTGTCCGCTAGTCTCTCCCATAGCCCATTATCCAGTCCATCCAACTTTCAAATCTATAGCCCATGACCTTAGTTCCCATCGCAGCACAAAAGTGCTGCACTGTAATAGTCTTTGCACCTGGCGGGGACCATCTCCGGATGTATCACATTGTGCGTTCGGGGATAGTATCCACCACATGTATCCCTTGCTTTTAGATTAACGTGCCTTAAAGGGCCTCTGCGCTGTTGGCTTCGTCCCCACGTACGCCTCCCAAAGGTCCGGGACCCCATGGTCCCGAGATATGGAAAAGACATGCAAATAATAATGTTAATTTTATCACATTTATAATACTTAACTCTGTTGGCGAAAGTTTTACCAACATCTTTATTTATATATTTAATATATATTTGTATATATATCACTTCCAGAAGTAATTTATTAATGTAATTTACAACCAGAAGAATAACAACTTATCAAAAATCATCTAAACATACTTAAAAATCCTAAACGTTGCATACCGCTCTTACAATGCAGGTACGCCGCGCGACACAAAACATTTTTTTTAACAGAGTTATGAAAAAAATTGTTTGACAAGTTTACTATTCTGTATAGTAGGATAACTGGGCTATTCACAGGTATTTTTTTTCTAGAGTAAATCCTCATAGTTTAATTTTTTTAGAGGATTTACGAAAAAAAAAATTAAATGTTTTTTTTTTAATTTTGAATTTCTTGATTTTTTTGTATGGGTGAGTGAGAATTTAGTCACAGAACTGAATTCTTCATCCTCGAATTACACGAAAAAGACTCCAAACTTGATATAGTTGCGAGATGTATGCAGATATAAAGCTTAGAGTGAGGCGCGCCGGAGGCACTTTTACCCCCCCTCCCCTGCCCACCTGCTGGGGGGAACCTCTCGGCAACCGGGCTTAATCAGCTCAGATCACCCCCAGGAACACCTGTTCCAAGCGGTTTGCTTTGTCTCCAAAATGCAAGGTGGTGGACCTTAGATCTCCTGCTATATATAATAGATATTCAAGTTGATAATGCAGTGCAAGTGGCCCTTAATCTGTTGAACAAAATTGCAGCAGTGAATAAAAATTACCAGTAGTGAGTACTACTCCGGCTACTGCGAGCAACCCCGTCATAATTAAACGGGACCAAGCACGTTAAAAAACAAATTTGCCATCCTGCTGATGTGATATGGTTACAATTCATGAAACAGAGGGCCTATCGCGAACACCGGAGTTCGCAAATTGCAGGCATCTTTCGCAGTCACTCTAATTACGCCTTAACTGGAGTAAAAGAGAAAGATGCCCGCAATTTGCGAGCTTCGGCATTCGCGGTAGGCCCCCAGCTCATAGATTATACGAGTATATACGTTTTGTTATTTCCAAAAAAAACCTGCCGTTATTGTCCCCCAAATGAGCTGTTACATAAATTTGAACCTTAATACTATCACGATAGTTGCTTTTTAGAGTTCCGTACCCAAAGGGTAAAAACGGGACCATAATATTACTAAGACTCCACTGTCCGTCTGTCTGTCGGTTCGTCTGTCTGTCGGTCCGTCTGTCAGTCTGTCATCAGGCTGTATCTCATCAGGCTGTATCTCATGAACCGTTCTAGACAGTTGAAATTTCCACACCTGATTTATTTCTGTTGCAGCTATAACAAAAAAAGCCGGTCAAGTGCGAGTCGAACCCGCGTCCCAAGGGTTCCGTACTGCACACATTTTCAAACCAGCGAGCAAAGCGAAGTTCTTAAGTAGGTACATTCAACTGTTCATTCAATTGTTCCACACACGGCTGGCTAGGGGCACGCCCCGGCTTTTCCGTGTTTTTTAACTGAGCTATCAGAGGATAGTTAGCTACGCAATTATTATTTATTTTTTATTTTTTACATTGGTTAGGCGTAGGTATCTCTGTTATTTCAAGGTAACAGGGCTATAACCGCGAAAATCGAAGTTCGCAAATTGTGGGCATTCTCTCTGTCACTCTAATTACGGTTTCATTGGAGTGAAAAAGAAATATCCCCTCAATTTGCGAACTTTGGTGTTTGGTGCACCTCTCTCGGATGCTTCAGGCCTTCGGCCCAACGCAGAGCTTGGCCTAGACCTTCGCACTAGCTGTCCACACCACGTTTCACGTAAACAATTGCGGTTGTGGCCCTGATAGAGCTTATCCGCAATTTTTATTCTTAAGTCCGGCTCATGCTTAACTGCAGACTTCTTATATTACGTTTTTCCAGTAATCTTTGGGTAAAAGAACTATTTATCGCGTTTTCCAAAATATACGCCCAGCAGTTTCGGAACTAAAGCCCTCTCCTTTATCTGGTAATTTTTGCCTATTTTCTTAAATAACTTGTACACTAGTTATTTAAAATTAATTATGTACCTAAACCTTTTACTCAGGTTGATCTTCTAGTTTTTATCACAAGAATTATCAAAATTCCCTTTATATAGTGATTCTGATCTGTTTTCACCTTAATAATCTAGAAATTATAACGATTCGTTTCATAATTATATTAGGTAAGTATGTACATGTAAGTAGTGCGTCTGATTTCATGGAGCGGGCCCAATCGCTTAGCAAAATATAGAACAAAATTGACGATCTCCTTTGCAGGAAGCATGCACATGTCGGAGGCTCCGGGCCTTCAGGGCCTACCTTCGCATTCAGACACTTGTACTATAATTGTTCTGTGTTTGAGCACTAACCTCCCGCAACTCGGCCTGCGGCCGTGCGTTTCAAAAAGCCTCTGGGGGACGCTTCGGGCCTTCGGCCCTACGCGTAGCTCGGCCTTCGGCCTTCTCAAAAGCTGTCCACAGCACGTTTCACGTAAACCATTACGGCTGTGTCCCTAAAACAGCCCAACCGCCTTTTTTTTTCTTAAGTCCGACTCACGCTTGACTGTAGATTTCTAATAGGTTTTCCTGTCATCTAGAGGTGAAGAACTATTATGTGTATTTTTTTCAAAATTCTAAACCTAGTAGTATCGGAGATAAGGGGGGGGGGGATGGTATTTTTTTGCCTATTTTCTTAAATAACTTCTAAACTATTTCAGACAAAATTATAAAAAAAATATATTTTAGATCCTCAAAATAAGCCCTTTCATTTAATATGTAACACGATATGGTTTGCCAAATTTTGTTTTTTAATTTTCTCATATTCCCCCTAAAAGTGCCCCCTATGCTAAAAATTCATTTGTTTTTATTACATGTCCGTCTTTGGGTCACAAGCTTCCATATGTACACCAAATTTCAACTTAATTAGTCCAGTAGTTTTGGAGCAAATAGGCTGTGACAGACGGACGGACAGACAGACGCACGAGTGATCCTATAAGGGTTCCGTTTTTTCCTTTTGAGTTACGGAACCCTAAAAATACTAAAAAGTACGGAACCCTCGGTTACGGTGGGCGAGTCCGACTCGCCCTTGTCCGGTTATTTTGACGACATTTCATTCTTGCTTTAACACGTGCCGTGAAGACGGAAGCTGACAGTTCTGTATATAAGAAACAAACGGTGCGATCCGGGAAATGAATTAGAAATTCACTAGATATGAAATAGTAAAGATAATAGCACGCACGTTCTGGACGTAGCGCGCCCTTCCAGACGTCGCGCGCCTGAGCGCGCCCTTCCAAACGTCGCGCGCCTGAGCACGTCCTTCCAGACGTCGCGCGCCCTTCAGAACGTCGCGCGCCTGAGCGCGCTCTTCCAAACGTCGCGCGTAGGGTTTGCACGACGGATCTGAAATGTATGGGAATATCCGCGAATCCGGATCCAGATCCGGATAATTTCATACATTTCGGATCCGGATTGCAAACCCTAGTCGCGCGCCTGAGCACGCCCTTCCAGACGTCGCGCGCCCTTCCGAACGTCGCGCGCCTGAGCACGCCCTTCCAAATGTCGCGCGCCTGAGCGCGTCCCTCTAACGGCCTGGCCACGACATTGGTCTAAGACGATCGGCGGCGGCGACTGGCGGTAAGTCGCAAAAACAATAACCCGGCGACGCATAATGCATGCCACGAGCCTTGTCGCCGAGCGGAAGACACCGCCTCAGTGACTAAAAGTCAGAAAAGGCCACCCCAGCGTCGTAAATGCAGACGCTTGTGGAAGACGAGGATCGATCGTCGCCGAGCGGCAACGCGCGCGGCGTGCACCGGGCGACCGGCGGCGGCGGCGAGCGGGGCGGCGCGCAACTCAAACATTTGTATCGGGCACCGCGGGCGATGCCACGACTTTAGAGCGGCGCGACCGGCCTAGGCGGCGAGACGGATCGAGCGGTGCGATGCGGAACAAAACATTTTGTTTTTTTTTTCGAGCGACATGTACACGGAAGCGTTTATTATTGAAATTTTAAATGTACTTTCGCGTATTTAAGTATGTTGTGACGTCTCCACACTCATTCTTGTGTACTCGTTTTTTTTCTGGGTGCTTTCTATAACAATACATAAAATACTAAACTAGATGTAATAGTACATTATTGTCGAGGCTCGGAAGTAGCTACTTGCAGGCTGAGGATTCGTTTTAAACGGACGACCTTGGGAGTCCGTTTAATTGAATCCGAAGCCAGCAAGTAGCCTTCCAGCCGAGTCATATATAGTGCTTTTCTCAAAAATGGTGCAAGAAATATAAATATCATAGAAATATTTTACAAAAGCAACTTTCTTACGTATATATTTTCACAGAAAAAAGTAGAAACAATTGAAAAAATTAGCTTTGCCGCCCATTTATTTTTTTAATAAAAAAATAGAAGTGTATTTTTCTGCCGAAAATGCGCCAACCTATTTGAGACAGCTAAATAGTCGCGGTACTAATCATCTGTTTGGCTGTTTAATGGGCCTGTGCCTTCATTTGATATGGCCATTTCAACTTTTAAAAAGTTTGGAACTCGACAAATAATGGAATTTGTATGCAACATTGCAGTCCCAAAATCGAGACTGCAATGTTTTTAACTTTTTAATTTTTGACTGACCATAAACTACGCGCTTCGCAACCTATTTTTTAAACGGCAAAGTCGACTTTGCCGTCCATTTTTGAGAAAATAAATTTGTCGTCCTGTATTTAGCCCATTGACAAACAATTACATATATTCTAGGCACTGAAGTGCCACTTTTGAAAAAAAAACATGTTTTTAAATACGTCAACGTCCCAGCCGCTCCTAGTCGCTGCCGCCGCTACTGAAAGTACGTGGCATGCCTGGCGGTCGCTCGCGTTTGCCGCGCCGCCAGACGCCCCGCCAGTCGCCTTAAGCCTCCTCCACACTCGTGCGCGAATCGCGGCGCAAAGCCGCGAACGCGAGTGTGGAGTCTTGAACGCAGACCTGCGAAATCGACTCCACACTCGCGTTCGCGGCTTCGCCCGCGATTCACGCGCATAGTCTGGAGGGGGCTTTAGACCAATGTCGTGGCCAGGCCGTAAACGCTGCGTGTCCGGACGCGTCCCTGCATCCGCTCCGATTGACTATTCGAGCTGTTTTGTATATATCTTTTCTGTTTCATATCTAGTGAATCTCTAATTCATTTCCCAAAACGCGCCGAAAGGTTTTTGTTCAACAAATTAGGACCCGAGCCGAAAAATTCATTTGAGATCATTCTGAGTATTGTTCTATAAAACCGCAATAGTATAATAGCACTATGCTATTGGATAATTCTTATATATATAAGGGCAGAATATCTTACAATTAGTTAATGTTGTTTCTAAAGTCTCTATTACCTGGTAAGGGATCGTCATAGATGTAAGTAAATTGAGGTAGATATGGTACCAGGCGCACGATTGTGAGCCATTAAATATAGGTTCCGGAACCTATTAGACCGGGAGATAGTGACACATTTTACTGGGTCATTTGTACCAGTATGGCGGTTCATCAGGGGTCTAAGTACGTAAAGAACGAAATAAAAATGATGGTCATAGCGCTGGTACCGGCGGCCCAATCGCGTGGGCGTTAGTCGAACGTGTCGGATAAAATACGAGTGTCGAACGATTTGTTCCACAAAAATCCTCGTATTATTCGATAGTCCATATACAGCCCGCTATACTGAGGCGAACACATTAATTAAAAAAAAACAATTCAACCATTTGTGCCAAGCTAATTTTTGCACAGGTGATCATCGTCGAGCAGCCATTCATGGACATCACCATGCCATACTTTTCGGATGGTTCCAAATGGCCGCCATACCGCCGCAAAGGAGTTAATTTTTTTTTTATTGCTAAACGATTTGTACCATCTTGTCATTTTTTTCAAGACTTTCTGTGTGATCATAAATGGAAATCTCATAATGCCATACCTGTAGGAGGTGGCAAATGTGTACAATATTTTTTTTTTATTTCAAGTATGGTGCCCCTTTTTCCCCCTATTAGAAGTATGGCAAATATAATAATGGTCACATTGCATCATATAATTTCCAAAAATCCAAATGCCATACTGGTACAAATCGTCAAAAAATTGTTTTTTGTTTTAAGTCTTGGCTTAAGTCTCACAGTCGTCCGCCCCGTAGTTATAATCTGAAATATATTTTTTTAGGTACAATTGTATCCAAACAAACAGAATATGATGATGCCATGCTGTAAAAAATTATTTTACGTATACATAGTCGTATTTTTGAAACGTGTCGATTAAATAAGTTTTTCAAGTATGGCAGCACTTTATCCCCCTACTATAAGTATGGCAATTATAATTACGGTCACATTTGTGACGTTCCACGGGAAAAGGTACCTTATGAGGGTTTCTAGTTTCGGAGATATGAAATGTTTTGTAAAGAGGTGAAAAAATGCTCAATTTTTTTTTATTGTGTGATCTGAAACCTTAATGCGTAACGTTTGTTTACCTGTTTTTATTTTTGTTATAAGTTAGTTATAAGCCTAGTAATGTCGTCTCAGAGTTTAGTAGAAAAGGTACCTTATGGAAAAAAGATTGAAAATTCCCAAAAAAACTAGTCAATACGGGAAAAGAAGTTTGGTAGAGAACTGTATTAGCATTCTGCAAAACTAATTTGATAATTTCAGTTCTGGTTGGGGCGCCTCGCAAATATTATAACCGTACATATCGACCGACATCACAAATCCAAGTAGCCTGCTATTATACCAAAGTTACTCTCGTCAAGTCTTTCTTAACTAGAATAATCTTCATTTGGTTTGGTCGCATGCAGTAAATCAGCCATTGGTTTGCTGAAAAATGCCAATACCCGACGCATTACCTTATGGAATATCTGAGGTCATTGAACCTCAATGCCGCTTATCTTCAATAGCAACCGAAATATATTATTGATAAGAAATAGACGATTTATACCATCTTAACCCCAAAATATTATTAGTTTATCCTAACTGTTCCATCATCATCATGCCTCATCATGTAACTTAATCACAAGGTACCTTTTCATTACATACAAATTATTGGTCTTTTTTAAGATTATTATGACGAAGAACTAATTAAATTTGGGGCAGTTTAATGTAAATTAATATTTTCTATTCATAAAAGATAAACTGTGATATGATTGATATTTTGTAGTGATGTATTATTAGATTTATTTCCATAAGGTACCTTTTCGTAAATGTATGGAGCAAATACTGTTATTGTTATGTAAGTTTAAAGTGGCATAAAGGGTTAAATATAGTATTTAGTTGGGGTTTTAGGATTTATTTCATTTGAATGACAGAATTTCTTTCATATGTGCTCAGAAAAATTGATTGTGTGTCACATTAAAAGTAAAAATATTCAATTTTGTGATTTTATATGAAAAAGTCAGAAAATACATTTTCACCTCTAAATCGGTATTGTTTTTTGCTTAAACTGTCTGTCAGTGTCGTTTTCTAATAGATAAAATTTAAATCTTGAGAGCTCATTGCAATCAATCGTGAAAATGAAATAAAACTTTATTTTCAAGAGATTGGTTAGTATACACATAAATCAGTCGATATCAAAAGTTTCTATTTGCATTACAGAACAAGTCGCAATATTTTTTTAATCTCAGATATATAAGGTATTATTATTTGTAGTCAACTATGTAACTTACTTCAGGAACATAGTTTTTTAGGCGGCTAAACTTAAAACTTCTCTATCGTAAAGTTGCTAATTTCACAACATTATTTTCAAAAAATCATATCTCTGTAACTACGCAACCTAGAAGGTTGATCTTTTGTGTTATCGATAGCTTATTTATTGTAGATTACTGGAGTATGCATAACTCCATACCCGCCATAAGGTACCTTTGACCGTGGGACGTCACATTTTATCAAATACTTTCCAAAAATTTAAATGCAATACTGGTACAAATCGTTTAACAAAAAAAAAAAATAACTCCCTTGCGGCGGTATGGCGGCCATTTGGAACCGTCCGAAGAGTATGGCATGGTGATGTCCATGAATGGCTGCTCGACGATGATCACCTGTGCAAAAATTAGCTTGGCACAAATGGTTGAATTGTTTTTTTTTAATTAATGTGTTCGCCTCAGTATAGCGGGCTGTAAGTCACACCGGAGAAGTATGGCATTACGCTACCGCCTACTTCTTTTTTATGGACTATCGGAAAATACGAGGATTTTTGTGGAACAAATCGTTCGACACTCGTATTTTATCCGACACGTTCGACTAACGCCCACGCGATTGGGCCGCCGGTACCAGCGCTATGACCATCATTTTTCTTTCCTTCATTACATGCTTAGACCCCTGACGAACCGCCATACTGGTACAAATGACCCAGTAAAATGTGTCACTATCTCCCGGTCTATATATTTAGTTAGGCGTATGGGTGACGCCAACCTGTCAAGCTGTCAAAATCGGTGGATCAATTTTTAATTTTGTCAACTATGAACGTCACACGTCTACATAAATAAAAGGTCATTGGGGATCGTGCCTAATTTCGCAGGTTTTCCATTAACAATACGAAACACTATATCTTCATTTTTACTTGTAGACGTTTCTGTATTTTCGTTATTTTTATATTCTGACACTGCCAGCGGCATGAATATACAAGCTAAGCTTATTGTAGTTAACACTCTGAACATAATTTAAACATTTTGTTAATGATCTCATGACATTCTGACATGAAGACACGTCGGGTGACAGAATGTAGATTTTATATTTGATGTCTTTGGTTGACTATAGGGCTCCCGGTATCCGTGTTACACGCCGAAGCGAATACCCGTGTTCTTAAGACCGGCGGTGCTAAGAACACGGTTTACACGGAACCGCCGAGATCCGGATACGTATCCAAGAACCGTTCCCAAGAAACGTTTCTCAGATACGTATCTCCGTTTACACGGGTACTTAAGACCGGCCCGAACGGATCCGAAACAGTTTGAGCTAATCAATGCTCTAGCTCTGGGTATGCAAGGTCTAGTATTGAATGTTGACTTCAGATGAACTCGTTTAGCGTACGAATTTTTTTTTAAATTATTTATAACAGTTTTAACACATGTGTTAATATAACATATTTAACCAACTATACAATACAGGGTCATTTTTGGACCGTATGCCATACTGTGCGAGGTGATTAGGTAGGCCATACTGAACAACTTTTTGTATGGCACCAACTCCGAAATCACAAAATTTTTTTTGGCTGTTTCATACATTTTGGTCGAGTGGATGTCGACGTTTTCTATGGGAAGGCCAAATTTTTTTTGGGATTTCGAGGTTGGTCCCATAGAAAAAGTTGTTCAGTATGACCTACCTAATCACCTCGCACAATATGGCTAACGGTCCAAAAATGACTCTGTATATGAATGGAAGTAGGTGTCCCTATTCTATATAGTCTACTATTTTTAATTTTGAACTTACTCGTCCCTAGTTTAGAACCTTAATTAGGGTTCCGTACCCAAAGGGTAAAACGGGACCCTATTACTAAGACTCCGCTGTCCGTCCGTCCGTCCGTCCGTCCGTCTGTCACCAGGCTGTATCTCGTGATCTGTGATAGCTAGACAGCTGAAATTTTCACAGATGATGTATTTCCGTTGCCGCTATAACAACAAATACTAAAAACAGAATAAAATAAAGACTTAAGTGGGGCTCTGGGACTTAAGTACTTGGATGGGTGACCGTTTTTATAGATAATGGTACGGAACCCTTCGTGTGCGAGTCGGACTCGCACTTGGCCATTTTTTTTTACTATTATTGCTTTTAAGTTAATTTCATTACATATTACATTTCAATCAAAGAAACACATTTTATATATAATGGTGTAAGTTATATAGTTTCGCGAAGAATAGGTATGCAGACAAATACTACCTACTACTACTTTGTGGTTATTTGTTATTTTTATCAATTACCTAACTGTTAACTAATCTACCAACGAAGCAAAAAAAGTACAGCGGCATTTGAAACGCAGGATTTCACGCGAGAACCTTAAAAACCTATGCTACCTTGGTTACCTTGCAATTATATTGCTAAATACATTAAGATAGATCTCAAAATTGGTAATCATTCATGCTGACTGGGGTCACTTTCACACTAGTGCTCAGGTAATAAATGCCGGCCGGTGGTGTTACATTCATTAGAACGTGTTGTTTTCCAATACCCTTTTGTCTGATATCGCCGAAGACAAGTAGCGTCCCAAACCATGCTTAAGTTAAGCTTTATGTTGGTGTAATAAGGAGAACCTGTCTACACATATATGAAATTGTAACAAATGCAGCGGCTAAAATTAAAGAAGCAAATGTATCGAAGCAAATGAACACGAAATAAATATAACTTTTAAGATATTGTGTTTAGGTAAGTAGGTATGACTCCAGTTCGCCGCTTAGTCGGCCAATTCGTAAAATACAGTCTTTCCAAGTTACTTTAATTTAAAATCGTTTTGTTGTTTTGTTGCTACAATTGTAAATAATATTTATTAGTACAGTCTTAAAGTTCATTTTATATGATAATAAGATAATGAATTTAAGAAAAGTCTTACTTTTCATAAATTCATACTAAATTATATTAAAAGTTGTAAATACATTACTTATTGGCAGATACACATGAGTACAGTGTAAACTCTTTATAACGTCACTCGATTTAACGACAAACTCCTTAAAATGTCGAAATTGCTTGACTTTGGTTGGTTTACCTTGTTTTCTATACAGTAATACACTCTATATAGCGTCACGCTCACTCTATTTAACGACAACAATACGGCATAATACATCATTAAGAAATACTTTCTAAGTTGCCGAAATTGATATAAACTGCAGCTGTGTACGTTTTCTTGTTTGCTGTTTTGTTGTTTTATTATCTAGCACGTGTTTACTTCGACTGACGTACCGGAGATTCTAAGAAAATTTGTCTTTTGTTTTTGTATGATCAACTTGCACATGTTTACCTCGGGCACTAGACTTTTGACAAGATGTTACACGTTATAAATTAATAGGCGTAGTTATTTGTGTGAAATGAATGTTCTTCTTGTGCAAAATGTGTCCTAAGTATATTATAAACAGATTCATTAGAATATTTAGAATAGTAAGATGACCTTTTTATTTCACTCCATTTAACAACCACTCTCTATACTTAACGTCGAAAAATCCGCAGTCCCTTCAGTGTCGTTATATAGAGTTTACACTGTATTTATTAATTTTTACGTGGTTTACTATAATAATACTAAGATGTCTGGCTTACGTAACTTAAAAAATAATTAGATTAAAAATATACATTTCTTATTGACAGAATATATTCGTAAAAACTCACACATACAATATACAGAATACAAATTATTAAAAATATAAGAACTGTTTAAAAATATGCAATTGGTAAGAATATTGTATACTTACCTACCACCACCTACCAGATCATGCATGGCCAGATTTTAACGTAAAGTCTTTATACTCTTTATTGCTTTTATTTTTTTAAGCACTTTAAATTTATTGCTATCAAGTTATATTAATAAACCATAAAGTATTAGTATTTGAAATCTTATATAAAATACTATTTTGATAACTAGCATAGGTATACCTATTGTATTTCTAATTTTCTACTCGTATTTGCAACATTGCAAGCAAAAACTACCTGGTCAAAAAGGGTTCTGTAAATTCGACTCTATGAACCACGGAATAAGGTTAAATATGACGGAAACTCGTCATGAATCTTTTGTCTACTAATCTGACTCTTAAGTACGCCGCGCCGGTTCGTTCCCTCGCTACTCGTCAAGGACGTGTCCGGAGCCACGGGTAAATAAGATCCGTTTCTTCGAATACCCGTTTATCCGTGGAGACGGATCTTAATTACACGTTTCTTAATTACACGTGCGGAACGGGCCAGAAAACCGTGTACGTGTTATTCGGAAACTGGTATTCGAAACGTGTAAACGAAACACGGACTCGACCGCGAGCCCTAGTTGACTAGTAGGTGTAAGTTAGACCGTCAAAAGTCTGCAGCGATTTTGATTGCCCACGCAGTGCAAGTGTCATTTTAAACGTCAAACTACTATGAAATTATGACGTATAAATAACACTTACACTGCGTGGGCTATCAAATCCGCTGCACACTTTTCCAAGTATTTTATTTATAGCACGCCGGCATTCTCCCTGGCCCTAATTTCACCACGGCTACAATTGTCAGTGACATATGTCGAGCGACAATTGTCAAGCGACAGGTGACATATTACAATTTTATAAAATATTTTCTATAGAAATACTTACAAACATGACAGGCATTTTGCTACAATTGTATGTATTACAGTAAAGGGCCATAAAGTTTGCACATCGGTATTTAGAAAGAGAATATTGGAGGCAACGAGAATGAAAGAGACAACGCTCTACGAAGCCGAAATTCCGATGTGCAAACTTTATGGCCCTTTACTGTACAATTATGTTGTGAAACAAGAATTATTTTTTCTAGTCGACATATTTGTAGAAATGTCGGTGAATCTTGACAGGAAATGAGTTATATGTCGGAATTTCGTGACAATGGTCCTGTTTCTTGTGACAATTGTCATAAACTTAGCAAGAGAAATATCAGTTTTTTTCCGATATACTTAATAAAGTTTTTTTTAATAATACAATGATGGTGGCAAACAGGAATACGGCCCGCCCGATGGTAAGCGGTAACCGTAGCCCATGGATGCCTGTGACGTCAGCAACGGTGATGTTTTACAATTGTCGCACCTGTCACCGTGATGAAATTGGGGCCTGGCCGCCGCGGTGTGAACACCTCCTGTGTGCGTTACCTGCATAGAGGTACAATAATATAGAGATGAAACGGGGGAGGGGCCAAATGACCGAACGAGATACACTTATAGAACTTTCAGTAGGAGTAGCAGAGAAAGCGGTACTATTGCTTGTCCTTGTCACAGTCTCACTTTTTGTTTGTTCCCCACCATAAATTTAGTATGGGTTATGGTGGGCAACAAATAACCCGACCGAATTACGTCGATTGTTTTTGGTATATTGTCAGGAATGTTAAAAGGTGTTTTTAATATTGTCGCATTGCGTATGTTTTGTCCCTCACGGAGGCACGCGCACACCACTTCTATAGGATGCTACCTTCTATGGTTACCTGTGTTCACTGTGTTATAGTTTTCTACTACATACTATGAATACGGAACGCAGCATCCCAGACCTTAGACCGCTCTCTGTGTGCTCTTGGGCTCTTAAGAATTTGGAAATGCACGGACGTGTCACTTGCTGACAGATGTGATCCATCCCAAGCTCCCAAGTTGAATGTAAGAACTTTTAATCAAATACTTACTTGTGCTTGGTAGAAGGTACTTACAGCAAAACTTTTTTTCTACATTAAAATCGTGGCACATAAGTGACTTTATACCTATCCCGAGTATATTTATCATATATTTATGTGACATAAATTATGTCATGGTAAATGGCCACGTAGGTACTACTGTTCAGAGACTTATAAGGCACTAGACGGGCCCGCGGCTCCGCCCGCGTAAATGAAATAAAGAGTTTGTCTTAAGTTTAGTTAAATACCGACATTATTATGTATTCAACCCTGCCAGGGTTCATAACTGTGATAGGGACTTCTTATTTGTAACTGTTATTTGGATAACTTAATTCGCAAATTTCTCAATGATGTGATTTGATAAAAGGCAAGATTGTATTTTTTCATCTACGTAGGTATTTATTTAAAACTTGTTTCAATAATATTAATTATTTTTATAAGCCCAGTCCAGTCAGCAAAAACGTTCATAAGATTAATTTACACCTTAAGACGAATGTGGTAGGACCCCCCCCCCCCCCGGCCCCGACTCCTCCTCAAAGTTAGGAAATCAATAGTTACCACGAAAATTTATTTTTTATTTTTTGAGGTTATGTTCACTCACCAATTTGGACTTAAGAAAATTTCGTATATAGGTAATAAGTACATATTTTTAGAGCACTTTGTCCGTATACATGTTTTTGAGCACTTTGTCCGTATACATGTTTTTGACCACTGTATTTCTTTTTTGACAGCGTCGGGTGTGTTGTGAACGCAAGATACCTAACACTCCTCGCTTCGCTCGTCGTCGTACCTAACGGTGACTCTGGCACTGTATTTCGTTTTTGACCACTGTATTTCGTAACTTCAAACACGTATAAAAAAAAACTACGCGTCTCCTAGACACAAATCGGGTGTCATTTGAAAGGGGTGACCAACCCCTATAAAATGCCACCCTTCCCCCTCCCCCCCTGTAATGCGTGATTCAAATGCCAACCCTCACTATCTATTTGATACTGACTGTACATTTGCTTCATGAATGTGTAGTCGCCATTACATATATATCGGAGCCACCAAGGTCGCTCAAAAATATCTGGACATATGCACTTTAACTACATTATAATTAACATTGTTCAGATATTTGTGAATACCTCAGCCGCTCCGATATATCTGACGGTGACTGTTCAGCAAGAAGAAAAATCTTACCTGGTCGAGTCGTATCGTATTACGGGAGAAAACAGTTCCCGAATTGATTATACATATCTCTAACGTCATCCCTTGAACTGATGGTGAAGCCCATATTAACTTGCTATCAACTTTGTATTTTTGGCCCTTCTCGGTCGTTCCCCGGACGAATGGCAATGGTTGCCGAAGCCGTAAAAGTCAATCTGAATAATATACTATACTCGAAAAGAAATTTAAAACAACAAAATGCAAATTAGTAATATGTTAATACTAATATGAAAAGTCATAAATATGACATAACATAAGTCACTCGTATGGGCATAGACTAAGGTTGACATTAGCAGCAATTTTTATTTTACTTCGAGTAAAAAAACGCCGAAATAACTGCATACCAACATAACAAACATAATTTAGGTTACTTGAACTACCGAAACGAAACCAACCGAGAGTTGCCGAAAATGGGCGATCATCGTAAAATGAAGATTGTTATGAAAATTTATTTTGCTTATTTTAAATTAAATACGCATCGAAAGCGATAGTTTTTATGCTCTAGCATAAAGTAATAAGTAAAGAAAGAGAAGGAACTCCATAGTCACACTCACATGTTTGACTAACCAAAGCATAGATGGCATTACTATACACTCATGAAAAATAATATTGATGAATTCGCCACATTTTTTCACTTAACCCTTCGGGTGGCAGCACCTCCGGTTGAACGGTAGGACAAATGGCGCGGCCATTTTTTTAAATATGCCTCGGCGTGGCAGAGGCCGCGAGAAGGTTCGGTCATAACAAGCCCGTAATTGGCAGAGACCGTCTCGCGGCCTCTGTGCGACGCTGCATTTCGCGCCTAAAATAAAACCGTTAAAACTATAAATTAAATTAAAATTAAATTAAATAATTATTTATTTCAGAAATTAAATTTCCATAATATATTAGTAGCTTATTATTATTACTCTTAACCTATGTTAGTGACTATCTATGTTATGTGCTTTATTTAACTTCTATAAACATGTACGCTACTCCAGTACTCCCAGAAAGCGCCATCTATCCTGTCTGCTACAGTGGCTAGGAGACTGTTGGCGCTGCCGCGTACGCGCCGCATCAGCGACGCCACCCGCTTGCGCATGATGGCGTGGAAGCCGTCGGTGCGCGCCTCCGCGAACATACCGCTAGCGCTGCAATAGCGCGGCAGCCCCAACAGCATCCTAAAAGCGTTATGCCTTGCTTGCTCACTCTTGCAAGATACATTCGCCAATAAACAAGGATGGTATTCGAAAACGGTCGAATTCCCGCGTAAAACAAAGTTTGTTAGAAATGACGTGATGTTCCTGCCCCACCTCGCCCATTACGCGCCAACCGTCGTCGAGCCGCGAACATTCAAACGGAATACGCGCTGATAAAAAGTGAAATAAACTGTGTGAATCGTGTTAAATGTATTGTTTTGTCATAAAGACTGCTTTTTCTACAATCAATTGTTTTATTTCGTAACTATACGTATTTTTACATGAAAGTAGAAAAAAATTGGTAATATGAGATTAGAACAAGTCTAGCATAATTCACATAAATAGAATCGAATTCATTGGTATACAATCAAATAACCCATTTTATGCTGAATTCAGTGATATATAGTTTGTATATATCATTCATAGATTTTTTTTGGGAAACGGTTATATTTCTAACACGCGCCAAATTCGCGATGATCACCCGTTGAGGCCCCGCCACTTGACGTATATTTTTCCAAAATGGCTGCGCCACTCAACCGGCTTGTTATGTCTGTCCGTCTCGCGGCCTCTGCCACTTACCGTAGAGACCTCGAGGAGGACAATGCCACTCGAAGGGTTAAATAACCCAATTCGTTACATTTATAAATATGAAACTTAATCGTACAAAATTATCACATTATAACACCTAAAATTGGAAAATCATTTAAGGCAATTTTTACCAGTCGGCTACTTGAATCGGCTTGAATTGATGGAACCTTTTTTTGTAAGTTAAATGACTAAATAACGAACGTCGTATTCCGGTAGATGGCGCGTGCGCAAGGTGCACACCAGTGCGTGCCAGTGTATGCTAAACAAAGTTGCCATATTGACGAAAAAAAAGAGAAACCTAAAATTTATATACAGGAACGGATTCCGATTAAAAATAAATATTGCTAAAAAAACTACATTTTTATACTTCAAACTTCTTTTTTACAGTTTCCAAAACACATACAACATCCAATAAATGACTTGACACCGTTTATCCACGCTTGAAAATCACAACGGCGACAATTAATTTTATGTGGATGGGATTGTTTAAATTTCTCAGCTTATGTTGCCTACATTACAAATTTCAAATCTGGAAAGTCTATTTGAACATTTCATTAGGTACTAGAGCCTGTGTGCAAGGAGAAGAGTCGTAGGGCTTTCGCATAGACTCTGCATAATTGAAGAATTTTAGTTATTTAAATCAACCATTACAGTATTTTGAACAAATGATTTAGCTCTACTCATTAATTATACAAAACTAGACTAGAACATAAACTAGACTAAAGGAATATTTTTATTTATTTTTTGTTTCATTGAAATGGCAACCTGACACTACACTAACTCGAATAATGAGTAGGTACACAATGCAACGACAGGATGCGACGTTGTCTAGTCAGTGGTTTGGCGGTCATTGCGATTTGGCAACGCCGCGTGGTTCAGATACACACAAATTTATTATCAAGATTGTGTTCGCATAACGTTTCATTTCAAATTCTTATTATGACCACGGTAAAATAAATTAAGTATATCTTAGCTAATATAAATAATAACAACGTATTAATGTATTTATAATAAAATCTTCTACAAAAAATATGCTTAGTTTTTAGGCTGTTGCTAGAATGGACGCATGTATTTAAATTACAAATTATGTTCACTAGGGAGCCAACTGCGTAAATAGAAACTGTACCAAGTACGGGTTGTAATTCTATTAAAACAGTACCCTACTTCGGGGTGTTGTTATAAATGTTATAATGCTGCTTCTTAAAAAACGACTGGAAATTTTAGCCATGTATTTTAAAACTCAAACATTATAGTTGATTTATATTTAAAAAGTATTTTTGGACATTATTTTTTTATTTGATCCATTAACATGTGCAATTAAGAAGCAGAAACAATAATGACATGACAGATATATTTAGGGAGACTAAAAAAATCAATGGCAACACTAAATATAAACTGTCAGAGGGCCTACCGCGAACCACGTTCGACGTGTTGCCTCTCTGTCGCTGTAAATTCGTACTTAAGTGTGACAGGGAGGCAACATGTTGTACGTGGGTCGCGGTAGGCCCTCAGGACAGGACCATGGCGTCGACGGCCGCCTACCGCGTAGCGTCTGTAGGGCTACCGCCAATACCGAAAATCGTCAATTGCGGGCATTTTTCTCTGTCACTCTAATTACGCCTTCATTGGAGTAAAAGAGTAAGATCCCCGCAATTTGCGAATTTCGGTTTTCGCGGTAGCCACTCTGTTTATAACATCATTATGAACTTTTTTAATTTCATGTGTTAAATTTAGTTCGGGTCGGTATTTGATATTATTCGAAATGTAGTTCACAATAGGTACTGAATTCCTGTGGATTCCTGAAGTAACATCAGAATTAAACTAAAGCAGGTCAAACAAACCTGAGGAGAGGGTGTCAACGGTTTGCCAATCAATGATGAATATTGCCTTCAAATGGATTAATAATATGCATCAGGTAAGTTTATTAAAGGTTATTTAATGTAAACTACTGAAACATTTTAACATATTCAACGCTCTATACATATAACTTTTTATTTTAACCTCTTGTCAATCCCGAACTAACGACCGTGAACACGGTTAGGTATGTAAACTTGAGTGGTGCTTTGACATTATTTACCAATTATTTACTGTCGAAAATAATGAAGCAAATCACTCATGGCTGGTTTTACTTTAGTCACAAAACAAAGAAGTAATAGAAGTGAAACGTACATCTATAGCATGTGGCATGATTAAGCCTTATTGTACTCAGTTTCACCACAGACTATTGTCAGTCGTGTATCAATTCAGTATGGCGCTTTTGAGATGTCAGATGTGAAAACGATTCCAGGAAAAATTAGAAATAATTACAAATATGCCGCGCTGCTCCATTTTGGAGTGTAAAAACGCTAGCCGAACAATAAATGTTAGATATGGAGGCATTTCATATCATCGGTAAGTATTATTTCAAGTAATATTTCAATATTTTTTACATTTTCGGTTTCCGCAAGGATTTTTGGATTGTTTAGTGCAAAAATCAAATTTATGTAAATGAGATAAGGTTGATATCTACTTAGCGTCAAAGTCATGTACGGGTGCGCTATTCAGCCACAGTGCGAGGACCATATCAAAAATGTTATCGATGTCGATGTTCGCATGGTCTAATAAAACGTGGTCTTCTATTCCCAGAGTGACACGGGCCTACGTCACAATAACATTGCCACTTTATTTCAACATAACATGTTACATGGGTACATTATAGCTATGGTTAATAAGTTAAAATATTTCTTTATAATTTTATAATTTTCATTTATAATGTATTTTATCTTAAATTTTAGAATAACACGTCATTTTTAATTATTCGTTAGCAATATCTTCCGATTCACGAAAGAAATTTCAGACGTTCGGGTAATTCTGTTTACATTACTAGCAACACAGGATAGCGCTGTCACATTTGACAATTCGGATCTAGATAACTTCATGCCCTGACCGTCATCCTTGTCGAACGCGTGTTAATTGTTATTTCCTTCTCGCTCAGTGTCAGCAGTCGCAGTGTTTTCCAAACTTTTCACGTCGTAAGCTTGGTAATTAATGTGTAACTGTGAATTAGTTTTTTAAACGTTTGTCTTGTATAGATAAATAAGGTTTAATTTAATACATTAGATTTGTTTTATTTTACTATGTTTCTACATGAATAACTTAAAATTAATGCCGTTAAAATAATTTTCACCGTTGGTTAAAATTCTCCCACATTTTAAAGTTTGAGAACCTGTAAACAGCATGATGACGTAGGCCCGTGTCAGTTAGGTCATACGCGAATCTCGGAATAGAGTACCAGGCGGAGTATATTATTATACCATGGATGTTCGTATAAATACACAGTTCGATTTTGTTTATGTTCATACATGTTCTTAATAATTTATTTTTAATTTGCCTCTGGATGATCATATCGAAAAAGTCGTCGCTTATGCACATTTTATATTATGTACAAAATATGTTCTTATTTATTTATTGCTATTCAATGGATAATTTGATTTAAAGTTTTTCTTATAGTATTGCATCCATGGATACATATTTGTCAATTTTGTATATTAAATACGAGTCGGTAAGGTGTCAGTTTTAAGCTGTCACATAATTTTACTGCCGGGTATTTGCTGGCCAGTCTAAAGCTCGCTCCACACTCTTGGACAAATCTTAAAGCGGTCTTCACATTCGACCTTTGACTAGACTTTTGACACTTGTTTGACCCATATCGTTTCAATATTTAGTATTTGACGTATCTCATTGTTCGAATACGGCTGTAAAGTCTCCTCTCGGAGTTGGACGGTCAGATGACAGTCTCTTTTGTACAAAAGAGTGCATAAGCCAATTCTTGTGATAAGTTTCCAAGCAGACCCCTGGCTCCGAGCCTGACGCGGGCCGGCTCACGGGCCGTGGCAAATAGCCGGAACAACGCTAGGAAGAAGGAAGATGATGGTTGCGCGACATGTAGCACGTAACTGAGGACGCGGACATCACGCGGGGTGTGCTAAGGAGTAACAGTTTTTATTATATACTCGCTTACAGTTATATGCGTGGTTGGTGGCTTGATTACTTTCAATACGAGCATTTTTTTATTAAAAAGTAAGTAGGTACCTAATCGTCGCCAGAAAATATAGTAATACATATGTATAAAAAACCTGAGTAGTTTACGTGTACACTAATCTTTAATAAGCGTTTATCGATATCACACCGAATCATGCACATCCCTATCGCATGTGTCAACCTCATAGTCGAATATTTTATCCTATCGCATTCACTCTTGGAAAAGCCATGCAAGTGTAAAAGCAATAGAGCATAAATGTCAATTTACAAAAATAAAAATCGTAGTGCATTTTCGACATAATTTTCTTTACTGTAAAGTTCAAATTATTGAGATGGGCGAGGGCTCATAATCCTTTTCGAAATAAGAAAAATATGGCCAATTTTTGTGACAGCGTTTTGGCGACATAGGTTTCCATACTAATCCAGGCACATGCCGTTTCCCGTCAGAGCGCGGCGCGCTCATTCTTTCTTCCGTGACTTTAGTGAACGGAATTTATTGGTTATGTAATCTATTGGTTGCTCAGTTATTGGTAATAAAAGTATAATTATTCTGTAACTATAAGTTTTCCAGTTCTTAATTTCAAATCATGTAAGATAATCCTCAGTAACATTTTACTGAATCTATGTAAGTTGTTAATATAATCTAGTTTTACCAACAGAAAGGTCTTAATGTAAGGTTGTTTGAATTTTTTTGAAAAGTAACAATTTTAGAAAATACAGATGTAGTTATAAACACTCAAGTTATGGACTTTATTTTGAAAAAATAATGATTTTTATGATGAATGCTTGCTTTCCCTGCAAAAATGTAGTAAAAATCAGGGACCGTTATCGGTATCCGGTATAACTAATAATAAAATATCACATAGCATTCACAGTATTTTTTTTATAGTTTAGAATAGTATTTAGGTAAGGATAGTGATTGATAAGATAGCTAAATTAAATGCAAAAATATAGTGAATAGCATCAGGAATCAAAAATATACATAAACAACCGTGATACTGAAATTGAATACCCGTTAATTTGTATGAAAAATATACTGGTATTCGGTCCCTGGTCAGAATTGTATCTTTAAGATGTTTTTGTATGCAACAAATTATTTTTTTGATTTCAGGTGCTCCCATTCTAGCTCCTATCACCCGAAAAGCGAACGATCGTAAATATGTTTTAAATTTAGAAGGGGAAACATGTCGTTAAACATCATACGCCTGCTAACCAATGGATAGAGTTACTACTGGTCAATGTATTATATCTGACTGAGCCGGAACGAGGCCAAGATGGATGCTCAAGACAGAAAAGCGTGGAAGGATGTCGTGGAGGCCCTACACACCTCCGGGTTGCCATTGAACAATCAACAACAACAATGTATTATATCTGAAAAAATGAAGTGACAAAGTATTATTTATATGGAATAAGAGGAGAAACATGAAATTGTCAATTCCTGCTTCAATGGATGCAGTTCGATGCAATGAAGAATTTTTAATTAGTTATTAATACCCATTAATAAATTTTATCCTTATTTCGATCCATGCTTTATTTTTGTCTACCCACCTTCATTATATTTGCTGAATTGCCACAACTGTGTTCTGTGTTCAATGATAGTTGACAACAGGATCCTATTTGCTGTAACTATAATTTGTAATATGTGGCTTTCCATCACAGAAGGGTCCTTATGGTTCAAGTACAATAAGGTCCTTTCCATCTGAAATTCCAACTGAAATTATGATAAAAAGGTCCTTATTGTACATGAACCATAAGGACCCTTCTCTGTTGGAAAGCTACATATTTATACTCTGGTACACCAACATTGTCAATAGAAAAAGGCAGCAAATTTTAAAAATGTAGGCGTTTATTTACTGACAAGGGGGTTGTGTTTGTAGTTTAAAAAGTATTATTTGTAATTTAAAATTTTAATTTCTTGTAAGTGTGTTGGCGTAGGCTGTAAAAATATGAAATAAACAGAATAAGCCTAAATAAAGTTTTACATGAAAAGCCATAGCGTTACGAGTAGGTATTCTAGTTTCTGACGTTAGCGCCAAGAGGGGAGTTAAAAATTTTAATTCAACGCATTCAAAACATAAATTAGGTTGTGTCAAATATTTCATACAAAACCCAACTAAAGTAAGGGAGTTTTTTTCGAAACTAAAGTGAAGGAAAATGAGGTTGGTGTCCAGGGGACAACTGCAATTTTAAGTTTGTATCTCAATGATAGGTAAATATCTAGATTCTATTTATAATAAGTATTATTCGTTGCATCACTAAGAAAAATCTATAAATCAGGAACAACTAATATTAACTATTTGAGAGAAACATATTACATACCTATCGGTAAGTATATTCTAGGTCCAAGGACTTCTTGTTTTGATATGATATATGAGCACAAATCAACATAAGATTATTATTGCTTTCATTTCGGGAAAACATACTTTCGAGTATTGTAGGTATGTCTTTTGTATCTCATTGAGATACAAAATGCAATGTATAGTGGCAGATACCATGGTATCTGCCACTATACATTACACTGTAAAACAAACACTCTCACATAATAAATACATGGCGTTAAATACTAGTGTCCGACCGAAACATGTTTTTTTGCCGAAACCGAAACCGAAACCGAATGTTCGGCTTTGGCTCTAGTTTCGGCCGAAACCGAAACCGAAACTTTTGTAGACTTGTTAAAATAGTTGAAAAATGTCATAAAACCGCTTTTACACACATATTATGGGGCTGTCAACACCCAATGTCCTTGAAATTGATGTTACTTAAGCAGTTTTTTAAGAAAATTACTGGAGTTAGACCAAGATAATTCTGCAACGATTTTGATAACACATGCCGTGCAAGTGCTACTTTAAACGTCAAAACTTCTATGAAATTATGACGTATAAATAACATTTGCACTAGTAGCACTGCATATGCTATCAAAATCATTGCAGAATTTCCTTGGTCTAACTCTATTCATTCACCACTTTCACCAGTCAAGCTAACATGTAGATACAGGGTCAACCAAAAACCCAACCAAAAACGCGAGCGCAGCGAGCGCGAGATTTTTTGTTAACAATATCGCAAGGCCAGGTACCGATCTTCACCTGGGCCTAAAAGTCCGAAGTGCCCCAGTGAGGCGAACTTTCATGCGAAGTCAAAGCCGTGCTTCAGGCTTCAGGATAAGTAGTTAAGCACAGACTCCAACCAATGTCCATTATATTAAAAAGCGAGACCGCAGGCCGAGCATGGCGCAGCGAGGCCAAAGGCTAAGCTAAGTAGAGGACATGTATTGTGGAACACAAACCAATGGTAAATTGAGGTAAAAAGTGAGGCTAAGGTCGAGCATTTGTATGAAAAACTGTACTGGGGACACTTTTAAGGGTTTTTTCTTCGTTTTAATCAATATTCAGCTGTTCAGCTTCGCAAAATATTAACTATTGAGAAAATCAACTTTGCGGCACTAGTTGAGCGTAGCCTTTAGCCTCTCTTAAAATTTGCCATTAGAGGTAGATAGAAAAATGACTGAATAAGAGCGAAAAAGACATCGTTCGACTCGGGCCGAGCTGATACTCGGCCAACGGCTACGTGCGACAGTGCTATCTCATTCACTCCGATACAATTAGACAGTGTATGCGTTATAGGTATTGACAGCCTCTTAAGACTGCGTCGACCGTCCAGTGGCGCTCTCATTAGTCGAATTGTGTTTTATAATAAACCAATTAATTTCTGTACCTATACATGAATCAGTATATGTAGGTATACTGTATTAATATTGTTGTCCTACTTATTCCCCAACTTTTGGTCTTTGTCCGAAGTACCATTTCGTAAGTTTCGGCCCGGCCGAAAGGTTCGGCCGTTTTTTGGCCGAAACCGAAACTACAGCCGAAACATGATTTTTTGGCCGAAACTGGCCGAAACCGAAACCGAAACCGAACCTTCGGTCGGACACTATTAAATACAAAGATATTTTTACTAATTATGTTTTTTACATGTAGGATGTTTTTGATTTTTTTATAATTTTTAATATGTAGGGGTTTCTTCAGAGACATTTATGGATGTAACAATGTTTACTTCATGAATTGTATGATACATTAAAAAAAAATATTTTTGATTAAAATTTTTCGGATAATGTAAAATAAAATAAAAAAAGTGCCACCGGAGCTGGGTCTCGAACCCGAGTACTCAGAATTGCAAGTCAAATACTCAAACCTCTCGACCAAAACTGAAGTGGCGCAGGCGTCAAAATATTAAATCAATTCTTAGATATGGTTACTTGAAGGTGTAATTCATTGCTACCTCACTAGATGTCACTATTATTTATTGATAACAACGCCATCTAAAAATAACGCGAAGACATTCGAGGTACCGGCGAAGATAACGCGATTTACGTAAGCCGTGTAGCAATGTACTGCGTTACTTTTCTTCGTTACTTCTTTATTCTATGGCTCTAGTCTATTCTCATATTTAGATAATAGATTGGAACAGTTTTTTCTTATCATACGTGCGTCGTATTCGAGAAACGTGTCAAAAGCTTTTTTAGAAATTTGTAAGGCGCCATCTCTCTTCTTCCCTCGTTTTTTATCCCGTTCTGGTTTTTCAATTTTATATATATGATGAATATTATTTTGATTTGTTTTATAAGGCATGCGTTATTAGTCTGAGCTACTGTTAATATTCTGGTTTGACTGAACAGTTACTTGCAATAATATCTTACACTATCTTATTTGTAGAGCCATGAGAGCGTGTCACATATTTTTTCGGCCTTCGAATAGTAACATAGGTACTTTAGGTATTGGAAAATCAAATAAGGAGAATGTCAATTAAAGTTCGATAGGTATAATTTGCGACAATAAAACAATATACAACACAGACGTGGTTAACGTTGCTTCGTTTCTACTCATGAATCTCCTGTGACTGGAGACCCTTGTGAAGAATGTGTTGATAGTACTCGAGTACCTTCGCTTCGAGGAACCGCTCACCACCCCGACGATTACTCCCTTTTTATCCTTGTCATTCAGGTCTCCCGTACCTCTGCATACTAGCGGTCCTCCTGAATCACCCTGGATTAAGAATGAAAGGTCAACTAAAAAAAGTGGGTCTCTATTGTTTCCCATAAAAGTTTTAAGTCATAATGTATGGATTGTCCGCATTTTCGTTAGTCATAATTTGTTTTTCTCAGAAAAGCGTAACTTTTCAGGATTGCTATAAAATAAATCTAACCTAACCTAATCTATTTATAGAATAACCTAACGAAAATCCTGAAAAGTTAACGGTTACAGAATTATGACTACCGATAATTTGGCAAACAATACATTATGACTTAAAACTTTATGTCAAACAAGGGGTCCCTTTGTTTTGAAAAAAGTACATAAGGCCCGATTCTAACTTTAAGATACGTCAAAATAGAAAGATAGAAACGATATGGATTAGATATGTCAGTGTCAAATGTGACGTTTCTACAAACAAATACGTCACTTTTGATACTGACACATCTAATCCATATCGTTTCCAGTACGGATATGATGGTCATTCTTGTCTACGTGACAGCATGATAAAACGGTGTCCGTCACTTTCTATCCCACGGTGTTAAAAAGTGACAGTTATTTTATCACGTGGATAAAGATGGATAAAGCCATCCATAATACGCCGGCAGATTTATTAATTGACGTATCTTTAAGTTCGAATCCGGCAGATAGAGTGCTCACTCCATACACCAGTCTTGGTACCTACCAAAACGACTATTCATATCAGTACTGCTACATGACAATAGATGTTGCGGCGACCGAAAAGTCTAATGCTCAACAATTTTCAGCTAATATTATAACCGGATTAACCGGAACTCTATTTTCAACTCCTTCTGCTTCTAATATTAGTTGTAAATTGTAGTTCAACACAATTTTCGTGAGTCGCCACACGAGAGACATCTAGTATCGAGTAGCGGTACTGATAATTCCGCTATTCGATGCTAGATGTCGGGATTGGTAGACCTCCTCGTGGTGCACCCTGGGAGGGGAAGGATAGCCGCTCAGTTGCGCGTTCGCTATTCTCCCTCTGCCAACTACCAGTCACAGTGTGGGCATGGCAGTTGAGTCTTCTCCTGCGTTGGCTTTAGTGCCGTGTTTGTTGTGGTTGGCTGCTCCCGATATGCCTCAGCTAATCTGAGGTGTCAGGTGAAGCAGCCGTCTTGGAGGTGGTGCATTTGCACGGCGCGGCGGGTCTGGCGGTCACGGTAATGTGGCCGCTGTGGGTTTCGACCACCCGTCGGGCAACCCGTAACCCGCACTGAGCGGGCCGGGGTCGCTTCTCACTGAGAGAAGCGCTGCGTGGAGACAACCACTATAATAAATTCCCAATCCCAAGGTGAGCGGACCGTGCCGATGGGATGCGTGGCTGGAGGGAGTCCAGTGCCTAGCGTGCGGGGGAGCTCACCCCCGAAAAAAAAAAGAGACGACGATGTGGAGTCATCGTATTAGGAAACATGAAGGTCGATTGCGAAAATAATCCCCTGGCGGGTCACCGAAAGGAGGAAGCCCGTCCGCTCACTTCGGTGGGCGGCTGCCCTCCGTATGCAGGGGTGGGCAACAATCGTCTCGTAGGCCGGCAGGGTGCCGGTCTTCATGAACACAACCTTGGCTCAATGAAAACGGACTCTGCTGCGATATGTAATCAGGACTGTGTCGAATGGAAGGTGAAGGACTGCAACCCGATGTCGCACTCCAACACCAATGACCCTTACGTGAACGCGGCAGAGTGCTCAAATGATAATTTGGGCACTTTGAGACTGAGGGGTGGTGGTTCGCCGCCGCGGAATTCTGGGAGACGGCTCACTCGTGGATCGGCCCCTAAGAAATCTAAAGAGGCTACAACGGGGTCGACGGCGCCTCCATCAGACGCCGAGGTGTCAGAAACCTCAACAAATACAGGGACCCGGAGTAGACCTAGAAGCAGGCAAAAGAAGGAGAAAAAAGATAAAAAGGAGAATAATCGAGAGGGGACTGGTACAGGGGAAGAAAATATGGATGATAGTGGGGGGAAATCTCACTCAAGTGAGGAAAACAATAAGAAAAATTCCGGTGATGGGTCAGGAAAGGAGCGGGAAAAGAGCTACATGGGGGGAGGAGGGAGGGATTCACGCTCACCCTCCCCAACAGTATCCTCAGGAACCAGACGCCAGCAAAGAAAAAAAAGATTATAAGTTTACAAAATAATCTTTTTTCATATATCTAGTAATAGTATGAAAAGAGGAAATAGTTACACTGTTTTACAATCTATGAAAAAAAACGCAAAAAACAAGATATAAAATCTAAGAACAATCAATATTTATTGTAGGTAACCTTTTTTCATTTAAATTTTTAGATTGGTTGAACAAAAAAAAAAATAACAAAAAAAAATACCTTAGTCGTAAAACAAAGCAGAATAATAACATAATTATAAAATAATTGACAAATTAATAATCAAAGTATAAACACAATTGCAGCACGCTTTGATGACGAAACAAAATTACAAAGTAGATACATTACGCAGTTATAATAAAAATTAAAAATACAAAGATTTATAAAAAAAAACACATTATTTGAACATTATCACTATAGTAAAAAAAAATTTCTTGTCTATTTAAGACACACGTGTATAATTATAATTAAGTCAATCCTAGGTACCTAGTTGTTATTTATTACATTCCGTATTTATCATATTTTAATACATCAATTACATCATATTCTCAAATCCATAGTTATTGTTACATACTTGCAAGTAGTTTCTTAATTATTCCGGTTTTAAGACGTCATTATTGTTAAATTTCACTTTATTTATTATATTATTTTAACTAAAAGTGTGCATCCTGTGTGCATCACTTGCGGCAAGGGTACACAACGCATTTACTTTTGTGGTCGGCCGACCTTAAGGTGCAGTGGGTTCAGAAAACGAAGTTTTTAAAAAGCCGTAGCTCTTTTTTGGTTCACAATACGGCTGCCATACATTCAATTAGCAATCTTGAGGGCTTTTTCTAGTGACTTCCGCGATTCGAATCCTAAGTTTTTGACTTTTGCTCGATAGAAAACGATCACGAACATAGGTCTAAAACGGACTTCAAACATTCGTAACAATTTGTGCACAAAAGATAAAAATATGAAAACTGCTTCTAATAACGCGCAATTTTATGCTTGAGCGAATTCCGCGATTACTTTTTTTTTTATTTTAACATTAAATAAATAAGTTCAAAAACATGATATCAGCGGTCCCGTGCACGCAACTTCTTTGATCAGATGCCCGCTGGGCTTGAACGAAGGCGGTCCTATCGCGGGGCGCACTAAACTGACAGTTGTGTTTTGCAATTATTTTGACACTAAATCATATACGTATACGAAAAAGTATACCAGTAGACAAATTGTATTTACAAAAATAGGGTAAATTAATTATCATCACATAGAGCTCGAGTCTCATCTTAAATTTGATTTGTTGTTGTTTACGGGGGATAATTATTGAAAAACGCAGTAAACTATCTTAAAACAATACGGTTCTAAAATCATTTAAGTAATTTGCTCCTTGAAACCCCGCTTAAAATGAAAAAAGTTTGAAGACTCATACTTACTGATTGGAGTTAATTTTCATTATGCTGGTATTACCTAATATTGCGTAATTTTAAAAACGTACCCATGTGACTTCTGTACGTCAACGTCAATGAACTGATTGTGATGACAATTTTGTGATCTTGTATTTATGTTAGAGAACTTTTGATCTTCAAATATTACCTATTAATACGGAACGATATGTAAATATTTCGTGTACTACTTGAAAATCTTGAAGCGGTACACCTATTTTGTTGCTGTGAGGTCCGCCCAGATATATAATGCGGTTACGTGCTGTTCTGCAAACCTTCATGAAATCAAGAATAAATAAACGACTATGGTCTAGCCTCAGTCCTAGTGAGTTTTTGCGGCTCGTGAGGCCGAGATATACTTGCCTACGAGGCTTACAGGCTGCGGACTGGTTTACTGGGATTGTCTATGTATCGATTGTTATCCAAATTTACTATAAAATAAAACAAAGTTTTTAGTTCAATTATATTCTGTGCATACTTATATAATTTTATTTTTTATACCTCGTCGATGACAAACAAGCATACGACCCGTCTGATGGTAAGCAGTCTCCGTAGCCTATTGATATAGCCTGCAACTCCAGAGGTGTTAGGTACATGCGCGTTGCCGTGCCTAACCCTCCGCACCCTCGTTGATAACTGGCAAGCATACTCACCGGCAGGAACAATACTATGAGTAGGATCTAGTGTTATTTGGCTGCAGATTTCTGTAAGGTTGAGCTCTGCTCTAGATCTGGAATTACATCTGCTGTGCTGTGTCCTACCACACAAAGCGAGATGTAATTCACAGTGGCCATACCTCTCTTTTGGACGTAGTTCAAGGACCAGAGGAATGTCCATATATCTTAAGTATTTTCGTACTATATAACTACACAGATTCAGATTCTGAATATATAACCGTAAGTTTACCAAAAATTTGGCGTAGCTGTACAGTCAGATGCAGAGAAAAACAATCCGCCTAAATTAAATTTCCACCCTGCCAGGACTTTATTTATTGATAAAGATAACGATATGTTTATTTGCAAAAATGTAGTGATGAACATAGGTGGACAGTAATTTTGGATGCGTAGGGGAGAGCGGGGAGAAACGCAACACTTTGTACTTTGACCTTAGTTTCTGGCTAACCGTTATTATTTTGATGAAATTAATGTAGTCATATATAACTTCATTGCATGTTCTGTAAATTAACATCTTGATTAACCTTATAATTGTGTTTTTTGTATGTAAGTACTAGAGTGACTAAAAAATCATCTGTTGTTACTTATGACCCCGTTGGCGTGCAGAAAGTAACACATGTGAGTCAAAAGTAACAAGACACAGTGGGCTGTAATTAATATAATATGACATATCAAATCAAAAAAGTACTATATAACTATGTAAATTATTATTGATCACACACTTTAATATTTGCATTTTAACTACATAAACATTAGCATTTTAAGAAAACAAATCAATATTAAGTCCTCGTTAGAAATTGTTTTTATTTCAAGTGATGAGATCAATTATTCTGTTATAAACATGTTTCATACTCAGATAATTCAGGTTCAGAGTTTCTTCACTCATAAATATGGCATACATCGTTTAAATCATCATTGACGCATTAAGCATGTGACCCCATATTCGATTCAATAGGTATATATTGTATGGGATGTAAATGTTACTTTTGTACCTATACGGCTTTGTTACTTTTGTACCCGACCGCATTTTTCTGAAAACATGAAAGATATCTTTGAAACGGAACGTGTTCGAGAAAATAAATTGCAATCAATCGAATCAATAATCAATATCCCTTCGGGTGGCAGGGCCTCCGGTTGAAGGGTAGGAAAAATGACGCGGCCATTTTTTTAAATATGCCCCTGCTTGGCAGAGGCCGGGAGCCGGACACTTCCCTAATTGGCGGCGAACCGGGAGACGGTTCCGTCATAACAAGCCCGTGAGTAGCAGAGACCGTCTCCCGGCCTCTGTGCGACATCGTATTTCGCGCCTAAAATAAAACCGTTAACCCTATGCCTTGCTTGCTCACTCTTGCAAGATACATTCGTCAATAAACAATTATTAAGGATGGTATTCCTTAACGGTCGAATTCCCGCGTAAAATAAAGTTTGTTAGAACTGTCGTGTGAATCATATTAAATGTATTGTTTTGTCATAAAAACTGCTTTTTCTACAATCAATTGTTTTATTTCCTAATTATACGTATTTTTATACATGAAAGTAGAAAAAATTTGGTAATAATATGAGATTTGATCAAGTCCAGCATAATTCACATAAAATAGAATGTAATTCATTGGTATACAATCAAATAAACCACTTTATGCTGAATTCAATAATACATAGGTAATATATATCATTCATACATATTTTTTGAGAAACAGTCATATTTCTAACACGCGCCAAATTCGCGATGACCACCCTGGAGGCCCCGCCACTTGACGTATATTTTTCCAAAATGGCCGCGCCACTCAACTTCAACCCACCGTTAAATCTGAGGCGCCGCCATTCAACGGCTTGTTATGTCTGTCCGTCTCCCGGCTCCCCGCCACCATAGAGACCGGGAGCCGGACAATGCCACTCTAGGGGATATGCAATTATTCAGAAAATGTATGTATTTTAATACAACGTAAACATCAAATAACTAAAAGTCGAAAAACGTACTTTTGATTAGAAAAATCACGTTGCGTTTTCTCACACAACCTAATAGCACGTGGCGCCCGTTTCGACTGAATGCAAGTGAATGGGGCGCCACTGTCTATCACCTAATAGCAGCGGAGTGGTGTTTTGACTATTAGATAAACTTACAGAGCAATAGTTACTTTCCTTTCCACCCGCCGTTACGTTTGTCCCCGCTCTCCCCTACATTTCACTTGAAAAAGCATGCAAAATTTTCTTATTAGCTAGGTACTACAACTAAATATATACAGATTGAAGCTAAGCTAACGTAAGTAAGTTATATAATAATAACATCATCGGAATACACATATGATTTCATTGAAATTGTCATTGAATTAATTTTGCGCCTTATCGAAAGCCCTATTGAATAGAGTAGTACCTAAATAACGTTTTTCATCTGACGACTTCTGTATTTATTCGGTTTATTTAGTACGCGTATCTAATGAATTCGATTTTAGTTAATTTACATTTAAATACGTCACATATGACATGAACAGACAAGGAGAGTAAGATAAAATATATTGTTTCTCTTCCTTCTTTCAATGGAACTTTTTTAGAGTTTCTCTTCCTCAAAGGAGGCTAGTGGTTAACACGAAACTTAAAATACTCTCATTTGCATCTTAAAAAAAACAGGATGGGTCACTGACCTGTCCCAGTAAAGTGAGGTAGTGTGCGTGAAGTGTGCTTGTGTGTGAAATGGGGTAATTTGACAGAATCTGAAAATTTTCCTCGGGCATACCTCGCCTTAATACACATTTATTTATTTGCTCAGGATACAAGGAAATTTATTTATTACGCGCGCACACATACATATATTCATATTCACATTCAGGCAGTTCTTTTAACACTTCCTTACATCATAACCTTCCATGTGTCCAAGGAGTCTCCATGATTGATACTCGACCGAATCATGGTTAGACATCCAAGGATTCCGTGCCTGATGCCTTGTATCCTGGCGTACCCTTGCTATACCGTATCGCTCAAGGCCGCCTCTCGGGCCACCGAAGATGCGATAGGCATATTTATTTTCTTATATATTTTCCTCTCATACAAAAACATTCAAAAACCAATCACATAACACAACACCATGTAAACTTCAACATATAAGATTTTCAGCAACTCTTAGTTGATCAGGCTAATTGTTCTTTGAAAAACTTATATATATCAGCCTTCCCAAGCACTGCTTAAATAAAACACGATCCAATTATGCAACCAATTCCCTCTACACATATCAAACTATACCTCTCAAAACTATTCCATTATAATTCTTTACATAAATTTACAGTCCCTAACACATTTTAAAACCACAAGCCATAAAATCCAACTTTAAAACAACCCTGAGCATACCTCTACCAACTAATAAAACTTTTCAATATAAACGATCACAATCCTGTTTTTTTTATACATATTTTTTTTACCATCCTCTTATCCTCATTTATCAATATTGTCATCATTTAATTTCACTTTGATCCTAAATCCGTCAAGTCCATATTATATGTCAACTCCAATACACATTAAATTACATAAAAAAAAATTGTCTTAAAATCAAAATAATCCTTAATTAAAAACATCACTAATCTGACTCCGCATTTCTATAACTTACACAACAATAGACACACACTATGAAGTATTTGAACAAATTAAATTATTTTTCAGAAAATATTTTAATTTGTTTTTATCAAGTAGAAACACTACTATATAAATTATAAACTGAAATAAATGTCATATACTAAGAAAAAGTGACCAAGGCCTCCAGTGCCCCAGGCTGGAATCGAACCAGCGTCCTCTGCTATCGCGGCAGGTGCCTGAACCACTCGGCCACCGGGCCACAGCGACATTAGTCAAATTTTCCAAGTATATGCACTTCCTACTGAAGGCTTGTGGCGCCCCCTGGCCATCTCTAAGGTAGAACAGTATGGTTCGAACCTTCTATCTGGATCATTCTCATGATGATACCGAGCTAGCGAGAGAGATGGCGCTGCCAATCAATACTATGAAGTATTTGAACAAATTAAATTATTTTTCAGAAAATATTTTAATTTGTTTTTATCAAGTAGAAACACTACTATATAAATTATAAACTGAAATAAATGTCATATACTAAGAAAAAGTGACCAAGGCCTCCAGTGCCCCAGGCTGGAATCGAACCAGCGTCCTCTGCTATCGCGGCAGGTGCCTGAACCACTCGGCCACCGGGCCACAGCGACATTAGTCAAATTTTCCAAGTATATGCACTTCCTACTGAAGGCTTGTGTGTGAAGGTATGTTGGTTTCATAGTATTGATTGGCAGCGCCATCTCTCTCGCTAGCTCGGTATCATCATGAGAATGATCCAGATAGAAGGTTCGAACCATACTGTTCTACCTTAGAGATGGCCAGGGGGCGCCACAAGCCTTCAGTAGGAAGTGCATATACTTGGAAAATTTGACTAATGTCGCTGTGGCCCGGTGGCCGAGTGGTTCAGGCACCTGCCGCGATAGCAGAGGACGCTGGTTCGATTCCAGCCTGGGGCACTGGAGGCCTTGGTCACTTTTTCTTAGTATATGACATTTATTTCAGTTAATAGACACACAGTTACAAACATTTTTACGAACCTTAAAATTCAACCCTTAAAATACAACATTAAATCTTTACCTAAACGTACTAAATTCCAACTAACTCAATACAATTTCGTTGCTTGCAGTACATACCATTTTAAATTTTAAAATGTCATAGCCATAATTATATTTACCTATATAGTAAAAAAAATAAAAATAAAAAAAATATATAAAAAAAAAGCGCTTGTCAACGGATAAACACGATCCTAAAAAGTACTCCTGGAAATTTACTATGTTCCAGCATATTTGTGACTATTCTTGTTTCAGCACCTAGCCCTACCGAGATTATACCGCAATAGGCAATCCGCGGCGAAACCTCCGCGCCGGGACCGCAGCCCGAGCGCACATAATACCTACGCCTCTGCGTTGCTGTGCCGCCATGACAGATGGTTGTCAACAAAATGTTTATAAACAAGATATATCTTTAATACATGTTTCTCTTCGCGCTTATTCTATAAACTGTGCTGTGCCCTTCCGATACACCGTAATCACATTGCTACGCATAATAGACCTGGAAGTTTTGCAAAGGATTAATTCGCCACAGACTGACCGGTGCCCTTACCCCACAACCCCAGGAGATCTTACAGGACAATTGTGTTACCTTAATTTACGATTATTTTTTTACATCCTTTATATATTTCTGTAAGTTTCATACTTTATTCTACTTTATCTATAAGTAATTTTTGTTTATAAGTAGCTTTTTGTTCAATATTCTATATATTAAGTGTGAATGCAGCCCGCGACGCAACCTGCCGGCAATAGCACGTCGTACATATGTCAGTTATGCCAAAAGTCTTTTAAGAGCACTAAAGGGCTTAATATACATACAACAAAAGTCCACAGACCTTGTCTCACACAAAATATCCCTCCAATAGACAACAGCCAAATTAATCCGCCTCCCTTCCTCGCAGCCGCCCAACCTACCACTCCATTTCATCTTCACCTCAGCCATCTTAAAAACAATGTCTCCATAGTCAAAAGAATACCTCGCGGAGCTAGAATAACTGTCGCGTCACATCTTTCTCATCTCATAAACAAATGCACCGAAAACAATACTACCGCAGACTGGTACAACCTCCTTCTTTTTCCCTACCACACCCTGCACGCCCAAGATGATGACCCGAGCATATGCCTGACCCAAAAAATAAAAAACAACTGCATTAACAATCCACCGCCGCCCACATATAAAAATAAGACAAATATAATGTACGACCGAAAGAAACACATAGAAAACAAAATAAGCGACGGCGACCTTAAAGGTGCCGCCCGCCTCCTTTTCTCTAACGACGTGCTATCGCCGGATACCCCCGACACTCTTTTGGCCCTACAGACAAAACATCCCCCAGGTCCCACCACCCCGCACTTTTTGGACCCACCAACGGCAAACCAGGCCTGCCTACAAATAAAAAACAGAGACGTAATTATAGGTATCTTGTCATTCAAAATCGGTTCTGCTGCAGGCTTAGACGGACTCTCACCCCAACATTTAAAAGACCTCACTTCCCATTCCGTGGGCGACGCTGGCGAGCGTCTCGTCGACTCCCTTACTAAACTGATCAACCTCATGTACACAGGCAACGTGAACCCAGAAATAGTCCCGATCCTATACGGGGCAAATCTCATCGCACTCACCAAAAAGGACGGAGGGGTGCGACCGATTGCCGTTGGTTCTACTATAAGACGTCTCGCCTCCAAAATTGCAGTCAGGTATATCATTTCCAAATTAAAACCACTTTTCGAACCTGTTCAGCTCGGTTTCGGCATAAAAGGAGGTTGTGAGGCAGCCGTCCACGCCTTACGTACTTACCTCTCAAATTCACCCTGTGATGTGCTGGTCAAAATTGATGTTCGGAACGCCTTTAACTCAGTAAACAGGGACACCTTGCTGACAGAAATAAAGAACAACATTCCCGAAATATATGTACAACTATCTCTTGCATTGTTATGCTGACCCTACAAATTTGATCTACCGTGAAAATGTTTTATCTTCTGAAGTCGGTTGTCAGCAAGGTGATCCTCTCGGGCCGGCAATATTCAGTTTGGCTATTAACCCAATTATTCAAAATTTAAAATCAAAATTTAACGTCTGGTACTTAGACGACGGAACCCTGGGAGGCGACCTCGAATCAGTACTGTCAGATCTCTCAACTATAAAATCAAAATTTGAAACAATTGGTCTAGAATTAAACTATAGCAAGTGTGAACTTTTTATTAACAATACCTCTTTAAATTTTTCGGATATAAAACCAAAATTTGATCTGCTTACACCAAACATCAAAATAACAGACAAAGACTCTCTCTGCCTCCTTGGGTCTCCTATCTTTGAAGAATCCTACTCAAAATTCACATGCGATACTACCTCTAAATTTCAAACTTATGAAAGTCGTCTTCTCGAAATTAGTCCGCATTTCGCTTTAACTATTATCAAATTCTGCCTTTTTGTACCAAAATTAATGTATGTACTTCGCTGCTGCCCTTTTACAAAATTTCTAAATTTATTAACCCCTTTGGACGACTTGATAAAAACTAATTTGGAATCAATTTTGAACCTGCAGTTTAGCGAAGAGTCATGGACCCAGGCATCCCTTCCCATTCGCCACGGTGGATTAGGGATCCGCAAAATTTCAAGTGTTTCTACACCGGCGTTTTTATCTTCCGTTCATAGTTCAGCAACTCTCATAGGTAAAATCCTGAGGGCCTGTCCTCCAAACTATGAGATTACTGGCTTAACGGAGTCTAAAAACGCCTGGTCCATCGCCTGCCCGGGTAAGGATTTTCCCGAAAATCTAAATTCGCAAAGGGCCTGGGACGACATACAATGCAAAATTACTTATGACTATCTTTTAAGCCGCAGTACAGGTTCTGCACGCGCCAGACTGCTAGCAGCCGGTTCCAGGGAGTCCGGCGCCTGGCTGCACGCCTTCCCATCGGTGCATACCGGCACTTTCCTGGAGCCGCACACTCTGCGCGTTGCGGCCTGCCTGCGACTCGGCGTCCGGGTCTGTGCTCCACATAGGTGCCCCTGCGGCACTGACGTCGACGCCTTCGGACACCACGGGCTCTCCTGCCAAAGGAGCGCCGGCCGCTTCTCTAGACACGCCGCGCTTAACGATATTCTCCGCCGGTCTCTTACCAGCGTCAACGTACCGGTCCTTCTCGAGCCTCCTGGTATTGTAAGAGACGATGGTAAGAGACCAGACGGAATGTCACTAATTCCGTGGAAGATGGGTCGGGTGCTGGTGTGGGACGCCACCTGTGTGGACACCCTAGCCCCGTCTCATCTCCACGGCACTACTTCAAAAGCCGGCGCGGCAGCAGAGGCGGCCGAAAAATTAAAAAAGACCAAATATAGGGGTCTCGGCCCCGAATACGATTTCGTACCTTTTGGTGTCGAGACCCTTGGCCCGTGGGGTCCGAACGCGTCTACCCTTTTTAAGGAACTATCAAAAAGGATAGCTGACGCCACTGGTGACCGTAGATCTGGCAGCTTCCTCGCACAAAGAATAAGTATTGCGATACAGCGAGGAAATGCTGCCAGCATCTACGGCACCATTCCGCAGGGGGATATTTTGTAATTTTTTTATTTTAAGTTTAGTTTTATTTATTTTTAGATTTAGTTTTTAAGTTTTGTAGGTTAGTTATTTAATTATGTTTTTTTTTTCTAGTTATGTATATTAAGTTTGTATGCACCAGTAACTACATTCAATAAAGCCTATATAGTAATATCTAATTTGTTTAATATGTCAGATCCGTGTTTATAAAATTGTCAAGTCCGGTACATAATAAAGAGCTTAATCAAATAAAAAAAAACATCTTAAATACTAACTAAAAGTCTTTAATTACCTATACCTAAGTCATAAAATCTAGTATATGGTTAAAAGTGGGATATGTAGTTTTAATTATCATGGACTATTGTTGTACTTACAATTTAAATGATCTTATTAAGTGCACAGTGATACAAATGTTTATGTGAAATTTGAGCTGTAATTACAGACGGCGCATACCAATCGTGGTGACATCGTGACCGATGTATACCTACCTTATTTGCAAGTTATGATGAAATTATTTCTAAGTATTTGGGAATACTGGACTTGTGCAATGTATTGGGAATAATTTTAAAACAAAACCTTATGTTACACTGAATGAAATTGGATTAAAATAAATTTGAAATTTAAAAAGAATACTGATCAACAAAATATGAAAAATATGTGACTTGATTTAATCGAAAAAATTACATTGAGAAATAAAAAAGAATTATATACTAACCTTTTAACCATATTAGTGTTTCGTCATCAAGCGGCTTCACATCTTACATACTACATATATTGTTACAATCTTAAAATACACAAATAATCGATTCATATTTTATTCAATATACCTGTTTACTGATTTACTTCCGTATCCAGCGCTGGATTAACTAATGATTTAAGACTTATAAATCAAACCGAAAATTTACTTGAAATTACATATAGGTGTGTATGTCTATTCAAGGCACAAATATTAATACAGGAAACATTTTAATCTAAATTACTACTCCTACAAAAAAATATGATTTTACGAAATATTGTCTAAAAGGTCAATATAATTTCACCATCGTGTCCCTGTTGCCTGTTGATGACGACGTCCTCAGTTCCCATCCAACGTTGATCCAACGGGTACATTGGGTACCCTCGTCCAAGGACACCAACAGCTCCCGGCAGCAACACGATCCTAGTTTCTCTTGTTGTTTCAGTAAGATTTCCTTTTACGTTTTAATCGTTGGTGTTGAAACGTAGTATATTAATATTACTTAGTAAGTCCATGAAGAGTTCCTTTTAATAATTGACCAACACATTTTATTTTTCACCTTTAAAGTCGTCGATATTCACAACAAACTTCCACTGTTCAATTGTTGCATTGTTTATTCACTAGTTATTGTCCCGTGCATAAAAGTTTCGTCAATGTTCATAAGGCACTGAATTCTCCATTTAATTTATTAAAGTACCGGCTGGCGCGAGGCGCCGCCAGTGCAGCGCAAGGCCGCACTGGCAGGATCGCCATGTGAGGTGGGACGTAAAGACAAACACTATCTCAGGAGTATAGGTTTATTCTGATATACGATACTTATGCTAGGGTATATATAGGGTACACGTGAGAGAGTGTGCGTGTCATATATGGTGCACACTACAAGTGGACCGCCTAAGGGTCGAGATGGAGAAGCTTTTTGACTCCTTCAGGGAGAAGCTAGAGAGGGAGTTGTTTGACCCCATCGGAGGAAAGGTGAATTCCAGGCTGCAGGAGGGCCAGGAGCCAATTCTCCGCCCGTCGTTAGCGGCAGACAGAAGAAGGGCAGAGGGCCCGCAGCCTCCCGCTCCGGACCAACCCAGCCCACAACTGAGGGGCAGTCGGGAGGCAGTGGCAGACAAGTTGCGGCGACGGAGGCCACACTCATGCCCCCTGCGAGACCTGCGCCTACTCCGCGGACCAAGAAGACTGCGGCTTGGACGAAGCCGGTGCCCGCAGCCCCCACACAGACGCCCCCCACGTAAGGGGAATGGACGCAAGTGGTGAAGCGGGGAGAGAAAAAGAAGGCCACCCCTCCTGCCGCTTCGGCGACACGAGCGGCCAAGCCGCCGTGAGCCCCGGCACCCAAAAGACTGGCGGTGCCGAAAACCGCGGCGGTAGTAGTGGCTCTTAAGCCAGAGGCAAAGGAGTCGTACGCCTCCGTAATGCTGAGAGCCACTCAAGCCTTTCGAGGAGATTGGCCTCGAGCATATTAACGTGCGGAAGACGGCGGACGGGGCCCGCATTTTGGAGGTGGCGGGAGCAGACAATGGCCGCACCGCCGACGCTCTGAAGGTGCGCCTGGAGGCAGCCATAGGAGACGTGGCTCGGGTCTACAGACCCGTCAAGATGGCGCGTCTCCGAGTCTCCGGTCTCGACGAAGCTGCCACACCGGAAGCAGTGGCGAGGGCGATTGCGGCCAAAGGGAGTTGCTCGCATGCGAATGTCCGGGTCGGGGACATCCGCATCGGCTACAGCGGCGCTGGCTCCGCCCTTGTACAGTGCCCTATAGAAGCGGCGAGCGCCGCTGCGTCGGCGGGTAGGGCGACAATAGGGTTGTCGTCCGCCCGAATCGAAGGTCTTGAACCTAAGGTGCTCAGGTGCTTTAAGTGCCTGGGCATCGGACACACTAGGGGTACGTGCCCCTCCTCGGTAGAGCGACGTGATCTGTGCTTCCGCTGCAGCAAGCTGGGGCACCGAGGAGTGAAATGCCAAGCAGAGGCCTTCTGCGCAGTCTGCCACCAGGCGAAATTGCCAGCGGGGCACAGGATGGGCGGTTTCTCCTGCAACCCCCCTAAGGTAAGGGGGGTGGAAGCCCGCAGTGAGAATCGGGCTCCGGGGAAGGCCAGACCGGCCGTTGACCCAAGCCTCCCCCGGACGGAACAGGTTATTGAGGGACAGCCCATGGACCATTAATGCCAGCACACCCGCAACAAGGTCCATGGGAGGTGTTACAGTGCAACATTAACCACTCCGTTCCCGCCCAAGACCTGCTCATGCAGAACCTGGCGGAGTGGGGCGCCGCGCTGGCTGTGGTGGCGGAGCCCTACACTGTCCCTCCCCGGCCTAACTGGGTAGGGTCTAGGGACGGCCGGGTGGCGTTGGTGGCTCCGGCGTCGGGGGATATCCTCATGGGTATGGAGAGAGGGGACGGATTCGTGGCGGCTAAATGGGGGGGTATTATAGTAGTCGGGGTGTACTTCTCCCCCAACCTGCCACTGAATGCCTTCCAACGCTTCCTGGAGGATCTGGACGGGGTAGTGAGAAGGGCCGGCCAGGCGCCGATCCTGGTCTTGGGGGACTTCAACGCCAAAAGCCGAGCATGGGGGTCTCCAAACACTGAACCCAGAGGGGCCGAGGTTGAAGTTTGGTCGGCGGCGGCGGGCTTGGTCCTCCTCAACCGCGGCAACGCGCAGACGTGCGTCCGCTGGATTGGGGGGTCTATAGTTGACCTATCCTTCGCGACCCCCGACCTGGCAGCGCGTGTTGCCAAGTGGCGAGTTTTAGAAGACGAAGAGACCCTTTCGGATCATTTATATATCCGCATGAGGGTTTCCCCACTGCAGAGGGCCGCGCCGCCCAGGCCTAATGGCCGACAGGCCGGGAAGGGAGGGTTCCCAAGATGGTCGTTGGCCCGCCTCGACAGAGAAATGGCGGAAGAGGCCGCCATCATCGAGGCGTGGAACGCTCCCCAGGTGGCCCCAAGAGGTGTCGACGAGAGGGCCGTTCGCTTCAGAAGGTCCCTGGAGACGGTTTGTGACGCTTCCATGCCTCAGGCCCGGCCTGCCCGTGGCAAGAAACAAGTCTACTGGTGGACCCCGGAGATCGCTGCCCTCCGCACGGCCTTCAATAACGCCCGGCGGGCCTACACACGGTGCAGGAGAAGGAGGCACACCGCCGAAGAGGAGGAGCTCCTCCGCACCGCGATGGCGGAAAAGAAAAGGGCCCTCCAGCAAGCCATTAGGAAGGCGAAGAACGAGGGATGGGAGGAGTTCTTGGCAACCCTCAATAGGGACCCATGAGGGCGCCCGTACAGAATGGTGCGCAACAAATTGCAGAGCGCCCCACCCATGGACTCCATGGAGCCAGAACTCCTCCGGAGAGTGGTTGAGGGCCTGTTTCCGGAGGCGCCAGACTTCGTCCCACCGGTGATGGCCCCCCCAGCAGCGGACTCGGCGGAACCGCTTGTAGTCGTCCCCATCACGGATGACGAGATTGAGTGGGCCATGGACCGCGTCAGGGCCACGCGCAAAGCAGCGGGACCGGACGGAGTGCCAGGAAAAGTACTCATCCTGGCACTTAAGCATCTCGGGAACTGCCTCAAATCCCTCCTGGACGACTGCCTCGAGGAGGGGTGCTTTCCGAGATGCTGGAAGGAGGGGCGACTGTGCCTGCTACGTAAGGAGGGGCGCCCACCAGACTCCCCCGCTGGCTACCGACCGATCGTGCTGCTGGATGAGATCGGGAAGCTCTTCGAGCGAATCCTGGCCTCCCGTATTCAGCGGCACCTAGTAGATACGGGCCCGAACTTACATGACAGCCAGTTCGGGTTCCGAAGGGGGCGGTCTACTATAGACGCAGTGGCCGCGTTGAGGAATTTCGGGGTACTTGCGGCAGGCCAGAAGGAGGGAGTGGTGGCGGTGTCACTGGACATCGCCAACGCGTTCGGGTCCCTCCCTTACACGGTCATTGGGGAGGCACTCCGTTACCATGGAGTGCCTCATTATCTGAGGCGTGTTATAGAGCACTACTTGACGGCGCGGGTAGTGCTCTATGAGCAGAAGGGTGTCCGGAGCGTGAGGGCCATGACGTGCGGGGTTCCACAGGGGTCAGTCTTGGGTCCACTCCTGTGGAACATCGGTTACGACTGGGTGATCCGGGGGGTGCAGTTTCCCCGCATGGTCACTGTGTGTCGCAGTCCCCTGCCGAAGACCGAGGCCATGGTCCTCGAAGGAACGAGGGGGTGGGGGCGGCTGCCGGCGGGCACCGCAGTGAGGGTGGGGGGTGAATCTGTCCAGGTCAAGGCCCACATCAAGTACTTGGGCCTTGTCCTGGACAGAAAGTGGATTAGTGGACATTCGAGGAGCAATTTGCACGACTGGCTCCTCGACTCGTGGGTGCTGCCTCGGCTCTGGGCCGCCTACTGGCGGGGCATTTTGGGGGGGCCGAATGCGCCGTGTAGGCGGCTGTATGCGGGGGTCGTCGGGAGCATGGCGCTCTACGGGGCGCCAATTTGGGCCGGACGACTGACGAGATGCACGAGGGCATTGCTCCGTCGGCCACAGAGGGTGGTGGCCCAGAGGATGGTGAGGGCCTACCGCACCACTTCTCACGCAGCGACATGCCTTCTTGCCGGCACCCCGCCTTGGGAGCTGGACGCGGGGGTGCTAGCGGAGAGGTACCGGTGGAGGGCGGAAGCGAGGGGGCGTGGGGAGCCCCCAGACGCGGAGGAGGCAGAGAGGGTGTCGCGGGCAGCCGCGGAGCGCCTACGAGAACGATGGAGGGATGCCTTGGAGGATAGCCGCTATGGAACCCGAACCATAGGGGCTATTCTCTCGGTAATGGACGAGTGGGTGGACCGGAGCAAGGGGGCCCTGACATACAGGGTAAAGGGTAACGCAGGTGGTGTCCGGACACGGCTGTTTCGGACACTACCTGCACAAGATACAGAGGGAGCCGGGGCCTCAGTGCCACGAATGTGGAGCGGCGGACGACACGGCCCAGCACACTCTAGAAGAGTGCAATCGCTGGGCCGTTGAAAGAGCTGCCCTCGGGGCGGCCACGGGGGTAGCGAACCTCTCGCTACGCAGCATAATAGCGGCGATGCTGGGTAGCGAGAGGAAATGGGAAGCGGTGGCCTCCTTCTGCGAAGAAACCATGTCACAGAAGGAGGAGGCGGAGAGGGTGCGAGAAGCGGCTGCTGACGCGCTTCCTCTCCGACGTAGACGGCAGGGTCGAAGGCAAAGAGCGTATGCTCGCCTCGAGCCCCAGTAGGGTCAGCGGGTACCGTACCCGCATTGCACGGCCCCATACACCTCGTCGGAGGAAGGGGGGATCAAGCGTTTCTGATCCTCCCCCATTGTGAGGGGGGCCCTGGCGATAAGCCGGGGCTGACGGAGGGCGCCGTGGTGGAATGTCATCCCAGTCGATCCCAGTGCGCCCTCACGAACGGCAGAGAGGGTGAAACGCCGGAGTGGGTTTAGTGGGCAGGGCCAAATTCTCCCCCCTCTCTTGCCAGGAGAGGGGAAAGGAAAGGAAAGGAAAGGAGTCCCACACACCGTGCATAAACGCATTCCCAATTCGTCAAAAAAATAATAATAATAATAGTCAGTTTGGTACCATAACTGATGTATGGAGTGAGCACTTTATTCTTACTATATTTTTCTATGACTAAACGTACCTAATAAAGGTCTTGAAGGTCAATTCTATTCGTGGAAACTATTCGCGTCGCATGGCACTTTCATGTAAAAATCCGCGAGTAATGGGCCCAACTTATTACGAACGTCTACCCGCCGAATTAAGAACTGAAATATCTGACGAAGCATTTGAACGTCAACTGAGGAACTTTTTATTGAATAACCCATTATATTCAGTGGACGAATACATGGAATTAAAATTGAAATAACTATTTGACATTATACTTAGCTTATGTAAAATTGATTTTATTTGACATTCGTTCTGAACTTATTACCTATGAATACCGCTCTTAGTTTTAGTATGACGATCATTATGAGATATTAGACATGTATTCTCCCATATAACCATTCCGGTCGCAGAATCATCAAAGTGGTAACTAAATGTCAGATGTGTCGTAACAGAGTGCACACAATGTGTCTAGAATTGTTTCGAAACTAAGTGCCGTCGCCGTGTGTACACTTTTCCGTAACAAGGTGTCGACACATTGTGTGCACTTTGCGTGCGGTTTGCGACTAAATCTGACAGCAAATTTGTGACAGCAAATGTCAATATAAAATACCTCTTGAAAACCAAGGTTTGTCAAACTACTATTAGTGTCTCGTGTGCTCGTAATTCTAGTAAGTCATCATGGGCGATGCAAATGATAATAATCGACCAAAACCATATAAACACCCAACACCCGTCAACCTTTTATGATATATCTACATCAGTGAAGGTGCTATTAGGCCGTGTTTGGTATCGTTTTCGTATAAATCTGGGGTGCTGAATCCATTTATGGTATCACATTGACACCATTCCACAAAATTAAAAAAAAATCTTATTAGGGTTCCGTACTTCAAAAGGAAAAAACGGAACCCTATAGGATCACTCGTGCGTCTGTATGTCTGTCCGTCTGTCACAGCCTATTTTCTCGGAAACTACTGGATAACTGGACCAATTAAGTTGAAATTTGGTACATATATGTAAATTAGGGACCCAAAGACGGACATGTAACGTAAACAAATTAATTTTTGTTAAATGTCATTCTAATTTCGAATATCGCGCCTTATTTGAATCCGTCTCGCACTTGACGATTCTTATGTCAATGTCACTTCATATTCTTGTACTCCGTGACCCATGTATTTTACGAGTCCTTTTTATAGAAAATTAAAGCAATCTTTACTAGATTCCCGTTAATTTTCGTTTAATTTATCAGGTTAAGTGCCCAGTAAAGCCTAGAAAAGAAGGCAGTGCGAAACTCTCAGTGCAAAAAGTGTAAAAATGTGTACATTGATTTGACAGGAAAAAAAACGTGATTTGCAATTGTTTCTTCGTAAAAAGATTGTAAAAAGTGTTTGAAAAAATGGGATCAAATAATCAAATGGCATTAATTGAAAAACTAACCGGCCGTGATAATTATGCTACATGGCGATTTGCGGTAAAAACTTACCTTCAACACGAAGAGTTGTGGGATTGTGTTGAACCGACTGCAGACGCTAAAACAGATACAAAACGAGACACAAAAGCAAAATCAAAGATAATTCTTTTAGTCGATCCTACAAACTACGTACATATTCAAGAGGCCGGCACCGCCAAAGAAGTGTGGGAGAACTTGTCAAAAGTGTTCGACGACTCTGGGCTGACACGCAAAGTCGGCTTACTGCGTGATCTCTGTAATACCTCGTTAACTGAATGTCAAAATGTAGAAGAATATGTGAGCAAAATAATGAATACTGCCCATAAGCTCCGGAACATAGGCTTCAAGGTGGACGATGAATGGCTCGGAACATTGCTACTCTCTGGTCTACCTGAGTCATACCAGCCTATGATCATAGCTATTGAAAGCTCTGGCGTGAAAATAACCTCAGATTCTGTAAAAGCAAAATTATTGCAAGATGTCAGATGTATCGAGACTGATTCTTCACCTTCAGTATTTGTCGCTAGCAAGAAGTTGCACAGAAGCCACAAGAAGCAGTCTAAAGGGCCAAGATGCTATTCCTGTAACAAATATGGCCATAAAAGCCCAGAATGCAAGGAAAAGCCAAAGGATACACAGCGTCATAAGCCAAGTAGTGCATCATATGCTGCAGTGTTTATAGCTACATCAAGTCAAGATGATGTGTGGTATGTAGACTCAGGAGCAGGCTATCATCTTACGAAGCACAGAAATTTGCTACAGAATGTAGTAGCCCCTCCGATAAACAATATAAAGGTTGCTAACAAAGAAGTGTTATCCGTGCATGGTGCAGGGCAAGTAAGTTTAGACACATGTGATGATAAAGGTAAAGAAAACAAGGTGCTCTTTACCAATGTGCTGTATTCTCCTGATCTTGCTAACAATCTCCTGTCAGTAAGTGAGATCGCAAAAACTGGTGGAAAAGTAAGTTTTGATAATGATGGGTGCGCTATTATAAACAATAGAGGTCAGATAGTAGCAACAGGCACTCATGTCAACAACATGTACCGGCTAGATATACCTGGTAAAGGCTATGCATGCATGTCTGATGTTGAAGAACAAGAAGATACTTACTTGTGGCACCAGAGAATGGGACATCTCAACTTTCCGAGTCTAAAGAAGATGACAGAAAATACTGATCATGTAATTTTCTCAGCAAAAACAGAAAATCTGACATGCATAACATGCCAAGAGGGTAAACAGACCCGACTACCTTTTAAAAGTGAAGGCCCCAAAGCTAAAAGTATACTTGAAGTCGTTCACTCGGACCTGTGTGGACCTATGGAAACTCAGTCGCTTGGCGGAGCAAAGTATTTTATTACATTTATTGATGACTTCTCAAAGAAAGTGTATGTGTACTTTCTCAGGAACAAGTCAGATGCACTAGAAAAAATTAAAGAATATAGAAACGAAGTTGAGAACCAGCTCAATGCCAGGATCAAGGTTATTCGTACCGATGGTGGAACCGAATATGTTAACAAGAAATTCTCTGACTACTTAAAAGGTGCAGGTATCATACACCAGACAACCACACCTTATAGCCCCGAAAGCAACGGCTTATCAGAGAGGATGAATAGAAGCCTTGTGGAACGAGCAAGATGTATGCTTCAGAATGCCAAGCTACCAAATAAATATTGGGCTGATGCAGTACACACTGCTGCTTATGTGATCAACCGCTCTCCAACTAAGTCTCTATCATTCAAAACTCCTCAAGAAATGTGGTCTGGACAAAAGCCGAATGTGAAACACATGCGCATATTTGGCTGTGAAGCTATGGTCCACCTGCCCAAGGAGAAACGTAAGAAATGGGACCCCAAAGCACACAAGATGATCTTCATTGGATATTGTGATCATACTAAGGGCTACCGATTTATAGTACCTGAGACCACTACAGTAATAAAGAGCAGAGATGCTGTATTTCTAGAATCTACTGTGAAAAGAGATTATGTTCCTGTAGAACTATCTTCAAGTGACCTGGCAGAAAATGATAATACCCAGGAGGAAGCAAATGAAAGTGTCAGTGACACAGATGTCACAAGTCTAGACAGCTCATATGATACAGTATGTGAAAACAGGTCTACCTCAGACAGTGATTATGTACCTGACACAACTCTGGATACAACTGCAGTCAATAAGATGGAGCTGAGACCTAGAAAGAATATGGGTACTAAAAAGTCAGAAGAATATACTTACCTGTGCTATGACGAAGAACCTATGGAAAATGTTCCTGAAACATATAAACAAGCAATTAAATCAACTGCTGCAGAAAAGTGGAGAAAATCTATAAAAGAAGAATTAGATGCTCATAATGAACACAATACCTGGTCATTGGTAGAAAAACCCCCAAATGCCAAAGTAATAGGATGCAAATGGGTGTTCCGCATCAAAGAAGAACCAACTGGTCAGCGCTACAAATCACGCCTGTGCGCTAAAGGATTTACACAGACAGCAGGTATTGATTACCAAGAAACCTTCGCACCAACTGTAAGGTATGATTCAATTCGGTTATTACTCTCTCTGGCCGTTCAACAAAATCTCAAGATGGTCCAACTAGATGTCAAGACAGCTTTTCTCTATGGCGAGCTTGAAGAGACCATATACATGGCCCCACCAGAAGGACTTCCTCATGGAGAAAATATGGTATGTAAACTTAACAAATCATTATATGGTTTAAAGCAAGCGCCACGATGTTGGAACAGCAAATTTGATTCGGTGTTGAAAAAGTTTGGCTTTGTCAGTAGTAAAGCTGATCAATGTGTTTATATTGGTCAAGTCCATAAGAAGAAATGTTACCTATGTCTATATGTTGATGATGGACTATTATTCTCAACTGATGAATTAGCTTTAAAAACAGTAACTGAGGAACTGAATAAAGTATTTCAAATTAAAGTTATGGATAAGCCTAGCAATTTTGTTGGGATGCAAATTGAAAGGTCTAGTGACTATATATTTATTCACCAAACAAAATACATAGAGCAAATGTTGAATAAATTTAATATGCATGATGCTAATCCCAACAGTGTTCCTGTCGATCCTCACATGAAGTTGCAGAGGGGAGAAGAAGAGCCTGAGAGGAATCTGCCATACAGAGAAGCAGTGGGATCTCTCATACACCTGGCAACTGTGAGTCGACCCGATATAACGTTTGCTGTCAACCTGGTGAGTCGATTTCTTAATTGTTACAACCAAACACATTGGAATGCAGTGAAAAGAATTTTCAAATATTTAAAAGAAACAAAAGACTATGGTTTATATTACAAAAACACTAATCAGTCTTCAGAAGTGACTGGTTACAGTGATGCTGACTATGCCAATGACCCAGACTCACGTCGTTCTGTGACCGGTTATGTTTTCCTAAAGAGTGGAGCAGCAATAACTTGGTCTAGTCAAAGACAGCAAACCGTGGCACTATCGACAACCGAGGCCGAATTTATGGCTGCATGCGCAGCTACTAAGGAAGCAATGTGGATCAAACAATTTCTCACCGACATTGGTGAATATCAACAAGACACTTTGTGCCTTCACTTAGATAATCAAAGTGCCATAAGTGTGATTAAAAATGTGAACTTTCATAAAAGATGTAAACATATTGAGGTGAAATACTTCTTTATTAAGGAAAAGTATCAGCAAAAAATCATCTCTTTAGAATTTGTTACAAGTGAAAATCAATATGCTGATATTCTTACCAAAGCTTTGTCAAAAGATAAATTCAATTCTCTTAAATTCAAACTTGGAATGTGTTCACTTGGATCTATATGATTGTTATTTCTTTGAAATTGTTCTTATGTTGTACTTTTGTCAAGCAGCTACATGCTATTGTTATGTTATTTTAAGAGGCTCGAATTCAAAGGGAGTGTTAAATGTCATTCTAATTTCGAATATCGCGCCTTATTTGAATCCGTCTCGCACTTGACGATTCTTATGTCAATGTCACTTCATATTCTTGTACTCCGTGACCCATGTATTTTACGAGTCCTTTTTATAGAAAATTAAAGCAATCTTTACTAGATTCCCGTTAATTTTCGTTTAATTTATCAATTTTATACCCAAAAAATGACCATCCCCCGAAACTACTAGGTCTTCAATTTTGAAAAAAATACACAAAATAGTTCTTTACCTATAGATGACAGGAAAACCTATTAGAAATGTGCAGTCAAGCGCGAGTCGGACTTAATGTACGGAACCCTTAATACGCGAGTCCGACACGCACTTGGCCGGTTTTTATTAAACTCCTCTTAACCGCTTACGCTTAACCGCTGAACCGATTTTGTTGAAATTTGGTATAGAAATACATAGTTTGCGTCCCGGAACAGGACATAGGATAGTTCTTATAACAAAAATCATCTTTTGAAGGTGTGAAAAGTGGCGTGGAAATTTGTACGGTAAATCAATAACCGCTGAACCGATTTATATGAAATTTGGGATGGTCTACATCTTTGATTTAGTTGAAAATGATAAAAAACATGACTTCAAACGTAAACTTAAACAGTATTAACTTCAAGAATTCAATTCCGAATTCCCCCCTATACCACATTTCACACCTTTAAAGGATGATTTTTGAGATAACTTATTATGTCCTGTCTCGGGACTCAAAATATCTGTGTACCAAATTTAAATTAAATCTGTTCAGCAGTTTAAGCGTGAAGAGGAGTTTAAAAGAAAGTATTTTAATAAGTTTATATGTTTTTACTTCGGAATGGTGTCAATGTGATACCATAACTAAATTTGGTACTGCGAATTAATACGAAAACGATACCAAACATGGCCTCGTAGCTTTACTGATGTAGAAGTCAAAATAAAATTGAGAGCCCTAAATTCTTATTACTTGGCCTAACTTGTGTAGAAAGAAAAGGAAAAATAAAAGTCTTCGGCAGGAATATAAGACACAAATATAATTGTTTTGAGTTACTATTTCAATCATCAAACATAAACATACCTTGATTATATTATTCTAGTGAGATCCTCATAGATAAACAAAAACATTTAAAAAATTACAAGGTCGAAATGTCACGGAACTGTGAGAGTTATATGTGAAAAATAAAAACTTTTATGACAAAAAAAATTGGACACAATATAAGAATCACCCAATTGCGTCGAGAAATTTTTGCTTGTTTCATTACCTCCTTGCTTCTTTTTTTGTCCTTTGTATTCTGTAGCAATTGGTCTAAGATCTGAATAAAATAAAGATAACTTGCGTCGTCACGGATGTCGATGTATAGGTTTTAGGGAGCGGAAAAATCGAAAATGATGACCATTTTGGATTCCAAGATGTCTGCCGTGCACTTTATCATATAAGCCGTCATGGATGTTGATTTAAAGGTGTTAGGAAGTGCAGAATTCGATAATGATGACCATGACCAACGTGCACGGCAGACATCTTGGATTCCAAAACGGTCATCATTTTCGAATTCTCCACTCCCTAAAACCTATAAATCGAGATCCATGACGACTTTTATGACAAAGTGTACGGTAGACATCTTGGTTTCCAAAATGGTCATCATTTTCGAATTCTGCACACCCTAAAACTAGGGAATGCAAATCGGTTATAACCGTAACCGAAATATTCGGTTATAACCGAATATTTTGCCAAAATTTCATAACCGAATATTGGAAACTCGACTAACCGGTTACGGTTATTTTCGGTTATTTATTTATGACTTAAATTGTATGTTTTTATCATCTAATGACTACAAAATCCTGCCTTTTTTGGCTGTGACGCCTGTGACTATAATTTTTGTCATTCGTGGACTTTAATATTTTAAATATACCAAATTTACTTCCCTTATTCATGAAATATTTTTATTGAATATTGTATCACGTCCAAGGTCATATTTTACTTTTACTGTATTTGGTGTGTTTTATTAAAAAACGAAGACTTATACTCACATTCCCTAATAATGTACTTTTATTTTCGTAATTTTTTAATTACTTCATAGCAAATTTATAATTTTTTGTCGAAAATAACCGTAACCGATTATAACCGATATTCGGTTATTTTTCGGGCATAACCGTAACCGAAATCGGTTATGAAGTTTGGCCGGTTATTGCATTCCCTACCTAAAACCTATAAAGGACATCAATGTCGACTTTTGTGATAAAATGCGTAGCCGCCATCTTGGATTCCAAAATGGTCATCATTTTCGAAACCGGCACTCCCTAAAACCTATAAATACCTACCTACCACCTGGCTACCATCTGCACGCAAGACATTTCTATTATTTTTACGTACAAAAATGACCCCCTGTCAACTTTCAATCGAGATTTAATGGATAATTTATTCGATTAATATTCAGATTAATTCAATTTCAATCTATGTTAGGTCGACTAAATTAATCGCGATTAAAATTTGAGGATTAACTTTTTTTATTCCATTAATTAGTCGATTAAACAGTTAATCGATTAATGCCCATCTCTGACCACGGCTTGGCTCTTACACTTTGAGAATATCTGAAAACGAATGAACACAAGGAGCCATTTTGCTAATCCAGTAACTTTGTTACTACTTTTGACAGCGCGTGTCATGTGTCTACACAGAGTCTACACAAAGTCGAAACATTGCGACTACTTTGTGACTGGAATATTTCTCAGCCTTAAACCATATGTTTACATCATAATTAACATGTTTAGTAGTATGTAAAGCGTTATTTCTGTTATTTAAGTATAGTATACGCATCGAAGTACTAAAAATGCATCAAATAATATAGTTATGAACACAGGCACTGAGAAGTAAATAATTTCATTGCCGGCTAAACTAAAACAATGTGGTGGCGCGTTGATTATATTACACTTAGTTTATCAAATCACTCGAGCAGTTTAATTCCCCATAGTAATTTAAGTCCTATTGTAATATAAATGCAAACAATAAATACTTACGTCTTGTAATCCGTTTAAGAGATGGCGTATTAATGTCACTTATTTTTATTTAAGTATTTTTCCATCTGACAGTTTCCATTTGACAGGAACAATATGATCGAATGAACGAATGATTTTGGGATAAAGTAGTCGCAAACTGGTAACAATGTGTGCACACGGCGACGACACTTTGTGTGTTAATATGTATGTGTCGACCCTTCCCCATTTCTGGTAACTGTGTCGACACGGCGACGACTCTGCGACTGGAATTGTGAACGAAACAGACGGTGTCGACACAAGATGTGTCTACACCGTGTCGTAACGGCGACTGAAAATGGTTGTATTGGCTGTTATTTATTGAGTTTTTTTCAATTTGACGATAGTTCTCAAATTTCTTTTTACTTAAATTATAAATTTGTAATTTGATTATCATTGTTGACATTGTATAATTATGTTTGCATGCGAAATTATTGACGATCATAATGTAAATTCATATAGATTAGCGTAAGAATAATTTATACTGTAATTTATCATTATGAAATAAATAAACTAAACTAAACTAAACTATTTACAGAACAGTTGTGAAATTACACGATTAGGTATTTCGCTAGCTTGGTTTTAATACGTAGGTACCATAAAATATTACAACTTTGCCTTTTCATCATAGCTTTGCTAACCGAGGATTGAGAGATTTTTAGTTTTAATAGAAGCGAAACAACTACTTTTTCATTTGTATTCTTTTTGCCAGGCTGTACGACTGCTGTTCTGGAAGTGAAGTTATATTGTGTTTGTGAGGGTATTGCCGAGCCGGTGTTTATGTTTAGGTGTTACATAGTTACATGATTACTAATTTAACCAACACTATACTATCTAAAAAGAGACAAGATTTTTCAAAAACTCTGCTGGCTGAATGTGAAAATGTACCTATACCTAGGACACCTAGGTAAATATATTGAACGGTTCTTACCTGTAGCACATTCGTTACGGCAGATTCAGTGCATATGAACTTGCCCATTCTTTTTTTATGTATACGTGAACAACGGGAAGTAGGTATCAGGCGTAGTTTAGCATACAATAATATTTCTGAGGGTTCCTGTAAAGAAAAATAGTGACATAATTGAATTGACCTCATATGGTAGAATGTGGCTTTTTATTGTTACAATATATCATGTTCATAATTTATAATCAGACATAGAAGTTATTGTGGCAAAGTCTTAATTACTTTTCTCTGTATTCATTTTTAAAATAAATTGTACTACATGAAAGGCGCGTACCAAGACGTCCTGTTACCATGACATCTTACGACAGTTTAGCGACCGTAACGCAATGTGAAAATCCATTGCTTGCTAAACATGACTTTAAATTAAAATTTCTCCTAAATTAAGAATTTTGAACCATCGGGACCACTTGGCGGTAACTTTGGGTACTCCAAGGAATCTTCAGTTTGATTTTTTTGCTCTTATTACGGGGCACACTCTGTATAAGTAGAGTGATTGCAACGGCGCTGCTATCTTACGATAAATAAGTCGAATGAAAGCGATTCTGATGACCATCTTTCAACTATTTGGCTATTCATACGACACTCTTACGATATTTTTTTAACTAAAAAGCAAATAGAAGTCCGCCCAAAACGCGTCGAGAGAACGATCCTTCTTTCGACCTTTTACAGATCTATCTCTCGACCACATAGCTGAAAGAGAAACGTAACATGCTGCCTTTCTTACGACATAATTTGCTAGTTGGGCTGAAGCTACCTAACGAACTTGAACTTACCTACCTACCTACGATTTTTCCCTAAAGTGTAATGTTTTCACGGACGTCACACTAAATCAATAGGTAGATTCGTTAGGTACCTTCAGATGCCCGAAGGGCAAACCGCCCAGAAACAGGGGGCTTCGCGGGGCTCCGTCTAGTTAGGTAATTTGTGAGGGAAATGTTTTTTGAAAAGAAACAGTGTGTTGGGACTATCCAAGAAATCCAGATTTGATGGACACCCCAGCGTTTTTCATAGTTTTGACGTGCAGCGCCACGCGTGGTAAATTAAAGAACTAATTCGACCAAAATGCCGCGGCAAATTACAAACGGCGCTAGTAATGTCATATAGTACATTTCAATGCAAGTGAAAGTGTGAAAAGTATTTCGCCTACGGCTCATAAAAGACATCTCGGGACTCGTAAATAATAACACTTTCACACGTACATTGAACGACGTTTTTTAATACATTTGCGAAAAAATCACAGTAAAACAAATATTGGTAACATGAGTATTACACTTACATTTACGAATTTTCCCTTGAACTTGAATGATATTGTATATTATATATTATTCATCACTGTAAACTACGTTCAGTGTTGATTTACATTGCCTCAATTAATCACATTAACTCATTTAATACAAAAACACTTTTACACTTGCAATTTAAGATAATTATTATGATACAACTAAATTTCAAGTGAAAATGGCGGGCGCCGGTTTTACTTTTTAATTTTTATTTTTTTCTGTTAACGACAGCCAACGTGGCAATGATAGTTCCATTCAGCCAAATAATAAAAAAGTTTTTTTAGTGAAATATCGTATTTTCTAACGTTTTATTTATATAATTAACAAATAAATATTTACTTTATATCGTGTAACAATACTTTTACGTACGTAATAAATGTCCAATGGCAAAATAAATATATATCAAGTTTTGGAACATCCAAACTCTTTGGTGTGGACGTATCAAATACGGTCAGAACTCAGAATTAAATTTAAAAAACTTTTTGAGCAACTGTATTAAAAAGGTATTTTACAAAATGCGGACCGTTTATAATTTGCCTTCGGCATTTTACAAACGGCGTCGTCATTTTACAATCGTGAAAGCGTTTGTAAATTGACTACGCCGTTTGTAAACGGCGGATTCTTACAAAATGCCTGCGACATATATATAAAGTAAAAAGAAGTTTATACATATCTAATACCTTTAAACGACCAATGTTTCTAAACTCTCGGAAACGGCTCTAACGATTTCGATGTGCTATATGGGGATTTTCGGGGGCGATAAATCGATCTAGCTAGGTGATATCTCTGGGAAAAGGCGTATTTTGGAGTTTTTATATGTTTTCCGAGCAAAGCTCGGTCTCCCAGATATTTCAAATAAAATGAGATCCATGTCATAATAATCCAATTTTCAGCGATGGGCAAGCCAATAAGTTACAATGTGCGATCAATAGGTACAAGTATCTGACTAGTACAAGTCCAAGACATTAAATTAAACTGTTTCAGCACAACTGCGAGAGAAAGATGGCTTTTTGAAAACCATACACTCAAACTTCCATCACATTTTCGTGTACACATTTTTGATATCATTGACAGTGCCGTTCTACCTTAATCACTTTAATCGAATTAAATGACTAGGTATTGCTAAACATTAAACTTACTCTATCATTTATTCTTCCCCAGCCTGATGCAAGGCACTCCATAGATCCGTAGTCCATATCACGCGAGGCAAGGGGCATAGTCTTTACATATCCGTTAAATACAAACGGAGTTGCTGTAAACTGTAAAAAGAACTATAAAAAACCATTTCAAGTAATTTTCTGAAATCATTTTATTTATTTTTTCAAGTAGAAACACTATGTATTTATATTTTTTATTTTTTTATTAGCCTATAGGAGTGTCCTACGGCTAGGCAAAGGCCTCCCCTCTTTCCTGCCATTTGGTCCTATCCGATGCACACTCCAGCCATTCTTTACAAAATGTGTCAACGTCGTCCCGCCATCTCCGTTTTGGTCTTCCTCTGCCCCGAGATCCATCCTGTGGGACCCAGTCTGTAGCTAGTTTGGTCCAGCGCTCCGGTTGCATAATATTCATATAATTGCCTGTAATTCCTGAGTGCTTAGGGAGCGCCATAAGCCCTCAGGAAATTGCATATATGTACTTATGTACTATGTACTTAGAAAAACTCGACCCATGCCGCCATGACCCGGGTGGCCGAGGGGGTTAGTAACCTGCCGCAACGGAGGACCTGGTTCGATTCAAGCCCTGGGCACTGGAGGCCTTGGTCACTTTTTCTTAGAATATGACGTTTATTTCGGTTTAAAAAAAACTCAAAAGCTGATGATGTAGACATTCTAGGTTCTTATTTTTGAAAATAGTTTTAATTGCAATATAAGAAGGTCAGTAGGTATCAGGAGAACAATATTTTTCAGACGGCTTTAATTGCTTTCTTTGCGCTGATTGGTTGACAATCGGCCAATCACCACGTTCACAACACTTTGACTGTCTTTGACCGGTTCAGAAGAAAAACCGGGCAAGTGCGAGTCGGACTCGCGCAAGAAGGGTTCCGTACCATAATGCAAAAAAAAAAAACAAAAAAAAAGCAAAAAAAACGGTCACCCATCCAAGTACTGACCACTCCCGACGTTGCTTAACTTTGGTCAAAAATCACGTTTGTTGTATGGGAGCCCCATTTAAATCTTTATTTTATTCTGTTTTTAGTATTTGTTGTTATAGCGGCAACAGAAATACATCATCTGTGAAAATTTCAACTGTCTAGCTATCACGGTTCGTGAGATACAGCCTGGTGACAGACGGACAGCGAAGTCTTAGTAATAGGGTCCCTTACCCTTTGGGTACGGAACCCTAAAAATGGGTATCGTCTTGGGTCGTCCCATTCGTTTTTTGTCAAGTTCTTAAATTAGTCCTATTCTGCTTTCGTCACGCATTCTACATTCGTCAAGTTCATCGGTGGTCTTTTTCATATTTGGTTATATTTGGTTGTTTGCCTTTTTCTTATTTCGGCTTATTCCGGTATTGTCATCATGTTCTTTGGGCATGTTCGATGTTAGTCAATTTCTTTTTTTGTCTTATTCGTTACTAGCTGACCCGGTGAACTTCACCTAGTTGGTCCATAAAAAGTCTGCAGCGGATTTGATAGCCCACGCAGTGCAAGTGTCATTTATACGTCACAATTTCATAGAAGTTTGACGTTTAAAATAACACTTGCACTGCGAGGGCTATCAAATCCGCTGCAGACTATTCTTGGTCTGACTCTAGGTACATGTATGCATTTGTTTTTTTTTGCACGTTAAATACGGATTATACGATCATTGTATTACAGCCATTATATCAACAAATACGTATACGTGCCTAAATATCTGTTGTATCGGTTCACTATTATATGACTTGTACGAAACAGGCAACATTATACTAAAATATGTCAATGTCTTGCATTCAAATAAGCTTGTGGAATATAACGCGAAGTTTTCAAATTATCATTACACACATCTTTGATTCCAAAATAATCATCATTTTCGAATTCTGCACTCCCTGAAACCTATAAAACGACACCCATGACGACTTTCATGACAAAGTGCACGGCAGACATCTTGGATTCCAAAATAGTCATTATTTTCGAAACCGGTACTCCCTAAAACCTACAAAACGACACCCATGATGACTTTTATGACAAAGAGCACGGCATCATTTTCGAATTCTGCAGTCCCTAAAACCTATAAAACGACATCCATGATGACTTTTATGTCAAAGTGCACGACAGACATCTTGGATTCCAAAAGAGTCATTATTTTCGAAACCGGCACTCCCTAAAACCTACAAAACGACACCCATGATGACTTTTATGACAAAGTGCACGGCAGATATCTTGGATTCCAAAACAGTCATCATTTTCGAATTCTGCAGTCCCTAAAACCTATAAAACGACATCCATGACGACTTTTATGTCAAAGTGCACGGCAGACATCTTGGATTCCAAAAGAGTCATTATTTTCGAAACCGGCACTCCCTAAAACCTATAAAACTACACCCATGACGACTTTTATGGCAAAGTGCACGGCAGACATCTCGGATTCCAAAATAGTCATTATTTTCGAAACCGGCACTCTCGTAAACCTATAAAACGACAACCATGATGACTTTTATGACAAAGTCCACGGCAGACATCTTGGATTCCAAAACGGTCATCATTTTCGAAACCGGCACTCCCTAATACCTATAAAACGACACCCATGATGACTTTTATATCAAACTGCACGTCAGACATATTTGGATTCCAAAACAGTCATCATTTTCGAATTCTGCACTCCCTAAAACCTATAAAACGACATCCATGACGACTTTTATGATCAAGTGCACGGTAGACATCTCGGATTCCAAAATAGTCATTATTTTCGTAATCGGCACTACCTAATACCTATAAAACGACACCCATGATGACTTTTATGACAAAGTGCACGGCAGACATCTTGGATTCCAAAACAGTCATCATTTACAAAACCGGCACTCCCTGAAACCTATAAAACGACATCCATGACGACTTTTATGACAAAGCGCACGGTCGACATCTTGGATTCTAAAACAGTTATCATTTTCGAAACCGGCAATCCCTAAAACCTATAAAACGATACCCATGATGACTTTTATGACAAAGTGTTTGGCTCCCATCTTTTTTTTTACGTACAAAAATGACCCCCTGTCAACTTTCAATCGAGATTTAATCGAAAATTTAGCCGATTAATATTCAGATTAATTAAATTTCAATCGTATGTTAGGTCGACTAAATTAATCGTGAATAATTTAATCGACGATTAAATTTGACGATTAACTTCTTTATTCGATTAATCGAATAAAAAGTTATTCGATTAATAATCATCTGTGGTCAAGTCATTACATTTCCGTAAATTGATGAAAATCGACTAAAAAAAACGATACAATTAAAACAAAAACCAAATGACAATAAAATGAAATTCGATGTGAAAAAAGGTTATTTAATAATACAAACAAATAATACAAAGTTGCAAAAATCGGCCTTAAAATCGATTCGACTAATTCGTTTATAATCGCTACATTTGACAAACGTAAACGTGATGTAACCTTATGGTTAGCCTCATCACTAATAGTGCATGCATAAATATAAATATGTCAATCCGTTGCCATTACTGTCACTATTTTACAATTTTAAAATCTCAAATACGGCGTAAACCTAATATTGTGGATATATCTTGTCGGTTCGGAACCCTTTTTTTAAATACGTTATTTAATTTGAGGTAAGAGTTTACCGTATCGACGGGATGAACATCAAATGTTTGACAGGTAAGATACCTAGGAAAATTTTGTATGGGAATGATTTTTCTTTCATTATTTTGTTTTCGTCAATTTTTTCAATGGTTTTAACAGTTATTCTGCTGTTCTGGGCCGAGACTAATCCAACAAATCAAATCAAAAATCATGAAAATCGGTCCAGCCGTTCTCGGGTTATGGGTGCTGGAACAAACACGACTTTGTTTTATATACCTATATAGATTCGTCCTATCGTATTTGGTCTTATTCTAATTTCGTATTTTTCTTATTTAGGCTCTTTTGAAATTTGGACACATTCCTTATTGGTCCCGTTCGATATTCGTCCCATTCGATATTCGTCCCATTCACTCTTCGTCTTGTTTTTTGTTTTGTTTCCATAAACAATGATCTTTTTACTTAAAATATTAATTGAAAGTACACTAAACAATAATACACATGTAGGGGAGATCAGTCCAAAACGGAGACACGGGGCTTACTCCATCGTGCACTGCCTGGTCATAGACCAGGGCACGGCAGGCTACTTAGATAGATTCAGACTGATAAAAGCTTTGGTAATTGCTGTCAACCTTCTTGGTAAGTTTGTCAACTCGCAAAGTAAAAATGTCTAAAGTAAAACTGTAAGAAATTGGCCCGTGAAGGCTGTACTGGTTGGGAACCTGAAGAACTATGACTATGTTATGTTTATACTATATCATGTGGTCCTTATTAAAGCACTAATTAAACACATGACGTGTAATTTTTAAATAAAAATAAGAAAAATTAAAAAGACAATCGTCAAATATGGCCAAAGATGACAAAGACTACCAGTGAAAGTGACTAATGAAGAATATGATAGAATACAGAATAAGACAAATTAAGAACTTGTCAATAACCAAATGGGACCGGCAACGAACGTGGCGAAAAAAAATTGACGAATAATGAATGAGACTGAAAACGAGATAGACTAAGATCGAATATGGCCTAAGAAGATAATGACGAACACCGGAATAAGCCGGAATAAGAAAAAGGCAAACAACAAATATGACTAAAGATGAGAACGACCACCGCCGATACTGACGAATGTAGAATGAGCGACGAAAGCAGAATAGGACTAATTTAAGAACTTGGCAAAAAACGAATGGGACGACCCAAGACGATACCAAAAAATGATAGTGCATTTAATTATATATTACTAATATTCAGAAATTACATGTCTGTGAAATCATCACGTAAGCTGCTTTTTAGCGCTTGAACTCTTAATACAAAAAACGAATTTGAATATTATTAAAAAACTGTAAATAAGCGAAGTTTACAATGACTAAATTTTCTTATAACTTATTAACTTAGCCTACTTTTGTGAATTACTAAAATTAAATTGTTTAAAAATATTTATAACCTATAACCTATTGTTTAATAACATGGATATCCACATACACCTACAGAATAAACGCGAAGCAATATATTGCTTTGAGTTACCTATGATACCATAGTATTATAGGCCTAATGGCCTATCTATATAGGTATCTCAAAAGTAGCGCGGTGATTTTGTAGCAGAAGATAGCTGAGTTTTGAAACTGATAACTAGTACATGTATTACATCTTTACTCATTTAACATTAACAAAAATCTGCTTCATGCAGCAAAACCTTCAATTCGCTTGTACCTGACCTTATTAAATGTGTACGGTAGACATACAATTAGTTACCTTGCAGAAGTCATAAAAAACACTAATGTTTCAAATGAAAGCACAATAGATGGACTTGTGTTTTCGAACTACTAATAAGTAACAAATAGATGGGAGAGTTAGTTCGAAAACACAAGTCCATCTATTGTGCTTTCATACATAACATACATAAGAGACTAGAAGACTAGAAATATCTAGTCTCTTCAACAATTTACTCGCATTCAAACAATATACATTCACAAAAGAATGCGAACCGGGTGGCAGAGAGGCTTGGAAATAAATCGGACTAGGGCTAGCGAAAGACGATTGATGACATTTACTACAAAATAGAATGGACATTTTATTTTGATCAAATGATCAAAGTTATATTAAGATGATAAAAGAATTATGATCATTTAATCATAGTTATTTTATCATCATAATTTAGCCACTTACTATCATGGTTATGTCGTTCTTAGGAAACCAGTAACCACGGGGTACATGGGCGCTTGTCATTCTTCTCCACTGCTCAGTACCATCCTTGTCAGCTTGGTATTGTGCTTTGTTCCGTAGGGTCCCCGCCACGACATACAACTTCATTAAGCTTTTCATTTTATACCTGTACCGATAAATTATATACAGTGTAAGCTCTATAGCTACACTCAAGGGACCGGGCGTTTTTTGACGCTATAGAGAGTTTAGAGATAAATTAATATAAAGTAAAGCAGCTTAGCAAACTAATGTCGACGTTATAGGGAGTGAATCATTATATCGAATATCGAGTGACGTTGGAGTTTACAGTGTAGGTATTAATAGTACATTACTACAGAGGCCGGGACGAAAGGGGTTGCCGGCCGAAGACATATAGACGGCCGAGCGAAGCGAGGCCGAATAGGTCTGAGCGCGGGCAACCCCATTTCCCGCCGAGGTATGTATAGTGCTTTTCTCAAACATGCAATTAAATAAATAAAATAAAAAATCCACGAAACCCAAGTTTTATTTATAGAAAAAACTAAAAGTAAACTACACCCAAAATATAACCAACACGTACCTATATCATTATCACGCGTATGTTTTACACGAGTCGTGTATTTTTACTACCCGTATATTTTCATGTATCTTTGATTTTTTCGCCTTGTATCCGTCTGAGTGTCGTTTTCGTCACATAAGTTTACATAGTCTTTCATGTTGATATCATGTTTCACATACATCGTTGCTTTATGCATGGAGTAAATAAGTATAATTTCCATAGTGTTGACGAATTTGTAGTTACATTCATTTAAAATATGCCACAAAACTGTTTCTAATAAACTGTAAGCCATTTTTCTTAGTTTCTCAAATAATAAAATTGCCATAAGCAACCATATACATACTTCGTCTTTGACTTGGCGGTAGAGGCAGTAAGTTATTAAAATCAATTCAGCTTACGCTGCCAATTCCAACACCTACGATTACAATTAATATTAATTTCATTATTTCGTCGAAACTCATATTAAAGTCAAAAAATCAACAACGCACCATAAATCCAATAAAACAGAATGAATATTTTTCAACTTTGCCTCCATAACAATTTAAAAAATATAACTACGCGTGTTTGAGTAGACCTTTTTACCGCTAACGTTTAGATGAAATATTTTAAATGTTTTTATTTGTGTAGTTAAATTTATAATTTAAAATTATAAAATTATAGAATGTATTATTTATTAAGTTCATGTTGATTTTATACAAATAAAACTGCAGATTATAGCAAACATTGTTTTTTGTTTTTTTTTATAGGCGTAGTGGCAGAGTGTCATTACGAACCATAAAGCAAATACTGCCTCTAGTTTTTTTTTACTGGATGAATGCCACGATGCTGTGTCACAAATATCTGTGAAATGAAAATTAAAAAAGAGGACTTTGCCGGCCTAGGTCTGCAAGATGTGTATGAAATTCCATTAACGACCTTTTGTCCTAGCCGCACCTGAAACGTCATACTTCGCAGCCTATTATAAGGAACATAACATCAATATTTCATTGCATGTTTGAGAAAAATTAATTATACTAGTAGTTCGCCCCGAACTGAGAACTCGCGGTTTGCCAAAAAATATATAGAGCGACTGACTTTGTTGCACCTACTTACTCGTATAGTTCGACATAAAATGGTAGAAAATAATTTTCAAGAAAAAAACATGACTTCTATAGGGCCGGTGAAAGATTATTGTACATAAATGTTGCACTATGTAGAAAAGGAGGTAAAACCACCCACTTTTCTAGTAGGTAATGAAAATGCTTGATTTTCTGATGAAAATACAAAAATCTCTATACGCATGCCTTTAAGATTTGAGGAGTTCCCTCGATTACTCGTGGATCCTATCATCAGAACTCGAGCTTGACAAAAATGTGGCTTAAAAACTTAACTTGCTTAACAAACATAACGAAGAGGACAAATCGCCAAACGTGAACTATGCTTCGTTGAAGAGTTCCGTTCTGATCATCATCAGCAGTTCCACTTCATCAAAATTTGATTATCATGAATAGTGGCACAACTCAAAATGAAATGCTATTGCATTTAATATTCTATCTTTTACTAGCAAGATTTAAAATCGAACGGCATTTCATTTTGTTTTGTACCACTATTCATGATAAGCAAATGTCACTTTTTTGAATGTATGTGCTTGATTTGTTGATAAAACACATAAATCACTATATGTATGCCTTTAAGATTTGAGGAGTTCCCTCGATTCCTCATGGATCCCATCATCAGAACTGGGTTTTGACAAAAACGGGACCAATCTGTATGCATAAACATACAATCAAAAAAAAATTTTCTAAATCGGTCCAGTAATGACGGAGATATGGAGTAACAAATATTTAAAAAAATCACAATCTAATCTCCTCCTTTTGAGATTTGGAAGTCGGTTAATAAATGAGGCCGCCACTTTCTACGTAGCTGTCACATTTTTGACGTAAAATGCTTACACACAAGGGTTATCGTCCCATAGAAAATTTGAATATCGCACCTTTTTCTACTGACAAAGTTGGTTGACCGACTATAGTATGGAAATTTTAGAGTTCCATTTTATTTAATTTCTACTATTTTATGTTTCAATATAGGTGGCAATGGATCAAAAATCGCGTGGTATATTACAAGGTCTGTGGAGCCCTTAACTGATACTGTATCTGTGGTAACCCGAAATATTTCCTGTCAAATGTCAAATACCTATATTATGTTTATTTTTATCTTGCTAATTATTTCAAAATGGTAAATTTAAAAACGATATTATAAAAGTGCAAGCCGAGCACTTTCATTTGATACCAAACTCGACCACACTTTCTTGCAAAAAGATGACCAGAATAGCAAGACCCCTCACAAATAGCTTTTTAGCCTTCTAAGCTCTTCTAGCTCAATAACCCCTTGATCGAGCCTGCTCATAATTTAATGACTAAAATATAATGCCCTCAACTACACGTTTACCCAATTTCATTTAAATTAGAACAAATTTACTTAAGTTCTTGAGTATCAAACTATCCTCTGATAGTTCAGCTTAAAAACATCGAAATGCCGGGGCGTGCCCCTAGCCAGCCGCGTGTCCCAAGTCGAATGTAAGAACTTCGTTCGCTTCGCTCGCTCGTTCGAAAATTTAATATGTCTTGGGATTATGTTTGTGATCGACTCACAAATCTGATGGTTTTTTCTTTAAAGTGATGCATGCTGTTATTGTTTAGTTCTAGTATACATAATCCGTACTAATATTATAAAGGCGAAAGTGTGTCTGTCTGTCTGTTACCTCTTCACCGTTAAGCCGCTGAACCGATTTAGTTGAAATTTGGTAAAGAGATAATTTGAGTCCCGGGGAATGACATAGGATTTTTTGTCGGAAATCATCCCTGAAGAGAGTTAATGAATTGCCTAATAATTGAAGTAAGCAATGCGCGAATTGAATGATTGCTATTAGCATTATCCAGGCGCTATACCTACTTTAGCTGCTGTCACTAATTCCACGCAGACAAAGTCGCCGGCCAAAGTTAGTAATAATATAAATGGATCAAGCTTGTAGATAATATTTTACATTTGGAAACATAAATTATAAAATATGTATGAACTTTTCAGTTTTGAGTAAGTATAGAATAAAACTTTGAACTTTACACTACGCCGCGTCAAGTAAAGATGCCATTAATACTTCAGAGATCAGATAGGTACTTTATAGGTTGGAGCATGGGTACCAAAAAGTTCGCAGCAGACTAGTCACTTAAACGTCAACCACATTGTAAGCAAGTAACAGAACTGGCTTAAAAACGCCTTGCCAGACGTAGGCTACAGCTAATTATCATCACGTTTGCGGCTGCGCGACCGACAGCGCGCTAAATTGCCGTTCCCGCATCGCCGCTGACGGCGTCGCGCAACCGCGCGGTAAGTGCACCGCTTAAGCAGGCCACTGACGAGCCTTCCAATTGGATGCCGTTACAATGGATTCATCCAAATGGACGGCATCCTAATATAAAGGCACCAGTACACAATGGGCCATCGCCGGCCACTCCAAGGGACGCATTTATGCGGTAGAGGGAGCAAGTGATATTGCTATCTCATTCTACCGCATGGCTGCGTCCCTTGGAGTGGCCGGCGATGGCCCATTCTGTACTGGGGCCTTTAAACATTGTACGTGATTTGGTGCACAAGCCCTTAGCTTGTACCGAGGCGAGGCAATGCTGCTCGGAAGCCGGTAAGATAGCGGTAGTAGTATGAAATTTCCTAAAAAGAATGAGATTATGTCTAAGATACGTTATAAGGAATATCTACCCTCACCTTTTTTTTATTTGTGATAAGAAATAAAAATAAATCTTTTTCTCCTTCCTAGCCTTAATCACATCATTTGAGGTCGGCTCTCCTAGTAATTCTTCGCCGGGGCTCGTCCTATCCTATATAGGACGCATCCTACCTATTTGCAATGTGTCAATGTGAATATTATCTACCATTTGTTTCTTATCATTATCACAAATAAATTACATACAAGGGTAGATTTTCCTTATAACGTATCTCCTAATAATTGAGGTGGTGCTGGTCTAGTGGCGAGCTTTTTGGTATACTGCACTGCCGTGTTACGCGCATCTCATGTAACTTTAAAAGTTGAGTTTCGAGATAATTACGTTTAAAGTTTTAAAGATTCAAATGCTGTTATCGTTGACGGTTCGTCGTATTTTTTTATTTTTTTCTAATCTATATGTAGGAAATATGGTCACAGATTAGGCCCTTTAATTTTTTTTTCGCATTATTGAATAGTTTTCATTTTATTCGAATTAAATGATTTCGCATGATCCAACTCTTCCATACTATAGTGGTCACACGAAGTCATGTAAGTCAAGTTACATGACATACGCGTGATAAAACGTGACACGTTTTACTATACCAATATTGTTGTCGTATAAATCAAGCGCTCGGCCAGTCATGCCTAACTCCGGTAACTTAAGAAACAATGTTGATATTTTGGTTGTGTCAGCCATACAACTCAAGTTAACTGAGTTGTGCCTGACGCCATCGGCAACAAAATGAAGTTACATGAGTTAGCCATATGCTTTTCTCAGTAAATAATGAAGATTTTCAAAATTTTCTTTTAGAAGATATATATTTAATGGTTTTTAAGACGATTTAGACTGGTTATCCGTAACTCATGTAACTCGAGTTAACGGAGTTTGGCGTGACACGGCAGTGCATACTTATATCAACTTACTTCTTAAGCATTTTTTCGCAAACGTTTCCCTTTCCTGTTACACAGTGTGCTGCTGACATAACCTTGTTCTCCGCGATCACAGAACCGCCGCAAAAGCTCTTGTAATACTTATTTCTGATGGGTGCTTTCAGCGATACCTTCAAAATACAGCCGTCGTTGTCAGTAGTAGTATCGGCACTTATGTTAATTAAATAGTTGTTTAGTTGAATTCAGGGCGTTCAGGTACCTACCGAGCAAATTCCACGACCATTTCTTTCGGCGGTCTTTGGGCTTACGTCATTGTCAACATTTAAGAGACTTTCATGGAAGGTATTATATAACTATACTCGTGTAGCAGTCACCCCAAAATGTGGAGCATAGTGGGTACGTCAAAATAAAGGTACCTACGTTTAAAAACTTGAAAAAAAAAACCGGACAAGTGCGAGTCGGATCGCCCACCGAGGGTTCCGTACTTTTTAGTATTTGTTATTATAGCGGCAACAGAAAATACATCATCTGTGAAAATTTCAACTGTCTGGCTATCACCGTTCATGACCCAGTCATGCAAAGCCCGGACGACGGCGGCAAAAATGCACTTTTCACTAGTGCTATTAAATATCGACTATTCTATCGACATCCATACGAAGAATTTTTGAATCAGTAATTTATTGATCAAACTTATTATCTTACATGTCAGGTTGTTACACAATATTACATCAGGTACCTAGGTAAGCTTATTATACAGGGTGGCCCATTTAGATGGATCAGTATGGGAAAATCTGGAACTATAAGACATATGTACGACGATCTCTTCTTAGGAACCATGTCATCGATTTTAGTAATAAGAAAAACTGCATTCATACATTTAAAAAAATATGTACTCAGTATTGAAAAAAATGGTGGTCATTTCGAAAACTTACTAAAATAAATTAAAAGATATGAAAACAATGCATTTTATCCATCATTTCAGATATCATGTTTCATAGTAACATTTCCTGCTTAAGACCTACACAATCGATATCTAAATAGAAATAGTGTTAGGTTAGGTTTATTTTTCAAAACGTCCTGGTTCGATTCCCGAGCTGAGTACACATTTTTTTTAAATATATGAATGAAGTTTTTCTTTTTTCTTATTACTAAAATCGATGACATGGTTCCTAAGAAGAGATCGTCGTATGTCTTATAGTTTCAGATTATCCCATACTGACCGATCTAAATGAGCCACCCTGTATAATAAGCTTACCAAGGTACCTGATGTAATATTGTGTAACAACCTGACATGTAAGATAATATGTTTGATCAATAAATTTCTGATTCATAAATTGTTCGTATGGATGTCGATAGAATAGTCGATATTTAATTAAGCACTAGTGAAAAGTGCATTTTTGCTCCCGTCGTCCGGGCTTTGCATGAGATACAGCCTTGTGACTGACAGACGGACAGACGGACAGACAGACGGATAGTGGAGTCTTAGTAATAGGGTTTTACCCTTTGGGTACGGAACCCAAACTTACTTAAATAACACTTGCACTGCGAATGCTATCAAAATCGTTGGAGACTTAACTTGGTCTAACTCTACCAACTTTGGATGTATGAACACATTTTACGGAAGCATAAAACCGAATAAATGAATAAGAAACGGAGACACTTCGCTCGCTCTTTCCGCTCGGAATACATATTTTTTATGGTATTAAAGGTGTGTTCAAATATATTTGGCCACTTTGACCGTCACTAATTCACTATTTGATGTTGACTGTACTACGCCAGAGATCCTACCGGGAACCACGTTCGATGTGTTGCTTCCCTGTCACACTTACGTATGAATTTACAAGTGCAACAGAGAGGCAACACGTCGAACGTGGTTTGCGGTAGGACCTCTGGCCTCCACGGTCAGATAAATTATATTTTTCGTAAGGATAAGAGACAGAAAACTCTTTAAAATTAGGTGTTAGTTATAAGTATTAATAAGTTTTTGGCAAAAATTTCATTTTTGGTACAAACTTTTATCGCTGACTGTACTTTTCTTACGACAGACAACTAATACTCATCGAGACAATTCTAAAAACCCCTAACACAATTAGGTTGTGTTGTTTCATCACAGAGTCCCTATGGCTACCTCCTTTCTCCATCATCAGATCAGCTCGATGGTACCATAATATTGCATTGTCATCCGATTTATACATGCATGCAAAATTTCAGCTCATTCGGAAACCGGGAAGTGGATCAAATTTAACTTGCAAGATTTGATTACAGACAGACAACGGTCAGGTGAAACTAAATAAAAGCTTGTAAAAATACTAAGTTGGTTACTAAGTTCCGTTACCAGAATTTTCACGGAATAAAAGGAAATAGGTAGCGATTTTTAATTATTCGTGTATACAATATTGTAAAGCTTAATTTATTAATGATAAGCTTACAATACAACCTAATAAACATAGTTGTTCTGGTTTTGCAGAATTCCTTATATAACTCGGAAAAATGGCGTAAAAAAAACCGTCAAAAGTACGCTCCCTGTTCGTGTCGTTTTTACATGCTATTTATTCATATTAAGAATGTATCAGCTTTGCACAATTCGATAGCTTGATTATTCATCTTTAATTTAACATATAGTTTACTTGGGTTTCTTTGATTAAACACATAGTCTACAGAGTTTTCCAAGCCTGCCTCCTGCACAATTGTCTAAATCTATACGTTTTCGTGCGAAACTGAAAAATATACAATGTTTGGAGGGGAATATCTTAGGGTATAAACTGGTAAAAAAATAAACGGTCATCACAAAATTTACGGTAACTTAGAGGTCTCATTAAAATAAGCAATTGAATCTTCTGGCAAAGTTGCAAGATTGCATTAGACACACTTCTGTAAAGTATAATTTTCATAAATTGACCGCGTGTTTACGCCTTCACGTAATCTGGAGCTTTCCAAGGATTCCCATGAATTCTCCAACTGAAGTTTATATTATTATACTTATATCATGTTTTGATCGTTACAAAAATAAGCTATCAAATTGTGCCTATTTTTTTAAATTTTAAGCTTTATTTTATATTTAATGAGTTGGAAACCTTGTAACAGAACTTAGTAACCGACTAGATAATTATTAATTTTATAAAACCGCAATATGTAAATATAAGTATACGGGCGCCGGCCGCCTGTCTCGCCACGCTGCCCTCAACCGCGTCCCCGCAGCTCTGGAGCCCCGGATCGCGCAAGACGATGGCAAGCGCCCGGACGGGATTTTGTTAATCCCATGGAGAATAGGCCGCGCGCTGGTGTGGGACGCTACCTGCACGTTGGCAGCGTCCTACATTCAAGCAACCAGCAGAAATGCCGGGGCAGCGGCGGACGCCCGAGAGCGAGCTAAGGCCTAATAAATACAGCTGTCTCGGCGCCAACTACGAGTTCGTAGCTTTTGGCGTCAAGACACTCGGACCGTGGGGTAGAGGAGCGCGTGGGCTCCTTAAGGAGCTTGGTAAGCGGTTAAGGGAGGCAACAGGGGACTCTCGCGCAGGCAGCTTTCTCGCGCAAAGGATTGCCATCGCTATACAGCGCGGGAATGCTGCCTGCGCGATGGGCGCCTTGCCGAGGGGCCTAGGCTTAGAAGGTAGGTTTTAGGGATATTTTTTTTTTGTTAGGTTTAGTTTTAGTTAATTTATTTTATAAGATACTTCTGAAAGATTTAAATTGTTCAAATAAATGTATCTAGTATACGAAAATATAAGTAATAAATGAGTATATTATCATAGTAAATGTTGTTTTTAAAGTCTACCTGGTAAGGGACCTCGCCTAATTTTGCAGGTACTCCGTTAACAATACGAAACACGATATCTTCATTTTTACTTGTAGACGTTTCTGGATCATTCTCATTTATATCTTTTGACACTGCCAGCGGCATGAATATATTCACTAAGCTAAGTATAGCCAACACTTTGGACATAATTTAAACATTTTATTATAAAATAATTCATAAATAAAACTGCATAATTGTATGAAAGTAACCTATCAATGATATAATGACATTCTGTCATGAAGACGCGTCGGGGGACGGTACGAAGATTTTGTATTCTAGATGTCTTTGGTTTAAAATTTAAATGTTTAAGTTAGGTTAGACCAAGAAAAGTCTGCAACGATTTTCATAGCACACGCAGTGCAACTGTTATTTTAAAATTCAAAGTTCTATGAAATTATGACTTATTAAATAACACATGCACTGCGTGTGCTATTAAAATCCTTGCAGACTCGTCTTGGTCTGACTTTGGTCTGACTCTAGATAAAAAAAAAACACACTTTTCTTAGTAGTCTTTGGTAGAGTTCGTCTATGCTAGATTCAGATCACGCAAAATTTGCACAAACGTGGCTACAAAAACCGGTCTGTATTGTGTCGTTATAACTGTTCCCCTACCTATGTGGGCGTTTTCGGAAAAAAATATTTGGGTCAAATATCACTGTCCCACGACTTTGGTATTTTTTACCGTCAAATACTGTTTTAAAGTGTACTACATGTATGCAAAAATTGTAAAGTGATTTATTATCTGACTATTTATGGTAAAACACTGATTAAATGGTACTTTAATGTGAAGAAAATGTACGAAAACTGAAGAAAGGGAGATGATTTTTGAGTGTCCCATGCACACTTTGCATACTTTGGATCCAAATATTATATATCTGCCTCCTTCTAGGCCCGAACCTGCGGGCGCAGCACGGTTCCATTTTTATCGACTATCACTATGCGCGTCCCTTTCGCACTTACATACTTGTTAGAACGTGACAGGCATGGCGACAAGGGATAAAAACGCGACCGTGCTACGCCGCCTGGTTGTTGTGTGATAAGATAGTATCAGCCAAAATCTATTTAAAAGTAAAACCTTATTTTTTAGCACCTAAAGTAAAAATATGCACAAAAGTTTAATTTATTGTTGTCCTTCAATATCGACGTAGTGGAAATTTCCACCAACGTCACGGAGTTTTTACTAACTTAGTAGCAAAAATCTACTAATACCATACGTATTTTTACATGATCGTAACATTATGATCCTATAATTACCCGGTGTTTAGGTTTTACAAGGCAAATGGGCTCGAAAAAAGCAAGGTGTAGGTTGTGCGTCACGCTGTGCAGAAATTTGTTTTCCACAACGAACTGAATAAACTGAAGGTAAGGAGCCAGTTATTGACTAAATATTTATGAATTTCGTTAGATTCGTTTCGTTGTGTTGTATGATATCAAATAGTTATAATTAAGAATATTCAAACGATCAGACCGCTATTTAGCGGTCTGATCGTTTGAATATTCTTAATTATATTGCGCTTTATTAACCAACCGGCATACCTACGTCACATCCAAAACGTTACACGATGTATTAGTGGAATAAAAGAACGTGATGTATGTGTCGTAGTCAGATCGTATAATCCGCCGTATTACATTACGGCTAGCCGTTTTCAAAAACAGGGGCGTTTTGAAATGCGGCGGTTCGACGATTAGGCTTCATTTATATTTTTTGTTAAATAATGAAATACTTGTATGAAACTGAAAATTAAGAATCAATTTTGTATAATTCAGTATAAACACAACTTAGAACAGAACAAAATGATGAAAATCGACACTAGCAAAAATCACAATTTGTAAGTTTTCTTATTCTAATCAATAATTTTCGTAAAATGTGTAAGTTTATGAAAACATGTCATAACTATAATTTTAATAATCAACCAATGGAAAAGTAAATTAATGACCGATAAGAAGAAACAACAGTTTTATAACCTTTCTTGAGAAAAAATAGTATATTTTCTATCTTCATTCCTTAACTTTCGTAGATCTTCACGAAAGCGTTCTCTTTTTAGCCGATTTACATTCGCGGCTCGTGGCTCGGCTTGCGGCTCGCCTCGGTCTCGGATCGAGCTCGTCAGCTCGTCGAACTAATGTACACTCTCGCCTCATGGCTCGGCTCGTGGTTCGTCTCGTGTCTCGGTCACAGCTCGTAAGCTCGTTGAGCTAATCGATTTTAAGCATAAACGGCACGGTATAAGGTTTGTAACCGAATGACAGCCGAACGCGCTTCCCCCGCGCTACAACTACAACAATCCATCAATCATCTATAATTCTATACAACAGCTACAGTACTTATAGCACGTATAATATTTTTCACGCCACTGTTCGGAAACGTGGCAATAGATGGTCTAAAACCAAGCTGGAAAGTACGCAATAGCTGTAGCACCTGAACCACCACTACTACTTACAATGTTTCATTGTTATCATCATCTGTCATTGTTGACGGTTCGCTACAGCAATGAGTATCATTTAAAACATAAAAATCAATAAATAGTTATTTGTACAACAAGAGATCAAAGTTTGATATTTCTTCGAGTGCTTATTTTGAGTCCCGTGCAAGCGAAAGATTCTATAATAGATTCACGAGCGTAGCGAGTGAATCTAATTTAGAATCTTGAGCGTAGTAAGTGACTCAAAAGCGCACGAGATGTAAATAACTTTGATCTCGTGTAGTACACAAAATTTTTCACACCTTAGCAGTGAGAACATACCTATTAGAAAACTTGAAAAATGTAATCCTTCTTCGTCACTTAATAGGTACCTATGCACTCGTTTTCTTAAGATATACAAACAATTAAGTTTAATTACCGCAATCGAACACAAAAACAAAACGTAATAATAAATTTCAGTAAAATAATATGGAAATAACGAACATAACTGACACTTCAACCGACAACTTTTTTTTTGTAAAAAAAATAACTTTGTAAGATACGGTCCGAATTGCGGATAGGTACTATTTGTCAACTATAGTAGAAATTCTTAAAAGTAAATAATTAATTTTGCGAGATAATCTGTGTATTTTTTGAGTTCATTATTTTAATTGTACAATAAAATACATAAAATATAGTATTTTTATCAAATCTTATACTTTATTTGAATTAAATAATTAATAAGAATTCATACTCGTACGGAGCTCGTACGTGGTTTGGAACGATGCGTTCTGAAGTTTTTCGGGGGTCTATTATAAACAGTCAATATACCGTTGAATGTCGTTTGAACTTTTTTTCGTCTGTTTCTTTTTGCTAACAGTATGAAAGGGACAGAGATAATAGAACCCAAGTATTTCGAACTTGTATTAGACCCCGCATGTTGAAATGACATTTGATTATAAAGGTCACTTGAATGTCATTTTGTCTCACTCAGTGAGCAAAATCGCATTTTGCTCACTATTTTTAAGAAGCAAAGTACCCTTGTTCGAGCTGCTGAGGAGAAAAGGTCTTTTTTGGCGCAACTTCCTTCAAAAATAAAGTTAGGTTATTTATAGGCCTTCGCCTAACGGGTTCCTACAAATTAAATTTACAAAATTATATTAACAAACTTTATGTATAATGAAAGGAAATAAAAGGCTTTTTTTTCTTATTTATAGGACCAATTTCTTGTTTAAAAAAAAAGAAATGTCAAAACCATTCAGTTCATTTTTTTTAACAATTATCCATTCAGTTCACGCTTAAGGCGTATTTTTACTTTTGTAGCTGTTTGTGGTTTCTTTTAGCAAAAACGCTTCAAGTTTAGAGCCGGTTTGAAGCAAATAACAGAAAAACGCCTCTTAAAAGTGATAAAAAAAGTAAAAACGTGTTTGACTAAGAAATACAAGAAACATATCTACGCTCGCTATAAAAATGAGTTCTTCTAGTGAAGAAAATGATTTTCTTACACTGACGCCTACCGAAATTCAAGAGACAGCACATGCAGTGGCTAGTAATTTGCTACCAGAGAAAACGCGGGCTAGTACTTATGCAAATGTTTTCTTATTTCCACGAAGTAGTCGTGAAAAGCACTATGTAATGCCTCGGCCGGAAACGCTAAAGATGGACTCGTATTATTTGAGGGCCTCCACTAACGTGTTGGCCCTCAAACGCACTCGTCAATCTTTAAGCGGTTTTCCGTCCTCTCCTACAATGTACTATATCTGACTACTGGTAGCCTGACTGTCAGGACTTTGGGTAGTTATCACTACCGATGTCGGGTCGCCAACGCCCCAATCGTAGCAAAATACCGAGCGGGACAAACCGCCGGGCAGCCGAGACTGCCGAGAGTACCATCGCCCACACTGTTAACTGACAGTTCGTATACCTTATTACAAAAGGCATAAGGTCCACTGATGGACAGTGAAGAGTGTTGCTGTTACACGCTAAATTACGCACTAAATTTTAAACTGATTTAATGGGGTTTTCTATACTAACTTTCAAAGAGCTGGAGTGCACGTAATGGCGCGATCGCAGCTGAAACACTTTCAGCTCGTAACGGGTCTTCTTGCGAACATATTCCACCACATCGTCAGCCGTGGCGGAAACGTGCAGGCGCGATACATATAGCGCTGTATTCGGCGTGGGAACTCTCAGGCCAGAAGCAATATATAGCTCCGCAGTGCCACACTGACTCTTGCGAGGCGCCTTGCGCGGCTTCCTCTCCTTCGACGCCTGTGTGAATCCTTTTTCGGCGCGGGGTGGCTTCTCATTACGAGAAACACGTTCAGGCACCCTCCAAGGTGCTTTTCTTCGTTTGGTAATGATGATGATGGAATTTCCTTTTGCAGAGCCTGCTCCTTTTGACTCATACATGGGTGCAGATGAACATAATCCAATTTTTGAAGCAAAGTTTTGACTTAAAAGCGGTCATCAGTGATCTCTTGCGATGCGATTTTGTTAATGACCATTAATGATTGTGACATTTTATTTACGTGGCTTCTTGCTCATTGTGAAAACTTTGTGGCAGAAGGGTAAGTTACTGTTAGTTAGTTAGTTAAGTTATGGTAAACGCAGCTGCGTGTCTGGTCGTGCAGATCTCGACCGTGTACAGGTCGCGGCGTCGGCGGAACCGGCTCCCAAGGCAAGTGATGTAGGTGCCCTAGGTCAAGCTGCTGCGACTACTGCGAGTCAACGAGCCGGAAAGGTGAAACGGCAAGCCGCTATAAAGCCTCGAGCCTGATTACTGTATCATGTTTCTTTCTTGCAAGTCTTGTTATGTCAGTATTTTTAAGTTCATTTCAATTCAATGCTCTTTTCTTGACTGTATTGTTTTGCTGTGTATTTCTACCTTCTTTTAGTTTGCTATTTCTGTACTGATATTATTGTATATTTAGTTTAGCCGGATAACACTGCTTGTTGTAATTTTTTGACAATTACATGACATGATGACAGATGACGTTATGCAATGTTGCCGTTTAACAGAAGCGTTTCGTTTTACGTCAAAATTATTGTTTATTTATAACTACTTCATTGTCGTTTAAGATGTTTAATTATTCCGTGTTTCATACTGCTGGCGGGTAGTCAGTTTACTGAACAATTTAATAGTTTATAGTTTATTTTTTGTTTTAGTATTATTATTTTTTACTCTTATTTAATTTATATATTTTTATATTTATTATTATATATTTATACACAAAGGCTATGTCACATTCAAGTAATATAAGCATTAATAGTGATAGTGATGATTTTCTTTCCTTTTCTTCCGATTTGGATGGTGAGAGTTTTCACAGCCTCCCTCCCCCTTTGCATGACGTACTTGACAGACAACTTTCTGACGTTCCCAAAAACCTCAATATAGTCCATATAAACGCGCAAAGCATTCCCGCTCACTTTACTGACTTTTTGATGACTTTCGAATCTAGTAAAATTGACGCTATTCTCGTATCGGAATCTTGGTTCAAACCCTGCTTACCCTCTACATCTTATTCCTTGCCAGGCTACCGCTTGGTACGGAATGATCGTGCGTGTCGCGGAGGTGGAGGGGTTGCAATATATATCCGTTCTCATATTCCTTTCTCTATTCTTACCATGTCGCCTCAACCACTTTCTTCTGACACCGCAGAGTACTTGTTTCTTGAGCTGAGCTTCTCTCACTCAAAACTCCTTCTTGGCGTCTTCTATTCTCCCTCTCTTCGAGTTAACTACTTTAACTGTTTCGAAAAGCTTCTTGAAGATCTTCTACCATCTTACAATCACCATATTATTATGGGCGATTTTAATACATGCTTACTCAAAAATGATTTTCGCTCAAACTCTCTAAAATCTATTGTCGATGCTTGCAACATGACCATTTTACCTTCTGAACCTACACATCACTTCCCAAATTGTTCTCCATCGCTCCTAGATCTTACTCTGGTCTCCTCTACTGATCATGTTGCTAAATATAATCAGTACTCTGCGGATGCCTTTTCCTATCATCATCTTCTGTTTCTTTCATATAAAATCCGTCCCCCTAAGGTGTCTCCCAAGGTTCTTCTTCAGCGCAGTTTTGGTCGGATGAATGTTGATAAGCTTCGCGAAGATGCTCTCTTAATTGATTGGAATGCGATATTGGAGGCGGATACCGTAGATGAAAAAGTATCTCTTTTCAATTCTCTTCTTACGCAGATCTACGATATTCATGCTCCGATACGTCCCATTAAAATCAAACATGTTCCTGCTCCCTGGCTGACTAAGGAGATTAAGTCACTCATATCCAAGAAAAATTCGGCCAAATCTAAATATAAAGGCAACCCGACTGACAAAAACAAAAGCAGGTATCATACATTGCGTAATAGGTGCAGTACCGTGTGTCGTGATGCCCAGAGGAGTCACATCCACAGGTCTGTTAAGAATGGTGATCCTGCTAAAGTCTGGAGATTTCTCAGGTCGTTAGGAGTAGGGAAATCTGCACAAGATTCCATTAACACTAATATTGACATTGATCGCTTAAATCACCACTTTTCTACTTCTGCCACTTTTTCTGGACCAGCTAAATCTGACACTCTCAACTATCTTTCTAACATCCCAACTCCTGATCACCCATCCTTCTCTTTTACTCAATTCACCGACAGTGATGTTAAGAAGAATATTTTAAATATTTCATCCAATGCCGTCGGGGTGGATAGCGTTAGCCGTAACATGATCTTACCTCTCCTTGATGTCCTGGTCCCTGTTATTACCCACATCCTGAACCACTCAATTTCCTGTAATATTTTTCCTTCACTTTGGAAAGACGCTGACGTCATTCCCCTTCCTAAAAAGTCAAATCCTTCCTCTTTCTCTGACTATCGCCCAATTTCTATCCTCCCTTTCCTTTCCAAAGTCCTTAAGCGCCCTATACATCATCAGTTAACATCTTTCTTAAATAGACATGAGCTCTTGAATCCTTTCCAGTCCGGTTTCCGAACGGGCCATGGTACGGCTACCGCACTCGTAAAAATTACCGACGACATCCGAGCAGGAATGGACAACAGAAAGGTCACCGTGTTATCGCTGTTGGATTTTAGTAACGCTTTCAACACGGTTGATTTTGACGTTTTGCTCGGAATCCTGCACTCTTTTAATATATCTCCTGCGGTGATTGATTGGTTTAGAAGTTATTTAAAAGGTCGTCGGCAACGCATAAAAGTTGATTCTCTCTGTTCTTCGTGGTGCAGCACGCTGGCCGGCGTTCCGCAGGGTGGCGTGTTGTCTCCTCTTCTTTTTTCTATTTTTATAAACTCAATTACTAGTAATCTTTCTTCCTCATACCACCTTTATGCCGATGACCTACAAATTTACTCTCAAGGCACCATTAGCGATCTACCTATGATTATCAACTCCGTAAATCGTGACTTGGGTAACATTTCGGATTGGAGTAGGCGTTACGGACTTTTAGTTAACCCAACTAAAACCCAAACGATAATTGTAGGTAGCTCTAAACTTATTCCTAGGATTGATTTTTCTGTGCTACCTTCCATTACATTTGATGGTGTCCACATTCCATTCGCTAAACAGGTAAAAAATCTCGGGATCATAATAGACTGCACTTTATCTTGGATCCCTCAGATTAGCGAGGTAAGCAGGAGGATGTTTGCATCAATGGGTGCACTTCGCCGACTACGTAATTTTTTGCCTTTCGCCACCAAAATTGCGCTATCACAATCGCTTCTTATGCCTATATTAGATTATGCCGACGCCTGTTATCTGGATCTTACTGAAGACCAGCTTAGTAAACTTGAACGCCTTCAAAATCTTTGTATCAGATTTATATTTGGCCTGCGTAAATTTGACCATATTTCCAACTTTCGTGCCCAGCTCAAGTGGCTCCCTATACGTCTTCGACGTAATTCTCATATCTTCTCTATAGCATTCTTTTCAACCCCGCTACTCCTTCATACCTTAAAGAACGTTTTAGTTATCTCTCCTCCGTCAGGCCTTCACGGAAATATCAACTTGTTCCCCCTCCTTCTTCTACGAAATTTTATAAACACTCCTTTACGTTTCGAGCTGTTCGTCTGTGGAACAGTCTGCCGTTAGACATTAGGTGTGCTAAAACTCTTCAAACAATATATATATATATATATTGTTTGTATTTTTCTATATATTTATATATGTATGTGATATATATTAAACTATTTGGTTGTACCTATTGGTACATATTTATTTTTATATAATTGTATATGATCGAATGTGTAATCTTCTTATTCCTGTAATTTATTTCGTGCACTACCTGTTTTAAAAGTTTTCTATTCTTTATATCCTGCTACCCCAAGGTTGTCTGGAAGAGATCGCTTACAGCGATAAGACCGCCTGTTGCTACCTTTATTTACACTGTAAATCTGGTTTTGTATTTTTTTTTCTTTGTGGTGCAATAAAGTGTATTTACTTACTTACTTACTTACTTACTGAAAGGCCTCTCCAGTTTTTGTATCCTCTAAGCGTTTATTCGAAAAAAGAAACGTCGTATTAAAATTTTGAAGGTTTTTTTTATTTTATATGAAAAGGAATAAATTTAATAACAGAAATGAATTAAGCTTCCTTGATTTACGTGAGAATGATACCAAATTTGACCACATTGCTAAACTTTTTTTTCCAGAAGTTTTTGGGGGCACCCTGCCTTAAATCAAGTTTGCATCCAAATTTTGATTGGCCTCCCTTCCTAAATCAATCTGTGAGTGAAACGGACCAACTCTGCAAAAGGAATTTCCATCATCATCATTTGCCGTACGGACTGACTTGGGATTTCTTCATTCGGTATATTGTTGGCCTCTCATCTCATATTATAGGTACTACTCGTAGGGGCAAACTGAAAGTTTTTAGAATCAAGAAAACTGTAGTAATTAGGCCGTCATTCTTTATTTGAATGCCTTCTTTAACTGTTTCATGACGTGTACAATTTTTTTATAAGGAGAGGATCACTCAGGCTTATTCTCCCAAAGCCCTTTTTTATGGCGATTTGGACCCTCACGGGTATAGGTGATGGTATAAAAATCATGAGTAGAGATGCCACGAATATTCGGCAACTATTCGGTATTCGGCCTATTCGGCCACTTTGCCGAATATTCGGTATTCGGCCGAATGTTGCCTACTATTCGGCCGAATACCGAATATCTGCTGCACCTACCTAAAAAGAAAAATTACACAATAAAAATTACCAAAAACTAGGTATATATTCAATATTTAAAATATATTCTTGCGTTTCAAGTTAAATACGAAGACCCTTTTTTCAACATTTATTGATAACAAAATATTTTATTTTTATCATGGGTCTGATTGACTCTAACTACATTAATTAATTTTGTTCAACAAAAAATAAATCTTAGCAAACGTTGTGCTTTGTTGGCGAACAATTTTCATAATAATTGTGACTCAAAATGTTCGCATGTCATTGGTACCGAATATTCGGTGCTTCGGCCGAGAGAGGGGCCGAATATTCGGTATTCGGCCAAAACCACTATTCGGGGCATCTCTATATTCATCCACAATTTTTTACTGGTGTCATAGGAATAGGTACCTACTGAGGGATGTCAGAATCTGCTGAAATTGAACTTTTTTGTTAGTATTTTTTATCAACAGCACAATTAGCCTTAGGCATGAAGTTTATATTTGACCGAAATATTTGTTATTCGGATGTTTGTTGCCGTTATATCATGTTACAGATGCATTCCCGTTATTAAATTATCATTTAATTGCTTAAAATAATAAATAAAAATACAAAAATTTGCCCGCGAAAAGCTATTGAGCGAAACGCAACGCCATTAGTCGAAACGTCACGTGACGTCACTCGTTTCAACAAATTGTTAATCTCAACATTGTCAACATCAACGTGCACACTAGCGCCACTAAATCTTATCTAAAATTAAATACAAACAAAATACAGTACGTAGCGGCCCCATTTTTTAAATATCTTTCGTTAAATTTAAATAATCACGATTATTTAGCAGTGGCGCTAGTGTGCACGTTGATGGCCTCTTAAGACCAACCAAGAGTGAAAGAGATGGCATTATGACCTGAATCGCCACTAAGTGGCAAACGTCAGTTGCGTTCACGACCGACGTCATCAGTTCTGTCAAATTCGCGCCAAAAATTATGAGTGTTTCAAGTTTCAACCGCTCAAAAGTTTTCAACATTTGAACTATTTTTTAATAATATTAAAGGAAGGTTTATAAAAGTATTTTTATTTTTTCCGGTGTTCAAACGACATAAATAATGATTAAAAAAAAGTCACGCATGAGGCTAATTGTGATCTAAACTTTCAGTTCCCTCAACGGATCTTATAATCAGAACTGGATTTTGACAAAATCGGACCAATCTGTATGGGTATACTTTCAATCAAAAAAACAACGGGTTGCACTCCGGGAGTGCCGGCAGAAGTGAAAACTCAATGACATTGTAACAGTTTTTCAATCAGGTCACGTGTCCGTCTTACGTCTTACGAATCTTACGGTCACGTGACCTGTCGCGAGTTTAACATTTTTTCCCCATCACAAAAAGTGCACAGCGCCGCTAAAGAAGTTATCACTTCAAAAATAATTTTCTAAATTCCTTGAGAAATGACACAACATCAACAACTGAATTGAAAACAAAATAATCAATTTCAAGACCCCTAAAGATAAGAGACTGTTACGTAAGTACCTTTTTCAACAGATCAAAAGATCACTTGTTGGTTTTTCATACATGACTCATCAAGACATCACACGAAACGTGTTGATGTTGATACGTAAGCACCTACCTGGTTTTCCAGAAAACAGCTGCATATATATACTATGTAGGATTTTTTTTCATTGCAGGTATTTTTTTCATTTCTTGACAATGAAAACATGAATATTAAAATTGTTCTTATTTTATTATTACTTACATGTTGTTAGGCGTATTGGAAGTATTAGAACAATGTTCTGTTTATGGGGTACCGTAATCATTAATCAAATTAAATACACAAGTAGCCATTTTTATTTGTTCAGGAATTTTGATGGCTGTATTTTGTGACAAACAGATAATTTAAAATGATTGAATATGGTTTCACACTATTACTTTTCATTTTAGATAAACGGAGGATGATTGACTTGGATATTTAAAGAGAAAATTGAGGATTAGGCAGCACAGTGTGGAATTTTTTCCTCAATTTTGTTCACCATGTTTTTATGGTTTTAATCGTTGCTTCATTCTATAAGAAAGCCATAAATACGGAAACTCCCAGTCGTCTATCATGATAACTTATTAAGACAAAAAATGTTAAAGATTAAATCAATGACGTCATCAAAACATGTTTATATTTTTATTTTCTCTAAGTAATGTCAATAAAGCCCCAATAGGGTTACTAATCGATTACCGAAATATTTTTGCCAGATTTTCATATCCCAAACAATTTACCCCAAAAATATAAAAGCCAACTATTCATATAACCAAGAGAACGATATGCAAAAAAATATTTTGACATTTCCTAACTTTGGCAACATTTATTTTACCAAATTTTAATTACTCGAAATTATTAGTTGCCAAAAAAAATACAAAAACCATAACAAAACATGACAAATGTAATTGACATCAAAAAAAGAAATTGCCAATTTTTATTTGAACAAATTTTTATTACTCAAAATGAGTACTTACCAAACAATACAAAAACCAAAACAAAACGTGCTTTCTATTTTTTCAAACTTTTCTGCTCTGAGGGACACAAGGTAACTAACGAACCTATTTAGGTAAAAATATAGGTAATACTGTAGTGTTTTTTCAATGCGGGGGGCTTCGCCCCCTGTGCCCCCTCTTGGTAGCTTTCGTGTGGTTTAGGCAACATATTCAAAAGTATGACTTAATTGATAAAAAAAAATGTGGCATATAACAATCCCTTTTTTTAAAACAAGTAAGACCCGGCAACCGGTCGACGAAGCCCCGCTTCGCGGGGCTTCTATTTTCTGCTCTGAGGGACACAAGGTAACTAACGAACCTATCTAGGTAAAAATATAGGTAATACTGTAGTGTTTTTTTTTTGGGAGCTTTCGGGCTGTTTAGTTTACCAAACCAAACTAAGCAACCACTTTACCTAACCTAGCCGTAACACATTTTTAATAACATAATGTTTTGGATAGACATACTTAATTTGTCAAGTAGTGGTTTTGCAATACATTTATTTGAACAAACATTTTTTAAGTAAAGATATTTTTGGACAAAATAATTTTGTCCAGTGATTTATTTGACAAAAATAAATTTGAGCGAACAGTTATAGTCTAAGTAAAACATTTGGGAAAAAACAGTTGGTCTTATAAAAGTTGTAAAGTAACAGTTTGCGAAATGATCATTAGTCGGATTTTAAGTTTGTCAAATCGACTACTGTAGGCTCAAAGGGCTTAACGGATAAAACGCGATTTTTCAGGAGAGCCAAAAAACTGTTTTGTTTTGAGAAAAAAAATCATAACTTTTTTGTTTGTTTGAATAAACTGATGCTTGTATATGGCTTATTCTTAACTTTTTGAGCTCTTTTAAACTGATTGCTTGAACTTATAATACAATGCTTATTTACGAAAATAGCATGTCCGTTACGCCAAAAAACACGACTGTTTTTAAGAAGGGCGGCCCTTACGCTTCTTTTTTATGGTTTATCTTATTAGAAAAAGGGCGTAATGTACAAAAAATTAAACTGTTTTAGTACGATTTGGCGTAAATCCACCAATTTCGGTGCAATTTTGGCAACTTGCATTTAAGGAAAAAATTATTCTAAGGAAGTACTATAATTTACATTTTTTTTTTCAAAAACTTATAGAGGTGTATTCACTGTTAAGATTTTTCCCCATTTTTGTTATTTTGGATACTTAAACGTGTAAAAGGTTGTTTTTTTAGCCACAAAACTAATGTTGTTTATTTGTTTATATTACTTCAACAGAATCACTGCTGTCCTACCATCTATATCTATTTATGTATATCAAAACAATTTATAACTATTACTTTTACTATAGAAAGTATGTATGCGTTATTTCTGTTTGTAATCTTAATTTCATTATAAATTTTACTATTACATACTATACTACTATTAGGTACAATAGTAGTTTTGACATTTCGCATGTCTGTCCAGTAAAACTTAATGAATATGCGATTATTTATGAAATAACATCAGAGTAGGTAGCAAACTTCTAACTTCAACATTTATTCAGAAAATAGGCCACAAGGACACTTTTACACGTCAACATTGAATTTACATACAAGCAAAAATAATAACAATAGACATATAACCAGGCCTACGTACTTCTATGGATTTAAATCGAAACGTCACGAAAGTAACTTTCATAAGGTTAATCCTATAAATTAGGGTTTAAACAAAAAAGTATTAATGTTATGTTACGTCTAAATCAAAATTGCAAATGGTCCAGTCACATGTAAAACCTTAACCTTAAGTAATCGCCATAATTATAATTTGAATATAGTCATGTTTTATTATTTCATAAAACTGATGTAAAAAGTACCCACTAGTTCAGTTTAAATTGTCAAATTTGAGTAATCCTACAAATAAAGCATTAATGAGCACATGAGCAGGTAATGCAAGTACTTTTTAATAAAAAAATTGACTAGAAAAGTACTAGGTCATCCCACTTAAACACAAATAAGCAACAATTATAAACTCGAAATTATACATAGGTAGTATGTTGGCGTATCTCTTACATTGAATTCTTTAACACTCGTATAAATATCCTCTAGTTGTGGGCGTAACGTACATTGAGCACCCAAAAATCTACTGCAAATAGGCGTAACGGACAAAAAATTAGCACAGATTTAATAAAATTTCCGATGCAAAAGGGCGTATCGTACACAAAGTTGGGAGTTAAGCCAAAATGTATCACAACATTTTTTTGAATTGGCAGATACGGCAAAATGCGTTGGAAAATTGTGTTTAAGCATTGATTTTTCATAGGGCTTAACGGACAATTTTTTCAAGTTATCGAGACGTTGAATATACCATTCGATAGAGAAAAAAAAACTGAGTACAACTGCATTCATAACTCATTTTCGCCATTTTGTCCCTTACACCCTTTGAGCCTACGGTAGTCGAAATGTTTATATGGGAAAGATTGAGTTGACAAACGTGCAGTTGGTAAAATTTGGTTGGGAAACGAAATTTGGTCAAAAAAGTTTCGGTAAATTAAAAGGATACCGCCCCAATATTTTTCCTGTGACTTAAGGGAACAATATTTAGCAACGTCAAAAAAATACAGGACTGTAAAATCAATAATTCCGAAGATAATAAATGTTCTTGTTTTTTTACATATATATTTTATTTCATGGTTTATTGACGGTCGCATTTTATTTTAGCTCTAATGGACGTATGAGGAGTGTATCTATCTTATCTCAAAATTTCACAATTTTATCATGTAGGATTTAGGATTTATAGCGTTTCTATGTTTTTGTTACATTTCTATGGAAATAGGGTTGTCACAAATAATATGAAAAGTGAAGTTTCTGTTCCGCTTACTTAACTGCCATGATTCCTTTAGGTGTGCTAAGGTATGTGGGATTAGTTTATACTTAATTCTACGTCTAATCTTCATCTGAATAATAAAGACGTTCGTCAACTGTGAGTGACAAACTCTCGTCTTCATTGGTTTCGGGCGTTATTGCAGTATGTGGCTCAGTAGGCTTTAAAAGTGTCACAACTTTATCTGGTATAGGTAGACGTTTTTGTTTATTACCATAATCATAATCATTTATTTATTTCTTGAATGCGGTACAATAAAGATGTATAAACAATTTTTAAACAGCACATCCTGCCTGAATAGGCATAGAAATATTGAATATTACCTATAACTATGACTAGATTTATACGTCGGTCTTTTAGAGACAAATCCGAAATATAAGGGTCCGAAGATTCGAGAGCACGCCGAAAAAGATCTAAAATTGTTGTTTTTCGGTCTACCTTTCGAGAGTGGTGCTCACGATCATACCGCCAAAATTTGTTTCTGGATTCACCGGCTTGCTCGGACAGCATTCCTATTGGCAAAGGAGTCATCTCAATGATTTGCCAATCGTGCATTAGAATTTTGTGTATTGTGACGCCTCACCCTCACTCCTCCAGATATCATATACTGGCATTGTGTTCCACCAATTTCTTAACGAGGGTGGACCCCTTCCCAATGCCACATGATATCCTTCATCAGATATTTAACAGATTATGCTGACACAATCGTTCGGAGGACTTATCTTATGTTTCCTAAATCATGTGCGTTGCACTCAAAGCGGACGCAACCGAATGTCTAATGTCTACATGCTTATTACGGCCGAACAGGAAAGTCTCAGTTAAACGGTACCTATGCCCATGACCAACGACCAATTGGCGGACTCATCTTCATAGCTACCAGCGTACAAGTAGATAGCCTACAGGAAATCAAATGAAGTACAATACTTTAATTTGCAAAAAGAAAATAACACTTCGTAATTAAACTTGAAATCGTATATACTTGAAAAGTGGCAACCCTAACCTAATTTGAAAATTCATATCTCGCGAATCCTGCAATATTTTCATTAAATTTTTTTTAAGTAGTAGTGGTTCTTATATACTATTCGTTAGTTTTAAAATAAAATGCGACCCTTGTGGGATTGTCGAGAAAAAATATTTTTTGAATTGTGTGAAAATTGGTGATACCGTCCTGTAGAGTCATCAATTTCAATTTTAATTATTAATTTTTTCTTTTTTTTTTCAATGTAAGAATGTTTTTTTAAAAACAGGCATGAAATGTGAGAAATTACAGTTTTCAGGTTTCTATGGACTTCTATGGATGTTTCTCTATTTTTCGAAAATATCCAAAACTATGATACATAGAACTACGGGAGTTTCAATGTTCGCTACCATTTGATATGGCAGACAAATTAAACAATTAAACAGAGTTTCGCAAAATTGAGGAATAATCCCACACTGTGGGCAGTAGACATTGTTTTGATACCTTTTTACAGGGCTAATATACCTATAAAAATCCGGTCCATCTAGGTATCCTTTGTTTTTAATAAACTTTTTACTTGTAAAATAAGTCATGAACAACGGAACCATAATTGTATGAAGACGATTCGATATTTTTGGGTAAAATACAAATATGAAATGAAGACTTTGTTATTTGTAGGTTATACCTTCATTGTTGTTTTAGTTTTGTTTCATTCATCAAATGTTTGGAAGTTCACGTGATTGTTCCTTGTATAATTATAGGTAATTAGGTATGTAATTTAAGTGTCATTTTGTAAAAAAATATCGTATAAACTAAAATATCAACTTTCAAAATTGTAAAAATGGCAATTAAATATTTAAATATTTAAATTAATAATTTCAAAATTAAATATTTAAATATTACAAAATACATTACATTTTCACAATTATTACGAAGTTGGAAATTCTTCGATACTATAAAAAGGCCGCTCAGCAAGCCAAGTTTTAAGTGTATAGTCAAAGTTTATCAAACTAAGTGCGTCTCGCGTCTGTTAATACCTACTGCTGGTAAGTTATTAAGTTACTATGTACAGAGGGGGCTGCTATTGGGACCCGTACCTATTTATCCAATGTTTTTTTTTCTATGTTGTATCATTTTTGTGTGTCAATTGGTCCTCGCTAGAAATACGGGCGGCCGGTTGCTCTTTGTCGGATAGAAGCTATATGTGATGTGTCTAGTAGGTGCATATTACAGATTTGTTGGGGCAGGTAATGATCCTAGGGAAGTGTGGCTTTGCAGACTTGTGCCATAGTATTCGACCAATTGCTCCTACAACTAGTGTTTGGAGCCGGAAAACGGAAGGTTGAATTCATTACTGTCAAATATTGGTTCTAACATTTCTTGTGCTGACGATAGTCTGTGACTTATTTATGGTGTGTCACGTCACGTTACATGCTCACGTCGCCGTCGATGTGCGTATCGTAAACCGAGCCCAAAACACTTGAGAATTTCCTTAGATTGTTTGATTGATTTCCTATGGATCCAACTCACGATAGCGAAGTATTAGTAATAGCTCTCGCTATTTAGAATGCAGCCACGCAGACAACAATATGTCTTGTATAGTCACACCAATAAAAGTCTGCAGCAGATTTGATAGCCGACGCAGTATAAGTGTTATTAATACGTCATAATTTCATAGAAGTTTGACGTTTAATATGACACTTGCACTGCGTGAGCTATCAAAATCGCTGCAGACTTTTTACGGTCTAACTATAGTAAACGATTGTCATTTGGATTACGGTTTCAGCAGAATGATATGGTCGTGCTGCTTGTAGTTATTTTATGGGGCGTGGGGTGTTGCCTAGCCATAGATTCGTAGCTAACTGACTGCAGCGACAAAGTGTGGAAATACCACTATAAACGTCATGTTCATAGGAATTTGGCACCTCGATATTCTGTCGCTTACCAAGTCCGTGCAAAGCAAGTCGGACTGACTAGTTACTCGAAAATATTGTATTTTCATGGCGGGATTTTTTACTGGACTTTGTGATCGTAGGATGAACTCATATAGGTACGACACATTAACCGTGGTTTTTTTTTACAGAAACAAAGACAAGGCGTCATGGTTGATGGTCCAAATGTAACTGGCGTGACTAAAAATAGAGATGTAAAGTCTTCACCGCAGCAAGATGTACCAATCCAAAAGCCAAGGGATTATGAAATACTGTACCGAAATGTACTGTCATTCAGCTATCTTCATATAGCTGCCCTATACGGCTTATATTTATGTCTTACTTCAGCAAAATGGGGTACAATTTTGTTGGGTGAGTCTTCGTCCGCGATACGCGGATCCAAAAACTACCATTATTCTCTGGATTGCGCTGAATACTACCGCTCCGATTTTCTTAATTGTATTTTTCTATTTTAGCTATAATTCTGTGTATTGTCGGTGAGATCGGCATTACGGCTGGCGTCCACAGGCTCTGGTCCCACAAAACTTATAAGGCCAATCGGGCTTTGGAAATCCTCCTCATCATAATGAACTCTGTGGCGTCCCAAAAGTCAGCCGTGCCCTGGATCAGGGACCACAGAGTCCATCACAAGTACAGTGACACAGATGCTGACCCTCATAACGCGAAGAGAGGTTTCTTCTTCTCACATATTGGTTGGCTAATGGTGAAGAAGCATCCAGAGGTTTTGTCGAAGGGGAAGACCATCGACATGTCTGACGTTTACAGCAATCCAGTGCTTATGTTCCAAAATAAGTGAGTATTAGTTAGAATAATAAATAAATAATAAATATTAGGGGACATCTTACAGATCAACCTAGCCCCAAACTAAGCAAAGCTTGTACTATGGGTGCTAGGCGACGATATACATACTTATATAGATAAATCCATACTTATATACATAGAAAACACCCATGACTCAGGAACAAATATTAGTTTTCATCACACTAATAAATGCCCTTACTGGGATTCGAACCCAGGACCATCGGCTTTGCAGGCAGGGTCACTATCCACTAGGCCAGACCGGTCGTCAGAATAAATATGTATTCTCAACCGCACCGATCTATAAAGGCGATACAATTTTTCAAAAACTCTGCTGGACCACTGCACCTTAATGGGTGATTTACGGGATAAAAACTCTAAATAAAATCTTATTTTCAGACAGACAGTTGTATTCGCATTGATAATATTAAGTAGGATTAGGTATATATTTATATTAGAGGAATCAAAATATTTGACTTGCTGCAAGTTACCAAGATTTCGCCATAACACGCGTGTTCTATGATTTTGATGAAAGTATTTCTAATTTGTTACAGGTATGCTCTACCTATTTTTGGTAGCTTGTGCTTCGGGCTGCCTACACTGATTCCGATGTACTTCTGGGGGGAATCACTGAACAACGCCTGGCATCTTACAATTCTTCGCTACACAGTCTGCCTGAACATCACATTTTTGGTCAACAGTGCTGCACATTTCTACGGACAAAAACCTTATGACAACAACATATTACCGCGCCAGAATATACTTGTATCGATATTAGCCGTTGGGGAGGGTTTTCATAATTACCACCACGTTTTTCCTTGGGATTACCGCACTGCAGAATTAGGCAACAATGCTTTGAACTTGACAACGAAATTTATTGATTTTTTCGCTTGGCTGGGCTGGGCGTCTGAGATGAAGACCGTGTCAACTAAAGCCATAGACCTCAGAGCTAAAAGAACTGGTGATGGTACCAATTTGTGGGGGTGGGGCGATGAACATATGACTCAAGAAGAAATTAAAGCAGTCGACATTATCTTTCCTAACAAGGAAGTGAATGAGACATGTAAAAATAAGAAATAAAGTTTGCAAAACGTTGGAAGAGCTACATTTTTGTAATAAATTTATAGTTTAAATTGTATCACAAGTTTGAAACAATACGATACAATGGAAAGTGGGGAATGAAGTATAAAGTCTCTTCTTTAATAACAACTTAATGCAATATATGCTGTGTTTTATTTTATTAGAATCAAAGTAAAATTACAAGACAGAAGTTACGAATAGGCCGTGTTTTTTTAAAACTCCGTTAAGATCATGAATGGAAGCTTGAATTAGGGAGTTTTCAGAAAAAAACCGGTCAAGTGCGAGTCGAACTCGCGTCCCAAGGGTTCCGTACTGCACACATTTTCGAACGAGCCAGCAAAGCGAAGTTCTTATATTCAATTTGGATGGAACACAGCGCTGGCTAGGGGCACGTCCCGGCATTTCCATGTTTTTTAACTGAGTTATCAGGGGACAGTTAGTTACGCTACGCAGTAACTTTAATAAATTATTTACCAATTTATTTAGAATTTTTATTCAAGTATTATGTTAAGCATAGTGCCTAAATTATATTTGCGTTGGTTAGGCGTATCTCTGTTATTTCAAGATTAACAGATATACGTTTAACACGTCAGTTCGGCCTTCTCATTTAGCTACTTAAACAAATTATTTGTTTTATGTTTGAGCACTAACCGCTTCAGCTTGACCTTAGACTTCGCACTAGTCATTTTAAATCTCAAGTAAGATTTAGACTTGCCAAAGTGTGGTGTCAAAATATTGACAACAAAATGACAAATATCGACCAAGTATATTTTTTATTTCCATTTAGGGTACCTAAACCTCAGGGTCGGTACTCCATCAGTAGGCACATATGTAACGTCTTTGACTGACATTGCCATTCAGATTAACAATAAACTAGACGGAGCCCCGCTTCGCAGGGCTCCTAATTCTGGGCGGTTTGCCCTTCGGGCATCTGAAGCTACCTAACCTACCTACCTACCTACGCTTTTTTCCTGAAAGTGTATTGTTTTCACGGACGTCACACAAATCAATAGGTAGGTACTTAGGTAGGTTAGGTTCGTTAGGTAGCTTCAGATGCCCGAAGGGCAAACCGCCCAGAATTAGGAGCCCCGCGGGACTCCGTCTAGTTAAGTTGTGAAGGAAATGTTTTTTGAAAATAAACAGTGCGACGGGACGGGATGGGGGATGGGATGCATCCAAGAACTGCAGATTTGATTTGGTGGACACCCCAGCGTTATTCATAGTTTTGATGTGCAGAAGTTTGAAATGTAAGTTTTAGTTAAATTAATTTTTGGAATAAATGATTGAATACGTTTAAGTTTTTTTTTGTAAACCATGGTCACCCTAGCGAAACCCACAACGTTTGACGTTGACGCTATTGAGCGCACTATAGTCAGACCGTAAAAAGTCTGCAGCGATTTTGATAGCCCACGCAGTGCAAGTGTCATTTTAAACGTCAAACTTCTATGAAATTATGACGTATACATAACACTTACACTGCGTGGGCTATCAAATCCGCTACAGACTTTGTTTGGTGCGACTCTAACAATTTGCCTTCGGCAATTTGCAAACGGCGAAACTTTAGTAAAATGACAACGCCGTTTGTAATCGGCGGATTCTTACAATGCCTGCGACATCTATATCGGTACATTCAAAAGTTGAAGTATGTTATTGTATTGTTGTATGTTGAATACGTAGTATGTATTTTGAAACAGTGTCAGTACATAATAATAATAATTGGTTCTCTCCCACCTTCCTTAACAACTGGTGTCACCTACCTGCTCTATAAGTCCGGTAGTACCACGGAAGCGAAAAACTACAGACCCATCACATGCTTGCCTACACTCTACAAGCATCCATTTTGAGAGCAAAAATCAACGCGCACATTGTCGCAAACAATATTCTGGCTTCTGCTCAAAATGGATGTAGGGTTGGGTCCCGTGGTACTAAAGAGCTCCTCCTCATAGACATGACCATCTGCCAACAAATCCGGCGGAACAAGGGGGCCCTCTCAGCCGCTTGGATTGACTACAAGAAGGCCTATGATTCGGTGCCTCATTCATGGTTGGGGAGGGTGTTAGAGTTGTATAAAGTTGATGCAGCTTTGAGAGCCTTCCTAAGCGCGTGTATGAGGCAGTGGACCACAGTCCTTCGTCAACCAGGAGGCGGGGATGACCCCCCTGACCCGCAGGATTTTATAAGGATTGAGCGAGGAATATTTCAGGGCGACAGTCTGAGTCCCCTATGGTTCTGCCTAGCTCTCAATCCCCTCAGTACCCTGCTGAAGGATTTGGGACTAGGTTGCCGGCTTCGGAGAGAGGGCGAAATCATTTCTCACCTTCTGTACATGGATGACCTCAAATTATTTGCACCAAATAGCCAAGACTTGTCGGAGCTACTGAAAACCACCGAAGGTTTCAGTAGTACCATCAACATGGAGTTTGGTGTCGATAAATGTGCGGTTATGCATGTACAGCGGGGGAGGGTTGTAAATTCAACCAATTTACAACTCTCTGAGACAATGTCTTTCAGATCTATCTCTGAATCAGAAACCTATAAATACCTTGGCATGTCACAGTCGTTGGGTATTGAGGACGAGGGTATTAGACGGTCGGTGAAGGAGCGCTTTTTCAGTCGGCTCACAAAAGTCCTTAACAGTCTTTTGTCAGGAGGCAACAAAGTGCACGCCTTCAACGCCTGGGTAATGCCCCTACTCACATACTCCTTTGGCATACTAAGGTGGACTCAGACCGAGCTGGGCGCCCTGGATCGGAGGGTCCGGTCACTGCTCACCACACATCGCATGCTACACCCACGCTCGTACTGTATCGCTACCGAGCTGGCGCCCTAGCATTACGGTATTGCTCGAAATTACGACGTTTTGAGCAAGACCCATCGTCACACTATCAGGGACGTGACTGGCGTTAAGTGAGAGCTTATGTCTAACGATGAAACGTCAAAGAAGTCCAGTCTCCTCTCTATTTTCAAAATCTCACGCGCCTTCACCTGCTGTGTCACGTTTTCATGTCTCCAATCTTAATTGTTTTGCTTGGTTTGGCTTCCAATTTTCTCGTGATAAATTCATCTTGATTTAAGTTCTAATTTATCGTGTTTGGATTATTACGTGTATTACGTGCTGTGTTGTTTACTCTAAATGACGTACATATACCTAATGTGAATCATGAACTAAGTTGTTCAGCTCATCCTTTCCCTTTGTAGATATTTTACGTTTTTATTATCTTATACGATTTACGTACTCGATTATGAGATTGTACATCCCACGGAAGTGTGGAGGCCGAGGCTTCCTAAACGCCAAGGATCTCCACAACCGCGAGGTGTACAATCTCAGGAATTATTTCCTTAACAACAAGTGTGGGATGCATCGTGATGTGGTGGCAGTAGACAGGAACCTCACGCCGCTCTCCTTGGCAAACGAGAACTGGCGCAAACCTGTGGTACTAAGTACTGCGGATCGCAAGGCGGCATGGGAGATTAAGGTGCTACACGGGCGGTTCTACAAGGCCCTCACGGGACCCGATGTGGACCTGCTCGCGTCGGTGAACTGGTTACGATTCGGGGACCTCTTCGGAGAAACCGAGGGTTTTGCCTGTGCAATTGCGGACGAAGACGATGATGACGAAAAACTATCGGAAATATATCCTGAAGGACGGTACGGTCGACATTTGTCGGGCATGCCGCCGTCCCGGAGAGTCACTCAGGCGTATCATTTCCGGTTGTTCTCATCTTGCTAACGGCGAGTACTTGCACAAACCCAATGCTACAAAACATGAATGTATCCTATTCGCCGACGATACTACCCTACTCATAAAGTGTAAAGACATTATGACCTTTAACCATGATATAAACGATGCATTGAGAGACATAATAAGCTGGCTAGAAAACAATAACCTAAACATTAATTTAAACAAAACTAAAGTTATTCAATTTTTAACATGTAAAAGTAAGACTATGAATTTGAAGGTAACATATGATAATACTAAAATTGAAGAAGTAGAATCAGCTAAATTCTTAGGCATCACCTTAGACTGTTTCTGTAATTGGAAAAGTCATAATATTGATGACTTGCGTTTACGGCTTGACCGATTTGTATACGTTTTAAATCGGGTGCGAAATGTAGTCTCGGAAGAAGCAGCTCTTTCTGCGTACCATGGTTATGTGGCATCCATATTACGATATGGGCTCATACTTTGGGGTAACTCAGTAGATGCAGATATTATATTTAAACTACAAAAGAAATGTATCCGAAATCTATGTGGAGCTGACTTTTTAGCACCCTGTAAACCTCTGTTCCAATCCAAACATATACTGCCTCTTCCGTCACTCTATATTTTTTAAATATGTATTTTTGTTAAGAAGAATATGTCACTTTTTGAAAATTATACAACCAACTCCAAGAGAGGGACACATAGAAATAAATTGCTTTTACCTATAACTAAACTAGCGCTATCTAGAAAAAATTCACAGATTTCGTGCCTCACACGACTATCGAGCACATTGGAAATGAATCTACGGAATTCGAAAAAATATTGTCGCTGAGCGACGAGAAAGTCTGGATAAGGAAAAAGTTACAAAATAAAACTACAACGTTGAATGATAATTATTTTATTCTTAGACTAACACAAGTATCCTGGACATAACGCATGTGAACAAACAAATTGCAAAATTTCCACACGCGTATCCAAGTTTGAATAATTGTCGCCGTGGCGCATAAGTATAGGTACATATTTCATTTTTCGATGAATAAGCAGGATATATTAATGTTCAAAGTACAAGAAAATTATTACACGGCAAATCCGTAGTCAACTCGAGAAGTGGTGATCGGCAGCGGCCCAATTTCTGCAAGATATGAAATTTTCTTGACAGCAGTTTGACGCGACGAGAGATGACCATAACAGCGTTTGTCTATGTTGCAGCATCAGCTATCTTGGGTAATGCTCATCATGACGAATCGGGTGTCCAAAACAGCCTCTCCCTCTCCCTCTCCCTCTCCCTCTCCCTCTCCCTCTCCCTCTCCCTCTCCCTCTCCCTCTCCCTCTCCCTCTCCCTCTCCCTCTCCCTCTCCCTCTCCCTCTCCCTCTCCCTCTCCCTCTCCCTCTCCCTCTCCCTCTCCCTCTCCCTCTCCCTCTCCCTCTCCCTCTCCCTCTCCCTCTCCCTCTCCCTCTCCCTCTCCCTCTCCCTCTCCCTCTCCCTCTCCCTCTCCCTCTCCCTCTCCCTCTCCCTCTCCCTCTCCCTCTCCCTCTCCCTCTCCCTCTCCCTCTCCCTCTCCCTCTCCCTCTCCCTCTCCCTCTCCCTCTCCCTCTCCCTCTCCCTCTCCCTCTCCCTCTCCCTCTCCCTCTCCCTCTCCCTCTCCCTCTCCCTCTCCCTCTCCCTCTCCCTCTCCCTCTCCCTCTCCCTCTCCCTCTCCCTCTCCCTCTCCCTCTCCCTCTCCCTCTCCCTCTCCCTCTCCCTCTCCCTCTCCCTCTCCCTCTCCCTCTCCCTCTCCCTCTCCCTCTCCCTCTCCCTCTCCCTCTCCCTCTCCCTCTCCCTCTCCCTCTCCCTCTCCCTCTCCCTCTCCCTCTCCCTCTCCCTCTCCCTCTCCCTCTCCCTCTCCCTCTCCCTCTCCCTCTCCCTCTCCCTCTCCCTCTACCTCTCCCTCTCCCTCTCCCTCTCCCTCTCCCTCTCCCTCTCCCTCTCCCTCTCCCTCTCCCTCTGCCTCTCCCTCTTCCTCTGCCTCTGCCTCTGCCTCTGCCTCTGCCTCTGCCTCTGCCTCTGCCTCTGCCTCTGCCTCTATCTCTATTTCCACCACCACAAGAATGCATAATAGATTGTCGAATAGTGCCTTATCTACGCCCGTCTCAAACAGGATAGATAGAGTTAGACCAAGAAAAATCTGCAGCGGTTTTGAAAGCCCACGCAGTGCAAGTGTTATTCTGCCGTCATAATCCCGATAATTCGCAACAAACACCGATAACGAACTCTGCGAAACAAAGTCATAAATGTCCTGTGAAAAATGTCGTTCTGACTTTTTGACTATTTTAAGGTTAGGCTACAGGGCAAACCCTTAACCCGATCGTCTTTGTTTTAGGCTCAAATTGTAGCTGACTAAATTGTCCAGAGCCGTTTTTCTCAAATTTTTGATATCATTCTTCGTTTCCAAATTATCGAGCACCAAAATCAAAAATTCGGAAAAAATTGAATTTTATTTTCACTATTTCGACCATAACTTTTTTTGTTTTTGACTTTCTCGAATAATTATTTTTGCACCTTACAGCTCTCGTGATTATGCGTCTTTTGAGCCTATTTTTTAATATCATATCTTCACAACTTTCCGAGATATAAGGGGATCGCACTTTTTCGTGAAATCGGACCGTATACTGGAGCGAACGAAAAGACATTTCCAATGTCAAAACGTCTACTGTATGGCTATCAAATTATTTAATATCCTTTCTGATGAATTTAAAGAATAGGCCTGTTGCAAGTAACAAAGAATCATGGAAATAATGGTTTCAACGAAACATATATGTTAATATGATTCTAAAAATTGGCCCAATCTCAGTATAAACTGAAGGATTATTAATATATTCAATAAAATAAAAGTGCAAAATTCTCCAATCGGCCATTTTTACTGAAACGCCAAACAGTGACGTCATCAATCCATAACATATTTCTTAGAGCAACATAGACAACCTCATTGACCGAAATATATACGTGGGCACCAAAGAGTTCGAAAGGTGCAAAAAAATGTTATTTCGCCACTAAACATTTATTACGTCCAAAAAATATTATTACACGATATAAAGTAGATATCTATTTGTTATTACTTAAATAAAATGCTAAATAATACGATATTTCAACAACAAACATTTTTAATTATTTGGCTGAATGGAACTATCATTGCCATGTTGGCTGTCGTAACTAGAAAAAATTAAAAAGTAAAACCGGCGTTCGGTGATTTTCACTCAAAATTTACATGTATCTAAATAATTCATCTTAAACTGCAACCGTGTGAGAGTTTTTGTGTAAAATGAGTTATTGTGATAAATTGTTGTAATGTATTTATCATCCCTAATCGTAATATATGGTGCTGAATTAACAATATCATTCGGATTCAAGGGAAATTCGTAACTGTAAGTATGTAAACAATATCTACCACCCTACCACCAACTAAATGATGACGTCACAAATGGCATGCGAGGCGTTTTCGCGCGAAGTTTAAACTAGCTATAATAAAATGCAATTATCTATGTTAAATCTTATGAGTATAACTGAAATATAGTGTTTTTCGGAACTAATACAAGTGTACCGACGATATTAAAAGGGTTTTCAAAATTTGTCATCAGGCCTATTGCACTTACAGACATTTAAAAAAACATTGTTTAACCATTTAATTGCGAATTGTTATTATTCTGTAGATGAGTATATAATCAATTGTAAATTGTAATTTAATTTTAATTATTAATTTAATGTTATCACAATGTATTTAAAAATGTATTATGTAGGTACAGAACTGCATGAATAATCGTAGTGTGTAAGTTTAGGTTTACTTGTACATAGTTAGTTTAGCTAGTTAGTAAGTAGTAATATTTGTACGCCAGCCATGGCAAAACAAGAATCGTTCTGTAATGAAATATTGAACACCTATGTATATACACGCTTGTTTAATGCAAATAAACGATCATTCATTCATTCATTCATTCATTCATTCAAACATAATCTCGTAGCCAGAATTATTCACCAGCAACTTGCTCTTCTATATGACCTTGTGGACCGCGAAGTACCGTACTACAAGTACTTACCTGTGCCTGTTCTCGAGAATGGTCATGCCACGCTCTATTGGGATCGATCTATCATCACAGACAGGACTATTGTAGCCAATAAGCCTGACATTGTGATAATAGATCGATCGCAACGTCGGGCCGTGCTCGTTGACATCACCATCCCCCATGATGAGAATCTCGTGAAGGCCGAGAAGGACAAGTCCAGTAAGTACCTAGACTTGGCTCACGAGATAACCGCCATGTGGGATGTTGATTCGACGATCATTGTCCCGATAGTCGTTTCAGTGAACGGTCTAATAGCGAAGAGTCTCGACCAACATCTTGAGAGACTCTCGCTAGGAGGTTGGATCAAGGGTCAGATGCAGAAGGCGGTGATCTTGGACACGGCGCGGATAGTCCGCCGGTTCCTCTCTCTGCAGCCCTGACCACCGGTAGCTTGGGCCTTGCCCCGCTGCTGGCGGCACCCTAGGTTAGGTTTTTTATAATTCGCCGTGTGCCTGCTATACTGCCACATCTCAAAAAACCGTTTTTTCGAGAAATCGCGTCTCAAAGTTGTGAGAGTATAGTTCAGGGTGTTTAATAGGATCTTACTCCTTTAGTTTTAGGTCTATGAATTTAAAATTTAACTTTTTTTACTCGGAATGATATAACCCTCCTTATGACCACGCCACTTTTTAAAACTGTTGCGTCTAGTGCCTAGTTCGTAGTAGGTATTTAGTGAACCCAGGAGATCTAGACTGCTGAATGAAACGATAGCGGACTGTAACACTATTTTAATTGCAATACATTACAAAATAATCTTAATTTATTTTGACGCGACGCGATATATGTGCGTTTCGCGAGCCGTTATTTTTGCTTCTGCCTGTCCCCCCGCGGACCGGCCCCCGGGCCCGTCGCCGGCTAACCGGTCCGGTGACGTGACGGTGGACGTCATCGTAGTTGCTGTGGCTAATTTGATGCGGCGGCGGGTTTGTCGCCTACATATACTCCCGGCGTTGAAGAGCTTGGGTCTTCAAGATCTTGGATGGGTAGAGGACAAATTGTGTTGAAAGCCCGACGAATGACTCCTTTTTTCGTCTTTATGTCGGCTACTCTTGCGATGCCATCTCTGCCAGGCAGCACTTGGACGATGCGGTCGAGCAGCCACATAAGCGGCGGTAGATTCTTTGTCCTTGATTACTACCATGGTTCCGACGTCGAGCTTGCCCCTTGAGCTCTGCCATTTGGTTCTCTGTTGCAGGCCAGAAATATACTCAGTGGAGAACCTGTTCCAGAAGTGCTGTTTAAGGAACTCGATGCGCTGGTACCTTTGAAGAGAGGTAATCTTTAGGTTGGTGAGCTGAGGGTAAGGCAAAGACGTGAGAGGCCTTCCAATTAAGAAGTGAGATGGACTTAAAAAGGATAGGTCAGATGGATCATTAGAAAGTGGCGTAAGAGAACGTGAGTTTAAAATCGCTTCGATCTTTACTAAGCACGTAGCCAATAATTCGTAAGTGAGATGTGTAAGACCTAGGGTTCGTCGCAGGTGGTACTTTACGGACTTCACGGCAGACTCCCAGATTCCTCCGAAGTGAGGTGTGTATGCTGGGATGAAAGAGAAATTGATTTGCGCGTCGGCCATATCTGCCGCAAAGTCTTGTTTTAATAAGAGGTTTGAGAGCTCATTGAAGGTACCAACAAAGGTCGTGCCGTTATCTGAGAAGATTGCCTTTGGCTTGCCACGACGACCAATAAATCGGTTAAGAGCTGCCATAAAAGCCTCCTTGGTTAAATCCGAAACAAGCTCCAAATGAAGTGCCTTGGATGCTAAACACACAAATATACAAATGTAGGCCTTTACGAGCCTACACCCCCTACCTTTGCGGTCAGCTATAAGAATTGGACCGGCGTAATCGGTGCCTGTTTCAAGGAACGGATATTCAAGGTGCAATCTTTCTTTCGGCAGGTTACCCATTATTGGTTGCACTGTTTCACCCTTCAAACGAACACATTTGAGACAAGTATGGACAACCTGTTTTGCCAAGCTTCTCCCTCCGAGCGGCCAGTAGTTAAGTTTTATAGTCGCTAGAAGTAGTTGAGGAGGCGCGTGAAGTAGACGTAAGTGGAACATTTTAAAAAGCATCCTTGCAAGATGATGCTTACTACAGATGACTATAGGATGCTTTATGCCATAGTCATAGAATGAGTTAACAAGTCGACCCCCGACTCTAATAAGCCCTGAATCAAAGAATGGCGATAGCGAACTAAGACGGCTTTTCTTTGGCAATGGTTTACCTGTTTTAAGAAGTTCGTACTCCTCAGGAAAGGAGTATTGTTGGGACCTGCGAAGAAGTAGAACTGAAGCCGATTCTAGCTCAACTAAGGTAAGAGCACCGGTTGTCTTAGTATTCTCTTTTTTACAATTGTGGATGAATCTAAGAATATACGCTATTACCCGTTGCAGATTTGAATAAGATGATTTGTTTTTAATTAAATATTCTATTGGGTTATTAGAGTTATCAGGCGCGGGACATGCGACAAATGCTTTGGCTGGTAACATCTCGGGCAGTGGAGACTGGTTACCAGACTTTGGGGCAGTCGGCCAGTAGGCCATGTCCTGTTTCAAGAAGGATGGTCCCGACCACCACAAGGAAGAGTTCATTATCAGGTCGGCACCTAAACCTCGAGACACCAGATCTGCAGGATTCTCCTTTGAAGGCACGTAGCGCCAAGAAGCGGCTTTGGAGCTTTCCTGGATCTCTGATATCCGGTTTTTAACAAAAGGACGTAATGAACAAGGAGAAGATGATAGCCAACCCATGACTATCATCGAGTCACACCAAAATACGCAATGGTCTAGTTTCTGAGTAAGTGACCCAAGAACCTTTGTGCACAATCTTGCGCCTAATAAGGCCCCGCAAAGCTCAAGACGCGGAATAGTTGTGACTTTAATTGGCGCGACTTTACTTTTAGATGCCAGTAGGTGAACATTCACTGAGCCATCCCCGGCCACGGAGCGGACGTACAGGCAAGCTCCGTATGCTTTCTTCGACGCATCAGTGAAGACGTAGAAATCAACAACCGTAGGGGTATTGCACAAGACCCAGCGAGGGATATGGATATTATTAAGATAAGGCAGAGTTTTTACAAAGTCTTCCCAGGATGTAAGGATGTCTCCTGTAAGCGGATCATCCCAAGAACACTGGTTTACCCAAAGTTTCTGCATGATTATTTTCGCCTGCACGATGCAAGGCGTTACTAATCCTAAAGGGTCAAAAATTTGGGCTATCACTGAAAGAATGTGTCTTTTAGTGACTACTTTTGGTAACGAGATGTCTATGCGAAATGTAAGACTGTCTTGAGCGCATCTCCAATTAAAGCCTAATGTTTTAGACAGCTCGTTCTCGCTGAGATCCACACATTCTTTCAGACATGAATCCTCACCAACGGCTTTAAGAATCTCTTTATTATTAGACTGCCACTTACGCAAGTGGAATTGAGCATTTTCCAGCGTATCTATTACATTACGACATAGTGCCACAATATCATCTATAGAATGAGAGCCAGATAGGAAGTCGTCTACATAAAAATCCCTGGCGATCGCTTCCTTCGTTTGCTTGTCACTGGACTCTTGTGATAGCTGTAAGAGGCACCGTGTACTTAGAAACGGGGCTGATGACGTCCCGTAAGTCACGGTATTAAGGGAATAAATGTTAAGCGGCTTTGAAGGGTCTGCCCTCCATAAGATCAACTGAAGTTGACGTTGTTCGTCGTCCACAAGAATTTGCCGATACATTTTCTCGATGTCAGCTGACACTACATATTTATGTTGACGAAACCGTAGTAAAATGGAAAATAAGTCTTCCTGAACCCTAGGTTTTATTAACTGGATGTCGTTAAAGGATTTTCCTGATGTAGTGGCAGCTGAAGCGTCAAATACCACACGAAGCTTAGTAGTCGTGCTAGACTCTCTTAACACGGCGTGGTGGGGCAAATAATACGACGGTAATTAACTGCAAGGCAAAGTTTCACTCATGTGACCCAAAGCCTTATATTCCTCCATAAAATTTACATAGCGCTCCTTTAATAAGGAGTCCCTATCTAACCTGCGTTCGAGCGATAAAAACCTACGCTTGGCCATTCCGAACGAGTCTCCTAAAGCATCGGGAGATTCCTTAAGAGGAACGGTAACCACAAAACGCCCGTCTTTATCTCTCTTAGTAGTTTTATTAAAGAGTTCTTCACATGTGTTTTCGTCCGATGTGAAGTCATGTTTCGGGGATATGGTATCAAGTTCCCAGAATTTCGTAAGAGTTGTGTCAGTTTGTTTGTCAGTCAAGAACAAGCAAACTGGTTTGAAAGGGGCTGGTTGATCTATGGCGCCTACTAAGAGCCAACCCAGCCTTGTCTCAACGAGGAAGGGATCATCATCTTTGCCTAAGATAATACGATTGGTGCCGAGAACTCTCCAAAAGATTTTAGCCCCAAGAAGAATATCAATGTCAGCGGGTTCAGCGTATGAAGGATCGGCGAGGCAAATTCCCGAAGGTATGGGTACGTCCGTTGCGTCAATGTATGTATAAGGTATTGGTGACGTAATGTCGGACAATATGCTGCACTTTATGTCAGTGCTATAACCCCCATCATATGACTCCAATTTAAGAGAGCATGATTGGGTGATATTTGATTCATGCTTCTCAAGCATGGACACTGTAGTGTTGACTCTTTGAATCGGCAGTTTCAGTTTCTTAGATAAAGCCCTAGTTATGTAATTAGATGTACTGGCATTATCTAATAAGACCCTAGCGCTGTGCAATTTTCCCTCACTATCGCGCACCTTGACTAGGGCTGTTGAAAGCAAGACATGCTCGGATTCATCAATATTGTGGGCATTCGCGGAAAAGGCTAAGTGTTCTGACGCGGTCTTAGGTTCCGTATGGACGTGAAGAAGTGTGTTATGCTTGGTCTTGCAATACTTGCAGTGACTAAGTTTACACTTACTGTCGTTATGACCGGGACGTAAGCAATTTAGGCATACCTTAAATTCCTTTGCCTTAAGCACGCGTTGTTCTACTGGCAATGCCCTGAAATTTTCGCAATTGAAGACGTAATGAGCTTTATTACATAAAGGGCAAGTTACGTTATATGTTTTAGGTTTATTAACGTTACTTGCTGAAGCCAGAAGGCTTTTTGGTTTATTGTTGACAGACGTGTCCGTCCTAACCCTGTTATGCTTGGCTTCTTCTAAAGTTTCCAAAAGATTGCACCTATTGGTAAGAAACGTTGTATAATCGCTAAGTGCAGGAGGGTTTGTCAACTGATTCCTATGTTCTTCCCATTCCCTACTTGTAACTCCGTCTAATTTGGCTGCCATTATGTGGATAATTAATGTATCCCAATGTTGTACGGGCTGGTCTAAAGTTGCTAAGGCATTTAAATTATTTTTAGTGTTGTCAACAATCTGTCGTAAGGCTATACTTGACTCTTTATGTACCTGATCAATATTAAAAAGTGCCTGCACATGATTATTGACAAGCAACTGTTTGTTGTCGTATCGTTCGCAAAGGAGTTTCCAAGCGGCATCGTAGTTATCCCCCTTAAAGTCCAAGCTCCTAATTACCAAAGCCGCGCTTCCATGAAGAGAGGCGCGTAGGTAGTGAAACTTGTTAATATTGTCGATACTTGTCTCAGAATGAATTAAGGAAACATAAATGTCTTTAAACTCCAGCCAATTCTGATAACCACCGCTGAAGTGCGGTAAATTAATTTTTGGCAACCTTACATTGTTGTGCTTATAAGACACTACTGTTGGGCATTCATTGGAGCCTACCTCGGATTGAACCTCCTTGGCGCGCTGGCTGCGATGCCTGTCCACCAGCTCCCGAGCGGCGGCAATCTCTTTGTAGTAAGACCGCTCGAACAGCTCGCGTTCACTATATTGCTCGGCAGGATCCTCAGTCAGCATCTCCAATTCGCTCTGGTAAGTATCAAAAGAGTTGTACGAATCATCAAGTTTTTTAATACGCATGTCTAATTCCACTAACTGCGAATCACTTAGTTGTTCACAAGTTTTCGCAGTATTTAAATAAGCTATAAACTGTGTAAGCTTAGCCTTAATTGAAGCGCGCTTCTTTATTAATTCTTTGCATCTGACCTCGGTAGTCATTATGCAGTTATAAGAATTAAATGACACAATCTGCTAAGTACTATAAGCGCCAAGCACTACCCTGCTGAAAAACTAACAGCAACAATTTACAATTTAATTTTAGGCAATATTTGACGATCCTGATGATATTTTATAGCAAGGCAAAAATAACAATGTAACTTTTGCGGTGCACTTTTTTGTAGGCGCTGATACTTTTTAATGTCCGACACAACTTGTGCTATTGCTAAAAATTTTCATCAGGGTTTCAACTTTACTATGCAATAATTATTGTAGGTATACCCACCTATTGACTATGAAAATAGATATGGAATATTTTGTGGAATGTTCAATGACTTTGCAATATGAATATTAACTATGATAATAATATGTGAATGAATCGGATTCGTAAGCAAATTGGATTACTGTTTTGCTGATTTTACTTATGGCGAAATACAAATGAAGCAAACGTTATCTTATTGTTTAGTGTATGCTATTACGTGTATTTACGACTAAAACTAAGAATTGTAAACAATAAGATTTCGTTGAATATGTATATGATTTTATGTATGTATAAATTATTATGTTTAATTATATGTGTAAATTATTAATATCACGCGATTTCAATGTATTGATTGTATTTACTTCAAATTATGATTGAAGCGAAATTGTTACTTATTAATGAATCATGACCCTCGTTCCGGGTCATTCCTGATGCAGAGGCTGTCTATCGCGGTCCAGCGTGGCAACGCGGCGAGCGTGATGGGCACCTTTGCATCTGGAAGGGCACGGGACGGGTTGTTTGATTGAGTTCTCGGTTGTGGCTTTATGTAGCTTAGTTTTAATTTAGTTTAATTTAGAGTTAATTTATTAATTGATCGAGTGTGTTTAGGTATAAGTTTTAATTTGTAATAGGTTTAGTTGTATATTTTGTTAAATAATAAGTAAATATGTAACTTTATTTTAGTAAAGACTCTATTACATATGGTGCAAGTATTAATGAATTGACAATGAATGAAATAATTAAAATGCTATTTGTGGTATTATCTATGAAAAGGGACCTTATTGTCGATGGCGCTTACGACACTAACATCGATGAGCACTAAACGTAGTAGTTTAAAATTGGTGATTCTGGCCCATTTTGGTTATTTTGATTTCCAATTTAGCAATTAAGTTTCTTTGATTACCACCACCATATTTACAGACTTTTACAAGGATTTCATGCATTATTTTCTAGTATGTATAAGTCCTTGAACTACGTTATTGCTTGTCAGAAACACGACGGCTCATTATTTTCTCGATAGAATCTTAAGTTGAAAACATGCCTAACACTGTCTTTATTTCCTTATGTTAGAAGTACTAGGACGAAAATGTATATGAAACTTACTTCAGTCGATAGCTTTTAAGTAAATCTTCATTATTGCTTGTCCTTTTATCGATACGTTAATTTTTTCATTCATCATTTGATGAATTCAACATTTTGCCTACTAAATTACACCCTACGCGGCAATACCTTGCGCCTATTCCTCACGCCAGTACGCCCGTGACCACTGTCAGCGTCGGACCTGTGCTAGTTTAGCGGACGTTTCATAAAATGGGTAATCACAGTATAAATATGCAAATATGTTATACACACAATGTTTTTCAACATACTTACGAAGAAAATCAAAATAATTCTTAAATACGGTGACATTTCAGACATTCGTCCGTCATATTGTCATTTTATAACAAGTTGGGCAGCAAAGGCACACACCCATCTAACCAATCCGGAATTCAGTCACGATTGATAAATTGTGTAAACATATTTTAAAAGGCTATAAAATTAATCAAATTGAATAATTTAGACTGGTCACATTTTTGTAAAAATCGATTTCTATTGGCAAAACATATTACTTTTTGGCAACCGGGTTTATTAACCTAATTAGACCCCGCTGAGACAAGCCGGTTGCTTGATCGAATTCTTGACTGGAAGTGAGATATGTAATATTAAAGGTCCCTTTTTTTAGTTTTTCGTAAATAACTCGTAAACGGTGGCCAATATAAAAAAAAATTAACTAATAATCTACACAAAATTTTCAATAAAAAAGATTCAGTAAATTTTATAGCAGGGATCAATATTTAAAAAGATAATAAAGAGGGAAAGTTAATTATAATAAATTCTAAGGTTCCTTGTTTTTATTTTTTCGTTAATAATTTGAAAAGTATGACTCATAGCAAAAACAAATCTTACACATAAATCATCATCATCATCATCATCTCAGCCATAAGACGTCCACTGCTGAACATAGGCCTCCCCCTTGGACCTCCATACGTGCCGGTTGGAAGCGACCCGCATCCAGCGTCTTCCGGCGACCTTAACAAGATCGTCTGTCCATCTTGTGGGTGGACGTCCTACGCTGCGCTTGCTAGTCCGTGGTCTCTACTCGAGCACATTTCGACCCCATCGGCCATCTTCTCTGCGTGCAATGTGGCCTGCCCATTGCCACTTCAGCTTGCTAATCCGGTGGGCTATGTCGGTGACTTTAGTTCGTCTACGGATCTCTTAATTTCTGATTCGATCACGTAGAGAAACTCCGAGCATAGCCCTCTCCATAGCTCGTTGAGCGACTTTGAGTTTTGAGATGAGGCCGGTAGTGAAAGACCACGTTTCGGAGCCGTAAGTCATCACTGGTAACACACATTGATTAAAGACTTTCGTCTTGAGGCACTGAGGTATGTCGGACGAAAAGACATTACGTAGTTTCCCGAACGCTGCCCAACCGAGTTGGATTCGGCGGTTGACCTCTTTCTCGAAGTTGGACCTACCTAATTGGACTACTTGTCCTAGGTAGATGTACGAGTCAACAACTTCGAGTACCGAGTTCCCAACAGAGACTGGGATGGGCACAACATTGGCATTTGACATAAGTTTCGTCTTGTCCATGTTCATTTTCAAGCCCACCCGTTGTGAAACTTGGTTGAGGTCATCGAGCATCATGCTGAGTTCCTCCATCGACTTTGCCATGACTACGATATCGTCGGTAAACCGAAGGTGAGTGATGTATTCGCCGTTGATGTTGATGCCAAGTCCTTCCCATTCCAGGAGCTTGAAGGCGTCTTCCATTACGGCAGTAAACAGTTTCGGAGAGATAACGTCTCCCTGCCTTACGCCTCTTTGCAATGGAATCGCCCTCGTGCTCTGCTCCTGTACTCGGACCGACATGGTGGCGTTATTATACAAACACTTCAACACTTCGATGTACCGATAGTCAATATGGCATCGCTGAAGAGACAAGCACCGCCCATGTTTCCACCGAATCGAAGGCTTTCTCATAGTCCACAAACGCTAAGCATAATGGCAAGTTATACTCTTCGGTCTTCTGTATAACTTGCAGCAGCGTATGGATGTGGTCTATGGTACTATAGCCTTTTCGGAAACCGGCTTGTTCGGGAGGCTGGAAGTCATCAAGTCTGTGTTCGAGACGGTTCGTGATGACCCTTGAAAACAGCTTATAGACATGGCTCAGAAGCGTGATGGGTCTGTAGTTCTTCAATAGGTTGTTATCACCTTTTTTGAAGAACAACACCACCTCGCCTCTATTCCATGTTTCAGGCGTTATGCCCTCGGACAAGGCGGAATTAAAGAGCTTCTGGAGGACTTTAAGTACCGGTGTTCCACCCGCTCTCAGAAGCTCTGAAGTGATTTCGTCTTTGCCCGGCGCCTTGTTGTTCTTAAGCTGCTTCAGGGCCATCCTAATCTCGTACAGACTGATGTCCGGGATATCTTCGGTATAATGTCGGGACAGCTTGGCTCTTGGACCTCCTACCAAGCTGTCAACGGGCTTTGCGATCGAAGTGTATAACTGTCCATAGAACCTCTCGATCTCACCTAAAACCTCCGCTTTGCTCGACGCTATGCTGCCATCTTCCCGTTTCAGCTTTGTCAGCTGGCTTTGCCCAATAGACCCTTGCTTTGCTTGCGTTGCTTTGTCCTTTGCGAACACTTTGGAGCCTTGGTTTCGCTCAATAGTCTCTTTAATACGGTTAGTATTAAAGAGACGCAGATCATGTCGCAAGGACTTAGATATACGTCTATTGAGCTGCCTATATGACTCCGCGTCATCGGGAGACTGCAACTGTAGCGAGCGTCGTTCAGCCATGAGGTTTAAGGTTTGCTCGGTCAATTTCTGAGGTCTATCTTTACGGCGGGGTCTAAAAAACTTAGACCCTACTGTGTGGACAGTTTCCACTAGCCCGTCGTTGATTTCGTCCACTGAAGCCAAGTTCTCTAGGCAAGCAAAGCGGTTAGAGAGCTCGAGTTGAAAGCTTTCGGGGTTTTGAACATGGGCTCGAGTAGGTCGGAGCGTAGACTTCATCAGGCTGGACCTTTCAAGTTTAATATTGATATTCAGTGTGCCTCTTACGATTCGGTGATCACTACCGGTCTTTATCCTGTTGATCACACATAAATAATAAACATAAAATTTCCTACAAGAAACATGTAGAACACTTTTCGCTAGGATCAATATTTAAAAAGACAAAGCAGCCGGTAAGTTAATTACAATCAATTTTAAAGTCCCTTTTTAGTTTTTTGTAAATAACTCGTAAACGGTGTCCCATAGCAAAATAGGTTTTATGAATAAATAATCTACATAAAATTTCCTGCAAAAAACATCTGAACACTTTTCTCTAGGATCAATATTTAAAACGATATTAAAGGAAGAAAGTTCATTACAATCAATTCACATGTCACTTTTTTTAGTTTTTAGGGTCCCGTACCTCAAAAGGAAAAAGCGGAACCCTTATAGGATCACTCGTGCGACTGTCTGTCTGTCTGTCCGTCTGTCACAGCCCATTTTCTTCAAAAGTACTGGACCAATTAAGTTGAAATTTGGTACACACATGTAAATTCGTGACCCAAAGACGGACATCTTACGTAAACAAATGAATTTTAAACATGGAGGCCACTTTTTAGCCAAGGGGGGTTAGTTAACATTAAGAACCTATTTTGCTATGGGCCACCGTTTACGAGTCATTTACGAAAAACTTAAAATAGGGACCTGGAAATTGATTATATGGTTTAAGACATTTATTATCTCATTAAGAATTTACAAAATTCACTTACATGAGATACACTTATAAAACAACACTTTTTTTTAGGCTAGCGTGCACTAATTAATTTAAATGTAAACAATATTTTATACATACTATAATTTTTGTAATGCATGGTAAAGTGGGTAGAAATCGTTTGTAACATGTATTAATTACCAGCGGCTTAGAGAACAAGTTATTTCGACCGTCCTGTTCAGATGCGTTGCAGCGTAGATAACGAAACTAGTATGAATGTTCACGAGTTATAATGTAACGCGGCATGGATGGATGCGGCATAGCTGTGCACACTACAGATGTGGTAAAATATTTCAGTTAAAAGGTAATATTATAGTCTTTTTAGTTATTATTCCGTTTTGATTTTATTTGCTGTTTATAATTTTATTAAAAGTTTTATGATTTTTATTTTTTCATTTTTATTCATCTATTATTATCTCTATTTACCACACTAATTATAAGGAGATTTTTATATTAAATTGTATAATTATTTATCGATTAATCAATGGATTATTATTGGTTTTATTTTTCCAATTTATTAATATCTAAGTAATTTATTTTATTTGAAATTTTTATTTTAACTAATTTAATTATTATACTTAGTATAACAATTTATTAGCTTATTATTATTTTACAGATTGTAGATTATTGAATATATGGAATTTTAGGTGTTTTTTGAATGTAGTTATAGTTTTAGACTCTTTGATATCTCTCGGTAGCTTGTTGTATATTTGCGCCCCTTCATAGATGATGGTTTTTTTTCCATAATTTGTCCGCGGGGTCTGCAATATTAAATGATCCGCATTTCGTAATTTCATTTTTTGTACTGTGTGTTTTTTTGTGAAATTTATCTGTGAGTGTATGTCTTTTTGGAGTATTTTACGGACTAGTAAGCATGTATAGTAGATAGATGACTGGGTAATATTCATAATTTTAAGAGTTTTGTAATTTTTTTTAGTAGGGGTTCGGGAATTATAGTTAAACAGGGCTTTTATCAGTTTATTTTGGGCTATTTGTATTTTGGATAGATTGGTTTTGGCTGCTGTCCCCCATACTTCGATTAAGTAATCAATATGTGGCTTGATTAAGGAATTGTATATTAAGTATTTTACCTTTTGTGGGAGACACCGCGCAATAGAGCGGACTGCACCAGTTAGGGAGGTGAGTTTTGATTTTATCTTCTCAATATGTGGCCTCCATGTTAATTGACTGTTGATTATTAAGCCAAGATATTTTTCGTCTGTTTTATTATTTATAAGTTCATTGTTTAGTGAAGGAGGGGTGTAATTATTGATATTTTTATTTTTCGCTGTAAAAATTACATAATTTGTTTTTGCAACGTTCATGGTAAGCAAGTTATGTTGAAGCCATGTATTGAGAAGATCTAAATCCCTTTGCACTTCTATCATTATATATTCCATGTCATGTCCATAGTAAAAAAGACTGGTATCATCGGCGTATAAAGTCAATTTACCTTTTAGCCCTATGTCTTGGATGTCATTTATGTATAGAAGAAATAGGAGTGGCCCTAAAATAGATCCTTGCGGTACGCCATATGTTATTAGCCTAGGACTGCTTTGATGTTTGTCAATTTTAACTACTTGTTGGCGGTTTAACAGATAAGATTTTAATATTTCATGTGCTTTTCCTATGATCCCTATATTATGAAGTTTGTTTAGGAGTTTTTCATGGCAGACCGTGTCGAAGGCCTTTTTGAGGTCAATGAAGACGCCTACGGTAATTTGCCTTTGGTCAATCTTTGTTTTAATTGTGGTAACTAAGTCGATTGTAGCTGAGAGCGTGTTTGATTTTGATCTGAAACCATATTGATGTGGAGATATAATATTTTTTGACGTAAGAAATTTGTTAAGACGAGCGTAGATAACTTTTTCATAGACTTTAGAGATCATAGGGAGTACTGAGATAGGGCGGTAATTTCCGGGGTCGGTTTTGCAACCTGATTTAAAAATCGGTGTTACTTTCGCTGTCTTTAAGGTGTCGGGAAAAATGCCTTGTTCCAAATTTTTATTTATACACTTCGTGAGTTTGTCTGTTATTATTGGCTTCACGGATTTTATCAGTTTCGCTGTAATACCATCGTAGCCAGAACTGGTATTTGCTTTTAGACTTGTTATGATTTTGCTTATTTCGTCTGTAGTGGCTAGCTCTAGCTGATTAAGGTTTTCATTGTGATTTGTTTGAGAAACTGCACGAGTCTGAACAGGGTTCTGATTAACTACTGGAATTTTATTAGCAAGTGATGATCCGATCGTAGAAAAATATACATTGAACTGCTCGCACATTTCTGCTGTGTCTGTAATGACCTTTGAGTCCAATAGCAATTTGGCTGGTGGTGCAGTTTCCTTTCTTTTATTATGTGAAAGCTCGCTTATTAGGCTCCACATCTTCCGAGGTTTGTATACGCATTCCTTAAAGCTTCTAAAGTAGTAGGTCTTCTTTGCATTATGTATATTTTCTGTTACCAGGTTCTTCTGTCGCTCGAGCTCTTCCTTTAGTTGTTCGTTTTGTGGGTCATTTTTGTAGTTTCGCCAAAGTTCATTTCTTTTGTCTATATCGTTTACCAATTCTTTATTTATCCACTCTTGCTTCGGTGGATTTATAATTTTAAACTTTAATATTTTACATTCCGTTAAACACTTTTGTAGTTTCTTCTCAAAATGTTCATATACGTCATTCTCCTTATTGTATGTATCAAGGTTTTTGTAGAATTGATCATAATCTATTGCAGTATATTCGACTTTATTCCTTAGCGGTGGCTGATAATTCTTGATTTCACAATATATTTGTTTATGGTCGGCCAGTTGTGAGTCTATAATGGCTATATGAAATTTATTTTGTTTTAAGTTAGAGCATACGTGATCTAAGATCGTTCTCGTTGTTGATGTTTGGCGAGTACAATATGTTGGGTCGATTCTATTTAGTATTTTTATGTCTTTTTCTTTAAGAGTCTGTGTGTATTGCTTTGTAGATGAGTTTGGTTTAAGTAGATCGTAGTTGAAGTCTCCAAAAATCAACACTCTCTGGCGTCCTTGTAGTTGTCTGGAGTATTCTTCGATGAACTCAGCAGAGTTTGTACGTTCTGGTTTATATACCGTTCCAATATCTAGGGAAAACTTTTCAATGTGTATCCATACAAAATGGTTGTCGTGTATACTGCGTTCTTCAATTAGATGGTGCTTCAGGGTTTCATGTACGAAAATAGATACTCCTCCTCCTCTGGTATTGTGTCTAAAGTTGTAATAGTGAGCATATCCTGGTATTTGCAGCCTTTTAGCTTCGTCGTCGTCCTTAATCCATGTTTCTGTTAAAGCAACAATATGTATAATCGTTTCAAACGAGCTCAGGATACATTTAAGTTCATCAAGTTTACCTGGCTTCACAATGCTTCGGATGTTTGTGTAGAAACATTTGATTGACTTGCTCGTTACTTCTATTTGGGAGTATATATTTGAAATTTGATATGTAATTTGACTTTTCGAATCGTCTACGCCGTTGGGATTTAGTTTTTTGTCTGCAACTGAACAATCGTTGGCATTCCTTTTACGTATTTGATGCCCAAATTTTTCTCTCCGTTCGAACTTCTTAAGTCCATTTCTTGTTTTGTGTTCTTCAGAATTTCTCTTTGGTAAGGTGTTTGGTCCGAATATATTTTTACGTTTTTAGTCTTGTTTCTGTTTCTAAGTATGTATTTTACTGGTCCCTCTGATGAGAAACAGGCCTTTATTGGTCGGTTTTTATTTTGAGTATATTTCCCGAGACGGAAGATTTGTTGGGGTTCAGGACAGTCGGCGGATATTTCTCGAATGACTTTGTTGATTTCTTGTCGTTCGTGGGCGTCCTTGTCGTCGATCGTAGGGTCAACTTCTTCAATACCTACTATTATTATATTTTTGCTACGCAGAGTGCGTTGTTGACATTCCGCGATGACATCATTGTAGCAAGCCGGTGTGACGCCTATCGGCGCCTGCTCATATAATTAACTTACCCCCTTTAATACCTCATTAAATATTGATCGTAGCGAAAAAGTGTACAAAACCTTTTTTGTGGACAATTTTATGTTCAATATTTACGTATAATATTTTTTACAACTGCCCCCGTTGCAACCGTTTACGAGTTACTTACGAAAAAAAACGACCTGTGAACTGAATGTGATTAACTTTCTTCCTTTAATATCGTTTTAAATATGGATCCTAGAGAAAAGTGTTCAGATGTTTTTTGCAGAAAATTTTATGGAGATTATTTATTCATAAAAACCTATTGTGCTATGGGACACCGTTTACGAGTTATTTACAAAAAACTAAAAAGGGACTTTAAAATTGATTATAATTGACTTACCGGATGTTTTGTCTTTTTAAATATTGATCCTAGCGAAAAGTGTTCTACATGTTTCTTGTAGGAAATTTTATGTTTATTATTTGTGTAAAATTTGTTTTTGCTATGAGTCATACTTTTCAAATTATTAACGAAAAAATAAAAACAAGGAACCTTAGAATTTATTATAATTAACTTTCCCTCTTTATTATCTTTTTAAATATTGATCCCTGCTAAAAATGTACTAAATCTTTTTTTATTGAAAATGTTGTGTCGATTATTAACGTTTAACATTTTTATATTGGCCACCGTTTACGAGTTATTTACGAAAAACTAAAAAAAGGAGACCTTCAAAAATTGATTATAATTAACTTTCCCGCCTTAATATCTCTTTGAATATTGATCCTAGCGAACAATTGTACGGAATCTTTCTTGTAGGCAATTTTATGCAGATTACTTATGTTTAAGAAAATTTTTGCTATGCGCCACCGTTTAAGAGTTATTTACGAAAAACTAAAAAAAAGGGACCTTTAATATCAACTATCTCACTTCCAGTCAAGAATTCGATCAATCAACCGGCAATTTCGGATTCAGCGGGGTCTAATTAGGTAAAAAACCCGCCCAACTAGCAAATCTATGTGCTATAAAAGTTGAGAGCACGTTTTTATTTTCGCTTTTTGGTGCTATAAACGGTGTAAAAACAGTCGAGTAAAAGTCCTGTAAGCGTTTACTCAACGCGAAAAGGCGCACTTATACAGACTAAAAGTGTTATAAAAATCGAGTAAGCGCTGTATAAGAAGCAAATCGATGCTGTAAGAGTTGAGTAAAAGTGGATAAAAGCACTTCTAGTGTTTTAATAGCAACGATAGTGCTTTTACTCGACTATTTGTTGTATAAACATTAGCAATTTACTATTACTCAGTAAAAGTGTTCTATAAAAGCAGCCGCACTGCTTTTTCTCAGCAAAAATGTTTCGTAAAGGTAGCCGGATTGCTTTTACTCGGCATTTTAAATGTGTAAGAGTGCAGTAAATGCTTTTATTCAACTAATATGTGCTAAAAACGATCTCAGGTAAGCGATTATATTTCAATTATTTGATTAAGTTTGAGGCCTAATCGTCTTCACGTGTCTAATAAAACAAAAAGGTACTTAAGTATTTTTTACTGCTGTCATCCATGACATTTATTTTTACCGTGATTGTGTACATAAGTTTTTACTGTCTGTAAGTACACGTAATACAGTAAAACCCAGCGCGAAAAATACTTTATTGATAAAACCAAAGGCACTGGTTCATATATATTCATGGGCCGCCTATTTTCTTAAATTTCAATAAAAAAATATTAATAAAAATAAGTAAAAATTTGCTTACACGATCTAGTTTCTGTTATATCTCATTAATTCGACTATAAGTCGAGTAACTGCGTTTACTGCTATATTTATAGCACATGATGTCGCCATGTTTATGGATTTATAGTCCGATGGCTGACTGCATGAAACCCTACCTGATAAAAAAATTGAAAAATCCTACTCTGTAGGGGTAGCTGACTTTTAGCAGCTTCAACTGCTATTGGTCGGCCGTGGCTTAACTTGGCAAATTTTGCGCAAATGGCAAAAAAGTGGTACAAATATTCATCAAAAAAACAAAAGTGGTCAGCTACATCCTGTGTTGGCAGGTTCCTGTGTCCGACCGAATTTGTGGTACCAAGATGAGGTAAATTGTAGCTGTCACGTGGTACCACAAATTCGGTCGGACACAAGAACCTGCCAACACAGGATGTAGCTGACCAGTTTTGTTTTGCTGTCCTCAAAGGCAGCTATCCTACCATGCAAGTTGCATTCTATTATACGATGGGGTTTTTTTTTATGAATTTTTGTGCCACTATTTTGCCATTAGCGCAAAATTTTCCAAATTAAGCCGCGGCCGACCAAGAACAGTTGATGCTACTAAAAGTCAGCTACCCCTACAGAGTAGGATTATTCTATTTTTTTGTCAGGTAGGGTTTCATGCAGTTGGCCACCGGACTATATTGAAACGTCAACATGGCTGACTTGTGCTGTTAATGTAGTTCAAAACTCTTTAAAAGTACTCTAAGCTGAATACATTTTGAATAAAACCTGTAAATACACTTCAGCTCCTATAACAGCGGTTTGAACCCCATTACCCGAATTATGATATAAGCGCGCTGTTACAGCAGCATTGTTGCCAAATGGTTATTTGATTGCTTTTAATAGGCTTTTATAGCAACAGAGAAGAGAGTTAAGTAACAGTTGTATTAAAGCGCCTTATTCAGACAATTAGCTAATCTATAGCTGTTATATGATTTTAATAGAACAATTATGCTGAATAAAAGTGATTTAGTAGCGCTAACTCAGCATTTATTAAAAGGTGGAATAAAAGTGCTAAAAGATAGTGCTATAAACGTTTATACGACATGATTATAGCACTAATTAGCGAAAATTGCTAAATAGTCGAGTTAACCGCTATTATACGATATATTGGTGCTTCAACAACCGTAACTCGGCTGTTATACGATTACAGGCTGAGTAAATCAATTCTTATACGACTATTTTGCTAGTTGGGCGGTTGCCCGGTTAATATGTTTTGCCAGTCGAAATCGATTTTTACAAAAACATGATCAGTCAAGTATACACTCATATTGTATACATATAATTAATAATTATTTAGGTACACTCACCGACCTCACCGTCTTACTTACCATTTTTAGGGTTCCCTACCCAAAGGGTAAAACGGAACCCTATTAGTAAGACTCCGCTGTCCGTCCGTTCGTCCGTCCGTCTGTCAGCAGGCTGTATCTCACGAACCGTGATAGCTAGACAGTTGAAATTTTCACAGATGATGTATTTCTGTTGCCGCTATAACAACAAATACTAAAAAGTACGGAACCCTCGGTGGGCTCAGTGGGCGAGTCCGACTCGCGCTTGTCCGGTTTTTAATTTCATTAAGTACTCATCAAAATTCGAATTTACTAATAAATCTTTTTCAATATTAATTGCCGAACTAAAAATCCCGGAACTGACGATTCAGAATACCGATGTCGTCAGAATAAGGACGTAGACGTGCTGCGCGGGAATGGTGCGGTGTGCCGCGCGGGGCGCCCGCCTGCCCGTTCTACCACTCGTCTGCTTCACCCCCTTGAAAACGTAAAACTCGAGTATAAGAGCGCCTTAAATATTCTATACACTTTTTCGCTAGGATCAATCTTCTTCTCCTTCAACCTAGCGTTTTAGCTAAGCGTCCGGTCTTCAGCATCCTCTGGTGTGAGTAGATTTTAAGTAGATTACTTATGTATCAGAACATTTTTTGGTACAGGCCACCGTTTACGAGTTATTTACAAAAAATATTAACAATTGATCATATTTAACATTTTACCCTAAATATTTTTTTAAATACTGATCCTAGCGAAAAAGTGTATAGAATATTTAATGTAGACAATTTTACGCAGATTACTTATGTATCAGAACATTTTTGCTACAGGTCACCGTTTACGAGTTATTTATAAAAAACTACAAAGGGACCTTTAAACCCGATGACTGATAAGTTCATCAGCGTCACATAACATAAATTGACCTCCGCATTGGATAGACAGCAACATTGAATGTTCCAGTAATCAAAGAAACTTAATTGCTAAATTGGAAATCAAAATAACTAAACTGGGCCAGAATCCCCAATTTTAAACTACTACGTTTTGTGCTCATCGATGTTAGTGTCGTAAGCGCCATCGACAATAAGGTCCCTTTTCATAGATAATACCACATTTATGTTGTAATGTTATTGAGATCGAAGCAATGTTAAGCAACACAATTACGCTACCTACTGTACGTACTTCTCGTAAGCAATGTTATTTTGAAAATTATCTTGTGATTATGAAATGTGAATTTAAAAGAAAACAACCGAGTTTAATTAATGAATAAAAATTGGAAAGACCTCACAGTTATGCTCTCCTGATTACTGTCCAGTAGATTGCGGGCTCCTGTTCCTATTGCACTTAGGTCTCACTTTAGATGATTTTCTGCACTAGGTCCGTAATTGATTACTTCTTGGCTCGTATAGGGAGTTCGCTAGGTGTCCTTCGCGATACTTAAGTCCGTCGTAGATGTGATAGGTTTGCCGTTGCTTGACGATGCGACTTTGCAGCTTAAGCGGCTAGCCCGAAGACACTGAAGATGGACGGATGGTGATACTGATGATCGAAGAACTGCGCTCTCGTCGTCGGTCGACTTCTTGAAATGAACTGGGTCGCTTCTCTTCTTCGGCGAGTTTAGGACCATATGTTGCGTCTAGTGCCTAGTTCGTAGTAGGTATTTAGTGAACCCAGGAGATCTAGACTGCTGAATGAAACGATAGCGGACTGTAACACTATTTTAATTGCAATACATTACAAAATAATTTTAATTTATTTTGACGCGACGCGATATATGTGCGTTTCGCGAGCCGTTATTTTTGCTTCTGCCTGTCCCCCCGCGGACCGGCCCCCGGGCCCGTCGCCGGCTAACCGGTCCGGTGACGTGACGGTGGACGTCATCGTAGTTGCTGTGGCTAATTTGATGCGGCGGCGGGTTTGTCGCCTACAAAAACAAATGTATATTTTTTAAGACACAAGGCCCGAAAGACAGGTATTTAGAGTTGTGGCCGTATTGCAGACACGTTTTTTAAAGATTTTGGGATGCGGCCAAATTTAAACACAAAATTATTGGATAAAGGTTATTTATTATTATTTATTTATATGAGCCTAGAGTGTCCCACTGCTGGGCAAAGGCCTCCCCCCCCCTTTCCACGTATCCCGGTTTTAACCCGGATAAAGGTTACCATGCAAATATAAATAAAAACACCAAATTAGTTAAAATCCCTTTATTTTATCAACTTTGATAGGAACAAGATCACTGTACGCGATAATATGTGTAACTAGCTTATAATCAGCAACATTATCTAATTATTATTTTCTAGGACGCAACTCAAAAGCTTCATTTAAAACGTGTGCTATATAGCCACAACTCAAAAGGGCCGTCAGGTTCACGTGCGAACGCCGCGGGAGCAGGAGGCGGCAGACTGGCAAGTGGCTGTATTGCAGGGAATCGTCTGACAATTTATGGTCAAATCCATAAGGCCACTTGTGAGAAAAAGGCTCTTAAAGACCTTTTATGCTATGGCTCTCGAAATAAGGTCGTAAATTGAACAATTTTGAATACGAATCTGCAATAATCCAGAAAATTTAAATTTTTGAATTGTGGCCGTATAGCAGGCACACGGCGATTGTGTTTATATGTATTTTTTATCGTTTTCAATTCAATATATTTATTTCAGACTGCATAGGTCCATAAAATTGTTAGTATTACAAGTACTTACATTTAAGAGTTAGTGCCTACATACTAAACATACATTAAAATAATTAATAATTATTATAATATCCACGACACAAAACTAATTAACATGTAATAATAATATATCAAAATTAAAATTAAAATCAAAATTAAACAATTAAATTCCTAATTATTTTACATTAAAAATGAGAGGTCTGTCGCCTGTATGCAAATAGTTCCAATGCCTCATAACAGGGCACTCACACTTTTCAATAACAGCACTCAGGAGGCTATTGGTACTCTCTCGCACTCTGCGCATCAGGGAGGCAACACGTTTCCGCAGTATCGTATTAAAGCCATCCGTGTTAGCCTCTAGAAACATGCGCGACACACTGCACCAGCGAGGCAGCCCCAACAGCATCCTGAGGGCGTTATTGTACTGGACTCTTAGACTATTGATGGTTTTTCGAGTGTAGTTGGTCCACAGGCTGCAGGTGTAAAAGGTCTGGCAATACGCTTTAAACAATGTGATTTTTACGTCACGTGAGCACCTAGCAAACCTACGAACCAACATATTAGCTCTCATCGCCATAGCCCTTCGTTCACGTTCGATGTCCGCGTCATCGGAGAGGCTCTCGGTAACCCAGTGACCAAGGTACATAAACTCGGTGACCTTTTTCAAGGGGACTCCAAGCAGTTTTACTGGTGGCACTGCTCTCAGTTTTCTAGTTCCAGCCTTGAAAACGAGAAGTTCACTTTTCTTAACATTGTACCTTAGTCCATGGGCCGCCGCGTACCCCTCACAGATATCCACTAACATCTGAAGAGCCCTTACCGAGGGACACAGCAGCACCATATCGTCGGCGTAACTGATATTATTAACGAACTTTCCATCTATAGAACAGCCTACGCCGGCACTGCTGAGCTCCTCGAGAAGGTCGTTTACATATAGGTTGAAAAGTCGAGGAGAGGACAGCCCCCCCTGCCTCACCCCGCATTCCAGCCCATACTCCTCAGAAAGAGAACCAGCCCACCTAACCATATTCGTTTGATTTGTGTACCAAAAGCGAAACAATTTTATAATTTCTTTAGGTATGCTGGTTCTACTATTCATCTTTGCCCACAGTACATCATACGACACGAGGTCGAATGCCTTCGACAGGTCCAAAAAACAGGCGTAAATGGGAGTGTTTCTAGTCACATAATACTGAACGGTATGCTTTAGTCTGAAAGCCCACCCTGTGAGCCTTGTTCTGGGGATTATTATGCTGCTTTCAAATATAAAGACGATGTTCTTCTTGACAGGTTTATAATTAATATTCGTTTTACAAAGCAAGTTTCTCATTTAGTCGCCATACTTCACAAGTTTACAGGCCAAAGCTAAGAGTCACAGATAACATATATCAGCCCTACGCACTGTCATTAGAACTAATATTACAATCATCGTACGTTGGTACACTGTATTAGCCATATTGTTTTATTAAGCCGTTACGTTGTTAAGCTTGGAATAATACTATATAATATAAACTAGTACAGAATATAAAATGCTAATATTCGGCCAATCCTGAAGTACAACGCGTCTCTGCGTTTTAAAGAGTTAAACATAAGTAATCCACATTATACATACTTAATGCACACCAGAACAATAGAATCAATATTACTCAACTTATGAACTATATCACTACAGGCATTCCTCAAATGCCTGCAACGACTCACTCTTATAAACTACATCAATACATGCCTTCACATGTTATTGACTCACTGTTTCTTACAAACTACATCAATGCATGCTTTTACATGTCATTGACTCACTGTTACATCAATACATACATTCACATGTTATTGACTCACTGTTACTTATAAACGACATCAATAGGTACATGGATTCAAATGCACATGCCATTGACTCACTGTTACTCATTTAATACATCGATACATGGGTTCACATGTTAATGACTCACTGATACTTAATACATGGATTCACATGTCATTGACTCACTTTAAATCACTTAATGCATCATTACATGGACTCACTGTTACTCACTGAATACATCAATACATGGGTTCACTTGTCATTGACTCACTGATACTTAATAAATGGACTCACATGTCATTGACTCACTTTAAATCAATACATCATTACAAGGACTCACTGTTACTCATATAATACATCATTACATGGGTTCACTAGTCATTGACTTACTGATACTTAATACATCATTATATGGATTCACATGTCATTCACTGTTAATCACTTAATGCATCATTACATAGACTCACTGTTACTCATTTAATACAAAATACATGGATTCACATTTATCATTGACTCACTGTTATTTGTTACATCAATACATGGACTAACATGTCATTGTCTCACTGATACTCACTTAATAGATCAATACATGGACTTACATGTCATTGACTCAGTTACTCATTTACTATATCAATACATGGACTCATGTCAGTTACTCACTGTTACTCATTTTATACAAAAATACATGGATTCACATATATCATTAACTCACTGTCACTCGTTACATCAATACATGGACTAATATGTTATTGCTTTCACTGTTACTCATTTACTATATCAATAGGTACATAATACATACCATTGCCTCACTGTTACTCATTGAATACAAAAATAAATGGATTTACATATCATTGATTCACTATTATTCATTTACTACATCATTGCAGCTCTCCACCTGCAATGCCTCACTGTTAATGTATGTACCATATATATAGCTCACTCAAATTTAATAATTGCATGTCTTTTATACTGAATCACTCTTTATTGTTTGACATATTACCAAATTGCTATATTATTCTTTATAAATTCGCTCTTATAACTCCTGTGTTACAAATTATTATACAATACCCTTTTTTTTTTAACGTCACAAAATGTATTATTCTTTATAAATTCGCTCTTATAATTACTCTTGTGTTACAAATTATTATACAATACGTTTTCTCATTAAGGTCACAAAATGTATTATTCTTTAAAAATTCGCTCTTATAATAATTACTCTTGTGTTACAAATTATTATACAATACGTTTTCTCTTTAAGGTCACAAAATGTATTATTCTTTAAAAATTCGCTCTTATAATAATTACTCTTGTGTTACAAATTATTATACAATACGTTTTCTCATTAAGGTCACAAAATGTATTATTCTTTAAAAATTCGCTCTTATAATAATTACTCTTGTGTTACAAATTATTATACAATACGTTTTCTCTTTAAGGTCACAAAATGTATTATTCTTTAAAAATTCGCTCTTATAATTACTCCTGTTGTTACAAATTATTATACAATAAGTACTTCTCTTTAAGGTCACAAAATTCTCTAACTCACTTTTTTTTTAAATGATCATGGATAAGTACCTATATATAAAATAAATAAATATTAGGGAACATCTTCACTGGTCAGGTACTTAACTATCTCTTAATAATATAAGTTTCTCTGTTTCACTTCATAACCAGTTGTATTGAATTGAATATATCTTTCAGAATTTCATTATATTCATATTACTGTTACTCTTGTAGTGATCTCATCACAATTTCAACACAAAGATAAATAGGTAATATTTTAAACAGTCACATGCATAATTTAAGTTTTTAAGTCTCTTGACTCTCTTGTATTCCAAATTCCAAGTTATTATCACAAATATTAGTTTGCTAAGCATTTCAATTTTGCAACAGCTATGAATACTACTTTATTTTAAATTATGATTAATAAACCTCAAATTGATCATGATCACACCTTTTCACTAGGCTTGTGCCTGCTCATTCACTACAGAGAGTGCTCTGCTCTCGGTCAAAAGAACTATTTCGGTCTTTTAGTTCCTATAGTTAATGACTGACTCAAGCTTACTTTTCACATATATCATCATTATCTTTTATTTAATAACATCTTTAACATTATATGTGTTAAATGTAGTGGGTTGTTAGCCACGGAGTTGAGAGTTGTAGTGCTACAATCTCCTACACTTAAATATTTGTGTCCTGACTGTGAACTAGGGGTACGGCAGTTGCCAGCTTTAAGGAATATGGTGACCCAGCTGAAAACTGAAATTGAGGCCCTGAAAAGCAAACAAAGTGAAGGTTCAAGCATGGAGTGCATTTTGGCAGAGTTAGCAGAGAGGAAAAAACGCAGTGCGAACGTTATTATGTTTGGTATTGGTGAGTGTTCGCGACAGACTGGCGACGTCGCCCGGGACAAGGAGGTACGTGTTGCACATGATTTATCGCAGGTCCAAGCAGCTCTCTCAGGCGTGCCGGAGGCAGAGGTGCCGGTGGCCGTAATCCGTCTAGGCAAACCCAGAGCTGACGCCGTGGCTCGCCCACTCAAAGTCGTTTTCACCAATAAAAGAGCTGCCCTTAAGGTTTTGAAAAATAACAGTAAGCTTCCGAGTAACGTGTCCGCCAAAAATGATCAAACACCATATCAGCGGGACTATTTGAAAAAGTTGCGTGAAGAATTACAACGCAGAATCGATAGTGGTGAAACCGACTTGACTTTGAAATATGTGAATAATTCCCCAAAGATTGTTAGTTCAAAAAAGTTATAACTAACGATACTGGGATATTAGAATTTACATTCTTATACACGAACTTGGCATCCCTAACGGCTAAACGAGATTTGCTTATTATAGAAGTTAACAGATTGAAACCAACTTGTATCATCATTACTGAAACACACTTAAAACCATCGATAGGTGATAGTTTAGTAGATATTAAAGGATATGCTTTATACAGACATGACAGAATTAAAGGAACGGGCTGGGGAGGAGTCGCTATATACATATCTCATACGCTTTACGGCAGACCTATACAAGTAATCCCGCACCCGATTTATAACTCTCACCCCCAGGTCGAGGCATTGTGGCTAAACTTGAAATATGAAAGTTATACAATTACAATTGCAGGAATATATCGCCCAACACATTACACGTTTGAAGATACTGATAGAATATTATTTGAAACAATTAATAAAGCTGCTATGGATCCCAACCCCCTGATAATAATGGGTGATTTTAACTTGCCTGACCTCAAGTGGCCGTTGGATGACGTTGATACCGATAAGTACAACACACTTCATGCTAGCTTTCTCGATATGTTTGTAAACAGTAACCTAAACCAACTAGTGACTGAAATAACAAGGAAGCGGAATAGTGAGGAATCTTTACTTGACCTAATTATGTGCAACGAAGAAAACCTTTGTACTAAAGTACAATACTACCCTAACATAGGAAAAAGCGACCACCTAGTACTCCTAGCAACATTACAGACTGAGCTAAAATCAAACAGAAGTACCTGTACGCAAGAAGTAAGAAGAAACTTTTTTAAAGCTGATTTTCAGGAAATTATGAACACCATTTCAACAAACACAACCGATTTCACAGACACCGTTAACATTGATGAAGCTTGGAAACTATTTAAGACGAAATCACACACTGCTATCGAGACCCATGTACCATTGACAACTAAAAATAAAAAGTTAAATGTAAATAAACCATGGATAACAAAACAAGTACTAGAAAAGGTAGAAAATAAATTAAAACTTTGGAAAGAGTATAAATCAAATGGCTGTGAAAAATCATATAAAGCATATAGAACTGAAAATAATAAACTGGTGACACTAGTCAGAAAATTAAGAGCTGAATTTGAAAGAGGAATAGTGAACTGCGGTCCAAAATCGTTTTATAGTTACATTCGTAAGCAGCTATCCTCTGAGGTATCCGTACCTCCTTCACTGAGAGATGAGAAGGGGGATATCACGAACGATCAGAAAAATGTCGCCGAACTTTTTGCTCATCAATTTGAGAAATCCTTTGTTTGTGAACCAGCACACACGAACATTCCGGACGTTCAGATGCCTCGTGTAGAAAATTCAATCGAATCAGTATGCTTCACTCCTGAGAACGTGGCAAAAACGTTAGCAGCATTTAGCGACTCCACCTCAATGGGCCCGGATACTCTTCCCTCTGTTTTTCTTAAAAAGTGCAGTAGCGTGCTTGTCCATGACCTGGCTTTTATAATGAATTTATCCCTCAAGAATGGAACCCTACCTCGAGACTGGAAGGAAGCACATGTCACTCCCATATATAAAAAAGGTGATAAGTTTGTTGCTGCTAACTATCGTCCAATCAGCCTCACAAGTATAGTCTGCAAAACTATGGAAAAAATTATAGTCACTGAATTGCGAAATTTCATAAGTAGGGAGAATGTAATTATCAATGAGCAGCATGGCTTCATACCGAAAAGATCCACAGTGACGAATCTTCTTGTGTGTCTTGAGAAGTGGACACGTGACTGGGACAATCGTCAGCCTACGGACGTCATATACCTAGACTACGAAAAGGCATTTGATCGTGTACCTATTCGAAGGCTTATTGCTAAATTGGAGCACTTTGGAATTCGTGGTCAGCTCCTTGAATGGATATCGGACTTTCTAACCCACAGGATATTTAAAGTAAGAGTAGGGAAAACTCTATCGAATGCACACAACGTCTATAGTGGTGTTCCTCAGGGATCAGTCCTTGGACCAATCCTGTTTGGCATATTTATAACAGATCTGAAGAGTGTAGTACATTCGGAACTGTCAATATTTGCTGATGATACCAAAGTTATGGGTAATCCATTAGTAACTCATAATATTATCCAAAGTGATTTAGATCGCATAATTCAGTGGACTAAAGACTGGCTCATATCACTAAATGCTGACAAGTGCACAGTTCTACACATAGGGAAAACAAACCCTAAACTAAATTACCACATTGACTCTGTTCCCCTACAAGCTGTAGCTAGTCAAAGAGACCTGGGCATCACTGTTTCACATAACTTGAAATGGGACACACATATCACCAAAATCACCAAGAGAGCAAATTCTATGCTGTATATGATCCGGAAAGCATTCCATGTTATTACTAAGGAACTATTTATTAGAATATACAAGTCATATCTTCGTCCTTTACTTGAGTATGCTTTTCAGATATGGTCCCCCTACTTTAAAAAGGATATCACATTACTGGAAAAAGTTCAGCGAAGAGCAACTAAAATGGTTGCTTCATTGAAAGACATACCATATGAAGAACGGCTTCAAGAATTAGGTCTTACAACATTGGAGGACAGAAGGAAGCGAGGCGATCTTATTGAGACTTACAAAATCTTGTCCGGTCACTACAATGTTCCAAATATTAAAGACCTATACACATCGAGTCAGAATGTAAGGTTGAGAGGACACTCTAAAAAACTTGTCAAACCTCCGTGTGCTAGTAACCCTAGAAAACACTTCTTGCCGAATCGTGTGGTAAATGTGTGGAACTCTCTACCAGAAACTGTTGTTAGTGCACCGTCGGTCAACACTTTTAAAAATAGACTGGATACACATTTTAGAACTTTAAAAAGTGCAAAATAAAATACAAGTGCTTCGATATACACGCATCAGCTCTAAGAGCTGCTAGTGTATCAAATAAAAATAAAAATAATAAATAATAAAAAAAAATAATTATTAACATATATCAATTGTTGTGATAGTAAACATATTTACCCTCTGCTTTCACTCTGAATCACTATGTATGTATACTAGTATACTTATCTCCCACAAAAGAAATATTTTAAGCCTTAACACCTTGTTTATTAGTTTAGTACCCTCTCTATTAAGTTCTACATCAACTTGTACCGGACATAAAATTATATCATTGCGCAACTCTAGGTATGAAATCATATTTACTAACTGTGCTGCAAATGGCAATTCAACCATTTATTACTTTAAGGGTCTAGCAAAGTTTATATATTCCTAAATCATCCTAAAGGACACATACACATAGAGTACACAACAGTCAGTGTTTTAATAATTTGTAGAGTATAATTTACTTTCATAAGGCGCTAACTGACTGCCACTAAAGTGCCTGCAATAGCTTGTGAGCCCAATGAATAGGCTACATTCCTACTAGTCAAATCAGCTTCTTTTTTTAGAACTGTCAAAACGATTTTTTTAATATGGAATTTATATGAAAACAAATATAATGACGTCACGGTAAACTCACCTACTTTTTATATTTCAATCCGATTTATGAAATACAAATTGTGTTTAAAAATAGCTGTTATCTATGTTTTTCTAATAATTATCTGGTGCTTTATTTCATGCACGGTTTGAAATAATTTATTTTAAGTACAGGAAACATCCCTGTTGTACATAATCCATCAGGGGTAACCGTGTACAACACTGCAGTCTATACATAAACATTACAGGACTTGAACAGGAAAACATTTTTACTAATTTCATACAAACATAAGTCATCAATAATTTTAACGACATTCTATAACATACTACAGTAATAAATAAAACTTAAATTATCATTCTGACATTGTCTACTTCTATGGTCACTACTTTCCTACCTACATGATTAACTAACAAATTGCATAAACCCCACAATAAAGTTATTAAGGTGACATGGACTGACCGGGTCCATGAGTAAATTTCAAACATCAGTTATCTCTCTCTTTCTCTCAGGATGCTTGGTAGCTCAGGCTTTCAAAATCAACTTATGCCTGGTATTGTACCCTGCTAATATAAATTTACTTGAAATTATTACCTATTTTTTTTTTATATATGTTACCTGAACCAGCCTTTTTACTGAATATCTTTTTTTCGCTAGGTGGCTCTGCTACCGCCATCATCCAAAATTACGTCTCGCATTTTTACTTTGATATAAAAAAAACTACAATGTTTCGATCAAGAAATATCAACGTCAGTGAATTATTATCAAACAAACTTTATGCACAAGTGTTATTATAGTGAATCCCGTGATATTTGTGGTATAAACTTGCCGAAACTTGTGATTTCTGAACCAAAGCAGGGGTGCGAAACTCCTGACTTCGGTCAAACTCGGCTCCGCTCGGCTCAGCATTGCTCCGAGCAATTATTAGGGTTGGCACCACTTGACTTCCTTTTGCGTGCACGACCACAGATAAGATAATCACTTGATTTTTGACAACCCTAAATAGCCGAAAGGGATAGTGCCATATATTAGAAAGGGACGGCATGATTCGACCCTGAAACGCTGTCAAACTTCGGTTTTGTAGGAAGTTTCCTTTCTGTTTTGACATTTAAGTGCTTACTTTTTACCCCATTATAAAATTCCATTCATGCACAGACTACCCTATTTCCAACTCCTGTAACTGTGATTCAATACAGAATACTGATGTAATAAAATATCTTGGTCTATTAGTAGATGAAAAACTGAATTTCAAAAACCACATTCACAAACTCTCTGCTAGAATAAGAAAATCCATATTTATTTTTAAAAAGCTTCGTAACACTGCCGATGATTCTGTGCTTAAATTAGTTTACACCGCGCTCTGTCGGTCTGTGATTAGCTACTGCATCACAGTTCACAGTTTGGGGAAGTGCGGCAAAAGACCTCTATGCTGGAAATTGAAAGGGCTCAACACTCTGTTTTAAAATTGATGCTTAAAAAAACCCTTTTGATTTCCAACCATAGATCTCTACGCCGAAGCCAAGGTCTTAACTGTATGTCAGCTATTTTTAATGAAAATCTCTTTACACACACACAAATTCTCAAAATTGTTGCCTTGCTATAGTTCTTTAATTAATAAACGCATCTTTAACTTACCAATTCCAGAAGTCCGTTCCGCCTTTGGGAAACTTTTTGGGGAAAGAGTCAGAGTGACTACTTACAACGCTTTGCTTAAACACTGCAACCTTAAATATTTACCATTATAGAAGCTAAAATACTCTTATTTAAATTTTTACATTCACTTACTTATGCCGAGACAGAAGATATTGTAGTTAAAATACTTTAAGTTTAGTTTCCATACCTTGCAATAAGATTGTATATTTTCTCTTACTTGTATTTAAGTGAAATTGAAATCGTTTATTGCATATCACATAGCAGCTTCGTGCTTCTCTTTAAGTTTGTTATTTGTAATTGTAACTTTATTGTGTAACTAGTTCAATAATTTTAACTGTAACTGGTTCCCCTCGATACAGGCGTAGCCTTGTGTGGAGACCTGGAGTCCCCTGACATATTCTGTTGTGTGTTTTTATTGATAATAAAATTTATACTTATTCTTATTTTTATCTCACTTATTACCTAATGCCATTTTATCATGATAATAATTTTCTATGCCGTGTGAAAATATCTGATGGCAGGCCTCGCTACCATCTATGTGAATGAGATGAATGACTATTACAACAATCCTTATCCAGAGACCTACTACTCACTTGTCTATATTATGGTGCATACTGATATTTGATATAGTACTGCCTTGCCTTGCACTTGACTTTTCCTTACTTTTTCTGTCACACTTTCTACTACAACCATGGAATCTTCCCATTTTTCACTTTTACTGTTTAAACTGACAATATGAAAACAAATCCACATACACATAACATGATAATTACAACCAGTAATTCAGAGTGAAATTCAAAAGTAACAATTATGTACCAGAATTTCCTTAAAACTGATTTCCATTCACAATCAATATGCTCACGAGAAGCCAAACACATACTATTAATCGCTTGGTACTATTACAGCTATTGGAGTTACTGTAAGCATTTCAATAACAAAAAAAAAGAAATTACGCACACGAACAAAAGATAAACACATGAAACATGCTCTTGTTAGTACATTCACGACACAAAACACGCTATGTTATCTTATTCTTTTATTATGTGGACGTCAGTAAGTAGTGTAAAGTTTGTTCAAATAGGTTAGTTTTCCTTAAACGGATATCACTTTCTCCAACTCCCAGATTTGTTAGTGAATAATCACTTCTCTGACTGCCAAAACACGGTGAAAACAGATGAAAATAATTGGAATTATCAGACCACTGGCTCCCAATTTATAGAAATAGCGTCTTTTCCAACTAGCGGGCGTCGGTTTCAAAGCAAGCTGCTCCAACATATCCCGGCTTCTGAATTGAAAGCCCACCCTGTGAGCCTTGTTCTGGGGATTATTATGCTGCTTTCAAATATAAAGACGATGTTCTTCTTGACAGGTTTATAATTAATATTCGTTTTACAAAGCAAGTTTCTCATTTAGTCGCCATACTTCACAAGTTTACAGGCCAAAGCTAAGAGTCACAGATAACATATATCAGCCCTACGCACTGTCATTAGAACTAATATTACAATCATCGTACGTTGGTACACTGTATTAGCCATATTGTTTTATTAAGCCGTTACGTTGTTAAGCTTGGAATAATACTATATAATATAAACTAGTACAGAATATAAAATGCTAATAAGTCGAAGTATTGCTGTTTCAGTTGAGAGCCCAGTTTTGTAAGTGTTTTTATATTTTACTTTTATATTCATATTATAAAAACCTAACTTAAGACGAAAAATAAATAAAGAGAATAATAATAATATGACATTTGTTTAACAAAACGGTCAACACAAGATTACGGCAAAACGATAAATAACGTTTGAAAAGAATGATTACGAGAAGTCAAAGACGAGCAGTGGAGTTGACCAACAACGCACGACCACCACCCCCACCCGCTCCGTCCAGTTCCTCGTCCACAACGTCGTCAGGCGACGAGTTCGCAACGGCGCCTGACACAGGCGGGTCCAGTGACGAGAGCGGGCCGCCGCCACCGCCGCCACGACCACCTGCGCGACGAGGGCGGCCACCGCTGCCGGCACGCTTGGGGCCTGCGGGACATCCTGCCCCGCCCACGGCTCCCGCTGCCGGTGGTATAGTGCGAAGCATGAGATGGACTCGAAACATGAACGAGAATGTCATGCGCGCCTATTATGGGGCTACAGAGGGGGGAACACAGCTATCCGCCTATCGTTCGAGAATACTGCCTCTGTTTCAGGCTCTTGAACCTAACATCAACGTGTCGGAGCAGCGATTATCGGATCAGGTGCGCGTCATTCAGCAGCTAAAACGCTTGGATGACGCGACACTTGATCGGCTTCGCCAGGAGGCTCTCTCTGCTCGCGCGGACTCCACCTCGGTGCGAGATCTGCCCGCCACGTCGCCGGATCCGGTGCCCGCACCCGACCTGGCACCGGGGGCGCCGCGGGTTGATTTCTATACCTACGAGGGGGACTTCGCGAGTCAGAATGTGAGTACAACTGCTAATGAGCAACTGAGGAGGACTTTGGAAGAGGCGATTACGCAGTATCGCGTCACAACCAACTCTAGGCCCCGATTACCACGTCTGCCTATGAATAGACGCAATCTAGCGCTAATGGGAGCCCTAAACGCTTTACTAGAACCACATTTGCGGACTAGTAAAGATTTAGATGATACGCACTCGATCATGTACTGCGGAGCCATCGCGGCGTGCCGTGTTGCTCGCGTCAAGTTCCCGGACACTGAACGTGCACCTAGGACCGCCGGAGGTGTCCCTGCATGGCAAGCGCGGATCGAGCGACGTATCGGCTCGTTTAGGACTCTCATCGCAAAACTGATCTGCTTCAGGGGGGGCAACAATAGCCCCCGAGTAATGCGCTTTGTGAACCAGGCGTTCGCGGGGACGGATATCAGGCCCCGCGACTACATGGCCAATGTCACAGAGCGCATCGACTTTCTAAAGCAGAAAGTCTATGCATGGGCAAACCGTATTCGCCGCTACAGAGAGCGTGTGGGTCGATTTCAGCAGAATCGCCTTTTTCAAAGTGACCAAAGGAAGGTGTACCGAAAGTGGGAGGAAGCCAACCTTCGTGCGCCCGACACGCAGCCGCCGGATGCTACTGCCATGACCGACTTCTGGCGTAGCATCTGGTCGGTGCCTGTCGGACACACCGAGGGGGGTTGGATGAGTGTTGTCGAGCGTGAGTGCGAGTCCATCGAACCTATGGGGGCAGTCACCATCAGCCCCGATGACGTCAGTTGTGCCATCCGCACGGCCCAGAACTGGAAAAGTCCTGGGCCGGATGGATTGCACAACTTCTGGCTAAAGTGGTTCCGATGCTCTCACTCGCGCTTGGCAGTACAATTTCAACAAGCCCTCGAGCTTGGTTCTCTACCACCTTCCTTAACAACTGGTGTCACCTTCCTGCTCTATAAGTCCGGTAGTACCACGGAAGCGAAGAACTACAGACCCATCACATGCTTGCCTACACTCTACAAGCTCCTTACATCCATTTTGAGAGCAAAAATCAACGCGCACATTGTCGCAAACAATATTCTGGTTTCCGCTCAAAATGGATGTAGGGTTGGGTCCCGTGGTACTAAAGAGCTCCTCCTCATAGACATGACCATTTGCCAACAAATCCAGCGGAACAAGCGTGCCCTCTCAGCCGCTTGGATTGACTACAAGAAGGCCTATGATTCGGTGCCTCATTCATGGTTGGGGAGGGTCTTAGAGTTGTATAAAGTTGATGCAGCTTTGAGAGCCTTCCTAAGCGCGTGTATGAGGCAGTGGACCACAGTCCTTCGTCAACCAGGAGGCGGGGGTGACCGCTCTGGCCCGCAGGATTTTATAAGGATTGAGCGAGGAATCTTTCAGGGCGACAGTCTGAGTCCCCTGTGGTTCTGCCTAGCTTTGAATCCAATCAGCACCCTGCTGAAGGATTTGGGACTAGGTTGCCGGATTCGGAGAGAGGGTGAAGTCATTTCTCACCTTCTGTACATGGATGACCTCAAATTATTTGCACCAAATAGCCAAGACTTGTTGGAGCTACTGAAAACCACCGAAATCTTCAGTAGTGCCATCCACATGGAGTTTGGTGTTGATAAATGTGCGGTTATGCATGTACAGTGGGGGAGGGTTGTAAATTCAACAAATTTACAACTTTCTGAGACAATGTCTTTCAGATCTATCTCTGAATCAGAAACCTATAAATACCTTGGTATGTCACAGTCGTTGGGTATTGAGGACGAGGGTATTAGACGGTCGGTGAAGGAGCGCTTTTTCAGTCGGCTCACAAAAGTCCTTAACAGTCTTTTGTCAGGAGGCAACAAAGTGCGCGCCTTCAACACCTGGGTAATGCCCCTACTCACATACTCCTTTGGCATACTAAGGTGGACTCAGACCGAGCTGGACGCCCTGGATCGGAGGGTCCGATCACTGCTCACCGCACATCGCATGCTACACCCACGCTCGTCAGTTATGAGATTGTACATCCCACGGAAGTGTGGAGGCCTAGGCTTCCTAAACGCCAAGGATCTCCACAACCGCAAGGTGTACAATCTCAGGAATTATTTCCTTAACAACGAGTGTGGGATGCATCGTGATGTGGTGGCAGTAGATAGGAACCTCACGCCGCTTTCCTTGGCAAACGAGAACTGGCGCAAACCTGTGGTACTAAGTACTGCGGATCGCAAGGCGGCATGGGAGAGTAAGGTGCTACACGGGCGGTTCTACAAGGCCCTCACGGGACCCGATGTGAACTGGTTACGATTCGGGGACCTCTTCGGAGAAACTGAGGGTTTTGCCTGTGCAATTGCGGACGAAGTGATGATGACGAACAACTATCGGAAATATATCCTGAATCCCTAAGCCTGATATTGTGATAATAGATCGATCGCAACGTCGGGCCGTGCTCGTTGACATCACCATCCCCCATGATGAGAATCTCGTGAAGGCCGAGAAGGACAAGTCCAGTAAGTACCTAGACTTGGCTCACGAGATAACCGCCATGTGGGATGTTGATTCGACGATCATTGTCCCGATAGTCGTTTCAGTAAACGGTCTAATAGCGAAGAGTCTCGACCAACACCTTGAGAGACTCTCGCTAGGTGGTTGGATCAAGGGTCAGATGCAGAAGGCGGTGATCTTGGACACGGCGCGGATAGTCCGCCGGTTCCTCTCTCTGCAGCCCTGACCACCGGTAGCTTGGGCCTTGCCCCGCTGCTGGCGGCACCCTAGGTTAGGTTTTTTATAATGTGTTTATATTCATTTTTATTGTTTTGTAAGTGTTTTTATATTTTACTTTTATATTCATATTATAAAATAACCTAACTTAAGATGAGAAATAAATAAAGAGAATAATAATAATAATAAAAAGGGATAATAGGCGTAGGGATGTGACGACCCCATCGCCCGCTGGTTTTACCAGTGCAATCAGTCAACGCAGGGCAGCTTGTGGCGAGCTGTTGGGGATTAGCGACCTCACGTACCCGAGTGCTCCTGGGGAGTTCTGTTACCCGCAAGGAGGGTGGGTGGGACAGGATTCTCTGCCTCTGGCTTGCCTTAGCCGGCCGGCCAGAGTGGAGTCGTTACAGCTATAAGCTGCAGGGGTGGAAGTGAAATATGCATAAGACGCGAGTTGGCACAGTGGCTGTTAACAGCCACTGGGTAGAAAGCGGCGCACACCTCTCGACACCCCTGAGCCGCTCACACCGGTGTTGCCCTTGAGCCATCCTAGATGTCGCTTTTTGTGGGGGCCCATCTTGTGAGGGCGAGTCACCGTCTGCCGGAAATAAAATTGCATACCGTTTTATTAGGCAGGCGTCCGGTTTTTTACCCCATAGCTCAGTACTTAGTCCATCGCTTTCACCCAATAACCTAGTTCATTTTAGATACCACCAACTCTCAATAGCCCTTACACCCTGGCGGGTGCTGCCTCTGCGTGCGTCCCATGACACGGGTAAGGGCAGCATCCGCTCGGTGTACCCCTTACATTTCATTAAAGTGTCAAAAGGGCCTCTACGTGTTGGCTACGGCTCCGCGCACGCCTCCCAAAGGTCCGGAACACCATTGTTCCGTGATGGGAAAGACATACATTAATAATAATAATAAAATATTTTATTGCACACTACAAAACAAAAGATACAGAAAATACATTGGAGTTTAACGGTGTAGGTAACAACAGGCGGACTTATCGCTGTACAGACTTTTATAAAATGCCAGTGGTCAACGTTTCCCAATTTTGTTTGAATAAATAATAAATAAATAAATATTAAAGGACATTCTTACACATATTGACCAAGTCCCACAGTAAGCTCAAGAAGGCTTGTGCTGTGGGTATTCAGACAACGATATATATATAAATACATAGAAAACAACCATGACTCAGGAACAAATATTTGTGTCATCACACAAATAAATGCCCTTACTGGGAACCCAGGACCATCGGCTTCACAGGCAGGGTCACTACCCACTAGGCCAGACCGGTCATCATAAAACACGTCATTAAAAACACTTAGGTGTAGGTATCATTAAAATGATATCCAAAATCGTCACTCTAATCCATGGCACCAGGTATTTCTGTGCGATTAGATAACCTACTTGTGACAAATAAAAAGATTCATTACAGTCAATGACCTTTTATTCATAAAAGATCACTGACTGCCCTTAATCACAGTCAATGGCCTTTTATTAATAAAAGGTCATTGACTGTAATTAAGGTGGTTCGCTTTCCATACAAAAATTAAGTAATCAATATCTGGGAGACCGAGCTTTGCTCGGAGACCATATAAAAACTCGAAAATGCGCGTTTTCCCAGAGATAACACCTAGCTAGATCGATCTATCGCCCCCGAAAACCCCCATATACCAAATTTCATCGAAATCGTTAGAGCCGTTTCCGAGATCCCCGAAAATATATATAAATAAATAAACAAGAATTGCACGATTAAAGGTATTAGATAGATTAACATTGTTATTGTTTAGTTCTTGTATTTTCACAAAAAAAATATATGTAACACTTATTTAATTATTTATTTAAGCTGTAAAATAAAATAAAAGACAAATTTATTCAATAACAATTTGTTCCTTACTGTAACAAGTTTCGTATATCTTATTTTACTCTACACTTTAATTAGCACTTTACGTACTTATATATAATAATAATATAATAATTCAGCCTTTATACGTCCCACGGCTGGGCACAGGCCTCCTCTCATGTGCGAGAGGGCTTGGGCTATAGTCCCCACACTAGCCCAATTAGGGTTGTCGGATGGTCGGGATTTGGCGGCATTCTCCCGATTTTTAGCATGTATTCCCGATTCCCGACAAAGCGAAAAGTGTCCCGAAAAACAGCTTCACGTTATAAAACAACAATTTCAAGTTCCGAACTGGGCGCCGGCCGCTGTCAGTTCGTAGTGCCAATAATCTAAAATATCGGTGTTTTTAATACAATTACTTTAATTTGAATGTTTTTTTTTCCCGACTTAAGTCACAAAATCCCGAAAAATTTATATTTTTTCCCGATAATAGCGCCTTTCGATCTGGCAACCCTAAGCCCAATGCGGATTGGGGACTTCACATACACCTTTGAATTTCTTCGCAGATGTATGCAGGTTTCCTCACGATGTTTTTCCTTCACCGAAAAGTTAGTGGTAAATATCAAATGATATTTCGTACATAAGTTCCGAAAAACTCATTGGTACGAGCCAGGATTTGAACCCGCGACCTCCGGATTGAAAGTTGGGCGTCATATCCACTCAGCAACCACCGCTCTTTACGTATCTATGCCTATGCCGAAAATTTAAATAACCATACCTACACGGACGATACAAGTGCGATTAGTTCAAAACTCGAGTCGATTAAAAACAATCGTGAATTTCCTACTTTTCGCTTTATTTTTATTATCACATATATTATATATTAGATATTTGTCATAGAAAATGGAGTAGTGACAATATTCTCGTTTCACTGTACTCTATGCATATTGCATATATCTAGCAGTTGTTTAGTTAGAAAATCAAAATAAAATGTCAATTAAAGTTCGATATAATTTGCGACCATAAAACAATACAAAACACAGGCGTGGTTATCGTTGCTTCGTTTCCACTGAGGAATTTCAAGTAACTGGTGACCCTCGTGAAGAAGCTGTCGTGACGGTTACGTCGGGTCGCGTACCCGCACGCCACCCCGACAATTACTCCGTAGCCTCTGTCGTTTGGGTCTCCGGTATCTTTGCATACCAGTGGTCCTCCAGAATCACCCTGCATCAAACGGTCAACTAAACTAAACGTATTATCTACCCCTTTGTATTTAGTTGGGTATCTATCTACTTAACTGATATAATGACAATTCTATTCGTGGAAACATTTTACAATTGTGGAATTACAGGTTTGGGCTATAACCGCGAAAATCAAAGTTCGCAAATTGCGGGCATCTTTTTCTGTCACTCTTATTACGCCTTCATTGTAGTAAAAGAGAAAGATCCCCGCAATTTGTGAATTTCGTTGGACGTGTGTCCTGTCTGTCGCACTTGTAAATTCGTACGTAAGTGTGACAGCGAGGCAACACGTCGGATGTGGTTCGCCGGTAGGCCCTCAGGTATTTCACTAGCTTGATTTTAATATCTACCTAAAAAGCAATTTATTGTAATATTTTCAAAAAATAAGTACCTATACAATTATAATTACACATGTATAGTTTTCAGTTTTCCCCTGTACTTCTATTGTAGCATAAGACGATATTACTTGCCAAATGTCATAGTTCTAGGTCAACAGAAAGTACCCTATACATTTTGATTCCCTTGAAAGTGTCGAAATATAGGTACGTTTTTTTGTGGCATAAACGGCCGTATCTTTTTTTACGTAAAGTTACATTTTTTTTCACAGCTTCAAGGGAATGTAGGTATCGAGGTATCGATACCTCAACGCGTTCCCGAGATAAAGGGTCTTGTCAGACAGACAGACAGACGGACAACAAAGTGATCATATAAGGGTTCCGTTTTTTACTTTTGAGGTAAGTACAGGACCCTAAAAATCAAATCATGTAACTTAGAGCGTGCTCATTCACAATACCGTGGTATTTACCTTATTATGTTAGTCGATAATTTGCGAACTCCACGGCGAATGGGTTTTAATGAAGCTAGTTACAATCAATTACATGATTACTTAAGGCCCCGTGGGTTCAGGTTCTTCTGTCACTTTCAGTGAGCGTAAGTGTGAGCGAGATGGCTGTGCGTGCCGGGGATCGAGGGTGTCATTGTTTTTGAATCATTGAAAGATTTAACAATTTAATTATTAGAAAGGCATTTTTTCATTTAATTTTAGCGTTATAAAAAAATTCAATGTTTTACTAAAATATACATATAATGTTGAGGTTGAGGCCGTCTATTCGTCCTACGAGGACGAATAGACGGCCGTAGTCGATATGTAGTCATAGTAAGGATATTTTTTGTCGCATTAAATCATCCTTTGTTTTTTTCAAAAATTGTGTTCATTATTGTTAGTACAATAGATAAGATAATACACCCTTATCTACGAAATGCGCCCAGATTATATCATTAGGTACGGTCAATTTAACGACATCTTTATTTAACAACGGCTAATAAAGCACGCATCATCATTTGAAGATCGGTTGAGCACTGTAGTGGGCATCATAGATTTTTTTCTGTGGTTATGGATTTGTGGCCCTGCAATGAAACTCTGCCAGCGCTCGCTTCAGAAGTCGTACAAAGCAGTGGTTTTACGTTTGTATCCGTCGTAAACACTGTGATCGCTGCACATTGTGCTCTGACAACTCCTCAGCAATGGCCGCCTGACCGATCCGAGGAAGTACTACCAGGTAACAACTGCTCATTTTATTTAATTGCAAAAACGGGTCTACCGCGATATAAACAATGAAATTATATCGCGGTAGACCGCGGTAATTAAATATGTGTACAAAACGCGAGAGTTTAAAGTGTAAAACTGCTCACTTTGTTATTGAAAAGAAAGTACCTATACTTGTACGAGTATAAGGGACACGTAAATTTGGAAACTCGGATATTTATTTGTAATACTTAGTATAAGTAGGTATATTTTATGATATACATATGTAATAGGATAACCGCGGTGATAAAAAGAACCATTTAATACTAACTGAAAGACAACGTCTGTAGCGCTATGAAAGAGTGATTTTAGTGCAAAATATTTGGTGACACATTTTGAACGATTGATATTTCCAGTTTGTAAATCAAACTATGTCGGTGCACTTAGCCGTTAATAGAATTTGAATAATGTTCTTCATCTTGTTTATGCATGTATAACAGTTGTATTTTAGTTTTTCATAAAACCATTTTATATATTTAAAATATAAAACCACGAAATACAAAAACAAATACATTTCAACATATTTATAGATCTAAAATTAATAATAAATATAATATGATTGTTTCAGATCCAACATTTGATTTTATTATAGTTGGGGCTGGTTCGGCAGGTTCTGTTATAGCCAGTAGACTATCCGAAAATCCAGACTGGAGAATACTTTTAGTAGAAGCAGGCGATGACCCCACTTTAGATACCGAGGTAGTTTATTAAAGAAACTGTCCGCATATTATTAATAGTTATATGTTTTACAAGGGGGCCAAGTTGTTGTTTAACCGCTCGTGCTAATATTGATACCCGAGCACGCGAAAGATTCCAAAATTGAACCACGAGCGTAACGAGTGGTTCGGAAAATGGAATCATGAGCGTATTGTGAGGGTTTCAAAGCACGAGGGTTAAACAAAATTTGCCCCCGAGTGAAACACAAAATTTTTCACCACACCAACCCGAAGAAAATATTACCTACCTACCTGTAAGATATCAAACAAAAACAAACCAAATCAAATCCAAATGAATGTTATTAGGTAAATAATTATCGTTCAAAATCATGATTTAAAAGTCAATTCAAATAGCGAACACAAGAAAACAACTCAAAATATGCATTTGATTAATTTAAAAATAGAAATAAATAGAAATAGAAATTTATTTGCTAGAAATGTGGTAGGTACAGAAATTTGGTGTTAACATGCAATTTTGCGAGTTCAGCACATTTCGCCAATAATCTAGGCATGCAAATTATGTTCTGTTTTAACCTATAATAAACTATACATTATTTACAAACTATTTACATAAACTGGGGGCACGGCCGTGCCAAGACGAGACATATCCTCTTTGCCTCACAAGTGAATAAAATACAACTTTGATATCAGTTTTTGAACAATCAAGAGATCCTTTACCAGTTCTGTTGGTGTGGTGAAAAATAATATACATAGACGTAGGTTACATTACTTACATTAAATATTTACAATGAAACTTCTCAACATTTAATTATTGTATGTTTTAGCTGATTAGTGCCTTCTTTAACACATTTCACTCGAAAAATGATTGGGAATATAGGACAGAGCCATCACAAAGTTATTGCCTTAGTTCCCAAAATAACCAGTGTTACTGGCCAAGAGGGAAGGCTTTGGGAGGAAGCAGCAGCATAAATGCCATGTTTTATGTCCGTGGGCACAGAGAAGACTTCAACGAATGGAGAGACATGGGGAATGATGGCTGGAGTTATGAAGATGTATTGCCATTGTTCAAAAAAAGTGAGGCGTTGCACGACGACGATATATCACTTGAAGAAAAAGACAAATTTCACAATGAAGATGGACTTCTTAACATAGCAAGACATTCAGAATCAGATGCTTTTAGTGATGTTATTTTAAACGCATATAATGAAATGGGAGTACCGACTGTGTATGATCTGTCTGGAAAGGATACCGTTGGGGCTTTGAAGACATTAGCTACTGCGTATAAAGGACGTCGTCAGAGTACAGCGCGGGCATTCCTGACACCAGCCAAAGAAAGAAGTAATTTGTACGTAATGAAGAAAACATTGGTCTCTAAAATAATTTTCAATGCAGATACTAACGAAGCTATAGGAATTGAAATCCAACAAGAAGGAGAAACATATAATATTTTTACGCGAAGAGAAATTATAATTTCGGCTGGTTCGATCAATACACCTCAGTTGTTAATGTTATCTGGAATAGGTCCGAAAGAACATTTAGAGGAATTAGGTATACCAGCAGTTCAAAACTTGCCAGTAGGATTTCATTTGCAGGACCATTTAGTTGTCTCCAACTTCATTACCCTCAAAATAGACATGCCTCAAGTTGGCAAAGATGATTACAGCATTTCGATGACTGAGTACTTAACCAAACAAACTGGTTTCTTCTCCAATCTTGGACCAACGGAAGTAATTTCTTATGTAAATATTTTTGATTTAAATGACACGCTGCCCAATATCCAATTTCATCACCTCGTTCTTCCTCCTAAATATTATGAGGTGTTAGATATATTTAAAATTCATGAATTCGATGAGTCCACGTTAAATATAATCAATAAATTAAACGAAGAATATCCCGTGCTTATGTTTTGGTCTGTATTGCTAAAGCCAAACTCAGTCGGTATGCTAAAACTACGAAGTGCTGATCCTCATGATAAACCATTAATATACTCAAATTATTTCGACGACCCATATGACATGCAAACCATTGTGACAAGCATGAAATTTGTATCAGAGATAGCAGAAACACCGACATTGCAGGCTTTGAATGCATCCCTTGCTTACGTGCCTTTGCCCGGTTGCAAAAATTTTGCCTTCAGGAGTACAAAATACTTTGATTGTCTCGCGCGGCACTTGACTACAACGTTGTACCATCCCGTTGGAACAGTGAAAATGGGCCCATATGAGGACGCCACATCAGTCGTCAGTCCTGAGTTAAGAGTCCATGGAATTCAGAATCTCAGAGTGGCGGATGCTAGTATAATGCCGCGAATCGTTAGAGCGAATACAAACGCTGCTACAATCATGATTGGCGAAAAATGTTCCGATATGATAAAGCAGTTTTGGAATTTCAAGTAAATTACCCATACCTCTGTACCTTGGTAAATATTAAAAGGTCAACAACGCCAGTGCGAAAAGTGTTCTACATGTTTCTTGTAGAAAATTTTATGTTTATTATTTATGTATAAGATTTTTTTTGCTATGAGTCATACTTTTCAAATTATTAACGAATAAATAAAAACAAGGAAACTTAGAATTTATTATAATTAACTTTCCCTCTTTATTATCTTCTTAAATATTGATCCCTGCGAAAAGTGTGCTGAATCTTATGTGTTCAAAATTTTGTGTAGAGTATTATTGTTTAACAATATTGTTTGATATTGGCCACCGTTTATGAGTTATTTACGAAAACCTAAAAAAGGGACCTTAGAAGTGATTATAATTAAATTTCCTGCTATAGTATCTCTTTGAATATTGATCCTAGCGAAAAATTGTATTGAATCTTTCTTGTAGGCAATGTTATGCAGATTACTTATATAATAGAACATTTTTTGCTATGCGCCACCGTTAGAGTTATTTACGAAAAACTAAAAAAAGGGACTTTTAATGTCAAATATCTCACTTCTGGACAAGATTTCGATCAAGCAACCGACAAATTCGGATTCAGCGGGGTCTAATTAGGTTAAAAAACCCGGTTACCAAAAAGTAATATGATAAGGGTGCTATAGCGCTATGCACGCGTACATGTCGATAACCCGCTCGCACACCGGGAGCGGCGAGCGGATTCGTATTTCATGATTTTTATGTAAAGCAGGATTTTCATTCTGTTTTAATTTAACATTTTACAACGAGGTACTTATAGCAATCATGCTTGAAAATGCCCTTATTTTGTTCTTGAATCGCGTACTACGAGCAGTGCATTTTCAATTTAATACACTTAATTTTCACAACAGAGTTCCAATGTGTGTTTATTTTATTACCTTTCATTGTTTTAATACGACGATTTATGTAATGTTACGCAAAGCAGGAACTTTCAAGCCGTATCCCTTGCCGCTTGCCGGCCAGGCCGTGGATAGCCCTGGCAAATAAGTATTTCGTCAGATAATAAAATGTATTTTTCTGGCCCTCTCCGTTAAATTAAAAAAATGTTAGGTATATTTCACAATTTTTTACTGGATCGCATCAATAACCACTCACATGCTTTAATGCAACTGTAGTTGCACGCTGTCACCCTTATTTTATCATAATAATAGAGTTCACTGAAAAATATCAATCATGTGAGTGGTGTACATTAAGAAACTCAGTAATAATAGAAAATTCCATATTTTTTATTGAAAATGCATAGTGCATGTATGTATTGAAATGTTCTTACCTCTAATGTTTCCGTTACGTCAGATTTAGTGCATATGAACTTGCCCATGCTTGATTTATGTATGCGTGAACACTGGGCACTAGGTATCAGCCGTAGATAAGCCCACAATAATATGTCTGAATAAGCCTGTAAAAAAATACTTTAACATATGTGTCGCTTAACTTCAAACTCGGGCAAATCCATTCGACCCTCTCAGCAAATATCTACCCTATTACCTTTTCTTAATACCAAAATCGCATAATCGGACAGATGGATTTACCCGAGTTTGAAGTTAAGCAACTCACATTTTGAATATGACCTCATCTCATATGGCAGAATGTGACTTTTTATTGTTACGATACCATATCCACAATTTATCATTGTCTGTTAAAAGGTTGTGGGTTCATTCATTTAGGTATTTATTTCAAAAACAATATTACATTGTGTCTGAATTAACTTTAATCTAGACACATACATATATAAAAAAACTTAACTATAAAATAATAAAAAAGTGTAGGTACCTACTTAGTAAAATAAAATACATGGCAGTAAATATTTTCAGAATTAAATAAACATGAATTTTGAAGAAGAATTATATCAAGAAAATAATGAAATAAAATTAAACAAATGAACCCGGACTCCATAAAGAATAAAATAAATTAGTATCCCGTTTATATCCGCTACCAACTAAATGTTTGAGGTGGGATCCATTTGTTTCCCATTAAGTTTTAAATCTATAATATGTTTGTCATATCATCGTTAGTCATAAAACTGAAACCGTTAACTTTTCAGGATTTTCGTAAGGTTATTCTATAGATAGGTTAGGTTAGGTTAGGTTTGTTTTATGACAATCTTGAAAAGTTACGCGTTTCTGAGAAAAACCAATTATGACTAACGAAAATTCGGACAAACAATACATTATGACTTAAAACTATTTGGGAAGCAATAGAGACCCGTTTGAGGTCGGTGCCAAGCCAAATATGAAAGGCGTCAAAACACTATCGTACCGATATTCAACCCAGATGAGGTTCAATAAGAAAGAAAGAAAGCTGTCCATTAGGTCTTGGGAGTATTATTGACCAGTATTGTAACTATTTGGCTTAGCACCATCTCTAAACATACCATACATGAAATGTATCAGTTGATAAGATAACGCATATTATAATATAATACATACTTAAATTATGATAATATTTTATTTAATCCTTTTTGAAGTAGTTTTTTTTCTAAAAATGTTTTAATCATTGTAAGTAGCTCCCCATAATTTTATACTGTACATAAGATTCGAATTTTCTAATGCATAATATATTACTTTTCAATTGGCCTATCCTAGTGACTTTTTTCAGGTATCTTGAGTGTAGCGGGCGGAACTAGTTGTATTTATTATCTATTTGATCTATGTAGTTCCTGCTTTCAGCTGAGAAATTTCACAAATTAAACAGAACCCAAGACCTCATTATGACCTCATTATCAAAGACTAATAAGATAAGATATGGCGGTCAGTAAAATATAAACAGCGCGTGTCGATAACTTAGTATAGGTTGGAGCACGCGCTGAACCAGTTAAGATAATGTATGTATCGCCGCAGATTAGAGATGTGATGTCAAGATAACAATGATGTATAAAACGCTTAGTTATAATGGAATAAATTAGTCTAAGATTGCCAGCCAACGGTGTCTTTACTCACCCAACCCAACCTCTAAAGTGGTGACCCCGACCCAACCCAACCCAGTTCCTCTAAATAAGATAAAGATAATTATAACTTCGATCACATTTCAGTGCACAAATTACAAGTAAGTAATGTTATGATAGGTTTTATCTTAGCTTAGCAGTTGACTAAATTGTCAAATATTAAACTTACTTGACTATTTATCTTTCCCCAGCCTGATGCAACACAGTCCATAGATCCATAATCCGTCTTACGCGAGGCAAGGGGCAGGGGCTTTACATAATCGTTAAAAACAAATGGTACATCTGTAAACTGTAAATACATTTATAAGCAGATGATGCAGACTATCTGTAAGGTGTAAGGTTTACTTTAATTAGGGCGAGCGAAGCGAGCCCTATCACTATTCGACAAACTATGCATTCTTGTGGTACACTTTACGGAAAAACTATCGCACTGATAGGTTTGAAATTTAACATAGTAATTTAAATTCATGTCTAGATGTGTTATCAAACATAAAAATATCATTTTATAAACCTAAAAAAATAAAATAAAAGAATAACACTTTGTATTACTACTAGCGCCATCTGTTAGAAAAATTATGAATTAAAATTCGTGCTAATGTACTATGTGTTAACAACGATGAATACAAAAAGCGGCCAAGTGCGAGTCGGACTCGCCCATGAAGGGTTCCATAGCAGCAAAAACAATAAAATTGCGGTTTAGGATTTATGATGTATTAAAAAAACTACTCACTAGATCTCGTTCAAACCAATTTTCGGTGGAAGTTTGCACAGTAATGTACATCATATATTTTTTTAAGTTTTATCATTCTCTTATTTTAGAAGTTACAGGGGGGGGGGGGGGGGGACACATTTTACCACTTTGGAAGTGTCTCTCACGCAAACTATTCAGTTTAGAAAAAAATGATATTAGAAACCTCAATATCATTTTTAAAGACCTATCCATAGACACGCATGGGTTTGATGAAAAAAAAAAATTTGAGTTTCAGTTCTAAGTATGGGGAGCCCCCAAAATTTATTGTCTTTTTTCTATTTGTGTGTGAAAATCTTAATGCGGTTCACAGAATACATCCACTTACCAAGTTTCAACAGTATAGTTCCTATAGTTTCGGAAAAAAGTGGCTGTGACATACGGACGGACAGACAGACAGACAGACAGACAGACAGACATGACGAATCTATAAGGGTTCCGTTTTTGGCTACGGAACCCTAAAAAGGGTTAAAATTTGGATTCTGACCCATCTTAAAACAGTCAATCTTGCTGCATATTCACTGCGGAGGTCAATTTACTCGTATGTTCTGTTCTGTGACGCCGATGAACTGATCAGTCATGTTGTGTTAGCAAACTTAAATCGGGTATTTTTAGTTCGAGAAACAGTTTTAGTGTTACTATTGCTTGGAACTGCCAAAATTATAAATAAAGATAAGCATTTAGGCGGACTACAACCCGACTGCAACTTGTATGGAAACTGCACGCCGACTGCACGCCAATTACAACGTCGGCGTGCGGTTCACCAAAATGACCCAGAACCCTGGCAGTACCACAGAATAAATAATAGTACTAGGTACAGAAGACTCAATTTCTAACAGGTCATTTCTCAAAAAGTTGGCACCGCCACCTGTAAATAGGTTTATGTTAGAACTTTTTTTTCATTATGTATTTATATATATAAAATTTTAACACATATTTAGAGAGACTTTTTACACAGAGGCCTAATACTTTGAAAAAGATTTAATAAAAATTGATTACAAAAAAAATATTGTAACTACGTTTATCCGTTAACCTGCCGTGTCCCAACGCGAGGTACTGATGTTCCGAGCTATGAAAACCACACAAATTATTAACTTAATTTAACGTCATTACCGCATTTTATTAACATATATCCTTTACTTTTAAAGTATTACTATCGCATAACAATATTATACTTATATTTTAAGTTATTCGGCTTCAAAGTTTGTCCAACGCAATTCTTAACATTCACCTGGCGCGTCACGTTCACGATGATTGTATAACCCCCACCGCACCTATCCCGTCTCACTACGCATGAGGCGAAGCCGTCACTCATCAGCTATCACCTGGTAGGACGAAGACGTGGTTATTGGGCTTCGCAAATAAAACACAAACGACAAAGTATCGGAAATTGGAGTTTGTAATGGGTAAGTACTCTTTATCCTGGCGTCGATATCTTGCTAATTGTGTAACCTATCGCATTACTATTAAGATATGTAACGTAATCAATAGTTTAGTTTTATATCCCTAAGTATGGAGTTCATCAAGCTAATACATTTTGTGTATTCACGATATAACTGCCATTTTCCCCATCACCTGCATATCGTCCACCTGGCTAAAACTGCCAGGTGTATGAGATTTTGCGGCAGGTTAATGTCACTGATACCACAACTAATACTCGTAACTATATAATTATATAGCGGTTATATCGCTTTTGTGTGTTAATTTAGGAATAAAAACTATCCTGTCGGTTAAGGTGGTTCGATTTTCATACAAAATTCAATCCGTGTTCATTAAGTAACTACACACTATTAGTACATAAATATTTCCGCATTTATCTACTTTCGAATATTCGTTTGCGCGAAATTAATAGGAAAACAATGTTTCATACAGAAATCATGCAAAAATCATAGTTAACTTTTCATCAATTTTACGTATGTGTGTGTCACAAATGTCGTGTACAGATACATTTGCGACGTTGCCATACCATTTCCGACGTTGCCGGGCTGACCACGGCGCGAATTTGGAGTGCCGTCATGTGTTCTATGGGGGCGGGTGAAAAATTATTGTAGATTGTGCACTATGTAGAAAAGAAGGTAAAACCACTCACTTGTCTACTAGCATTTCGCTTCTGTAAGGGTCGTAGTTCTAGCCTAACCTAACCCACTTCTCTGATAGCAGTTCGGTTCTGTGAGGATCGCAGTTCGAACGTAATCAAACCCACTTTTCAAGTAGCATTTCGTTTCTGTAAGGCTCGCAGTTCTAACCTAACCTAACCCTTGTTCGGTTCTGTGAGGATCGCAGTTCAAACCTAACCTAACCCACTTAACGGCGCATGCGGTGCGGTGTACGGGGGTTTGAGTGGGAGGGGCTAGTAAGATTGGCATCATCATACTTTATACCTACATTTTATGGTAGGTAATCATAGTGGTTTATTTAGTTAAGGTATCATAGTGGTTTTCGGGGTCAAGGTCCGGGTCCGAGTCTGGGTCCGAGTCCGGGTCCAGTCCGGGTCCGAGTCCGGGTCCGAATCCGGGTCCGAGTCCGGGTCCGAGCCTGGGTCCGAGTCCAAGTCCGGGCCCGAGTCCGGGTCCGAGTCCGAGACCGAGTCCGGGTCCGAGTCTGGGTCCGAATCCGGGTCCGAGTCCAGGTCCGGGTCCGGGTATGAGTCCCGTTCCGGGTCCGAGTCCGGATCCCAGTCCAAGTCAAAATCGAAATTCGAAACCACCAAACGTGTACTATGCATCGTTGAAGAGTTCTGTTCTGGTCATCATCAGCAGTTCCACTTCATCAAATGCGACAGTTTTTAATGAAAATGCTTGATTTTCTGATGTAAATACAAAAATCTCTATACGCATGCCTTTAAGATTTGAGGAGTTTCCTCGATTCCTCATGGATCCCATCATCAGAACTCGAGCTTGACAAAATAGTGTCTTAAAAACTTAACTTGCTTAATAAACATAACGAAGAGTACAAATCGCCAAACGTGAACTATGCGTCGTTGAAGAGTTCCGTTCTGATCATCATCAGCAGTTCCACTTCATCAAATGTCACTTTTTTGGATGTATATGCTTGATTTGTTGATATAAACCCAAAAATCACTATATGTATGCCTTTAAGATTTGAGGAGTTCCCTCGATTTCTCACGGATCCCATCATCAGAACTGGGTTTTGACAAAAACGGGACCAATCTGTATGCATATACATACAATCAAAAAAATAATTTTCAAAATCGGTCCAGTAATGACGGAGATATGGAGTAACAAACATAAAAAAATAAATAAAATAATAATTTTGGCAAAAATTTCATTTTTGGTACAAGCTTTTATCGCCGACTGTACTTTTCTTTCCACAGGCAACTAATACTCATCGAGACAATTCTAAAAACCCCAAACACAATTATGTTTCGTTGTTTTATCACAGAGTTCCTATGGCCACCTCCGGTCTCCATCATCAGATCAGCTCGATGACACCATAATATTGCATTGTCACCCGACTTACGTAGGTATGTATACAAAATTTCAGCTCAATCGGAAACCGGGAACTGGATCAAATTTAACTTGCTAGATTTGATTACAGACCGACAGACAACGGTCAGGTGAAACTAAATAAAAGCTTGTAAAAAAAAAACATACAACCGAATTGATAACCTCCTTCTTTGAGATTTGGAAGTCAGTTAAAAATACATACAGTACATACTAGCATACATAACAATACTAATATAATATATACATAAGTATATAAGGCGCTAACAAATTAGTCACGGATATTTTAAGAGATGATACATTACATTAAAACAATTAACTTTTAACTGTAATTAAGGAAGCTTTGTATATAATTTTTTTGTTTTCATTTACCGAACAAATAAAAAAATTATAATTATTTTTTTAAATAATCAGCCCTGTTATGTACCTGTCAAGATGTTTAACACTGTCTGTCATGTCACGTCAAAAGTTGTTTTTCTTAAATGTCGTTATGATTCGGTGGGAAATGTTAGCTTAAAGAGGTTTTAGAATGTCTAAAGAGGTCTCATTTAATTATCTAATTAACAGGGTGTTTTAACGTAGCAAATTTGTTTCCTAGTTTTCTCCAAAAAAACATAACAAAACCAATGATGTTTCATACTTAAATGTACTCCGAGAACCGAGTACTATCAGCTGTAAAAATATCCGTGACTAATTTGTTAGCACCTTATATATGTCGCAGTCAAAAGTGTGAACTGGTCAAAAGAACTTTTAACCGACAAAAACAGGCAAAACTGCTTTTGACTGAGCATGTTGGTCAAAAGTAGTTTCACCTGAAAATCATTGGTTAATAGTAATTGTGACTGTTACTATCAGTCAAAAGTACTCCCAGAAATAGGTAGGTTAGGGTTATTTTTTTTTGCTACGTTCTAAAAACGAAACTGTAACCAAAGATAGGTAGGTTAGGGTTATTTTGTTTTTGCTACATTCTAAAAACGAAACTGTACCCAGAGATAGGTAGGTTAGGGTTATTTTTTTTTGCTACGCCCTAAAAACGAAACTGCTGCCAGAAATAGGTATGATTTTCAGGTAAAACTACTTTTGACCAACATGCTCAGTCAAAAGCAGTTTTGCCTGTTTTTGTCGGTTAAAAGTTCTTTTGACCAGTTCACACTTTTGACTGCAATATATATGTCGCAGTAAGATAGATAAAGCCGTTATATAGTTATAACCCTAGGGATATAATTATATGACGTAACATAGTTATATGAAAGCGATTCATTACTATCTTACTAGGTATATAACTATAATACGGCTTTGGTTTAGTGATATAGTTATATTACTGGATTAAGTTTAGTGATATAGTTATATTACTGGATTATGTTTAGTGAAATAATTGTAGGTAGGAGTGCAGCGGTGCGGCGGAGGTATAATTATGTCCCTAGGGATATAGTTATATGCCGTATAATACGTATTATTATCATATTCCTAGTAAGATAGTAATATCTTACTAGGAATATGATACTATAATACGGCGGGTATTTGACTAAACTAATGTGGTTAAATGGTTATAAATCTGCCAGGGAATCAAAGAAAACAGTAAGTATATTCGTTTTTATTTTTATTACAAAATCAACTTTGTTGGTTGCAATTAGTTGTAATACTTTTTAGCAATATTACGTAAAAGTACAGGTCGATTCACGAAAGCTGGCGCGAGATTTCTACTGAGTAACAGCTATTTTCATTGAAATTCTGTCAAATCTCGCACCAGCTTTCGTGAATCGATCGCAATGACATTGATGATAATTTAGCGACTTACCGCTACGCATATGTCGTTTTCAGGAAACCAGTAATGACTGGGTATGCTGACTTTTGGCATTTTTCTCCACTGCTCAGTACCTTCCTCGTCTCTTTGGTATCTTCCAAGGTTCCGTAGGGTCCCAGCCACGACATACAAATTCACTAAGCTTTTTATTTCATATCTGTACCAATAAATAATGTGTTTTACGGTTATTCTGATTATTGTGCTCATGATTTTATTTATTTTCACGAGTATTTTTATCAATATATTCTAATACCTTTATACCTACGAGCAATTCTTGTTTTTTAGAGGTACCTATATATTTATATCGGGGATCTCGGAAACCGCTCTAACGATTTCGACGAAATTTGCTATATGGGGGTTTTCGGAGGCGATAAGTCTTACATAATTATCTCTGGGAAAACGCGCATTTTTGAGTTTTTATATGTTTTCCGAGTAAAGCTCCGTCTCCCAAATATTACTTTTAAGTAAGTATATATTAGTTTGGTTTGGTACCACAATACAACTAACACAATTTAATTTTGTGCCGATTTAGTGTTGATTTGAAAGTTTCCTGTCAAGTAGGTATCAGTAGCCTTACCACGACTGCCTTATCAGTGTCAAACTTACATATCCGCTAACTAATATGCCAGTAGGAGCAAGATGCATAGAAAGTAAGTTACGCACACGCTAGCGAATATGTCAATGTTAAATTCGCGGTAAGACTATAGGGCGCGTAGCCAACGTGCCAATTGTTAACGTTTCGTAGCGTATCGTAGTCATCTCTCTCACTAGTGGGGAAGAGTGATACTAGTGTGACAGTGACAGTTGCGTTTCGTCCGCTACGGAGCGATAACGAATGCAATGCCAGGTATAATAACTAGACAATATTTAAGAATAATATCACAAGTACTAACTTTTCCAGCCTCTCACTTGCCAGGACAGTAAATACCTATGCTGGAATTTGGTAGAGGTTGCTAGAGGGAATCTCTCAGAAACCCTAACTTTATTAAATTTGGCTTATATGCAATTCCAAACTAAAGAGGTATATATATATTTCAATTAAGTACAAATTAGCTACCAATTGTGTGGTAAATCCTCAGGGAAAGAAATTGGAATGAAATGCCAAAATGCAATGTGGGATTGCTAGAGAGCATGACATTATGTGACAGCAGCAGCGCCACTTGGAAACCGCGGGCGGTAAAACGATGGCGTTTCATTCAAGCTTGTGCTGAGGCGAGTCGATGTTCCGATGCCGATAGGCGTTAAATGAGCGTTAATTAGTAACTTTAGATAATATTTAGTTCCTAAAAAGAATAAGAATATAATAGGGAGTATTATTGCAATATTCTGCCGCCAGAGTGCAGCACTAATTTGTTTAGTAAACCACAGAGTAACTTAAACATACTAGGCCTTAAGCAGTTGATAAGTTTTCACTATGACATTGATGCATCAAGGCGGTTTGTTTACAGGTGGCCTACTGCGAAACGAAATTTCTTTATCTGCCTCTCTATCGATCGAATACCTAGGCAAGAGTGATAGAGGCAGAAACCGAACTTTCGATTGTCGTGTTTCACGGTAGGGCATGTGATTGGCCTAGTGACGCCCTCTACGCAGAGTTTTGCGTAATATTCCATATCGAGGCAGCGATAGTCTGGTGTCGAGCTTTTTGGTATGTTCCAATGTTATATAAATTCTTACATCCTACAAAGTTTTTTGCAAATATTTCCTTTGGTTGTTAAACAATGCGCCGCTGTCAGAACCTTGTTTTCCGCTATCACAGAACCGCCGCAAAAGTTGATGTATTGGCCGTTACCGATGGGCATTTTCAGCGATACCTTGAAAATACACGGCCTGATTAACAATGCTTATAAGATGTCACACATCCTCCAGACTGAGCATAGTAGTTCTACCCTCTCTGCCACGCATACGGTAGTTTTACTCCATTTTCGAGTCGAAAGTGTCTTTGTGTGACGTCCGTGTCTTTGAACGGACCAATCACGGCACGGGACCTCGCTCACCTCGTCCCCCGCACCCCCGTATTTTTGGAAGCATCGGTTTCATGAAATAATTGCTCTAAACTCCGTCTAGAGGATTCCTAGTCTATTGATACTAATCTGTCAGTGTCAAAAAGGACATTAGGGTATTTTCCTACTAGTCAAATCAGTTACTTTTTTAGAACTGTCAAAACGATTTGCTAATATGGAATTTATATGAAACATTCACCAAGCCTGCTGCAAGTTCGGCCTCAAAATTAGTGTCAAAAAGACGGAGACGGACGTGCTGAAGCAGGTCAACAAATTCCGTTATCTGGGGAGCACTGTAACATCGAAGTGTGACCTTGACGCTGAGATCAACAGCAGGATCGGCGATGCAGCTGCAGCGTTTGGGAAAGTGTGTTCCAAGGTCTTCTGCTCGCATGACCTAAAACTGGCCACCAAAATTTCTGTGTACATGGCGATTGTGCTGCCAAACCTTTTATACTCTTCCGAGACGTGGTGCGTGTACCGTCATCACATTCGTACCTTAGACCGGTTCCACCTCAAATGCTTGCGTAAGATCATGAACATCAAATGGTCTGACCGAGTGCGAAATACCGAAGTTCTGCGACGAGCCAAGGTCGGTGGAATAGAGGCTTACCTAATGCGTCGACAGCTTCGGTGGTGCGGTCACGTATCGCGTATGGCGGAGGAGAGAGTAGCGAAGCGCATCTTTTTTTCTGAAGTAGAGGAAGGTAAGCGGAAACTTGGCGGACAACTCCTCCGATACAAAGATGTTCAGAAACGACACATGAAAAGATGCGACATCGAGCCCTCTCAGTGGGAAGGTTTGGCAGCACAACGTCCTGAGTGGCGCAGGCTGGTCCATGCCAAAGTGCACGGTTTCGAGGAGCAACGTAAAGTTGACCTCGACGCTCAACGCGATGACCTGAAAGCGCGCCAGCTTGCTTCCATTCACTACCACTATGTGGCTGGTGTTCTCACGTGCCCTCAATGTGCGCGGAGGTTCACCTCCAAGTTCGGCTATGTCAGCCATATTCGGGCGCACAAGCGCCGAGCTAACTAGGAGTCGAAGTGGTCGCCATGGTCGAAATCGGCCGGAAGGATCATCATCATGAAACATTACATAGTGACGTCACGGTCAACTCGCCTACTTTTTATATTTCAATCCGATTTATTAAATAGAACTTGTGCTTAAAAATAACTCCTATCTGTGTTTTTATAATAATTATATGGTGCTTTATTTCATGCATGGTGTTAAATAATTTATTTTAAATACAGTATAATACCCTTTTCTCAGAATAAGAATAATTTCATTTATTTATGGCAAACTAAAACTAAATTTCATACAAACCTATTACAAAAAAAGTATATTTAAAACATGAAGTTAGTTTACCACGAAATGGTCTGGCCTCAGCATAATGCTAACCCTAAAGTCGGCGCTTGTCTTCCGGCGAGACCATTTGTGGGTCACGAACGAAACCGTACAACACGGCCTTAGCAATAATCTGAACGCGTCCACTTTGCGTTTTGCGGTGGCCGCGGTGGCGGTGGCGGTGTGGTGGTCTTCAACCAAAAACGTCACTTTTGACACTGACAGATATCGATGTGACATCTTATAAGCACGGCCTGATTCGAACAATGCTTATAAGATGACACACCGATACGATACTGATCTGTCAGTGTCTAATTGACATTTCTTCAACCAAAAAACCGGCCAAGTGCGAGTCGGACTCGCGCTTCTAGGGTTCCGTACATAAGTCCGACTCACGCTTGACTGCACATTTCTAATAGGTTTTCCTGTCATCTATAGGTAAAGAACTATTTTGTGTATTTTTGTTTCAAAATTTTAGACCCAGTAGTTTCGGAGATAAAGGGGGGAGGGGGAATGGTAATTTTTTGGCTATTTTCTTAAATAACTTCGAATCTATGTATTTTAAAATTATAAAAAAAACATGTCCATCTTTGGGTCACTAATTTACATATGTGTACCAAATTTCAACTTAATTGGTCCAGTATATAGTTTCCGAGGAAATAGGCTGTGACAGACGGACAGACAGACAGACGCACGAGTGATCCTATAAGGGTTCCGTTTTTTCCTTTTGAGGCACGGAACCCTAAAAACGTCACTTTTGACACTGACATGACAGATTAAGTAGGTATCATATCGGTGTGATATCTTATAAGCATTGTTCGAATCGGGCTGACAGACATTATTGTTAGGTCTAAAAGAGTTTTTATCACGAACAAAAATAATTAGACGCGGTCAAAGTCGATGGCAAAAGCTATGGAACTAACTAAAATTATACTACCTATAATGATAACTTAAAACTAAAAATGAAAAATATAATATAATAGAAACTCAAGTTAATAATGCAGTGTAAGTGGCCCTTAATCTGTTGAACAAAATTGCAGTAGTGAATAAAAATTACCAGTAGTGAGTACTACTCCGGCTACTGCGAGCAACCCCGTCATAATTAAACGGGACCAAGCACGTTAAAAAACAATTTTTGCCATCCTACTGATGTGATATTGTTACAATTCATGAAACAGAGGGCCTATCGCGAACACAGGAGTTCGCAAATTGCAGGCATCTTTCGCAGTCACTCTAATTACGCCTTAACTGGAGTAAAAGAGAAAGATGCTCGCAATTTGCGAGCTTCGGCATTCGCGGTAGGCCCCCAGCTCACAGATTATACGAGTATATACGTTTTGTTATTTCCAAAAAAAACCTGCCGTTATTGCCCCCCAAATGAGCTGTTACATAAATTTGAACCTTAATACTATCACGATAGTTGCTTTTTAGAGTTCCGTACCCAAAGGGTAAAAACGGGACCCCTAATATTACTAAGACTCCACTGTCCGTCTATCTGTCGGTTCGTCTGTCTGTCGGTCCGTCTGTCAGTCTGTCATCAGGCTGTATCTCATGAACCGTGATAGCTAGACAGTTGAAATTTTGAAATTTTCACTCCTGATTTATTTCTGTTGCCGCTATAACAAAAAATACAAAAAAGTACGGAACCCTCGGTTACGGTGGGCGAGTCCGACTCGCACTTGTCCGGTTATTTTGACGACATTTCATTCTTGCTTTAACACGTGCCGTGAAGACGGAAGCTGACGGTTCTGTATATAAGAAACAAACGGTGCGATTCAGGAAATGAATTAGAGATTCACTAGATATGAAATAGTAAAGATACCTGACCTGCCTGAGCGCGCCCTTCCAGACGTCGCGCGCCTGAGCGCACCCTTCCAAACGTCGCGCGCCTGAGCACGCCGTTCCAGACGTCGCGCGCCCTTTCGAACGTCGCGCGCCTGAGCGCGCCCTTCCAAATGTCGCGCGCCTGAGCGCGCCCCTCTAAACGCTGCGTGTCCAAGCGCGCCCCTGCATCCGCTCCGATTGACTATTCGAGCTGTTTTGTATACATCTTTACTATTTTATATCTAGTGAATCTCTAATTCATTTCCCGAATCGCGCCGAAAGGCTTTTGTTCAACAGATTAGGACCCGAGCCGAAAAAATCATCTGAGATCATTCTGAGTATTGTTCTATAAAACCGCAATAGTATAATAGCACTATGCTATTGGATAATTCTTATATATATAAGGGCAGAATATCTTACAATTAGTGAATGTTGTTTCTAAAGTCTCTATTACCTGGTAAGGGATCGTGCCTAATTTCGCAGGTTTTCCATTAACAATACGAAACACGATATCTTCATTTTTACTTGTAGACGTTTCTGTATTTTGTTTATTTTTGTATTCTGACACTGCCAGCGGCATGAATATACAAACTAAGCTTATTGTAGTTAACACTCTGAACATAATTTAAACATTTTTTTATAAAATAGTTTAAAAATAAAACATGTGATGGTATGAAAATAACCTCAAATGATCTCATGACATTCTGACATGAAGACACGTCGGGTGACACTATGAAGATTTTATATTCTAGAAGATGTGATGTCTTTGGTTGACTAGTAGGTAAAAAAAACACACTTTTCTAAGTATTTTATTTATAGCACGCCGGCATTCTCCCTGGCCGCCGCGGTGTGAACACCTCCTAGTACTATTTATTATACTGTGCCTCCTGTGTGCGTTACCTGCATATAGGTACAATAATATAGAGATGAAACGGGGGAGGGGCCAAATGACCGAACGAGATACACTTATAGAACTTTCAGTAGGAGTAGCAGAGAGAGCGGTACTATTGCTTGTCCTTGTCACAGTCTCACTTTTTGTTTGTTCCCCACCATTAATTTAGTATGGGTTATAAGACTTATAAGGTTATGGTGGGCAACAAATAACCCGACCGAATTACGTCGATTGTTTTTGGTATATTGTCAGGAATGTTAAAAGGTGTTTTTAATATTGTCGCATTGCGTATGTTTTGTCCCTCACGGAGGCACGCGCACACCACTTCTATAGGATGCTACCTTCTATGGTTACCTGTGTTCACTGTGTTATAGTTTCCTACTACATACTATGAATACGGAACGCAGCATCCCAGACCTTAGACCGCTCTTTGTGTGCTCTTGGTCTCTTAAGAATTTGGAAATGCACGGACGTGTCACTTGCTGACAGATGTGATCCATCCCAAGCTCCCAAGTTGAATGTAAGAACTTTTAATCAAATACTTACTTGTGCTTGGTAGAAGGTACTTACAGCAAAACTTTTTTTCTACATTAATATCGTGGCACATAACATAAGTGACAATATACTTATCCCGAGTATATTTATCACATATTTATGTCATGGTAAATGGTCACGTAGGTACTACTGTTCATAGATTTATAAGGCATTATTATTTTGATTTGTTTTATAAGGCATGCGTTATTAGTCTGAGCTACTGTTAATATTCTGGTCTGACTGTAGGTACAGTCACCTGCAATAATATCTGACACTATCTTATTTGTAGAGCCATGAGAGCGTGTCACATATTTTTTCGGCCTTCGAATAGTAACATAGGTACTTTAGGTATTGGAAAATCAAATAAGGAGAATGTCAATTAAAGTTCGATAGGTATAATTTGCGACAATAAAACAATATACAACACAGACGTGGTTAACGTTGCTTCGTTTCCACTCATGAATCTCCTGTGACTGGAGACCCTTGTGAAGAATGTGTTGTAATTATGCTGGAACCTTCGCTTCGAGGCACCGCTCACCACCCCGACGATTACTCCCTGGCCTTTGTCGTTTAGGTCTCCCGTACCTCTGCATACTAGTGGTCCTCCTGAATCACCCTGGATTAAGAATGAAAGGTCAACTAAACCATAGAGAAAAAAGTGGATCTCTATTGTTTCCCATAAAAGTTTTAGGGGAAGTCCGGGTATAGTGAACACCTTTGACTTGACATAACAGAAAAATTTAACAAGGAAGAAATGAAAAAAGTGTCAATAATAAGTCTTTATTTAATAAACTTTTAATTTAAAACAACACTAGCCTCCAATGTTTAATAATTGCTGCAATTTTGAACAAAACGTAAAAAAATATATTTTATTCGCTTTGCCCAGGGTGCCGGGCAAAGTGAAACAGGCCATCGGGCAAAGCAAATATCACTCATAAAATCTTAGTGAACTTAATAACTAAGTGAAAATTAATCAACATAAGATCATTTCAATAATATAATAATATTAATTACAAAAAGCTGTCACAAGTAACTTTTAATATATTTTCACTAATTTCATAAGCATAAGTCTTCACGGCATCTCTGAAGATATTTTAACAGCGAATCCACGTTTTGATAGCCATTTCCATGACGTCTGTTAGCCAGGCGCCATGATCGATCTTTTTTTGATATTTATATACCATCTGTAACAAAATATTATCATAAAAAAAATTACCTAATAAATTCAAAGTGAACACGCTATCCGCTTTGCCCGATCCACTTTGCCCATTCAGTCAGTTGATGAAATTAAGAATTTAAAAAAAATAACCGTTGGATTATTTTAAAAGAAATGCGTTGTAAAAGGAAAATACTTTATTAAGCAATAGAAGCATCTTGAATTACAATTCGAGATAATTACTATGACAAATTAACATACAATGTACTTATCTTTCAAAATCGAATATTTTGCACTAAAAACACATTTTGACTCGTCACCGACGACGCTCGCAGCGACTGCTCCCTGTGACGCTTGCCGCTCATAGAGCGAAGGATCCTGAACATCATATAGGCGCGTGGTGCGACAAAGTTGAATAGTTTAGGATTGAGAGTCCGAATTCGCTTTGCCTGGGGTGTTCGCTTTACCCGACCTTCCCCTAAGTCATAACGTCCGCATTTTCGTTAGTCATCATTTGATTTTCTCAGAAACGCGTAATTGTTCAGGATTGCCATAAAACAAATCTAACCTAACGTAATCTATTTATAGGACAACCTTAAGAAAATCCTGAAAAGTAAACGGTTTCAGAATTATGACTAATGATAATTTGACAAACAATAGGGGAGAAGGCCCAAAGCGAGCATATGCTCTGTCTGCCACAATTGGCCACCGCCACTGTTAGTGACCGTGCGCGTCATAGTGACCAAAATTACGATTTGATAAGTTCAGATATTAAAAAATACAAGGTATGTATCGAGTGTTTTGTGGATTTGTGAGATCGTTGTTGAAAAACGTTAATTGTAGTATGGATTGACAGTTATTTAGCTTTTTGTTTAGGTAAAATATTCATGAATGTGCGCGAAATATTAATTTGAACGTTAGGTTTGAGTACAATGTGGATTTGATCGAAAAGGCAAAGCGGGCAGGGCAAAGTGAGCATATGCCCACATACTGCAAGTTGTAGGGCTTGTAGGCACTTGAAAACTGGACAACTTATATTGGTATTGAATCATTTTACTGTGACTCATGTCAAGAGATATAAGATAAAATAAATGTTTGTTTGATGAAAATTTTATGTTTTTAAGAAGAAGAAAAATTTTTGTCGACGCTGTGACAATTTAAAGTACCTATGTTGTATGTTTGGTAAGACGTACCATTTATTGTTAAATTTCTTACGTTTTGACTCTGATTAAAGTCTATATCAAATCATTAGAGTTTTATTGATGTGATCGACGTGGTTTCTGTCCTTATCTCCAAATAAATATTGTATGGGTATTGCATGAATTAAGTGTGCTCATTTTGCCCCCTTGGTGCTCGCTTTGCCCAAAACCTGTATTCGCCTCGGGCAAAGCGAGCAAAAGTAAAGTTTTCGTAATTCGTTATTTTTATTAGTTTTCCTAAACTTTGCAGTATATTGAAGTATGTATAATTAAACTACGATAAATTCAGCTTTAAACAGCATTCAGAGTTAAGTGTTACTGATATTTTCTTCATACTTTTTTCGCAGTTCCTCTTAAGGTGCTCGCTTTGGGCCCCCCTCCCCTACATTATGACTTAAAACTTTATGTCAAACAAGGGGTCCCTTTGTTTTGTAAAATGTACATACGGCCCGATTCTAACTTTAAGATACGTCAAATAATAGATCTAGAAATGATATGGATTACTGTCACTGTCTATGGTACGATGGCCGCGGGTTGTACGACTGCTGTTGTCGAAGTGAAGTTAATATTTATATTGTGTTTGCGAGGGCATTGCTGAGCCGGTGTTTATGTTTAGGTGTTACATAATTACTAATTTAACAAATACTATGCTATCTAAAAGGAGACAAGATTCTTCAAAGACTGCTGGCTGACTGTGAAAATGTACCTGTCTATACCTAGGACACCTAGGTAAATATATTGAAATGTACTTACCTGTAAAACATTCGTTACAGCAGACTCAGTGCATATGAACTTGCCCATTTTTTTTTTATGTATACGTGAACAATGGGAACTAGGTATCAGGCGTAGTTTAGCATACAATAATATTTCTGAGGGTTCCTGTAAAGAAAAATAGTTACATAATTGAATTGACCTCATATGGTAGAATGTGGCTTTTGATTGTTACAATATATCATGTTCATAATTTATAATCAGACATAGAAGTTATTGTGGCAAAGTCTTAATTACTTTACTCTGTATTCATTTTTAAAATAAATCGTACTACATAAAAGGCGCGTACCAAGACGTCCCATTACCATGACATCTTACGACAGTTTAGCGACCGTAACGCAATGTGAAAATCCATTGCTTGCTAAACATGACTTTAAATTAAAATTTCTCCTAAATTATGAACTTTGAAACACCGGGACCACTTGGCGGTAACTTTGGGTACTCCAAGGAATCTCCAGTTTGATTTTTTTGCTCTTATTACTCTGTATAAGTAGAGTGATTGCAACCGCGCTGCTATAAATAAGTCGAATGAAAGCAATTCTGATGACCATCTTTCAACTATTTGGCTATTCATACGACACTCTTACGATATTTTTTTAACTAAAAAGCAGCAAGAACTGCGCCCAAAACGCGTCGAGAGAACGTCCTCAGATCCTTCATTCGACCTTTTACAGATTTATCTCTCGACCACATAGCTGAAAGAGAAACGTAATGCTGCCTTTCTTACGACATAATTTGCTAGTTGGGCTGAAACTACCGAACGAACCTGAACTTAGTTTACCTACCTACCTACGTTTTTTTTCCTAAAGTGTAATGTTTTCACGGACTTCACACTAAATCAATAGGTAGATATGCAGGTTAGGTTCGTTAGGTAGCTTCAGATGCCCGAAGGGAAAATCGCCCAGAAATAGGAGCCCGCGAAGCAGGGCTCCGTCTAGTTAAGTTGTGAGGGAAATGTTTTTTGAAAAGAAACAGTGCGGTGGGACTATCCAAGAACTCCAAATTTGATGGACATCCCAACGTTTTTCATAGTTTTGACGTGCAGCGCCACGCGTGGTAAATTAAAGAACTCATTCGACCAAAATGCCGAGGCAAATTACAAACGGCGCTAGTAATGTCATAAGGTTAATTTTACAAAATGCGGACCGTTTATAACTTGCCTTCGGCATTTTACAAATGGCGTCGTCATTTTAAAAACGTGAAACCGTTTAAAGGTGATGATGAGAAAGATGGCTTTTTGAAAACCACACTCGAACTTCCATCACATTTTCGTATACACATTTTTGATATCATTGACAGAGCCGTTCTACCTTATCACTTTAATCGAATTAAATGACTAGGTATTGCTAAACATTAAACTTACTCTATCATTTATTCTTCCCCAGCCTGATGCAAGGCACTCCATAGATCCGTAATCAATATCATGCGAGGCAAGGGGCAGAGGCTGTACATATTTGTTAAATACAAACGGAGTTGCTGTAAACTGTAAAAACAAAAACTATAAAAAACCAATTCAAGTAATTTCCTGAAATCATTTTAACTTTTTTTTTTCAAGTAGGAATACTATGTATTTTTTTATTAGCCTAAAGGAGTGTCCCACAGCTAGGCAAAGGCCTCCCCTCTTTTCGGCCATTTGGACCTATCCGATGCACACTCCAGCCATTCTTTACAAAATGTGTCAAGGTCGTCCCGCCATCTCCGTTTTGGTCTTCCTCTGCCCCGAGATCCATTCTGTGGGACCCAGTCTGTAGCTAGTTTGGTCCAGCGCTCCGGTTGCATAATATTCATATAATTGCCTATAATTCCTGAGTGCTTAGGGAGCGCCATAAGCCCTCAGGAAATTGCATAGGTATACTTAGAAAACCTCGACTCATGCCGCCATGACCCGGGTGGCTGAGGGGCTTAGGAACCTGCCGCAACAGAGGACGCTGGTTAGATTCAAGCCCTGGGCACTGGAGGCCTTGGTTACTTTTTCTTAGAATATGACGTTTATTTCGGTTTAAAAAAAAAACTCAAAAGGTTTTAAAAACAACTCAGTTCTTATTTTTGAAAATAGTTTTCATTGCAATATAAGAAGGCCAGTAGGTAGGTAAAACAGGCGAACAATATTTTTCAGACTGATTGGTTGACAATCGGCCAATCACCACGTTCACAACACTTTGACTGTCTTTGACCGGTTCAGAAGAAAAAATGGGTATCGTCTTGGGTCGTCCCATTCGTTTTTTGTCAAGTTCTTAAATTAGTCCTATTCTGCTTTCGTCACGCATTCTACATTCGTCAAGTTCATCGGTGGTCTTTTTCATATTTGGTTATATTTGGTTGTTTGCCTTTTTCTTATTTCGGCTTATTCCGGTATTGTCATCATCTTCTTTGGGCATGTTCGATGTTAGTCAATTTATTTTTGTGTCTTATTCGTTATTCATCCTATCGTCATTGGTCTTATCCTAATTTCGTATTTTTCTTATTTAGGGTCTTTTGAAATTTGGACACATTCTTTATTAGTCCCGTTCAATATTGGTCCCGTTCGATATTCGTCCCATTCGATATTCGTCCCATTCACTCTTCGTCTTGTTTTTTTGTTTTGTTTCCATAAACAATGATCTTTTTACTTAAAACATTAATTGAAAGTACCCTACACAATACACATGTAGGGGAGATCAGTCCAAAACGGAGACACGGGGCTTACTCCATCGTGCCGTGCCTGGTCATAGACCAGGGCACGACAGTATGGCTACTTAAATAGATTCAGACTGATAAAAGCTTTGGTAACTGCTGTCAACCTTATTGGTAAGTTTGTCAACTCGCAAAGTAAAAATGTCAAAAGTAAAACTGTAAAAAATTGGCCCGTGAAGGCTGTACTGGTTGAGAACCTGAAGAACTATGAACTATGTTATGTTTATACTATGTCATGTATACCTTATTAAAGCACTAATTAAACACATGTGGAATTTTTCAATAAAAATATGAAAAATTAAAAAGACAATCGTCAAATATGGCCAAAGATGACAAAGACTACCAGCGAAAGTGACTAATGTAGAATATGATAGAATACAGAATAAGACAAATTAAGAACTTGTCAATAACCAAATGGGACCGACAACGAACGTGGCGAAAAAAAATTGACTAATAATGAATGAGACTAAAAACGAGATAGACTAAGATCGAATATGGCCTAAGAAGATAATGACGAACACCGGAATAAGCCGGAATAAGAAAAAGGCAAACAACAAATATGACCAAAGATGAGAACGACCACCGACGATAGTGACGAATGTAGAATGAGTGACGAAAGCAGAATAGGACTAATTTAAGAACTTGGCAAAAAACGAATGGGACGACCCAAGACGATGCCAAAAAATGCTAGTGCATTTAATTATATATTACTAATATTCAGAAATTCCATGTCTGTGAAAATAAATCATCACGTAAGCTGCTTTTTAGCGCTTCAACTCTTAGTACAAAAAACGAATTTGAATATTATTAAAAAACTGTAAATAAGTTTACAATGACTAAATTTTCTTATAACTTATTAACTTAGCCTACTTTTGTGGATTACTAAAATTAAATTGTTTAAAAATATTTATAACCTATAACCTATTGCTTAATAACATGGATATCCACATACACCTACAGAATAAACGCGAAGCAATATATTGCTTTGAGTTACCTATGATACCATAGTATTATAGGCCTAATGGCCTAGATAGGTATCTCAAAAGTAGCGCGGTGATTTTGTAGCAGAAGATAGCTGAGTTTTGTAACTGATAACTAGTACATGTATTACATCTTTACTCATTTAACATTAACAAAAATCTGCTTCATGTAGCAAAGCCTTCAACTCGCTTGTACCTGACCTTATTAAATGTGTACGGTAGAGATACAATTAATTACCTTGCAGAAGTCATAAAAAACACTAATGTTTCAAATGAAAGCACAATAGATGGACTTGTGTTTTCGAACTACTGTTAAGTAACAAATAGATGGGAGAGTTAGTTCATCAATTTGTTACTAATAATAACAAATAGATGGGAGAGTTAGTTCGAAAACACAAGTCCATCTATTGTGCTTTCATACATAACACACATAAGAGACTAGAAGACTAGAAATATCTAGTCTCTTCAACAATTTACTCTCATTCAAACAATATACATTCACAAAAGAATGCGAACCGGGTGGCAGAGAGGCTTGGAAATAAATCGGACAAGGGCTAGCGAAAGATGATTGATGACATTTACTACAAAATAGAATGGACATTTTGTTTTGATCAAATGATCAAACTTATTTTAAGATGATAAAAGAATTATGATAATTTAATCATAGTTATTTTATCATCATAATTTAGCCACTTACTATCATGGTTATGTCGTTCTTAGGAAACCAGTAACCACGGGGTACATGGGCGCTTGTCATTCTTCTCCACTGCTCAGTACCATCCTTGTCAGCTTGGTATTGTGCTTTGTTCCGTAGGGTCCCCGCCACGACATACAACTTCATTAAGCTTTTCATTTTATACCTGTACCGATAAATTATATACAGTCTAAGCCCTATAGCTACACTCAAGGGACCGGGCGTTTTTTGACGCTATAGAGAGTTTAGAGAGAAATTAATATAAAGTAAAGCAGCTAGCAAACTAATGTCGACGTTATAGGGAGTGAATCATTATATCGAATATCGAGTGACGTTGGAGTTTACAGTGTAGGTAAGTATTAAAATTAATTAGAAAATTTAATATGTCTTGGGATTATGTTTGTGATCGACTCACAAATCTGATGGTTTTTTCTTTAAAGTGATGCATGCTGTTATTGTTTAGTTGGTTACGGTTCTAGTATACATAATCCATACTAATATTATAAAGGCAAAAGTGTTGAATGAATTGAAAAAGAGTTAATGAATTGCCTAATAATTGAAGTAAGCAATGCGCGAATTGAATGATTGCTATTAGCATTATCCAGGCGTTATACCTACTTTAGCTGCTGTCACTAATTCCACGCAGACAAAGTCGCCGGCAAAAGCTAGTAATAATATAACTGGATCAAGCTTGTAAATAATATTTTACATTTGGAAACATTAATAAATTTTAAAATATGTATGAACTTTTCAGTTTTGAGTAAGTATAGAATAAAACTTTGAATTTGAACTTTACACTACGCCGCGTCAAGTAAAGATGCCATCAATGCTTCAGAGATCAGATAGGTACTTTATAGGTTGGAGCATGGGTACCAAAAAGTTCGCAGCAGACTAGTCACTTAGACGTCAACCACATTGTAAGCAAGTAACAGAACTGACTTAAAAACGCCTTGCCAGACGTAGGGCGATTGTGCACTACAATGAATTTTACTGTCCGGCAGTCCGAGTTTTCATGGTCCGATATGGCATGAAAAAAACGGATGATTGGCTTGTGCACTTGTCCGTCTTTTTACTCGCAGGTGCGGCGCAGTGGCATGAAACGCCCGTAGGCTAGAGCTAATTGTCATCATGCTTGCGGGCTGCGGCTAGGGTTGCCAACCGTACTATATTATATAGTATTGTACTATATTTTGGCTCTTTGTACTATATACCTACTTTTGGAAAAATATATAGTACGCTAAAATACTATATTTCCGATTAAACGTATATTACACTCATGTTTAGTATTTTATCTAAAAGTACTATATTTTTTTGAAATGTACTATATTTTTGATGCCTTATTCTGGAAAATATTTTATTCCACCAAAAAAAAGTTGTCAACCCTAGCTGCGGCTGCGCGACCGACATCGACAGCGCGCTAAATTGCCGTTCCCGCATCGCCGCTGACGGCGTCTAGTGGAAGCAGTTATGCATCGCTCCCATACATGACCCAAAATTTTTTTATTAAGCTATGAGCTTCATCACATATGATCTTTGAGTAATTCTAAGCATTTCTAGCCTGGGAGGCAATAAGAAGCGTGCGTCTAGTCGGGGAGAGCGGGGTATAAAGATGGCCGCCACCCGACATCTTAAAAAAAAAACTATTCTGGTCCTGGTGGCTACTAGGGCAAGTTTGGTATAATTTTCGTATAAATCGAAGACGTAGAATTCATTGCTGATATTTGTTTTTTTCAGTTTCATAGTAATTTTACAAGAAAAACGTAAAAAATGAAAATTTTGGTTGGGGATTTTTGCTTTGAGAGCTAATAACTTTTATACAGTGACCACAAATATCATACAAAAAATACTATAATAAAGCGCCATCCATGCAAATTCTAAAAATATAATGCACTTCTTAACACTTTTAATAATGTTCTAATACAAAAAGATGGTGAAAAAATATATTAAATAACCACAGCGCGGGTAGCTGGACGCGCGCCAGACGGCGTTTATATTATAAAAAATGGTCGAGTACGAGTACCTACCTATGTGCTTATGCTTACATTGTTAAATTTTATGATATTTAATTACACGAACGGGTCTACCACGATATAATTTTATTGTTTTTACCTTAAATTCCGACGCTTCAGCTGTTTGTATAATTAAATATGTGTACAAAACGCGAGAGTTTAAAGTGTTAAAATTTATGATGCCAAAATAAAATTCTTTCCATATATTTTTATAAAACAATTTAATGTCCGCAGTTTCCGGTACACGGACATAACTCTGTGCACTTTAATTTTGTTTTAATGCAGTTACAACGATTTTTGCACCTGCAACGAGTGAGTTCCAGGCACACTTGCGGCATCGGGTAAATCTGACCAAACAGGTGTCTTCCATTCTCCAGCCTTAAGAAGAAGGACTCGGAAGCTTTTGGAGAGGCACTAATGCTTGTTCCCAGATATGGACTCCTTGATATATTGCCCGAAGTGTGTGTTGGCGAAGAGCGGCTTCCGTTGGAGGGATATTTTCTAACTGTGTGTGACGTCTATCTTAGTAATTTGATATTTTCTGCATTCGTTGACTGTTGTACAAGGGCTTGAGCAAAAAAATAAAATCTTGGAGTCATTCTTATGTCATTCGCTACAAAATAAATTGTAACTATGTTATATTAAAATAGGTACGCTGAATTGTATCAAACTAGTTTATACGTACCGGTCGTACATTGTTATTAATAAAATTCTGAATAAAAGTGTCCACTTCTGCCAATTTTCCGTTAAACAATGCCTTGAATCCGCAAGTTGCTTCAGGGGAGGCATTACATGCATCAAAGGCACTCTTTTTTACCTCTCCCATTAAAAGAAGACACCGTGTCGCATCCTGTTAAGGCATGGAAAATTGGCAGTACTTCAGCTCTTTTTGGTCCTGTAATATGTTAGAATGTTAGTATACATTTACTGCGGAAATTTACACGTTTTCATTACTAAGGGCATGACAAACACATACCGAGTGTATTGGCAATTAGAGTGGCAGGGAATATAAGACTGGTTTTGAGTAGATTCAGTTTTGAGTAAATTCAGTCGAGACAGAAGAATGATTGAGCCATTTAACCACGAAGAGGCCGATACTAGAATCATGATGCTGACGCTGTCCGAGGACATACAACAAAAGTTATGATTTGTACTACATATGATGATGTACATATGATGGTCGTAGCAGTCTCGTGTATTCAAAAGCTGCCGGAATTAGATGAGTTGTGGATCCACATGGGTACAGGCAAAAACCATAACCCTTCGGGTGGCAGCACCTCCGGTTGAACGGTAGGACAAATGGCGCGGCCATTTTTTTAAATATGCCTCGGCGTGGCAGAGGCCGCGAGAAGGTTCGGTCATAACAAGCCCGTAATTGGCAGAGACCGTCTCGCGGCATCTGTGCGACGCTGCATTTCGCGCCTAAAATAAAACCGTTAAAACTATGCCTTGCTTGCTCACTCTTGCAAGATGCATTCGTCAATAAACAAGGATGGTATTCCCTAACGGTCGAATCCCGCGTAAAACAAAGTTTGTTAGAAATGACGTGATGTTCCTGCCCCACCTCGCCCATTACGCGCCGACCGTCGTCGAGCCGCGAACATTCAAACGGAATACGCACTGATAAAAAGCGAAAAAACCTGTGTGAATCGTGTTAAATGTATTGTTTTGTCATAAAGACTGCTTTTTCTACAATAAATTGTTTTATTTCCTAATTATACGTATTTTTACATGAAAGTAGAAAAAAATTGGTAATATGATTAGAACAAGTCTAGCAAAATTCACATAAATAGAATAGAATTCATTGGTATACAGTCAAATAACCCATTTTATGCTGAATTCAGTGATATATAGTTTGTATATCGCTCCTTGAGAAACATAACGTCATTATCCAAAAAAAGGGGTTTTTGAGTTACTAACGCCATCTAGCTCGTATGATCGTAACGCACGCAATACGAAGACACCTATCGCCCTAGCTCTATTAGAACCGCCAGAGGGTGCTAATGTCGTTATGTCGAATAGAGGGAATAGGTGCCTGTCTCATAGGAACAATGTCATTAAAGGCAAGTAAATTGTATTTTTTTGCTTAGTGACAGTTTTCTATGAGATTCAATGGTAAATACGTCAATTTACATAAGAAATTGTGTATCTATACGTACTATGTCACTTTGAACTTATAATATGGTATCAAAATCAAAACTCAATTTAAAGCAATATCGTACTTTTCCCTTTAAGGACACTTGTACTTTTGATTTTGACATTGGAAATGTTGACATTGGAAATGTCTTTTCGTTCGCTCCAGTATACGGTCCGATTTCACGAAAAAGTGCGATCCCCTTATATCTCGGAAAGTTGTGAAGATATGATATTAAAAAATAGGCTCAAAAGACGCATAATCACGAGAGCTGTAAGGTGCAAAAATAATTATTCGAGAAAGTAAAAAACAAAAAAAGTTATGGTCGAAATAGTGAAAATAAAATTCAATTCTTTCCGAATTTTTGATTTTGGTGCTCGATAATTTGGAAACGAAGAATGATATCAAAAATTTGAGAAAAACGGCTCTGGACAATTTAGTCAGCTACAATTTGAGCCTAAAACAAAGACGATCGGGTTAAGGGTTTGCCCTGTAGCCTAACCTTAAACTAAAAAGTCAGAACGACATTTTTCACAGGACATTTATGACTTCATGTTTCGCACAGTTCGTTATCGGTGTTTGTTGTGAATTATCGGGATTATGACGGCAGAATAACACTTGCACTGCGTGGGCTTTCAAAATCGCTGCAGATTTTTCTTGGTCTAAATCTATCTATCCTGTTTGAGACGGGCGTAGATAACGCACTATTCGACAATCTATGCATTCTTGTGGTGGTGGAAATAGAAATATAGATAGAGGCAGAGGTAGAGGGAGAGGGAGAGGGAGAGGGAGAGGGAGAGGGAGAGGGAGAGGGAGAGGGAGAGGGAGAGGGAGAGGGAGAGGGAGAGGGAGAGGGAGAGGGAGAGGGAGAGGGAGAGGGAGAGGGAGAGGGAGAGGGAGAGGGAGAGGGAGAGGGAGAGAGAGGGAGAGGGAGAGGGAGAGGGAGAGGGGAGAGGGAGAGGGAGAGGGAGAGGGAGAGGGAGAGGGAGAGGGAGAGGGAGAGGGAGAGGGAGAGGGAGAGGGAGAGGGAGAGGGAGAGGGAGAGGGAGAGGGAGAGGGAGAGGGAGAGGGAGAGGGAGAGGGAGAGGGAGAGGGAGAGGGAGAGGGAGAGGGAGAGGGAGAGGGAGAGGGAGGGAGAGGGAGAGGGAGAGGGAGAGGGAGAGGGAGAGGGAGAGGGAGAGGGAGAGGGAGAGGGAGAGGGAGAGGGAGAGGGAGAGGGGAGAGGAGAGGGAGAGGGAGAGGAGAGGGAGAGGGAGAGGGAGAGGGAGAGGGAGAGGGAGAGGGAGAGGGAGAGGGAGAGGGGAGAGGGAGAGGGAGAAACACAAAATAAAACTTATACAGAGAAACATAAAAAAGAAAAAGTGCCACGAAATGGTCTCACCTCAGCATGTTGCTGGCGGCTGCTAGCAGATAGCTGATGCTGAACCCTGGCAGTACCTAGTGGAGCTCGGATTTAATACAACATAAGCACACGCTGTTTTGGTCATCGGACTCGTCTCGATGAGCACTTAGGAGAGTAGTACCCAAGATAGAGCTGATGCTGAACCCTGGCTGTACCTAAAGGAACTCAGGTTTGTTGCAACATAGGCACACGCTGTTTTGGTCATCCGACTCGTCTTGATGAGCACTTAGGACAGTAGTACCCAAGACAGAGCTGATGCTGAACCCTGGTTGTACCTAGCGGAACTCAGGTTTGGTGTAACATAGGCACACGCTGTTTTGGACACCCGATTCGTCATGATGAGCACATGGTAGAGCATTACCCAAGATAGCTGATGCTGAACCCTGGTAGTACCTATTAGGTAGGAACTCAGGTTTGGTGCAACATAGACAAACGCTGTTATGGTCATCTCTCGTCGCGTCAAACTGCTGTCAAGAAAATTTCATAGCTTGCAGCAAATGGGCCGCTGCCGATCACCACTTCTCGAGTTGACTACGGATTTGCCGTGTAATAATTTTCTTGTACTTTGAACATTAATATATCCTGCTTATTAATCGAAAAATGAAATATGTACCTATACTTATGCGCCACGGCGACAATTATTCAAACTTGGATACGCGTGTGGAAATTTTGCAATTTGTTTGTTCACATGCGTTATGTCCAGGATACTTGTGTTAGTCTAAGAATAAAATAATTATCATTCAACGTTGTAGTTTTATTTTGTAACTTTTTCCTTATCCAGACTTTCTCGTTGCCCAGCGACAATATTTTTTCGAATTCCGTAGATTCATTTCCAATGTGCTCGATAGTCGTGTGAGGCACGAAATCTGTGAATTTTTTGACGTTTTCAAATAAGTAAAGTGACATTATACCTATAATGACGGTTTTGCTTAAAACTCAAAGCCATAACGCTGACTAAAAATAAAAACGTACTGTTATTTTACTTTAAGTGACATTGTGATTTTAAGAAGCTGACAGAAGTTTTAGCAGGTCGATCGTCATTATCTGTGTAGTGTCAATTTGCTAGCTTAGTTTACCATAGCGACACTTGGCGTGCTTAAGTGAAAAATGTCGTTTTAAGCTTAAAGCCACTACAGCTGGTACAGAACGCTTATAACGGTGTGGTTAAGAATGTCATTCGTTGTTTAATGTCACTGTGTTGTATTTTTTCTATAAGGTTCATAATAGAGTTGTATTATGGGTACCTACTAGACGACTATTTATAATTCGATAGATATAGCCACATTACGAGCCCTATTGATCTAACTGTGGAACTAGGTTGGTGTGTGTAAGATTCCCATATTTATTAATTATAATACAATACTATTTATGTGTTGTGTGATACTTTTTCATTAATCAAAAATAGCAAGTTATTTTTGTGATGTCTGTTATGTTCCAATTTTATTTCTGACAAGGTGACACAAAACACATATTATAATTAATATGTGTTTTGTGTTTGTGTTGTGTGTGATAATAATAATTTATTATCACTAGGTACCTATTACATACTTACCGATAAAACTATTGTTCTGTTACAGTAGAAAATGTCTCAATGTGTCTTGAATGACAACAAAGTTTAAAGCTATTTTAATAAAGTTAATACTACTGTTTATAGTTTTTTCAGATGAAAAAATTATTATATAAGTAGTCAATTCCGTGTGTGATATTCCGCCAGGGGAAGTCCAGGACCAGCGACTTTGAGTGCTCCAACTATGTATGTGTGCTTGATCTGACTTCACCAAGGACAATGGTCCATGTTTCATGCTTTTCATCAGTAGGTTTATTTAGAGGCTCATAATCTCGTAATACTCTTCAATCGCAATGTGTAGATGTTGATACGTAGGCTTTGATTGGGGTTAAGGTAGGTATATGGATTTGGGATTTGGGATATGCTTAACGTCAACACAGCCACTGTGTGGCTGTGTTGACGTTAGTGAGTGCATTTGATGCCTGGAATGCCTATCCTGATGCAACTTGCGGATTCAAGGCATTGTTGGACGCAAAATTAGGAGAAACGGACACTTTTATTCAGAAATTTATTATAACAATGTACGACCGGTAAGTATAAACTAGTTTGATACGAATTCAGTGTACCTATTTTATATGAAATAGTTACAATCTATTTTGTAGCGAATGACGTAAGAATGACTCCATGATTTTATTTTTCAGCTCAAGCCCTTGCAGACAGTCAACGAGTGCAGAAAATATTTATTTACGAAGAGGGACAGACAGCTAGAAAATATCCCTCCAACGGAAGCCGCTCTTCGCCAGCACACACTTCGGGCAATACGTAGGCGACACTGAAAGTGTTTAGAACTGGCCACTTGTAAACAATATAATAAAAAAATAAGTTTAAATTTTGAAAATGGAACTCTTTGCCAATATTATTGAGTATGTATTTTATTCATCTGTCATTTGTTTTACGATTTGGCGGCAAATTGGAAATTGTCTGTGTCACGTAAGCATGAATTTAACGCGAGAAAATTTTCGTGCAATGATTTTTTATGACTTTCGATGTCATTTAAGTCAACAAGAAAGTTATAATGGACTTCGATTGGCTTTTCACGATGAAGCCCCATCTCGTGCCACTATTTACAACGGGTTTAATGAGTTTAAACGTGGTCGCACTAATCTCACCGATGATCTGCGTGAGGGCCGGCCTTCTACGGCGACGACTGAAGATAATATCAGTGTTGTGCGGCGTATCATAGAGACTGACAAAAGAGTGATCTATCAGCAGATTTGGGCAAGTTTAGGCATCAGTATGAGTCAAGTGCACAAAATCCTCCATGAACATTTAGCGGTCAGGAAGCTCTGTGCCCGGTGGATACCTCATGATTTGACCCAGGCCCAAAAAATCCGTCGTGTTGATTGGTGCCTTGAAATGATTCAAAGATTTAACGGAGGTGACTCAAATGCTGTGTTCGACATACTTACGGGTGACGAAAGCTGGATTTACTATTATGATCCCGAAACCAAAAGACAATCTGCTCAGTGGGTGTTTCCTTCCGAGGAGTTACCAACTAAAGTGAAGAGAGGTCGAAGCGTGGGAAAAAAGATGGCGGCCTCGTTCTTCGGGAGGACCGGTCACTACGCGACAATTGTTTTAGAGGATCGAAAAACAGTTACTGCAGAGTGGTATACTAACAATTGTTTGCCACTTGTCTTGGAAAAAGTTCGGGAGAAACGACCTCGCAGTAGGATCCTCCTTCACCACGACAACTCCTCGTCGCACACCGCCAGGCGAACGATCGACTATTTAGAGACGTCAGACGTGGAATTACTAGGTCACCCGCCATATAGCCCCGACCTCGCACCTTGCGATTTTTATTTATTTCCTAAAATAAAAGAAAATCTTTGAGGGAAACGTTTTATTGACGCCCAGGAAGCAGTGGCTGCGTATCAAAAGGCCGTCGAAGAGACCCCTAAAGACGAGTGGGTAAAGTGCTTTTCTCAGTGGTTCCATCGGATGCAGAGATGTATTGACGTGGATGGACACTATTTTGAAAAGATATAATAAAACGAATAAGTTGCTAAGTGTGCTCAGTTTTTGATTTTCTAAGAATTTTCAGTTTGACCCTCGTATATCAAGGAGTCCATGTCTGGGAACAAGCATTAGTGCCTCTCCAAAAACTTCAGAGTCCTTCTTCTTGAGGTTGGAGAATGGAAGACAGTGAATGGACTCCTGTTTGGTCAGATTTACCCGATGTAGCAAGTGTGTGCCTGGAGCTCACTCGTTGCAGGTGCAAGACAGGTTTCAATAATCGTTGCAACTGCATAAAAAGAAAATTAAAGTGCACAGAATGATGTCTGTGTACCGGAAACTGCGGACATTAAATATACAGAAAGTATTCGGCATCGTAAAATTTAATAAAGTAAGCATAAGCAGGTACTCGTACCTCGTACTCGACCATTTTGTAAGATAAACTCCGCCTAGCGAGAGTCCCAACTACCCGCGCTGCGGTCATTTAATATTTTTTTCACCATCTTGTTGCAGTAGGATATTATTAAACGTGTATATATTTAGAATCTGCATGAATTGCGCTTTATTATAGTATTTTTTGTTTGATATTTTTGGTCACTATACAAAACTTATTAGCTCTCAAAGCAAAAATCTCCAATCAATATTTTCACCTTTTTACGTTTTTCTTGTAAAATTACTATGAAACTGAAAAAAACAAATATCAGGAATAAATTCTACGTCTTCGGTTTATACGAAAATGATACCAAACTTGCCCTAGTAGCCACCAGGACCAGAATAGATTTTTTTTAAAGATGTCGGGTGGCGGCCATCTTTGTACCCCGCTCCCCCCGACTAGACGCACGCTTCTTATTGCCTCCCAGGCTAGAAATGCTTAGAATTACTCAAAGATCATATGTGATGAAGCTCATAGCTTAATAATTTTTTTTGGGTCAACTTCATAACTGCTTCCACTACAACCGCGCGGTAAGTGCACCGCTTAGCTTGTACCGAGGCGAGGCAATGCTGTTCCGAATCCGGTAAGATAGTGTAATAGTATGAAATTTCCTAAAAAGAATAAGATTATGTCTAAGATACGTTATAAGGAATATCTACCCTCACCTGTTTTTTATTTGTGATAAGAAATAAAAATAAATCTTTTTCTCCTTCCTAGCCTTAATCCCATCATTTGAGGTCGGCTCTCCTAGTAATTCTTCGCCGGGACTCGTCCTATCCTATATAGGACGCATCCTACCTATTTGCAATGTGTCAATGTGAATATTATATACCATTTGTTTCTTATCACAAATAAATTACATACAAGGGTAGATATTCCTTATAACGTATCTCCTACTAATTGAGGTGGTGCTGGTCTAGTGGCGAGCTTTTTGGTATACTGCATACTTATATCAACTTACTTCTTAAGCATTCTTTCGCAAGCGTTTCCATCACTTGTTACACAGTGTGCTGCTGACATAACCTTGTTCTCCGCGATCACAGAACCGCCGCAAAAGCTCGTGTAATACTTATTTCTGGTGGGTGCTTTCAGCGATACCTTCAAAATACAGCCGTCATTGTCAGTAGTAGTATCGGCACTTATGTTAATTAAATAGTTGTTTAGTTGAATTCAAGGCGTTCAGGTACCTACCGAGCAAATTTCACGACCATTTCTTTCGGCGGTCTTTGGGCTTACGTCATTGTCAACATTTAAGAGACTTTCATGGAAGGTATTATATAACTATACTCGTGTAGCAGTCACCCCAAAATGTGGAGCATAGTGGGTACGTCAAAATAAAGGTACCTACGTTTAAAAACTTGAAAAAAAAAACCGGACAAGTGCGAGTCGGATCGCCCACCGAGGGTTCCGTACTTTTTAGTATTTGTTATTATAGCGGCAACAGAAAATACATCATCTGATTCATCTGTGAAAATTTAACTATTGAACTGTCTAGCTATCACCGTTCATGAGATACAGCCTGGTGACAGACAGACGGACAGACGGACAGACAGACGGACAGTGGAGTCCTAGTAATAGGGTTTTACCCTTTGGGTACGGAACCCTAAAAACAGGGAAGTGCTCAAAATATTGTTAATATACAATAGTTGACTATATCTCTGAGAACACATTAAAACAGAGTTAGTCCAAGTCTTCAACGAATTTGATAGTGATAGAACTGATAGCACACGCAGTGCAAGTTTTACTTTAAACGTCAAACTTCTATGAAATTATGACGTACTTAAATAACACTTGCACTGCGAATGCTATCAAAATCGTTGGAGACTTATCTTGGTCTAACTCTACCAGCTTTGGATGTATGAACACATTTTACGGAAGCATAAAACCGAATAAATGAATAAGAAACGGAGACACTTCGCTCGCTCTTTCCGCTCGGGATACATATTTTTTTATGGTATTAAAGGTGTGTTAAAATATATTTTTTCTACTAGTCGACTGTAATTCATGAATTAAGATTTCTTACACCAAACTGCAATTGGGTATTTTTAATGTATGGGCTCCCAACTCAACTATAAAATTCATATGGATACAGTTTAGTCAACTATAATGAAATTGACCAATCACAGCTCGCCACGATCAAGAGGACGAAACAAAACCATAGCTCAAATTAATTATTTTAGGTTGTATAGTAGAAACAATTGGTTCATAAGTCAGAAACGCGCATGTGACACCCTTAATATAGCAACATCCAAAGACTACGAAAACCACTTAGTGTTGCTTGTTAGTCTCCATAGGCTACGGTGGCCAAAATCGAGAAAACAACTGTCTAAAAATTGGATTTACCGCGGATCAAGTACCAGGGCCCCATGAGTTACGAGAAGGTGTCGTTGACCAGCCCGCCGCCGTAGGGCGCGGGGCGCGGCGGCCGGGTCGCGTACCAGTATGAAGGTATCACGGCTGCTCGCGAATCTTAGCTGTATACTTTTGGTTTGGTTTGTTTGCATGATTCTACTAGTTTAAAGTATTATTTTTGTTGACTAGTAGAAAAAGTATTGTATACAATAGTGATATAATCAAGCTTTTCAATCTCGTACCTTACTTAGGCAACTCAGCAAGCTTCGTTGCCTAAACACGGTACTCGACTGAAAAACTCTCTATTATATCACGATTGTATAAAATACTATAGCCACTTTGGCCGTCACTAATTCACTATCTATTTGATGTTGACTGTTCGACGTGTTGCCTCCCTGTCACACTTACGTATGAATTTACAAGTGCGACAGAGAGGCAACACGTCGAACGTGGTTCACCGTAGGACATCTGGCCTCCACGGTCAGATAAATTATATTTTTCGTAAAGAAAAGAGACAGAAAACTCTTTTAAAATTAGGTGTTATAATATTATAAGTATTAAAATACAGAGTATTTGAGACATAATACAGTTAGTATTATTTTATAAAACCGCAATATGTAAATATAAGTATACGGGCGCCGGCCGCCTGTCTCGCCACGCTGCCCTCAACGACATCCTTAGAAGGGCTCCTGTCAGTGCCGGCGTCCCCGCAGCTCTGGAGCCCCGGATCGCGCAAGACGATGGCAAGCGCCCGGACGGGATGTCGTTAATCCCATAGAGAATGGGCCGCGCGCTGGTGTGGGACGCTACCTGCGCCGACACGTTGGCAGCGTCCTACATTCAAGCAACCAGCAGAAATGCCGGGGCAGCGTGCAGCGGCGGACGCCCGAGAGCGAGCTAAGGCCTAATAAATACAGCTGTCTCGGCGCCAACTACGAGTTCGTAGCTTGTGGCGTCAAGACACTCGGACCGTGGGGTAGAGGAGCGCGTGGGCTCCTTAAGGAGCTTGGTAAGCGGTTAAGGGAGGCAACAGGGGACTCTCGCGCAGGCAGCTTTCTCGCGCAAAGGATTGCCATCGCTATACATCGCGGGAATGCTGCCTGCGCGATGGGCACCTTGCCGAGGGGCCTAGGCTTAGAAGGTAGGTTTTAGGGATATTTATTTTTTTGTTAGGTTTAGTTTTAGTTCATTTATTTTATAAGATACTTCTGAAAGATTTAAATTGTTCAAATAAATGTATCCAGTATACGAAAATATAAGTAATAAATGAGTATATTATCATAGTAAATGTTGTTTTTAAAGTCTACCTGGTAAGGGACCTCGCCTAATTTTGCAGGTACTCCGTTAACAATACGAAACACGATATCTTCATTTTTACTTGTAGACGTTTTTGGATCATTCTCATTTATATCTTTTGACACTGCCAGCGGCATGAATATATTCACTAAGCTGAGTATAGCAAACACTCTGGACATAATTTAAACATTTTATTATAAATAAATCACAAACAAAACGGCTTAATTGTATGAAAGTAACCTATCAATGATATAATGACATTCTGTCATGAAGACGCGTCGGGGGACGGTACGAAGATTTTGCATTCTAGATGTGATGTCTTTGGTTTAAATGTTTAAGTTAGAGTTAGACCAAGAAAAGTCTGCAACGATTTTCATAGCACACGCAGTGCAACTGTTATTTTAAAATACAAAGTTCTATGAAATTATGACTTATTAAATAACACATGCACTGCGTGTGCTATTAAAATCGTTGCAGACTCGTCTTGGTCTGACTTTGGTCTGACTCAAGATAAAAAAACACACTTTTCTAAGTTGGAACCTCGGTGACATATGTGCGGGGCAACACAGACCGCTCCGAGTTGCAGTGCCATCTTCTTCTTCTTATGGTGCCGTCTCCTGCCGGAGGTTGGCTATCATTAGGGCTATTTTCACTTTTGACGCTGCAGCTCGAAACAGCGATCTGGTGCTCATCTTGAACCAGCACCTGAGGTTTTTGAGCCACGAGGTTCGTCTTCTTCCACATTTTCGTTTACCCTGGATTTTCCCCTGTATTATCAGCTGTAATACCACCTGGTATTTGTCATTTCGTAATATATGACCAAAGTACTGCAGTTTCCTAATCTTTACAGTATCCAAAATTTCTCTTTTCTTTTGCACTCTCTGCAGCACGCTGTCATTAGTTACTCTATCCGTCCATGAGATTTTCAGTATTCTGCTGTACACCCACATCTCAAACGCCTCTAGACGTTTACTTATAGCTTTAGTGAGTGTCCATGACTCAGCACCATACAGTAGAACCGAAAATACATAGCACCGTGCCAATCGCACCCTGGTAGAGATTCGGAGGGACCGATTGCAGAGAAGATGATTTATTTTTAGGAAAGTGTTACGAGCTTGCTCTATTCGGCACTTGATCTCAACGCTGTGATCACCCTGGTCATTGACAATACAGCCTAGGTATTTATACGAGCGGACCCTTTGTACAATTTCATTTCGGACTTTCAAGTAAGGTAATGACCTTTGTATTCTATCTAAGGTCATTACTTTGGTCTTTTTGATGTTTATCGTTAGGCCATACTTCGCACTTACTACATCCATCCGTTCGAGCAAGTTCTGTAGGTCTACAAAGGTTGCCGCCAGCAGAAATAATAGTATCGTCAGCATACCTAATGTTGTTGACAGCGTGTCCATTTACTATTATGCCCTCGGCGGCATCTTCCATCTTCGGCAGTGCCATCGAAAGTCTAAATCTCATTGCTAGTCTCATTGCTGAGAAGAGTGCCTAGATTATTGGAGGGTAAAGCGTGTAACCACGCCCCCGACTCCCACTTTGAACAAGCAAGGAGACGAGCATGCTCCACGGGGTTGGTAAACGTTTCGTACAGGTGATCCCGTACCAGAACGCAGAGCGGCTCGTCCCATTGTCGTTGCGAGCAGAGGGTCGTAGGCAGGTCAGTGTTGGGGCCATTCACCCTCCAAAAATCCATGGCAGTGGCAAAGGAAATTTTGAGATCAGGAGGGTTTTTTAGAATTTTGGCAACTAAATTTTGAGTGCTGTAAATTGATGAAAGAAATGGCGGAAGAGATATAACCGAAATTTTGCGGATCCCAATACGAGTACCTCCGCACATACGTTGATTTGCCCGATTTAGGCGGCCAAAAGTCGACTTTCCAAAATAGCTCATTAACCCAGGGACATTATGCTACCCCTTCTACTCCTTATAGGTAAGTATAACTCAGGAAGAGGTCAGAGTTTGACTACCGCTCATCGTGTACGTTTCTGTTCTCAGCGCTCCTAAAGTAACGAGTTTTATAAAGTGAATAATTTTTTTTCTATTGTTTCTTAAACAATAATTTTAATGGACTCTAAATATTCAGGTAAGAAGCAATGTAAAAGTATAATATGGTACTATATTTTTATTATTTATTATAGTGTTTGACCGTGTTAAACATGACCTTGCACAAAGGTTAATTTTTTCATAAAATTTGATTTTCATTTCATAAAATCGTCATTTCAAAAAGGTTCCTAGTCCGTCCCAGGTCTAATTTTTTCGACGTTAGTTACTTTATATACTTAAGTTTGTTATCTTAAAAACATTTGCCGCGCCTAAGCGCACTTTTTAATTTAGACGCTTTTAAAGGTTGTCTGTCAAAATTCGCGTTTTCACCTTTTTTTATCTTTAAACTTGATTTAGCATGGTTTTTCTTTTTGTAGGCGTGCCTACTGCCTTGGGGAGCAAAGTTTTTACTCGGAAATTTATTTTTCCGCAAATGATTGGCCAAAATATGCCAATATTTTGTGAAAATATGGATATTTATGAACAAAATTGTATACTATCAAACGGAGACACGGAAGGTCACAAACTATATCTAAAGCATAAATTTTCACGTATAAAATCACAATTTAATGAAAGGTAGCAGAAGGCAGGGAAAAAATAAAGAGATTTTTAAACCATAATCAGTCTTTGTTGGAAGAAACTTTCGAGATTTCGGTCCCATACCACATCAGGTTGGCCATGTAAACCGTTTGAGGATTTAAGGGAGCGAAGTAGGTAAGAGAAGAACAGAAGAAGTTCGTGCCATCTTACTTAATGATGTCATTGCGCAATCGGTTCTCCAAACATGTGGGAAAAGAGATGCCTCAAAAGTTACGCTTTATTACCAATTGGACAGTTGTCTCAAGAACCAGCAGAAGCCCGCAATATACATTTCAATTTTCGAGGGAGCAGTGTAATTTAGATGTATGTAATAGGCCTTTTTTTTACTGACCTCAGTTCCATTCATTAGTTGTGTGAGAGCAATGAAACAAACTTCATCCTGACGCAAAGCATTTCTGCCGAAGACATCGAACTTTTGTTGTGTGCTGAACCATATTTGCAGGAACACGAATGTTTGGGAAGTGAAAAATATGAGAATGTTTATCTTTAATAACAATAAGTGTCCCTCTAGTATCCTTATACTTAACGCATTTTTATGTTTATTTTGAAGAGTGGAGGAGACTGGGGGAGGCCTACGCCGCAGAGGCGACTTCCATAAATATTAACTAAAAATAATTATTAAGATAACTCATTGACATTAATAAAATGCATGAAATTATGTGACAATATTGACAGTTTATTATAAATAACATGTAGAAACGAAATCACTTAGTTATTATTGTAATGTTATTGAAAACTCATATTTATGGTAGAATAAAGGCTTTTTTATTTTATTTTATTATGTTTATTTTATGTAGGCATGTCGATAAATGTAACTTGTAGTTTAGTTCTTGTTGTAACCATTGTTGTTTTTCTAAATATTTATACGATTATTTTGTTAAATGAAGAAAATATAAACGCCTTTTTTTACACCTGTTTATTGTTAGTAATTATAATGCATGTCAGATTAAAAGTCAATTTTTAATTATTATTTAAATATCTTTTTTTAATTTTTTTTTTTCAATTTTTCTATTTAATTAAGATAATATAAATGCCTTTTGAGAAAAAAACATTTTTCCGTATTTTTTGTTCCAATTTACACCATAAAATAATTTTGGCCGCCTAAATCGGGCAAATCAACCTATGTGCTCCGTGAATCAAATACTTATTTGTGCTTAGTAGTCTCGGAGTAATTAACAATGGAGCCGCCATTAACAGGCGTTCCCCTTTGTCGAAAATAGGCGGCCAATGGTCAACGACATGTCAACCATATGTATGGACTGACGTTTATCTGACATGACGTACCTATACATTTGATGTGCCCCTCCCCCGCAAAAAACGGCAGACTATTTTGTACCGAAAATTTTAGACATGGCGTCTCCGTTGGTTATATCCTCTAAGTTAGTAGTAGGTACCGCAAAACCATTGTTTCTACAATAATATCGTGGCACATAACATACCTAAGTGACAATATTATTTATCACATATTTATATTTATGTCATGGAAAATGGTCGAGTGCCTACTGTCAATATTCTGGTTTCACTTGTACTCTGTGCAAATCTAGCAGTTGTTAAATTAGATAATCAAATATAATGTCAATTAAAGTTCAATATAATTTGCGTCAATAAAACATTACAAAACACAGGCGTGGTTATCGTTGCTTCATTTTTAAGGAATTCCAGGTGGCTGGTGACCCTTGTGAAGAAGGGTTTGCGCTCGGACGAGACCCGGGCACCGCTCACCACCCCGGCGATTACTCCCTCGCCTTTGTCGTTTGGGTCATCAGTACCTTTGCATACCAGTGGTCCTCCTGAATCACCCTGCGTTCAGAACAAAATATCAAATTAAATTAATACAAAAATATCACTTTGCTGATCCGCGAAAAGATAACGTGCTGACTAGACTAGAATAGGGGATATTACTGCAATGTTCTGCCGCCAGAGTGCAGCACTACCGACTCTAGTAAATTCATAGACTAACTTATACATACTGTGCCTTAAACTGTTTTTTGACAAGTTTTCACATACAATGAAATATGACATTGATGCATCACGGCGGTTTGTTAACAAGGGCCTACCGGTAAACGCGATAATCGAAATTTAGTTATCTGCCTCTTTACCGCTCGAATATGCAAGAGTGGTAGAGAGGTTATATAACGAAATTTCGATTTTCTTGTTTCGCGGTAGACCCCCAGATTGTGACAGATAGTGCAGAGTATTATATTCTTTGAGATAGTGGTAGTGGCGCTACCTACGCAGAGTTTCGCGTAATATTCCCTATTAGTGCTAACCCGTTATACTAACCTACTTGCGTATTTTTTACATGCAAAAAATTAATGTTGAACCCTTCTACCGCATAAATTAAATACAACAAACCACCACCAAAAGAACAATAGGTACTCGACACGTCTACAATGCCTAAGTTGCATTTGAAATGTCAAATGACAAATTAGACCGAGATTTTTTTACATACCTAATGTAATATAACATTAGTCAAAATAAAACATTTTTGGGTCATACACATTTTAACTCGTTCGCGTCTTTCCTGTAGATGAGTTTAGATATCGAAAAGTTAAGGGAATCTTGAGCAAATTTTTACGCTTCATCCTCACGGCACGGCTGGCACGGCAGTGCCCCCGCCAAGACGAGCCAAGCGAAGCGCAAGACTGCTACCTACCTTTTCCCGAAGCGCTTCGTCTTTTGAACCCTCATAACTTGGGTTTGGATTATACTAGATAAACTAAATTCTCGGGATGTGATGTCGATAGTGAATTTATTACTTAAACGTAAAAGGTTTCAATTGCATAGCTCTTATACTTTAGATTAAAAAAAAACCCCGATTTCGTCACAGACTCACTCACTGATGATCATCAAAATTTTAGGGTACTTCCTGAAGTCCTAGAAAGCTGAAATTTGGTAAGTAAGATAGTATTAGTACACAAACAACAACATTACTGGATTGTCAAAAATTACTGGATTATAACTTGACCAAATAGATTAAACACGAAATGTAAATTTGCTGAACGGCGATAAGTTTTTTGGAATAATAAGTGAAAAATATTTAGCCCAAGGGGCAGTACACCCCAAAATCGTTTAGGTACCTAAAGGTTATGGTAACAGACTTTGTACTGAAATTAATTACTGTGAAAATGTAGCTAGGTAACAGCCAGATGCAGAGAAATTTACAGGGGAGTCAACTATCTCATCTCTGCAGCTGAATGTAGATTATACTGAAATGTACTTAACCTTTAGCACATTCGTTGCGTTAGACGCAGTGCATATGAAGTGGCGCATGTTTCTTTTATGCATGCGTGAACACTGGTAACCAGGTATCAGCCGTAGATTAGCCCACAATAATATGTCTGAAGCTTTCTGTAAAAAAAAATTTTGAATTGACCTCATATGGCAGAATGTGGCCTTTTATTGATACGATATATCAAGCACGTAAACATAAATCATAATTTATAGTTGATGGCTCGGGGATTGTGAGGTTAGTATAGGCTTAGTAGGTTAGGTGTTAAGCGGTCGGGGGTTGCGACTTGAGGGAACAGGGGTTGGGAGTTGAGGAGTCAGGGATTGGGACTTGAGAGGTTGGGAGGTAAGGGGTTGGAGGTATAAGAGTTAAGGTGTGTGAGGTTGAGGGGTGGGAAGTTGGTGATTGAGGGCTTGGGGGTTAAGGGTTGAGGGGTTGAGTGATTATCTGGATTTCAGAAGCTGTGTTTCAGGGATCAAGCTATTGAGGGATTATTAGCCTTTGCGGTGGGATAGAGGAGGGTTGAATGTCAGAAAGTCGGACACGAAGAAAGTCTTGAATATTCAGGGGATTTGCTCTTCATTCATACGTACAACGTACCGACAAGAACGGTAAATAGTAGCACTTGCTTTCGCAATATACATGTGCAGTTGTGCACATATGTTTCCGATTCAGGAAATATGGCAGACCCTCCAACGCGCACGGTTCCTATATCGAACATAATCTGTTCCGCTGTTTTTGATTTGTTGCAAAAAGTCTTCTCTTCTTAGGCCCACTTGCACCATTCCACTGATCTGGGGTTAAACGGCTAAACCTGGAGTTACCATGGTTACCAGTACAATATGACACTAGGTTAACGGTTTAACCGCTTAATTAAAAGGATTAGTAGATGGTGCAAGTGGCCCTTAGTAAAGTAAAAGCGCTGCGAAAGTACCTACCTACTCCCTTTTGCTTGTAAGTATCATATATTTTGATACTTGCTACGAATATCCCCCGTGTAGCCTATATTGACAGAATGGTAACTACGGAACCCTACATTGAGCATGGCTCGACATGCTCTTGGCCAATTATTAAAAATTATACTCAAATACATAGATAAATTTGATCATATCTGGAACACACATTTTTGTTGTGATAGTGAAGTTAGCTCTTAGCAGTTTTACCGAATGAAATAAATGTTGCTAAATACTCGTATTAAACTTACTGTTTCATTTATTTTTCCCCAGCCTGATGCAAGGCACTCCATAGAACCGTATTCCATTTTACGCGAGGCAAGGGGCAGAGGCTTTACATATTCGTTGAATCGAAATAGAGTCTTTGTAAACTGTAAAAAAAACCTCATAAGCTGGTCCACACAGAGCGACCATACGCGCGAGGCAATTTCCTCGCGCACAAAGCGGCCGAGGCACGTCTAGTGCTTCGGCCGTATTGCCTCGGGCGCGGCACGTCTACACTGTCCGTTATGTGCGCGAGGAACTTGTCTCGCGCGTAACCTCGCTCTGTGTGGACTCGGCTGATGATACAGACCTCATTATAAATCTATGATACAGACTTTCTGTAAGGTGTTTTATTCTTGAAATAAGTATTTTATTGCGATATAAACATGCCAACAATATACAATCCAATAATGTTTTTCAGACGGATAAAATTGCTTTCTTTGCTCTGGTTGGTTGACAATCGGCCAAACAGACCCTAAAATTCTATAAACATGTAGAATATATTTGACGACCGGTCTGGCCTAGTGGGTAGTGACCCTGCCTGTGAAGCCGATGGTCCCGGGTGCGAATCCCGGTAAGGGCATTCATTTGTGCGATGAACACAAATATATGTTCCTTAGACATGGGTGTATTTCTATGTATATATTTATAAGTATGTATTTATCTATATAAGTATAAGTATGTATATCGTCGCCTAGCACCCATAGTACAAGCTTTGCTTAGTTTGGGGCTAGTTTGATTTGTGTAAGATGTCCCCTAATATTTATTTATTATTTATTTATATTTATATGATCAAAATTCTTTTATCGTCATAATTAAGCCACTTACTGTGTGACACTGCACTTTGCATGTATAATTCAGTTTAACGTTTTTAGGTTTGTCTCAAATATAGTATAGTTTTGTTTAATGGCAAGGAAGTCATTGATGTAGCAACAAAACAAATGACAGCCATTTGGCCAATTAGAAACTAATTAAATCTGATGGTGTTGCTACTTCAAAATAAATCCTAAAATGATGGAATAATATTAATTAAATATTTAAATCAAAACTTAATTTTTAAATACAAAAAAGGTGGAAATATGTTTAGATAATTAAATATGATTTATTTCTATATGTTGGACTTACATATAAAAATTATTCCATGAATTTCATTAGTTACTGTTATTTTGATTGTGTTATCCCAGGGACAGTTAGGTTGAGATCATTTCCTGGTTGGCTTTTGCCCTGGATGGGCATCTTTTAATTTAGAAAGTGAAGCTAAATACATCATGCTCTGGTAGCATCGATCCGAGTCTTGGTTAGGCAGCAGCCGCTGCATCCATGAGCTAGGAAGCTCATGCCGAAGTTATTTTGCCACAGACAGTAAGTAGAATATGATAATATATAATTGTCTTCAGGTTTGACTCCTTGTTGAATCTTTGTCCCTGCTTATTTGACCATTCGTTTTGTTTCCAGTCTGCTGGCGAAACAATGTGGTGGGATGGGATTGGTTAGAGCTGTGAGATGAATCCACTCTAGGAATTTCCAGCTGGTGAGAAACTTAGATCATATAATGTCTCTTAGGTTAGCAGAGCACATGCTTCTAGTTATTAATCTTGAATTGTTTCTTTCAGCTGACGGGGTTTTTTCGTTTTTATGTTACTACGGATGTGAAACCAGTTCGCATATCAGAGTATGGAAGTCTGTCCATATTCCTAAAACTTCAAGTGTGTCGGGTGAGCAGTTCGCCATAAGAATTTCGCTCTTCTGCTGGGTGGAGGAGACGACATCTTCAAGCTGAGGCCTTAGGCTTTCTGTGGTGCTCCGCGGTGCAATATTGTTATGAGGTTGGTGTACGCTTTCCTTCCATCCTAGAAGCTTTTTCCAAATTTAAAGTTAGAGAATTTATTTAATCGTATGTGATGGCAAATGATAAATTAGGTACTAACAAATTTAGATAGGTCTGCTTGTAAATCATTGTAGAACCATTTTTGGCACGACCCGGCTCTATCGTCTGACATTATAGAATAAGGTGCTTAATGCTAGCTTAATAAATGATTTACTTGTAGAACAACTTCCTCAGTGTGAGAATAGAAATAAATTATGTGTCACAAAACTAACATTTCATTTTGACATCCTTTAGAAACCCCTGAATAGTTGATGGAAATAAGTGTAAGCACCTGCTTGAGTTTTTGGTTAAGATTTAGATTGGTTAATTTAGTAACCTTAATTGTCCGTGAGTTTCCTCTGGGCAAAGCCCCAGCCGGGCTAGGAAAACTCCCCGTGACAATTTGGCGCCCACAGATTCCGTCTTAAAGCTCTATTTCCATCATAAATCAGTTTATATCATTGCCATTACATATTGATGAGAAAAGTTTTGTAATACTTACGGTTAAGTATTAATTTTGAGCTTGTGCTTTGGCTTTGCACACTGTGATACCATCCAGGTTAAGCTTTAGCTGTTTTACAGGTAGTTTTGTCCAATTTACTGCACGAAATTCAGAATATATGGTGAAAACCGTGAATTAAATGCTTTGATTTTCAGTTAGTAAAATATGTGCTGACATTTTGTCAGGAAGTTGAAAGTGTCAAACTTTTAGTACATTTTGCTACTTTTTATGCTTATGAGCTAGTCTCTAAAGACTGAGACCTAAGATATTTTGCATTTTGAGGATTTAAAAAGCATTTTTTTTAATTTTGTTGTATAACTTGGTTAGTTATAGACAAATATTTGGGCAGAGCTTTTATAAGTACTGCAATTGAGTTGTATGTCATTTTGTTAAGGTCAAGTTAATGTCAATGATTTTTTAGATCAAGTTCGAAAAGCTATTGAGCTTGTGCAGAAACTGTTAAGGAATTTGAGAAGTATTGTTTAAGTGTAAAATTTTAACTCAAAATACCTTTTAGTTTAAAAATATACTAGATATTCAGCCACAGATGGATATTTTTCAGTTGTAAGAACGTAGGAAATTGTTTTTGGTAAATTGTATGAACATACAGTGTATACATACTTGATTTTGTAGGTTTTTCTAGAAAGACTTCAACTTGAAAGCTTGCAATTAGGACAAATTTTGTATAATAATTTATTTTAGTTAGTGGCTTGCTTTTTGCTTTCACTGTTATCAATAGTTTTGATACAAATGTTGTTTATATGAAATATGTAAGATACTTACACAGAGCTAAAAAGGGTTCATTGTAGTAAAAAACACAATAAATTTAGCATTGTTTATTATAAATAGTAATGATACAATAGTGCCACATCAATTTGTAAGTCTTTTGCCATCATATTTAAATATTTGAGTTAAACTTATTATACAACGGCGGTTTCAGTACACTTTTAATGTTTAATGCCCGTTGAACTTATTTATGAAGGTGGATCAAATCTGAGGCGTCGCTGGCAGTAGTTGGAAGTTTGCAGGAACGACAGAGAAGTGGAAATGTTTGAGTGTCCGGCAGCAGCAAGGTTGATAGTCTCCGGCAAGGACTGCTGTTGTGTTCCTGATTAGTAAATGACTTCGATTTTTGAAGATATACTTCTTCAGCGCACTGCCAGTGCCTATGTTCTCATGATTTAACATTGTTTGATTTTCAAAGTTGCAAATTCCTGTAGTCCGGTGTCCAGTTATAGGCATAGCTGGATATCTATTGCTTTTATGGTGGTCTGTTGTTAATTTTTTAGCACAGTTTTATAGTAATCTGTAACAATATCATTAAAATTAGAGTTGAATATACATACTAGTTTGATTAGTTTATAAAATACAGGGAACTTTACAGAGGTTTTGCGTTCAGTTTAGAGTATGAGAACGAAAGTTGACTAATTTTCTCATTATTTGGTAGATTACCTGTGTTTATTAGTAGATTTAATTCCATTCCAAGTTCGCATTTTGACAGACTAAATATTGAAGTTCTAAGTAGGTATTTGTTCGAAGTTGATCACACTCATATTTAGTTTTCCAATTTGTTGTACTTTAAAGTGGCTAAAATATAGATAAATCTAGTAATAAATGATAAATGCGGCGAAAGTTTTTTGTAGGTAAGGTTATAATTCGCAAAATATCTCAGTGACATTTAACTTTTTAAAAGCATAGACGCTATACCATAGAGTAAATAAATAAGTTCAACAAAGGGTGCGTTCAGAAACATGATATTTTTAGGGTCCAAACTTAAGTCGTAACGTGTCAGCGTTTAATAAACGCTCGTTTTTTTTGAAGTTATTGAGTAACTTGGTTTATCATTACGGTTTGTTTCAATACATTCCATTTAATGATGTAACGTTACGATAATGTTTTTTAGCACCAAGTTTTAAATTCAATTGAAGTTTTTTGTATGGTGCTAGGTAAAGTTTCGTTTTGGATTTTGGACATGGAGTTTGGATCGTGGCGTATTAAGGATTCGGACACAAGGTTTTGGTAGGTTTTGGAGGTGGTTGTTTTCTCTGGACGCAAGGTCCCGGTTTTTTAGCTTTCACCTTGCCGCCAGAGTAAACGCCCTCGCTTACGCCATAACGTTTCGTTCTACGGTTATTTCGTTTGGAGTGTTGGATATTGTGGTAAAAATATTCAATCACGACTGTATGTACGGAACGTGGTGAGCAGCAATGTCTGTTTTCACTACTATTTTTTTGTTTTGTGTGATGAATGAAAGGGTTCTTGGAACAGTGCTCTAAATGCGTGGAGTATGAAAGGGGCGTTACAATCTAGCTCACTTTTTAAGTTTTGGAGCGATCCTTAATACGGCCAGGGGTTTTGGTGAGAAGTTATCGGGTGCTTACCACACCCGAGCGCCGTGTTTGGTGCGTTTTGTGTTTTAGGTCGACAGGGGTCCACACCCAGGAGATTTTGTGAGGTATGGCGGGGCGCGCACCGCATACCACGGACGTTTTGCGTTCTTTTTATGTACTCCGATGGGTTCTTGCTCTTTTCAGGCGTCGACTTGGTACTCGCTGGTGGGTATCTTTTTGTGTACGTGTTGCCCATAAGTCCAAGCCATAGAGGCGTTGGTGAGGCACACGATTTTTTGTGTTCGCGCTGCCGATACAATGAGAAATATTTTGTAGGCGAAGATGCGACACGCGGTATCGCCGCCAATCATGCCTGGCGTGCGATACTGTTTCAGTACTCAACCTCAATGGTTGAGAATTTTGGGCATGTTGCAACCTCAGAGTTGTGTAAGGTTTTGGTCGGTTTGTTTTGTGATCCAGAGAGTTGGGGGATAGGTTACTCTCACCAACTCGAAGGGTCCAGATGTTTTGGTATGGTTTGGTTAGTTTTGTTTAATGGAAGAGTTGGCACAGTTAAGATGTGTCCAATTCAACCGTCTGTTGTTGGTTTTTTTTTTGAGGATAGGTATTTTGTTGGTTTGGGTTTGCTGGGGTTGTCAACCTGAAGGGTTGAGACAATTATTGGTGTCCTCAACCCGTAGGGTGGCGACAATTTTAGGATTAGAATGGAAATTATGGAAATTACTAATTATATTTTGGTTTGGATTTTTATTTAGCTTCTCAGGTTTATGAAAGTAAACTTGGAAGTGGGAATCATTCGGATTTTTATTTTGCCCGGTCTAGCAGAGACGAAATTAGGAATGCTGATCATCAGTCCTGGCAGTTGGTTTGGTTTTTCCAGCGCAACGATGCAATGTTGTGTTGGTAAAACCAAGGAATGTTTACTGGTTAATGTGGTGGATTTTTCTGATGTGTTCGGATACCACACACGTTAGGGTTTTGGTTATTTAGTGTTACGTGGGTTCGAGAATTTAAAAATTTAAAATTTATTGGTTAGCGGTTTTGTTGTGCATGGAGAATGAGTAATTGTATCCTTGGCTTTTCTTTTCTGGATAGGGATCTCGAAACCTGCGGCAATCATTTTGGTTGTGTTTTTTTTTTAGGTGCTCCCATACTAGGTATGGTCGAGGTAGTTTAGTATTGTTTTGTTTACTTTTCTTTGTGACACATGTTTTGGATTTAGGATAGTCGCTGAGGACAGCGAGCGTTTTACCCTCGGTAAAACGCAACAGCGGGGAGAGGGGTATTGTGACACTGCACTTTGCATGTATAATTCAGTTTAACGTTTTTAGGTTTGTCTCAAATATAGTATAGTTTTGTTTAATGGCAAGGAAGTCATTGATGTAGCAACAAAACAAATGACAGCCATTTGGCCAATTAGAAACTAATTAAATCTGATGGTGTTGCTACTTCAAAATAAATCCTAAAATGATGGAATAATATTAATTAAATATTTAAATCAAAACTTAATTTTTAAATACAAAAAAGGTGGAAATATGTTTAGATAATTAAATATGATTTATTTCTATATGTTGGACTTACATATAAAAATTATTCCATGAATTTCATTAGTTACTGTTATTTTGATTGTGTTATCCCAGGGACAGTTAGGTTGAGATCATTTCCTGGTTGGCTTTTGCCCTGGATGGGCATCTTTTAATTTAGAAAGTGAAGCTAAATACATCATGCTCTGGTAGCATCGATCCGAGTCTTGGTTAGGCAGCAGCCGCTGCATCCATGAGCTAGGAAGCTCATGCCGAAGTTATTTTGCCACAGACAGTAAGTAGAATATGATAATATATAATTGTCTTCAGGTTTGACTCCTTGTTGAATCTTTGTCCCTGCTTATTTGACCATTCGTTTTGTTTCCAGTCTGCTGGCGAAACAATGTGGTGGGATGGGATTGGTTAGAGCTGTGAGATGAATCCACTCTAGGAATTTCCAGCTGGTGAGAAACTTAGATCATATAATGTCTCTTAGGTTAGCAGAGCACATGCTTCTAGTTATTAATCTTGAATTGTTTCTTTCAGCTGACGGGGTTTTTTCGTTTTTATGTTACTACGGATGTGAAACCAGTTCGCATATCAGAGTATGGAAGTCTGTCCATATTCCTAAAACTTCAAGTGTGTCGGGTGAGCAGTTCGCCATAAGAATTTCGCTCTTCTGCTGGGTGGAGGAGACGACATCTTCAAGCTGAGGCCTTAGGCTTTCTGTGGTGCTCCGCGGTGCAATATTGTTATGAGGTTGGTGTACGCTTTCCTTCCATCCTAGAAGCTTTTTCCAAATTTAAAGTTAGAGAATTTATTTAATCGTATGTGATGGCAAATGATAAATTAGGTACTAACAAATTTAGATAGGTCTGCTTGTAAATCATTGTAGAACCATTTTTGGCACGACCCGGCTCTATCGTCTGACATTATAGAATAAGGTGCTTAATGCTAGCTTAATAAATGATTTACTTGTAGAACAACTTCCTCAGTGTGAGAATAGAAATAAATTATGTGTCACAAAACTAACATTTCATTTTGACATCCTTTAGAAACCCCTGAATAGTTGATGGAAATAAGTGTAAGCACCTGCTTGAGTTTTTGGTTAAGATTTAGATTGGTTAATTTAGTAACCTTAATTGTCCGTGAGTTTCCTCTGGGCAAAGCCCCAGCCGGGCTAGGAAAACTCCCCGTGACAACTGCTATGCATATGTCGTTTTTAGGAAACCAGTAACCATTCTGTATAGCAACACGTGTCATCCTTCTCCACTGCTCAGTACCTTCCTTGTCTTTTTGGAATTCTGCTTTGTTCCTTAGGGTCCCCGCCACAACATACAACTTCGTTAAGCTTTTCATATTATATCTGTACCAATAAATAATTTGTCTTGGAGTTATTCAGATTTTTGGGCGATTTGAGAATAATTGTAGTTTGTAATTGGAATCGAATTATAAATCTGATGAAATTAAAATTTTCCCTCAAAAGTGATGCTGTTATTATAAACTGAAATAAATGTAATATATGTACTAAGAAAAAGTGACCAAGGCCTCCAGTGTCCCAGGCTGGAATCGAACCAGCGTCCTCTGCTATCGCGGCAGGTAAATAATTTAATTTGTTATAATACTTTTAATAGCGATGCTGTTATTGTTTGCTGTTATCGTAAATAGCTGGATCAAGCTTGTAACATAGGTAATATGGTACCTTTGGCAACGTATAAAATGTGTATGTACATTCGAGTTTTGAGTAGGTGCCTGTACTATACAATAAAACTTTGAGCTTTAAACTACGCCGCGTCAAGTATAGACGCGTACGACCTTTGATTTTCTAGATCATACTTTGTATATCATAGCAAAAAACTCATCACCAGACTAGCGCCGCGCCACACGGTGGGCTGAAAATCGGCCTCCATAGAAATAGAAACCGAAGTCTTAAATTTAAACTTTTTTTTATTGGAATAGCATTTGTTAGGTCTTATCCAAAATTAATCTTAGCTAATTTGGTTGGAAAAATAATTAATTATAATTTTTTTTCAAAATCTTTGTATGGCGCGTATCAGAAAAATCGAGTTTTCTCCGAAAATATTTTTTTTTTTATGAAATAGGAGGCAAACGAGCAGACGGATCACCTGATGGTAAGCGATTACCGCCGCCCATGGACACCCGCAACACCAGAAGGGTTGCAAGCGCGTTGCCGGCCTTTAAGATGGGAGTACGCTCTTTTCTTGAAGGTTTGAAGGTCGTATCGGTCCGTCAAGGATCTAGTTTAAATCACGAAGCTTTGTTTGAAATAGTGCTAACTAAATCAAACCTTAACCTATCAGAAGAAGATCGTGACACCTTGAAAGAATTTTGCCGAAGATTTACAAGAGCTGCTACTGACAGATGGAAGAAAATCCAACGGAACACAGAAAAATTTAGAACAATGTATGGATCTTGGTAGAGATTTTAGGATAACAAACAAGTCCAAGTTCGTAATAAGCCTGTCCATGGTTTATGGTCGTATAAGTTAGCGGTTAAGAAGCTCAAGATGAACTAAAATATAAAATGTACCCCTTACCTATTTGTTGCAAGTACTAATGAACACCACCATTCTATATTATTGTTATTGTAATTAGTTTTACGTCTAATTATAAGCATAATGATTAAAACCTTAATGATTAAACTGCATTCATAGTATCTACTAACGATTGTAACCGGACCTCATTAATGATCATTAATTTTAGACTCATCAGTTGTCAATGTGTCATTTGTTGAATACTGTTTCATTAAGTACAAAGATAATATAATATTCAATTCAATTCAATTCAATTCAATAAAGGGGATACAAGGGTAATAATGTAAAGGATGTAATGGTTTTATTTTCAATTTTCTACTTGTAACTCTTGTATGTTTATTATTTATTTGATTAAAACAATGAGAAAAAGCTATTTCAGCATGAAAAAATAAGTTTCTTATTTTTTATTAAATAAGTGCATACGGTAGAAAAGTTCGCGTTATGTCAAAATATCCTTAATAATTGGTACTTAAATCATCTGCAAGGATATTACGGTATACCTTTAATTTTTGAAAAAAAAATCCGTTTTACTCGTACTCTCCATACATTTGCTTAGAACAAAAATTCACTACGCTTAAGTTATTGGTTCGATCAAACTCAAATTCATTTTTTGTAGTCAAAATAACGAGTATAACCGTATTAAAATTATAAAATGAAAAAAAAAAAAATATATATATATATCGATTTAAATAAAAAAGTGCACCCCGTAGGAAAATTCTAATTATGTGGAAAAATCAAGAATAATTGGTTTTAAAATCATCTGTCAGGATATTACGGTTAACTTTTTATTTTCGGAGAAAACTCGATTTTTCTGATACGCTCCATACAAAGATTTTGAAAAAAAATTATAATTAATTATTTTTCCAACCAAATTAGCTAAGATTAATTTTGGGACATAATAAAACCTAACAAAAGCTATTCCAATAAAAAAAGTTCAAATTTAAGACTTCGGTTTCTATTTCTATGGAGGCCGATTTTCAGCCCACCCTACTCATCCAATTGAAGTCAACTATTCAGCCATACGTGAGCACGTAACGGAACCGACTTAATGCCTTGGAGATGTAGGCTACAGCTGGTTGCTAGTTGACATCTCGCTTACAGCGCCTGTGTAACAGCGGCGCCACATGGAAGCTATGGGCGGTAAGCGTGCTATCCCGCACCGACGCGCGGTTACTGCGAGTTAACGCAACGCTTACGCAGCGTACTACGTAGGCGAACAACACGCGAACACGCGAAGCGAAGCGATGCGGCGCGGGGTGAATCAATCCTTTGATATTATACATATAGAAGTGCCCTACGCGGGCGATCTCGTTGCGAACGCGAACGCCTTGAGCCCGCCGCACCGCGTCTTCGCGAGTTGTTCGCTTACGTAAGACGCAGCGTAACAGCGGCGGACATGGAAGCTTTGGGCGGTAAGCGTGCCATCCCGCACCGACGGCGGCACGCAAGCGTGGTTACTGCGAGCGCAACGCTTAGCTTGTACCGAGGCGAGGCAATACCTACTGTTCCGATGACAATAAGTTCGCGTTCTACTACAGGCTGTTTATTTAGTCACCTGCAATAATTTACATGGGTGAAATACATATACTTAGGTAACTTTTACTATGTGATCAACCCAGTAATCATGAAAAAAAATTGGCTGTTTCATATAATCATTTTGGCTGACTGACCTTGACATTTTCTATGGAAGAGTATTTTTTTTTCACCACACCAGCTCGGAAAGGCTTACTTTGCACTTCAAAAACTGATAGCAAAGTTGCATTTTATTTACATGTGATGTGAGGCAAAGTAATCAAATGCAAATTTTGATTTGTTTTCTATGTTTGCTGCATGGTAGAATTGACTTTTAAAATGATGATTTTGGATGATAAATATTTAATAACATTCATTTGGATTTGATTTGGTTTGATTTTGTTTGATATTTTACATTTAATATTTGGTTCGGGTTGGTGTGGTGAAAAATTTTGTGCTACACTCGGGGGCAAATTTTGATTAACCCTCGTGCTTTGAAACCCTCGCAACGCTCAAGATTCCATTTTTCGAGCCACTCGCTACGCTCGTAGTTCAATTTTGGAATCTTTCGCTTGCTCGGGTATCAATATTAACACGAGCGGTTTAACAACAACTTTGCTTTGTAAAATAAATAACTATTTCGCGATTTTGGGGTTGGGCCCGTAATAAAAGTTTCTCAGTACCTAGTACCTAAGTATGACCTGTATATTCAGCCCGTAAATTATTGCAAAATCGTAATTTTTTTTGTGTGTGTAACCTACCTACCCACCTACTGCAAACTTATATAAATTTACTTACTGTTTACATAAAGTTTGGCACGCATTTCCTTCTTCTGTAAGACAATGCGCCGCTGTCAGAACCTTGTTTTCCGCGATCACAGAACCGCCGCAAAAGCTGTAATATCGCGCTTTTTTATTTTTCTTTTTCTTTTTCTTACTCGGGGCTTTCAGCGATACCTTTAGAATACAGCCGTCATTTTCATCAGTAGTATCTGTTGGGTGCATAGCCAACATGCCAATCGTTTACACTGGGTGCCTATCTCGTCGCATAATAATTGATTATCCTAATGTAATGTTACGCATAAAATTCTCTTCGCATAATTTTTCTCCAGCCGAAACAAAGAGTATTCTCGAAAATATTTTGCATAGGTTGTGTAGAATAGGGTAGTTAGGTTAGGTTTGTTTTATAATTTTTCAGAAATGTTATTAGTTTCAGCACAATAACAATTATGTGAAATTAGTTTTATGCGTAACATTACATTAGGACAATCAATTATTATGCGACCCAATATAGACCCGTTTACACTCCGTAGGAAAAGAAACGCAACTGTCACTGTAACACTAATATGGAAGAATGATAGACATAAAGCGTTTCGTTATCGTAGAGCAAGCGATTGTCACCTTGGCTAGGCACCTAGGAAACGTTGTCGTTAAAACTGAATAAATGTACATATATAAGAAAGTAAGAAACGAAGTAACTATTGTATAGTCGGCATTAAATATGTAAAGACGGAACAGATCTTGATTTCATACTTTTATGGTATCAAAGGTGTTTTACAATACAATACTATTTGGCCACTTTAGTTCGTTAGCGTTAAGATTGCTGTAAAATAATCCTTGTCCACTGGCCAGTTCAAGTTCACAGTGACCAGAGGGCCTACCGCGAACCACGTTCAACGTGTTGCCACTCTGTCGCACTTGTAAATTCGTACGTAAGTATGACAGGGAGACAATACGTCGAACGTGGTTCGCGGTAGGCTTTCAGTTGCGGCATTCTTTCTTATTAGGAACGATTTGATTGGTTACGAGCATCGCTAGGCTGGCGGACAGTAATGATTTTACTGCATTCTTAACGCGAACGAACTATATATATTTGATGCTGACTGAACTACGCCAATAGAGACAAAAAGCTCTTTAAATTTCGGCGTTATAAATAGTAAAAATACAGAGTATTTGAAACAAGAATCAGAGATCGGACAAATTGGCGTCATTGCTCGCAATAATTGTGGACATGACTCCAAAATTGATTAAATAATTAATCATTTAATTAATTTCTTACCCGAGGTTTAATTTTGCTTCCTAATCAATAAATAGCACAAAGATTTCTTATAATGTAAATTTATTAAAGAAAATAATCAGTATGTTTTCCAAATTTTCTGTAGGTACTCATTTTTTATATCAAAAATATATTTAAGTGCTATTTATTGACTAGGGAACAAAATGAAATCTCAGGTAAAATAATAATTAAATTATTAATTATTTAATCAAATTTGGAGTCATGTCCACATTATTGCGAGCAATGACGCCAATTTGTCCGATCTCTGGCATAATACAGTTAAGTGTTATTTGGTATTTATAAAAATCGCAACATGTAAGTAGTGGATTATTCTACTTATCATAAATATTGTTTTCAAAGTCTCTACCTGGTAAGGGATCTCGCCTAAGTTTGCAGCTACTCCGTTAACAACTCGAAACACGATATCTTTATTTTTACTTGTAGACGTTACTGGATTTTCGTTATTCATATATTTGGACACTGTCAGCGGCATGAATATATTCACTAAGCTGAGTATAGCCAACACTCTGTACATAATTTAAACATTTTAAATAATAGTTTCCAAATAAAAGACCTGTGGTACAATAAACTATAAATAATGACATTGTGTCCAAATTCTGTCATAAACAAAGAGCATATAATCACTACGTGTCATAAAGACACGTCGGGTGACGGTATGTGACGGTATGAATATGGAGGGGAGGAGGTAGGTAGGAGAACAATCTCGGAAGTACTGTTGCTAAAGTGTCCAGCTGGCAGCTGTAAATAATAGTTCAAAATCTTACCGGTGGCGCTAGGGTAGCACAAGGACATGACCTTAGCGTTATTGACGGAGTGAAGTGCGCTGTTACTAGTGAATTGTTTTTTTTTTCAAAGTCAAAAATTTGTTCGCGATGTATTGTGGCGCCACCTATGTTCAGCAAAAAGCTTTAAAGCCTTTTTGATGGACACTTCATGATACATATTAAGAGAAAAACCTTACGGAAACTTGGCTTTATTCCGCTAAACAACTCCATGGAAACAGAGTAACCATAGATTGTTCTATCCTTACCTCTATGTATAGGTATGAAGATTTTACTTTCTAGGTGTTGATGTCTTTGGTAAAATGTATGTAAACAAAGTAAGTTTTTTAAATAGAGCCTTTGTCTATGCCGTGCTAAATGCTGACCACGCTAACACTTTAGGCCCCGTTCGCACGGCAGCTTTTTCAACGCGCGTTAAAAAAGCGTTTGAATGACACAAATGGATAACCATGTATGTATTCACACGAAGGCGGTTTTTAAGCGCAGCGCTTTTTTATCGAGCACTGTTCGATTTTCGGCGTTGAGCGTTGGCGTCAAATTGAATAGAGCATACGGAACTCCGTGTATCTGTTCTCACAAGCGTTAAAAAAGCGCCGGCGCTGCTGTCAGTTGGCTGTCAAGTGTCAATTTTTGGTGTCAATCGTCAAGATTATTATTAGTTTCACCTTAAAAATGTCAACTTATGCTTACAAATTCCTGAAATATTCAAGCTATATTCAAATAATACGTCGTAATAGCAAATAAAGTATGGCTTTGCTGAGATGCGTACGTGGCAGTACGACTCACAAGTGATTTTTAAGCGTCCATATGAACACAAATATTGGAAACGGTAAAAAAGCGCCAACGTCGGGTTTTAACGCAACGCTTTTTAAGCTGTCGTGCGAATGGGGCCTTACTCTTTGATAGTAACTAATTTTGCACAAACTTGCAGTAAGAACGCATAGGTCCCTCTATAAACTCCAATACTTGATTTAGCACAAAAACTAACTCTAAAATCAAGTAGATATTCTAGAGTCAGACCAAGACAAGTCCGGAACGATTTTCATAGCACACGTAGTGCAAGTGTTATTTTGAACGTCAAGTCATTTCAAAGGTACGTTGGCGTCTCCGCACAATCTTTAGAAGACCTTATTTCATATATTTAGTCACTATAACAAAGGTCTGGAGGAGGGATGAAATAGAACACAATGTTTTAATAGTTTATTTTATTAAATAGTTGCACTTATCGATTAAAATGCAGGATGTTATACTTAGTGTTTAAAATCTTACCTAGTAATGTAAAAATTAAAAAATATATACATAAATTAATACCAACTAAAGTCGTCGGGTTGAAATAACTCCTCCTACAAATACATAACAGTTTGGTAACTAAAACAATAAATCATAATAATAACCCCGTAACGCATTGGCCTCATAAAAAACACAATAGAATAATAGGCGTCGTGATCTCTTTAGTTTGCTCAGTCTCGCAGCACTGTGAACACGGGATCAAATGCTAGAGTTAGACCAAGAAAAGTCTGAAGCGGTTTTGATAGCCCACGCAGTGCAAGTGTTATTAATACGTCATAATTTCATAGAAGTTTGACGTTTAAAATGACACTTCTACTACGTGGGCTATCAAAATCGCTGCAGACTTTTCTTGATCTAGCTCTATGCGATCCCTTGTTCACCGTCACCATTGCTGCGAGACGGGCATACAATGGAGGGTTTAGTCGGTATTTGGCCCCTTGGCCACGTGTACGACATATCCGTCCTAGTTCCCCGGCTAGGCGGAATGCCTAAATACATTACTCCACGTTAAAAGAAAGTAATACCAGGTGTGGCCGATTCTAATTTAATGTTTTCTGAAGGTTTTGATCTTGTTGTGATGATGTGAACCTGACGATTACCCACGCTGATTGGTGGGAGCAAAAATGCACTGTAAGTTGTGTCGTAGTCACATACATATAATTAAATACTTTTCAGTTAATTGCATATAGGTACGTACATCTCGTAGTGACCGTTGTGCTAGATGAAATACGGTGTTTCGTGAACCAAAGATTTCCTTTGGCAGAAACAGGTCATTACACATAATGCATAGAAACCATAATGCGATTTGTAGTGTTTAGTTTGAAAATATATTTTTATAGTATGCTAAGCTAATGCTTTTAAGGTATTTATGTATGGGCCACTAGTTGGCTGAAATAAAGATTTTTATTCAATCATTTCATTCATTATTCCTCGGCCCAACTCTCCGTTATCTCCGGTTAGTGAGACTACGCTGGAAGGTGCGGTTCGAGTGTCACACGATGTACAGCGAGCTGCAAATTTGCATAGACACGTTATGAATGGAATTAAAGTGGCCATGCACTTTTGTAGCTGGGTGTACGTTCACTATAACTATAACTGCAAGAAGATTCCTTAAAATAAAAATAAAAAGTTAATATAAGTTAAGTTTAAGTTCATATCTCCTTGACTAGGTGTCTCCGGCTAGTCAGACTGCGAATCATGGTGCAGGTGGTGTGCGAGATAAACGCTCGCTAGTGAGTCGTCTCGCCGGATAGTGAGCGGTTATTTAAAAACCTCGTACCTACACTACTTTTTTTATTGAATTACATAATTTGTACTAACTGTAGAAAAACGAACTGTAACTGTTTTACGTTCCTAAAACAAAGATCTTGTCTCCTCGGCTAGACGTCTCCGTTGTGTCTCCGGCTAGCTCGACTACGCTGCGAGTCGCGGTGCGCGAGCCGTGCGAGGCGGACGCTCGCATTATGAAGTGACGACCGCCGGCGCCTTGGAGCGTTCGATTGGAACGACATGGAGCGCATGCGTGATTCGTTGTCCTCGGGCTCTTCTTCTACCTCCTGCAAATTAACCTCTGTTTAGCAAAAGAGGGTTAGTACTTTTATTTACTAAGGCCCACTTGCACCATCCCACTAACCCGGGGTAAAAGGGTATAACCGTCAACCTAGTGTAAAATTGTATTGGTAACCGTGGTAACTCCAGGTTTAACCGGTTAACCCGGGATAGTGGAATGGTGCAAGTGGGCCTTAACGTGATTAATTTAATAGCTCATTGCTTTAATGTAAAGCATCAGCATTGTTAATAGGGTAAAGATAATATAATAAACTTGGCAATGATTAGCCCTAACAATCTTATTTTCAAGTAGCAGTGGGGATAAACGCCTACTGGTAGTTTACCCTTATACGAAAACAAGTGAAATTAGCTTGTACTTTTATATTTTATAGGTCATAGTGCCCAAGTGAGAGACAATGATTTTTAATGATATTAAACGTTGGTGTACAACATCTTATAAATGGTCTATCGATTTTTTTTAACAAACCGGTTTCTTTTTAGCTGAAAGCGGAAGCAGCAGCCCTTACATTGGCCAGTTTTGTCAGGTAAAGATAGAACAAAGCAAGATTTTACCTGCTCATGTTCCTCGTGAACCTCTTCAGCAGCCTCTGGTTCTGGTGACGGTGGAGGCAACAGCGGGCCCTGTACTGGCTTCTCAGACAGCTGGAAGTTGAAAACGAAGCGCAATTCGTCTGCAAGCCGTTTCCAGTACGATGCCTCAGGGTGCCGGTCCTTTTTGCGAGCTGCGAGCATCAGGTCTACTAGGGAGATGATGATACCGAGCACGCAACCCACTCCTAGCACCGCGAATAGACCTATAAAGTTCTTTATCTTCAGCTTCTCGCTCTCGAACCCCTCATCATCCTGTAAGTTGAAAGTTAAGGTGTGTAAAATAAAGCATGAACGGAAAAGTGTTATTATGATATATCAAAAACAATTAATTAAATAGAGATCTCTTCCGGACAACTGGATGACTACCGTCTCCAATTCTCCCTAAATTCCTCAAAGGTTAACTGGAAGAGATCCTTTAAATTAAAGGGTTAAATTTAAATTTCTTAAGAGTAAGGAAGCCGGTGGAAATCGAGTTATAACATATGAACCCATAGCCACCTCAGATCAGGCTGCGAAACTGGTAATGTAGGATGTGTATATTGTATATCCTTGTACGGGTATATATTTGTTTATATGCGATAGACACAAACAAGTACAAGTACGGTAAAACGGGGTGGCATTTCGACAGGGGCGACTTTGGAATTTCAGATTTTAAGCCATAATGGTTTACGTGGGATTTTTTTATGTAGGTGAACATCAATATGTATAGTAGGTTATCTAACTAGTTACACTAAAAGTTCTACTAAATAATGAATAATAGTATTTTGTGGCCGTTCAAAGTAACCCCAATTTTTTCCCAAAGAAATTTTACTTTCCATTTTACCGGTATAAGCAAGGTTCTTTCTAGCTTACTACATATAATAGGATATAGTATGATATTAAATATCAGTAGATTCGGAACCTACATTACATGCGCCTCCTCCATGCATCTCTTTCCACCATTTATGCTTCATGGCGCGCAGTTCACCTGACTCTTGGAGTTTTAGCAGCGCCAGATTAAGGGCTTGTCGGTACGGAGAGTCTGAAAATACGTAAAAATACACTGAATACATTAGTTGCCTTCTCCATTATAGCAATTAATTAATTTTATGATAAATTGTCATTTTATTGCACTCATAAAAAAAGGTGATTCAATTTGCTACAACTTTATTTCCTGCAATTTATATCATAGGATAACCCTTTGCCGATATTTGGCTGAAAATATAAGTAAAACGGGAAATTTCACTATAAAGTAAAAAAAAAAACTAATTTTTTGAAGCTCCATATCTTAAGAAATATTTTTAGATACGGCGCTGTAGGTAGGCAAGGTTGTTTCAAATTGAATATACCTACTTTCAACGTTAGCTACCTAGCAACTTATGTCAAAAAATCCATAGTTAAAAAAAACTGCAAAATCTGAAAAAAGACCGATTTCTTTTGCAGTTTTTCGTAAACTACCTACCGTACCGCAACTTTTTTTTGCTTGCAAAACATAGTTTTACATTCCTCTAAAGAATCCAAATAAAATACAGCTTTACATCACGTTTTGGGTTTATAGGAGATTTTTATTGTAAGATTTGACTGATGCCGCTCTCCTAATAGCCACCTCAACCCGAAACTTAGTATCGAACTAGCAACACTTTGCTTGAAACAACAAATACTGTTAAATGAAAGAAGTTCCCTTACCTTTCTTCATGGCAATGCCGTATCCTTTGCTGTCTAATAAGCCACCAACCTGCATATTAGAAATTTATTAAAATTTATAGGAAGTTCTTAAAATAGGCGCTCGTGACTTTAATATATTTTACGTTGTGTTTTTTATTTTTTTTTAGACAAAATAGAAATAACATTAGTGACAAAAATATTACGCTAAGAATCAAATCGTATTTAACACTTTAACTTTTACTAATAATAATTATGGCGAAGCTATCATTACCTGTGTGATATTGCAATCTCTTTCAACGTAATATTCTATAGAAGTGGACTCCATGAAAAACGCAAATAGATTTTTTTCGTCCTTCGCCCTGTATAAACAATAAAAAAAAGTTAGTAAGCATACTGTTTAATTTTTAATACCATAACTATCGGATTTAGGAATGCATCTTTATAATTATTTAATCACCAATTTCACCATAATACAAAAGATTTTAACTACGCATTTCTGAGGCCAAAAGAAGAAAAAAAAAATGATATAAGATATAAATAGGTAACTAATATTGATACGTACCTTTCCATACCTTTATCATTATCATCGGGCATTTTCCACTTCTCCATATTTTCGAACATTTTCTTATACATTGGGTTTTGGGAATTCTGAAATGGATTGACAAAAGGATAAAAATATAAGTATTAGGTAAATTAAAAACTGAAGGAAAATGGGAAACTACAACAGAAGCAGTGTTCTAATTTTGTTATGATATGACCATGACACGACCTTCAGATTAAATCAGCACGAACGTACGTACGTATCATTATGAATATCAAAACTTTAACATTTTTTTTAATTAGAATATGATGATGATGTCACTTGAAAAGAAAATTTATTCTTAAAAGCTACGGAATCGGTTATATAATTGAGGAAAGACCGGATACGGCCTGCACCAAAACAAAGCCAATATATTTACATTAAAGAACTTGTAAGTAGCACCATCCTTCTTGGCGCCGTAGGTGATGCCTTTGTCGTTGTTAGCCAGTTCATTAATGTTAGTGAAGTCTTCATTGTTGCTCTTCCTGGCGAGCAGGGTCGCGAGGTTAGCCGTGTAGGAGCTGGTGATGACCAAGGCAAATAGCCACCATGCGCTGGCCACTGCGCGCGATCCGTACGCTCTGATACAATCACAATTTTAACCTTAGTTTTGACCAAGGAGAATTAAGTAGATAGGTTTTGACCAAACTGTTCCGAATTAGAATAAGGTCACATTGACAAATAATATTTCTCAATAATTAAATAACTTTACAGTTTCGTTTTAATTTATTTATGGTTTTACAAGTAGAAATTAATGTTCATGTAATTAACAAAGCATTAAAGAGTCATTTTCGAAAAATATCTCTGCGGTCTAATTGTCACGTCCCATACAAAATTTATGAAAAAAGTCGTGGCAATTGAACGCGATCCCAGACATATTCTCAGAGAATGACCCTAAACTAATTTAAAACGAAATAACAGAACTTTTCATGAATGTGGTTAGATTTTTTTTCCTTCTGGGCACCATGTATAATAAATAATAATGATCTTACGTTGGAGCAATTTCTGATCCCTGCAGCAATACGGCGCCCAAGTTGAACCACAGAGCGTTGGCGAGTGTAAATTGGTTTTCCAGTGCCTGTGGTTCCTCGACGCAAGGGTATGGATTCTGCCACTCATCGGGACATAACCTTCCCACCACGAACAAAACTAACGAGGTACCGACGTATGCCACGCCGAGACAGAACCATACCTAGAACAATTATTTTATGCTTAGGATAGGGTCCTTCAATCTGTAACTCTTCGTTTTCTCATTTTTCTCGTGTTTTTTATGGTTTATCCTATTCACAACTACGAACTTTGACAAAATAGTACTCCAAACCAACAATTCGTAAAAAACTAGCTGGATTCGAGATATACGGCATCAAACTTAGATAAAGAGCCGATAACCGTTGACTCTATAATTGTATCTGTTGTACTGACGGAGGAATGTAAGCTCAGAAGTTACCAAAAATCAATGGTTTTCGTATAGAACCCCTAATAGGTACTAACTGTTTTCTTTTTCCGTAAAAGCGACATTTAGAGTAGCTAACACATTTTCATTCTAGCCATTGTAGCATTCGTATTCAGACCATATTACTCGCTAGTAAAAGACATTCTTAATTCAACGATTTGCGTTTGGTGTGCGTTTAGGAGCGTTTACGATGAACTGCGTAGAAAATCTGGAAGACTATTTTATGTAATGGAATATGTGTAATTAACCCATTATAGACTGAGTTTTTTTGAGGTGTCCAATTTTTGTGATTTTTTAATATGTTCTTTATTAGAGCATATGTAACGAAGTTTTAGTAATAAAAAAATTTTGAGACCTTTCGTTTTGAAAAAAAACGCTGGTACCATATGGGACCGCTAGGCACGTACTGAGGTAAAAATTTGGAAATACTATGAAATTAATAAGAGTACAAATATGTTTATATTATTTATTTAATAAATCAGCCTCTTCGGTTGCAACTTAATAACATACAGTACGTGTGCTTTACTATATTTATTTAATAAATGAGATTCCGAGACGTTACAAAAATACTTTACTTTACATGAAATTGGTAGTTGCATGCAGCACATAATCCTACATCACATTTCGAGCATTCCAATCTCGACCGAGCCTGACAGTTCTCGTACGCACATCTTCGTCGCTTCTGAGAAGGAATGAGGTGGTTTTGACCATTGTACCTTATGGCGTCACTGACACGGCTGTCAGTTCGGGAATATTTAGATGTTGGCAGACGTCCACTAGTAAGAGGTAGGTTTTGATATCTAGTTAGATACGTTTGTGTTATTTGCCGACGAAAGTCCAATTGACCAGCTGCATTTCCTGCTTTTGTTGATAAGACCCAAGCATTACAAATAGAGGCATCTAAAAAGTAGGTAAATATAGACCACCACTACTTTTTACCTCCCATCCCAACGCGATATGTGTCGATATTTTGATCCATCAGATCTGTGCCACCCATGTGTCGATTGTACTCTGTAAATATTGCTGGGCGTGATACGCTGATGTTTTTCTTCTCTGCTGCACTGTATCTGCCTACGTTAGATACAGGAGCTACGCCATGGACAGTAGACATCGGAGCCACGACCGAGTTATCCTTCCAACGAACAACAATAATGTCATCTAAAATATGACAAAACTTTATACAAAACGATAAAATATGATAATTAAATAATACTTCATCTTAATCTTTCGATAAAATGTCAAATCACTATCGTGTATTACTAACAACAATAAAACTACTTAATAGATAAAAAACGAAAGGTTGACGAAAATATCGCACGGGAATCGCCTAGCGATCCCGTACGGTACCAGTAACTTTAACACGCGGTAGTTATAATATTTATACCTACCGGCACTAGTTAAATAAATTAAACTAAAGCAATGTTACTAAATTAAACGATTTTGCAATAACATTTGTTATTTATCTGTTAGTAAACCAAATATTATAACTTACTTGAACGGCGTAATCATTTTTCCGCGAAATTTGCGATGCACCTGCTTTGACCTTCAATCACACGCAACTGATGTAAATAAGTACTGTTTTAGGTTAACAATCGGCAGCGTTATGTCTCCTAGATCAACTTTCGCCAATAAGAGCCCGTCTTACGCGTCGCAATTTGGCCAATCACGCGAAAATAAAAGTCGCAAATAAATGGTACCATATGGTACCGCTAGTCTATAATGGGTTAAAGCGTACATCAAATCTTTGATTTTAGCCAGAAACCTTATTTTCGAGTACTCACTCCTGTGGAAAAGGGCAACATGAAGGCGAAGAGCTTCGGGTCCGGCGCTCTAGGTTTCTTGTAAACTATGCTGATGCCCAGGTTCATGAACGGAGTGGTGAAGTCCACTTGCCGTTCGCGTTCCGCCGTTATGGTCAGATCAGTAATGGCGAAGTCCATCTGTAAGGTTGATATAACCAAAGAATTATAGAGAAGGACGGCGGGAACCAATAAAAAAGGCCGTACAATAATCACAATGACCACGACTACTCTAAGAAGAGTATTCGAATAAGAAGAACTGAAGCGTTATTATTTGTAAAGGAGGTGTAAACACTAAGAAGAAATCTGCTCCTGAGGTTAAAAGCCGAGCTAGAATACGCTGTATGTTTTGTGGTAAATGAATTGTCAAACGACAACTTTCGAAAACCAGAACTACTTGATGTGCAAGACCGGACAGCGACATCTACTTTAGCTGTCAAATGTTAAAGCATGAATGTGTTCGACATGCTTGTTGGTGAAAACGAACTCGAGGTGCAGAGCAGACTTGAGAAATGGCGGCAAAAATTGGAGAATGTTAGCCTGAAGATCAGCAGATCTAAAACAGAACATATGTTCTGCGACTTCTGCGATTTTGGCGGTCTCTCCGGTTTTGCTGCCATTGAACTCGACGGCGTTACATTGCCGGTCTGCTCCGACTTTAAGTACCTCGGTTCGCTCGTACAGTGCGATGGCGATATTGACCGTGCCGTGAAAAACCGGATTAGCACAAGATGGATGAAATGGCGACAGGTTACGGGAACCATTTGCGACTCCCGAATGCCTCTTCGGTTGAAGGGCAAAATTTATAAATCAATCATAAGACCTGTCGTCATGTATGGATGTGTGTTGGGCCCTAAAGATGACGGATGAAAGAGGTTGCATGTAGCGGAGATGAGAATGTTAAGATGGATGTGTGGCGTGTCAAGAATGGATAGGATAAGGAATGAGTATATAAGAGGAAGCCTGAAAGTTGCACCCATAATAGAAAAAGTAAGGGCAAATCGCCTAGCGTGGTACGGGCATGTGATGCGGAGGGATGAAAGTCATGTGACGAGAAAGGTATTACGAATGGATATGGAGGGAAGTACGAGAAGAGGAAAACCGATGAAAATGTGGATGGACTGTGTGAGAGATGATATGAAACGAACGCAAGTGAATGATGAAATGACGGGCGACAGAAAGGTGTGGAAGAGAAAGACATGCTGCGCCGACCCCAAGTGAATGGGACAAGGGCAAGAGAATGACGATGAACGTGTTCGACATGGCACCTCTTCCCTTTCCAGCTTTTTGACATAAATGAAGTAATATCACAAAAGTGTGAGTATTATGACAAGGCTAAAATTAAACAATGGATAAATGTAACGTTATTCTTGGTTAACGCTTGGTAAACTTTAAACATCATGCAATTTATAAGGAGGTCATAATATTGAGTACCTAAATTGAGTCTTAATGGTATGGGAGAGACTCTTATAGGCACATAGCGAACAACGAAAAAGTTCTAGTTTCGGTGGTTGATAATGGATGGTATGGATTTACTTACATTCGGTTGATTGAGGGCTAACAACATCTTGGTGTAGTTGCTGTCGTGCTCAATGAACGTGTAGTTGAACTTTAGCTGTTCTGCCAGCTTCTCGATTAGTTCTATACAAAACCCTGTACAATGCAATGAATATTATTTTGAAGCTTGGTTGTAAATAGTGTTGAAATAGGGATCCAAAAATCACATTTGCACAAGCAACATAAGAGGCGACATACCAAACAATGATATTGTCGCAATCGCAACCTGTACTTCACGACCAGAACGTCGTAAGCGCCGTAAAATTCTTGGCGCTTACGCGTTTAAGTCACGAGATTCACGCTCCGCTTCTATGGTTTGATGCCAAAACGGCAGTAACTCATGGCGCAAAATACTTACTGGTTGTCTGTTTCGGTTCTATACGTTATTAATATGTATGTAATAGTTTAATGATAACAAGTCATTAAACACAGGTATTGCTAAAAACTGCAGGCTGTAGGAATAAGGAATAACAATCAAAGGAACATTATTTATAACCGTTTTGTATTAAAATAACTACATTCATATAATTCTACAGTTACTTAATTATACAGATTTACACAATCTGAAAATATACATACTTTATAATATGTTTACCTTCGTAACGATCATTGTCACTAAGCCTCTCCGTGGAGTCTTTCATCATCACGTACGGTTTGATCTGGAACAATACAGTTGTCAACTTTTACAACAAGTAGACGGAAAAAAGTAAGATTAACTCCCCTCAATCTCTGTTTTAGCACTATGGCATTTGACACCAGACAAAGGTCACGGTGCACGGTGTATAGCAAATCTCGTAACAATCTACTACAGGCGGCGTAGCACGGTCGCGTTTTTATCCCTTGTCACCATGCCTGTCACGTTCTAACAAGTAAGTAAGTGCGAAAGGGACGCGCTTAGTGATAGACGATAAAAATGGAACCGTGCTGCGCCCGCAGATGTAGGTAGTGCATAATTATTAATTGTTTTCCATCGTATTTTCTTGGAAACGTTCGTATTTGTCATGCTACTTCAGTCAACCTCAGTAGTTTTTGTACCGAGACTGTCTTTTGTAGCAAGACAAGCAAGACACGTTTGTTTGTACGTTTCCGTGGAAATATGATGGAAAATAATTATGCAAGAAGTTAACAATAACTTCTTGCGAAATACTTACGTACGTACGTACCTACAAGTACTCAAAAGAATTAAGTCATTCTCAAATAGGGAACAAGAGGTCTATTCCGATAGTCATTTCTTGTTATCATTTTGTCATGGGTAACAAGAAATAACTAGAGTCCGCTTAGGCTAACTTTGCATCGATTTGAACAGAACAAAGCGAGATAATGTCATTATAAACGTCATATTTTCGTAAAAAATTACATTAATGAAGACAATGCCACACTTCATCATTGCAAGTGTCGCCATCTACTCAAGTATAGGCCAAAGGTATGGCACCAACTTTTCGAGCGATGGGGCCATATCTTTGGCCTGTACTCCAGTAGATGGCGACACTTCTTGATATTTAACAAATTTAACACATATCGGTGAAAAAATAAGGATCAAAGTCAAATGACGTTCTAAAAGTTTTGATCATGTGTCGAAAGATGGCAGTAAATTTAATGTGACTACAAAAATTACTTTGACAATACGCCTCTATTGACATTCTCTTTGGTATCTGATAGGTAAGTAAGATAAGTATTTCCCTCTGGTAAGGCTCAGCTTTCTTTCTTTACTCAGCAATACGTACAATAGCAATGAGTATATTGAAGGTTTGGTTGGTCATGACGCCGGGCGCAAGCGTTGCAACGGTGGTAGCACGACGGTCCCATTTTACTTCATTGACGTCCCACATCCCGATGAACTCGAGCCGCCCGCCGCGCGTCAGCTCGCCAACCCGCAGCCAACCGGCGTGCCGCTGGCCTGCTAGACCATCCCATTCGCCCTATGAAACATTGTTTATATTATACTGTGGAAGCTCGATAACTCTAACCTCGATAAGGCGAAATCCTCGTTAGGGGCTATTCATAAATTACGTCATTTCAAATTAGGGGGGGGGGGGGTCTGGACATCGGATGACGGTAGCACGACGTAGGAGGAAACGGGGTCCTTCGAGGCATGATTTTTGGATGATTTTAGGGGGGGGGGGGGGTCAAAAATTGTCAAAAATCGATGACGTAATTAATGGACAGCCCCTTAACTTGAAATGAAATGTTCGCTTCCCTTCAATACCCAAAACCTCCACTCGAAATATTTAAGAGCGCTATTACATTTCGGCGTTGAGCGAGTTTAGGTATTTTACGCGCTGCGGCAGGCCGTGCGAGCTCAGTATGCCGATCCCTTCTACCACACTCGCACTACAATGATGGATTAAACATTCTTGATCCTTCGCGAAGCATATTGAAATCAACCATAACAACACTAACTGTGCTAACTTTTAAAGTCCTAAAACTGTTATTTGGTAAGTACGAAAATACTAAATGCAGTGCAAATGTAAGTGTGTGCAGTGTTCATAAATTACGTCATCTATTTTTGACCCCCCCACCCCTCAAATCATCCAAAAATCATGCTTCGGGTGACTCTGTTTCCTCCTACGTCATACTACCATCATCCGATGTCCAGACCCCCCCCCCCCCCCTCCTTCCATTTGAAACGACGTAATTTATGAATAGCCCCATACTCGTACTTATGAAGGTATAAGTATTACTCGAAATAAATTATAGGTACTCGCTTATTTACATGTTTCGTCATAGCATTTAGTACCTATAGGTTGTAAAGTTTGTATCAACGAGGGTTTAAAAACGAACTAGTATTGAGGATCTGATGATAATGATGATGATTAAGGTGGTCACGGATACCAATCAACCATGTAGTAACATGATTAGGCTCGTTTGATTCGTCTCAACAATATCTTTGACACTGAAGATACACAGGGTCTGATGATGGAGCTGGAAGGTGGCCACGGGTACCAGTCTATCATGTAACTAAACCACTTCGTGTTTGGGCTCGTTTGATTCGTCTCAACAAGATCTTTGACACTGAAGATACACAGGGTCTGATGATGGAGCTGGAAGGTGGCCACGGGTACCAGTCTATCGTGTAACTAAACAACTTCGTGTTTGGGCTCGTTTGATTCGTCTCAACAAGATCTTTGACACAAGACAGTACTCAGGGTCTGATGATGGAGCTGGAAGGTGGTCACCATTACCAATCAACCATGCAACTAAACCACATCGTGTTTAGGCTCGTTTGATTCGTCTCAACAAGATCTTTGACACTAGGTGATACACCAAACACGAAGCCCAAACACGATGCCCAAACACGAAGCCCAAACACGTAGCCCAAACACGAAGTGGTTCAGTTACGTGATAGACTGGTACCCGTCGCCACCTTCGAGCTCCATCATCAGACCCTGCATGAGTAGTATCTTGTGTCAAAGATCTTGTTGCGACGAATCAAACGAGCCCAAACACGAAGTGGTTCAGTTACATGGTAGACTGGTACCCGTGGCCACAGTCCAGCTCCATCATCAGACTCTGAGTACTAACTTTTGTCAAAGATCTTGTTGTGACGAATCGAACGAGCCCAAGCACGAAGTGGTTTAGTTGCATGGTTAATTGGTACCGGTGACCACCTTCCAGCTCCATCATCAGACCCTGAGTACTATCTTGTGTCAAAGATCTTGTTGAGATGAATAAAACGAGCCTAAACACGAAGTGGTTTAGTTGCATGGTTGATTGGTACCGGTGACCACCTTCCGGCTCCATCATCAGACCCTGGGTACTATCTTGAGTCAAAATTAATACATATAGAATGTCAGGTCGCTTCAAATATTTTTAATCCTGTCCGGTAGTTTATTAAACTGTACCATTATAAATTATAATACTATAAAAACAGTGCTAGGACCAAAGTGTCTCGTTGCGGTTTACACGCACACAGTATAGCGTTTTACACGGCGCCCGCCGCACACAATGATAAAAAATCTCGTTGTCGCCGTTGAAAATGTGCGGAGCCGACCGACACACGTCCTGCCTCTACAAGCTCTGCCGCGGCACTGAGCTGGCGCAGCGCGCGTCATCGGTAATATAGAGTAGTTTTCAAAAAATTGCCAAAAAATTATAGTAGAATTTCATAAACACTTATGTATACCAACAGTATAAGCAAACGTTGCAGATTGCTTGAGTATGAAAATGACTTCGATATTAAGTAGATTTTCGTAGGAATTGACACTTGTTTCGGAGAGAAAATTGAGTTCGTTTTACTTTGATTTTCTCTTTCTCAGAGGTGTGTAGGAAAAATATCGTTTGATATGCCTAAAGTACAGGGTATTAGTAATACAAAATAGCCAGGTTTAGCAGAGTAAACTTCTCAACATTTCCAAATAAGAGCTTGCCATTCAGTGCTTCACGGGGTTTTTCGGAAACGACCATCAGAAAAAAAATCATTACTAATTTAATAAGTCCTTTTTCTAATATTTACAACGATATTTAAAAAGATAAGAAGAGACTTTTACTGGAACAAGTACTCATTGTTTCTAATAATGAGCACAAAGTCCTGAATTTCGTCGACTAGTATCATCAATTTTGCGTTATTTCGACTTTTCTTGTAAGAGCGCTCTTAACCTCATTATAGTTCGTTTTTTTTAGCATTAGAAAGAACTTGAAAGAAGGTAAGCGATCTTGTCATGTCTTTTATTTGAAAAACGCTTTTTAAAAATCAATAACTATTAAGTACTTATGAAAGCAGGAGAATATAAATGATCGTATTAGATTCATAATTGTTACATACTTGCCGTAACTTATTTTTAAAATGTGTTTTTCAATTAAAAGACACATCAAGATTGTTTACCTTATTTCTAATGCTAAAAAAAAACGAACTATAGACGAAGTAACCAACGATTCCCTTTATGGTTATCCAGTACAACTTTTACCTATGTACATATATTTAAGTCGAGATATGAAATACCTCTTTAACTCGAAAATATAGATGTATTCTTTTATCACCTTTTGAGTTATATCTGTACATCTACAGCTTATCTAAAATTATCATAAAAACTAGCAATTTTATGTGAATAAATATTTTCAAACGACTAAGTTTACTTTTGTAAGAAAAATGTTAATTGCTTACCGAACGAAGGTGGTTGATGAGAGTGTCGGCGTAAATATGATAGTTGTAAGGCTGGCATTCCTCGCTGGAGTCTAATTGTACATCGAAATTTCTCAACCTTTGAGCCGCTTCATAAACTACGTCGTATGTAAGAATAAGCGAAGTCGGTGCTGCGTTTCGTATCTGATCTATCTGAAATATTAGAAATACAATATTTTAGTCCGACTTAAAACGTACATAATGAAATGAAGGTCTCGTTTATTAAGGATTTTGAAGTCTCTTCTTCTTTTCAGCATATTTGCGTCCACTACTTCTATGCGGCGGTATTATGCCAGGTCGGCCCCGCCGTCTTTCTAATGTCGTCCGACTATCGGCCATTTGAAGCCTAGTTATTTAAAACACAAATACTGCTGAAATTGATTCAGAATAGTTTCAGTGAATCGAAAAGTAAAAAGTGAACTTTGAATGGTTCGGAAATAAATACTAGGTATTCTCTGTATTTTGTTTATTGTCTTATTCAAAATATGGGTACCTTTTCCATCTCTTCCTCATTAATAGCATCTTTGAATCGTGATATATATTTCTCATGCCATCTATCCATGATGTCATCTTCTCCGGTGTGATCAAATAACTGCAGTCCTGGAACATATTTGAGAGATAGAGTGAATACGTTCACCATTTAATCTTGATATAGTATTGGGGTTGTTTTTTAATAAAACACTAAAAATGTGTAATGTAATATTATTACAGAGTGCTCCAAAAATACGTTGAAGTTTTGCGTTTGTAAATAAAAGCTAGAAGATAATATTTTCCAGATACATAAGTAATACGTTTGTTTAGTTATAAATGATCGTTTTAATTATGACATTTTAGTATAAAATATGTAGCTAAGTAAGAAAAATATTCCTGATAATTCTTTGTCAACGTATTTTTGGGCCCAGTACTTCAATACAATATTAAAATTATTAAATATGTGAATGTTAAGAATTCATTCATGGCGAAACAAATATCTTTGACGGTAATAGCGGCATGCACTATTGAATAGATACAACTTTCTGTGCAGAAGGGGGTCATGTTCTCGACATTTATCATTATCATACTGACCAGTAATATTAGCATCGCCATGACTGTACGGCTCCAAATCCATCGTATGTAAGTCCAGCGCAAGTAGGATATAGGCATGTCTTTCAGACAACAACCCAACTTTTTGCGCCTGGGCGAGTACTCTGTCGCAACATTTTTCATCACACCACACTATGAATTTAGTATGTTCTGCCTTCTTAAGTATGACCAATAAGTTCCTAAGACCATCCTGGTCGTCCTCTTCTGGTAGCCGTCGTGCCAGCACCTCGGTTTGGGCGCCCTGGTCAGCAATGCCCTGCACCAGCTGGGCCCCCACTGGACCGTCGTGCAAAAGGATCGCGCTGAGCCAACCCTTCGCTTGACAAAGTGTAGCGCACATCTGAAATCCACAGATACTGTCTACAGAAGCTACAGTTTTTAACTCTAGCTAAGGTAGGTATCACATACCCCTTGCTAAACATAAAAAACATACCGTTGTTTTTTCATACGGACCATACTTACATCAAGAATTACATTAGGTAGGTATTTACCTATACTTTGAACTTTTAATAAGCGCCATTATTATTGGCAATGCAGTGATTGGAATAAAATAAAATATAATGAAAATTGCTACCTTCATCAAAATACTGCTATGCGGATACATATGCACAGCTTCCCACTGCTGTAAGGTCTCCGGTGGTACGGTGAGCGCGGCCGGCGCGACCATGAGCAGCGGGACGCCGCTGCGCGCCGCGGCTTCGGCCGTCAGCTCGATCTCATCAGGCTTGCCGTATGCCACGATGGCTGACACGCCGCTGGCTACCTGAAAAGTTAACACACGTGACAAAAGTTAATGTAGATGTATATGTAGTACACGGTTTATGTAAGTATTGATATTTTTTTGATCTTGTGACTGATATAAAAATCAAAAAAATACGATATACCTGAGCACAAACTTGATCGGGCATGGAAGCTGGTTCATTTGGCTCAACAGAAGCCACCGTGACTTCCCACTTGAATTCTTCAGCAGGTTCTTGTTCCGACATAATGTGAGTCTCTTGCTTTTTCTCTTCAGACAAGAAATCTTCCACTTTCGAGAGAGCAGCTTCTGCTGCCGCTGCCAGAAGGTAGCCATCCTGTGGTGTCGGAGCTACCACTCCTATAAAAAATACGAAAAACTACCTTAAAATTAGAATCTTTGAAAACTCATATTTTAATACAGGGGAATTATAAATCTTATAGTTATTTTGTGACCATAACACCCGTCAAATTATATTGATTCTTGCATAGGTACTAACATTACAATGTAGAAACTACTGGCGAAGTTTTTACAGGAGACCAGAGTACATAGGTACTCTACTATGAACATGAGACATGAGGCATGAGTAGGTATAGTGTAAATAACATTATTTTCATATCTCATGCTCTGAAAGTGGGTCGTTGTTGTTCTAAAAGGTGCGCAGAAAGTGATACGTTTATGCTCTAGCGCAGAAAAGTGGTGTACTCCTCTGCGTCCCCGTCCCACGAACAACTGGGTGGAAACAAAGTTGAAATAGTGTCTTTATTTCCTCGCCTGGAACAATTGGTAATTGTTTAATTTTACTAATCCCACGTTAATCCTTTTTTTATAAAAAATGATGTAAATTGTTAAAAACAAATTATTCTTGATTTCTTTCGTTGAATTCTATTTACTCGATTTCATAAGGCGGGAACCAAAAGGAATACGCTAAAAATATGTTTTTAAGCCTTACACTTGCTTAAATGAGCAAAGGCAGAATCTCATACAGCCACAGTTAAACGTTTGTACGATTTTAAATTGGTTTTTAAAGTTATTTAGCACTATATTCATGAAAATAAAATAAAATACAAGTTAAAAATGTATTATATTATTAATTAAATTGCTATTTAATATTTAAAATACTTTTATTATGTTATTACGTGGTGCGGCGCACCAAGGTCGCGGTGCGGTCCGGTAGTCTGTTGTGGCTTTTAGAACGAAAAAGTATAAAATTAAAAAGTAAGAGGCAATCCCGCTGATTTTCATACTAAAATGAACAAATCATTTTAAAATTACTGCAGTTTGGTAAAAAATGTGTGTTTTCGAAAATATTGCATTCTAAATGATTTTCGCTAGGGGTTATTAATCTCCCCACATGTAAAGTCTCCGATTGCAAGTAAGTCCTAAGGAAAAAAATCATGGCCGTAGGTCTATTGGGTACTTCAATTACTGATTTTGCGAAATTGCCTTGTCTTGTTTGGTTTCCTCGCATTCGATATGAAAAGTAGAGTGTTTAACTCGGGTGAAAGGCACTATTTCCGTCTCGGGCTATTGGCGCTCTCACTGCGTTCGAGCGCCAAACTACCTCGACAGAAATGGGTGCCTTTCAACCCTTGGTTAACAATCTACTATTGCGGTATTTGACACATTATGACTGACGTATATAGAGATGTAACTAACGCAAATCAATTGTCACAGCAAGCGATTACGATTGGATGGCACGTAGACTGAGGTATCGAATTGTGACGTATAATGATTTTTTATTTGAGATTTAAATAAAGCTAGAATTATATGGTTTTCCCGCAAGCTACCGGTCGGTCGGTGTATTTAATACACCGACCGAGTAGGTCGCACCCATTGTCAAAATTGAAACTAACTGGGGATCTATTTTAAAGTTTATTTATGTTATTTCTGTGTCAAATTTGTTGTCTGTTAAGTGACGATAAATGTATCCATATTTACAGTTAATTATCCACCTTTTCCTTATTTTTATTAAAAGAAAAATGAAAAATTCATATCGATTTACTTAGACGACTACCGATTCATAACGGTGGTGTCCGGCCAACCCTAAAATTAAAAAAAAAAAGACGTAGAACGTAAACGTTCGCAGTGCAGTTGTTTTCCTTTGTGATTTCGATGTGCAAAACATTTTACGTAGTATTGCTGTTGTGAGTGACAGACGTCAAATACCGCAAATAATGTTATTTACACTATAATAAGGATGCAGAGTATCTACTGAACATACAATATGTGTAATTGTGTAATACGTATACATACTATTACTATTACATATTCTGCTTAAATGCCGTGTCATTGTAAAGTAAATAACTGTCTAACTCAAAGTGTAAAATAATATTTATAGAAATATGGTCAAACCCCCTGATGTCTTAATACATACGTCTAAACTCTAAATCGGTTCAAACACTTTGCCTTTAATCTGTATTTTGAACTTTGATAACCATTGTTTGTTTACTTTGCGAGCATACAAATATACAAATACTCTTTATTGCATACCTCAATAAAAGAAAACAATACAAAAGAAAACAGTAACACAAGCCGAGTTAAACAACAGGTGGTCTTAACGCTAAAATGCATCGAGCATAATTATGAGATAGCCAAGGAAATTCTCGGATCGCAGATATTTTTATAGATCCATTACGGCATTTAATGCGAGTTTATCTATAGTCTGTTTCGACAAAATCACAACAATACCTAGTATAAAAGGATCTAATAGTCATCTACCTACAAGTCCAACTGGGTCAGGTTTGAACATAAGTGCCCTCGTGTGATGCCAGCGAAATTACTGCTTCCCGTGTAGCATAAAAATATGTGATAATGCAATCTTAATGCCTTCCAGTGCCTTGCTTTCAAACATTAGGTATATATATGTACCTAGTATACCAACAACAATAACTAACCAATTTTCACTGTCGCTGTATCTCCTCTATGCAACAGCAACAACAGGAACCACAAATTCCATACATAAATTATACACATTTTAAAAACTTCACAATCACACACCAAAATAATTCATAATTATCACCTTAGACACTGAGTTTTTTCTTAATTAAACAATTAGAATCAACCAAACGACTGGCTTTTATTGTCTTTTCATAATGTTTGGTAAAGAGTTGTGTAAATTTTGTGCTGTTTAATGGAAACATACACATTACACACGTCTGCGCCGGCAGAGCACGTGCGCGCGACCCGCTTATGAGCTATTTTGAACCCGACGAGTTTGAGGACGTCTACCGACATAACTAGACCGTTAATCATTGACCGAATGTTTGTGAACAAACTGTTTAGTCTGGTCTAGGAACGTCTGGATATCAAGGCTAATCGCCATTGAGACTATCGACGCCACTAGTGTAGTCTAAATCTTAGTTAGCAAAAATATCACATGCAGCGCAGATAAGTAATGGAAAATTGTTATATTAATAAACAAAAGCTTGAGGTTTCAAATACCTATAATATTTTATGTAGAAGTCTTGTATTTCAAGTGTATGCTCAGCGACCTCTATTGGTTTTATGTAACACTTACAATACTTACATGTATCAGAGATATATATCTCTCCGTATAAGCAAAGACATATGTAACTTCGTATAAGATGAATAAAGTCTAAGGAAAAAACGTGCCTCGGGAATCAAGAAAAAGTCATTCTCGGATAGATGGCGCACACACCTTTGGCTTATGCTCGGCTAGATGGCGTGACGACACCGTTTCATATTTAATAATTTTAACACATAGATATTAGTGAATGAACATGGGTCAAAATGATATAAAAATAATAAAATCATTTATCCATATATATATAATTTTTTTTGATAATTTTATACGTTTTCATTTTTAGTTTTAGTCGTGTGTCGATAGATGGTAGTAAATTTACTGTGACTACAAAATTTACTATGACAGGACCCCTCTATACTATCTATTCTCTTTGGTATAAGATAAATAAAGTCTAAGAAAAAAACGGGCCTCGGAAATCAAGAAAAAGTCATTCTCGAATAGATGGCGCCATACCTTTGGCCTATTCTCGGCTAGATGGCGTTGACGACACCGTTTGATATTTAACAATTTGAACACATATCAGTGAAAGAACATGGGTCAGTATGGAACAATAAAAATTAACAAATTAATAAATCCGTAAACATATTTTGATTAATTTATACATTTTCAATTTGATTTTAAGTTTTAATCGTGTGTCGATAGATGGCAGTACATGTACCGTGACTACAAAATTTACTTTGGCAATAGCCCTCTATACTATCTATTCTCTTTGCATGTATCTAAATAAAAGTATTACGTTGGTCGCCTTACGTTTAAGGTGGTCGCCTAACAATTTACAAGCTTCATAGCGCCACCTATCGGGGTTTTCTTCAACCCTTAACCTTTTGTAGAGCGCCATGGGCTTAAAATAACATTAACTACGTTACATCGCACAGTAAAGATGCTTAAAACCGTTAGATGGGGTTCGCTTGGTGTTTTGTGAATCGCAATGTGTTCCAACAAAATGTTTTAATATTATGTTCGTTCATTAATTATGATTAATTAGTGAAAACTAGTTTTCACCCAGTCTCTTCGCAAAGTCCAAGTACATTCACGGCATCACGGCACAGTCGCCAATCTGCACGCAAATTCTTGGCTCATTCGGAATGTATACTTTTACCCCCTTTTATCATAAATGTGTTTTATCCCTTTCTTACGGATACATAAGTCAAAATGACAAATAAAGACAAACGATTATTAGCTAATTGAGGTTTGTAGCGCGTTTATGAATAAGGGGGTTAGCGACTATATTAATTAGGACCCTGAAATCGCTGTTCCATATAAAATATCGACAAAATGACTCGCCCTAATCTACGAATCACCAGACCTAGCCAAGATGCCAATCGTTGACAGAAAACGCCAACCGAAACTTAAATATCGTATGATATAGTCACGTGACACATCCCGATACATTTTCTCGTTTTGTTTGGCCAAGTTTGAAGTAAGTATGTCGATGTATTGTCATCTTGGCTTGATCTTTCTCGTAATTTTGGAGTCTGCCCCATAATAAAATTTGTTCAGTAAGACCTCTATATTCAATTCCCAGAGTACGGTCAGCTAATAATAATATAGGTAACAAAATATTTATGTCCCTATGGCATGTAAATTTTACTACATTTTCGTTTACAATGTGGCTAATTCCGTCCACGAGCGTATATTTCTTTGATTTTCAATCGTAGGAAAAAAAACCATTTGCTTTTGATTGCTGAAACTAAAAGCAATCGCTGCTTTGTCGACGAAATTATCAATGTTGTTCGTTGTTCGAGAAAAACGCTAGTGCACGGAATTGTCCCTGTGACCGAATTAGCTACATTGACCTTACCTAAATATACACAACATACTAACAGTTTGTATGCAGGTACAATTGAATGAACGAGTACTTACTACGCGGATGAAGTTACGGTAAACATAAGATCTATGCAAAGTCGTACGTGTTCGCACATTCAATAATTCGTCTAAGTAACTTCCTCGACCTTAAGCAAGGATGCCTAAGGTCCGTGCATTAAACATCAGGTACGAAGGAGCAGGCCGGAAGTCGCTCCATAACTTATAGCTTCCGCTAGTTTCCGAGATGGATAGGTACACACGAACACACTAGGCGATTTTAGAGTTAACAACATTGGAAAACAAAATAGTTATTATATCATATCATTGAATAGAAATCATGAAATGCACGGAAAATAATGCTTGTTTACATTTAATTTTACTTTTTTTTTAGAAAAACAGTGGAAAACAGGAGATAGGTAGCAGTGTTGGCCGAAAGTTAATGCGAATTGAAAATGTTGGCCATTAACCATTATAAATTGAACCTTACACCGTAACGGACGATTACAGTTTACGATTCAATTTATAATGGTTAATGGCCAGCATTTTCAATTCGCATTAACTTTCGGCCCACACTGATAGGTAGTAACCGTGAAATCAAGGATTATCATGGCATGGTAACTATTTTTCACCTGTCCTGTCTGCATGTCTGTCTCTAATCAAATTCTCCAAGCTAAATTTGACCCAGTTTCCGGTTTTTAATCTAACTGAAATTGACATACCAATTGCAATACGGTGATTTTACTACGGAGACTGAACGTTTTAAGGATGACTCACGTTAGACCGGGCCGTGTCCGGGCCGGAGCTTCCGGCGCTTACTTTTCTATGATATGACAGGCAATCACGTGATGCTTTTCATAGAAAACGATGCGCCGGAAGCTCCGGTCCGGATACGGCCCGGTCTAACGTGAGCATCCTTTAATCTCATAATATGTAAAACAACGGACCGAGGCGTCCGACATGTCATTTTCTATGACGGCTGATCGGTGGTCACATGGTACTTTCCATAGAAAATGAAACGCCGGAAGCTCCGGCCCGGCCCCGGCCCGGTCTAGCGTGAGTCATCCTTGCATTTGGGTTCGTCTCAGTGGGCGATAAAAGTTTGCATACTTTTTATCTAAAATATGCAAATTATAAGTTCACTATCTAGTGAAATTACAATTTTTGGCTGTGAAACAGCACCTCATGTAGTCAAGGTTAAATAGCGAAATCTTAACGAGACGAGAACGGCTTGGAGAATAGAGATTAATTAAATACAACTAGTCGGAGGCCGGATATTAACCCACGAATTACTTTAAAGTAAGCGGCTCCGACGTCTCAGTCGGTAACATAATTATAATTAATAATAGTATATGCGATCGATATTAAATTTAATCTTGCTTGTTACTGCTTTGTTATTTAAAAGCCTCTGGTGTCCATGGGTAATGGTAATCGCTTACCATCAGGCAACTCATCTGCTCGTTTGCCTCTTATATCATAACAAAAAAGATTCTTGAGTGGTAATAGGTAGACCAAAGTTCAGAAGTCTACCTATTTTTCCAATCCAAAAAACCATTGCCGTTGGAGTGGAATACTCAATCTAGGTTCAATGTTACGAATAATAATTCCTTTTATTTTTTAATTTTACTAATTTACTTTTTAATTTTAAATAAGGTGTTTTATTTTTAATTAAACCTAATTCTTATATAGATTTTTTCATTGCTGAGCTGTTATTTTGGGCGCATGAACCTATATCTTGTCTTTATAACTTTAAGCTGCACATATTATATACTTCGTAATACCTACATATATCCATCTTCTCACACCAATCCCTCCAAGTCCAAACTTAGCCGCCTACTAGACAAGTACAAGACGCTCTAATTAGGTCTACTAAGTTAAACAAGTTACTACCGCAATACTAATTAAGTGATACGATGTTCCGTTAAGTTGTGCTAAGTTCAGCCTAAGTTGTATTGTCTTAGTTCAGATGGGATTTGGTTAGGCTGAGGCAATCTTAGTGTAAATGTAGTGTTGTGTGTGTGTATGTAGGTAGCTATTATTTTTCACTTAATAAGACTTAAAATAGTAGTAACGGTACCTATTCAATTGATCGCTTTACACTATAGTATAGTAACCTATTTTATATGAAATAAATGAAGATGAACTAGAGTTCTTTTCCTACTTCTCAAACAACCAGATTTTTATTTTTTTATTATTATGGAAAAACTTCAGTAGAATACAATTTAAGGTGCATTCCCATTGAGTGATAACTACTACTACTATTGATGTAGTTAAAATACATTGGTTATAAGTTTATCTAATTTAATGAATTTAGCAGTATTAGGTATTTTATTACATACGTAATATCGTACTTTACCTGGCGCAGTTTGCCAAAAGCATAATACTATAAAAAATATGACAGTAAATATTATAGTAAGGTGCGACCCCAGTGTCATTATGCCCCAGTTGCGTTATGCGAATATCTATAAAACGTAGTGAAAAAACATAAAAAAGCACTCGAGCGTAACAGATGCGTAACAATAGCTCATTACAAAACAAGTGACTCGTGATATTCATGCCATGTTGATTGAGTTCTTTATTTCTTTATGCCGTTAATTGATAAATAAGTCAATAAAATATATGCAGCAGTCTGCTATACTTTATATTATTTTTATTTGAACAAACAAATTATTTCGTTCCAAAATTATTCAAAATTCCGTTCGAATTGCTTAAGTTTAGAAAAAAGGGAAGGATATTTAGTCCAGATACTATATAGTACAGACAGACTTGTCCCACCACGAATAACGATAGTAAGTAAAATTCCCGTTTAAGAAATTGTTTACCAATGTATCTATCCCAAGTTCAAACTGATTTGCCAATCTCACTTCTCACTTAAGATTGTTATGCGTGCTACTAAGGTATATAAGTACTTTAATTTACCGAATGAATGAAAATTTGTAATATACAAAAATCCAGTTTTCTAAGGAACGATACTCAAGACATTATGCTACTACAACAATAAGCACTAGACTAGCCGCTTGACCGTCAAAAAATGGCTGCTAATGGCATAACAAAAAGCTATTTAACAGTGGGCCCAACTGGGCCATTACGCTGGGCCGAGTGTCGGTGCTTATTAAAAATGTGGCCTGAATATCAAATTGCTATCTCCTATTGTATCGCACCCCTGCCCCGTCCCCATTTTGAACAAGTTTTCACAGTGTAAGGGAGAGTAGATCCAAACAGATCTACATGGAAATATTTAACTACGAATTCAGATTACGATTTTTCATTAGGTTTTAGATAGGTACTAGATATAATTTACCTCGTGTAAAAATTAGCTTCTAAATAATACATTCAAACAAAGTTTAACATAAAACAAAAATGTAGGTTTTTATTTTTAGTCGAGTTTTAATCAAGTAACTAAAACCGAAAAGGCAAAGTTTGTCTTATCAAATTATCAATTCAAATATAATTTTACCCAAAGAGGAGAGGTTCGGCAATGTTTGAGTTTTACCAATGTAACTCGTCAAATTAAAAACGTATCTCTTACTTGTAAGTACCGGAAACATTGGATAGGTACTTAATGTTCATAAGCTTGCTTCAAACCATTATTGCACAAAGCGTTACTGATCTGAATTAGCTAATGAATCGTTTGTCTTTATCTGTCATTTTGACTTATGTATTTGTAAGAAAGGGATAAAACACAATTTAACTGAATCAGGCCTGTAAAGTTTTATGAATAAGGGGGTATGTTTAAATATGTGTAACTATTTGGTAGTCTCTATATCACTTTAACCTGTACAAACTGTAAGTACAGGATGAGCAAGATTGTTATCCAGGGGCACTAGTCCGGCCCGGGGCATTGTTTGTTTTTTACACAATAAATTCAGATGTCACATCGCGCGTGATAAACGATCGGCCTGACACGCGAGTCATATGGCGAATTTGCGCACAAGTGCTTATTTCTGTAGTTTAAGGGGCTGGTGTTTTTTATGGTTAATAAAACTGTTCAAGTTCATATTTCGTGAATGCTTATTAAGTTCCTGACCTGTTTTGCTGTTTTGGTGTATCTACGCAAATCTTAATTTTCATTCTTTTGTTTTAATTTATGTTAGTTTTACCATGCGCTCTCTTAATTTACTTACCAACATTTACCAAAAATAAAAGCTGAGTATATCATCTTCTTTGTGCGAGCCTTACATTTTAAAATTTTCGTTTTAAAAAATGTGACTTATTTAGGTATGTGGTGCTAGTGGATTAAACCTTACCTGTCTAGTTCAGAACCATTGATGGAGTATCAAGGGTTGTTTACAGAAAATCGCAACTAAATCGGTTGATCTGTTTCAGCGACAATAAAACAAAACAATCTCTACCCTAAACGCAAATTTACATGTATTAATATCAATAAATATTCTTACCTAATCAGAACTATCATTTTAAAATATTTGTTGTTATTTTTTAGAATAGTTACCTACTAGTTAGGATATACTAATAGTTAGGATATATCTTCAATTTGGTTAAAAAATACAATAAAGGAAACACTTCTAAAAAAAAAGTACCTAACTAATCAAAATCACTAATATGGCATTCAGTAGATATTTCCGTATAGGTAATATAGATAACTCTTTTAGCCATCCCTTATTAACCAACTTCAAAAAAAGGTGGAGGTTATGAATTCGATCGTAGTTTTTTACCCCTATACAAAACATTAATTTAATACAATATAGTTCTTTTTTTTAAATTAAATATGTACTTAATCTAGTAGGTAGATGAGGTACCTATATTGTATTTCCTTATCATTATTTTGATACCAATTTCAGTGAAACAAACCGTAACGCTGATATTATTACCATCATAACCTGGCAGCTAAGTACCCGGAGTGAACCTGAATAAGTTAGTGGAAGTCAAATCCATTTGGGCGGGCTTCCGCGTTTTTTCGCTGCATTACGGCGGCCAATTCTAAAATATTGAATAAGTAATAATCAAACTCGCGGATAGGATAAGAGTGGAAAAAGTATAGGCGACACACTGTTCAAAGGAGAATTGTAGGTGAAATACTTAAACTTGGCATCGAATTGGTCCGTACTTTGTGGCCCTAATGCGTAAAATGCGACAAAATGTTAAATAGTCAAATTAAGACATGACAATGTGATAAAGGGTTCAACGACTTTGGGACAGGCGTCCGAACAAAATACCACATACCTTCACAAATACAAAATAACCAAATAAACTTCTGTCCACAATCGCAAGCACGAGTAGTAGAAACGTAAATACTTAGTTAGGTATGTAAGTTATACTAAACAACATTTATTTAAACAGTTAAATGTGTCTGTAAAACATTTTGCTTAATTTACTTAGATTAGGTTTAACGAAATCGGTTCATACAACACCAGCCACAAACTGTCTGTAGCAGTATATTCATTGGCCCACAGAAAGGCAACAGCTAAACGCATTACGACCTGTTACGGAGCTTCGTCATACACAAAATATTCCACCTCAACCGCCACCGTTCCCACACCATTATCCTGACCGTACATTGCTATTGCTTGCCAAGCGTGGGTAGGTGCCACGTTCAGGTCTTCAGGCTAAATAGTGACTGTGACCTTACGGCTTACAATCTGTACCAAATTGAATGGTGATTTATCTTTTCGATACTCGATAATGTTGTTTTAGGGATCAAAATATCTACATGGATTGAACCAAGATACCTATCTATACAAACTAAGCGGATTTTTTTTTGTGTTTTCAACAAAACCGTATATATTTATTTGTAAAATGTATCATTTATGTACAAACGCCATCAGATATATCGGAGCGGCCAAGGTGCTCACAAATATCTGAACGCGCACTCTAACGCCTTGACAATAGAGGCGTGTTCAGATATTTCTGAGTGCATTGGCTGCTCAGATATGTCTGATGGCGACTCTACTATGTTGATTTACGTCTGTATGATCGCAGAGTTCATATCGTTTACTGGTTTTCAGAGTGTTCAATTCACTCGTGCTCGGCAATAATTTGGAACAGCACCCCTGATACTTTCAGGGAATTTTCATTTTTTACCGCGCGGCATGAACGTTTTTACACTTCGCATAACTGACATATTTCATAGTGTTAGTCTTTTTGCGCCCTGTCCGTTAGTCTGACTATTAGAGAACAATTTTTGTTAGTGATGTTAATTGTTTTTCGTGTTTAAAATAACATACATGTATTTCCTTGATAGTTTTAGTAATAACAAAATAATAGGTATATCTAGTATGTAATATATACAAAATATGTAGTGTAGCCAATTATAATGTTCCAAACTTTTAGTAATAACCAAACCTAACAACTAAAATCACATTCCATGAATATCCCAAGATAAGACGTAGTTGCATTATTTCCACCGGTTACAATTTTAGGGTTTCGTAGCCAAGTTGTAGTTAGTTTCGTCACGTCCGTCTGTCTGTCCATCCATTCGTCTGTCCGTATGTCACAGCCATTTGACTCGAAAAAGGTAAGCTATATTTTAATTATTTTTTTAACATTAAGTGTACTTTGTGAACCTCTACTTAGTTAGTTAAGACGTTAAAAAAAGGTATAAACTTAATGTAACTTAAATATCTCTAATAAAACAATTTGAAGAAATATCTTTGCAATTTTAATCCCGATATCTGTAATTGACACAGCATGCTAGAGTCAGTCCATTAAAAGTCTGCAGCGGATTTGATAGCCCTCGCAGTGCAAGTGTTATTTTAAACGTCAAACTTCTATGAAATTATGACGTATAAATGACGCACTGCGTGGGCTATCAAATCCGCTGCAGACTTTGCTTGGTCTAACTCTACAACTATGCGGCGAATCGCAAAGGCAACTTGCGGATTCGTTTCAAAATGATGTCGGCATCTTCCACCCTGTTAAAAGCTTGACAAGCTGTCAAACCCCTTACTACCTATTATCGCTACTTACTCGTAATTTTGAGCACAAAGTCACTGCTCTGTTCTGCTTGGGTTGTTTTGTCAAATTGTTTGCTCTTTTGTTGATTTGTTTGTCACAGCTGGATATTTTAACCGCAAAGTAGTTAAAAGCTCGGGAGTTGATGTGATTGACACTTGAGTAAACAATTAAATAATATTTCTAAGGCTTGTCAGATTAGTCAATCGACTACACAATCATATATTCTACTTATTTGGATACCACTAGAACTTAGAAAGGTAAAACGGCTCGTGAATAAAATTGTCATAACTGCCTTATGAGTTATGAATGAAACTTAAAAGTACCAACTCACTAATTCTTTGAAAACGCATAAGTTCAAGCTGCTCGATCGTCAGATGTTCACAAGAGTTCACACCTTTTTTCAAATAAAAATAAACATCTGCGTATCGTGGTAGCGCCGTCGTTTGTTTTTATTGCCGCGCTTCTTGTCAAAACCACTTCAACTGCAACTTAAAAAAAAATACTAACCGCGAAATATAATGTTCGCACTAATCAAACCCCGATCAGCTTCCGGTCTCATCTGTCGCGTTGGACATTTCCGGGGCCTTCATAGAAAAGCAATCGGAACGTCGTAAATGTTAAGGGTCTGAAAAGGCCCCCTGGGGTGCAGCTAAAGGCAGGACGATGTTTCTTGACACTGCCAGAAAAAGTACTTGGTAGCCCTTAAGTCTGTACAGCCGTCAGGGGTGTTATAAGGGCAGCAAAAAGCGTAATTTAAAGCTGACTTAAGGTTTCGAATTAAAATGAAGATGGGACGGGGTCACGGGTATATGGGGAGTTAAAGGGATTCCTTTTGATACTAACATAGAAGGGACGATAACAAATTAGATACCTTAGAGGGAATCTTTTTGGACAACACGTTGTCATTGATTTGGCTTTATTGTTGTTTTTACTTGGGTACTGATTATTTTAATTGAAACGACGAAATACAAGTATGTAAAATAATAAAAACACTTAAATTAAAAAATAAAGTTATTCATAGTTATTAATTAAGTTTCAATAAATTATTTATAAATACCTACATATGTTTCGGAGACAATGTCACATAGATCGACTAGACACAAACTAAACATGGTTTTTACTTGCATTTTAGCATTTAGCAAAACGCCTCTAAACCAGGCCCCAATTTCACCACGGTGACAGGTGCGACAATTGTAAAACATCACTGTTGCTGACGTCACAGGCATCCATGGGCTACGGTTACCGCTTACCATCGGGCGGGCCGTATTCCTGTTTGCCACCATCATTGTATTATTTAAAAAAACTTTATTATGTCGGAAAAAACAGATATTTCTCTTGCTAAGTTTATGACAATTGTCACAAGAAGCACGACAATTGTCACGAAATTCCGACATATAACTCATTTCCTGTCTAGATTCACCGACAATTCTACAAATATGTCGACTAGAAAAAATAATTCTTGTTTCACAACATAATTGTAATACATACAATTGTAGCAAAATGCCTGTCATGTTTGTAAGTATTTCTATAGAAAATATTTTATAAAATTGTAATATGTCACCTGTCGCTTGACAATTGTCGCTCGACATATGTCACTGACAATTGTAGCCGTGGTGAAATTGGGGCCAGGTGATGTTATTGGAGAGTATTTAATAGTAAAACGTGTTTTCAAAAACTTCGAATGTATGATTATTTCTTACCTCAAAAATCGACTTTAATTTCCCATGTGAATTAATTAATTATCCAGTAAAGGTTCCTGTTGCAGTCAATCATAATTGGACTGTGTTATGGAATAATCGATCAAGCCACAGTCAGTTGGCACTGAGCAAATGAGGTCGAAAGATTTGGAATTTTAATTGATTGTAGTAAGCATTTTTTTACAGTAAAATTTTCAATTTTAACTGTGATCCTTTGAACAGATAAATGCCCTTACCGGGATTCAAACGGTTCAAGCCCGGGACTCCAACTTCGTAGGCAGACTCACTGCCGACTATGCTAGGAAGCCGATATAACTTAAGGCTTCTTCTAGTGAAATAATATATGATATGTCTCGGGCTAGGCATATGGTATAATTGACAATGTTGTTGTATTTATGTGTTATGTATTGCTCCAAATAAATATTTTCTATTTCACAATGTCGAGTTAGCATGCGCAACCGGTTTCCGGCACCTTACCGGGAACAATGGATCTAGATCGGTATAGTAATCAGATCAGATGCCTAAGCGGTGGTCCGAAGGGAAATTACGCTTGCAGACTTAATTATTTATAGGCTGTCAGGTACTTGCTTGTGTTAGTAATGTGTTATGCTTAGAATTTCCCTTAAGATGAAATCTCAGACTTAATCAGAAATTACATTTTCTAACGCTAGGTATTCTCAATTTAGAAAAAAAGTAATAACAACTGAATGACTTTGAAAATATTAAATGATGAGGGGTCGATCCATGGATGTGGGGTACGGAGATGAAAAGTTTGATGCTTATAAACTTAATGCAAGTTTTCATATTTAGGGTTTCGTACCCAAAGGGTAAAAACGGGACCTTATTACTAAGGCTCCACTGTGTCCGTCTGTCTGTCCGTCTGTCTGTCACCAGGCTGTATCTCATGAACAGTGATAACTAGACAGTTGAAATTTTCACAGATGATTTATTTCTGTTGTCGCTACAACAACCAATACTAAAAACAGACTAAAATTGTGTTGTGTGAAATATTTAAGTGGGGCTCCCATGCAACAAACGTGATTTTTTGCCGTTTTTTGCGTAATGGTACGGAACCCTTCGTGCGCGAGTCCGACTCGCATTTGGCCGGTTTTTATTCATGTCATTCTTTCATTCATACTCGTATTGTACAATCATGTGCATCGCAATGGTTGAAACAAAATTATTATTAAAAGATCATCTACCATAGTCTCCTGCCACCGAAGGCATTTCAAAAGCTTCTTCAATTTATTGAAATAAATTATAATTTTTCTATTGGTACCATTACATTTTAATTGTTTCAATTTGTTCGATCAAAAAAATATTTTCGACAACATTGGAATGCAGTGCCAATTTTAGGATGGACTATCGTATACCTAAGGCAAAAGAGTCCGAAAGCGAAGGAGTGTCATATTTTCATAGAAATTTGGCAGTAATTAATGATGACATGCCAGACTTTGTCATTGCCAATGCCATGCAGTGTTAGCTATATTAAGCGTGAGACCTAGGTTGGTACAGCAAGCTGCAAAATTGCATGGACACAATATTATGAAGGGAATTAATTTAAAAAGTGGCCATGCTCTTTTGCAGATAGGTGTACATTAATGTATGTAGTAGGATAAATCTAATATTTTCCTCGAATCACAAAAAAAAAAGAATTATGTCTACGAGGAAATAATTTTATTTTTAAGCCAAAAAAGTCATTAAAAAAAAAATCATATGTATAGTCTGCATCAAAAATACAGCATCAGACAATAAGTCAAAAGTATCTACCATTATCTGATAGCTTAACAAACAGAGATGCCTCTACATATATATAGAACAGTTAAACTGTTGCTGATACTTTTAGTTATAAATTCTCCTTAAAATACATAAAGTCTGTATAAATAATTTACAAAGTAATTATATTTTAGAAAGCACCGTCTGCTACATATTTTGTTATAAATTAAAGCCCTAATATATAATTCTCAATACGTCTTGTAGCGTATTCTCTAGGCACACCGAGTGGGCGTGGCCAGAGGTAGGCGTGGCGGGGCGGTCTCTCCAGACCGCCCAGCACTCAGGAGACCCAAGTTTGTTACTGATGTTGGAAATTTGGGAATTGTTGGGGAAAGGGTGTTTTGATGTTGATGGTGATTATTTATGTATTTTTTGAGTAGTGAGAAATCAGGATGAGTGTTTTATATTTGAAATATTATAGTGACATCATCATTATCATCAATATACTTGGCTCATGAAACATCTTCGTCAAAAGCAGAGAACACAAGTAAAAAGTACAAAAGGCGGACTTAAAGCCTTGACGCATTCTCTACCAGTCAACCGCTAATGACGCAATCAGACAGTTTTTAAATACCTACGCTTGATTTATTCATTGGTACTATACATATACCTATATGTTCAAACAGTACCTAGGTCCTAGACGTTTTTAGCAGATTTGCTTCATTTCATGTATATGTCGCAGTCAAAAGTGTGAACTGGTCAAAAGAACTTTTAACCGACAAAAACAGGCAAAACTGCTTTTGACTGAGCATGTTGGTCAAAAGTAGTTTTACTTGAAAATCATTGGTTAATAGTAATTGTGACTGATACTATCAGTCAAAAGCATTCGCAGAAATAGGTAGGTTAGGGTTATTTTTTTTTTGCTACGCCCTAAAAACGAAACTGTTCCCAGAATAGAGATAGGTAGGTTAGGGTTATTATTTTTTTGCTACGCCCTAAAAACGAAACTGCTGCCAGAAATAGGTATGATTTTGAGGTAAAACTACTTTTGACCAACATACTCAGTCAAAAGCAGTTTTGCCTGTTTTTGTCGGTTAAAAGTTCTTTTGACCAGTTCACACTTTTGACTGCAACATATATACAGGCAAATGGAACGAAAATCTGCACTTTGAATGTAATTGTCTATGATTTGCGTGTAATACCTAATAATTACTTCGTGGGGACTACTTGGTTTGTTTACCTTTACTTTACTTCAGTGAAAAGGCAGTGAATGTGTTAGGTACAAAATTGTAGTTGACAAGCTAGACAAAGAAAAGTTAACCCCCTTATTCATAAAACTTTACGGGCCTGATTTAGTTGAAATATGTTTTATCCCTTTCTAACAATGATAACAAATACATAAGTCAAAATGACAGATAAAGACAAACGATTATTAGCTAATTGAGGCTTGTAGCGCGTTTATGAATAAGGGGTTAGTGTATAAACCAGCGGTCGGCAACCTTTTAGCAGCCAAGGGCCACATAATAGCCTGTTGCCGACCGCTGGACGCTGGTATAAACAATCATTCTGGTTATTAACTGAATCTCATGATTTAAATGACCATTAAGATACTTAACTGGAGATGCAGATATCCATAGGTTACGATGATCGCTTACCATCAGGCGGGCCGATACCTGTTTGCCAGCGACGTGGTATAAAAAAAACTTAAATTATTTCATAGAGTAGGTAACCTATTTGCAGTTAAATCAGTCTTTTGTTACCTACTTACCTAATACATAACAATACCTTAATATTTGCATTCGTTTTAACTCGTCGCTGACACTGGCCCACCACGCATACTAGGTAATCGTAACAGCCAAGGAAAACCTGTGTGTAATGGGGTTGCCGGTCGAAGTATTTAGCAGATGGCGCCAGCATAGCTTGCTCTGTCAATCCCTAGAATTGTATAATTTTTTTGTTTTTTTTTAAGGAATTTTATGCCCTGGATGCCCTTTAACCCAAATCTCATAGATGGCGCCATCTAAGGTTAAGTCACAGTCGAGTAATATGTTGATATTGGGGTAGATCATGTACAAATGTACCTATAGACAAAAGTGGAATTCATATTCTTCCAACTTTCCGATTAAGAGAATATCCCCTGAAAGGCTATAAGCGCTAAATCTGGATTCAGCAAGTATTTTCTCTAAGAACAAGTATTTTTTCTACAAAAGTGTCGATGACTTTTTGCGTAGAATTTAATCGGCTTTAATGTTGCCATACATCATATTGTTCTAGAAAACTTAGATTCCGGGTAAAACGCAATTTTTTTCAAGCTTGTACTTACAAATTTTCCAAGATGGTGGCGGTTCGTCGAGGTCCCCAAATGTCAAATATGGTGGACATGAAAAAGAGACCTTTAATTAACATACATACCAAATTTCAGGACTGTTCTAGAGATTTCGTTGTATTGATGATGGGGAAGACAATCCTGTGCACAATCTAAATTATTGTTTTATTTAAACTTAACAAACTCAGCCAAACGTATACTTACTTTAAATCTAATATGGAGATGTACTTATTAGATTAAAATTATAATTACGTACGCCCAGTCCATGACTACCGCGACGGTGATATTAACTTTTATAATAATCAAATGACTAGTTGTAAAAGTAGGTTTCAGTTCCAGTTTTAAGCTTTTGAAGCTGACTGGTTGACTGGTGTTGATCTTGTTATAAAACACTTTTTAAGTCGGTAAAATAGCGAATAAAATCAAAAACTACTATGTTTCCTTTTTAATGTTATATATTTTAGCGATTTAAGATTCCATTAAAATTCCGAATAGAGATTTCTTTTTACAAATACATACCTACGATAATTTACCGATATTACAGCATACTTAATCACGTCATAACAAATGAGCCAACAAAACCTCATCTCACGAGTAGTTAAAGTCAATTCCCAGTGAAATTTCATCATCGTCAGTCTAACGTGGTTTAATAAGTGATCCTCGAGGGCCGTCCCCTGGCGGCTGGTCCAGAGAGATGCTGTGCGTCTCACCACTAAAGGCATCCCTTACCCGCGCGCCGCCGAGCGGTCTCTGAGGGAAACCTCGCACCGACCTTCCATTAGACAACTCGACAACGCTCGCATCGCACGCGAATAAACCTTAAAAATATTTTAATAATAGAAAGATAAATACTGGCTGTTTTTTAAAACAAAAAACTATAGTTTATTAGTATTTCGAATTTTGAATTGATATAGAAATGTGGCGCCACCTAGGGCAGTCGCGCCGTCCCGCTCGTAAGGCGAGGGCGTGTCCCCTGGGCGCCTCCCTCAGGGGGACGGGGGCTCCGCGGCAGGCACTCGGCGCTCTCCCGCGACGCTTGTTAGTGTTCCGCAAATCCACAGCGGGATCGCCCGTACAACCGGGACTCGATCCCCTAACGCACATACGATAACGAATCCTGGCTGTCATTCGCAAACTTTACACTTGCTATTTTGGGCTCACGTGCAATATTCTCTATCTTTTCTAAGTGTTTTTGGATTAGAATTTAAGTAATATTTCGGGTTTTCTAAATTTTTATCGAAGTTTGAAGAATTATGCAACGGACATTATAAAAATTCCCAACTACTTAACAACATACCTCTCTTAATTTTAAAATTGTCTTGCAAATAATCCGTTCGCAAAATCAAAAAGATTCGATTCGCAATTCAAAAGCGGCGCGCTAACCGTTCGTGCGGGTCCGGGAGAGTTCGCGGGTGGTTCGGGCCGGTTCGCGATTCGGTCGGACGAGCTGAACGCGGCGGCGGGCGGGTACTCGGGCTCGCCGTGGCCGCCGCTCGAGCTCGACCCGGTGGGATGGGGACGGAAGCTGTACCCGCCGGCCGCGCCGAGGTCTTCAGGTATTTTTCTTACATTTTCACGTAATACTTGTTACGATACCTAGTTTTTGGTTTAGGAGTATTATTAAGACGAAGTTTTATACTTTTTATTCCTTATTATTGTCATGTAAAGTTTTATGTTCGGCTTCATTTTTATATTGATTTAATACAACTTTACGACCCGAAACATATTCACCACAGTATTCTTGATTTAATTTGTGACAACTCCTTATAAGAAACTCATACCTACTAATTTATTTGCTTATTTGTCGCATTATTTCGACATATGAAGGTATTTCTTGATGTTTAACTTAATTTGCTATTCAGTTTTAAGTCCAGTTCTTGATCTTATTTATTTTGCAATATGAAGAAGGTAGAAGTCGATTTCCAACACGCCAGACCCATAATTAAGTTAAGATTCTTACCTAAATATTTTTATTAAATGTTATAACATTTGTTTGGAAAATAATTTATGTAAGTATTTATTTACGTTTACTTACTTGAAAACAATATAGTCAACTCCTGTATGTACCTAATCTAGATTTTTAATTATAGATTATTTAACTGTTTAAAGTTTTATCAAACTGCAGTTTTAAATTTTAAAACTTAAATACGCGATTAAGTCCCGGGTGCAGTTTGATAATGTTTAATAATCGTGAAAGTTTAAATCAATGTGTTTAAAGTTTTGTTTTATTTTGGTCGAAGTCGCCTAATGTTTCTTTATTATTTGCTTAATCAGTTTTGATAAATTGACATTTTATTTTGCAATTTACATTGCGTCACATCATAGTAGAAGTATTAAGATAACGGTTTTATTACGGATAAATATTGTTAACTTCAATGAAATTGGGTTTGTAAAAATGTCTGGTAAGTATTTTAGCTTAATTACACAATGCCGGTTACCTGTATATTTATTTGAACAAAGTAGCGAGCTTTTAGGTATATTTTATCCTTACACAAAATATGTTTTTTTATTAGCATTTGAAATAATGTTTTCCTTATCAATTATAAAACGTTGGTTAGTTTTGCAAAATTAAGTTTATTTTCAAGTGCTTGTATTTTATGACATTTTTGTTTTGTTTGATTTTATTTCGTGTGTCACTTAAGTACTAAATTTAGACTAATAAATCCGCCATTTTGCCTATATCACAAAGATTTTAAATTTTATTTTATACCTAAACGCAAAAACTGGTTTTAAGTTAAATTTTCTGTGTATTTTTTTTATTTGTTATCACAATAATAAATTAATAGTTGATTGAAACGGATTATATCGCGTATATTTCCGTTTCAATAGTTTTATTTCATGAGTAGAGTAGAAGACAATATTAGGTAGTATAATCATTATTAATTGTTTATTTTTCATTTAAACAATATCACTCATGATTATAATTGTTATACCCCAGTTATTCGTACGTTGGCACTTTTCTTTTGTTCCGATGTAATCGACCGCGAACATTTTTAACCTTATTAATTTTGTGAGAAAAATAAATATAATAAGAATATAAATGTCTTTTTTTTAATGTGACTTAGAAAATTTATGAGTGCATGAATCAATAATATTTATTTCTAACTTACCTAAATAAAATCCATATTTTTATAAGTACCTACATGTTAAAAAATTGGTTAGTTTACTAAAATAAAATAAAATAAATCGTAAAACACCAAAATACTATAGAGGGCGCCAGATATTTTATACTTAACAATAAATTATTGGGGTGATGTAACTCGAAAATTTAAGTATTTTCACCCAGAAAAATAGAATTGATTTGTCCCATCTCCATTCACTAAGCTGGTGGTGCTGTTCCATACCCTGTGCATCAGGGAAGCGGCTAGTTTGCGGGTTATTGTGTAAAAAAACACCTATTTTAATTTATATAGAATCTATTACTTCATATCAGCCATAAATTTTGTGTCAAATGTTATCTAAATTGTTATAAAGGACTATGATACACTTGCTGAGCAGAAGGATCACACAATTGATAGTACCTAGCCGTAGTAAAAGTTGAAGTCAACATTTTTTTCTTTACCATGTATAAACTTAGGTACCGTTATGTCTATCGCCGCTTTCCTCGAATAGTTACTTACATGTTTATACGTAGTCGCTGCGAAGCCTGGTGAGTCTTTTACTAATTCAGTGTTGGTAACTTGTGCAGGAGGCCTCATGTTCGGCCTGCACCACCAGGACGCGGGCGGGCTGCACGCTCAGCCGCGCGGCCCCGTCACGTCGCTCAAAGAAGAGCCGCTCACTCGAGCCTGGATGACGCCCAGCTCACTAGTTGACAACACCAAGTAAGTCCTTAGGCTTTGTTCTTTGAGCTAAGAGCTGGGTGCGTACCAAAGGTGCCAACCTTTAACGCTCCGGAGCGAACGAAACGCAATGGCACTGTCGCACTAATATGGAAGAGGATAGAGAGAGATGACTACGCTACGCTACGGAGCGTTAACTATTGGCAGGTTGGCTAAGCCCTGGCCAGAAAAGGCTAAGATAAAGTTATTTGGCGAGTTTTTGACTTACTGAGCGCTGATTGCAGGAAAATCAAGGTTGGCTACTTGGCTCCAACCTGGTACCTATGTGACTTTAGATAGATAGATAAACAGATAGACAGATAAATCTACTTCTAGTAAAAGTCGTGTGTGATGTTAATTGAATACAATTTTTGTATTAAAGTTTCAAATTCAAGTTTCAAGTTCTTTATTTGGCCAAGTAAATAAAGAACGTTACATCTAGCAAGTCAAATACAGGTCATTGCTAAAATTAATCATGCAATGTCCTAATATTAATAAAATTATATAAATCAAAATTTATTATTAACATAGTAAATTATCAAAATAGTAGGTACCTATTTTCAATTTCATAGAGTGTAAATAAAAGTATTTTACATAAGAAAGTCATTATTAAAGCGAAAGTATATAAGAAATATAGCTTCAGTTTTTCCATAATACAATAAAGTTTCAATATCCCTTTATATTTACACTTTTCATAAACCTTTTAGCTCCCGAAAAGAGCATCACAATAATGTTGTTACGGCAAATCGTATTAGAGCCGCAAAGTGAGCAAACGGCACCAAATGTCCGTGTGACATTAAATAGCTGCATGGGATTAACAAGGGGACTCTATGGTTATTTAAGCCTATGTTTATAAATAAAGATGCTGTTCGGTAAGAATTTATATTTACTGGAATATAATTCCCATAAATAAATAAATGCTTGATATAGGTAGGTCGGCGGTATGAAAACTGTCAATTCCCTAGATAAACTTAAGAAATATGAATAATTGAGCTACAAATTATAACTTTTATAGAATTTATAGATGTATAGGTCCGTACCAAAAAAGCACTGTGAATTTTTTAACAAAAAAAGAAATCTCATTATTTCCAATAATGGAAGAGGAAATAGGTACTTACCTACAATAATTATATTAAGTTGGTAGGTAAGTACACTATAAAAAAAATCGATAAAGAATAAAATCTATATTACTATTAACGTATTAGAAGGTAACAACCGAATTAGTAGGTTACAATCGAAATACATACATATTATGTAAATCATTTGGCCATATTCCATTCTCTATTTTAAAGTAAGCATCTAGTTAGTGATGTAGGCAAAGTTAGTGGAAAGGTGACAGTCTAAAGGAGCCCACTGATTAACAGTCCGCCGGACGGTATCGGCCTGTCAATTGTTCGGAACTGTCAAAATTTTGTTCTAGCTGACAGGTCGATACCGTCCGGCGGACTGTTAATCAGTGGGCCCCTTAAACTGAACCACGAAACGGAGTCCCACTAGGGCCGCCTTACTATTTTTGCAAACTAAACAAATACTAACAAGAATCGCAAAAATCCATACACTTCGTAAAACCATTATTTCCCCGTCATTATTCAACCTGCTACCGACCTGCCGATGCAACAATGACTTCATTATCGACCAATCAGGGGCGAGCGTGCGATAATGAACAGTAACAAGTGCGTATTCATAGAGGGCGCCATTAATCATGCGAGGGGGGACACCGGTGTCCCGCTTTTTTGGGGACGGACTGTTATTGTATCAAAAGCTAAACGTGTTGGTTGTATTGTTCTGTACAGTTGACTTGATTTTTTAAGAAATGTATATAATAAGTAAGAAATGTTTAGAATATCGAAAATAAAGTGAATACAATCGTACCTGACAAACTGAATGATAATGTTTTGCCGAGACAAAAAAATATCATTACCGTAGGTATATAAATTTATATGAATGTACTGTACCTAATCGACACAATTTGAATACATGGTTGTTTTGTAAAGTTGCAGAAAAGAAGTACATAGAAAAAGGAATAGGTACATATCCCTTCTCTGCTTCTATGTTTGATTAAAAATGTAATTAAAGTATCTTTAATTGAGTAAAGTATTATATTCTACTTATATAAAAAAAACAATATATTTACAGTACTGTACAAGTAAGTATCAGCAATTAGAAATGGGGTATGCCGCAACAATATTTAATTTTCCATCGCGCCCATAACTAAGAACACATTTGTTTTCCCAACAACCCCCAAAAATAACGTATTTGTGCAACAAGAGTGAGCATTTGGTACAGTTAGCGTATAATATGACGTATCTATTGATGCTGGAATTAGCGCGCATTGTGTGCACAGAGCAACCGCCCCATCTGTCGCACGCTTCATGTTCAAGTGTTTGTTATTCTATCTGTACTTATTTAAATATTTTATTACTTAATTTGAATCAATGGTGGTTTCTGATCGATTTATTTAATTAAACCCGAATACATATGTTTTGTGGTACAATCTAACTAGCAATATGGGATAATTGTAAGAGTAAAATATAATTATTAATAGTGTTGGTAGGGACTCGAGTCTTTTGAGTCTAAGTTTGAAGAACACGTTTTACGAGACTCGGCGCTTAATACTTCAGAGTGTATTAAGTCTCTAGTCGAGTCCATTATTGAGTCTCTTTGAAGCGCAACCCAAAAGGACTTAACTCAAGCCTCCGAATAAAGACTCCGACAACGTGAAGAAAATAGGCGTTATTGTATATTTGTGTACCTACATAACCCGTCAATTTTACATGAAGAAAATGCATTTTGATTTTTTTTTGTAAATAATGAGAGTTCTCTGAAAATAACTCAAGTACCTATCTACAAAAGACTCGTGTGTTTATCAAGTTGAAAAGAACTCGAGTTTCAACTGAATCATAAGAGTCTTAAAAACTGATTCGAGTGCAGGACTTAAATGTTGTCAAGTCTTAACCTAATTAATAAAATTATTAAGTATGTTTAAAACTATGTTTCTTATTTCACCATCATTACCAATGAGAGCAATGAGGTCGTCATAAGTAATCAATTTAACTTATGTTTCAATAAAACGCCACATGGCACTCAATATTTTTAATAAGTTGAACAATCAAAGTGATTATCCGGTACCATCAGTGATCACGCAGGGCGCGATGACAGCGTCATTTGTAACCAGCTCGGATCATTAACCTCGCTATTAGAAGCTTTTATTAAATTGCATTGGTCTACTTGAACGCCGGTTTAAAAAAACAACTGGCGTCGATTAGTTGGAGTAGGAGTGGAGAATCGGTATTGTTGATTAATTAAAACATAGGCTACTCGAGTAAAATAAGCTCAAATTTAAAATAATGACAATCGCTGTTATATGAAATGGTCGCCAAAAATATCCTCAAAAATGTATCAATTACATTTAAACAATTCGTAAAATTTACTAACTTTTCAATCAAATCAATCAAAAAGAATATTATTCATATAAAGGTAGTGAAATATACTCAAGCATGCACTTAAGCATGCGTATCCATCTGGAGTTATTGGTAGGTACTATTAGATTGATTGCATTATACTAGTAGGCCGATTACTTCAATTTATATCAATATTTATAACTCTTTGGGTAAACCAAGATAGATGATATGTATTTCACTGTATAGTTCATTAAATACCTTTACTAATCTCAAATTCGTTACGCTTGTACAAACTTACATTAACAGTTTACTTGGTAGCTTGGTACACCGTTTACAAAAACAGCTCACTACCGCAGCTGAGAGGCAAAAAATACCGCCTCACGTTTTCGGTCGAAAATATTATGGTCATAAATTCTACATTCCTTCAACAGTGAACGTTCTATTTGTCAATAGACACCCGTATTCATGGACCGCGGGGCTGTGAAACGCTAAGAAAGACAATGGAATAGATTATAATCCTTTTAAAAATGATTTATTGAGTTACCGTTACTGTGCAGATTTTGGGGACTCACTTTGTTTGCGTTGTATTATAATTTTACCGAGCTATTGGCAATGATTAGGTAAAAAACTAAGAAATGATCTATAGAAATATTACCTTATACAAAAAGTCTAGTTGTCAATGATACTGAGTTGACTAGGTACACAATACTATACTTATACGTTATAGTTTAATATTTTATTTTGCGAATCAATTCACATTTAGATATTGTTTATTTTTTAAATAAAACAAACTACCTACGTAACTACCTATATACAATTCGTTTGTAAGATTTATGTGCAATTCAACTAAAATATCGATAACACAAAATAGAGTGATGACACACAGAATAGCGCCACACACCTCGATATCGACACGTGGTCTCGGTCTTAATAGAGGGACCAATGTTTTAACTGAGACCTTATTGGAAGTAGGCAAGGGATATTTTAGCGTATTCCTGAACTCCACAAATGTATGTGTTCAATAAATAATACACCACATCATTAGTCTTATATATCATTGAGGTCATTTACCTACAGGGACTGACAGAAATAGTACGAGTAAGATGCAATGTTATAAATAGTACCTATAAAATAGGATTAAAAATGGCGAAATACTTCCTATGACGAAATTTGTAGAACAAACTCTCTATTTTGTAGGTAAGTTCTAATTTTATCTTGTTTGAAGTGAGGTATAAAATCCCTCAAATGTCTGACTTCTCGACACAGGCCTCCTCTCAAAAACGACACACACACACGACTCAAAATTCCCTGGACCTCAATTTAAATGGATATATGAGTATTGATTCTGTTCCTTCTAAACACAAAACTTCCACAAGACTCTTAAAATTAATTTTAAATACTTACGTATTACGTAATTTACGTATCTCATCGATGTTAGGTAACGTTTCCGCACTATCGGAGCATTACCGTACCGTATTACGCTATGGTCGCCCATTCATCTCTCCCCGCTGCAGAATTTGCGTAAACAAATTGGTTTCGCGATTGCCATTTTATACTCTCGCACGCGACACTCCATTGTTTTATTTATCGCAACCAGTTTCGGCACGATGTTACGCGATTAGGTACCATCGGGCTTTTTTGTTCACGGGCGCGAGTCTTTTGTCAATCTTTGTTGAGATTCACCTTTGTTTTTTGTTTGAATTATTTATGAATTACAAGAGTATAAAGTATCTACACTAGGTCAACATGAAGTAGGTGGACGAACTCAAGTCTCAGCATGTACTAGGTAACTGTCAGATTAAAATAATATTTGTTTTTTTTACGGGTAAAAGCTCGCGTTTGTCGTGTAAGATTAAAAAGAGGTTTTAAAAACTTTAGTGTGTCATACATTTAATCATGTTAAATTATATCAAAAGCAAATTAATGAGACGAGCTGCCGTATTCGAACTTCAAGATATTCACAAAAGACGACACGTACTAGATCCATTCTAGATACGTTATAGTTTAGATATCAACTAGTTCTCTTTTGCAGCGCAATTCGGGCAACCAATGTCACTATTACGTCAGAGTAAGATATCTATTCGATGTGAATTGGATCTCTAAGTCATATCCTGTGGAAATCGTTCAACAGTATTTCCAGAATCGCGCATATGTCAAATTTGACAGGTTAGATCTTAAACATATCGTTATCATATCTTGGTGATGTCTAAAAGATGTCTAATAGATGTCATTTCAAAATCCGTATCGGGCCCGAGGAAAGTTCCTACATACTAATACAGTTACAGATTTAATCGCTTACCACCGAGGATCAGGTAGTGGTCCTGGTCATATTCTAGGAGTATTAGGTTACATTATATTCTAAATGCAAAAGTGGCGTATGTGTTCCTTAAAGCAATAAAAAGAAACGCTTTAGTTGCTACACTAAACTGGCGAACTGGTAATCTGTGGGCCCCTTAATAGGCCACCTGCAAATCTGGGAAAGCAACGACTTCCAGGGTTGCTTAGTTTTTGAATTGATCCCTGTTAATGTTCTGAAAAAATGTTCTTTTTGCACAGTACCGTGGGCGTCGGACGCGCGCACTTCGAGAAGCAGCCGCCGAGCAACCTGCGCAAGAGCAACTTCTTCCACTTCGTGGTGGCGCTGTACGACCGCTCCGGCCAGCCTGTTGAAATCGAGCGCACCGCCTTCATCGGCTTCATTGAAAAGGACCAGGTACCTACCTACATATAATCACATAACAAAACATATAGTTATATCCAGGGTGTTTTTATCACCGTTATTTAGTATCAGCCATATACGAACTTTAAGATACGTCAAATAATAGATATGGCAACGATATGGATTTCTTTGAAGTGAAAGTGACGTTTTGGTTTGGAGGTTTCTACAAACCAAAACGTCACTTTTGACACTTGTTTGAGACTGACATATCCAATTTATATCGTTTCCATATCTAATATTTGACGTATCTTAAAGTTCGAATATGGCTGTACCTACGTCACATACTAAACGAGATTCAAAAACTGGGTGCGTATTAGCCAAGATGACAATCGTTCGCTGCGTGGTGAATAATACGGTAGTCTGTCTCTATCACTCTTCCATATTAGTGCCACAGTAACAATTTCGTTTCGTTCGCTACAGAGCGTAATCGATGGCATATTTGCTACGCACCCGCGTTCGAGAAAAAAATGGCTGTTAGAATGGCTGTGTGTTTTGGCATTTTGTTTTGGCCTCTAAGTTTAGAATTCAAATGCTCTTAGAAATGCTCGTAGATCTTGTTCTGTTTGTGCCAATTTCATTTATAAACTTAACATTTACGCGAATGCGAGAAAAACACCTAATGTAGGCACATATAATGAAAAGCTTAAGGTACTTACACGTGGAAAAAAAAACGGAGGAAAGTTAAGTGGGCATGTTTATTGTTCGTTATGGTTTACGTGTTAATGGTTGCTTCTCTACTGTGGTATTTCATCAGATTTATGGATAAATATTTGATCCCTATGATACAGCATTTAATAAAATCTCGATCCTATACAGTCCATGCCGTAATTACGTATTAAAATCACGCGCACAATGGTCGGCTGTCATGCGCAGCCTGATTGATACTCCATTGATTTCTGATATCATCTGTCTGTCCAACTACGAAAATATGCTGCTCGAAGACATTAAGCGAGGAATATGCAGACTAGAGTTATGATCGGAAATCAACTTTTCCAGCAATATTATTGATCGTATTTCAATTCATATTTTATGAACTTTATTTCGACAAAAAATCCCGGATATATTTTTTATGGATTTTCAGTCCCATCCTAAGCTAGGATTTCTAGTCTTACGGAACCGTTGCTTTCAAAAGCATTAGTTACTTTGTGTGCATAGTTTTCTTTAAATAGAAAATAAATGCCTTTGTTTATATTTAGGTGTATACACGCCATATATTTACGGACATTCACACGTGGCATTTAATTATTCAGATGGCAAACGCGCACATTTTGACACGCCATTATGGCGATACTCGTAATAAAATGCAAGTCTTTCTTGTATTACTAGTAGATCCACTTGTACATATAATTTTGTTCGTTTAAGAAATATTAAGACTGCTCTTTTATTAATTCAAACTTTATTGCATAAAAAACTGAACTGTATACATATCTGGTTTAATGTCTTTTACAAAAAGAAAAGTAAGAAAATGTTCATGTACCATGTCGAAGAACGCTGAAACGGACAATCAATAAAATGATATGGTGTTGACCATTATTTTTCTTTCTAGAGGAGGTTCTTAACTAGACTGTTTTATTTTTTATGTTTTTGCAATGTTACAATATTTTTATATCGACGTAAAATGAGACTTTTACCTATATCGTTTAGTAGTTATTTTGTATACATTACTAAATAACGATTATGTTTCTAGGAAGCCGAAGGCCAGAAGACAAACAACGGCATTCAATATAGGCTACAATTACTTTACGCTAATGGTGAGTACCACAAAGTTCTACACGATCTCTCATAAGCATTGAACCTATTGATCTTAGAACCATTGACAAATAAACACACACAAGATTCAGTTTCTCAAATCCAGTGAGACAACTTACACGTCACTTATTCATAATGTCATAGTCCGGCTGCACACAAACCAGCCAAATCTCGAATGACCGCCTTCAACCTAATTTTAACTCTATACCATTGATATACGGAAGTTGAGACCTGCATGGGATATTGTGGTATTAGATGTTCTGCCAAATCTTAAGCGACCTCCAGCAACCCAATTTGAACTTTACATTTATTGTCATAAGGTTGTAGGTAGCTGCATGGGATAGCTTGGTGTTTGATAGATGTCGAAGACAATACAGACGTCGGTCGCATTGTAAATATTTGCCGTCTTGCCGTTAGAGCGGGATAATGGAAAATTGGCACTGAACAGACTGTCTCTTGGCCTATGAATGATGATTGCGTCTTAGCCTCTTAGACTATGTTTGCTGCCAAGAATAGAGTATCGGAAGATAATGTGATCTAGTTTAGTTTGTATTGCATGTTCTCGGTAGTTCAGTAAAGATTGGAACATGGAAAATAAAATCGTCCCATCCAAAACTAGTTCGCAACATGTTCAGTCAGCAGCAGAAGTTGCTAAGCGGGCGAGGTGTTCAAAACTACCTTGACACGCTCTTATTCTCTTAACAATAAAGTCTCGTCAAGATCATTTTAAACACCTGGTCCGCTTAGCAACTTCTGTTGTTGACTGTTAATTTTTTTTTATATTATGAGATATATTTATGACATTATCACGAAATTGATTAACAGGCCAATTCAAAAGTTCACTGACATCAGAATTGATATCTGACTGAATGATGTCATTTAGTTATCGCGTATTTCGCTTGCACTTGTCCGTACATGTATTGGCGAGAGCGAAATGCGCGATAATTGAACGACATCATTCAAATATCAGTGTACGTTCGAATTGGCCTGTAAGACGTAGTAAGGAATCGGTGTATTGGATTAGATTGCATTTGAATATTTAGTTAATTGTTAGTATTTAGTTAATTATTGTTTTTCATTTTCACTATTTTTCACATATTTGCGTAGCAATGTACAAATTGCAGAACATTCCCAAAAAGCGGAAACGTTCTCGAGAATGTTCTCAGAACATTCCTGCAACATGGAAATTATTGTTCCGCCATCTTGGATTTTTTCAAAAAAAAATTTTTTGTCATAGGAATCTAGAGGCCTCTATCTCCCGCCATGCCAAATCTCAGCGCGCTCGGACCAAATTGAAAAAATTAAAAAAAAAGGCCATAATGATTTTTTTAAATGCAGTTTGTTTTGTCTCGGGGCCATCTATGACATTTGGTCGAGCACCCCCTACCTATCACGCACCGTTTAAAAGTTGCCATACAAAATAAAAGTGGCCAGTTTTCCCGCAATTGCAGCATTTTTCCAAAACAACATTTTTCATAGGTATCTAGGGGACCCCGAGATTCCGTGAGCAAAATTTCAGCGAGCTAGGACAAACTTGAAAAAATAAAAAAAAAAGTCGGCCATATTGAAAAAAACATGGCGGCGTCAAAAACTGCCAGGGTCCCTCTCTGACATTTGGTCGAGCACCCCCCACCTAGGTCTGACCGTTTGGCCGGGCCGTCATACATTTTTCTGACCGGAAGCGGTAGACCAAAAGTCGGAATTTTCTGGGGGTAAGGATACTACACCTAAACTATCGTGAATATTTATGCTATAAACTACGATAAATAAATAAATTCTCGTTCTCGAGAACATTCTAAGAAGTTACCGAGAAATTCTCATGTGGAAAGTTTCGCAACTTTGGAAAGTTCTCGTAAGTACATTGGTATATTTGCGTCATTGACGTTTATTTGTCATCGTCATTTGTAGTGAGGGAAGTAGTGTCACGTGCGTATTGGACGTGCAAATTTTGGTATCGGATGAATTCACTTGGCGCAGATGTAGTATACGTAAAGCTAAGCCAATCTAGCTCGGTAGCCATCCGCCACCCCCTGGTGGGTAGGCAGGGGGGCATCCAAAGTTACACACCCTCTATCGGCTTCTATTTACCTACCACCTCGAGTTTGGTATCATTTCCAGATAAATCGGGCATGAGGAATTCATTTTTGAGACATTTAATGTACAGTTTAATAGAAAAAAATAAAAACATTGACGCTTAAATCAAAATCGGTTTGCTATTTTTTTTATTCAACTATTACTATTATCAGCCGAAACTACAAATGCTAGAAAGTTGAAATCTGCACACTAGGGTACATTTATAATGTGTACAAGAGATAAGAAGCGATTTTGAAAAATTCAACCCCTAAGGGTGTTAAAAAGGTAATGAAAGTTTGTATGGGGTTCATGTTTTATTTTAAGGTAGGAATTTTAAACTTCGTTAAAACATATATTATTGAAATACAAGAAAACTAATTTCAGCGTTTTTGAAAGTTCATCCCCAAAGGTGGCGAAATAGGGGTTGAAAATTTGTGTGGAGATCAAAAAATTTTTCGAGTATGGGGCTTGAAACTTTTTATATGCGTATATTATTAGAATACAAGAAAAGTAATTTCAGCATTTTTTAAAATTCATCCTCTAACGGGGTTAAAAGGGAGTTGAAAGCTTGAATCCATTACAAATTACTTTGACTGCCCCCTCCCCCCTTTTTTTTTGACGGAGTGGGAATGCGTTTATGACTGCCCCCCCTGCCTACCTGCCAGGGGTGGCGGATGTCTACCGGGCTCAATTAGCTTAGCTTTACGTATATTACATCTGTGCTAAGTGAATTCATCCGATACCAAAATTTGCACCTTATGACACTACTTCCCGTACTATTAGGCTAATTCGAGTTGTAGTTTTTCGATCTGTTTGCGATATGATACTGATCTGTCAGTGTCAAAAGTGAAATTATTGGTTGAAGAAATGTCACTTTTGACACTGACAGATGAGTGTCATTTTGGAAACAGATCGAATAACTAAAACTCGAACTGGCCTTATTCATGTTTTTGTTCTTGTTTGCAACCAACTTTTTCTAAGAACATTTTACGTCTATTTTAATTCTTGTCGCGTGAAAAATGCAGAGAGGAAACGACTAGTGCAGGCAATTTCAGGAGGTTAACAAATTGTGCAATGTCTCTACACTGCTACGACTGCTACGCCGTAGCCAGCGCGTAGCCGGCTACGTGCTACTTGTTTCATTTTGTACAAAACTTAAATGGACTTTATGTTATGGAATTACGACTGATATTACTTTGATGCCGTTATTTTCAAGTTGCAGGCAATAACTGCCAATTGCCAAGTGTGTCAATAAATATATCAAAATGGACTTTATGTAGTTCAATTAAAGTTCACAATTGATTGTGATATCTACGGTTGTTTTACTGCCAGCTAGTTTAATACTTATGCCCTTATATTTATACTATTTTTCTTTACAGGTATCAGACAAGAGCAGGACATATTTGTTCGACTAATAGACTCAGTGACCAAACAGGTAAGATTTGTTACGGGTTCGAACCCATCTATTCTCATATTATTACTATTAAGTAAGAATATGAAGTTAATTTAGGTACCTATTAAATCCTTTTTCTTAAATATTCATTTTTATACTTTACCTACTCTATACATATACAAATATTCTTTTATCGGACTTTTGGTTTCTGAAACTTTACTTCAAATAACTTAATTACAAGATTATAATAACGTATTCAGATTTTATTTAACACAGGATACCAAAAACCAATTGCACTAAACCGCTCAACCCTCCCACTGGCCAGAGTGCCCGGGTGCCAAACTGGCCCAACATTTGGCGCCACGCGCGCGCCACGTGGCGCTCAGATTGTCATCGCCGTCGCCCGATTAGACCTAATCCCCACCCTGCCATCATTACCACTATCTCCGGTTGCAATTTTATATTCGATAGAATTTGAGGCGTGAGAGTCGTCAACTCGTCACAATTTGAAGTGACAGAGCGGTATTCGAGTTGTTTTTACCCCCTGTTCGTGATTTACCTGACTATTTAGGATTATTTTATGCAGAATAACGATATAACTGCCTAAATATTAAAATTAGTAGGTACATAAATTTAAGTTTCCACTATCATCTCTTATCACTACAGCTATCTTTAATTAATTTTTCTTAACAGAAGTTTTTCCTCTTTGACCGAATTTTATTTTCATTGAATTAGGTCAAATATTTTTTTTGCATTAATTAAAAGTTGAACTAGATAAATGTCAAATTCTATGTAACGGACTGTTAAGAAGTAATGTGGAATTGTACCCTTGGCCATGCACCTTCATTATCATCTCGTGTTGCAATTTCATATAATCGATAGAATTTGATACGTGCGAGTAAAGTTTTTGACTGACAGCCGGAGAAGGGTTTAGTAATTTAGGGATTAATAATAGGTTATTTGAGAATTCCAATTGAAAACTGGTTACATAACGTGACGAGAGGTTTGTGTAGGTAAATATTGTACAATCTAAATTGAAAATAAATATTTTTATTCCAAAGCCATTTGCAACATACATAAAACAAATTATTTAACATTTGTCTGTTATGTACACAATTTAAAGCAATAAAAGAGTACCCTTTAGACATACCCATTCTATAAATCCGTACACCAAGTACGGATTTGGAGAATGGGTTAGTTACATACCAATGTATCTAAATAATAATAGGAGAAAATCAATCATTTTTAATGTCATAATTATCTTTAATAAAGTCACCAAATATAGCTGTCAAAAACTTAATTTTAAATCAGATTAGTCCATTTATGTACGTTTAACTATGTATATATAATATATGTAGGTACATACCTAGCTTGAAAAATGCCCTTACAATTTTCACGTACGTAAATTCATAAGCAAATTAAGCGTAAAAATCATGAAACTTCGTCCACATATATAATTTCAACACGTCCTACCTCTCAGAGTTGCGTAACCAGAACCCAATTACTAGAGATTTATGCCGCCAACATAATTAACTTACGAACGTTAAACAAGAATTACGTACGTTTCCAGTTGGTGCAGCGTTTCGTGCGGGGTGCACCCGACTTTGTTAAGATTGGGTTTAGGCGTAAGTTTACTGCTTGTACGGAAAAGTTACGTGAAACGCTGGTGGCCATATGGCCTAGCGGTAAGAGCGTGCGACTTTTAATCCGGAGGTCACGGGTTCGGACCCAACGAGTATTTCATACCAAAGAGATTTTTAAACTTATGTACGAAATATCATTTGATATTTACCAGTCGCTTTTCCGTGAAGGAAAAAATCGTGAGGAAACCGGACTAATCCTGGAAAAATAAAAAAAAAACTACCAACCGGGATATATTTCATGCTAAAAGGGGGGGTTGCTCAGGTGGAGGGGATGGGACACCAATGTGCGTAAAGCACCATACCCAAAGGAATCATACTACATTTAATGAATGCTGGCTATAAGTAATTAGTTTTTCAAAAAACACAATTTGACCGAATCATTAACTTACACAATTACACATGATGAGTTTACCTTTTTTTCTGAATATTTCAGCTATTATAACATAACCAATATGCATCATGCAAGCTTTCACAATGTCGTATGATCAAATAAGAATAGGTAAATAACACACATTTAAGTACTAAAGGTACACTAAGTTCAGGTAAAAGCTACACCGATTAATAATTACACCAACATAACTGTACCACTTTGTCACCGACACGCAAGACAGTCGTTCCACAAAAATAGCGATTTCAAGATGGCGTCTAGATAATAGAGGACGATTTAATTGTATTAAAACGTTAGGCCGAGGGCACACGGCAATCAGCTAATGTTGGTGCATGCGAACGGGACACGCAACTCTAGTTTAGGAAAAATGTTATATCAGTGTGGTTCATGTAAGCTGTTATGTTCTGCTAAGCAAAACGCTTAATAGGGAAGTCATGTGATCGTCCATACGAAAAGAGAAAACGTTTTTCCACTTCTAAATATTTCCCATTCTCCATGATTTTTTTGTATGTTATTGACACAATGAAAAACTAGCTTTATGGGTTTTCTTTTTTTTAATTTGCAATACAACTTTTTTTTTATTTAAAAATAAAGCGAATTTATAAACCTAGAATATATTATGCTGAAGCGATCGACATCAAAATCAAAGTGATATGTTAAGATTTAGTTAGTGGAAAACGTTTTCTCCCAAAATGGAATTTGTATGAAAAAAGTAGGTACCTTTTGTCAGTAGCTATTACTTCCCTCTTAACACGGATTGGTTTATCGGAGATGGCATATCAAAGCAAAATAAAAGCCTTTCTGTTCCTGAAAGTAAACCTCTGGTTGCAAAAAACAATTTAATAGGTACGAAATCCTTGTATTGACCCCTTGATCCTTCTAAAAGAGCCACGCGTTTGTTCACCTTACCATGGGTACAAAAAATTTGTTCTTAGTAAAAACAAAAGTTCGTGCGTTACAAATAAGTATATTTGCAAGAGAGAGACTTGTTTTGCATTACTTATTGTATCCATTCCGATCTAACCTACCCCAATCTAACTTAAATAACCGGATTATTTGTGTTCCCATACTAAATCACTATCATATCAATATCTAAAACATCAATTTACTACCCTCTGTTTGAATTTAGTCTTAAGATTGTGACTCACTGGAATGAGATTCGGGCAAATCCCATACGAGCTGAATGGCGAGGCGTGCGCGGCGCACGTGGCCGACTGATTATGTTTACTTAACTACGTTCATACAACATATTAATTTGAAGCTTTTTGTTGGGAAAATGACTTTCGGATGCTGGGGTGGTATAGTATGTTCTTTATAGCGATAATTATAGTCTAGTAAAGTTGGTATAATAATTGTGTAGTTGATAGGAATCATTTATCTGTACTTTCGAGTCAATAAATAACTAGGTCAATATTTGGTTCAATATTTGTCATTTCATGACCTTAATTTCTGAATCGTCATTTCCCCAAACTTTGTTTTCCGTTGGTGCAATATCGCATAATATTTCCAAAAACCTATGTAAATGGTCTTTAGAAAATCCTTGTGTAAATAATGAATTAAGTAGGTACACTAGGTACTTATAATACGCCCCCCATTGCGTCGGTTTAGACCTGCTGGAAAAGAGTGGCTCATAGTAATTAAAATGCGCCTGTAAACTCAAGAAAGTCGGACCGAAACCTAGTTCTGGGCTATGGGTTAAGGAAAAATTGGACATGTTAGTCTTATTTTACTTCAGGATTCTAGATTCTCCCATTTCTAAAACAAAACTGTGACAATACGAGTAAATATGACAAATGTAAATAAGTCGTACTAGCATCGCGCGGAAGCATAATATTGTCTTCAATTTAAAAGTCTCGGTGCGTTGTCGTTCATGTAAATCACGCCCCACGTTGTTTGGTGCACACTACGTCTTGCCGCTGCCTCAGTTTTTATTTCTTGTTTGTCCATAAATTGAGAACAACGTTGCATCCAGGCAAATAAAAGTTTATTTTTGAACATTTCAAAAATATATGGCGGTGCGCGCCAATGTTGTCTTTGTCTACATGAAGTGCTATTTACTAGTTTTCTTAGTTGGGCAACGAAAAACATCTAGCCTCTAGGTGACATCACTTAGTTGCTTTTGCCGAATCGCATCCCAAATTCTCTATCACTACAGTTGCAACAAAATAGGTACCTACACAATTATTGCAGCACTTTGACTACATCTGGCGCTTCCTTAGATCTGTATGCAGAATAGGAATGCAATTAAAATCGTAAACGTAATGACGTAATTCAAGATAAATGTACTTGTATTTTATGCAATTTTTCTCATCAAGCGAAATGTAAATTTCTTTGAGAAATAAAGTTTTTTACAACAACAATGGTGCGTAAATGTTAATATTTGCATACAATGTTTTAATAGACGAGGGATAACAACAAGGAGTAATCATTAGGCATTTTTTGTTCGTTATTAGTCCCTTATCCCTATATTCAATATAGAAATCTTAATGGAGTTTTTATTTAAAACCATAAACATAATTAATATCAAACTTATTACAATAAAATATAACCTAAAATATAAACTACCTACAAAACTAAAACTAATACCTAAAAAATAAATAAAACATAGCATGGGTGACCTAGCCCAATATAGCAACTATGTACATAAACGCAATATTTCACCGACAAAAAAAAAAGAAATCTTAATTAAATAACTTAAAAATCATAGCCTGAATTTTTAGCCACAAAATACATAAAAATTATCTATAATCGTATGTAGATTATAGATTATATTGAACAATAAACTAATCTTAGTGTTCTCTAAATTATGAATGTGCATAATAATTAATATTGAACACCCTCCAGGACAGTAGCGGGCACCAGTGTCCATTTTTTTTTAAATCCCCCCAAATTCCCCAGAGATTGAATCCCATGCGACGGGCATGCCCAGCGCGGCATCCCACAGGATTTGAGGGAATCAACTTGAAACGGTACAACTATGCCACTGGTTTCATTTATATTGTGGCACTGACGTGGTTTTAGTTAAAGGACACTTCGCGACAATACTCTAAGGAGTTTGTTTAGTGACTTTTAAAATAAAACAAATAAGGAGAGATACATGTATTTGAATTACCTTTTTATAAATCGTGAACCTTTTTAATATAGCTCCGTCTGGCGTTCAAACTTTAATTTAACCTTTATTGTTTTCTCTTATGATGAGATGTGTCATAAAGACTATAATATTATATTGTAGCTATCATTATACTAAATTTAATTTAATTTCCTATTAACTTTAAACTAGTTGACATGATTTCGCAACGACGTCCCAGGTTGTAAAGCCGCATTTAAATCTAATAACAGTTCTATTTAAATCTAAACGCATTATGATTCCAATCGTACCTCATCTGCCGCGCACCTGATGCCCCCTAACCTTAAGTCCGACCCCTAATGCTAGCTATGCTTAAATACTTTTTTCTGACCCTTGAACACCTATTATAAGACCCCACGAGTACAGAATCCTACGAAATCCCTGCAACAAAAGACTAATACCCCGTCATTTCATATTCAATTAAATATTTTGTTGGACGAAAAAATGATGTTTTGGAGTTAGGGTGTTATATCATGGTAATGGTGGTGGAATTAGGGAAGGATTACTAAACTGTATCTAGTCGACTCAGAGGCAGTGGCGTCTTCACTACTTAGGGCAGCCAGTTGTAGTAATTATATATACCTACGTCTAAATTTTGCTGTCTCTCCATTAGTAAGTATGTATGTATAACTGTCCGTTCTCTATCTTTCTTAAGTAGGTAAAAATCTGAAAAATATTGAACCCTATTAATACTTACCTAAGGACGTTTCCTAGCAAATTTAAAATGAAAAGTAAAGTATCAAGTTAAGAAGAAGTGTCCTGCCCATAACTATCTCCGTCAATGTAGATATCCTAGAGACACAAAGAAATAGACGAATATGTCGTTTCGTATAAAACTAACCTTAAGGCGGTTGGTGTTTACGTGTATATAAAAATGGCTTAATTTGCGACTTAATACCCATCGTTTTAAAGTTCATTTTTATACAGCACGACAAAATGGTTTTACGCGAACGATAAATAGCGTGGTATCCCTGCAGGGCAGCTCAACCCTAAAAATAACATTGCACATTTGGTCCATATCGTGTAGGTCGGATTAGCCCCCTAACGCACTGATTAGATATTAATGTGGCAGCGCAGGGGGCGCCCTGAACTACTGGTCTGCTACTCGACTCAATTATGGGTAACATTTCAAGTGCAACTGGTTGAAGACTTCTTAATTCGTAGAGATTCACCAATCAGTCAGACAGGGAGTCTTAACAAAGATTTTATGAACTGCAACAATAAATCAATTTTTAAAAATCAATAACTATTACTTGTGTAATTGTTACATATATGCCGTAACTTATTTTTAAAATGTGTTTTTCAATTAAAAGACATGTCAAGATTGTTTACCTTATTTCTAATGCTAAAAAAACGAACTATAGGTATACGTTTGCATACTCACACGTATTTAATTTGGTAATAACCTACTGATTGTATATTTCACAAGTTTCGTTCAACTAATGTTTTATATTGGACCCATTTTCAGGTAAAATTTTATAAATATTGATTTAGATTTTATATAGTGAAATAAATATGTATTTTATTAGACTTGTATATAAAGTAGCGGGCGCATGTTAATCCGGCTCGTAGATAACGCCTCGCGATTATGCGGAAGGGGTACATAAATTAGCAAAAATAATAACTTGATGAAGATGAAAAATCTTATCTTGCCGCTGATTTTTAATTAGATAACTCATTCGACCGTGAAGAAGTACTATTTATCACAGATCATATTTTTTCACTTAACAAAATCCGAATTAAACATACATTTTCATTGTTACAGCCAATAGTGTATGAAGGTCAGGACAAAAACCCCGAAATGTGCAGAGTTCTACTAACACACGAAGTTATGTGCAGGTAAGAACCTCCCCAAATTATTATTTCCGATTATCTATGTGTTCAAACATTATGAAGGAAAAAACTTCAGTTCGTAGAACTGTCATAACGTTCATCTGTCATAAACGTTGTATTTTCTGCGTGTCATCATTCTTACTAACTCGCTATTGATGCCACACATCAAGCATTTTACTGTATCAACAATGCATAAGACACTTATTTGGAATTTAAAGCAAGACTTCATGGATTTTTTTCAATGCATGTACCTTACCTACTGTTTCAAACAAAAATGTAATAAAACAATAGTAGGGAAACTTTTGAAATAAAAATTAGCGTATCCTAACACCGAGATCTAACTTCAAGTCCTTACTCGTAATACTAAACTTCACCAAAACAGCGAAGTGAGAGTCCTTATTAATTTAACCATTTATTTGCGGTTGTTTTTCCGGTCATACGGTTTTATTTCTATCGCTTACCTTGCGTAGGCGAGTCGAATCCGCACCTGAACTAGAATAAGCGCGCTCTGATATTACACATATTAGCAACGGATCCTAGTTCACAGTTACACTAGTTCGACTGAGCGTTGTGCTAGGTAAGCATAGGGAATTTGCGGCCGGCATTGCGTCTCGCCGTTGAAGCGACGTGTGCGTGGAATAGTAGCGTATCGACACAAAGCTGCATCTGTGTGAGCAATTAAAATTTTATTCCACCTTAGATGCAATATCGCGCACTCTTTCTGCGAGATATGTGCGTCCCGTCCGCACGTCTTCAGGGGAGGAGTCTCGGGGGAGTCTGTCCTTTCAATGTCTTTGCCCTTCGCGTCAAGGAGGCCCGGTAGGGCGCGCAATGTACACAACGCAAACATTGTGTGGAGTAGGCTTCTGGACATTGTTTTTGTATATCCACGTTCTGTAATGGCTTGACTTTTATTGATGCACATATTTCAATGACATGGTGTATCTAAATACTGTGTAAATGTTTACTTATGTAAATTGAATTACCTGCTTTTTAAGAATAAACAATACAACCGGATACAAACTTTAAAGAACGGAACAAAAATACGTAACAATAATGACACAAAATTATATTACCTATAGTTTGAAAGTATGTAAAGTATAGAATATTTTTGTATTCACACGAACTTTGATGTACCAATTGTGTTGGCCCATTCATTTTAACATTATAATATATTGACTACAAGACATGACTAGGTATTTAATTTGTTAGTTTGACTTTTAGTATTCTATAGTTCTTTACGCTTTTATCCAGCAACGGTTGCGAGAACTTTCGAATCCCTAAAATCTCTATCAAACAGCATTTGCGCGGGATTTTATTTAATTTAAAGGCCACGTAACCTTTTCACTCGCGACGCATTATACTGGGAGCACTATAAATGATACGGAACCCTTCGGCACAAATATTATTGATTTTCTTCCCTTCAGATGTACGGACGTGGAAAAAGTCGACGAAGATTATAGTTTGTGCAACAATACCTATGAGGTGCAGGGGGCGTATTTCGACTACGGGATAATTTCAACTAATCGCAATATCTTCCATGTTTTACATTATTAACTAGAGTCACACACAACTCATCTTTCTCGCTATCTGGACATATATCATCATCATTGGCCACAGCATCTTTGCAGATGATAGTTGCTGCGACTAAAGAAGGTACTTTGAGGAGGTAGTCTACAGCCTACATCGACTGCCATGACTGTATAGACCAATAGCCGATCGGCATTTCTTGCCGCATCGATCACAGACGTGTCTTGACTCCTGGGGTGGTCCAGCAGCTCTGCGATTTAGTTTCTGCTTAAGTTGGTCCAACCAGAGCTCGTCATGCTTTGCCATGCCATGCATAATGTAAAATATGGAAGATAATATTTCGATTAGTTGAAACTACCCCGCAGTCGAAATTACCCCCCGGCACCTTGCAGAAATATAATTATTATGATAAGGATGGAGGATGAAAGTGAAATGTTAATACTATATGCCAATCACAAACTAGATTTAACTGAATTGTACGTGTGCATAGTTAAACAATTTTATCCTCAACTAACTGACGATGTTTTAAAATGTACGTTTTATTTCAGTCGGTGTTGTGACAAGAAGAGTTGCGGCAACAGAAATGAGACTCCTTCGGATCCTGTTATTATAGATAGGTAAGTGTTTGCAAACTTTGTACCGGACATTTTAATAATGATATTTGTATCCAAAAGGTTATAATATCCTCCTAAGGCCCAGCCATGCAAAAGAAAAATACAAAATTAGCCATTGAAATTTGAACCTATAGTGTAGGAAATAGAGTTGATATTGCGTTGTTGGAAAATTGAACGAAACAAAGCAGAAGCGACTCTGTTCCAATTGAATAGGATTTAAATTTCATCAAACTGATGAGAATGATGAGGTACTATAGGTAGGGCCTTGGGCCTTAGGAGGATATGTAGGCAAATATGTAATTTCAGGACGATACTAATGTCTTTACAATTTTAAAGGAAAGCTTAATACTTACAATTTGAAACTCACCCGCCAACCGTCGGTGCAATATACCTAAGTAATAAATCTAATAATATAACACGTTATAAAGCCTAGGTATATTCCCAATACATTCCACTAAATTTAAAACCAACGTCATATAAGTATTTATCATTAACTTCCTCTTTGTATTACAAAATGAAGGGTGTGAAATTAAACGTACCTACAGAAATGTTAATCAATCTCAAAACTCAGGCAAATGCATTTCCCCGATTCGGTAACTTTGTGTTCGGTTCGCTTTGCACTTTGGCTATTTTTGTTGCCTCGAAATCTGCGGGGCAAAAGTTTATCTTCATTACACCACTCAATCATGATTTGAGAACAATGAAATGTACAAAGTACGTATCTCATAGGTATGTCACTTATTTGCGAATCTCTGAAAAAGTTGAAACATTCTGCGGGCGTATTTTTTAAAACGAATTGTATGTATTTATAAATGTTTCTGTGTATTTTTCACGCCACTATAAAATCGTTTAAAGCCTACTTGCAGAATAAATGTTGCACTTTAAATTTGAATTTCTGATTTTTTTGTAGTATTGGTAGTATTATAGCATTGGCCAACGCAGTTTACCTAAATGCCATATTAAATTAGCAGTGAATATAGCTACAATAATTATAGGTAGCATTAATACAATGGTTCAAACCTAATTTTTATTACAAGAGGGTCGTGAGCAGGCCATTTTGAGCACGTCGTTCGCTTACCTACATCTGCGGCTAGCTTCATATTTTGATCAAAATCAAATTCATAAAATACCACTAAAATACGCCCTTTAATTAGCTGCCGAAATAAAAACAAAAGCCGCCTAAAATACCCCAACGCGCTCACGCTGTGTCATTCATAAATTTAAATTTCGAATGTTTAGATTAAAGCCCACGAGCTACTCAGACTGACAAATATCGAAATTTCAATGGAATTGAACTATTGGTAGGTGCTGTCGGGACGTGCCTTTATTTTTGGTCCTTTTTCGGGAATTCAATAGAGATAGGCGTCTCCCGATCGTACGTCGTTCGATATTCAAAATGTAGGGTTGCGAAAATGAATAAGTAAATGTAGAGGAAATTGATCCAGGAAAATTTAAAAAATACTTACGATAGGTCAATGTGAAGAATACCGTCTATAAAGGAAGATTATGTACAAGCTCCTTACCTTTTAATTGATTTGCACATGTCCTATTAGATGTCAAACAATCTGAGTTTTACAAATGCCTATCGTTTGAATTTGTGAAGTTAGGTAACAATATGTCTACTGAAATATTAAAATATTGTAAACATTGGAAACTTAATTGTAGTTTTTACTGCTGCCAAAATCTATAGTAATTTAATTTGTAGGTATGTAAAAAAATGTTTAGATAAATAGCATTTGCATCGGGACAGCCCTGTCGATCCGTTCGTCGGTTTTTGTAATTCGCTCCATTCAAATTTTTCCTACCTTTGGAAACAAAAAAATGAGCGGCAGCCTTTGTACGCGAACTTTCCTTTGCTTTTCGGCGAGGCATGAAGTTGATCGTGGAAATTTCCTAACAGCTAATAACCTTGATTCAACGTTTGATGTAAATTAAACTGCGGTTCAAACGTGTGAGATTACAATCGATTTTTTTTCGTTGAATATGTATTGGAATCGCTGACGGTGGCGTGGCTTTCACGTTGTTTACGTGGGAGTTCTTCAATGCCCGTACTAGTTTGCATTAATTGAATGACAACTGCGAGGTACTATCACGGTCAGAAGCCACTAATGTACCCCTGTATAATCCATCAGGCCGCGCCCTGTACACTCGCGTACTAATGTGATAATTGAAATTGTGCAATTGCGTGCGAAACGCCGCGCCGAATTCATTACAGTCGTGTTTTTCGCAATTTGCTGCTATCATCCTCCTTTTTTATACGCCGCCCCGGCGACATGATACTTTTTTGATGGTTTAATTATTTTATGCATGCGTCATAACCCAATGGTTTTAGTAAATTAAATGGTAGCATAATAGACTAGGTGCTGCTATTCAATTATATGAAAAACACGGTCATTTTACATAAGTTATTGTCTCTAACTTGAGTTAGTAATTATGTTACAATTACTCCTTTAATAACGTTGAAAAAACAATCACATCTTACGCGTTAAAACAAATCCTGAAAAAACATTCTCACAGGGATAGGTATACCTACAACGGGTGTCCGTCATGAATTCAAAATTTGATACATGCCGGACGCGCGAAACAAAACAGTTTAACAGAAGCGTTCGGGTATCGATAACACGGTATAATTGACGTAACGGTAAAAGCGGCCAACAATCCAGAACCCTTCGAATCAGCAGCAATTTGTTAAGTGGATTTTTGGCCGAGACACGCGCGGCTCGATGCGCCTCTGTACACAATTTCATTATCTCTGCTCGCGCCCGCGGCCGACTACTATTAACTTATGCGATGCTGTATTTCAGCTGTGTAATTTTTGTCCAATTTGTATTTCTGTTTGGTGAAAAATAGTTTCGCTTGCAAATTTTTGAAGGCAAGTTTTTTTTGTAATGAGTTTTCTTCCACTATTTTTTATTTATTTAACTGGCTATAAATTTGTAAAAAATATAACCAGTTTACTTTTCCTGAAGCTCCTTGAGCTATTATTTAACAGATTATAATAAAGAGGTTTCGTCTATTTTTTAATATTAAATAACTTGTACTGCAATGTGCAGGGATATCGACTACTTTTTTCGGTAATTTTAATGACAATTGCGTGTTCAAGGGGTTTGGATTACATTAAAAGATGGACTTTCAAAATCAATTCGCAGCCACGCAACCGTCCCCCAGGCAATCACTTAAGAATTTTATGAAGCGTAATGATTAAGATGTTTCTGTTTGACTGTAAAACGAGGGGACTGGTACTAAACCGAATTGTTGTGTTAAACATATTGTGACTGGAATAGCTATTAAAGGATTAAAAGGATTCCATGCTTTATAGTGAGTCAATCATACCTAGATTGATGGGGTTGATGGGAACTTATCCACAATCGTTTTTTGTTTGTTTAATTTCCGAGCACTTTTTATTGGTATTGGTATATGTCAATAAATATTGAGGATATTTGACGATGACGTTAAAACGACCTTGCAAAACACTTCAAAGAGACATAATGGGTATAAGCTAAAACTTGCTACATGCATACGTTTATTAGGTTGGTACAGTCAGCAAAACGATTATCTTAGCAACCTATGCACTGAATAAAATCATAAAAATTAGGAAATAAAAATAAAGGTGTTGACATATTGAAGCCTTTGTTATTTTTGATGCGAAAATAAAATTGGTAACATTTCTAGAGGTCGACGCTAAAGGGGCAAACATGGCTCGACATATGGCTGACATCTATATTACAATGGGATCTTTACACCCTATTTCGGGAGCAACAAAATCAATTTCCAATTCGATATGACCCTCCTGTGCCTGGTATTCGATAGACTTGAAATCGTTCATTTAGTTTTATAATAAGAAATGTTACTTTAAGATGTTAATTCTTATAATACCATAGGTACCTAGAAGGTTGTGTGGGGCTAGCTGCAACTATTTTATCAAAATTCATTAATTGTAATGTTTAAATATCTACTTAATAATTTTCCGATTATTTATTTATTAGCCATTAGATAGTAACTGGAGATAGTCTAAGAAGTCTAGTGTTTAAAGTTTTATTCCCGTTTCAGGCCTCACCGGCTATAAAAACGACGAACCGTCTCTTAAAAGCCATAACACCACTAAAGTTTACTCCGATCCTGTTTCCCGTTAACTACCAATTTGCATTGATCTAAAAATGAGATGTAGATACTGAAACTCTTTTAAATAAAACGCTTGCTATTTTGCAGAAGCTCGCTTCTTTGCCTGCAGTTTTCCGGTAATTTTCGGTCCCGCGAACGGCGCTGCCGAGAATCACGGCTATTATATTATCTCATTAGATACGCCCGCCGCCGCTGCGCCTTTTCGCCAAATAAATTCTTTTCTAAGGGGCCGATTTCTCCATTAGGTTATTTTTACATAGATACCAAGTGCGTTTAAAATGTTTGCGATTTTACGATGGGGATGAAGTGAGTCAAAGCTACGAATGTGTCTCCTGTCCCTTAAAATGATGCGTTTTGTGAATTTCTTAACACTTTCTAACTTATTCTTATTATAATTCTACTCTACTACCCTTCTCTAGATGCAAAATAATTTGATAAACAGTATAAAAGTTATTTAGTAAATGGCATTTATCGTACCCTAGAAAGATCGCCACAATAATGATTTTTCTGAGTTAATTATCAAATAATGATATATTATGAACTAACTCTCACAATCAAAGAAAGCAAATTCGATTTTCATATTGTAATAAATTTGCAGTGTTAACGTATAACAAGAACAATAAATTCGTATTACAAATAGTTTGCAGCAAGTTTGTTGGTGCGCGACCCGATGCAGTTACACGGGAAAGTTTCGATAAGTTCATAGTCGCTTTATTAATAGCTTTGGGGTTTCTATTCGTAGAAAAGACTTTTAATATTTTTTTGTCCTACAAGGAAAATATTTTATATTGTATTGACTGTATTAATTATAATTTAGGTACTAAATTTACTATGTGGATGCGTTTGTTACAATTTTTTAAATAAAATAAATGAACAGTAAAGAAATGTAAATAGGACTTACAAGCTTACAACACAAATACTTACACTATCTCAAAATCGTAAAGACAAATCACAAATTTCCGTATAAAAAGCGGGACGCAAAGTAATTCGGCACACTTACAACGTAATGTAAACCAAAAAAAGAATACTGGTCCCAAAAGCTTACCCTGGGGAACGCCCGCGCGCTCGCCGGCCCGATACAGACGCGACGGCGGTGATTAGGCTTCTTATCCACGAGATAGCGACAGAAACTGTGTAAGACTTAACAACTATGACCGTTTTCTTATTCCCTCCAACCAAGCATTTTCTTGCCGCCGACTCGACTTATCTAATGCTCGACTTAAAATTCTGTAACTTTTAGTATTTATAAATTTTGTTTTAAGAGCTGCATATTTAAGGCACCAGAAATCTGACCTTAGATCAATAAATCAAAGCGGCCGTAATGAGACGTCTCATTGCTGATTTATATCGGCGGAGGTACTCAGCCCTCTGATTTTTCTACTCGATAAGTCCGGGTGACGATCGTAAATTGAAATATGATAAAGTCGCAGTAATAAGGCCCGGTAATCGTATCGACCCTCACTGCACGAGACGCTCCATTGACGAAGCAAAATGTCATGCTAATATTTCTTATGTATTTTATTTAAACCAGTACCTCTCTTTATACTCATCTAAAATAGGGAATTAGATACTGTAACAGTTATATTTTTTACGGATATTTATAATTCAGAGAATATAAAAATTAAAAAATGGATATTATTTTTATTTAAAAATAAAACTGTTTAAACGATATGACATGAGAAGGCTATGTTTGTAGGAGGCGTTTTAAATATTCATATTACCTATGTTGTTTACTATAAACATTGTATTAACAGATCTTTTTGGCATTTTGAAGAAAGTTTTTAGATTTTTTTCTGTAATACTTTCAATACGCTGACGTAATTTACAAAGTGCATAAATATATTATATTTGTATTGTATTAATAATACATTACAAATATTCTTTATTACCACCATTAACAAAGAAACTGTACACACAAAACGGTAGGCAACAGGCGGTCTTATACTTATAAGTTGGTACTTAGGTCTTTGAATTTTTTCGATTTACGAGTATTATACTAGTATGTAAAGTAGGTAGGTATATATAGTATATTCTTTCCTTGAGTGACCTTACTCTCCAAGTTCCTTTTATAGCATCACCATGTTCAGCTCTTCTATCTCAATTCCGACCTCATTCCCGATTCCAATACGTGATTCGTCGGTTCGCAAATTATTCGGTGAAAATTCACCATCTCGTTAGAATGTGCGATCGGGGCGGCGAGCCGAGCCAACCGCTTGATAAATTGTCTGGAATAATAATGATGAATTGCAACTAGCCCGATCCTGGTGTTGATTCAAATCTATGGAGCAATTCTACTGCCCCTTATACCTAATACGGACTTAAAAGAATTCGAACGCGCTCCGTGAAAGATTTCTGGACTTATTGAGTCCTTAAGGAATGATGCATTTCTTGCAGGTATTTCAGTAAAGAGTAAATAATGATACATAAACTTACAATTACATTAACATCAAGGTGACAAAGACTATGTTTTAATGATGCTTGTAATTATATACACCAGTAAGTAGTATTGACATTCGAGCACAAGTTCGGATGTTCGGATGCCGTGCGCCATAACCAACGCAAGTGGTATATAAATAAACGGAAACACAAGCGGACCACGCTAATGCAATTTACAAAGCAGGCAATCACGAGAGCTAGCCACATTGTTGTACAGTCGCCGTCAAAGAGCAAAGGAAGGAGCTCTGTCCCTTAATAATTAATTGGCGTTTAAACGCGCTGACGTCTTGAGCTCCACAGGGGCTGCATATGCTCTTGTAGGTGTGTTCCGGAACATCTGCTAAATTCCTATTACGCTGCTGTTTGGTCGGGGATCGCTTTGGCTTTGGTAATGGGTGCGCGCATTATGGAGCACTGCATATAACTTAACACTGGAATATTCAATAATTTATACGCGTATTTCTGAAAACCAACTTGAACTTAAATCTTTTAAAGAAGTTTTATTCTTAGACATTCTGGCAGTTTGGCAGCAGAGGACCCTCGTAAAAGTGATTCTTACTTAATGGACAAAATAGTAATTTAAATGCAAGTGCATTTATAAACCGCAATTAGAGGGACGTAAATTGAAGAAGATTGTAGACCATCAATCAAGCAAAAAGGCATGATTACATCCAAATCTAGATATCTAATTGAATGGGCCACTCGTATAAATTGAATTTAAGTGATGTTTTGCTTTATGCGGTTAGATAATGATGATACCGTTGTCATTAAGTTAATGAATATGAAAATGAACTACGATGTTTTAAAAATAGAAACCGTTTTTTATATCAATCACAAAACAATGGTGAGCCTATTAAGGATACGCTGCTACTGTAAACGGGTTGATATGTGTATTGATCATAATTTGGAGGTAAAGATTAATACGTTTTATTTATTTACAATATAAAAACTTCACTGGAATGCCATTATAATATAAATAAAAAACGTCACAGTAAAAACTGAAAATGTAGGTAAAGGATTTTAGATCGAAGCAGTATGAAACCTAAAATATGAATTACCTATATCTGAAAAAGAGACGAATAAAATACCGTATCCTATGAAATAGTAGATACATACTTCTAAGTACTGGCGGAGTCACAGTAACAATTTGTTTGCCATCCGACCCGCCTCACGCGAAGCCATCATAAAAGCGACAATTAACGTTAGTTTGTTTTACTGCCAACTGCTAGGTGTGTTTGTCTTCAAAGATGGCACGCATGAATTCTGTTTAACTTTTACAAATATCAGAAATACCTTTATGAAGTACTCTAGGATCAGGAACAAATTTCCGGAAACGATTTTTTATTATAAACTGGAGAGAATAGAAATTTTGTCATTACATCCAATTTAAGCTTCGCCAATATGGCGGTATTAGAGTTGAAATTTTCAACGAAGAGAACCAAAGAGGGCGGATGATAAAACCCCGTCACTAATTAAATGGGCTCGAGACGTCCTCTTCTTAAATAGATAGGTATGTCGCTAATTTGGAGTCATTTTGTCGAGGTCTACGCAATATCAGAATCCGAATTGGAATTTAATTATTTTCGGGAATATTATTTTTAAGCCGCGAATTAGGTTAGTTAAATTAAAATGAAGTAATGAAATTACTTGTTGAATATGAAATATTTAATTGGCTTGTTGAATATGAAATATTTAATACTAAATCCATCTAGCTATCTTGAATGAGAGTGAGACTGAATACAGTATGTTAAAGTATGTATTCAACAGGAGTTCAATGGAAAGTATACTTTTCAACTTTCTTTCGTAGAAAACCCGTTTTGGCATACATGTGCAGGGGTTGCCTTTGATGGCAGCGTCTTCGATTGTCGCTTGCAAATTCAATTTTCACTTTAAAATGCCACCTCACATCATGTGGGGTGTACTCGTACACCGTATATCGTAGAACAGCAGTTATGTCAGTTGACGGGAGAAGAAACCGGTAAATATAAGTTGTATGTATTTTATTCACTTAGACATTTCTAAATTATGGACTTACATAGAAATTATTCGCATTTATTAGATTTTGTATCAGATTAAATGGTACACATTTTTTGCAGATTAGAAATGCTTACCAAAAAATCGTATTTTATAAAAAAAAACTTGTAACCTGATAGGTATTCGTAGCATCATTATGTATTAACATAGGTATCATTCTTATAGTGTTGATAGCCAAATCTATTTCGACATTTTCGAGTTTAAAGCATACGTGTTGTTCTCGTTTGCTTTGTAAAATGTAAAATTATAAAATACTTAATATTTATTTTTAAGTGTTTGATAATTTTACAAAGCCAATAAAATATTTATTGCTAAGTCAAAATTATAAGTTCCATTATTTTACTAAGAAAGAAAATACCAACGAAAAGGATTAACATTATAAAATGTAACACTTTCCCCTTCTAAGTTACGTGACACTCTCGTACAGTACAACAATAAAATGTATCGATTTATTTCGATGTCAATACGGGACTGCAAAAGAAATTCGGTTAATACCAACGGGGGTATCTTAAATTGCATTGAGCTCCCATTAACGCCTTGTCAGATCGGATTTCGATTTATATTATTGATAAATGGAATGTATTGGTTGTGCTGCAGTAGAAAATGTATAAAATGAAAGTATCTACGTTATTGTATTTAGATAAGTTAACAGCTATGTAAGTGAGGGTGAGTTTTGGTTGAGAATTTTGTTTGAGATCTCTTGTTTAGAGTTGAACCAACAGGAGTTTGCAACGATCTTGATAGCACATGCAATGCAAGTGTTATTTTAAACGTCAAATTTCATTACAAACGTCAAATCAAAATCGTTGCAGAGTTCTCTTGGTTTAACTCTAGCTTTCAAAATATGTATTGATAACTCGGGTATTGAACTTGAAATTCAAAAGATGATTTACAATCGTTCTGATACACTATGTAGGTATAATACATTTAATTCTTGTCTCCCGCAGTCTCTGAGTCACAACGGGGCAGGTGTAATTTCAATACATTTTTTAATGAAATTAACTTGGTGCTTTTTAGATTTGTATAGAATTTACTAATCCTCTAAGTAACTTAAGATCGTATCTCAACAGTTTTCCTCTGCACTAAAAACCTATAACGCACATACGTAGGTACAACTGTCGACGTTTGTTCTCGTTTGCCTTACAATTTCTCCCGTTGTCACGGCGGCTAATGAAAGAATTAGCTTTCATTACAACTGATACGTTCCTTAAAGGGATTCCCGAATGAAGACGAAGTGCCTTAGTAACCTTTCCGATGGAGGATCAATGAGGGACGAGAGGTCGCTTATCTGTGATTAGTTTTTTAGGGACCTGTATAACGCTTTTAAATGTATTTACACCTAACAGAGTTCTGTTGATAGAAGCGCTGGTGGCCTAGCGGTAAGAGCGTGCGACTTTCAATCCGGAGGTCGCGGGTTCAAACCCCGGCTCGTACCAATGAGTTTTTCGGAACTTATGTACGAAATATCATTGATATTTACCAGTTGCTTTTCGGTGAAGGAAAACATCGTGAGGAAACCGGACTAATCCCAATAAGGCTTAGTTTCCCCTCTGGGTTGAAAGGTCAGATGGCAGTCGCTTTCGTAAAAACTAGTGCCTTCGTCAATTCTTGGGATTAGTTGTTAAGCGGACCCCCAGGCTCCCATGAGCCGTGGCAAAATGCCGGGATAACGCGAGGAAGAAGGAAGAAGGAAGAGTTCTGTTGATAAAAGGCAAATGTTTCGTTACAAGTCTGCAGAATAAAATAATGAAAATAATGCAAGTATATATAAATCTACATTATGTCAAGTGTATTAATGTAAGAAATTAGCCTAACTGATTATACAAATACATGTGGATTTTTGAACTAAAGGCCTATTATGAAACCCTCTTCGGATACCGGCAGTAAGAATCTAAAAGCGTAGACGAACCTTTCAACTTAAATGCATGATTCATTAAATCGTCTCGATCCCCCTAAAATCGTCGAGGAACTCGCTCTGCTTAAATTAGTGCGGAATTCATTTTCTTTTTTTAATTCTTCTTCCAAATTCAAATAACCTTTTTTATTACACCGCATAAAAGGGTGGACCAGGACTCTGCCTCCGTGCGCTCTCAAACGCTAATTCCTTCTCGTTCCACGGATACTGATTGGACGATATATTTAACAATGCCACCGACACGCTTCTCTTCGAGAAAATACATCTTACGTATTTTTTTCTCGCACTGGGATTCCTTTATTTTCTTATTTTCCATTCGTATCCGGTACCAAAGGTTGGAAAAACAAGCGAGGTTTATGCGTTAATGACACTAATAGCAATTAGTGGAAGGTCGTGTTTGGCTTGTACGGATGCGGTGTTTAGTTATTCGTCGTTTGGGGTATACAAGCATATTACAGGGCACCCAGCCCATGGAGGGTCTTAACGGGAGGTCGTTTGCTGCGCTGCCAGCCTTCTAAGATTAATGGCATTACGACAAGACCGTTTGTAAGAGACAAACGTGACAAAAAACTGAGTTGTAATTAAGTTGATCGATTTTTATGTGGGCCGCATACTTTTCATTTTTGTTGTGCTAAGTAGATGAATTTTCAGTACCTAATATGAGCTTTGCTTTGTACTAGATAACAAAAGATCTCTTGACATTGGTCAGTGCGTTCAAATCACATCAGTAGTGATTGCTGGTTTGAACTTGTAAATTTGTAAATAATAGCTGTATAAAGCAGGACCCCGCTTTCTTGCAAGTTGCGCAGTTAAGGATGACTTACGTTAGAACAGCTCGGGTCCGGGCGAGGCATCCGACATTTCGTTTTCTATACAAAGCATCACGGGATCACCGGTCACCTGTCATAGAATACGAAGTACCTATCTGTTGCCTCGACCCGGATCCGAGTTCTAGCGTGAGTGGAGTTGCTAAGTCAAGGTATATTTTTTATAAAAAGATGGATGAGCGATGCAGCCTAGTCAACATCGACACTTTGGACATCATAAAATATTTAGCACTCATATCTCGCGGCGCGGTCCGAATATTATCGACTCTCCCATAAAACAGGAAACACTAGCGCGAGAAAGATAGAAATAGGAATTTTATAATGGTAAGAAAAGGATGCATTTATTGTACGATCTTTGGAAATTCGATGGAAACGTTTGCTTTCTTTTCCATCGGGTTTATCGCGGTCGTTATATTTTGATAGAGCAGTTTGGCTGGATCGCCGATATAACGTTTATGTTCTGGTTTCGGCGTGTTGCTCACGTTGGTTTTTGTTTCAACATTTTTTTACCGGTTATTGTATCTATTCCGCTCGAGAACAGGCTCCATGTAGATTGTTTCGGTCGTAAAGCCTTCGCATGTTTCTGTTAGGTTTAAGTTTTGCTTTTGCATTCAGTGATGAAAATTGTTTTTAAATTACTTTTCTACGGAGCAAAACAATCTGCTTACATGAAATTAAAATTATTGACGTACATGAATATGTACAAAAAGAATCAACGCCTTGTACAAAATAGGCTAGATGACAAATTTTCATTTACGATATCAATCGATCAGGTTTGTTTTTAGGATCAAATGTCTATATGGGATCCATTGCAATAAAGCAATACAAAAATCAGAAATGATAGTCAAAGTCTGACAATCGTACTTCACTCGCGAAACGCCCCTAACAAAACTATAAGTGACCGTGACGTCAAGGTCACTGAGAGTCCATCTTGAAGTATGGACTGTATGGAAAAAACAAGATAATTGCGTTTTTGTCGATGAAATATTGCGTTTATGTAAGTACATAGTTGCTATACAATCTTTTTTTTGGATAAAATTTAAGGAATCGAATGGTATCCTTACTTACCTATTTCCTTCTTGGAAGTTAAAAAAAAACTTAAATTATGGAACTTTCAGGTCCTGTATTTTTGTATTATTTCCATATATTATTTTAATATCCACATTATTGTGATAAATTGCTCATTTGCTATCTATTTTACTAGGTTTTGTTATATTTTGCAAAATGTGTCATCATCCTTATTCGAACTTTAGAAACCTGTACAAACCTGGCATACCGACCCAAACTAACTATACCATATACCATAAGTTAGTTTTAACCTCGTAAGGCCCACCATTCAATTTTTTTAATTTGAACCTTCTGTTGCATAAATAGTAGGTATATTGGGATGAATTAAGTTTCTTTGAGAAAACAATAAAATAAAAGAAATGCTACTTTATTTGGTTTAAGAAAGGTTTTAATTAGGTAGATTGAAACGGAGGTTAGGTGCATTTAATACACAGTGGGCCCTGTTAGGTTAAATGACTCAATATAAACAAAAAAATATATGTTCGTTATATAACACTTTAAACTCTCGCGTTTTGTACACATATTTAATTACACAAACGGGTCTACCGCGATTACGCGGGGACTTTAACGGGTAGCTGCAATTTCTTTGTCTACCCCGAACATTTTTATAAACTAATTTCGGGTAGTTTAGTGGTGTTTTATTAATATCTCCGTTGACATTTGTTGGGACGTCAGTCTTTCCGTGACCACAGCTGGTGCAACTCAGCTGAAACGTCGGAATTAAAGGTAAAAACAATGAAATTATATCGCGGTAGACCCGTTTGTGTAATTAAATATATGTTCGTTATATTTTACTACATGTGAACCAGTGATACTTTTTGTTTAAATATGACTTTGTTGACCAAATCGGTATAACAAAATTGGGTCAAACTGAAGTTCTCTTTTAAAATAATTTCCGGATCGCAAGGAACTCAGTCACCTTGAAAGTTTTGTGATAAATATACCGCGGGGTTTGCGAATATGAAACGGCGTACGGTCGACGTCAAAGATATGTTTACGTTTTTCGCCTTATTACAAAGGAGTAAGGTGCAAAAGTGTAAACATATCTTTGACGTCGACTGTACAATCGCGTCCGCAACTATTTCTATGGTATTTATGTATAAAAATGTGTTATCGCGGTTTTTTCTACTGCAAATGTATAGAAATTATAAAAACCATCGTGAAAGTATACGAGTATTTTTGCGACTAAACATTTGGTAAAATATATTTTCACCCTACCCTACCCCTACTACTTACGTTTTATATGAAATATAAACAAAACATAACAGTCCTATCAGGGTAATTTAATCTCATTATGTGTTTGTAAGTACATACTATGTATTAAATATAAGATTGGTATAATAATGCAAAAAGAAAATACTAACAATCGACATTAATATAAGCCAAAAACCGAAATTAGGCAACAATTTCAATTTTATTTATATTTATTTAAGGACCAACTGAGATGTTTTTTAGTACTTACGACTATGACTTATAAAATATTGTTCGTATTATACTCTATATACTATATACAATGTCATTCTGTTACGCAGTACCTACTTTTGTTTAAACGACATGACTATTACGATTTTTTAAAAAGTTATAACGGATAATATACAGATATTCATATTTTAGGTATGTATATCTTAGCAGACTGTACTTCTCGGTATAATAACTCCCCGCCGAGGGCCGGCCGAGATGATACAGTGCTGCAGCCGGTATATTTCTTACTCCACACGCCAATATGTAATGACAAAATGCCCATTACTTTATCTAACTCTAAATTTGGTTAGATTAGATTATCTGTACACATTAGCTATAGCTATAGCTGCTATTATTGTGAACAGCATAGGGTACTGTTGTTGTACTTTTCAATCAATTTTTAAAATGAGGAGGTTTTCTATTTTGTATGATCCGCAATTTCTAAGAGTGCAATCGTACTGTGCCAAATCAAAATTCATTTCGCATCGATTAGCTTTCACATCACGCTCTATCCTTGTTCGTATAGGTACCTATTTAGTCCATACTTATTAGGAGGCTTGATTATAATTATAAAGAATGAAAAGGTAGTTACGTTTACTTTGAAGTATTTACATGCATTATACGACGGTAAAATGAAAAACTATCAATAACATGTTCAATACAAAATTGTCCTCCGAATACTCAATAAGCTTCCATTGTGTAAATAATCGATTATACTTAAATAATATAATCTCCATAGCACATATAGTTAACATCCCAAACTGCGTATTTTCATACACCCGCGAATTTCCCAATAATAAATTATACTCCTTGTCCGCTTACCTCGGGTTAACCGGCTTTTATAAACTACCCGGGTAATTTATAACTATTACCCGGGAAACGATCACGTGATATCACTTTATAGCATATTCGGCGCGTAAATATGAGGGTAGTCTGCAATATGTTGCTGCTTACTTAGGTTATGTGGCGCAGGTCGTTAGCTGTGGCTGCTTTACACGTGGACAGCTTTGAATTATGTTACATTCAAGGTACGGCGAGCTGCAAAAGTGCATGGACACATTATAAATGCAATCTATTCATAAAATTATGCGGCTCGGTGTTCATCATACATCATAGTTGCTGGTCAATGTTAGTGATCTACATGGATTTTATTTCAATTAATGAATAAGCAGTGAACGAGACTTGTAGGTTAAACCTAAACTAACTACTTATTAAAGTACGAGTACTCATGTCATATGGTATGCAAACAAAACATCTTTACAGCAGGGAAATGTTGAAAACTCTTCCTCGGATTAATATGCACAATTCCTTTCTATCGTTAATAAACCTACTCTGACAATAAACATCAGCTGTAATTCAACCAACTAAGAAACTGAAATTAGTCTATCATACATATATTCTTATTTGGGCAAATCCGGTCTTAGGTTAGGTCGGAAAGATCTATTCGATTAGAAGCACAAGTCGATCGCTCGAAGTAAATGAAACCACTCTATTGGAACACAAACGCTTGAAAGCAAACTTCACCTAGCTACAAGTACGTACTTAATGTAATCGCGCAATATCCTTTGTTCACTTTCAGACTCATTAAAAAGGCGATGCAATTTAATGAGTTGATAGTGTGTGTTAACCCCTCGCTACGTTTGCAAATACTGCCAGGTAACTTTACTTAAAATTGAGCTTTACGCTGATATAGTTAGAGTGTAAGTTTGATCGTAGTTTTTCGGTGGAGTATTGGTATGTAGGGGTCGAAGATTAGTGGCACACGCCTACCCGCCGGAGCGCTGAGCGGCTGATGGCGCCCAAGAGTGTAGTTACAATTAGAGCGGTGCCCACAATGAAGTGATGCCCGCGTAATGTAGCTTATGTAGCCCCTTGTCTTTGTATGTTGATTGTGCTGGAAAGAGGTCGGCTTGATAGTGCCTGGTGTGTGTCTTAAATGCAAATGAGGAATTTTTATTTAACAAGTTTCTGCTGCGTTACTGTATTGGGTGCCTACACAGGCAAATTGAGGGACGTGTTTTGGGAACCGCACGCTTACTTACTTGTATTAATAAAACACAACATATACGTAACATAAAAGTTTGTTAGAAATTGTTATAATAGTTCTTAATTTTTTTTTTTGTTATCTGTATGTTGTGTGTATAATTATGGTTGTTAGGTCCTAAAATAGGTACTTTTGATGTCATTGATTCAGCTCGATTGCGAATATCTATCTGCTTTCAGCATAAGGAAAGTTTTAAAAAGGCAGGGAAACCTCAAAACTTCAACCATAATCAGACAAGCTTAAAGAACACAATTCCTAAGTACCTACAGAACATTATTTTATCTGAATTCTGCGGCGGGGAAAGGCTTATGGCCCGCGAGCGATTGCCCGATGTTGGCTGTAGGTATATTGTCAATTGGAAACTACTCCGACCCGAGCAAGCGCTTTTAGATTTGAAAGAGTATCTCTCAAGTATACAGGGTAAATTTCAGATGAATTTCTCCCTCAAATGTGTGTATTTCTGATGGTTTGCCGGCATATTTTTAACCAGCTTAAGCAGTGGTGAAAGGAAATTTTGTTGCTGCATTAATGTCAGCTGACAAAAAATTATACAACTATTCTAAGTATACTGACACTTAAATTATACTGTAGGGTCTTACGATTTCTTAAACAATTTTTTTCTATAACAATATATGTATGTAAATACCTAACGATGCTTTAAAACGGCGTTTTCACCGAACCAAAGTTCTGTAATCTTTAAGAATAGAACACTTTCGCCTATCACGGCCGATTTGAGCAATACTCAGGGTTTCCTAAAAATAACATAAAGCCTTTGATATCCTCGAGTGTACTGGCGGCTGTGAAAGGCGAGGTTTTATCGCGTTGCCATGGAGACGGGCTGCGTTGCGATACGACCTCCGAACGCGTCCAAAAACTACTATTGTGATTGTGACTCATATTTTCTATGTATGTAGGTATGTATGTGTGTGAGTAGGCAGGGTCTTTACATTAATTCTATTCAACAGATTTTTGAGCGAATGGACACATTATTTGAAATCACAACACGTACAAATAATAGTTCTAATGTTATTTTTTTTTTGGCTCATAGATATAGACATGTGCTATTAATTATTTTTAGCGCTCGAATTCTAAAATATCGTGTGCGCAATTTTACTCTAGAATTCTATTGCCGAATGATTATATCAAGTCATGAAATCTATATTTCAAAACCTATGTAAAGACAACTTTTTAAACTAGGATACGAGAACATGCCTAAAGATAAAAATAGTTTTTTTTTTTTCTAATTTTGCAAGTACATACTTACTTAAACCAAATTCGAAAACCGCCAAAAGATAACCTTATACCTATCACTAAAAGTTATTCAAATGTACCGGAATGCACGACAGAAAGTAGTACTTGTCTATTTGCAGTGCCGATGAGACGGGGCAGTTAACCCTTGAATTTGGTACATACTGAAATATTAACGTTTGGCTATGGACGCACGCGGAAAAACAAAGTCGAAAACTGGGCCTGTTATAGGCCCGTCGCATGCGCTCAAAGACTAACACTTCCCAGACTGGTAGGTAGTTTCCGTCCGAGTTTAATGGCTGAATATCTTTAATCTTCATGTATCTATCTGACAAGAGAAATTAAAGCTAAGCTAAGTATTGTAATACCAAATTAATTACCAAAGTTTTGCTAAACTAGATTGTATGATGATAAAAAGATGTGTATAGTAAAAATAAGAAAGCCTTAATTAATAAACTGTAAATACAGTTTTGCAGGGATCTGTCTAGATATAGATAGAAGCTCTGTACCTACTGTGTATTAATAAATAAATAAATCTTCTTTTTGACATATTATCGTAATTTATGTAGGTACCTAAGGGCCCGATTCGGATTTTGAAATAGATATCTTTTAGACATCACCAAGATACGATAACGATATTTCTAGGATCTAACCTGTTAATTTTGACATTTCCGCTATTCTGAAGATACTCTTGAATGATTTCCACATGATATGACTTAGAGATCCAATTCACATCTAATAGATATCTAACTCTATCTAACGTAAAAGTGACATTGGTTGCCCGAATGGAGCTGCAAAAGAGAACTAGTTGAAATCTAAACTATAACGTATCTAGAATGGATCTAGAACGTGTCGTCTCTTGTGAATATCTTGAAGTTCGAATACGGCACTATTTCTTAATTTTGTGTAAATTGAAGTGAAGCTTTAATGGTGCTGTAAGTAATTATCAAATAATTTAGTGAATAAATTAACGTTATCAATACAATGTTACAACTTTTTAATGCATTATATATTTTTAAGACTATGTAGTAATGTGACGAGTCTTTTACCAACTACTAACAAATAAATCAGACTTCAATTCACTCAAAACAAAAACATTCGAATGTGTTCAGCAAAAGTCCATTCTAGTATTCCACCTGTCTAGTCTTTGGAACGAGCATGCCGTGTCGGTATTGAGTGGTGGCACGGGAGGGCGTCCCCCGAGACCGCCTCCCCGGGGGACTGGAGGGGAAAGGTTAAAAGGGAAAAGTTATAAGAGACCGTTGTCAGTGCGCGAATGTTCCACGATGCGGTTTTTCCGAAATTTCAGGTGAAATTGATATTTTGCGGCGACTATTTTTAGCCGCACGTGCGTTTAGCTTCTATGATAGAATATCTAGTTTGTTTTAAAGTATATAATTTTACTTAATATCATCCTGAGTAGCGATAGACTGTATTCGCCACTTAGTTGACACTACTTTTTCCCATTCAAAATGGTAACATAGCGTTGTTATAGTAATCGTCAATAAAATGAGAACATAAGTATAAAATGAGTGCCTAAGCAAACATTTTATTGATCATAACGCTCGAAAGACACAAATCATAATAAAACGTTAAAGGCCACCACACCAAAATACCGTAAGTCAAGTTTTTGCTCGCTCAAGGAATGTCCGATGCAAATCATGCAAATAAACATAGAATGTCGCTAGGGTGCGGGTGGCGCCCCTCCCTCGCTGGTCTCGAAAGAGGGCAACCTCCTCGCCACTATACTGCCTTAGTGGATTTTTTTCATCGAGTAGTGCGACGTGGTAAGATGTTGATGCGAAGAGGAGCATTATCTTGAATGTCGGGCGTTTTTAAGATTTGGCCACGTACTCGTACGTATATAGTCGAGCGAAAAATGTTTAGATATTACATATATTCTAGTACTTTTGATGTCATTGATTCAGTTCGATCGCGGGTATCTATCTGCTTTCAGCATAAGGAAAGTTTTGTTCCAGATCCATTAGGAATTTTAACTTCAATAGGGCCTTTTTATAGACTTGCTTAGGTACCAAAATGAGGATATGGTACTTACTGAGTACCTATAACACTATACCTGAGGAGTAAGTAGGAATGATTGTGTAACTATTATACATAGATATGTATATATTTTTTAAGGTAAACATAGTTACTAAATAGTTCTTGATGAAAAGAAGTTTATCAGTAATTATTTCAATCTTTAGACCAATATTTATTATACGCGGCATATGTTATTGAATATATGTGTCGTACTTATAGGTACTCGCTCTATTTTCTATTCCATAGCATTCATAGAGCAGACACTTGATAACACATGCGAGGGATGAAAAGTGGGGGTAGTTTTTACGAGGAAAATGGAGTTCCCTCTCTGTTCTTGATGCGATAGGTAAATATTCGCGTACTTTTATTGGGGATGGTTTGATTCGCTCCCCGGTCTAGGGCAGGCTTTAGTTTTTATGGAAACTGAAAGTGAACACGTTACGTGTGGATATTGTTTGCGTTCTGTAGAAAAGTCTACTTTAATAGAAACCACAATCTACATCCCTTATATAGAAACATGTATGTCTTTGCAGATTATTTTTTGAAATTGTGAAATTAAGAAATAAACATTTAGAGGAACTTATTTAAAAAAGGTTTTTAAATTTAATTAAACATACAAAAGGGAATATTGCAATAAAACTTGTTGGTCAAGCGTAGTTAAGGGCACACCTGTAATTAATCTTAAGTTAATTGCTTCCACTACGGAAATTAAATATATAAATTGTATTGTGTTGTAATTATTGTTCCTACTGAATTCATACACCATATATGTACTTAACCTTATAGCATACGCTAAAACATTTATTTAAGTGTAAATGTAAACCGCTTAGTTGTCGTTACACAATACGTAAGTATTTTTGTACAATTCACCCAGATGTAAATTTAATGTAAAATTTTGTCGTAAATAACTGATTGATTGGTGAATTTAGCACAGTAAGTACATTGGACAAAAAATGAACGCAGATAAACATAGGTAAAATAAAAACCACTACACCGCCACGGCTGCTGAAGTGGTGGAGTACGTACACCAGAAGACCGGTTACTCGCTGAGGGTGTTCCAGCTTCGATCGCGCCACTACGTGCACTTCAACTCTTTTGTGGTGCGCGTGCCGCGACCGCTGCAAGAGACCATCGAGTGCGCCGACTTCTGGCCGAAAGGTGTCGTGTTTCGGAGGTTCCGGGGCAAACTGCCGAATCCGACACAAGAACAGCCGATTCAACGGAGCCACGCCGTTTTGTCGCATAAATAGTGTTTAGTTTTTAAGTTTATAATATATATATATGTATGTTAGTCTGTAAGGTATTTGTAATATGGGCCTTGTTGCCTGATTTAAATTTTAAATAAATAAATAAATAAATAAATAAATAAAAAGAATGGCTACTAAATTGTGATTGTATCACACCGATACATTCTTCCTTGTTAAATAATACTGTAAATTGAATACTAAAATAGTATCACTAATTTTAAATCACAACATTATGACGTCACCCGTGAGAGGTAGACATTAGGGGGTGTGCAGACAATCGTAAATTGCGACCGGAGTCGAATAAATTAACGCCTGTCGCGTCGCTTGTGTGAATGCGCCTCTAGCAGATAAAGAAGAACATATGAATTGGTTTATTACTTTACGTAAACAGATGTTGAATCCTAATTAGGTTTATGTGAGACAGAGGGTTGATGTCAGAAACTAAAGCTTTGTAAAAAGATGTTACATATTTTGTGGTTGCTTCTAAAGAACTTGATAGAAAAATGATAGTTCTAGGTTGTTCTTGTAAGTGAACATATATATTACATTATAGATAATTGTTATCTTTCATCGAGTTAAAAATATTCTTATTTGCTTCCGTATAAGAATATTTTTGAAATGATGTAAGTAAACAAAACGTTCCAACGCAAACAACGTACTAGATTCCAAGAGGGCCTGCAATACATTTTTTATCCATGTTCTCGGCCCAATATTTCAGTATCCCCTTTCTATGCTTAGAGCCTTCTTATTAAAATCAAGGCTGCCATAGATATCACTTACCGCCCTCGCCGTTACTCTTAAACTATTATGACCATCGCCTCGCAAGCATTCGACTTACCAAAACCAGTATATGCCAGTCTCTGTTTACGTATACTTGATATATAACTCACGGTCCCAGTTATACAAGCTTGCTTAAGTTGGACGCTTGGCAGGTTTTGCAATATAGGGCTTGGACTTAGTGGTCACCACGTACTGAGGAATGTGCTGTCGGTGACCCTCTAGGATATTAATGGTGGTCTTAACTGGATTTTTCCGGTTCCATTTTTATGGTTCGGCGCTCTTTGTAAGTGCAAGGTGCATTGATATTTTGCATTTTTAAATGAAAGTTCATAATGATTTGTGACGTTTCTGGTAAAAGTTACCTATTTTATTATCGGTTGTCATGTGTGATAAGTATTTATTTATACCAGTAGCAACTTATCCACAGCCGCCTTTCGTTTCAGAGCGATGTAGGTATTATGTAGGTAGCTACATAATGATTGTTCCTACAGGTAAGTTGTGTCTTTTACTTTTACTTTTTGGAATTAACACAGTTTAATGATGTGTACAAATCAATCGAATTACCACTGATAATGATCTTACTAGGCCTTTTATCTACTTTATTTATTACCTTTGAACACTGTAAACATGGTAATACAGCTTGCAAACAATGTGTTAAACAGTAGGTAGTTAGATACCTAATATCTACAATGGTACAATGCGGTAGATATATGTACTATTTAGGGAACATTTCAGTAAGAATACCCTAGGTACAGTCAAGTGTAAAAATATGGGTGTAGACAACTTATTCAAAAATATGTCCCATAGTTCTTAATTTGCTGACATAAAAGCTATGGGACATATTTTTGAGTATGATTTGTGCACCCATATTTTTACACTTGACTGTACATACTATACTCTGTATCTTTAGGTATTTAAATAAAAGTAAACAAATAAGTTGTAAATTTTCGGGTAGTTATAACATTTATTGGTACCAAATACCAACCAAACCAAACCAACCAACCAAATACAAAAGCGCCTGGATCTGTAGTGACAGATCCAGGCGTTCAGTGGAACGACCTAACTTTTACCTACATTATTTGATCATGTAATGTTTTCATCTAGCCTCAACTGGCTTAAGGAGCCATTTGAGGGTAGATTTTCTTTACTTTTATTTAAATACCTAAAGATACAGACTATAGAGATAGACAACGTCGTCCTCGAAACGTCGGAGGTAAATCTTAAAACTTAAATACGCGATTAAGTCCCGTTGTGTAGTTTGATAATGTTTAATAATCGTGAAAGTTTAAATCAGTGTATATTAGAGATAGACACATATAACAGGCGGTTTCCGCGTTAAATACGATAGGTACCTACTTACATTTTATGCCTGAATATCTCATACATTCCACATAAAGATAAACGTAGCCAGTTCAAAAGCTCGGCGCTTCTCAACTCCATTCATTCACTCCGCACATTCTAAATAAAATCTCCATTCATTCCGCCGGTGTCGGTTGACAGTACTAGAGACAAGTAAGTAATAAGAAGAAGTAATGTTTAGGTAAATAATGTCTTTAATGGAAATAAACGAAAAAAAATATCTAAAGCTGCTTAAAGGTAATCCTACCAATACAAGAAGCCATCTCTAGTCAGTCATGAAAATTAGGTATTGTGATAAGAAATCTCAAGAATAAGAAATTTATTGAAAACCAAGTTTTTATGGTAGACGGAGTGGCTATACACCACTTAGCGAAGTAAATAACCGCTTATATTTTTTATTGTGTGTTGTTTTTTTTGTGTGTTTAACTTCAACATATGAACTCGTATGAGGACTTGCACGGATCGTACTGACAATTCATCTGATTAGATTTGATCTGTCAATAGTGTAACGTAATGTGTTACTGTAATCTATGGGTCTATGGGATCATTGTCAAACTTTATATAAATATAGCTACCTATTACATTTTAGGTTCTACATAGATCTGTGTAAAATTTGATAGCATTAGGTAAGATATCAGGACGAGTTCATAGTACTCTACTTTACAAAACATATTCGAACGTCATGTGAAGTATAATAATTTTGTGAACGCTACTTCAATCTTCTTCTTTGACCTAGCGTCATACCGGCATATTTGCCAGGAACTTTGTATAGAGACTGAACGTTTCGATATATCGAAAGAGCACCAGTCTTTACTTTTACTTGTCATTGCAGTAGGTAAACTCTAACTCGCGATATTGTGACATAAGGTGTTTAACATAAATAATGCGAACAGATGTGCCGCCGCGGGCGGAGCAAATACTACACGGTTCATATCTGGTTCGTTTTTTGGGGAATACTAGGAGCAGTTATGACCACCCCTTGTTTAAACAAAGATATTAATTAAACACGTGACTTAAGTATAATGAGCTGACACACGAAAGCTCCATCTACCTATCTGCGTATAACGTATACGACGTAGCGGAATCTCCGTGGCGTTTTGGACATAAAGTAGCGTAATTTAAACTGAAGCTAAATAATTCTACTGGCCATTTGTACATCAATTTACGGGTAGATTAAAGTTTACTTAAAGCATATATATATAAATATATACCTATATTACAATATCCAGATCTGAATGCACTAAAACGCCTCAAAGCTAGCCTTTCGGAAGCATATCATCCGATTAAATAGCTGTATCATCAGGTTTTATGATTCTCATTGTTAGCATTGAGGTGCTGACTAAGAAGGAAGTGTTCGAAAATATCTCAAGTTTTTGTTGGATACGAAGGTGTTAAATTATTAGCCGTTAATGTCGCACTCGAAGGCGTTGCATCAGCTCTATATGCATCCATCTGTTGGCACAACAATATTCGGCAGCGGCGTTGCCCGCGGCCATGTAAAATATTTCCGCTGAAGCATTCATCGCGATCGCCCGCCTGATCGTACGCCCAACGTTACGCACCAAACTTAACAATACACCTCCCTACACCCTTATCTACGTACGAATAAAGAGTACTTTTGAGTTAATCCAATATAAAATAAGGTGGTAAAGTTCTGCTATTGTGTGTAATCCGATACGCCGATAGTTCCAATCGACTTTCGTATCGAAATTGTTTGATTGCGTTTCGAAGTTTTCACTGGAGAGAATAAAATGCGGTTTGTTCTTTGATTGTATAATCAAGCTTGTACTATGTAAAGGTGTTTAAAAAACCTTGAACACCGGCTTGATGATATCAGAATCAGTAGGTACCAACTAAAGGCACTTTACTTTACTAAAATATTAAATAAGAAAAAAAATAAACGCACACCTAACCTGACTTATTATTGCCAAATATTTTCGAAACAATAAAAATGCGTAAAAATCTTTTACGTGAACGGCTAAATGAATGGGCATAATTTTAAAATCACCTCGAAGTATCGAAGCAGTTGAAGTGGCTATTAAGTTGACACTATTGGCGTTAATGGAGCAAAAACAGAACGGAAGGCGGTAAACAAATTCGTGAACAGCAGAAACAAATTAATGCCTAATATGGGTGTACGGTGTAAAGTGGAAACAGCTGTGCTGCCATTAGGTGACATAGTTTTATCGCTCCGAACCTCCGGTGTTCGGAGAAACTGTTCATTCATAAAGTGCTCTGAAAACCAAATAAAAAATCATGTATCGCCGATTTTGGCCAAGACACTAACAATCTAATAGTAATTTATTTAGTTAATCTCTTTTGAAGTGTGTTATAAATTGCTGTAGATTTTCTTATTGCTGATTCACCTCGCATGTAATTTTCCGCATAGGTACCTACCTAATTTAATTTTCCCCATGAGCCTGAAACTCAAAGTATTTTTTTTCCAATCGTTAGTTTTGACCAATACGTTTTAAAATTAGCTTAAAACAACATTTTTTCGCTAAATATTTGGTAGTAAATTATTTTAATCAAGGTGCGCATAAATAGTAAATACCCATAACCCATGTAACCACTAGAGTTTACTCAGCTATATATCAGTATAACATCTGTGCATCTGCTAATTTAATATTCTTTGTTTCAGATTTTTCCTGAAGTTCTTTTTAAAGTGCAATCAAAATTGTTTGAAGAATGCCGGCAACCCTAGAGATATGAGAAGATTTCAAGTAAGTTACCACACCTACACAATCTTCGCCATCTCACACTTTCACTAAATCAAAGAACGCTCTTAATTTCCGTTTCTGCCATTTTGGCTAACAGGACCCTAAAAATAGCTACCGATTTGGTTAACTGCCACCAAAAAGTCTTTACGTCTATTGAATATACCAGACAACTATTTTATTTTCATATATTTTTTGATTTTAAGTAGTAAGTGATTTAATGTGACATTGCACAACTAGGTAGGTACACATATATTGAATATGTGTACCTACCTAATTGTGCAATTCATTGAAAACAATTGATGCAGTCAGTATGAAACTTTTTAATGTCGATTAGTTTGAAATAAATGTTATCTAAACTTATTGTAACTGTACAAGGAATTTCAGTTTTTGTTCGAGGGAATCGAGGATGAGGTCAGGTTTTAAGGGGCCCACAAATTACCAGTTCGCCGAGCGATATCAGCCGGTCAGTTGTTCGAAGTTGTCACATTCTGCGTTTAACTAACAGGCTGGTATCGTCCGGAGCCTGGTAATCAGTGGGCCCCTTTAATTTTAGCGAAAGTTAGTGAACTAAAGGAAATAGTCCAAGGTTACCACACACATGGTTTCAAGGTCTGGAGCGATAATTATTCACGGTAGACGGGTAAATGGTCGCTTGTTTACCAGACGTCAGGAAAAATTGCCGCGTTCCTACACGACTGTCTGCTTGGCATCGTCGTAGGTCACGAGCTTTCGCGGGTTGGAGTTGTTAAACTCTTCGAAACTCTCATTAGTTGTAATTAATAACTACTGTCTGTAATAATTATCAACATAAGAAACGTACCTTTTTATTTACAGATTAAGTTTTCTGTCACAGAATATAAAGAGACAGGTCTTTAATATTAGTTAATATAACCTGGAATGATACCTACTTGGTGCTTACTGTATACATCATACGTGCTTTCTTTTACGCTTACGCTTTTTGTATTTATCTAAATTAAGTTTTGAAGGCAAGGCATATCAAATCTTTTTGTCTGACGTATAATTGATATTATAAAATTACACCACCAAATAGTTTACGAAAAATAATATTTAATACCTTTAGTCAATCGCTTGTAATGTGTTAGTATACATACAACAAGACGGTAGTGACTTGCCCGCTCTTCACTTGTCACATACAATAGCATCGCCCTTAACTGTACGAGTAGGAAGGGTTGCGTTCACGACTCTTGAATATTTGAAGCGGCTCCAATTTGGGGGAGGGATGAAATTAAATTTATTTATACGAGTTTATTTATTTACTTACAACCCGACCGTGCTCGCTTATTTTTTATAATTGGTTATTTGTTTTTTGCACGAGTGCTTGTTTATTACCCTTTCTACAATCCTTTGTTGCTAACTTTTAATTGAGTGCATATAGCGTTAAAGCAAATAAATCATAATATTTCATAGTTACCGACTTAAAGAAGCAGAAACTAATTAGTGACACCCCTAACGCGACACGGTAAAGGTGCATTCAGTTACTTATGAGTACAAATTTGCTTCAGTTCGCTAAGACATATTTGTCTTACGTGCCCTCTTTGAAAACTTGGTACAAATATAGAACTTACTGCTATACACACATAGTTGGTAGTTGTGTGATGGTTATGTGTATGTATGGGCTTTCTGTGTGTCATTGAATAATTCAGTGGTCGTACCCCAACGTTTCAAGGGTAAGATTGTCTATACCTATGTATATAGTGTGTGGAAAGGTATATTGTGTATAAGAATATAAACACACCAGTTGAAAATGAAAGCCTAATGTGTAAAAGTAAAAGTTCAAGGGGTATTACAACCTAGATAATTATAGGTATTTAGCAAAGAAAATGTCTCATTAAAAAGTAACTTCAAGCTACTCGTATTAAGTATATACAGGATGTAACAAAAATAGTAGGGATCCGTTTAAGGGCATATTCGGTATCTTGTTTTGATGGACTACTGAATTTAAAGCTTTTGGTTACATTTCATAATAAAAGTATAAAATTAAGTTGTTGAATCTCAAATAAAAACTAATAAACACTCGTGTGTTTGATAACAACGCGATAGTACCCATTAGTATCATTTATAAATCGTGTTTCTAATGCCAATGAACGTACCTATTCTTATAAACTTGTTTTCAATGTTCAAAAATAGTTACAAGCATTGTGAAATAAATGTACCATCTACAGGATGGCTAAATAATAACTGTTTTCCCGTTGCCAGGGAGGTTTTGGGATTATACTGAGCAACAAGGTTGGTCCCATAGTAAAAGTTGCTCAGTATAATCCCAAAACCTCCCTGGCAACGGGAATGCACTTATTTTTTAGACATCCTGTGAACATTATGTAAACCTGCCATTACGCAAACTTAAAAACCTAAAAGCCTCCCCAATACAATCCACTACATAAACATATCGATTGGCCGTCGATCAAAACGCACGCACACCACCACACGATGCAAGGAAGTGCATATCTATTGGAAGAGTTCGTCCATTTGGGCCCCGAGACACTGGCTCCTCCTCCCAAGGGACTCTCCCTTTCGGGCCCCGCGTGTATGTGTGTGTAGGTGTGTGATAAATAGACGACGGTCGCACTCAATCGAGGGTTTTATTTTTGGTTGACTGTAGTTTTTGTGATCTTGAACTTCAGTTCGAAATAAATGTTGGTAGGTACAAAAATAAGAACGGGAGATGCAAATACTTAAAGACTGTGAAATAGTCATAGTCACAAGTCCCAAGAATTGAAACACAATTTACAATTGGTAATACATTTTGTGAGACTTGAATAAGTTGAAGTGATCATACCTGCTTAAACCATTTGAAATCATCGTATAGGTAATGGGCGATGTCACGAGATTTAATTAAACGATATCGAATTTATCCCCTGAAAGCCCAATAGAGACCGTTTTTTTGATATTTTTTATATGTATGTGTGTATTTTCATTGAATTAGCATTTTCTTCCAGGTGGTAATATCAACGCAAGTGATGGTCGACGGTCCGCTGCTGGCGATATCGGACAACATGTTCGTCCACAACAACAGCAAGCACGGCCGGCGCGCCAAGCGGCTCGACCCGACTGAAGGTATTGACGCCGCCTCCGACACCACTTGTACGTTTTTGTTTTTTATTTTTTTTTATTTGTGGCCAGTAATTAAACTGCTAAGTTATAAATACTGGCCAGTTATATTTTTATAATGCTTTTGGAAAAGTGTGTAACGAAAAGCTGTTATGTATACATTGTTAAAGTTAATAATGTTAAAGTATCAAAAAATCCTTCTCATGGTGCAGTGATTACGAATTAAAAGGAAAATTAATAACATGTTCTTGAAAACGAAGACCGGAAGTTGGCAACTTTATTTTTGTCCTACAAAACGCATGATGTGATACAAAAGAGACCCTTTAATGTCAATATGTAATTTAAATAAACTCACAGTCGATCAAACAGAACAGTGTAAAATTCATAATATAAAGTTAGTCATTTGTATGCAAGGAATCAAAGTAGACATTTCGCAAAGAAGTTGGTGGGAGGAGGTAGGGGTGTTGAAGCGAGCATGAAGCGAGTAGGGATAATTTAGTGCGGAATTATGCTCTGAAAAAAAGAATACTTTGAGATCATTGTTAGGGATGTTTTATACGACGTTTCGGAGTAATGAATTAGGTCGAGGTTTGCGGAAACATTGGAACAAGAATTATGTCGTTATTTTTCGTTTAGTTAAAAAAGTTTTTAATTTCTATGTTACTTTTTTGTGGCTATTTGGTGCAGGAAAAAAATATTTGTGATCTTCTGCGTTTCAGATTTGTGACATTAGAAGGCCAAAAGTGACATGTCAGTTCGCAAAAAGATGAATTCTAATAATAGCTATATTGTACAATAAGCGATAGCTATAGTATATTCTTTTGATTCGATTCTTTAGATTTTTTCTATTTCATATGATACCTAAATTTGATAACGAATTAGAATATGTAAATAAACTATTACCTAATACAAAAATAGGACACAAATATTCAATTGAACATCATCATCATACGTGTGCTAACTCGGGGCACGAACACTTAAATTATATTTTGAATTTCACGGGCCTACAAGTCCCGGTCTTTTGGTAGGCTTGCATGAGGATATAGATCTAACATGTAGAGGCCATTTGGAGATCTTTAATGTCATGTAGTAAATAATATTTTCATATCTCACGCTCTGAAAGTGGGTCGTTGTTGTTCTAAAAGGTGCGCAGAAAGTGATACGTTTATGCTCTAGCGCAGAAAAGTGGTGTGCTCCTCTGCGTCCCCGTCCCACGAACAACTGTGTGGAAACAAAATGGAAAAATAGTGTCTTTATTTCCTCGCCTGGAACAATTGGTAATTGTTTAATTTTACTAATCCCACGTTGATCCTTTTTTTTATAAAAAATGATGTAAGTAAATTGTTAAAAACAAATTATTCTTGATTTCTTTCGTTGAATTCTATTTACTCGATTTCATAAGGCGGGAACCAAAAGGAATACACCAAAAATATTTTTTTAAACCTTACCCTTGCGTAAATGAGCAAAGGCAGAATCGTATACAGCCACAGTTAAACGTTTGTACGTTATTAAATGGGTTTTTAAAGTTATTTACCACTATATTCATGAAAATAAAATAAAGTACAAGATAAAAATGTCTTATATTATTATTTATTATTTAAAATACTTTTATTATGTTATTACGTGGTGCGGCGCACCAAGGTCGCGGTGCGGTCCGGTAGTCTGTTGCGGCTTTTAGAACGAAAAAGTATAAAATTAAAAAGTAAGAGGCAATCCCGCTGATTTTCATACTATAATGAACAAATAATTTTAAAATTACTGCAGTTTGTTAAAAAATGTGTTTTCGTAAATATTGCAATCTAAATGATTTTCGCTAGGGTTATTAATCTTCACACATGTAAAGTCTCCGATTGCAAGTAAGTCCTAAGGAAAAAATCATGGCCGTAGGTCTATTAGGTAAGTACTTCAATTACTGATTTCGCGAAATTGCCTTGTCTTGTTTGGTTTCCTCGCATTCGATATGAAAAGTAGAGTGTTTAACTCGGGTGAAAGGCACCATTTCCGTCTCGGACTATTGGCGCTCTCACTGCGTTCGAGCGCCAAACTACCTCGACAGAAATGGGTGCCTTTCAACCCTTGGTTAACAATCTACTATTATTATTAAAATTTAATGGGTACCTTAAGATAAGAGGCTCGCTATTAGACATGATATCGAACCTCTTTACAGTAATAGAGGACTATCAATTAGCAAATGCATTAATATACATTAATAGCACACAATCATATTATCATCCTTTAATATCTTATTTAACATGGCATACCTTTATCACGAGATATTGTGAATAGTAGTAGAAAAATAAAAAAGGTCAACTTAATGAAAGCGATTAAAGAATCCTCTCCACTTTGTGTTTGCGTGTAAAGTTTGCGAGAGGCCAGACGGCGTGAAACCGACTCGAAGGGATTACGCGGTGCGAACGAGAAAATTTGCACAAGTACTTTCTGTTAGCTTTACTACGGAACCTTCGGAATTTCACGCTTTGTTTCCCCCTTTAATGTATTCAGTAAAGACTTGCCAGTTTTCTGTCTAATTTGATCTTTGTTCGAGTTTGGTTTAAAGTCCCATCGCAGGCTAACGCCTACGACAACTTTTGAGTATTCTTTAAGAATAGCTAAACTAAACTAAAGTTTAGAATAACCTTTAACGTGGTCGATTGATGAATTTTGACTTTGTTAACCAAATAACAAAAAAGAAACATCAGTATGTATAATTTGCGCAAATCGATATAGTCTATCAGGTAAGGTTTTATTAAAATTTTCATTTTGCATTTTGTGGCTTTACTGATTTTTATAAATTAATATTTTGTAGTTTATTTTAGATTTTCTGTTACTAATATAAACACAACTATAATTTTATACTATGGCCAGAAAAAACATTTTATATGCATATGCATGGCATTTCTTAAATATTATGTACAACATGAATGTAATGAACAACGAGATTTTATTATTAGTCAAATTAAAAAAAGAACCTCGGGCGTAATCTTCTTTCGTCCCCTTAAATTCACTTTCTCTTCTCGTCTTTATTACCGCGCCGTTTTGTTCGCGAGATTTCTCCCCCTTGTCTTACGGCGCGTATCCCCCTCGCAACAACCTTCTTGCATTCCAACTACAACGTCAACAACGTCATAACAACCATTAAATGACATGCAATCTTTAACTTTAACACATATCATTACATTTCGTTTTCAATTATCACTGCATCGTGTTTCAGTCTTTGTCAACAGTGGAAACTAACTTTTACGGTCTGCAATTGTCCTTTTTTTGAAACAGTCAAAGATAAACGTTCAAATAGGATGGAATGAGTTTTAGTGGTCTGGCGTTTATTCAACTTTTGAGTTGTAAGACGTACATTCAGCCTATGCTCCTGCTTAGTTTGAAAAGGAGTTTGGAAGCCGTTTAAATGTTTGTAAAATTTGGAACGGGTTAGTTGTAGTTTGATGAAAATATATTTGTTTTAAAGTCAACATTTCTGAATTATACATATGTGCCTGTAGAGCTACACTTTTTAATAATTGGTTCACAACTGGATGTCGTTGGGTGAAATGATTGAGATAAAAATATTGAAAGAAAGTTGAACTGAAAGTTTTAGCTACATAAATATGTACAGATATATTTTTTTATTTTCTTGCCTTGAAAATATTTAAATAAAATAGTACGTATGTCAAAGGTGTACGTGTAGAAAATTTTAACCACCTAACTACAAAAGATTTTGAATTTGATTGAATTGATTTTTTTGCATTTCAAATATTGCAACGGTACCTATCCAACCTTTACTTTATCCCTCACTAACAATGTCAATAATTATTTACCAAGTATAATTATTCCACAGCGGGTCTATATCCCCCACTGCCCGTGGCGACTCCGTGCATAAAAGCGATCTCTCCCAGTGAGGGGTGGACGTCAGGCGGCTCAACAGTCATCATCGTAGGGGACAACTTCTTCGATGGATTGCAGGTCGTTTTCGGCACGATGCTGGTTTGGAGTGAGGTGAGCTATTTAGTCTCAAAATGTGTTTGCATACATAATAAGACTCAAAATTAAGTATAAAGGTGGAGTTGAAACTTTGATGCCTAAATTAGGCGTCAAAGTTTCAATATTATTAATATTAAATATTAATACGATATTAAAGAATTAACCAATTTTAAAATTGGTTAGCACCAAAAAAAGTCATTGATGACATTCATATAACATATTACATAATATAAAATTTCTCTAAATAAAAATGTAATATACTTACCTACCTATTTGTTTCAAGAAAACTATGGGTGTGCTTTATTTTCTTGGTCAACGCTAAGTCTTTAATATCACTTCCTCGAATCATTACCATTGTTTACGAGGCTACTCAGCTATATTTTCCTTATTATTTACAATAATTGCACCTTCATCAGTTAATAACGTCGCACGCGATCCGGGTGCAGACGCCGCCGAGACACATACCTGGCGTCGTGGAAGTGACCCTATCGTACAAAAGCAAGCAGTTCTGCAAGGGGGCGCCGGGCAGATTCGTCTATGTTTGTGAGTAATTGACACTATACATCCTTCTCTGATACATAATCAGCGCTGCTTATCCTGGCTATACATCCCTTTTGATAGAACAAATTTTTAAGAGCAATCCTAAAAGTTATTCTTCTCCTAAGGGTTCTTCTTCTCGTAAAGGTTTGTTGATTTAAGATATTTCCACTTTTTCATTATATCCCCAACTGATCTTCCAGTTAAGACTCAAAATATTGAGCTCTATATTATTCAACACTGTCTTAAGGAAATAGTCAAATATATGTAGTATGAAAATACATACTACCTATCCCGAGCTTCGAACATATTTTGGTACTGTACAATCTAAATATTGATCCAAATCGTCGCTCCATCAATCAAACGCATAAAAATAAATACTTTCCCAATCTTAGCAAAACAAAAATCTTCACCAAAAAACAGTAATTCGGCAACTCGAACGCAATCTTGCACGATCCATCAATTAGGCTTTCATTTGGTAGTGGGCTAACTAATGATTGATTCTGTTTTTCTTGTTCCGCATAGCAGCGCTGAACGAGCCGACGATAGATTACGGGTTTCAGAGGCTACAGAAGCTCATACCGAGGCATCCTGGCGACCCGGAGAAGTTACCGAAGGTATGTTAACAAAAACACCTTTTGGAAATATTAAAAAAAATATATCATAGAATCGAAGGATATTAGGTACATTCAAAGTTGTAAACATGACACTCTTCAAACAGTTCCGATAAATAAGAAAAATGTATTGTTCCATCAGCACTCAAAACACAAATTCTTCCCCAGGAAATAATCCTAAAAAGAGCAGCAGACTTGGCAGAAGCGTTGTACTCCATGCCTAGAAACAACCAGCTCGGTCTGGGCGCGCCTCGGTCCCCACCCGCGAGCATGCCTTTCAACTCCTACACGGGCCAGCTAGCTGTCAGCGTCCAGGATACGGCAGCATCGCAGTGGACTGAAGGTGAGACATCGTTCTTTATATAACTTAGAACTTTCATTATGAAACTGATTCAACGAAATAAATCCACAACCATTGAAAGATTCCATTTCAAAATGAACCTTGCGTATCTACTTGGAGCGATTTTAGCTAAATTACATTTGCTAAGTTGAACTTCGAGTCTTTCAGTCTTCCATTTATTTAAGACTAGCTGTGCCCGCGGCTCCGCCCGCGTGGAATTCGGTCTGTGTCAGTAAGCGGCTAATTTCTAATCCTAATTTCTCTCCCTCTCCCCTGGAGGCGGAACTTGAAGTAAAGTTGACAGATGGATTGCTAGAGGACTGTAGTCCAGATAAAATATTTTACAATTAGGTACCACTAAATAAAACTACACTCCAAAGTCAATAGTTTTTTCGCCCTTATTTAAATTTTACACGTGACTTAAACGACAGAGTAGTAGGTGTATATAGGACGATACAGTACCTAAGCCGTAAAGGGGCTCACTGATTAACAGTCCGCCGGACGGTATCGGCCTGTCAGTTGTTCGGAACTGTCAAAATTTTGTTCTAACTGACAGGCCGATACCGTCCGACGGACTGTTAATCAGTGGGCCCCTTAAGGTATATACGCGCGAGAGCGAAAGCGAAGCGGCCTGCCTGGCTAGACCGCCACTCACCGTGGTCTTCTTCAGACTCCTGAGGAAGACCACGTGCCCCTTGTAACCTCAATGCGTTGCGAGACTTTCGGGAATGATTCAATTTTTTTCGGGAATGCATGGTAATGCGTATAAAATGCGAGTCCCAAATCGTTTGACTCTGCAAACGACCAGTGCCGGATTAACATATTTTGATGCCCTAAGCATTTCTAGACCATGGTGCTCCCTCTCCCTAGGGTCATCAAGATTACATTGAATTTTTTTGGTTAATTGAGTGACGTTCATTGCCGCATTACAGCTGAGAATGGAAATTAATCACATCATTTTATCACGACAATTGACAGTGCCGCAGCAGTAACGTTGCAACAGAGTACCTAATGCTGCTGCAGTCGCCACACGAATGTCACCTTAACATATCTTAGAATGTTATTGAAAACGCGAGCGAAGCGAGCGCGAAAATATTTCGATATAAAAACGCAATTTTATAGACAGTTGTACATTTTTACTTTTAGTATGGAAATCAGTCACATAATTTTATCACGAAAATTGACAGTGCTGCAGCAGTAACGTTGCAACAGAGTAATACTGCTGCAGTCGCCATAGCTTAGAAAGTGATTAAAAACGCGAGCGAAGCGAGCGAAGCGAGCGCGAAAATTCTTCGATATAAAAACGCAATCTGATAGGCAGAGTTGTACATTTTTACTTTTAGTATGGAAATCAGTCACATCATTTTATCACGAAAATTGACAGTGCTACAGCAGCAACGTTGTAACAGAGTAGTGCTGCTGCAGTTGCCACATCTTAGAAATAGATTGTAAACGCGAGCGAAGCGAGCGCGAAATTTTTTCGATATAAATAGGCAATTTGATAGAGCAGTCACATAATTTTATCACGAAAATTGACAGTGCAGCAGCAGCAACGTTGCAACAGAGTAATGCTGCTGTAGTCGCCATATCTTAGAAAGTTATTGAAAACGCGAGCGAAGCGAGCGCGAAAATTTTTCGGTATAAAAACGCAATTTGATAGACAGTTGTAAATTTTTACTTTTAATATGGAAATCAATCACATCATTTTATCACGAAAATTGATAGTGCTGCAGCAGTAACGATGCAACAGAGTAATGCTGCTGCAGTCGCCATATCTTAGAAAGTAATAGAAAACGCAAGCGAAGCGAGCACGAAAATTGTTCGATATAAAAACGCAATTTGATAGACAGTTAGACAGTTGTACATTTTTACTTTTAGTATGGAAGTCAGTCACATCATTTTATGACAAAAATTGACAGTACAGCAGCAGCAACGTTGCAACAGAGTAATGCTGCTGCAGTCGCCATATCTTAGAAAGTTATTGAAAACGCGAGCGAAGCGAGCGCGAAAATTTTTCGGTATAAAAACGCAATTTGATAGACAGTTGTAAATTTTTACTTTTAATATGGAAATCAATCACATCATTTTATCACGAAAATTGATAGTGCTGCAGCAGTAACGTTGCAACAGAGTAATGCTGCTGCAGTCGCCATATCTTAGAAAGTAATAGAAAACGCGAGCGAAGCGCGCACGAAAATTTTTCGATATAAAAACGCAATTTGATAGACAGTTAGACAGTTGTACATTTTTACTTTTAGTATGGAAGTCAGTCACATCATTTTATCACGAAAATTGACAGTACTGCAGCAGCAACGTTGCAACAGAGTAATACTGCTGCAGTCGCCATAGCTTAGAAAGTGATTAAAAACGCGAGCGAAGCGAGCGCGAAAATTTTTCGGTATAAAAACGCAATTTGATAGACAGTTGTAAATTTTTACTTTTAATATGGAAATCAATCACATCATTTTATCACGAAAATTGATAGTGCTGCAGCAGTAACGTTGCAACAGAGTAATGCTGCTGCAGTCGCCATATCTTAGAAAGTTATTGAAAACGCGAGCGAAGCGAGCGCGAACATTTTTCGATATATTATTAATTTATTAAATCAACATAATTATTCAATTATTTTTGTTGATATCCGTGTCTTCTAAACTTAGAGTTAATTTGGCAAAATCTTTCCTCGGTAGCTTATTCATGTCACAACGTATTAAATTCAGCGCCATCTGTTAGTTTACCAGGGTACTCAATAGTGGTAGCACATATTTGAAAAAGTTTGCCCCTCCTTCCTAAGTAGCGCCATAAGATTCAGGGGCAAACTTAAGTCAATCGAGTGTTGTGGCTACCCCCCCTTTTAGGGGTTGAATTTTTATAGCCTATAACCTGGCCGGGGATTTTCTCGACAGATTAGTAAAGTTTTCATCAAAATCCGTTCAGCCGTTTTCACGTGATGCGCGTTCAAATAAACAGACAAACAGATAAACAGATAAACAGACAAACAGACAAAAATTCTAAAACCTTTTGGAACGTGTTCTGTTATCGATTCTAAGTATCCCCAGCCAACTTTTTTTCAAATATCTCTGTACAGACTTTCGACCGTCTTCAGCTTTATTATATGTATAGATTTAGAGTGCTATGCTATGCAAGTACCATACCGTATAAGTCAACCATTATCTCAAATCTACATAAATCTGTTACGTTCATATGGGTTATGGCGAATTCTGGTACGTCAGCAGGAGAAGTTGCTGAGCGGGCGAGGTGTTCAAAATAACCTTGACACGAGAGCGTGAATTGATTAGAAAATATTAACTTTATTGTTAAGAAAATAAGAGTATTTTCTTAACAATAAAGTCGCGTCAAGATCATTTTGAACACCTGGCCCGCTTAGCAACTTCTCCTGCCTGACTGTACTACCACATAACCAATTTAGCATAATTATGATTCATATTTAACCTCGTTGGCGAGTACAACTGAAGCCTAACGATAATTTCGTGTTGACCCCAGGCTTTTTCTTTTAGAGGAGTACGCGAGGAGCGGCGGGTCGGTGTCTCCCCGGTACTGCTCGGCCGCGTCTACCCCCCACGCCGCGTCCTACCCGCACCCTCAACACTACCCCGCGCCGCCGACGTCGCTCTTCAACACTACCTCGAGTGAGTTTCATGTGACATAATGACTCTCTCATCAATCGTAGTTGTAACACTACCAGTATTCCTGTCATCGCATTGTACAGTTGTACACTCATCTCTAGCAGAACACCGCGCTGCTTATGTCAAGAGTAAGCTCTAAAAAATTTATGGTTTCGTTACCAAAGTTACTCTTTAACACCAGCTGCAGTGAGAAGGTAGTAATTATACATATTATTACGAAAGTTCTACTCATCTCACCTTGCTACTGTGTCCATGGGTCTGGTCATGTTGACTTCTTCAGGCAGCACTTGGGTGAGTATAGTAGTATTTTGTTTATAGTCAGTAACTAACTCTTATCTACTGCTTGATGTCTATCTCTTTATTTCAGTTCTCGTTCTATATTTTTTGTTATTTCATATTCATTAAATTATGTAAAAATAATTAGTATACCTATTATCGTAAATATAATTTGTGCTAGACAATCTTAACTAATTCTTGCTACAAAAGTTGCCTATAACGAGTTTGATTTCTTTTATCATATAGTAAATCTACCCAAGGTGTCATTCAGGGCTCACTGAGTCAACACAGCCTTTAAGTTCACATTCACCACGCTTGCACGCTTGTTTGTCTAAAACGCTTTGTGTTAACCCCTGTTTTTATCCCGTCCAGTGTCCCTGGGCCCGTATCATCCGGCGAACCTGAATGGACATTTATCATCTGACCATCACCACTATAACGCGTATAACACGAAAGATAGCGGGCATTACAGTGAAAGAAACGAGAATTCAAAAAGCTCGGCTGACTGTCCGGCAAACACTCATACAAAATGCACCGCGAGCGATATGAAAGGGGAGGAGAGTAAAGAGACTAAGCTAAGGAGCGCCTTTGCGGTCGTCAGGCAGAGTCCGCCGCGCGCCGCCAATTTTCAACATCATCAGAACTGGCAACATCTCGCCGTTCAGTGTTAGTAGATTTTTTATTTTATTCGCTTTTGTCTTGTATTATTTGTTTGCTTGCTTTTTTATTTCCTCCATTTACGTTAGTTTTTCCTCATCTTACAATGCTTTTCTGGTTGTACTCTAAGAGACCTGTGTGACCTAATCGTAATAATTAGTATAGGTATTCTGTTACATTAAAAGTTAAACTACCTTATTACTTTTCTCGCTGATAAAATTTAATAATAAGCCGTTCGTGTGCCTCAGTATAAAGGTTAATAACAAATAATATGGATTGTTTAAAGAGATGGTTTGGAAATGTATGTGTGTTGTTAGACATATTTTTTGCGAAATTTTAATATTTTATTTGATTGTCCACAGGAATGGGAGGTCTAGTATCATCGCCTTTTAGTGTAAACCCCTTCTCGCTGCCGACGTGTAGCGCGCAACAGTACGCGCAACAGGCGCAACTAGCCTCCAAGTAACACAACATGTAACATTGCAACCACAGCCTGTAACGTAAATAATGGTCCTTACTTGTAAAGTCGCCTGTTACATCGCGTACATGTTATACCCAAATAGTAATGTGTAAATTGATTTTAGTACTTTGTAAATAAAGTTGTATTTTATATGTAAATAGTAGAATAATTATAGGAACTCACACTTATTAGTTTCTTTGCTAGATCAGTAAAACAATGTAGATTTTATATAAATTATAACTGATGCCCAAAGTTAAAGTAAATTAATAACCTGCTCAAGTCTCGGGCACCGCATCCAGAACCCACCAGAAAGATTGTATCGTATGTCTTTTGTTTTTGTAACATCTGTGATATATTTATTGTAAGAAACGTTGTAAATTTTACTGTAATTCATGTGTAAATTTCTTATTATTAGAACTAATTTCAATTCATGGCTTTAGGTTTTGTGAATGTGACTTCGTGTGTAAATCTTAAAGTTTTATTCGGTAGGTTTATTTTGTGACATTTTCCTAATCGTTTATGAATGCAAAAACAGTCTCGTCGTTAAAAATAAACGTATCCTGTGAGGAAAAAGGTACAAAAATTGTCTACGGAGTAAACCTACATGAATGTTGATCATATCTATAAATCGAAACAAAACATATCCTGTTTGGTAATGTACCCACAAAATGGAATTACGGAGCGGTAAAAAAAACAACGAAAAAGTCTAAGTTGAGGACAATGTATACGAAAAATATAAATTTCCTTTAGAGCTCCTGAAGTGTAGGAGATTTTCATGGCTTTTCTTTCCGAATATGAAATAAGTAGTCACGTATATTGTTTATCAATACTTATGGTATAAGATTTGTACATTGTAATCGTTCAGGAGACAAATTATCACAAAATACAAAATTAAAGTTATCTATACTTACACAATGGTTTTATTCCAACACCTAATAGATGTAGGTACTAACATATATAGAATATAAGCATCCCATGCAATTTATAACAAACTGATTATAAAGTGATTTGAGTGACAGGTCCAGTCAGCTTGGTGAAATGTCAAATTTATCTTTAATATCTGGGAGAGAAACATATGCCAACTCAAAAATGCGCGTTTTCCCAGAGATAAGACTTAGCTAGATCGATTTATCGCCCCCAAAAAACCCCCATATAGCAAATTTCATTGAAATCGTAAGAGCTGTTTCCGAGATCCCCGAAATATATATACATATAAATAAATAAATACACAAGAATTGCTCGTTTAAAGGTATTAGATAGAATATCCAGTAGATAACTGTGCAAGGTTAAATTTACGTGACGACACGACCACAGACAGCCAGAATACGTCTTTTGTTTATTATAAATGTGTATTTACAAATACTTTTTACAAACTTATTTTTAGGGTTCCGTACCCAAAGGGTAAAACGGGACCCTATTACTAAGACTCCGCTGTCCGTCCGTCCATCCGTCCATCCGTCCGTCCGTCAGTCCGTCAGTCCGTCCGTCCGTCCGTCTGTCACCAGGCTGTATCTCGTGATCTGTGATAGCTAGACAGCTGAAATTTTCACAGATGATGTATTTCTGTTGCCGCTATAACAACAAATACTAAAAACAGAATAAAATAAAGATTTAAGTGGGGCTCCCATACGACAAACGTGATTTTTGACCGAAGTTAAGCAACGTCGGGCGGGGTCAGTACTTGGATGGGTGACCGTTATTATGGTACGGAACCCATCGTGTGCGAGTCCGACTCGCACTTGCCCGGTTTTTTTTTGTTTTACCTGTCCCGTTGTCGGTGTGTAATCAAATCCGTAATCAAATCTTGCAAGTTAAATTTGACCCACTTTCCAGTAATTCTGATGAACCAGATGCATACATATGTAAGTCGGGTGAAAATGCAATATTATGGTACCATCGAGCTGATCTGATGATGGAGAGTAAGAGGTAGCCTTAGGAACTCTGGGATAAAACAACGCAAGCTAATTGTTTGGGGTTTTTAGAATTGTCTCTATGAGTATTCGTTGCCTGTGGAAAAAATATTAAGTTACAAAAATGAAATATTTGCTAAAAACTTATTTAATATTATTTATTATAACAGTCCTACTCCTATTATTCTTTAACCGGTATTTACAGGGTGGACAATAACTACTATCATTTTATAATAAGAATTATTATAAACAAAACATAATTTTAATGGCCCATATAATTCAAAACACCAACCCATCCATCACAGTCTCGCGTCATTTTAAAGCATATCTCCCATATGGTACATTCGCCCCCCTTGAAATATTAAACTAACAATTTTTGTGCACAAGGGTGCATTGTGCCTCTAACTAGATAATGCACAGGTTTATCTCTACTCCTAATTGTACTACTAAAGAATGGGGATCGTATTACTTGTGTATTAGCATTAAAATGGCTCCAAGTCTTTTTGTTCATAAATAGAAATTATGATAATTTAGCGTTGAATTAGGGGTGTGATAAATAAATGGTAGTTCAATTAAGTTTTTTTTTGTTAATGGATACAGAAAAAAAAAACATTTCCAAACGGTCAGCTCCATTAGGTACCTATGTAGATACCTGTATAAAAACGTAACTATTGCAATTTTTCTTGACAATATAAATAACCTTTGAAATGTTTCGTAGGTAGGGACACTTTCAACTAGTCTTAGGCGGTTATTAAAAATTGGCTAAGGTTGTAAAGGTCGATAGGCATTAGATTGCATTAAAAACCATTTTTTTTACGGTCACAATCAAAAGTTAATCATAGATTAACGTTTCAAGTTAATTGAAATTCGATAAGGCCACGCGCACACTGGCCGGAATATAACTAGATTACGGAACAATATTGTTAATGAGTAGTTCGTCGCCGTGTGTGGCGCACGCGCCTCGCCGGATGTTGTGGCGTATTTGGTAGGAGTCATCTTATTGTTAGCTTATTCATAAATTCAGTACTTGTGTTCTTCTTTCTAGTTGTTAGAATTTATGACGTTATATATAAAAAGTGGGGCTCCTTACTGCATTCTTGAAAATAGCAATTCTAGAACAGAATAGAAAATTTACCCGACAACCTAAAAATTAAAACCAAATTAACTGAAATAATTTACACAAAGGCTATTTTTTTTCCGTTCTTATCACTACTAGGTTATAAGGTTACTTATCACAATAATAATACGTTCAACAAAGTACTTTACCCTATACATATCATATTACAAGAGGGCGGGATTGTCATTCCGTTCATATTTGTCTGTCCTTTTGTGATAAACAAGTTAAGTGAACAAATCGGCCGGTCGCGTCAGCGTCGCGTGGCCGGGCCGCGACACGTGCCCGTCGCGTGGCGATGTCGCGCATTACCAAATTAGCGTCCGGTGTGCAACTAGCTTTACAATTTCGGTTGATGTTAAGGATAAAAATCTTATCATTTGGAATACAAGAGTACTTTAATAAAAATTAAAGCATTATTTGATGATCGATGGGTCTTCATATTGAAATTGAGTACCTACCTATTAGGAAGGTTTGAAGGTAAGTAGACGTATTTTTTACAATTCATTTAGATACGTGTTTTTGTATTTTTTTTTATATCTACCCTCTAACACAGTGGTAGTGTTATTTATGGAGATATGTATAGTATCCATATCTAATTTAATAAAATCCTTGAGACCTTCATTCATCTGAATTAATTTGTTCTGGAAGCAAATACAGGTACGATTTTCTTTCACATACATACCTAACATTAATGAAAATTGAAAGTATAACAAAGGTTAGTGAGGTGGTGGTGTCCGAATGGATATGACGTCCGACTTTCAATCCGGAGGTCGCGGGTTCAAGTCCTGGCTCGTACCAATGAGTTTTTCGGAACTTATGTACGAAATATTATTTGATATTTACCACTTGCTTTTCGTTGAAGGAAAACATCGCGAGGAATACATCTGCGAAGAAATTCAAAGGTGTATATGAAGTCCCCAATCCGCATTGGGCCAGCGTGGGCTATAGCCCAAGTGGAGGCCTGTGCCCAGCAGTGGAAGGTATATGAGGCTGAATTATTATTATTATATTAGTGAGGTGGTAGGATAGTGAAGAATACAACGTAACTTGAATTTGCTGTTTATTCCTTCTGAAAAATAAAGGAGCATGTTTTTCATTGAATTAAATCAAATTCCAAAACAATGGAATTGAGTTCAACAAGTGTTCATCGCAATACAGATATCAGACACCTTTAATTTAAGTCCGTGAACCTTCGCAAACATACAACGTAAAACGCGTAAGAAAGAAGGGGGCGAAGGGGGCACGGGGTGGGGGGTGGCCGACAATAGGTGTACAGATAACTTTCCTTCTATAGTAGAGTCAATACCGACCCTTGGGAGTTTTACCCTCGGGGCACGGTCGCTTGGGAAAACTAGACCCAACAATATGGAAAAGGATGGCGCGATCTATTTTAGCGAGTGGAAGTAGTACGTCCGAGTGTACTTATGTATTAATAATATATAGAGGAAAAATGTCGAGGACGTGCGCGTGTGATATGTTGCGACTGTTAGCGAGAAAGGGATGGATGACATCAATTTGTCGTGTCGTGATGGGGGTTTATTTTGTTTCTGCATTTGCCATTTTTCAAGGTTTTTGAGTTTGAACGTTTTTGAGCGTACAGTTTTTTTAACACATTTTATTGGACATCGATTATAATCGGTCTATTTCCTTGATAAAAACGCGTGGTTATCTTTTTTATTGTACCTAGGTGCAGTCGAAAGTTTTAATTTTTGACCCATTTTGTACTTTGTCACAGTGACAATAGTATGAGGTCTCTAGCGACTTTCATATGATTTTCACTGTGACAATTAAGGTACGAAATGGGTCATACGAGTAAATTAATACTTTCGACCGTATATCTTATTGTCTATGTCGTTGATACGGCCTATATCCCAAACGGCTCGACAGCTATTGAAATCTGAGACCTTGTCGATTCGCCACTCTTGTGAAAGTCTTCATATTTTGTAACTGTGTTAGTTGACAATGTTGACATGCCCATTATAATTAGGTATGATCATGATCTGTGTAAGTAAATGAATACCTAATTATAAAGTCTCAAACTTATCTAGGCCCCTGAGGAGACTAAAGTCCAATCCATCTTATTCGCCAGCATTAGAACGTATGTAAGTAATAAGGCCATAAGAATGATTTTCGTGATAATACTTGTCGAAAACATTATAAAAGTATTGAAAATAAAGTTTAGGCTAGTCGTATAAGAGTTATAAAACGATATCGCGCCGTGTCAACGAAGCGTTGGCGAAATTGAGTGAGTCGAGTTAAAGTATTAAAAGTTTTCAGCTAGCGATCTTTGCGCGGAGACGGCGCCCGCCGCAGCTCTAGGGTGGCGCAGTGTCGATAAATTTATCGATAGAATAAGAAAACGTTTGGGAAATGCGTTCCCTCAGTAGGTACCTACTCTCTCTTATCTAGATATCATCACGTATATTTTTTCTTTCGACAAAAGGCCGGAAGAATAACTCGACGCACTTTTCAACAAAAATAAATAAACCAACTAGGTAATAATTAGACCCAATTCCCATCTGATAAGAAGAGAACAGTGCCAAAACGAAGCAAAATGGATCTGTGAAAGTTATTTATTCATTATTTTATATGCCGTCAGTGAGTTTATTTCATCGACTCGCTACGTCAGTCTTACGCTGCGATATAATAAAATACGTTAAATATAGTAATGACTACCAAAAATTTCATAATATTTTATAATTTCATGAATTAATACTCGTACGAGTTTCTGAACGATGCGTTTTGACTTTATATTATTATTAAACGTCATCGTCAGTCAGTATACGGTTGAATGACGTTTGAACATTTTTCTGTCTCTTTCTTTTTACTAACAACTTGAAAGGGGCAGGTCGAATGAAATCCAAGTATTTCGAATTTGTATAAGGCCCCGCATGTCGAAACGACATTTGAATGTAAATTTCACTTGAATGTCATTTTGTCTCACGCTGCTTAAAAACAATGAGCAATATCTAATTTTGCTCACTGTTTTCAAGCAGAGAAGTACCCTTGTTCTTTCGAACTGCTGAGGTGAACAATTATTTATTTTACAGTACATCTGGTGCTCCATTACTGTATCCTGTCCTATAATAAGCACATTACGTAACGACGTCGAAAATTTAAAGGGTCATAATAATGTACTATAAAACGTTGTACGATACACGTGCAAATAGGTAATTAGCCACTCGTTGCGAATTTCCTATTTCTCGCACTTGTATCGTAAATAACTATTAGGTACTTATATAGTTTAAAATTGCGAAAATAACAATAATACTATAAAAAACACATATACAATAAAATACTTTCATGCTCTTTTCCGGCTTTGTCGAAAAGAAAAACCATAAGGTTTTCTTAATAATAAATAATAATAATTCAGCCTAAATACGTCCCACTGCTGGGCACAGGCCTCCTCTCATGCGCGAGAGGGCTTGGGCTATAGTCCCCACGCTAGCCCAATGCGGATTGGGGACTTCACATACACCTTTGAATTTCTTCGCAGATGTATGCAGGTTTCCTCACGATGTTTTCCTTCACCGAAAAGCTAGTGGTAAATATCAAATGATATTTCGTACATAAGTTCCGAAAAACTCATTGGTACGAGCCAGGATTTCACCCCGCGACCTCCGGATTGAAAGTCGGACGTCATATCCACTCGGCCACCACCGCTAAGGTTTTCTTATGTTAGGTAAATGTATAATTATAATTACAAAATAAAATATAAATTATAATCAGTATACATAAAAATATCGACTCATCCCATCCCTACTTCTTTTACACGGTGTAAGTTAATAATGTAATAGAATTACGAGGGAAAAACTGTTGAACTCTGCCCGAGCGGCTGGCGACTTAATTGTAGCACTTTGTTTTGCGTGGCTCACTGTCTGATCCATACCTACACATCTACACACACACATAACATGGGCAATAAAGTATAAGAAGTTGGGGTGTTTTGATACTTCACTCGTTATGTAGTCTCGCTGAATTGATGCACGTCGAGCGAGCATATACGAATATTTTTAGATAAACGCGCTTTGCTACGTTGACGGGAAATGTCTGTGTATATTATTAAGACAATAACTGTCTCGTTGTCTTAATAGGCACTCGTAAAAATAAATTTCATTCTACTTTTAATGATAGCAATGATACTTACCTACAACTTGAGTAGAAAAAATGTCAACGCACATATCACTGGCACTGATGAGAATATGTAAAAAAAGTCGTATCTTAGTATCTAATTGATACTACGATACTATTTTTTTTTTACTAATTTGTTACATACTGACGTTTCAAGTACGCGCTTTGGGTCTTTCAAACTATTTCTACTACCTCTTTCATGACACTTCGCTCCTAACCCAACAAATAGGTACATAAATCACAGGTCATAATGGCAGTCTAGGGTTCAGTATCGATTTAGTGTCTGGTATTCAAGGTTTTTGAGTTTTTTTAGCAATGTGACGATACGGCAATAATAATGTGAAAGTACTTATTGTTATTATTAACAACGATGGGACTTAATCGCGTAAAATTAAGTTTTAAATTTACCTCCGACGTTTCGAGGACGGCGTTGTCCCCCTGATCTCGGAGAAGACTGGCTAAAGTTGACCTCAACATCTTCTAGGCGCGCGAATTTTTCGAACTACCCGCACTTAGCCACTAAATCGGAGGTTTTAAAACTTAATTTTACGCGTTTAAGTTCCGTCGTTGTGAATAATAATGAGTAAAAATCGTGAAAGTTTAAATCAGTAGGTACTTATAGTATCTATCTTTTTTATAAAAATAATTATCGAAATATCCCGGTTACCGGTACAAAGTACTCGGTACGAGTGGCCCGTAGTGTTGCGAATATAACTTGTTGGAAACAAAAACAGACTATTTGAATATGGATAGACGCTAATAAAACCCAGTTCGTTGCGACAGAGACAGGTAAATAATAAGGACTTATTCATCATATTGAATTTCGTAGAATATGCTATATATTCTATTTATGTAGAGCACAGAAATAAAAACAAAACTTCTTTTAATTTAACAATCGCAAAAAGCTCACTGGTGCGACCCATCAAAGTGGCTATTGCTCAACTACGCTGAGGCACACAATTTTTATAGAGATTGACAGTCTTATCTATTTACGTATCTCTGATTGCGGTTTGGACTTTTCTAAACTAACGCCTCGACGGGACGGCCAGCAGACAAAAGTTAGTTTCAAAAATCATACGAGCGTAGTGGGAACATTTTAAATTTAGATGAATGTCTGGAATTCATGTTAAATGGGCATGTGCATGTACCGGTGTTTTACATTTTAGGCGCAGGTTACTTGCGAAGCGGGGCGCAGTTTACATTTTACATAATACATAGGTACTTGCTTAAAAATTATGCAGAGTGATTGAGATTATGAATGTGAGGAAATTTGACGTTAGAACCATTTGTCATTTGTCACAGTGACAATCAATTATGAAAGCCGTTAGAGACCTCATATTATTGTCACTATGACAAGGTGGTATCGAAATCAAATTTCTAAACCGATAGGTACCGTATTAAGCGAAAAAAAAATGTTGTAGCTAATCTTTTCTATTATTATAGGTGTCAAAAATATTAGCCATGTAGTTCCTATATTATGATAAATAAAAAAAAAATACAGTGCTAAAATGGTTCCTTGGTCGAAGGATTGCAGACGCGAAACTTTTTCCTTTTAATACTTCGTGACATCAATTTTAGGCAATTCCGTTCGACTGGTTCCGGGGGTCATTCCATTTGCCGAGTTCCAATGAGACGAACAGTCGATAGAACTTCTATACAAGCGCTCTTTTTTTTCGTAAAGTTCATACGAGTCTCGGTCACTTTACACTGGTTTTTCCACGGACTTGACTCGTTAGAACTCGGTGTGTCTATGCGAATGATCACGTATCGATATCGCTTTAGCTATAAATTCAAAACGCAATGAGTACCCATCGTACACAGATACCCCGTTGGCCGGTTTTCGCGCGTACCTTATCAAGATCACATCCAGTTTTATGGGTCTAATCGTGGTGGCCGCAAATTGGACCCCCGTGGCTAATTTTCTAACCTGGCCGATTATAGGATTTCCACTAATTAGCTATTACCGATATATCCAAACGAGTAACGATGTAGCAGTGCGTAATTTGGATAATATTGGACGCAAAGTTGGTTTTTATGGTGTGAACTAAATTTTGCAGACTTTTTTTTTATCAATAAGACTTATATCTTAGGTTAATTTTTGAAGGAAAATAAAATGCAGCTTTACCCATGCTCGTAACAATATTAAGCGCCAACTCTTGCGAGTCAACCGGTATGTGTAAGTAGGTACAATATCAAAGTGGCTTCGGTCGCGAGTACTGAGATCATCACTAGCGACCTAGCTAAGCCCTTATAAATTGGTAAGCTGCTTACCGCTGATCGGTTCCACGCTCCGCTATTATTTCAGACCGCTTCTTGACGGCGATTTTTACGAAATAAGTAGGTACTGTGCTTTGGAAAGAATTTTTAGTACATAATAATATAATACGAAATTTTAATATTCTCAATTTGTATTAGCTAAGGACTTTTTCTATATTAATAATATTTATTCTTTAGATTTACTGTTAACCTTGAACATAGAGAATATATGGTATGGCACTAAGTTTGCATTTTGTAATATAGGTATGATTTCTTTTGCCCAATAAAGAGTATAGAGTAAGAATTAGCCCAGGAAAATGGTCAACTTTAAAAGCAACGCAACGCCACCCTATACACTCTTTGTTTCTCGATAATACGCGGTTAGTTGGTTAAAATATTTTATCCGAAAATACATAATGTATGTATGTATTGTATGTATGTATGTATGAATATATGTCACTTTATTGCACATAAACATGTTTACATTAAACGGAAAAAAAAACAAAACAAAAATAAAAATGTTACTTATGTAGAAAGGCGAACTTATCCCTAAAAGGGATCTCTTCCAGCTAAGCATTAGGTATAATATATTAAGAACGGTTTTTGTCATTGTAGTAGGTCTCCACTTCAATGATTCTAATTATTTAAATACCTATAGCTATACGATTGAGAATTGCTCGTGATTGATATTGTAAATCCATATTTGTTTTTTGCAACGACATTGGAGTATTTAATGAACTGAAAACAAATAATTATTGATTTTATGAATCACCTTTCAAATCATCTAGCAAAAAACATACGCCAGTTTTTATAAAAAAAATACTAGAAAATACTATCCTGAGTATTGACTACTATTGACATAACTAAGATTATTTGCCACCTACTCGTCGTAACGCTTTCAAAACTTCCCAACTTCCATACCAAACTTCGTTAAACTCGTCACAATTTCAGATTTTCAGACGTTCGCGACGCCATCTTTTAGAACCAACCTGCACGTAGTTCAGACCAAAACTCACAGGTGGCGTTATTGTCGGTGGGTGCACTTAGATTCAAACCCAAATTCGACAGCGACGTCTTGAAACACACCAAAGCAAATTGAGAAAGAGAGAGGTGAATTCTCAAGGCTCTGTTTCGCGTTGTGTTTTGGGACTAACCGGGCTACATTGAAGTTGTTTCCTTTTTGTTGGCGCTGTGGGTGTGTCCAAGACGGCCAATAGGAGGGACCTGCCTCGTCGGACCACTCCCACCCGGTTTCTGATGCCTACTGGGAGTTGGAAGGAAAAATGTTGGCAATAGGTAATTTTGAATGTCGTTTGTAGGTGACGTAATTGAGAATTTATGATCGAAAGTGCTTTATAATTTAGATCGGTCTCCTGAGTGGCGGCTCGTAAAATGTTAGCATTAAATAGGTAGTAAATAGAGCCGTAACAATAAAAACACGATCACTTCAAAGGGTCTACTCATATGTCGCAGATATATCGGTTTATTTTTATTGTTAGATGATTGAATTTTTACAACTTTTAAGAATAAATATTTAGTGTAGTAACTTAATAACTTTGCAGGTAAATACGTTTAGGATTTGTTAACAATAATTTAATAATTAGAGAAATACTAAGCTCCGATTTTTTGTAGCAATATAAATGTAAAAGAAAAACCATAGTGTATAAAATTTAGCCCCATTATATTCAATTACGGAAACTGTAGGTCTAACCATAAGATGCAATGTTAAACCATTACGCATTAATGTAAATGACCGTTAAGACCGTAATGACCGCCCCGGCCACAAAACATGTCGAGAGAGCCTGGGATACCCCTGGCCTTAAAGCTACTCACGCGTCTCCTCTCATACAAAATAGTCCGGACGACTCAGATCGCGCCCGCCTATTAGCTGTCTCTAGTTACGAATCGGGTCACTGGCTGAACACCTTACCGTCACGCAATATTGGTACTGTTTTAGAAAAAAACACGCTGAGAATATCAGTTTGCCTGCGAATTGGGGCCAAAATATGCTCCGCCCATACCTGTGCTTGCGGCAAGGACGTGGACCAGCTAGGTCGACATGGCCTCTCTTGCATCAAAAGCGCCGGCCGTTTATATCGCCACGGCACCATTAATGATTTGGTTCGGCGGTCGCTTGCTACCGTTTCTGTGCCTGCTACTTTAGAACCCTCAGGCATGGCGAGAGACGATGGTAGGTGACCGGACGGAGCCACACTGGTGTCGTGGAGACTGGGTAGGCCTTTGGTGTGGGACGCTATATGCGTAGACACCTTTGCACAGTCCCACATCCAGGCTACCCGGGCACAGGCTGGCGCTGCTGCCGACCAGGCCCAACTACTCAAGCGCCGCAAATACTCATCTTTACTGCAAGATTATGAGTTTGCGGCGCTTGCTGCAGTGGAAACAATGGGTCCTTGGTCGGCGGACATGAAAACTTTCATGGGGGACCTGTCGACACGGCTGGTCGACGCCTCGGGAGACCATAGGGCTGGCGCTTACCTCTCCCAGCCCATATCGCTGGCAATACAGAGAGGTAACGCAGCCAGCGTTATGGGCTCAATGCCGCAGGCGGAGGTTCTAGAAGGGGTATTATTTTTATAACTTCTTTTTATTTTCATATATTTTATTAGTATATTTTAGTTTTTATATAATATTATAAGTATTACTTTAATTTTTAAGTAGGTTAATTTTAATTTTAGTTTAGTTTTTAAATCTTTAATTCATAGTTAGTTTTAATGTTTTTTTATTATTAGTACCAATTGTTGTTAATTAATTATTTGTTTACCAAATTACTTAATGTAAGTAATATGTATCGTTATCTGCAATAAAGTATTTTGATTTATGTAAAAAAAAAATGAATAATAATGTCAATAAAATGACCGTTGGTTTCTTGATTCACAAAAAAAAATCGAACTCAACTTAAATTCTGTTTGATTGTGCCATAACTGATTGCTAGAACTTCACGTCAACCTCCTATACTAGTATAACACTAACAATAGAAAACCATTAATGTCAATCGGTTGGACATCGCGAATAGTGGTAATGGAATTATCGAGCCATCTTCTTTATGGCGTGGCGTTTTCAATCCACTGGTTGGACGGGTAATCTACATTAATTTCTCTATAGGTCGTTAGTAATTTCAAAGCTTAACCTGCCTTTTTAAAACTATTATAGTACCTAGTACGTAATTGTTTGTCTTATTAACAGAAGCTGTAAATGGATGGGAGTATTACAAAATTTACAAAGCAAATCTTCGGCTACGGACAGGTCCTAAAAATATTATTCTCCGAATTGGCTAATAAAAAAATCAAAGACTTAAGAATAATTAAATCGCAGTTTATACAAACACACTACTTGCTTAAACACAACTAGGTACTAGCTATGCATACCTACACGTCTACCCACAAGACGGGTGCACTAAAGAGCACTCACACGTCTACTTTAAACCGAAACTCGGGTTACCCTTAAAAGTGCTAAGCCGTGTCGGGACCGCTCTATTCCCCCGGCCAGGCATCCATCAATATCTTTGCATATGTAGTTTGCAGCTATTTGTGGTGTTGTTAACCTGCCCGGAGATATTTCTGAGGTTTTTGTTTATTTTAAACTTTGAGAAGATAGTTGACTTTCCTTTTAAGGGATAATATGTCTTATTTTAGACAGCTTTAGTATGTTCTGATGAATATACCTAGTGTTGGTGGTGGAAATGCAGAGCTACCTGGGGGTTATTATAAGTACTTTTATATTTTTTAAATTTTTATCCACACCGTACATAAATTATATCTACAATGTATCAAAATCATTCGAATCTCAATAGCTCAATCGTCAATTGCCCATATTTAACCCATTCAGCGCTCACGCATCAGCATAACCCATTCATTCAGCATCACGAAACGTTGTCCTTTTGCCTCTACTAAGCATTGCCGCTACATACCGGGAAACCCATGTTATCGGCTACGATGTAGAGCTACGACGGAAGCTCAGCGGTGAATGTGTTAAAAAAATGTAAAGGCATAGGTACCTGCTTATAAGCATATGCCTAATAATGGTCCTGTTCACAGCTGAAAATAAGGCATACTTAGTTTCCTCCCTTAAATATTTAATTTTAATACACATATTTATTTAAATATATACCCGTATACACCAAGTTCATAATTATGATAATCGGTTTACGATTCCTATTCTCCACCGCCACAGTATTACAACAATACTCTTTATAGCACCTATTTAAAACCCTGTTACTGCCATTGTGACTGTTGTGTCATTATTTCATCTGTCACATTCACCCCTTTCAGTCATAATACCAGCTGTTGGAACAATTACTGGCCACATACACTAACAAGCGTTCCAAATTTTGACAAGCAATAAATTCGATTTGGACTTTTGTGTTTCTATTGCCGTTCAATGTACGGTGAAATGATAGTTAGGGTTAGTTTTGTTTGTGAATTGAATCTAGGGCGATTTGAGGCGAGGCATAGTTTAATTTCACTAGTTTCTTTATCTTCGTAAATGATAAAAATAGTTTTTGTAATTTTTTTTCTATCTTTATGTAACTATAATGTTCATTATTGTTTTCTCATGTGCAACATTAAATTAGGTAGGTATCACGATTCTAAGAAATTAAAAGTCAGCTCACAGCGGCTCGGAAAAAGGAAGACTAACATCTTTTATGAAAAATTACAACACAGATTAGATTCTAAAGCTCCTCACTTGAAATAACTCTATGTGTACGTTTTTCGTGTTTTTAGCTTCGTATCCACATTCCCCTGTGCGTTAGCGTCATTAATATCGCCTGTAACGCGGCGTGACAGGTACGCCAAATTGAAATTCTTTCGCGTAAACACGCTTATCTGATTTGCTCTCCTGTTTACATTTAGCTACAAGCAATTCAATTCTAATTTAATTCCGTTCAATCCAGTTATAAGTTACGTTCTTCTACTCGTTTGGATTTTTGTTAGAACACCTAGTTATACAGGTTGGAACATTTCTAGAGACTAAGCTAAAAGGATAGTTTTATCTAAGTGATCTACAATCGAGTTATTATAATCGTAAAGCTGGATTAAAAAGTTAAACAAAATCAATAAAATGAAATATTTTTATATCAGTGACAACCCTACAAAGTTATTTACATTTTAAATTGACACATGTCATGTCATTCAATAGGATCTACTTGCTAGGGTTGAAACATACAGATTTTTGCACTAATGTTTAACAAACTGTATCTCAAAAACGGTTAGAAATACATATTAACGTGATTAATAAGTGAAAAATAAAGTACGTAGCCTAAACAATACCCCGTTTGCGTAAAAGTCCTTCGTTCTGTTCTACCCGATATGAATTATTTACCTATCCACTTATCATTTAGTAATTATTATGCGAGAATTGAACCACAACACTGTGACTGTGTTACTAACGTAGGTTTTTATCTAAATATGCACATTTTTGGTCTGTAGTTTGCTTCGCCTAATATTAATAAGGATAATAAAAAAGGAAAAACATTTTTGCGATTATAATGATACGAATTAAAAAAAAACATGTTACACATATGTTGATAATAATAGACTGTACCTTTCTACCACGACAATGGAGCGAGAAGAGGCATATTATTTCATCATCAAAATTGGTCGTGATTTAAGCAAAGTCGATCCGACTTCGAACGACGTCGGAGAATGGCGTAATAAGCAGGGATCGTACATTTTCCAGCGTTTTTGGTGCACGAAGTGTTGTTAACGGAATTGGTTTAAATAATTTCAACCCTAATGATTAATTAGCGTTTATTAAGTTGATATTAACCTTAATTTACCATTTCAATTGAAATTATCTATACCAATTCCGTTAACACCACGTGAATCGATTTGGTGCAGCGGAGTGGTGTTAACGGAATTGGTACCTATAAATAATTTCAACCCTAATGATTAATTAGCGTAAATTACGTTAATATTAAACTTAATTTACCATTACAGTTGAAATTATCTATACCAATTCCGTTAACACCACTCTGCTGCACCAAATCGATTACTAATAAGCCACCCACCAAGTTAGAGTAGTTAAATCTACACAGTTGGCAAAGAAAACTAAGTACACTTTTCATTAAATATGCGTTATTTATTAAAGCCTATTTATCTATATATGTTGATAATAATAGACTGTACCTTTCTACCACGACAATGGAGCGAGAAGAGGCATATTATTTCATCATCAAAATTGGTCGTGATTTAAGCAAAGTCGATCCGACTTCGAACGACGTCGGAGAATGGCGTAATAAGCAGGGATCGTACATTTTCCAGCGTTTTTGGTGCACGAAGTGTTGTTAACGGAATTGGTTTAAATAATTTCAACCCTAATGATTAATTAGCGTTTATTACGTTGATATTAACCTTAATTTACCATTTCAATTGAAATTATCTATACCAATTCCGTTAACACCACGTGAATCGATTTGGTGCAGCGGAGTGGTGTTAACGGAATTGGTACCTATAAATAATTTCAACCCTAATGATTAATTAGCGTAAATTACGTTAATATTAAACTTAATTTACCATTACAGTTGAAATTATCTATACCAATTCCGTTAACACCACTCTGCTGCACCAAATCGATTACTAATAAGCCACCCACCAAGTTAGAGTAGTTAAATCTACACAGTTGGCAAAGAAAACTAAGTACACTTTTCATTAAATATGCGTTATTTACTAGATACGAGTAGGTAAGTATAACAACTTAAACCTTATTCACCTGCGCATTTTCATTGCCTTTTAACTTCAAAACAAGCAACTAAACTTCATCTAATCCCGATCGGCCACGGCCCATTGCTTGTTCTAAACAGGGCGACATAAACACTGCATTGAATTGAAATCGTATCGCCCGCCATTCATCTTGGTGTCACCCGCGCATTGTAGCAGATGTATTGCATTACAACTGTTTTACTGTTGTGCGGGGGGCGCTTGGTATGGATGGGATTTGTAATATTGGTATTTTATTTTTAAGGCATTTAAGCAAACTAACATTTTCTAATTGGAACCATGGTTTTCTAATTGGAACCATGGATTTCTAATGTTGGATTATCGTAGCTGCTCACTCTTACATGTTTTGACAGTGACAAATTGAAGGATCTCACTGTGGTACGAACTACGAACGTACAGAATAGCCTGGAAATTAAATTAGTTTACTGTATAACGTAACTAAAACTATGGAATATTTAGTAAAAAAAAATATACTCAACATGGATATCTACTTGGAAAGTAACAGACAGGAAATAAAAAAAGTGTGTTAATAAACGTTTTCTATTATAAATATAACTAACCCCTTACAAGGCCATACAAAATATACCCGTCGAAATTTGGGCCCACTGGCCATGTCCACATTATTCCTCAACCCCAGCGCATACGCACAAATCGAATTCAGTATCAAAACGTCAGAAGTCATGACAATGAATAGACTTTGCCATGTTGCAATAAGGGTTACGATATCGTTTAACTAAGTCGACAATTGTACCAACGGCATTGGACATACGCTCTTTCAAACGATTGAAGCAGAGTTGTGTAAAGTACGAAATAATTTCACGCATCACATGCCCCCGGTAATGACCCTGGCAGGACAAACATGACATTAGACTCCGGACGGAGAAGAATGTGTGCTTTGAGGAAATTACACAAAACTCGTACGGGTTACGGTATTTGTTTAGGTCACTGGAAGGTTTTTAGTATTTCATCTTAGAGTTGAATTAAGATAACTGGGTAAAAAATACAGCATTCCTCATATCTCCGAATAACCGATGAATAAATGTCATGTCAGAATTTGAATTTATGTTGCTATATTTATGTAATTAATGTTTTTAATATATCTAATTAATCATCGATGGAAATGTTGAAACCCAACGGTACGGAGACGGTAATGACGGTATGCATGCATGTTAAGTAGAGGTGGTTTGTTTGTTTGTGCACAAACGAAAATTCGTTTCCATACATATAATGGTAAAATGCCCATTTATTTCCAAATTGAAATGATCAATTTAGTTGTAGATTTTTTTTCAGCGTTTATAAAAACATAAACAGGGGGTTTTTAGAGAACAAACTGTTGATGTAGATAAACCTACGTACTCATATCTATTAGTTATAAAAACCTGTATTGCTTTGCTATTTTTAGGGTTCCGTACCTCAAAAAGAAAAAAACGGAACCCTTATAGGATCACTCGTGCGTCTGTCTGTCTGTCCGTCTGTCACAGCCTATTTTCTCGGAAACTACTGGACCAATTAAGTTGAAATTTGGTACACATATGTAAATTAGTGACCCAAAGATGGATATATATATATGTGGTATTATCTATGAAAAGGGACCTTATTGTCGATGGCGCTTACGACACTAACATCGATGAGCACTAAACGTAGTAGTTTAAAATTGGTGATTCTGGCCCATTTTAGTTATTTTGATTTCCAATTTAGCAATTAAGTTTCTTTGATTACCACCACCATATTTACAGACTTTTACAAGGATTTCATGCATTATTTTCTAGTATATATAACTTCAGTCCTTGAACTACGTTATTGCTTGTCAGAAACACGACGGCTCATTATTTTCTCGATAGAATCTTAAGTTGAAAACATGCCTAACACTGTCTTTATTTCCTTATGTTAGAAGTACTAGGACGAAAATGTATATGAAACTTACTTCAGTCGATAGCTTTTAAGTAAATCTTCATTATTGCTTGTCCTTTTATCGATACGTTAATTTTTTCATTCATCATTTGATGAATTCAACATTTTGCCTACTAAATTACACCCTACGCGGCAATACCTTGCGCCTATTCCTCACGCCAGTACGCCCGTGACCACTGTCAGCGTCGGACCTGTGCTAGTTTAGCGGACGTTTCATAAAATGGGTAATCACAGTATAAATATGCAAATATGTTATACACACAATGTTTTTCAACATACTTACGAAGAAAAGCAAAATAATTCTTAAATACGGTGACATTTCAGACATTCGTCCGTCATATTGTCATTTTATAACAAGTTGGGCAGCAAAGGCACACACCCATCTAACCAATCCGGAATTCAGTCACGATTGATAAATTGTGTAAACATATTTTAAAAGGCTATAAAATTAATCAAATTGAATAATTTAGACTGGTCACATTTTTGTAAAAATCGATTTCTTCTGGCAAAACATATTACTTTTTGGCAACCGGGTTTTTTAACCTAATTAGACCCCGCTGAATCCGAATTTGCCGGTTGCTTGATCGAATTCTTGACTGGAAGTGAGATATGTGATATTAAAGGTCCCTTTTTTTAGTTTTTCGTAAATAACTCGTAAACGGTGGCCAATATAAAAAAAATGAACTAATAATCTACACAAAATTTTCAATAAAAAAGATTCAGTACATTTTTAGCAGGGATCAATATTTAAAAAGATAATAAAGAGGGAAAGTTAATTATAATAAATTCTAAGGTTCCTTGTTTTTATTTTTTCGTGAATAATTTGAAAAGTATGACTCATAGCAAAAACAAATCTTACACATAAATCATCATCATCATCATCATCATCTCAGCCATAAGACGTCCACTGCTGAACATAGGCCTCCCCCTTGGACCTCCATACGTGCCGGTTGGAAGCGACCCGCATCCAGCGTCTTCCGGCGACCTTAAGAAGATCGTCTGTCCATCTTGTGGGTGGACGTCCTACGCTGCGCTTGCTAGTCCGTGGTCTCTACTCGAGCACATTTCGACCCCATCGGCCATCTTCTCTGCGTGCAATGTGGCCTGCCCATTGCCACTTCAGCTTGCTAATCCGGTGGGCTATGTCGGTGACTTGAGTTCGTCTACGGATCTCCTCATTTCTGATTCGATCACGTAGAGAAACTCCGAGCATAGCCCTCTCCATAGCTCGTTGAGCGACTTTGAGTTTTGAGATGAGGCCGATAGTGAAAGACCACGTTTCGGAGCCGTAAGTCATCACTGGTAACACACATTGAGTAAAGACTTTCGTCTTGAGGCACTGAGGTATGTCGGACGAAAAGACATTACGTAGTTTCCCGCACGCTGCTCAACCGAGTTGGATTCGGCGGTTGACCTCTTTCTCGAAGTTGGACGTACCTAATTGTACTACTTGTCCTAGGTAGATGTACGAGTCAACAACTTCGAGTACCGAGTTCCCAACAGAGACTGGGATGGGCACAACATTGGCATTTGACATAAGTTTCGTCTTGTCCATGTTCATTTTCAAGCCCACCCGTTGTGAAACTCGGTTGAGGTCATCGAGCATCATGCTGAGTTCCTCCATCGACTTTGCCATGACTACGATATCGTCGGCAAACCGAAGGTGAGTGATGTATTCGCCGTTGATGTTGATGCCAAGTCCTTCCCATTCCAGGAGCTTGAAGGCGTCTTCCATTACGGCAGTAAACAGTTTCGGAGAGATAACGTCTCCCTGCCTTACGCCTCTTTGCAATGGAATCGCCCTCGTGCTCTGCTCCTGTACTCGGACCGACATGGTGGCGTTATTATACAAACACTTCAACACTTCGATGTACCGATAGTCAATATGGCATCGCTGAAGAGACTCAAGCACCGCCCATGTTTCCACCGAATCGAAGGCTTTCTCATAGTCCACAAACGCTAAGCATAATGGCAAGTTATACTCTTCGGTCTTCTGTATAACTTGCCGCAGCGTATGGATGTGGTCTATTGTACTATAGCCTTTTCGGAAACCGGCTTGTTCGGGAGGCTGGAAGTCATCAAGTCTGTGTTCGAGACGGTTCGTGATGACCCTTGAAAACAGCTTATACACATGGCTCAGAAGCGTGATGGGTCTGTAGTTCTTCAATAGGTTGTTATCACCTTTTTTGAAGAACAGCACCACCTCGCCTCTATTCCATGTTTCAGGCGTTATGCCCTCGGACAAGGCGGAATTAAAGAGCTTCTGGAGGACTTTAAGTACCGGTGTTCCACCCGCTCTCAGAAGCTCTGAAGTGATTTCGTCTTTGCCCGGCGCCTTGCTGTTCTTAAGCTGCTTCAGGGCCATCCTAATCTCGTACAGACTGATGTCCGGGATATCTTCGGTATAATGTCGGGACAGCTTGGCTCTTGGATCTCCTACCAAGCTGTCAACGGGCTTTGCGATCGAAGTGTATAACTGTCCATAGAACCTCTCGATCTCACCTAAAACCTCCGCTTTGCTCGACGCTATGCTGCCATCTTCCCGTTTCAGCTTTGTCAGCTGGCTTTGCCCAATAGACCCTTGCTTTGCTTGCGTTGCTTTGTCCTTTGCGAACACTTTGGAGCCTTGGTTTCGCTCAATAGTCTCTTTAATACGGTTAGTATTAAAGAGACGCAGATCATGTCGCAAGGACTTAGATATACGTCTATTGAGCTGCCTATATGACTCCGCGTCATCGGGAGACTGCAACTGTAGCGAGCGTCGTTCAGCCATGAGGTTTAAGGTTTGCTCGGTCAATTTCTGAGGTCTATCTTTACGGCGGGGTCTAAAAAACTTAGACCCTACTGTGTGGACAGTTTCCACTAGCCCGTCGTTGATTTCGTCCACTGAAGCCAAGTTCTCTAGGCAAGCAAAGCGGTTAGAGAGCTCGAGTTGAAAGCTTTCGGGGTTTTGAACATGGGCTCGAGTAGGTCGGAGCGTAGACTTCATCAGGCTGGACCTTTCAAGTTTAATATTGATATTCAGTGTGCCTCTTACGATTCGGTGATCACTACCGGTCTTTACCCTGTTGATCACACATAAATAATAAACATAAAATTTCCTACAAGAAACATGTAGAACACTTTTCGCTAGGATCAATATTTAAAAAGACAAAGCAGCCGGTAAGTTAATTACAATCAATTTTAAAGTCCCTTTTTAGTTTTTTGTAAATAACTCGTAAACGGTGTCCCATAGCAAAATAGGTTTTATGAATAAATAATCTACATAAAATTTCCTGCAAAAAACATCTGAACACTTTTCTCTAGGATCAATATTTAAAACGATATTAAAGGAAGAAAGTTCATTACAATCAATTCACATGTCACTTTTTTTAGTTTTTAGGGTCCCGTACCTCAAAAGGAAAAAACGGAACCCTTATAGGATCACTCGTGCGACTGTCTGTCTGTCTGTCCGTCTGTCACAGCCCATTTTCTTCAAAAGTACTGGACCAATTAAGTTGAAATTTGGTACACACATGTAAATTCGTGACCCAAAGACGGACATCTTACGTAAACAAATGAATTTTAAACATGGAGGCCACTTTTTAGCCAAGGGGGGTTAGTTAACATTAAGAACCTATTTTGCTATGGGCCACCGTTTACGAGTCATTTACGAAAAACTTAAAATAGGGACCTGGAAATTGATTATAATTAACTTACCCCCTTTAATACCTCATTAAATATTGATCGTAGCGAAAAAGTGTACAAAACCTTTTTTGTGGACAATTTTATGTTCAATATTTATGTATAATATTTTTTGCAACTGCCCCCGTTGCAACCGTTTACGAGTTATTTACGAAAAAAAAGCGACCTGTGAACTGATTGTGATTAACTTTCTTCCTTTAATATCGTTTTAAATATTGATCCTAGAGAAAAGTGTTCAGATGTTTTTTGCAGAAAATTTTATGGAGATTATTTATTCATAAAAACCTATTGTGCTATGGGACACCGTTTAAGAGTTATTTACAAAAAACTAAAAAGGGACTTTAAAATTGATTATAATTGACTTACCGGATGCTTTGTCTTTTTAAATATTCATCCTAGCGAAAAGTGTTCTACATGTTTCTTGTAGGAAATTTTATGTTTATTATTTGTGTAAAATTTGTTTTTGCTATGAGTCATACTTTTCAAATTATTAACGAAAAAATAAAAACAAGGAACCTTAGAATTTATTATAATTAACTTTCCCTCTTTATTATCTTTTTAAATATTGATCCCTGCTAAAAATGTACTAAATCTTTTTTTATTGAAAATGTTGTGTCGATTATTAACGTTTAACAATTTTTTTTATATTGGCCACCGTTTACGAGTTATTTACGAAAAACTAAAAAAAGAGACCTTCAAAAAGTGATTATAATTAACTTTCCGGCCTTAATATCTCTTTGAATAATTGATCCTAGCGAAATATTGTACGGAATCTTTCTTGTAGGCAATTTTATGCAGATTACTTATGTTTAAGAAAATTTTTGCTATGCGCCACCGTTTAAGAGTTATTTTATTTATTTTATTTTATTTTATTTTAGTACATGGAAAACCAACAGCGCTATATATATCCAGAAATTACAATAGAATCACAGAGCCAATTATAGGTTCTCACTTATAGAAATATAATAAATTATAGAAAGTTTACGAAAAACTAAAAAAAAGGGACTTTTAATATCAACTATCTCACTTCCAGTCAAGAATTCGATCAATCAACCGGCAATTTCGGATTCAGCGGGGTCTAATTAGGTTAAAAAACCCGGTTGCCAAAAAATAATATGTTTTGCCAGTCGAAATCGATTTTTACAAAAACATGATCAGTCAAGTATACACTCATATTGTATACATATAATTAATAATTATTTAGGTACACTCACCGACCTCACCGTCTTACCTACCATTTTTAGGGTTCCCTACCCAAAGGGTAAAACGGAACCCTATTAGTAAGACTCCGCTGTCCGTCCGTTCGTCCGTCCGTCTGTCAGCAGGCTGTATCTCACGAACCGTGATAGCTAGACAGTTGAAATTTTCACAGATGATGTATTTCTGTTGCCGCTATAACAACAAATACTAAAAAGTACGGAACCCTCGGTGGGCTCAGTGGGCGAGTCCGACTCGCGCTTGTCCGATTTTTAATTTCATTAAGTACTCATCAAAATTCGAATTTACTAATAAATCTTTTTCAATATTAATTGCCGAACTAAAAATCCCGGAACTGACGATTCAGAATACCGATGTCGTCAGAATAAGGACGTAGATGTGCTGCGCGGGAATGGTGCGGTGCGCCGCGCGGGGCGCCCGCCTGCCCGTTCTACCACTCGTTTGCTTCACCCCCTTGAAAACGTAAAACTCGAGTATAAGAGCGCCTTAAATATTCTATACACTTTTTCGCTAGGATCAATCTTCTTCTCCTTCAACCTAGCGTTTTAGCTAAGCGTCCGGTCTTCAGCATCCTCTGGTGTGAGTAGATTTTAAGTAGATTACTTATGTATCAGAACATTTTTTGGTACAGGCCACCGTTTACGAGTTATTTACAAAAAATATTAACAATTGATCATATTTAACTTTTTACCTTAAATATTTTTTTAAATACTGATCCTAGCGAAAAAGTGTATAGCATATTTAATGTAGACAATTTTACGCAGATTACTTATGTATCAGAACATTTTTGCTACAGGTCACCGTTTACGAGTTATTTATAAAAAACTACAAAGGGACCTTTAAACCCGATGACTGATAAGTTCATCAGCGTCACATAACATAAATTGACCTCCGCATTGGATAGACAGCAACATTGAATGTTCCAGTAATCAAAGAAACTTAATTGCTAAATTGGAAATCAAAATAACTAAAATGGGCCAGAATCCCCAATTTTAAACTACTACGTTTTGTGCTCATCGATGTTAGTGTCGTAAGCGCCATCGACAATAAGGTCCCTTTTCATAGATAATACCACATATGTCGAATACCGATGGTCCTAAAAGCGGTGGGCGCGTGGGGTAGTACGATAATGTATTACTTCACAGCTAAACCAGTATGCTACCATGCTACCAGTGCATGAAATAAACATTAGGACTCGTTAACCATACTAGTGCCTACTATACTTCAGTACTAAATGTTTAAAAGAACGAATTGCTATTTTTAACTCAAGGGAGCGATATGAAAGTAAAAAGAAACCGTTTACATCTTTATTCAAGTCAAACTAGGCCGGCTTCAACCCTACATATACGACCTGAGAAGATTTAGCCCTATATGGGACCGGCAACAAACTCAGAGGGACAAATCTTTTCAAAACAAGTTAAAACAACACATAACACATCATTTCTTTATTTCACAAAAGTAAGCTTCTAATGAAACATAAGAAATCAAAATAACACTTGAAATAAAACACTTAGCTAAATGGTTAAAGAACGTGGGATTCTATAAGCTATCAGAATAATCCTTCAGGTATAAACCTTCAGGAACGTAGCGAGTTAGGCACGAGGTTGGCTAACGAGTACGTCCGATCTCTAGCGCGGTCCGATCAAGAAGAAATACCAGCGGCGGAGCCTCTCCGCTCCCGCCTCAGTCAAGTTGGTAAACCTGCTCGACCAGTCTACCAACATACCGACAAAAATACCAACTCGTGCCTACGCTCACTCGAGAGAAACCTCTCGACGTTCCAAAGCCTTCTACCTGTCATTTTAGTTCAACAACACGCCAATAGATGGCGTTACTCTCTACGCGACTTTATTTCAACAATGCGCCAATAGACGGAGTTACTCTCTACACAACTTTATTTATTTTGTTACAACCAAATAATACGTAGCTCAACATTGCTAATCGATTTTATACAGGCGTCTAAAATAATGAACTATAACGCTGCAATACGTCTTTCTGGTGTCAGGTTCCGACACGGCCGTCCTGCGCTACACACGTCCTCGTGTGTGGGTGTATGCATTTGATTCTGTAACAAAATACTCGGCACAGTATCTCATCGCTCGGTCATTCCTGACCCACAATCTGGGTCTCACTCAAATTACTATTAAAATCAAACTTTGTTATCAATCCAACCAGAAAAAATGATTGTTCAAAATTACTTTAACAATCCTCAATTCTCTAGTCAAAAATAGTCCATCGAGCAACCACTTAATAAAAATAATCAGTAATCATCGCCGCTATCTAGCGGATACACTCCATTAATCATCGCCTCCATCTGGCGGATACTCTCAAATTTATGTGAAAACAGAACAATCTCAAACATCAAAAACACAAATCACAACAGCTCTAATTCATTGCTCGACAGTATCACTACTATTGTCATCAATATCAATTTACGGGGAAATCATCTGGCATTAAAAAAATATTTTGGTCAAATGTGATAATAATCATTGTAGGACATCTTAAAATAAATAGCACTCTGACTTAATAATGCCAATTTTACTCATATGAACACAGTACATCAACGGGAATTCATTTTTAACAAAACAACACCAGTCCTTCGGTGCATTGCCAGTCCTTCGGCAGATACCAGACCCTCGTCAGAAGTAACCATCTCAGCCGCGTAAGTGCTACTCCTTGCAAAGAGCATTCTGCACATAAAAAGCAGACCACGTGCACCTCTTACATGCTCCGGCACTTCTGATGCGGTCACTAAACAATACCCAGTCCATCTAAAGCAAAACATTAGTGCCCAGTCCATCGGGCGTGCCTTCAGTCCATCGAAAGCAAAACAGTAGTGCCCAGTCCATCGGGCGTGCCTTCAGTCCATCGAAAGCAAAACAGTAGTGCCCAGTCCATCGGGCTTGCCTTCAGTCCATCGAAAGCATGACAGTATTGCCCAGTCCATCGGGCGTACTTTCAGTCCTTCGAAAGTACAAGCTTTCAGTCCATCGAAAGCAAAAACAATGTTAAGAGTGAATTCCAAAACGAAAATAAAAACGGTTCTTTAAATCATGTTACTCAGAACCATTGGTACTATCAGCGTCAACTGATCAACTGAAACTGAACATCACTGATCAAAATCACTAAAGATAGCTTTCTACTTTAGCTTTAACAACAGAAACTCAGCTTTCTACTTTAGCTTTAACAACAGAAACTCGCTCAAAACTTCTAAGCAGAAGTAAATCCTCTCATAATAATCCCAACAAAATGGGAACTGCTCACCAGATTAATAAAGCATGATGCACGCGTCCCAGTCAAAGGTGGTGGTGAAGTCCAACCCAAGCACGAAGGCTGATGCTTTCCGCCTTGCAGTTGCCGTTGCTGCGGCATATGGCGAGATGCACGATGTGGTTCATCATCTTGATCGGGACACTCTTGACAGAGCGGTGGTTCATCATAGCTGGCTGGTACTGAAATCATCATTTGCACGGTATCAGATTTATCATTTATCATGTATGCAGGCTAAACTCAAAGGTTTACGTAATGCCCTAGTAGTGGACACTAAAGATATGTTACTAATGGATATGAGACTTTAAAAATCTCTGATTGAAATTGAAACTTCAATGAGTGCGTTTTATTTCCTTCTATGAACAAACAAACACGTGTCCCAAAAATAAGTAACACGGTAAAAGGGCCAATACGAAAAGTGACAGCTAATTAGTTACATTCGACTGTTATGCTTCGCCATTACACTCAAAATAAAAATCACTAATAAGCAATCAGAACGAAACCTGTCCTTTTATTTCCAAATCTCCAGCACAGAAGAGACTGCACAGCTGCTTCTGTGTTACAGGCGTGATGGCGTCTCTAAGTTGGCTCGGCTCGGGCTGTAGGACACTGTAACATTAATTTTCATATGCGTAGCTCATGTTTCCATAGTATGCACGATTTGTGATCTATCACGGCATTACGGGCAATAATTTGTCGCAATTTTATTAATTACTAAACAGGATTACAGGAAGAATTACAGGATCAATTTCTAACGGTGCATTGTATTTTCAAAAAAAAAATATTTTTTGAGGGTAGATGCACAAATGAGCGATGAAATAATATCACGTCGTGATAGCCGATATTTGGTTGTAATTAACAACATGGATTTCACTTCAAAATAATTCAAGATCACTTAGATTTAAATCGATTATAAAAATGAATTGTATCTTCATAAAACATCAATCATTGAGGGTAGATTCACAAGTGAGCGATAAAATAATATCACGTCGTGATAGCCGATATTTGATTGTAATTAACAAGATGGATTTCACATCAAAATAATTCAAGATCACTTAGATTTAAATGGACTATAAAAATTAATTGTATTTTCATGAAAAATCAATTATTGAGGGTAAATTCACAAGTAAGCGATGAAATAATATCACGTTGTAATAGCTAATACTCTGTTTTAATTAACAGTATGGATTTCAAATCAAAATAACTCAAGATCGCTTCGGTTTAAATGGATTACAAAAATGAATTACAAAGAAACGTAACGATCCCAGAGATGACGTCACGTAACGACCGCTATGCTCGACTGCCTCAATCACAATTTTATTCACATTTTCACAATAATTCTCACCAAATAACAATGAATTACACTCACCTTTCAATCAAGGTTAGACACGTGAGCTTACCATTACCACGTGTCCAGATTATGGAATGTAGGTCACCAGAAATACACCACGCTCCCAGGTGGCTGTGTAAGCAATACATGAAACTCTGCATCGATCCCACTTGCTGATGTCGAATACCGATGGTCCTAAAAGCGGTGGGCGCGTGGGGTAGTACGATAATGTATTACTTCACAGCTAAACCAGTATGCTACCATGCTACCAGTGCATGAAATAAACATTAGGACTCGTTAACCATACTAGTGCCTACTATACTTCAGTACTAAATGTTTAAAAGAACGAATTGCTATTTTTAACTCAAGGGAGCGATATGAAAGTAAAAAGAAACCGTTTACATCTTTATTCAAGTCAAACTAGGCCGGCTTCAACCCTACATATACGACCTGAGAAGATTTAGCCCTATATGGGACCGGCAACAAACTCAGAGGGACAAATCTTTTCAAAACAAGTTAAAACAACACATAATACATCATTTCTTTATTTCACAAAAGTAAGCTTCTAATGAAACATAAGAAATCAAAATAACACTTGAAATAAAACACTTAGCTAAATGGTTAAAGAACGTGGGATTCTATAAGCTATCAGAATAATCCTTCAGGTATAAACCTTCAGGAACGTAGCGAGTTAGGCACGAGGTTGGCTAACGAGTACGTCCGATCTCTAGCGCGGTCCGATCAAGAAGAAATACCAGCGGCGGAGCCTCTCCGCTCCCGCCTCAGTCAAGTTGGTAAACCTGCTCGACCAGTCTACCAACATACCGACAAAAATACCAACTCGTGCCTACGCTCACTCGAGAGAAACCTCTCGACGTTCCAAAGCCTTCTACCTGTCATTTTAGTTCAACAACACGCCAATAGATGGCGTTACTCTCTACGCGACTTTATTTCAACAATGCGCCAATAGACGGAGTTACTCTCTACACAACTTTATTTATTTTGTTACAACCAAATAATACGTAGCTCAACATTGCTAATCGATTTTATACAGGCGTCTAAAATAATGAACTATAACGCTGCAATACGTCTTTCTGGTGTCAGGTTCCGACATATATAATATATCCAATATATATTCCAACCTGTATAATTTTAAAATACATAGGTTCGACGTTATTTAAAAAAATGACCATTCCCCCCCACTTTATCTCCGAAACTACAGGGTCTAAAATTTTGATAAAATACACAAAATAGTTCTTTACCTATAGATGACAGGAAAACCTATTAGAAATGTACAGTCAAGCGTGAGTCGGACTTATGTACGTAACCCTAGAAACGCAGGTCCGACTCGCACTAGGCCGGTTTTTTTTAAATATTAGTGATAATAAATATCAGATTCTTTGAGCATGCCTTAGATTTACCTACTACATATTTCGAATACACGCAATATGTAAAAGACACGTGCGTACAAAAAAATCGTTTTATTTCAACTTAATGTCACTAACAAATGTCACCTCACCACAATAAAGCTATTAAGATCATTATCTACATCCCGATAGCCAATTAAAATCCAGTGACAAATGTTTGGCTTGTCAGCAATATTTTTAATTGGGACAACCACGTATGTCGTCAAATAATAGTTTGAAGCGCCAGTGACAGTAGAGCCCTAAGCCCCTTCTGGGGCTTTAAACTGTGTTGGCAACAAGGGGGTTTGAATGCAGTTGTGGGGGTCTATTGTGGGTGGTTGTGTGAGTAGGGTCATTGTTTACCCGAACGGCAAATAATTAAGAATGTTCATTGGTTTTGTCAACACAATCTGTGGTGCCGCCGGTGTGATTGCTAAGGGATTGCTTTGTTTGCTCTCCTTCAAATATGTTTGTTGGTACGTCGAACTTTATTAGTTTTTGCGTGCCTATATTGCCTATTTTTTATTCTAGTTCTTTGGGGGATTTAAAATTGCTTGCAAAATATAATCACGAAAATAAATAATTTTAACATCTTGATATATATATATATATATATCTTTTAAGTATGTAGGTAATCGTAGAAAAAAACGTTACGAAAAACGACATATGTACTTAGATCGAATATGTACCAGTGTACATACAGAAAGTAACTTGTGTTTAGTAATTAATAAAGTAAGTTGCACAATTTCGGTCCAGTAGGGGGGCAGATTGGGCCAATTCGCCGCCACAAATTAGGTTTCAGTATTCTTAATTATTAAAATATGTTTTAAAGTATTTTGAAGTACATGAAACGAAGAATTTTTAAGCATAAGGTTCCATTGAAATGTTTCTGTATGCACACTGCACACTCGTCCTCCAAAGTAGAGTGGTTCTCAATTAGGTTGAGTATTTAGTTGAAATGCTGCTGGGATAGGGCGAATACTCGTTAAATTTTGTTCAAAGTACTTTATGTGCAAAACATGGGTCCTAATTTTGTCGTATTTTTGCACGCCCCGCGAATCACATGCAGTAGGTAGGTAGAAAAATAGGTCAGTAGAACTTACGTAAGTATACTTTTTAAATTAGGTATGTACCTATCTTAGATTTACTTGCGGCTTGGGTACTACTTTCTAAAATAGATCTTCATCATTAGTAATTAAATATCGGGTCAAAATAAACCAGTACAACGGTGCAATATCGCAATTATGGCAAATTATTTAACATCCGCATTTGTTTTTTTTTTTCATAATGAGTAAAAACACTCAGAAGACAAAAGCTTAATGTTGAACATAATTGTTAAAAAAATTAAAATTAAAAATAATATTTATATCGTTAATTAACACCATACGGTATATTCCCTAAACTCGAAAGGGTCCGGTATTCGGCTTTTACCGTTTTATCTCCGGTCGCAGGGCGCGCATATCTGCGGCCGCCATCTTGGGGCTACTGTATTGTATTCTATTCATATCGCTTACCATAACATGTGCCTTAAAACAACCAATATAAATATATCTCATATTGCCAACAGTTGGTACGGACGTCAAGGCCAAACTTATATTGGTTTCATGAGGAGAGTTCTCGGTAATATGGAGATAACAGCTCTGTAAATTGGTCAAGTCTTCGGACGCTGTCAAGATGAAAAGCTTTTGAGGAGGGTTAATGAGTATTTTGAAGTTCAGTTTCAATGTTTGCGGTATTTGTATTGTGTATTTACTTTGAATAATTTATTATGTTTAGGTGCTATGAGGGTCTACCGCGAAAATAAAACTTCGTTATCAGCCTCTCTATCGCTCAAGTACCTATGCAAGAGTGATAGAGAGGCAGATAATGAATTTCGATTTTCGCCATAGGCCCTCCGGTGTTTACCTATTAAAGCTGTTTAAAACATATCACATCAGTTAATATTTTTATTCTATTCTCATAGTAACAAAATTTTTTGACCGTGAGAAAGGTAGGTAATCAACTAATCAATAGTCGTACCAAATTTTCTCAACATTATCAAAAGCAAAGCCATGAAATTTTCACACAGACAAATCCAACATTGTAACCATTATAAGGAAAATACAAAAATACCGGTATTATATTGTTTCTCTTGTCGCATGTCAACATTGCCAGCCAGCCGTGACGCGAATGCATAATCAATCAGTAATACCGGCAGCACTGTGACGTGCAAATCGCATGGGATTCCAATTTCGAACAAGATTCGAATCTTTATTTTTCTTTATGGTTTTCGGCGTGACAGGCGTTTTAAAAATCGAAGCTTTGCGGTTACCGGTAAAGGGAGGTGACAATGAAACGGTATGAATGGCCAGTAATTTTTGAAAGCATTCTGTTTTTCGTTTGCGTTTGCTCCTTAGGGAAGCTTTTTTCCGATTATTGATGTTTTGACAATCCGCCTCGGCTTAATTATGATAATGGATGGGAAATGTTTGACTTCGGAGAGTCAGTGCTTTAGTTAGATGTTAACAAATTTTTAACAAAGATCAATACTGTCAGTCTATTTGATAAGTACATCTTTAACACTTCTTCTTCACTGAACAATGTAGGTACCTACCTAAAACAATGTAGTAAGTAAGTAAGAGTTGTATGCGGACGAAATCAAGTGCAAAAATTTTTACAGAAATAATTAATTTTCGAAGCCTCCCAAAAGCGAAGCGAAGAAAGATCAGACAATATTTCAAAAATAGCAACTTGTAACATGATATTGCAGGATAGTAAAGTGAGCGTATTAGAACACAAAGTTATATTTAGATTGCAAATGATAAAATTTGAACTTTGCGCAAAAGTAATAAGAGTTATATGGATGGCAGAAACAGGCTTGTAAATATAAGCGCACGTCATAACCTCTGAGCGAAATTGGGGAAAGCGTGCGAGATAAATCTCGTTGCTAATGTGCATGTTCAAAACGGAGGATTGAATGATATCAGGCATTAAAAAAATACAATATTTTTACCATCCTTTTTAGTTTCCCTGACCAAAAATGATAACACCGAATACCTCACCGCGGTGACTGTCTGTCTGAATGTCACGTTTTTTTAAATAGTTTTATCTGGATTCGTCGAAAGATATTGAAGCATTATGTATGTCGACACTAGTTCACCAATAAATCGTGATATAATGCTAATTAGGTAAATTTAGACTTTGCAAAGCTCAGTATAAAAAACAATATCTGTATTAAAAACAGTAGGCACGGTATCGCAATGCGGACGGCGGCGGCCGATGAGCAATTCCGCCCGCCGTGATTGGCCGAATTTCCCATGAGGCGCGATGCGACAGAACTCTTAATTTCTGCCTCGGACGCGCTGTTTTATCGTCTTGTCGACGCATTTGAAGGGTTACACTTGATCATTACCTGTTGATTATTTAGATACCTATCAGAAAGAAAATGTGTTTGGCAATCTAAGATAATGCATCAAAATAGATACAGAAATCTTAATCCTGCCTTGGACGCGCTATTCTAGCATCTCTTAGATGCAATTGAAGGGTTACCTACACGATAATTATTTCACATAGTTTAAAAAATATGATGAGTACTTGCGTACCTACCTATCTGAAAACATTAAACCTACTATCCGGTTATGTTCAACCGGAACTGTTTTAGGGTAAGCACGAGTTTAAAATATAATTTGACAATCTAGTTACCACCAACACCAGCAACAATAAATTTTGTACAATTTTAAATGCCATAATATTGCTTTGTCATTTCTATTAGTCACTAAAAAATAATAGCGTAAGTAACTACTAGTAACAGTACACAGTTACATGTAGCATTAAGCTTACCACTAAATTCACCCTTTTTCCCTACTACATATATAAAAACAAAAGCGCACTCAAATCTAGCGCGTACGCATCGGACCGGAAGAGTGCGCGCTCATTTTGAATTTAGAATTAATGAATATTAAGCGACGTACTCGTTCGGTGACGCCATCTCGTGGAGTGTGACACAATATACACGCCTCCTGAGGGACATGGGGAATTTAAATAAATTGAGACAAGCGAATTCTTGAATTTTAGGTTATTTATACGGAGTAATGTGATGTGAAGTTGGGGTTTATTTTGAGTGATGTTAATTGGGATTTAAATAATATGTTTTAAGTCTCTTACAGAAGTTATGCTATTAATACGAGTATGCTGTAAAATTATGAAGTAAAGTAGAATAAATTAAAATTAAGTAGATTTATATTTTCCGACGATTTGAACCATTGCCAGATTATCAATTTTCCACGGTGAGTTTGAGAATACATGGAATGACCACATACAACATAGCTTTAAACAACAAACACACGCGACCCGCTAGCAGGCTCCCTGTTCGTAGGTACTTTTCGCTACAAAGTGGAAAAAACCTGCTATCGGCTACGAGCGTAGCTCGCGCTGGCAGTGAATGTATAAGAAAAACCATGTGAAATAAGTTCTAGATTGCCAAAATGTTTATATCTATTTGGCCCCACGGCAGTATCGGTATATTTACTAATGTATCTTTACTTTACTTTGTTGTATAAATTTAAATAACTCCGCGGGTATGACACCAGCGCAGCGCCGTCACCCATGAAATTCGATTGTCCGCTACAAAGGCGCACAATGCGACCGTAGCGGGTTATTCCGTATTCGAGTGCATTATTAGGGTCTCGGACGATGATGGATTGTGAGCACAGGGCCACATGAGATTTGAGGTGCCCTTGTGACTTGGTACACAAAACGGGCAATATTTTTGTTCGGCGATGCGAACAGTTGTTTAATAAGAAGCATAAACATTTTGAACATATAATTTCGTATAGAGTAACTAGTTATGTGCTTCGTATTTTTGTTGATACCTATTATAAATAATTGTACCTAACGCTAACGTCAAATCTTAGGTACTCTAACGCTATCTACAAAATCTTATACACATACATTATTAAATTATGTTTCTGTTTCATTATTTGAAGTTCACATGGCGTATTGAAAACATTAAAACATATCAATATTTAATCTGCTCAAACGATATGAAACTGTTAAACCTTTTGACAGTATGATTCTAAAGCTGATGAGTAGGTAATGTAATATAAAGTATTAAATGTATTAATAACGGGTCACTCACGTACTTTACGTATTGTACGTGAGTGACCCGTTCTTAAGACGAAACGGGAGCTGAGCTAAAAGTCAATTTTGAGATTTCAAGCTGAATATACCCGTCGCTCTGACGGGGCGTGAGAGACTGTATTTGTGTGTGTAATGCACGCACACAGATGCGTACGCTTGCACCCGCGCGCGCCTCATTGCCGACAATTTGCAATGTTATTTTTCGTGCGTTACTGCCACGAGGCGTTCACTTATTACTTACTGTGTTGCGATTGAATTTTTTGACCCGGCTTACGTTTACGGAACTCGATAATCTTTCTACTACTGTGACTTGGCTTTGTTTACTTGACTTTGCTGATCAGCTTATTGTTTTGGACTCCGTGAGTTGTGGTTACCTATTGGACCGCACGCAATTCATCTACCTTTATTCAAGTAATTAAGCGTAATTAGCCGAAACCTTTATAAGAGTGTAATTCATAAGAAGTACATAAGATATAATTTATGTACTGGTTTGCTGTTAGCTTTTAATTGTATCACTTTACATATATGTTACTCAAATAACTAACACGGTTACACTGTTGTAAGAACATTATTTTTCAGGTAGGCCTTATTATACCTACTATAGGCCTTATTACCTCCTAGTACCTTAGTAGTAGTAGTACTACTACGGAAATTGATTCAAAGACTCAAGACTGACTTAAGTGGCAGTAGGGTGTAGGGTTTTTTCTAGGCTTAATGAGTTCGCTAAAGCTTATTTTTTATACTTAGCGCACAGAACCACTAGTTTAACAGTATCAGCTCTAACCACATGTCACCATTTTGTCCTTTACGTAACAAACTCAGGGGCCCAGAATATCCGATGTACCTATCAAATCAAGGTTCTCTACCAAATAAGGCCCGGTTATTATAGTTCGTTATTTTTTAGCATTAGAAAGAAGGTAAACAATCATGACGTGTCTTTTTATTAATAATTATTGAAAAACGCTTTCAAAAATTAGTTTATATTACTTATGAAAGCAAAAGAATATAAAAAAGTATATGATTAATACATACATACATACATACATACAATCACGCCTATTTCCCGGAGGGGTAGGCAGAGACCACGGATTTCCACTTGCTACGATCCTGACATACCACTTTCGCTTCCTTCACATTCCTCATACACGCTCGCCGGTTTAGGGTGCTCTTGCTCATTAATATGATTAATTAATATGATTTATAATTCTAACATATTTGCTATGACTTATTTTTCAATGGTAATTTTTAATAAGACATGTCAAAATCTGTTACCTTAATGCAAAAAAAAACGAACTTTAAGCGTGCTAACTTTCAAAATTTCATTTTTTATAAGATAGTATAAGTAGATGGGCAAAAATTTTGCGTCCATGTCCACCAGTGAGTAAGTGATTGAGATACCTAAACATTTAACTTTATAATGTAAAATGATATAATTTACTAACCTACTCGTTTAATTTCAGGTAGGTTGAATAAGGAACCAAGTAACCATGGGGAGGAGCAGTATTTACTAACATTTTCTTTTTGGGTCTTCAGAGTGTATCGTTTCCTTTTTTTTGCACATATTACACTTAAATATATATTCTCTGTGTAAACCCTTACGTCTTTTAATGACAAAGGCAAGATCAGCAAATGTACAATTTGTATGATCGTGCCTGATATTTGAGATCACAGAAAATAAATATTTTAAATCCACTATTCTGCGACCTTCTAAAATTTTGTTTTATCATGATTCATGATCAAAAAGCTCGGATTCAATAGTCATATCAAACGTCGATTATGCAGTTGATGATGAGCTTGCATTTTCTACCATTGGTGCTGCAAATGCATCAACCGGTGGCGATAAACTTTGCCCTCTTGTAAAACAAATTACTATTGTGATTGTGTCCAGCAAAAGGCCAAAATTCGGTTTACTTTCCTGTTTAAAATATTACTAATTTATTCATATTTCAGATTAGGTACATAGGTAACTGTCTGAATGTTACAATGCCAGCTGGCAAATTCTATCACATTTGTTTGTTTGGTAGTCATGGTAACATTCACTTACATTGATATCCTTATTAAGATCTGTATCTTATTATCCAGACCTTAAAATATTGCCACCGTTGCCCTTTAAAAAAATACTGTTTAAATAATTGGCTACTCAAACAATGCTTCTATAGTATAAATAATGACTACACAAAAATGGGTAGTATTGTATATAATGCACGAAATAAGGCCCGATTCTTAAGCGGGTTTAAATTTTGAGGCCAAGTCCGCTAATACTATAGACAAAATATAAAGTTTAATAAACACAAAAAAAAAAACATTGATGGGCCTTATTTTATAATTTAGGCCTTACTTTGTAATTTAAAGTAGAGTTAGGCCAAGAAAAATCTATAGCGATTTTGATAGAACACGCAGTGCAAGTATTATTTCAAACGTCGCTTCTATGAAATTATGACATATAAATAACACTTGCACTGCGTGTGCTATCAAAATTGCTGTAGACTTTTCTTGGTCTGACTCTAAAATATTCTTGATTACACCACAAACATAAAAACAAATTTAAAAAAAAACCGGCGAAGTGCAAGTCGGACTCGCACACGAAGGGTTCCGTACCATTATTTATAAAAACGGTCACCCATCCAAGTACTGACCCCGCCCGACGTTGCTTAACTTCGGTCAAAAATCACGTTTGTTGTATGGGAGGCCCCACTAAAATTTTTATTTTATCCTGTTTTTAGTATTTGTTGTTATAGCGGCAACAGAAATAAATCATCTGTGAAAATTTCAACTGTCTAGCTATCACGGTTCGTGAGATACAGCCTGGTGACAGACGGACGGACGGACAGCGGAATCTTAGTAATAGGGTCCCGTGTTTTACCCTTTGGGTACGGAACCCTAAAACCGATTTACAATGTAGATAAAGGTAGCAACAGGCGGTCTTATCGCTGTTAGTTCTTATTCTTCGTTTGTTTAGCATTAGAGTGACGGTGACGTGTCTTTTTTAAGCATGCAATCGTATAATTATTTAGTTTTTTTTGTAATAGTTATGTACTTAGTGGTTAATATTAGTATTTACAATTTTTTTTTTTCAATAATGCTTAAAAACGAAGTATAGACATGACAACCAAATATTAACGCCATTGTAGGGCAGGATATACAGAACATGAATCATTAGTACTGTCACGCTCCGTGATTGTTGAGCCATTTAGGGTTCTAGCTAAATTGGACATTCCATAGAGCACGAGTAAGTATGGAACAACCAATTCAGCTAGGACCCTAAATTGCTCGACAATTACGAAGCGTGCCTGTAGGTACCTAAAAATTTTGTTAACCCATTTTAACCATGCAATAAAATATTTTTGATTTTGATTTCTAATTTGAAATATTAGAATCAAAAAGTTCATAATAGATTGTATATCATAACTACAAAAATGTGTTCCCTACTCTCAACCCAAAACCCCTTGTATCTTAGGATCTAGATATTTTCACACAAGACGGTTTATCGATAACTTCTTACATCACTAGATTATCGACATTAAATGTCGACTATTGCCCATCACTTTTCTGGCTGTGTACGTATTTAGAAACTTGACTCCGCCCCTAAAATTAGTGCGATAGGGACAACTGCAGCTGAGGCGAAAAATCCTGCGTAAAAATGACAAAAATCGAGGTTTCGTAGTCCTCTTTTTCCTCCCCCAAAACTTAACCAATCGTAACCAAATTTAGAAATCTAAATGATTATGAAATTATCTGTGTCGGACCGTTTTGCTTTTTTGGCTAATTGATATCAGTTTTGAATACCACGCCTCTCATTGCGGCATAGTCTATTAGGCCATTTTGGCCGTTTTTGAAGGGCTCTAGCGCCTTAAAAAACAAAAATATCAAAAAAAGCAAAACGGTCCGACACAGATATTGACAATATTAATCTGTGTTGAAAAAATCATTGCTCTAGCTTCAAAAACCACGGAGGAAAACGAGGACTACGTTTGTATGGAGGAATGACCACTCCTGTTGGCTCTTAATATTTTTAATATGTCTGTGTCTCACGGAAGTTTTGTTAATATAAAGTAGGTAATTAATAATATGATACGAGTCAAACTCAAAAGACTGTAAAGACTTAAAATTGTGGAAGAATGCCTACGAAATTGCGCCTTCTTCTCGACCATAAATCAAACTGATTAGGTATGCATTTTATTCAATTTTCAATTCGTGAGCCCCACAGTCCGAAGGCTGTTTTCTCCTTCAGCCGCAGGCTTGGTAAATATTTGACAACACGCACCGCGAACTGTCTTATGCCTAATTTATTTTGACAAATCATCTTCCTGCTGAATAAAGGTGAGGGGGCTACTTATTACGAAAAAACTAGACAAGTGCGAGTCGGACTCGCCCACCGAGGGTTCCGTACTTTTTAGTATTTGTTCAGATTATCAGCTGTGAAAATTTCAACTGTCTAGCTATCACGGTTCATGAGATACAGCCTGGTGACAGACAGACGGACAGACGGATAGTGGAGTCTTAGTAATAGGGTCCCGTTTTTACCCTTTGCGTACGGAACCCTAAAAATGAACTTGTGGACTCACGTTGTTTCAATACTTACCTGGGTACAATTAACTTAGATATTTAATTTACTTCTTGTTCTAAGAACATGCAATCGCTTATTTTACTGTATTTTTCTCATCACAATTTTGCGTTTTTACCTACCTACCTAGAGTACCTAGAGTAGATTAGAGAATAGTAGAGTTGGGTACCTAGAGTCGCTACAAAGCTAACTTTTCATAGAGAGAGAACAGAGTAGCAGCTCTTAACGTCCTATAAATAAAACCGGGCAAGTGCGAGTCGGACTCGCGCACGAAGGGTTCCGTACCATAATGCAAAAAAAAAACGAAAAAAAAAGCAAAAAAAAACGGTCACCCATCCAAGTACTGACCACTTCCGACGTTGCTTAACTTTGGTCAAAAATCACGTTTGTTGTATGGGAGCCCCATTTAAATCTTTATTTTATTCTGTTTTTAGTATTTGTTGTTATAGCGGCAACAGAAATACATCATCTGTGAAAATTTCAACTGTCTAGACAGTTATCACGGTTCGTGAGATACAGCCTGGTGACAGACGGACGGACGGACGGACGGACGGACGGATGGACGGACGGACGGACGGACAGCGAAGTCTTAGTAATAGGGTCCCGTTTTACCCTTTGGGTACGGAACCCTAAAAATTACAATTATAGTGACACATCACACTTTTGTTACTTCTAAGTCTGTGCATAGTTAGCTTAACGGTATCTATACCTATTCATTAAATTGCTATAATCTGTATCTTTAGGTATTAAAAAAAAAAGTAAACATACAATTTGTATTGAAGAATTCTACGGTTTAGACTCACTTGTTTTTAGTCACTCGCGCGACATGTTTCGGAGAGCCTAGGTCTCCTTTCTCAAGCACTGACAGTAACACAGTGACAGTAAACAATTTGTACATTTTCGAGTAGTTCTAACATTTATTGGTTAACCATCCAAATACAAAACCGCCTGGATCTGTAACTGAACGACCTGACTTTAACCTACATTATTTGATCATGTAATGTTTTCAACTACCCTCAACTGGCTTAAGGAGCCATTTGAGGGTAGATTTTGTTTAGTTTTATTTAAATACTTAAAGATATACAATATACAAAGTATAGTTTTAGTGTTACACGTGGCCTGTAGATTAAGACCGAATGAATACCCCAATAAGATAAATAAAGTCTAAGAAAAAAAACCGGGCAAGTGCGAGTCGGACTCGCGCACGAAGGGTTCCGTTCCGTACCATAATGCAAAAATCGGCAAAAAAAAACGGTCACCCATCCAAGTACTGACCCCGCCCGACGTTGCTTAACTTCGGTCAAAAATCACGTTTGTTGTATGGGAGCCCCACTTAAATCTTAATTTTATTCTGTTTTTAGTATTTGTTGTTATAGCGGCAACAGAAATACATCATCTGTGAAAATTTCAACTGTCTAGCTATCACGGTTCGTGAGATACAGCATGGTGACAGACGGACGGACGGACGGACGGACGGACAGCGGAGTCTTAGTAATAGGGTCCCGTTTTACCCTTTGGGTACGGAACCCTAAAAAACGTGCCTCGGACGGCCAAGAAAGAGTCATTCTCGAATAGATGGCGCCATTACCTTTGGCCTACTCTCGGCTAGATGGCGGCAACGACACCGTTTGGTATTTAACAATTTTAACACATATCAGTGAAAGAACATGGGTCAGTATGGAACAATAAAAATTAAGAATCATTTATCCGTAAACATATTTTGATTATTTTATACATTTTCAATTTTATTTTAAGTTTTAATCGTGTGTCGATAGATGGCAGTAAATGTACCGTGACTACAAAATTGACAATGACAGGACCCCTCTATACTATCTATTCTTTTTGCCCATATGATTGAATATAGTTTGAAGCTAACTAAGGTAAGTAAACGTTGGTCGGGTCTCGAGAGGACAGCCGTCATCTGACGTACGTAACGCGCTTGTTAACTCGCCTCATCCATTATGAACGCGAGTCAAACGTATCTCGACTGGAGGGTATAGGGTGATGTTTTACATTACTTCTATGCAACTTAATATTATTAAATGTAAAGCGAAGTTTTGTTCATTTACAATGTTTACATATAGATTTGAGAGGATCCATGTGGGTTCTTCAGGATTCGAATCAGTTTTCATCAAAAATATTTGACGCAATTTGGCGCCTTTATTCCTCTATAAACTTAATTGAGCCCTCCGTGCTGCGTCCTCGATAATCTTTTTTCATGTGCATTTTTTTTTTAAATTTGTGTGAAAACCTTGAAGCTCAAAAATATTTCCTTGGCAGAGGTATTTTTAGGGTTCCGTACCCAAAGGGTAAAACGGGACCCTATTACTAAGACTCCGCTGTCCGTCCGTCCGTCCGTCTGTCCGTCCGTCCGTCCGTCTGTCCGTCCGTCCGTCCGTCTGTCCGTCCGTCCGTCCGTCTGTCACCAGGCTGTATCTCACGAACCGTGATAGCTAGACAGTTGAAATTTTCACAGATAGGGTTATTTCTGTTGCCGCTATAACAACAAATACTAAAAACAGAATAAAATAAAGATTTAAGTAGGGCTCCCATACAATAAACGTGATTTTTGACCGAAGTTAAGCAACGTCGGGCGGGGTCAGTACTTGGATGGGTGACCGTTTTTTTTTTTGCCGTTTTTTGCATTATGGTACGGAACCCTTCGTGCGTTTGCCCGGTTTTTTATTAATTTCTTAGACTATTTAGAGGTACATAATACAATATTGACTTACATGAAACCATTTACAAATACGACGGGATTTGACTTTCAAATGAATGCTACGCAGTTCGTAGCCAGTAACTACTAACTACCAACAAGCAATTTTAACTTTAACATTTTACTAACCGCTAAACTTTATTTATATTTTGTGGATAGCCCGACACTGTAATTTGAAGTAGTTGTTATTTTACACAATAACTTTAACTATTACGAAAAACAGTCACAGTTATATCTCATGAGCACCCTGTGAATAGCTGGATAAAATAAAGGCTCACCGAATGTCGTCTGTCGCGACCTCTGGGACACTCGCGGCTAACTTATTTAACTTTGACTTCAACTATCTCGGTACAATATTTGCGTACGTATTGTACATGCTATTTTGGTGAAATATTGAACAAGTGAGATTAAATAGATTACTACCTAGTCTTAAGTTGATAAAAGCGACTGACCTCTAATACAATTTAACTTTTATCAGTCAGGTAAGAACGATATTTAGTCATCTTTATAGTATTTTTAGGTGCCTGGGTGTATGTAGGTTGTCCGAACATACTTGCTTCGCTCTCCAGAAAAATGCTCTATAAGACTAACTAATTCACGTATTAATGATTTAATACCACCCATCAATGATTTAATCCAAACCTAGATAATAAAATCTTTGTTTTTTTTTGCGTAACTTGAATCTAAGGTAACAAAATTATTGTAAAATTATATTATATTTGATTTAAAAAGGAAAATAATTAATAATTATGCGAAAAAAAACGGCTGCTATTTAACTGATCACCAGATTTAGTAAAATTTAATACCAAAAAAATCTATTTTACCACCCTAAAATCATGAATGATCACCAAAATTATAACACCATTTTAATGTGAAATGATTACCAATTTTATTACATTTTACTATCCTTTTAAAGGAAATGACACCAAAATAATCATTATTAACCCAAAAATAGTCAATGATTACCAAATTTCAATCCCCATTTTAATGTGAAATGATAACCAAATTTTTACATCTTGCTATCCTATTAAAGAAAATGACACCAAAATAATCATTGTAAACCCAAAAATAGTAAATGACCACCAAAATTAGAACTCCATTTTAATGTAAAATGATAACCAAATTTTTAAATTTTGCTATCCTATTAAAGCAAATGGCTCCAAAATAATCATTGTAAACGCAAAAATAGTAAATGATCATAAAATTGTAACCACATTTTAATTAAAAATGTGCAATCATTTAATATATCGTTATCCTATTAAATTAATTAATCCACTTCGTCACCTTTTTCTAGTAGCATTTTATTTCTGTAACAGTCGCAGTTCTAACCTAACCTAACCCACTTTTCTAGTCGCATTTTGTTTCTGTAAGGGTCGCAGTTCAAACCTAACCTAACCCACTTTTCTAGTAGCATTTCTTTTCTGCAAGGGTCGCAGTTCAAACCTAACCTAACCCACTTTTCTAGTAGCATTTCGTTTCTGTATGGGTCGCAGTTCAAACCTAACCTAACCCACTTTTCTAGTAGCATTTCTTTTCTGTAAGGGTCGCAGTTCAAACCTAACCTAACCCACTTTTCTAGTAGCGTTTCCTATCTGTATGGGTAGCAGTTGAAACTTAACCTAACCTACTTTTCTAGTACCATTTCGTTTCTGTAAGGGTCGCAGTGCTAACCTAACCTAACCCACTTAACTGATAGCAGTTTAACTTACTTTTCTAGTAGCATAACGAAATGCTACTAGAAAAGTAGATTAGGTTAGGTAGGTATGCGGTGCGGGCTACGGGGGTTTGAGCGGGAGGGGCTAGTAATTTTGGCATCAGTTTACTTTATTTGGTAATATGTATAAATTTTTTGGTAATCATAGTGGTTTATTTAGTCTTCAAGATTTGGTGATCATTAATGATTTTTGGTGATCATTCAATATATTTGGTATTTGAATACAATTTGAAGTGCAGTCGTAATTAAAGTGGTGGTACTTTTGTATTTTTAGGCCTTATTTTTTTGGTGTTCAGTAATTTTTTTTGGTAAGCATGATTTTTTTATTTAGGGTACCAAAGTATTTTTTGGTGGTCATTATATTTGTAGCCAAAAAAAACTATAACACCTTAATATATTACTTATTTCAATCAGGGAATACTTCCTCAATACATGATAGTATTGATAGTAGTTGTATTCGCCAATACCCAACCCATAAAATAATACTGCATCACGACCACGTAATAAAATATCTATCAAGAAGGTTATCGAAACGATACGGGGAGCGATGAAAATACATGTTTAAACAAATATGGCGGAATATCCAATTTGAAGTCCCATCTAGGCAAACGTCCGTTCGTCCTTCTTTAATGTTTTACAGAATCGACTAGTATCGGTAGCCCCACAAATATTTATAAATGATTGTATCCGAATATTTGTAATGTTTTCACAGTTATTCCATGTGTTTTATGCTTGAAATGTTCTAATAGTATTCTCAATTGTTATTTTTAGCAGCCTGTACGGCATTGCCTTTTAGGTTATCTGTGACACCCGTAGGCCAGATGGCGCTGGCAGCCGCCGCAAGTGGATGCGTTCAGTTCTAGGAGGCCGTGCCGTACAGCTGAGATCGTGGCCTACAAAAATGGACTCGCCGGAAGATCAGCGCCGACTCTCGGGTCAGCATTATGCTGAGGCGAGCCCATTTCGTGGTACACAATATGTAATTATGTTTGTCTTAAACCTTTTATGTTACTTTTATATGTACACTAAGTTTATGATGATGAGTAAATGATATATGATTTTACTTTTGTACTTAATGGTGAAAAACTTTAGCTTATTTAAATATAAAACTCATGTTACCTCTTTTTATTTTTGATGCTGAAATCTAATTTTTAGTACCTGAACGATCATAATTCATAAATTGTAGAGTTACATAAATGCGGAATAATTAATTTAAAAACTGATATCACAAATTAAAGTAACTTAAATGACAAATATTTAATAAATACTGCTACATACCTATATGTATGTGGCAATGTTATGTACATGTTTGGAATATCGCACAATTTTGGCGTATTAGCTATTTTAAAATGAAAATTACTAAAAAAAAATTATCTACATTTCTATGGTGGAGCGGCTTTTGCCTCCGAAAGTCAAGGAACGGCGTTATCTGCGGGTAGTCAGATACGATACGAATAATTACGTGGGGACCGTTCAAACCTACGTTAATATTACAAGAGGTCGACTCGTTCTGAACTGAGTTTGATTTCGTTTTAGGGGGATTTTAGGCATTCGCCTTTAGTACCCGACCCGTACTGTCACTGACAATTTCAAAACTGACATATAAACGTCTACGTAATTTACTTTCTATACATCTCGCTCGCGCTAATAAGCGAGTAGAGACTGTTCGGAAAGAGAAGAGTCGTGGAATGTATGGGGCTCAATACATTCCACGACTCTTCTCTTTCCGCACAGACTATACCAGTACGGCTACCACCAGTTTTGACATTGACATAACGCTCACGTTTACGTAATTTACTTTCTGTACATCTCGCTTGCACTAATATGCCAGTACGAGCGAGATGCATAGAAAGTAAGTTACGTAAACGTGAGTGTTATGTCAATGTCAAAACTGGTGGTAGCCGTACAGCAAGATGCATAGAAAGTAAGTTACGTTCTCGATAACGTTTATGACAGTGCTAAACTGGTGGTAGCCACACAGCATTCCATACGGCCCGATTCGAATTCTAAGATACGTCAATTAATAGATCTATAGAAACGATATGGATTAGATATGTCAGTGTCAAATGTGACGTTTCTTCAAACAAAACGTCACTTTTGACACTGAAACATCTAATCCATATCGTTTCTAGATGTATTAATAGACGTATCTTCAAGTTGGACTCGGATAGTCGGTTTCGAACTTAGCGCGCGCGGCTAATCGCAAATACATAAGGCTATCAATGTTATATTTATTGGTTCCGAGTAACGCTTAAAACGTAAGTTTATAATTAACAGCAATATTATAACCCGCACAGGTAACAAGATGAGCAGGGAGCGACCGCTCCTGACCAAAACTAATCCGTCTCCCTAATTGTGTTAGCGACAACTTTGATCCGTTCTCCACCCTCCCCTAGGATATGATCTAACAACGAATTTGATTAGTTATACTTGTTGGCTTCGCTAATAAAGGGCAAAAAGTTCACTTCGGATAGTTTGTGGAGTTGTAATGTTATTTAATCGGCTTTTGAAGAAAGTCAGTGGTACATTCTATAGAGTATCTATGTATAATTATTTACAGTCCCTGCGCGAGATGTTTGGAGAAAAAGGAAATGGAGAGTGTAGTGAAGCCCACTCCCGCAGATCTTCATAACTTAAAGCTATCTAAGGAGTGGCAACTGACGTAGATGAGGCTTCATGAGTTCATGTTAACCACTTTATGGGTTAGCGCCTGAGAGGAACTAATTAAAAAATATATTTGATTGGTTCACTAATCATAACTTCCATCCCATTTAACGTTTCTAATTAAATATTCAAGTTTTGTTTCAATTATGTTATTGTAATTTGCAAAAAGACATCCGAAACCATAAAATTTGAAAACTTTTGTAAACGACATTACATATTCAAAAGAACGGCCGGCTAACGTGATTGGATGTATTTTTTATAAACCAAAAGCCACACTCCGCTTAAAAATAATAAAGCAACCGTAGCGAAGTTACTCTTCAAAATGCATAGCCTATTACAAGAGAAACTTTATTGTGATTCTGTGTTTAAACAAAGAGGGGTGTTTTCATAGACATTGTCGTGTATAGCTAGTTTTTAATCATACATGTTTAGTTTTAATCGTTCTTATATTATGTTGATCTACTTTTGTGTGTTTATTTTATTATGTAACTTGTGTCCATTTTTTATTAATTTTATTATGTTATGTGTATAATTTTAAGTGTAAATTGTTCACCAATAAATTGCATACCCTTTTCCCTTAATTACGAACAATATGTAATAGACTAAGCTTATTGGATGAATAAAACAATTTCTCACTCTGCACGTAACACCCACGCCTTGAGTAGGCGTGGCCTAAAGTACCCACGGTGGGGATCGCGCCGAGCGCGCCTATATATACGCGCCCACCCTGGGTGCTTGTCACTCACTCATCAATAGCCACAGAGGCACCAGCCTCCCAACACTCTCCAAGTTTTCTTAAACATACATATGTGTTTTTATTAAACTCCAACTACACTCCCGGTAATGGTGGTAGCGGTATCAAGAAGGTAATCTGCAGCAGCCAGCCAGCGCGTTCCAGCCGTCGTACGGGTTCCTGACTTCGGAATCTGCGAGCCCCACAGTAACTACGCTCGACATTATGGTCCTTCGTTTGCCGAATGAAGAAAGAAACAAGTACGCGCTGAATTTTAAGTAGAACTATACTTAATTCAGGAGAACAAAGAAATAAGAAAAACGAACGCGCTGAGCCCCCGAAGTTCGCTTCGGCTCAGACCCTATCTACCAACCTTTTCCGTAACCCACCATTACCGGCTTGCCGGTGGACCGTGCAGTGTCGTAGGTTCGCCTCCACTCACGTGTCCTGGCAACTTTAGTTGCATGTGTCACATGGTGATACCATCACACTGTTTTCGAACGCTCTAGGCCTTGCACTTTAGCCATTGCGGGAGATTCAGTGCACCGAGGGATCCACGCTTAGGGGCACTGACGCTGCGCTCGGTAGCGTCAGAGCATAGGCGTTAGGCAGGTAAATTTGTATATAGTTAGGGACCCCCCGCGTGTGTCAAGTGTTGTGTTGTGTTGTGTGCGTAAAAATCAAGAAAGAAGAAGATGTCGCAAGACGGAAGATCACTACGCTCACGCAAACGGGACCTGCCTGTCCCCACGCCTACGCCCTCGTCCGGCAATACTACGTCCGGCGCGACCAATACGTGGAGCAAAGGCACCAGTGGCGACCAGAAAACTAGTGATGAGAAAGAAAATGAGTCGGTACACTCAGACGAGCGTCATAACGATACAGTGGTAGTTCGCAGTCGGTCGAATACTTTAGTGCCACCCGTTGTTGCGCCGCCGCCGCGAGCGCCGTCTGTTCGCGAGTCAGTTAGGTCTGTTCGCGAATCGGTAAGTAGGGACCGCGATAGTGAATTAACCGTGCTGTTAGCAGAGCTCGAGGTTCGTAAAGCCGCTCTAGTCGTAGCCAAAGCAGAGTCCGATACTGCCAAGTTAATGCTGCAGATTGCCCAAGTTAAGGCGCAGTCTGACGGCGGCAGTGTCGAGTCCGAGGCCGAGGTACGAACTAGAAGTTGGGTAGAACGACAAGCGACGCTACAGCGCGAGATCGCGCGTAAAAACGTAAAAATCCCGCCGCCGAAAGAGACCGCGCCGCGCGCCGCGCCCGACCGGGCCAGCAAACCGCAACCGCGACTTTTAGAGGTACCACACGGTACCTACCCGCCAATGTATCACAAGCCGCCTGAGTTACCCCCGTTCGGCGGAGATATCACCGAATGGATATCGTTTAGAGCGGAGTTCGAGGACACGTCGCCCATGTTTAGTGCCGTCAATAATGTCAGTAGAATCAGACGCGCGCTTAAAGGCGAGGCCCGGACGGCCGTAAAATCAATCATGTACACTGTTCAGGATCCATACGAAATTATGGAAGCGCTAGAACGGCAATTTGGCGACCCCGAGGAAATTGTACTTACGGAGCTGCATAATATCAAACGCATGCCGCGTTTGTCGGAAGACAATGCTAATATCTCGTCGTTTGCCGCGCATATCGCGAACGCCGTCGCCACCGTAAAATCATTGCGTCAAGAAAAATATTTGCACGCGCCTGAACTAGTGAACAAAATAGTGGACAAATTAAATTTGATAGTGCGTTACGAATGGGCCAAATATAGGCAGACTAATTCGGAAACTCCCGGCTTAGCCGCTTTATCTGAGTTTCTCAACGATATTAGTACTGCAGCCAAACGCGTAAACCGCAGACCGGCTACTAGATCGCGAGCTGTAGTGAACACGGTATCTTTTGAACACGAACCTAGGCGGTCGAGCAACGCTCCCTCTAGATCTCGCGTCCCCGCGTTCTCCCGCGACTGTAGCACAGGCTCGGAGTCAGATTTCCACGAAGATTACCCACGCGAAACGGAGAGTAGATCGCGTAGTAAACATACTGTCGCACAAGTAAAACCGCGCGAAAATAACAATAAAAAAAAACCCGCGTCAACCGGAGCTAGACCCAAACAGCAGATATCGTCCGTCCCTGTCTCGCGCAGTACGTGCGCCATTTGTAAGAGCGGGAACGAGCACAAAGTCAGTGCGTGCTCAAAGTTTTTAGCCGCGACGATATCTGAGCGATGGGATCTGGTGAAGGGTGCTAGATTGTGCTACAGATGTTTGGACGTGAATCACCGTAGGCCGTTTAAGTGTAAATACGTCGCGTGCGGTGTAAATCAGTGCGAAGCCGGACACAGTAAGCTGTTACACGGACTGAACGCGGCCGCGCCCGCGAACGGTAACAGTACGCCGGCCGTATCTGTAAACAATATTAGACTCCCGCAAACGTATCTTAAAGTCATGCCCGTGGAGGTGTCGGGACCTTTAGGTACCGTACAAACCCTCGCGCTACTCGATGAAGGCGCGGCAATGACTTTAATGCTGCACGAGACAGCTGACAAAATCGCGCCTCGTGTACGCGGAGAGACGCTAGAAATTGAAGGAATAGGCGGCAAAGTCACAGACCCTGATTCGTATTCACTACAGGTCGCGATTAGGGGTTTTTGTAGCCGACATTTGGAGTTAATGGAGGTGCTCACGATAGGCGATATAGGTATAGGTTCGCAAGGCGTACCACGTGACTTAGTCGACAAGTGCGAACATTTGTCGAAAATCGCGGACGAGTTAAGTTACCCGACGTCAGTACCTACTATCGTGATAGGCCAAGATAACTGGCACCTCATCATTTCTCGGCAAGTCATAGACGGCCCGCCTAACCTTCCCGTCGCGAGTCTAACTAGATTAGGATGGGTCCTACACGGCCCAGACCGAACGCGTCGCGCCGCGGTAAATTTTGTAGGGCACGCACGGCCCAAAACCGCGGACGACGAAGCTCTAGAGCTTATGAAACAGCATTTCGACATAGAATCGTTAGGCGTTTCGCAAAAGTTGCCTCGGGCCGATCCCGACCAACGCGCGCTAGACTTATTAAAAGCCACGTGTGATAAGATACCGGGGGAGAATCGGTATCGAGCGGGCTTATTATGGCGAACTGACGACGAAAAACTCCCCGATAACCGAGCGCAAGCGTTAAAGCGGCTATTCAGTCTAGAACGTAAACTAGACCGCGACGTAAAGTTGAAAGCCGAATATACGAAACACATGAACAACTTGCTCGATAAAGGTTACGCGGAGAAAATGAACTCGCCCCCGCCCCCCGACTCACCCCGGACGTGGTACCTAGCTCATTTCCCCACATTTCACCCACAGCGCGGTAAAATGCGGTTAGTTTGGGACGCGGCTGCTACAGCATACGGACGTTCGCTCAACAGCGCGCTGTTAGCCGGCCCCGATCTGTTAGAGTCACTTTTTGGCGTATTAGTGCGGTTCCGCGAAGGTAAAATCGCGGTAATAGCCGACGTCAAAGAGATGTTTTTACAGATCGAAATAGTAGAGCGAGATCGGGACGCGTTACGTTTCGTTTGGAGGGGGGAAGACCGTACATCTCCTCCACAAGAGTACAGAATGAAGCGGCTTATATTTGGATCGGCAGCGTCGCCGACAACCGCGTTATATGTCAAAAACGAAAACGCAAAAACGCATAGTACTGAGTTTCCGATCGCAGCTGAAAAAACAATTAAAAATACGTACATGGACGACATGTTGATCGCCCTCGACACGTCAGAGGAGCACGCCAGACGCGTAGTAAACGATATTTACGAGCTAAACATGCGCGCGTCCTTCGAACTCCGCGGGTTCGCTTCAAACCACCCTGCGGTAATTTCTGACGTAGTTAATAGCAAAGAGGAAACGTCTTTGTTAGGCGCGAGCGAGAGCGAACGTACCTTAGGTTTGAAATGGAATCACAAGCGTGACACCTTAGGTTTCAACGTGAACTTTCGTAATACGCCCGAAGACGTACTTAACGGTCAGAAATTGCCAACGAAGCGACAGGTAACGAGCAGCGCGATGTCAATATTCGATCCGATCGGTTACGTAAGCCCCATATCCGTCTTAGGCAAGGCGTTAATGCAGGAAATATGGAGGACAGGAATCGGTTGGGACTCGCCTATACCCGTCTCACTCGCACCCGCCTGGCGATCGTTCATCGATAACGTACAACAATTACGAGACTTAGAGATTCCGCGACACGTGCCCGCATTTAATAGGGAGGCATATATGCATGTTTTTTGCGACGCGAGCGAAAAAATATATGCCGCGGCCGTGTATTTAGTTAGCGTCAACCCCGAGGGGACTCGAACTTCCGCGTTAGTAGCCGCTAAGGCCCGCGTTTCGCCTCTCCGGGTAGTTAGCATTCCGAGGATGGAATTGCAGAGCTGCGTACTAGCTACTAGATTAGCGGAAACCATAGTCAAGGAGTCAGATTACGTAATAAAGGACAAGTATTTTTGGTCTGACTCCAAAACGGCGCTCACGTGGATACGTTCGGACCCACGTAGGTATAAAACATTCGTAGCACATAGGTTAGCAGAAATCGAGAACACTACCACCCCCGCCAACTGGCGCTGGGTGCCTAGTGCAGCTAACGTGGCTGACGACGCGACTCGCGGTATACCTGCGCAATTCGGAGTGAACCACCGGTGGTTCATAGGGCCCGATTTTATACGTAAACCCGAAGAGCATTGGCCGACCGAAAAAGCGCCAACGCCCGTCGCCGATACGGGCGAAGAACGCGTTAGCAAACTCGTATGCTCAGTAGGCGTCGCGAAAAATAAGTTTGAGTACCTGCCGGAGGTAAGTAGGTTCTCAAAGTTCGTACGACTAGTTCGCGCCACCGCTAGGGTTCTGGTTGCCGCCGAGGTATTTAAAGCCTCACTGCTATCTAAGAAAACAGATACAGAAGTGAATAAGGGGCATTTAAATTTAGCAGAGATATTGCTAATTCGCCGGAGTCAACATGCTGCCTTTCCAGAGGAGATTAAGCTATTGGAAACTGGGCGGCCTCTACCGAAGAAGTCTCCGCTGCATAAGATAGCAATACAACTTGATAAGAACGGAGTCATAGTGCTAAACGCTAGAATTGACAAAGACGTGCACATACCCGTTCTACACGCAAAAGAAAACTTCGTCAAGCTGCTAATACATCATTTTCATGCGCTCTTCGACCACGGCAACCACGCAACCGTCATCAACGAGTTGAAGCAGAGATATTTTATTATCGGGCTGCGCGGTAATATTCGCTATATAGCGAACAAGTGCCAATGGTGTCGGACCTATAAAGGAACCACACTCAAGGTTCCTGTAGGCGACCTCCCGCCAGAGAGGCTCCAGGCGAATCAACCGCCATTTACCGCTGCAGCCGTAGACCTTTTTGGCCCTATGCAAATCACAATAGGCCGCCGCCGCGAAAAGAGATGGGGTGTACTATACACATGCCTCACGACACGCGCTGTGCACTTAGAGCTTGCCGCCTCACTTTCGGCATCCTCTATGATACTTTCCTTGCGCAGAATGATAGCGCGACGCGGCACGCCTACAGTTCTTTACTCTGACAACGCCACCAACTTTTACGGCGCAGAGCGAGAACTGGCAGAGGCCAAGAAGACGCTGCCCGACACTTTAAAGCCATTTTTGATCGAGCGAGCCATAACCTGGAAAAAGATACCGCCCGGCAACCCTTCCGCCGGCGGTGCATGGGAACGGCTCGTAGGCAGCGTGAAAAGGTCACTAAAGGTAACACTCAAAGAGAGAGCACCTCACGAAGAAGTTCTGCATACATTACTGCTGGAAGCCGAGCACATAGTCAACTCTCGACCGTTGACACCAGTGAATCCAGACCTAGACAGCGAAGCTCTGACGCCGAACCATTTTCTCATCGGGCGATCGAGCTCAATGTCACCACTGGGCGTCTTCACAGACGCGACTATGTCACTCTCGTCATGGAAGACAGCGCAGACCTTAGCCGACCATTTTTGGAGGCGCTGGCAGCGAGAATACCGACCCAGCCTCCTCCCTCGGCCCGGTGCTCATCAGAACGTGAAGAAACTACATGTAGGCGACGTAGTCATCGTAGCGGACAGCTCCATGCCACGAGGAACATGGCCTAGAGGCGTAATCGCACAACTCTTTCCCGGCCCTGATGGCCACGTAAGAGTAGCCATTGTTCGCACCCGCGCAGGTGACGTCCGCCGCCCAGTTTCCCGGCTTATACCTATATACTCCTCGCAATCAGACGGTGTTGACACACGTGGGGGAGATTGTCGTGTATAGCTAGTTTTTAATCATACATGTTTAGTTTTAATCGTTCTTATATTATGTTGATCTACTTTTGTGTGTTTATTTTATTATGTAACTTGTGTCCATTTTTTATTAATTTTATTATGTTATGTGTATAATTTTAAGTGTAAATTGTTCACCAATAAATTGCATACCCTTTTCCCTTAATTACGAACAATATGTAATAGACTAAGCTTATTGGATGAATAAAACAATTTCTCACTCTGCACGTAACACCCACGCCTTGAGTAGGCGTGGCCTAAAGTACCCACGGTGGGGATCGCGCCGAGCGCGCCTATATATACGCGCCCACCCTGGGTGCTTGTCACTCACTCATCAATAGCCACAGAGGCACCAGCCTCCCAACACTCTCCAAGTTTTCTTAAACATACATATGTGTTTTTATTAAACTCCAACTACACTCCCGGTAATGGTGGTAGCGGTATCAAGAAGGTAATCTGCAGCAGCCAGCCAGCGCGTTCCAGCCGTCGTACGGGTTCCTGACTTCGGAATCTGCGAGCCCCACAGTAACTACGCTCGACAGACATATACTTTAGAAGACCACGAAGCAGAAATATGTCCTGGGAGAATTATGGGGAGGAGGACTTATACAATCACATTAGTATTCAGTAAACACGAGCTGGAGAAGATTGTTCTTATTCCTATTCTGCAAAAATAAGATAAAATATTGAAGAAATAGGAATATGAATATGAGCAGAAGTTAAAAGAGACAGGGTGAAAATACTATCGGATAGGTAACCTTCAGCGCCACGTGTAAGGAAATTTACTAAAATTGATACAATAAGAAATAGTACCGTAAAATGGGGTGAGTTGGGTGAAATATGACTTTCAAACCACGATAAAATTTTATTTTTACATGTGAAAACTGAATGGTGTATATAATAAGTGGTTCGGACGTTTGTATTTTATTTTGGGTAGTTCCATTTCATAACTTTGACGATAAAGAGGAAAACCCACCTCACCCCGTAGTGCCTCGTATTTGGGGTGAGAGGGTTTTTCATACAAAGGTGATTTTGGAAGATTGTTGGATCGATTTTTTTTTATTATGAATATTACTATAGCTCCATTTTAAATTGGAATACATTATTTTTGTAGCAGTAGCCTTAAAAACCCACCTCACCCCCTCTCAATCCTTCTCTCCCCATTCATAACCCATAGCTCCCCGCGAAACCTACTCACCCCGTTTTACGGTAATTTGATTTTAAAATATTTCAGCCGATTATATAAATATATAAAATAGGTCACTCGTGTTATTTAATTGGAAATCGCTAGCATGTTTTGCTTCATAATTTATAACGTGAACCATCATAAATTTAATACTTATGTCTGAGTCTCATAGAAGTTTTGTTATTAAAATGCTAGCCTATCATTAATATTTTACATGGCAAGATACAAATGGATGGACAAATTACGACGTCTATAAAATATGTGTCTTTGGCAGTTTTTGTACCGCCCCATAATGAATTTCAGGCTAGACATTATTTTCTTACATTTGGCGAAAAACCTGATACTCCTTAAACTATTGGAATAAAGGTCATTTTCAAGTAAACTTGATTTTTCAGATGTTTGATGGTGTTAAAAAATGTACTGAATATTCAATACAATGTAGGAATATCGTACGCCTCATTGAATATAATCGTTTCATGTATAATTTTTTATCAAGTTTCCTTTTTAACGTATGCGACTCATGGTTGGAATAACTGGTTTCTAAGCATTTCATGTGTTAATTAAACTTTTGCGCTCAGCAAAATTTCACCTAAGTCACATTTACACAATGGAATAAACTTCGCTCGTTAAAAAAAACCGTGCCTTCTTTTATACCACAACGGTGTCCAAGCGTGTGGCCCGCCTGAGTTACACGCCGATCCTACAAGCTTACAAGGATTCATCCTCGGGAGCACTGGAAACTTTACTCACCACCAGGAACACAACACTACATACCTACATTACCTACAGAGTATTATGTAGCATTAACTCTGTGGTTTACCCAAAAAGCTATGGAAAAGTTAAGGACTTGCCAGCGCGGAATGGAGCGTAGTATGCTAAACATCAAAAAAATACAAAAGATACAAAAATAAGACAACACACAAAGAGCATAGATGCTCTCAGCTATGCCAAAAAACTTAAATGGAGGTGGGCAGGCCATGTAGCACGTACCCAAGACAGGCGCTGGACAGTAAGGGTAACGTCATGGAAGGGACCTCTAGGAAAAAGAGGGAAAGGAAGACCCACTATGAGATGGCAAGATGACGTTACCAAAATTGCCGGGCCAAATTGGATACAAGTGGCCAAGGATCGAGATACATGGAGGGCTTTGGAGGAGGCCTTCACCTGTGAACACGGGGTTCTTGAATAACTATTTAAAACATAAATAAAATAGGTATGTAAACAATTTTTAATATGTTCAAGAAATAAAAGGCTTTTTATTTTTATTTTTTATTTTATTTTATTTTATTTTTTTATTTATTTATAACTCTGTGGTCTTCTGTAAGGTTGAGGTACTCCTCCAGTTGAGCTGCTCCAGATTCGAGCAAAACGACCCCTCTTTTGGTTGGACGTAGTTTAAGACATTCACTGCCAATGTTTTCGTAGCTTTAAGCTCGTAACCGATCCCAGCGTTTTCCCGCTTTGTAAAGGAAGACGTTCGCCTTCATCTCTATTTCATATGTGCTTTGATATCAAGTTACCCTTTATCTCTGATTTCCCGTCCTATTTGAATTTGTACGGAAATGCAGAAAGGATTAGGCGGACGGACAGAAGTTGTAATGCGATGCACCGCCGGCGGTCCCCCGGGCCGGGACGTTCAGAATGTTCAGATATCAAATTGTCTCCGGTCATCTTGGCGCAATAGAGGACAGGATCAGTACGCTATACACCTTAAAATGTATATTAAAATGTATATCTTAGATGTAACATGTTCTAGTATTTGGAGTAATTTACTCAAGCTAAAATATACATAATAGCTAGGTTCGTGTTTGCTTAAGGAAACTAAGAAATACTCTTGGCATTGAGGCAACGATCACACTGCCGTATTCGAACTTCAAGATATTCACAAGAGACGACACGTACTAGATCCATTCTAGATACGTTATAGTTTAGATATCAACTAGTTCTCTTTTGCAGCGCAATTCGGGCAACCAATGTCACTTTTACGTTAGATAGAGTAAGATATCTATTAGAAGTGAATTGGATCTCTAAGTCATATCCTGTGGAAATCATTCAACAGTATCTCCAGAATCGCGCAAATGTCAAATTTGACAGGTTAGATCTTAAACATATCGTTATCGTATCTTGGTGATGTCTAAAAGATGTCTAATAGATGTCTATTTCAAAATCCGAATCGGGCCGACAGTGCTTAAAAAGCATAGAACATTGTTTTTCACGCCTGTGCTGTGCAATTTTTAGGGTTCCGTACCCAAAGGGTAAAACGGGACCCTATTACTAAGACTTCGCTGTCCGTCCGTCCGTCCGTCCGTCCGTCCGTCTGTCACCAGGCTGTATCTCACGAACCGTGATAGCTAGACAGTTGAAATTTTCACAGATGATGTATTTCTGTTGCCGCTATAACAACAAATACTAAAAACAGAATAAAATAAAGATTTAAATGGGGCTCCCATACAACAAACGTGATTTTTGACCAAAGTTAAGCAACGTCGGGAGTGGTCAGTACTTGGATGGGTGACCGTTTTTTTTTTTGCTTTTTTTTTGTTTTTTTTTTTTGCATTATGGTACGGAACCCTTCGTGCGCGAGTCCGACTCGCACTTGCCCGGTTTTTAAATATTATAAGTACCGGGCGGGGATATGTTACATGCTACGAGCTACGGCGTAGGCGTAGCACATGACTGCGCTTAAAATCGGGCATTTGTGCCAATTCAAGCTTACAATTTGATATCAAAATTATATTTAAATGATGTTATTTAGTTATCATTCAAGTGTGCATTTCGGTCGTATTTGTCCGTACATCTATTAGCGCGAGCGAGACGCACGGTCGAATAAGAACAAAAAGACATCATTTAGATATCATTTTCATGCCAAAATATAAGTAAATAATGGCCGTTTTATGAATGAATTCATTCATAATGTGTCCATTCAATTTTGCAACTCGTTGTGTATGGAACAATTAATATTTATGAAAAACTCATTTTAATTATGTTCACTTTTCTCATGTACTTTTTACATATCCTTTCAATTAGTCTCCTGGGTTCATAGGTACACCAAAATAAATAAATAAATTACCTATCTTTTCTGCCAGCTTGTAATATAATGTTGCAGCGCAATAAGCTTCAATCTATTCGAACTATATCGACATCTAACTTATAGTCAGAAAGTTACGAGTAATGTAGGGTCAGTTTAATCTTATTAAAGTTAAGGTTTTAATTTCACTCCTCCTCCGAAATAATATGATTTTTTTTACCAAAATATACTGAGCTGTAAATCTCGCAAACCATCATCAGATAAAAAATAAATCCTAAATCTGAAGTAACAAAAAAAACTATATTTTACAATTATTGAACTTGTTCACCAAATTTCATGAGAATCGATTGGGAAATGCGACCTGTAGAGAACAGCCGGATATACAAAAGCATTTTTATCCAAGTTGAAACGAACCTTCGCACTCGCTCGGTCAATTAGTTAGCCTAAAGGATGACTCACGCTAGACCGGGCCGGGGCCGGGCCGGAGCTTCCGGCGCATCGTTTGTTTTCTATGGAAAGCACCACGTTATCCCCGATCACTCCGAGCAGCCGTCATACTCGTAGAAAATGACATATCAGACGCCTCGGCCCGGGCGCGGCCCGGTCTAGCGTGAGTCATCCTTACCCTGATAAGGTATCAGGAAAAAACACCGCAAGTTAGCAATCATACAGGAATTAACCACGGAGTCGAGTTAAGGATTACCATTAGGCACCCCTTTAGGAAGTCGTTTAAAATTCTCTAGTCTAACTTTATACAGACCATGAGAAAAAAATCCAAATATTTTATAATATTAATATTAAGTGTACCTAATAGCGTTTGTGGTCGCTGATTTAATGTTAAATGACATTACTATCGGTAACTAACTGAAGGGACCTTTTAAACGAGCCGTGAAACATTTCAATTTGCCGCATTCACCAGCAAATGAAGCGGGTCTAGCCAATTTCGGCATTACTGGAGTCATTCCTATACCTCACCGAGCTTAGGGGAGTGGAATGCTCAAGTGAACCAGCATAAGTGCGCTCTCCGATTACGCAAAATTGTTACGGATCTCGAGATTACGTTAGACTTGTTTGCATGAAAACTTGAACCGCCCAAACTCGCGCATCAAACGGGAATACACGGCCTGGCCAAATTCCTGATAATGCCCGAATAGTTGCCACTCCGGGGAATATTATTGGTAATATTCCGCGCTAAAATGATGTGAAGTTACGGTTCGTTACATACTTATGTTTTACTGATTATCGGGTTATACCTTGTTAGGTTATGCTCAAAGCGGTCATTGAAAGTTAATAAAGGCACTTCTAGTTACACGGGTTTTAAAACTACTTACGGGCTATATATAGTTATTGACAAAATGAACGTCCTAAGTACGATTGAAACGGCGAAGTCTAAAATGGGCAGAACACACTCTGCGCCGTCATCTGGATAGAATCGGCATTGCATAAAAAAACCTGGCGGTCTTTGGTGCACTGTAAATTGTATTTTATTTTGGAATTAACAAATAGGTAGAGTTAAGCCCTTGCTACACGGTCGCCGACAAGCCTTCTAACCGTCTGACCTTGGTCTGTCCTTGGTCAGTTTTGGTCAAATTTGTTGGTAACAACTGTCTACACGGTCCGGGACAGACCGAGGCCACGCGGTCTGAAGGCTTGTCGGCGACCGTGTAGCAGGGGCTATAGACCAAGAAAAGTCTGCTACGAATTTGATAGCACACGCAGTGCAAGTGTTATTCATACGTCATAATTTCATAGAAATATGACGTTTAAAATTACACTATCACTGCGTGTGCTATAAAAATCGTCAAACTTTTCTTGGTCTAACTCTATGCCAGACTTCACTCAATGCATAAGTTACAAAAACTCGTTGCTATTATAATAATATGTAATATCAATATCCTGCCAAAAAAATCTTACACACCGCCGAGAACGCAAACAACATTTCACGCGATAATTTCGTTTTAAATAGTCATTATTTGTCGATAATGAGTCAATAAATTACGCGATAAAGTTACCGCTTTATTATTTACCGCGTTTCAGACAAATGGGCCGCCATTGTCGCTATTCAGCCTCCGCGGTATTTATGACGTGAGGCGAGAAGCTACGAATTTTAAATTGCGGCTTGTTGTTACCGTAAAATTGCCTACTTTGCTCCAAAAATAAATTAATATTGAATTTCAAATTATTATTGCGATAGGTATGTTGTATAAGTATGCTGATTTAAAGTAGACCATCACTTATATCATGTTGTAAGACTTAAATGAGGTTGTGTGTGTTTTCATATATAACAGTTGGAGCACAATTACCCAGTGGGGAGCAAAGTAGCCACATTTTACGGCATTACCTATATCGTAGGTATCCGTGTTTAATGAAACACCGAAACTATTAGTTTTTACGAGGTTAGAAAAGAAAAACATGTACCTATAAACTAAGATGCTGTACCTACATATTTTATATGCAATAAAGTCACCTCTTACAGATAATTATTTAATTTTCATTCATATAGTATGGTGAATATTGATTAACCGTAATTTATACAATGTTATCGGCTACTTTTTCAGTTTCATTTTCTCATGAATATAATTTATCTAAAATTAATGTCTATCGCCGAACTCTGGCCATCAGTAGGTACTTTAAGTTAGAGACGTCTTAATAAAGTTAATATTATGTAATAGGTACTGTCGATTGTCATTTTCCAGCAATATTTTAGCAAGTAGCTACAACTCCCTCCCTTCAGCAATCCGCGTCGCTGCCATAAACAGTTAATATTGCATACATTCATGCGTCGTAATTAAACGCATCATGTTAATTGCCCGCACTACTGCTGCGTTCATTTCGAGTACATGTTATGGTAACGCTAAGGTTGCGTGGCGGTTATGCGTACAGTTACACAACTACAATAATTGCTATACGCGATTAAGTCAGAGTTCAAAGTACATGCTTCATATTACTGTCAGTAATACACAGAAATTATCATATTCATAATATATTTGATTTATTAATTAATAAGATAGATGTCTGTGTTTGCGTCGACATGGTCACAGAAAAATAAGATTCTGAACAGACGTTTTGTTTTACATGCCTCAACAAGGCTCCAAAATAATAACACTAAAAATTATTCGTTCGAAAATGTGGGATTCGTTTTAAAAATAGCATCATTTGGGGGTTTTTGGCGAAGCAAATTTACTTACGTTTACAGAAAACTGAAAGGCTTTTCCGAAACGAAATTAAAAGCTTGAAAAATTATTGGGCAAAACTGAATTGGCGTCACCATAGTAGTTTATTTTGACTGTAGTTAGAAGGTTACGTGCCTATGTAGAGGCTCAAGACCTCAGACATAAATATTTAAACGATACAAGAGGCACTCGTGTGTTCCACATCGCACCACCACCCTTCTTTTCAACCCTTCCAAACCACGCAAGAAGTACGATCTATCTAAAAAAGTTGAGACAGGTGGTTCGGTGAATTTAAACGTTTTTGGTTAAACAAATGCGGGCATAAATTAGCGAAGATTGACGAGGGTAGCCTGACACGTGGACGAAGGTGAGTGGGCATTCGCGCTGGGCGGATGGCCGAGTGTGAAGAGAAAAGATAGAAAATATAAACAACATTACACTAACTTAAGAGATGTGGTAGTCCGTAGTAGGAAGTTCCTACTACCTTTTAAACTTAACAAAACGAAAATAAACTAGTGGCTCTGTGAGCTGTAGACCTCGCGAGCAGAGCTTTAAATAACATGGTGCTAAGAGCTTTAAATATAGTAAATTAAAAAAAACAATACGAAATTAAAGTGTAAAAAAATAAAAAAAGTTATAACCCAGCATACAAATACTGGGGATCGAATCCAGACTCTCTGTGCAAACAAAAAAAGCGAACGTTTACAAACTGCGCCAAATTGTTCTTATATAAGCTGACGAAATTTAGCTACTCATTCTCACACACACACACACACTACAAATTAGTTAAAATTAAATATTTTAATACCTCCGGAACCAGCGAAATAAATTTTCTGAATTTTTGGCCATTTAATCTATAAACATATCTCAAAAAGAAAAAACTCTTATGATATCGATACGACTATTTGTTTAGGCGCGAGGTATCACGACTCCGCCATTTTTAAAAATTTTCAAAAACTGGATTGACATAAAAAAATTATTTAATCATAAAATCTGGTCATAAAATTTCACGAGAATCGGTTGAGAATTGTGACCTGTAGAGGAGAACATCCGGATGGACATACGAAAGCAAAATGCCCAAGTCAAAACGTAGACCTTCGCTACGCTTCGGTCAATTAATGTTGTATTAAGCAGAAATGTATCCAAACAATAGGTACCGCAATGCTTAGAAATTAAACAAAAGTGGAAAATTCACAGTCTCGGGCGCGAGTCGAACTCACGGCTCCACGATACCAGCCCGCCGCTCTACGAACTGAGCTAACGAGACTTACCGGCTGACAGCGAACATTTCCACATCCTTTATTAACAAGTAAAGTAATAACGACGAAAATACATAAAGCTATTTTTCGAGAGGCCAGAAATGTAGCCATTGTTTATTTTTGCCGCTACTCAGGCCTAGCACAGGTGGGGCGTGACAGTATCTCGCCCGCGAGATAAACTACCCGTCTTTTTCCGACTGTATTAATTAAAGAGGGACGGGTAGTCTATCTAGCGGGCGAGATACTGTCGCGCCAATCATGTGCTAGCCCGGCTAAATATAATCCTTGTAGTGAGAATCTAAATGAGAATATGATAAACAACGCACAGCCTAAACCGTTGAAGGTGTAGGTAATATCTTGTATATTTACCATAAACGTTTTCAACAGATTGAATATGAAATGTCCAGTTAGATGCTAGTAATAATCGGTAACATGATGCAACTGTGCAATCTATCTTTACATTTGACAATACGTTAGACGATGTCCCCACGGACCACTCAGGACACGATTCGATGGACATGACGTCTGATGTTCAAACAATATGTACAGTAGCTATATAATACCCATCCGTTATGTATGTATCATATAATATAAAAGACATAATTCATAAAATAGTTGAATAAGAATATTAAGAAAATTATAGCTAACGTATATTTTCTGATATAAAAATATAGGTAGTTTTATTTAAGGTAGAGGTAGAGGTTGGTACCCTAGTGTTGACAAAAAATCGGGCAAGTGCGAGTCGGACTCGCGCACGAAGGGTTCCGTACCATATAAAAAAAAAAAAAACAAAAAAAAAGCAAAAAAAAAAACGGTCACCCATCCAAGTACTGACCACTCCCGACGTTGCTTAACTTTGGTCAAAAATCACGTTTGTTGTATGGGAGCCCCATTTAAATCTTTATTTTATTCTGTTTTTAGTATTTGTTGTTATAGCGGCAACAGAAATACATCATCTGTGAAAATTTCAACTGTCTAGCTATCACGGTTCGTGAGATACAGCCTGGTGACAGACGGACGGACGGACGGACGGACGGACGGACGGACGGACGGACGGACAGCGAAGTCTTAGTAATAGGGTCCCGTTTTACCCTTTGGGTACGGAACCCTAAAAACGGGAGCATTGACTGCTACAAGTATTATCAGAGTGAGTAAAAAATCAGATTGGTTAGTCAATGGCTGACACCTCATTGACAGTCTAAAACAGGAAGTAATTTGTTTTACAAGGGAGCAAAGTTGTTGTTTAACCGCTCGTGCTAATATTGATACCCGAGCTAGCGAAAGATTCCAAAATTGTCAAACAAAATCAAATCCAAATGAATGTTATTAAATATGTATCATCCAAAATTATCATTTAAAAGTCAATTCTACCAACAAACATAAGAAAACAACTCAAAATTTGCATTTGATTACTTTGCCTCACATGTGAATTACTGATAGCAAAGTGCAACTTTGCTGCCCGTTTTTGAAGTGCAAAGTAAGCCTTTCCGAGCTGGTGTGGTGAAAAGTAATTTGTTATAAGGGTTGGTCTAATCATGTCACAGTACCTACGCACATCTATTTCCAAATACTTAACCCGCTCAATAATGGCGTAGTTCGGACGTGCCCATGTATTTGTAATTGCGATGCACCACGCAGCAAGACTGCACAGCACTTTGCACGCACAACTATACTCGGTGACATTGACGGCTCGCCGGACAAACGCTTCCCCAAACATTTATTAACGAACAGGGAATGGAGTGGAGTGGCGTTGTTTGTTTTTCTTAGGTTAGATGGGTAATCTGTGATAATAAAGTGCCGAATATATAACTTGGATTGATTGGGAATATGTGACACTTATGGAATCACTTTGGTTTTCGTCTATTCATCTGTATGAGGCGTGTTTACATCATTTATTAAATTTACCAAATTAAAGCATAGAAACAGCAAGTTTAGTATACGAATCTATTTTCGAGCACTGGTTTAATTCGATGAGTGAGTTTGGTTAAAAAACATAAAAAAAAAACTGATTAGCCTGTTATTCTTTATCTAATCATCCCATGTCTTTCCCATCGCGGAACAATGGTGTTCCGGACCTTTGGGAGGCGTACGTGGAGCCAAAGCCAACACGTAGAGACCTTTTGACACTTTAATGAAATGTAAGGGGTACACAGAGTGGATACTGCCCTTGCCCGTGTCATATTATGATTATCCCATTATTATTAAGGACATATTTCTTTGGCTATTAAATGTCCAATTTTATTTTGTATATGATATGCAATCATTTTAAGATACCCATTTTATAATTCCTGGCGTTAAGCATAAATGTCCGTCAAACCTTACAAGCCGATCATTGTGTGTCTATTTACCACTTTGAAATGTTGGAAAGAGAAAACATTTTACTGAGGTTTGCTAAGTTTTATGAATGAAGGGTTAGGACATTAGCCAAAATGTGAAGTTAATCTTAACTTTCCATCTCAATTAAATTATTTTAACACGTTCGCGGACGCTCAGTCACACCAGTTGGACACCTAAATTTTCTATGGAAATATTGGGACTGTTATAGCATTCCTGTCACTACAAATATATCTTTTAGGTTTGTATATGACGCGTAATGCTATGCAAGGCGAATGCTATGCCGCGTAAAGGCCCAGCCATGGGTCTCATAGCATGTTGTAGAGAGCCGAGTGGCAATGTTGAGCTCTCTTAAAATGAGAGGTTTGTTCTTCTAGCTGTCCAAGGTATACGCAGCATTTTACGCCAACACTACTTCTCAAAAGTGTCAATATGTACCGCATTACACTTTTTGTGTTCCCTGTAACGCACCGCCGCGTTAAGTTCTGGACGTAAAGCGTCCACCACTTTTCCTGCCAAGCGATGATTCACCCAACTTTATATTCTTTTTCGGATGCATCTGCACCCAATACAAGGCGTGAAATATACACAGAATGATACCAAAAATGCGTGTCATAAGGTGCTTACCTTGTGGGAGATGATCATCGAGCGCCAACAGGCTATAATTCACAATTATATGACCAAAACTATGACTAGTAACGTAATTATTTCAATAATAGGTATACACATTCATGCCTCACTTTTTCACATTAACCGTTATCAAAATTTTACTGTAGTGTTATTAACAGCAAGTAAACACGTTTGTTTATTAAAACACAATGAAAAACTTAAAGAAATTGTAAGAAAAACATTAATTACGATTTTATAAAAATCCGTCAAAATCGCTATCGCGCACGAAATTCACCCAAATTGCATGGGTCCACTCCCAGACGCACCTGCCGGGCTACTAAGGGAGCTGCCATACAAAGACGAATGCTATAGCATCTGCGTCACAGAAAGGGGGGCCAATTTGGAGACGTCACAGGATAATTTTTAACTTCGATAAAACTATGTAATATGGCAGTACGCATTATTTGACTCTGGTGACTGGTAGAGGAAAAGTTGGTGAATAATATTATACTGTGGTTAAGCGGATTGATAAGCATTTCAACGAAGAAATTTAAAAAGAATAACGGATGCAATAGCAGGCGCATCACCAGGAGGAGTACAAAAACGGATGCTATGCAATCCGCGTCCGCGAACGTGTTAAGAGATAAATATCGTAGCCAGCTCCATGGTTTTGCTAGCCATGCACGTCGTGCATACATCACGGGCGACCATTATTCTAATTGGTCACAAATTATGCCTGATCGGGTTAGCGTTTAGCTTGGTTTGGTGGGGGCACTAATTCGGTTTATTACGCACTATTGTGGCTCATTATTATCATTGATTTCTGATTTGTGACCCCCGAATTAGTCGCATATTCTCTATTTAATTTATGGGTATACTTAGTATAACAAATAATATTTATGTACGCATTGGGTCCTGTCTGTACACACTTTTATGATTTTATTATAAGCTCGAATTTTTAGCAGATTTATAAACGTAAACTGTACATAAAATAAAACGCTAAATTTCACCCCACCATCCGCAATAATTTGCTTATCCTCCCCAGCGAAACTGAAATATGCATGCCAGCAAAATACATTTAACCGCAAACCGGCAAAACAAGCATAAGCATTAACATAACACGGGAATCCCATAAGCATATGACGTTTTTTAACACCCTTCGTAAGTGACGATGGATTGTCAGTCACCCTTTAGACATGTCGCTAGAGAACCCGTTTAAAATTTTCGCTTATTTTTCTTTGAAAACGTATAAACGAGTGTAATTCAGGAATAAAAATTAACAAATCATAACTTCTCATGCCTACTACAGTGACACTAAGAATTACATAGCCTAATGTAGCTAAAACTGATATTTGATGAGATTACATTCTGACTACTGAGACACATTATTTACTATGATACTTACGGCTATAGATGATGCTTTACCCCAGTTTTTCTAAACGTTGCCCCTTGCGCCTACCTGAAGCTTACCTCTCTTTCTTCAGAGTTTCGGTGCATTTTGCCACTTTCTTACCTGAAAAAATTACCTAACTATGTGAATTATGTTATATTGTATTATCGCGATTTCAACAGGAATATGAACTAAGAATAAATTAAAGGTATTTTTGTACCTACTGCGACTACCTATATTAATAGGATAATAGGTTACTACATAGGACCAGTAGGTATATAGGCTGAACCGATATAATATACGAGGTGTAGTTTAGTAGTAACATTTAAATTCCAAGTTTGTGTAAAAAACAAACCTTTTTATCATACAAACTTTTTTTTATACAAACTTTTAATTACAGTGGTAGGTAACTAAATGTTCCGTTTTGCAAACTATCCTTAATTAAAAGAATAGAACACATAACGAGTCATAAGCTTTCAGTGTATTAAAATGGGTAATTTTGATTAAAACTTGTTAGATTGTTGTCTTGTGGATAACGGTAGGTTGATGTAACCCTTCCGTTTAAAGTTACTATATCACTGTCAAACTGTCGTGTTTTATTGGGCGTGGTAGTACAGTCAACACTGAATACAATTTCATTTCCATTTTGGGTATTGGTGTCCGACCGGCGATGAGAAAGAATCTAGAAATCGACTTAATCAGCTGGCACAAGAAGAATATACTTGTAAGTGTAGACTCCGCGATAAAAAAGAGATACTTATATATTTTAATTGTTGTTAACCGCTGATCGTTCTTATCGCCGGCGAAAATTTTCTTCTTATCGCTTCTCGCCGATCGCCAGCCGCCGGTCAGACAGATGCGTGCCAGTCAGTATGAAACTTTCTGTAAAATAATACGGTGACAAGCAAATTTTCAGTCAGGTACGAGACTACTAGTAAGACCAATGATTGTTCTTAGAGTTAGACCATGATAAGTCTGCAACGAATTTGATAGCACACGCGGTGCAAGTGTTATTTATGCGTCATAACTTCATAGAAGTTTGACGTTAAAATAACACGTGCATTGCGTGTGCTATCAAAATCGTTGCAGACTTTTCTTGGTCTAACTGTAGTAGGTGTTTACATGGTGTACTGCGTTGTTACTTACTAAGCAAATATTTTAAACGACTACGCAAATTAAGGTAAGGGAATGTAGTTAAAACTATAAACACGAACAAATAACATAACTAACAATACCACCATAATATTAATAACTGGCCATCAAATTATTTTAATAACATAGCAACTGATTAATTTAATTTAGACTCATAACTTTACAGATATAAGTGAGCTCAAACTGTCAGTCAGCGGTAGAACCTGGGGCCCATTTCTCGAATGGTATTAGACTAATAATATAATTCCACGAACTGTCAATTCGTATGTGTTGCCATGACAACACACTAATAATTTATTACTAATATCGTTCGAGAAATGGGCCCCAGCTCAGAGAGTCAGTAAGTGAATTATGTTCAGATGTTTTAAAACACCTCTCTAGCTTAGTTAATTCTGCTGTGTACTTTAATCCAAATGTTATCCGTTAATCCGTTTTAGGGTTCCAAAGGGTAAAAACGGGACCCTATTACTAAGACTCCACTGTCCGTCTGTCTGTCCGTCTATCTGTCACGGCTGTATCTCATGAATCGTGATAGCTAGACAGTTGAAATTTTCACAGATGATGTATATCTGTTGCCGCTAGGTAACAGCAAATTCTAAAAAGTACGGAATTGTCGGTGGGCGAATCCGACTCGAACTTGTCCAGTTTTTTGTATACCTTCCTTCCTTAGGTACCTGCCTGCCTGCAATATTTACTTGATCAACATAATATTATTTACAATCTAGCCAGCTCTCCCAAAGAAATCCATCGTCCACAACATATTACACGAAAACAAACAAAAACAGGCGAACTTTAACCCCGTTTATGTTTTATTCAAATTTACTTACATTTGTACTAACGGGAAAGACCTCTGCTACCCTGAATTGTATTCCCTCGCCGTGCCATATATCTTCTTCACGCGCTTATTTATTTCTGGAGCGCCGGGTTGAGGGAATGGTTTTTCGTGTGTGCTGTGGAGGATGCTTAGTTCGTGTTCAAACTGGAATTGTTCCTGCAACAGTAGTTTAACAGAACGTTAAGTTTACTTGTATATACTTGGAGTTTTAAATCATACGCCCTGTTAAGTGTAATATTTGAGATTGCAACTAAATTTATTTTATTTTTATTTAAATTCTGATATAGGTGCAAAATGCAACTGGTTCAACGCGATACAGGCGGAGCCAAGTGCAGAGACATCTGTATATAATACTCTATTTTTGCGAAATACAGAGCTAGTCATATCACTATTGTGAAATGCCAATATCAGTTAATAATGTCAAAGCCTCTTTATTATTTTTTCCTCTCCGTCGGAGACGATGATTGAAAATACATATAACACATATTTTTGACATTATTATATCCTTTCTAGTTTTTAGGGTTCCGTACCCAAAAGGTAAAACGGGACCCTATTACTAAGACTTCGCTGTCCGTCCGTCCGTCCGTCCGTCCGTCCGTCCGTCCGTCCGTCCGTCCGTCCGTCCGTCCGTCCGTCCGTCTGTCACCAGGCTGTATCTCACGAACCGTGATAGCTAGACAGTTGAAATTTTCACAGATGATGTATTTCTGTTGCCGCTATAACAACAAATACTAAAAACAGAATAAAATAAAGATTTAAATGGGGCTCCCATACAACAAACGTGATTTTTGACCAAAGTTAAGCAACGTCGGGCGTGGTCAGTACTTGGATGGGTGACCGTTTTTTTTTTGCATTTTTTTTTTCGTTTTTTTTTTTTCATTATGGTACGGAACCCTTCGTGCGCGAGTCCGACTCGCACTTGCCCGTTTTTTTCCTAATTAATAATGGATCTGCCATTATTAATTACTAAATCTGCATGACCCTGATCTGATGATAAGTGCCACTGTAGCCCGCCTAGACGACTAGACGTAGTCTTTAGTAATAAAATTAACACATTAGTCCTCATTAGTCAGATACCTAATTTTACTCAAACACTGTCAATATTCCAACTCGCAACATTTGCTACATACATAATAACTTCATCTCACATGACGCATCCCATAACTTTTCCCGTAATAAAGTTGCGAGCCGTGATTGGCCCGAAGCCCGTGGGACTCGGCAAATGAGTGAGCTAGCACGCTCATAATTTATAAGACGCACTCACTGTTATTTATAGACTTATGGATAATGTTTCGTGCTAGGCGTGTGACATGAATTCGAAAGGTTTTAGCAATTACTCACAGATACAAAACTAAGGATTAGTGCTATTTACCAGCTGGTAAATACAGCTGGTACATAGCTAGGTACGTCCACGTCATTTCGTAGAACTATTGAAACATAAAGGGAAAACTATGCTATTGGCTTACTGTGACCCCAGTACTGTGTTACCAGACGAATGGCGAAACTAAAGTGGGAGTGGGCTGGACATGTCGCCCGGAAAGACGGCTCGTGGTGTAAGAGGCTGGTAGAGTGGAGACCTTGGGGAGAGTCACGCCCAGTAGGAAAACCAAAGATGCGTTGGTATGGCGACATCAAAAGAACAGCTGGATCAAAATGGGTACAAAGGGCACAAAATAGATCAGAATGGCAAAAATTTAAGGAGGCCTACATCTACACAAAGATTGAAAAGGGCTAAAAAGAAGAGAGAAGAAGAAGATGCTATTGGCTACGACGTAGCGCTACGACCACAGCTTAGCCGGAGATACTTTAAATAGGTATTTGAGCTATACTCGTAATACTAGAATAATTATTACGATTAACTGCTCTTAGAATTAAAGAAATTAAGCAATGCCGATATGACTAGCGATATATTTAAGAGTAGCTTTTAGACTTTCGCCTTTTTACATCCTATTTTGGACATAACAATTACTGAAGTAATTAGTCCATATTAACATTTAATTCAAGATTCAATCCAAATAAAAAGCACAAAAATGTTCTAGGTAGACCAAAGTTAGCAGTGCATAACTTACTACTTACTTACCTACAACTGTCTCTTAACCATAAATAATTCACACTACATTTTCGGGACACCAAAAAGACAAGAAATCCTTTTGGGTAGAAAAATAGTGACGGTGTTAATAAAATTTTGATGAGTAATAAGTTGATTGGTATTAATTATGACGTAATTCCAAAACCTACAATATATTTCCGGGTACCAATTTCTCAAAATTTATGTAAATATCGTATCAGCGCATTATATTTTATCTACAAAACACGACTTTCCAGCCAGTCGTTTACAAAAGACGTTGTAAATAAAGCAACGGCAATGCATCACAGGTTATTACGCGCTGACGGCGACATTTTTCACGGAATGAAACAATCCCTGATTAATCCAGAGCGGTGAGACTGTATTGAAGTTATACAAGGAATGAGTGTGCTTGATACTTGCTGAAAACAGTCGTCCAATGTGTGTATACTGGATATGGCTAAAAACCTTGACATAAGCCTATGAATCGATTAGCTGCTAGGGTTTACAATATAATCCAATTTTTACTCTTTTTTAGGGTTCCGTACCCAAATGGGTAAAAACGGGACCCTATTACTAAGACTCCGCTGTCCGTCCGTCCGTCCGTCCGTCCGTCTGTCACCAGGCTGTATCTCATGAACCGTGATAGCTAGGCAGTTGAAATTTTCACAGATGATGTATTTATTCGTTCGAAATGTGGTGTTGGCGGAAAATGCTGGGGATCAAGTGGACGGACCGCCGCACAAACGAATCAATCCTTAGCCAGCTGAAAATTCGAACACGACTCTCCACTATTTGCACACAGCGCATACTTCGATTCTTCGGACACGTGGCTAGACGCGAAGATAGTCTAGAGGTATTGATGATGGTCGGTCACGTAGAAGGGAAGAGAAGTAGAGGAAGAGCGCCTACCCGTTGGATAGACACAGTAAAGGCATATGCAGGACCCAAGGCCCAGACCTGCCTGCAAATGGCGCAGGATAGGAGTGCCTGGAAGAAAGTGGTATTAAGCGTTGGTAATCACGACCCTCAGCAATGAGGATACGACTGGAAAGAAGAAGATGTATTTATGTTGCCGCTGTAACAACAAATACTAAAAAGTACGGAACCCTCGGTGGGCGAGTCCGACTCGCACTTGTCCAGTTTTTTCTAGCCTATTAGAGTGTCCCACTGCTGGGCAATGGCCTCCCCCACTTTCCCGCCATTTGGTCCTGTCCAATGCAAATTCTCGCCACTCGATCTATACAGAACAGAATGTATCAATTTTATCTTAAAAACAAAAAAAGGAAAACATTTTTTGACATTACTCCTTAGGTAGGTGAGGATGTTGGTTATTAAATACGTACCTAATACGACATAAAAAGGAAAATACGAAAGGCCACGTGACACGACACCAAATCTTGTATTTAAACTTAAATATAAATTAAATCGAATGAAACAAAGGCAAGGGAAAGCTTGGACATACATTAAATTGAATGTCGAGTCGTATAAGTAAATCAAAAGACTGAACACAGAATAAAGACGTATCATAATTACACCACCGACAAGAGCGTCTCTTAAAATAAAAACGACAAAAAAAAACTAACAGCAACCTTGGCTCTTATCGGCAACTCACTAAAGTTACTTTTATAAAAAATATTCTCCAAGTATCAATAGTATACATCGCTGTACAATCTCCCGCCAATACTTACCATAGAGCTGATGCATTAATATTTTGGTTGAGTTTTTCGCCGCCGTCTATTCCCCTGCGCCTGAGTGGAGCGGGCGCTCCGTCTCAATAAATTATCGAAGATGAGCGAACATTAACTAATTACCGACACCGATACCTGGGATATTGGATAGCTCGACTAAATTGCGAATATTAGTGTTACATAGATAAACGTAAGTAGAGTAAGTAAAATTCATGATTTTTAACATTAAATCGTTGATCTTGGTTTATGAAAACAGCATACTTTAATACAAACATCATTTGGTGACTTGGAAATTCCAAGTCAACTTTATAGGTATTTGATTGTTTTGTTTCAACACGGCGATTTTTTTAAATCATTGATAACATAACTAGCATTGGCATTTTTATCAACAATTGGCTAGGCCTCCCGATGTGTTAGCGTGAATAATTGATTAAATTACTATGTTGAAAACATCTAATATACAGGTATACAAGAATGGTTTCATTTGAAATCAAATAATAATAACAAACACGTTCGACCTAAGCAAAAACAAAGGAACACCCAAATCGGCAAAATCAGAAAAAAGACAATCAAAGCTCCTACGGCTGCAATTCCCTCGATTCCCAACTTAAACGGGAACCTTTGTTGCAAACAAATGCAAATCCAGACGCTTCACCCTTTGCCGGGTTCCATATTTAATTCAGAGGAACGGAATGCAGGTAACAATCGCCTAACACCGGTAAATGTTGTAAGTGTAAACGAAGAGGAAAGTACGAAAATTTTTTCCCGGAAAAAAAACAAAGTGAAACTCAGGCTTGCTTATTTCCCCTGACGATGCCCCGCCGACGCTGGCTTCCGGAAATGGAAAATATTGCGATAAGGAGCATTATAGATTAAACACGTCGGTACTTTAATGCGCTGTTCGATGATCAGATATGGGCTTTAGGAGTTACAATGACGTTACGGCGAGTAATGGGTTGATAAGACGATGTTTGTTATGCAAAGTGCCGAAAAATTCGTGTGAGGGGTTAAAAAAATATGTGGTAGGCTGTGTTGATGTTGTTTTATGCGAGTTAAAGATGTTTTCTTGACCGGAAACCTTGTTTTTATATCACAGATACTAAAATGACAACTCAGTTGCCTAATTTGTCTAACCAATCGTCATTTTCGTATTAAATTCTTCTTCTTTGGGGTTCTTCAAAAAAGTAGTGTACAGGTTTTTAAAAGGTCGGCAACGCGCATGTAACACCATTGGAGTTGCAGGTGTCCATAGGCTACGGTGATTGCTTACCATCAGGCGGGCCGTATGCTCGTTTGCCACCGACGTGGTATAAAAAAATTAGTACAACATCAAGATGAGCCAATCTTAACTCTCATTTCATATCTGAGATTTCTTAAAAACTGTAAGCATTATTATTATTTATAAGGAAACGCGTCTTCCCATTTCTAGATTCATTACAAAGTAGGTATAATAAATTTTGTTATGTGTCATAATACTATATTATTAGAGTGCCACAAATATGGGAAAGTCATAATACTTCATATATTTTGTTCTTCACATAAACCACTCCATTATCTACTTGTCATCTCATTAGCTATGCCAGCTCAAAAGCTACGTCGCATCGCCGTAATGGAATCTATCAGAAATCGAAGGGGTGTGCACGTTGCATCATCCCCTAATTTGGTTTTTATTTTATTCGCCCTCGTCCGAATTAGCCTCACCATATGTGAGCCTACTTGTGTTACACTTGAGCATCGAATGTTCACATTTTATAATGTGCGTTGCTACAGCGGAGCTATCTGCGGGTTATTTGGCAGAGCAGATTTTTATCCTGGACATAAATATTTTTTACTGTTCTATTCTTGATAGTTCACAGGAAACATAGAATTTTAAACCTATAATGATATTCTGAGTTTTTAAATAGTCGCTATCCCGGTAAATATTTTTATTTTGAATTATATTTCTGGATATACGTACAGACCTATATTTACACTAATATTTAAACACACACAATAATAATAATACACACACATAATAATATTTAAACATATTTATTTAAAACGTTTGGCTAAACCACAGTTCTATCAAAATCTTTATTTTATATATTTAGGTAGTTTTTAATTTGTTTTATATCATGTTAGGGGCTATTCATAAATTACGTCATTTCAAATTAGGGGGGGGGGTCTGGACATCGGATGACGGTAGCATGAAGTAGGAGGAAATGGGGTCATTTGAAGCATGATTTTTGGATGATTATAGGGGGGGGGGGGGTCCAAAATCGTCAAAAATCGATGACGTAATTTATGGACAGCCCCTTACCTATAAGTCGTCCGACTAGTTAATAGTCCTATTTAAATTAAAACTTGTATGTATATTGTATTATTTTACAATTGAAATATTAATTCAGTTTAATAGGATAAAGAAAGTACAATTTGTTCAGTCACACGATAAAAAAACTTCTTTAGCGTGAAAGGCTAAAAAGTCGTCCCCTGTCAGTCCTCCCACCGTAACGCACACGGTTTGTTAAAGGGCGCTATCGTAATCCGGCATGTGCGTGCGGCTTTAAATTCTGATCTAATACCGATTACCAGCACGCACGGGACCAGCCTTAATTCTGTTAACCGGGGCGGAAAATGTGCACCGCCCTTAAGAGATTTGCTTATGAGAACAGAAAAGAGAAACATGTTTATCTAGCATGAAGCAAACGTAAGCTTGAAATTTCGTTTAGAGCCTTTAGCAGTGCAGATTACCTAGCTCACACTAGACCGAGCAGGGGCCGGGCCAGAGCTTCTGGCGCTTCGTTTTCTATGGAAAGCACCACGTGATCACCGATCAGCCGTCATATAAAATGACATGTCGGACGCCTCGGCCCGGTCCTTTATAGAGTCAGACCCAAGGACCGGAAAACCCCTCTTTACGCTTAATCCTATCAATTCGGTAACCCAATCGATTCGGTTACCGTATCATTCGGTAACCCTATCATACTGTTACCTGATTGTAATGGTAACCTTATTGAAACGGTAACCCTAACCTTTAACCGAGTTAATCTCAAAACCCCATCGCGATAGGGTTTTTGTTAAGGGTTTTTAACAGGTTTTCATTCAGTTATGGTAACCTTTATTATCGGTTGCTTACTGGTTTGCTACATTAAAGTAGTTTTAGTGATGTGCCGTCAGAACTAAAAAAAATACTAAAAAATTTGTTTATTTTATTTACTTTATTTTTTTTTTAAACATTTATTTACATACAATATATATACAGTGGTACTACTAAACGTAATTAATAACTAGCTTAAATCTAAAATAGGCCCTTGAGGCATTGTACCAAGGATGCTGGCGGCATTTCCTCGCTGTATCGCAATGCTGATACGTTGTGCGAGGTAGCCGCCAGCTCTTCGGTCACCAGTTACGTCAACCAGACGCTTCGCGATTTCTGCGAACAACTTATGCGCGCTGGGACCCCATGGACCTAGAGTTTCAACACCAAATGGTACAAAATGGTACTCTCTACCGAGGCTCTTATATTTGTTACGTTTTAGAATTTCGGCGCTTTCCGCCGCTCCGCCCGCTTTTACAGTAGTCCGTTGGAGGTGGGACGGTGCCAGTGTGTCTACGCAGGTAGCATCCCACACCAACATCCGTCCCAAGCTCCAAGGAACTAAGGACACTCCATCGGGCCTCTTGCCATCATCTCTGATAATGCCAGTCGGCTCAAGAAGAGCAGGCACATTGATGGTGGCAAGAGACCGACGGACTATGTCATTAAGCGACGCATGTCTCGAAAAACGATTTACTTTATTTATATTTTGTTGATTGATTTTACTTATTAAATTTATTTAATTTAATTTATTTATTTCAATTCAATTCAATTCAATTCAATTCAATAATTCAATTTAATTGATTTAATTGATTTAATTTATTGAATTTGTTGAATTTATTTAATTTATTTAATTTATTTAATTTATTTAATTTATTTAATTTATTTAATTTATTTAATTTATTTAATTTATTTAATTTATTTAATTTATTTAATTTATTTAATTTATTTAATTTATTTAATTTATTTAATTTATTTAATTTATTTAATTTATTTAATTTATTTAATTTATTTAATTTATTTAATTTATTTAATTTATTTAATTTATTTAATTTATTTAATTTATTTAATTTATTTAATTTATTTAATTTATTTAATTTATTTAATTTATTTAATTTATTTAATTTATTTAATTTATTTAATTTATTTAATTTATTTAATTTATTTAATTTATTTAATTTATTTAATTTATTTAATTTATTTAATTTATTAAACTTATTTAATTTATTTATTTTAGTTATAATATAATAATATTTATAATATAGTCTGCAGCGATTTGATAGCCCACGCAGTGCTAGTGTTATTTTAAACGGCATACTTTTATGAAATACTTGCATACTTGCACTGCGCGGGCTATCAAAATCGTTGCAACTTTATAATAAGAACACACCACACAAGTAGGTATAAAGATAAACAAAGGAAAGGCAAAAAAACTTGTTTGTGCTGGAGGCTTCATAGACCGCCCATGCCAACCTCGGTTATTCAATAATAAGTTGAATTTAAGTGTGCGTAAAGATTACAATCGTTTGAACTGGTCAAAAACCTCATAATGAGGTAACTGAATAGACTGGGTTTTTATTTCGGTTACCGGTAACAGAGGTTAACTCGATCTGATACGGTTACCGAATCAAAGTGTTACCTTATTAAGCGGTTACCGTTATGGTAGGGGTTTTTATAAACACCTCTAAAATAACCCTATGAAAAACCCCGGTTAAGGTAACCGGTTCCTGTCCCTGGTCAGACCACGCTGATTTTTTATGGTACGCCAAGAATGATATGGAACTTACACATAGATATCTACGCGTTCTTACTGCCAAATTTGTAGAAAGTTAATAGCGAGGTCAGAGTCATTTTAGGCATTTGTATTTGTATAGTAATACTTATACAGTTGAATGTGTGAAGATTTAGGCATGATTTTCTCACAATTGGTAATTTAATTTATTAAAAAAAACACCGGATTTCTTGGTAACCTGCGTATAACAAATTTAACCAAGGTAGGTTAGGTACATAGTTATAATAACAACTTATCTGTCTAAATAGTTGAAATGTTTATGCAGTGGTTCTTCATATATGTATAACTAATATAATTAATATAAACTTACATTCCGAAATAAACCAAACCTAGCTAGGTTAATCATGTTCATGACCTAAATTATGTATTTACATTGGTGACAATATTTTTTGTTTTCTTGTCCATGTTTTTATTTTTATTACACTTCCCGATCATCCACTATCGATTTCAAGCTAAGCCCACATGTCATACAATTTGTACAAATCGCGACACCCGCTGCGAAACGAATTATTAGCGCCCGCCCTCCGTCATTCTGCAACAATGCAGCTGATTATACTACTGTGTTATAATGTTATGTTTTATGATATCATATGATATTTTATGATAATTGGATGCGCAAGTGTTGCAAGTGCAAGTGCATTGTTGGGATGAATAGTCGTAGAGAAATTTGATGAATAAATGGAAGATTTTAGTCTCCAAATAACTAGGCAGTAGATACATAAAATTTGATTGGCAAAATGTTGGATTAGTATTGAATTACTACCTAATCGTTAAAATTTAAATTTAGAGGATCATCATAGTGTTAACAACAATTTTTTTAAAGTTAGATAATGTTACAGGAAACTTTATTTTCAATTAACGAAATTGATCAATCTCGGGTAAAACAAAAAAAAAGCATATTATTTTTGATATTCCATGGCCAGCAAAGTCAAATTCAGACCTAAATCTATTTGATAGTATAGTAATTGGTGTATTCATTGGTATGTTGCCCGCTAAAGCTACAGTTCCGGGCAATAATGAATCCCGGTGGAGCCTATCTATTCACCAATCAATTCAAACCATTCGCCTAAAATATCTTGGTTCCTATATTCGTAACAAATATGGGAAATTCGGGGTCTGGTTTGTAATGTACTGTGGCGATTGTCTTAGTGAATGTTTAGGAGTAGGCACCGTGACTGCCGATCGTGTGTTACGTGCAATCAGACGTGAAAAGGATCCGTTTGGAAGGATTAACGTTGTTACGAAACCGGTGAAGGGGCAGTAAAGTTGAAAGACAAAATCTGGTAAATCTAAACTCGGAATTCATACTATCACTTTTTTTATAGGTAAGTACCTTTGTTTACCGAGCCCATGAACACTCTTAAAAATATATTATTTTGAATTGCGGTTTTAATTTTAGTAAATTAACTTTTAAGTTTACTAAAAAAAGCACATATAAAGCAAAGTACTTCAACAGTCAAAGTACAATATATTTATTTTTTTATTATGTCGACATTTAAGTAAAACTCGCAAAAAACGAAATTTAATCGACCAACTTGTACATAATGATTATCAATAGCTAGGTTTTAATAGTACCTACAGACCCTACAGTAGTAGTATTCTATAAGAAATTTTAAGTATAAAACAAGAAATGAGCATATCACTTACGTTTTCTTCAAAATAGGTACCTCCTGTACCGATAGTATTGCCTTTGGAATTTAAATAAATACTTAGATCCAGATATTAGTGGAAAAAGAAAGACTGGCAGCGTTTTTAAATAGAACTCTATTCCCGGTGCTGTTTTTCCTTGTAATTAATAAAAAACTGGTCCATTAACGGCATTGATCTTATTATCATTAGTTGCGACGGCACGGGCAAGTCAAGCTCTAGCCAAAAACCAGTGTAATGTAACCTCTAGTACCTGAACAACTACCTAAGTATTAATGAAGAGCGCACTTACAGTCCATGAGCTCTTAGAATATTCAATATGTAATTGACACTTTTATATCTGTTTGACTTTTTGTCATAACGTGGTCAGTCATAACTAGAGTCAGACCCAGAAAAGTCGTCACAATTTCATAGAGCTTTGACGTTTAAAATAACACTTGCACTGCGTGGACTATCCAAATCGCTGCAGACTTTTCTTAGTCTAACTCTATTCATTTCTTTCGGCGCTAGCTATCGCTAGATTTTAGAGAATGTCTTACCTTCTTTTACTGTGTGCCAGAAAAACTAAAATCAAAAATACAGTGTTACTTTCTATCACGCGATTACGTCATATTCTACCCGAAATCCGAATAGCATTCTTAGAGCTCACGGACTGTAGGTAAACTGTTACTACACCGATGCGGATTCGCACGTTGCTCCGGTGTGTGAGCGAGACAGCGCTATGCACGCCACGTGTCCTTATCCAATGTGAAGACTACCTTTTACTGTTGCTTCTGTTGTCCGATCGCCCGTGCTCGGCAACCGACTGCAATGACACCCTGGTCCAAGTCGATCCAACAACCCTCTGGTGGATAAGCCAATAATGCAAAAAGAGGGCCAAGTCCTAAATGAGCCGTCTCGTGTAACTTTGAATATTTATGAGCGCGGGCAAAAACAGTGGTTAATTTGTTTAGTTTAGTTTACTCTGAAAAGTTTGCTTTCAGATACCTACCCTGTAGTACCCAACCAACTTTATAGTAGCAAAATGTAATCCTAAAAGGATTATGCATGTAGATATTTGCTTGGCATGAATTTTATAGTTTAATTGTATGTGTCTATAAACCAAAAAATTATATCTTTAATGAACGAATATGAAAATTGAATGATTGTAGTAGGCTATTATTGTAGGTTGGTTATAAGCATGTTTGTACCTATTGTATAGTATATATGTAGTTTTTCGAACATTGAAAAGTGCAGCTAAAAAGACACAGTTTGTTTTGTCACAAAAACAAACATCAATTCAAATGCCGAATACCTGAACGAGCATTCATTCGAACTCATCAGAAATTAGCATATTCGCACAACAGCTGAGGCGGAGTCGTAAGTGCAATAAACCAATTATAACTGTCATATTTCACGCGCGTATTTACATTTATATTGGGACGCATCGGACGGAGCCAAGCAGAATGGATTTAGAAATTTAGAGGTTGGCGCTGAAATAATTACAAATTATTTTAGCTCATTAAAAAGCTACTTTTTGAAACAAAATTTACTGAAATGACAGGTAAAAATTAAACATAGGTTGCATATATTTTGTTTGTACTGAATACCTACGAACCAACGCCCCAAGCGTGTACTTGTACCGAAATAGTCCATTTCTTGGAGGAAATATATGTATAGTAATTATGTGAATGGTAATGATAATGTTATAGTATCTACTAGAGATTGTTTATCTAAACAATCTCATAAACCTGGATAACGTACAAATAAAGAGAATATAAGCCTCCCTACTTAACAATTGCAGTTAATAAATGGCAGGAATTGAATAAATAAATTAATCATGCAGCTGAAACATAGTGATTCACCATGAACCACTAAAAATTATCTATCTAACGTATGTGCACATTATTGTAAAATATAGTTTAGCTAGTAAAATTACACCAAACTTTTCTTCCCGTGTAATTCCCGGTCGACGTGTGGCAGCATCGGAACTGCTCCGGCCGAAGGAATAAACCCCGCGACATATGCGTATTTGCAATTCGGTCCACGGCTGCACTCTTCTTGATTCCATTTGGGAATTACGGCGCGAACACAAATCACTACTTTCATTATGATACAAGGCAAGTTTAGGTTATTTTCTTTGTATTCCGAGATAGGTATGGAATTATTATTACAGTGCAATTTATAAGATTTAGATTACAACATCTAATAAAATCAAATAATCAGTTAAATCATAGGTACTTGGTCAGTTCGTCACACCACATGATGTTTCTCCCTGCGACACAGGCATACCTAGTGGGGTTACCAATGTTTACCAATTTGGATTATAGATATGTTGCTTTCTAAATATTTGTTTAATATTTATTGCATTCTTTCTAAATTTGCTATCGATTGGGTATTTAGCTGGGTATGAGATTGGTGAGTGTGGTGCCATATACGTTACTACTGATTTTGGTTAGAACTTATTTCTTTGATCTGATTTAATTTTAGTGAAAACCTATGCTTATTAAAACATTAAAAACTTAAAAGTTACAAAAATGTATAGCGAAGTGAAGTTAAATTATATCACCTGTCAATTTATATGTGACCACAGAAATCACAAATTGTCCCTAAACCAATAGAACCCAGGTGTACCCAATTCAACTTCGATTGCCATCGGCAATAAAACTTGAAATCCCATGATAGAATAAAAATTCTCAACATGCAGCGTCCAAATAAATAACATTGACAGTAGCCATAATAGCTTTTTCACTGGCCAGAGGCGGGGCACGTTTTTTATCCCATTATTGTTTCTGAGAAATTGTAACAGTTTTGACGAGTGACCTGACCATTTTTCTTCCTCCACTAGTCGAGTGGAATGAAAAATTTTCAAGTTGGTCCCCCCGCCGTCCCTAGGGTGCCGTAAAACTCCGGCGGACACGGGATAGTCCGCGGGCTGACCGCCGCCGGACAATTTGTCATATTCATATGTTAACGTGTCCGTCTTTTCTTGCAAAAAGTGGATAACTTAATTCTGGGACGCCACCACCGGCGGGTTATTCGATTTGTGGACATTCAAATTTCACGTCTTGTTATGGTAATACAGGTGTTGTTTCTCCGACGGATTTTGTATTTGCTGTGATGGAGGTTAACTGAGTTTGCCATTTGGTCGAATTTGTTGCATATTTATGGAAGCTCACTTATATTTTGATATTTTGAACAGTTTTATAGTCCCGCTACGTAGGGTTTAATTGGATATTAATAAGTTTATTTGGATATTAACTTTATGTGCGTAGTAAAACCGCCTGTAACAAACGCACAGATACTAATAAGCTGGTTCGTTTTTATTCAAGGTGATCCATTTTGGCATGTGACACCGACGCTAGAATCAACAATGGTAGTAGTAAATAGTAGCCAATCTGCGAGTAATAATCGATTTTTGAAATTATATTTATTTGAAAAAATTACTCCCTAGTTTTTAACCCAAAAAGCACGGTCATCGCAGCAGTGTGACCACACCGAAAAGCCCCGCCGTAATATCAATAACACGGAGCAATTGATGACTTGTCCGATTTGCTCCGACCACTCGTTTCTCACTCGCTTTACGACGGACGTGTCCCATTCTGACATTACCGGTCGGTTTCCCTAACCTGAAGTAAATAAACTATTCTAGATAAATATTCAGACTGGTTTTTCAGTAATTCTGTATGAGTACTTTTAGCTATAATTTGTTACTTTTCTGCTAAGAATAAAGTTTTTAAAATGTTAATAATAAGTTGCGCACAAACTAATTACTTCTGAAGGACAAATGCTGTATGATGAATTAAGTTAGGTACCAGTTTTCACGGCTATTTACATTATGATTAATTAGTTTAACACCGTATTTTTATCCAATCTAATAGCTACACAGAAAGCCAGCGGGAACCGTTCTAAAACCCATCACGCAATTTCCATAATTAAATCCACTTCATTACCATACTTATCATTACCGTGGCTCATTACCGGTCCTTCTGACACCGTGGCTAAGTAAACAGAATTTTTGTCACTATGTCCAATGAAATTAACCACCACAGTTTGGATGACTCTAACTTATGACAGGGCGACACGCGATCGTGTCACGGTAATGACAGAATAATAAATTATGTTGTAATAAGTTATTATAATGTTCGGCCTACGGCTAATGGAACTGGGGTATGTTCATTAGCAAATTTACTAAATTAAAATGTTTGTAGTCATTTGTCTTGCGGGGGTAATGGGTTTTAATTACATGAGTAAAGGTACCGTTAACCCTTTTGGCCGGACACGCGCGAGCATATCTATTATTTAATGTTTTTGCCTGCATTAAAAATGCACAATTTTTTCGTTTATATTATATTTTAAACATTTGTGGGTTATATACGTTTAATCTAGTTGCTTCGTGTCGAAAAACCTGTATTAAGAGGAAAGTGGACGACCGCGCGAAATTGGCTTTCCATACAATTTAGTATCATCATATTACTACTTAAAGCTTCCGTACCCTTAGTCAAACTTAAAAAATGAACGTTTTACTGTATATTTTTTGTGTATTTATACACATTTCCATAATTTAACGCTTTTTTAGATTATTTCTGTGACATTTAAAGGCGTCAAAGCCTACGGTAACCACTTATATCAAGGGGGCTGCAAAGCTGCATGTTTCTTCCCTGTGATGTAGTGGAATAAAAATAGATTAAAACTCGAAAATTATTCGACTGTTACCTTCAAATATATGCTTTAATCTCTACATGGTTAAGGATAAATTTGTTGACACTAAATGCCAATAAAACAAAATATATATGTTTTTCCATCACAAATTCCACACAACCAAATTTTGATATGAGCCTTAGGATCCACTCTTGCAATCTGACTGATTCCACAATCTGCAGCTGCCCAGTCATAGAAAAAGTGTCCCAAATAAAATATCTTGGAGTAATTCTTGACGAGCATCTAAATTGGTACTCACACCTCGACCAAGTTATCGGTAGAGTCAGGAAATTGGTCTGGATTTTTAGGACGCTAAGACATATTGTACCAGGTAGAGCTAACTCGACCCCCTCTAAATCACGGAACATTCTAAATGAAATTTATATATCCCTGGTACAGTCTGTGTTGGCGTACTGTATATCTGTCTGGGGTGGTTCAGCCAAGACTCGATTTATTGACCTTGAACGTGCACAGCGGGCCCTAGTGAAGGTCATGTACTTCAAAAAATTAAGATTCTCGACAGAACAACTATACCAGATTAGCGACCTCTTATCAGTCAGGAAACTTTATATTCTACAGATCATATTAAGAAAACACAAGACCCTACAATCCTAACTATAACACAAAACGAACTTTAATTAATGTAGCGAAATCTTCTCATACTAGAACAACCTTTGCGAACTCACAATTTAATACAAAATCCGCTTTCATATATAATAAAATAAATAAAATCCTAAACTTTTACCCTAAACAATCCCATGAATGTAAGTCTACTGTAACCAAATGGCTCAAAACTAAAACATATGAGGAAACAGAGAGCCTTTTACGATGAGTACCATCACACACACACACACACACACACACACACACACACACACACACACACACACACACACGTGCAGGCTTGAGTACTTTTCTAATCATATATTTTTATTGTTGTCTTTGAGTTACTTAATAATAGTTATAAATTTATAATTAATGTATTGCTTGTAATTAGTATATAATTATTATTTGTAAATAGTATAGGTAGTAAATGTTTTATGACTTGTTAATAGTGTAGATTAGTATTAGTTAGATTACAATAATAACGGAAGAGCGGTGCCTCCCAACACAGGCATATATTGCTTACCGGGAGACACCATCCCTCAAATTATATGTACTGTTTTTTTTATGAAATAAAGAATTTTGTATTTTTTATATTTTTTTTGTAAATATTAAAAAATAATAAATTTGAATGTACTTTTCAAGTGCGTCTGAAATTTTCAATGCAGTAGGTAGCTACCTAAAAGTTATATTTGGATGTGAAAACTGTATTTATTCACTTTTAACAACTCACCCGATGAAAAGGTACGTATCTGATATTATTCAGTAATTTTGCGATTTTTGTTATGTACTTAGCAAATCAAGATTACAATGTCCAACAGGTATAGGTCATTGAAAATTAATTAATGTTCGAATTGTTAATATTATTCACTAGGTCTTAAAAACACAAAATGGTTCTGACACCATCACTAATCCAAACAGTTTAGTAGTAAACAAATGCGCCTACTTACTATGCACCCTCAGGGAGGCTCGGTTGTATCAAAATAATTAATTTTTAATTACTATTTTATTACCGTCGCACATCCCATCCAATTACTAAAAGAAATATTACAAGCGGTATCAAATTCTAATTGAATTTAAATATGTAGATAAGGCGGAGGCTGATAAGAGCTTATTAAAACAGTTGCAACAAGGGAGAAAGTCAAAAGAGATCTATGAAACTGCCAAACTATTTTCTAAAACGCAGCTAGAATGTATAAAACTTAATTTATTTTTTTAGGTATTGCGGCACTTATAACTCTATATGTTATTAGATACAATGCATTGAAAGATAAATTATGAGAAAGTCTAATAACCTGTCCTCCAGGACCCCAACAGATTCGTATTTCGAAAATGGGACTTAATCGCTTAAATAATAAAGTGTAAATGTGAAAGTTTAAATCAGTGGTTCGTATTTTTAGCTGTAGGTACTTAAGTTTATTTTTTATTATCAGTGTTTGCGTAGCTAATTATAGTTGCAAGACTTGCTCATTTTTTCATCAATCGTCCATTTCAAATTGATTCGAACGTTTACAAAATGAATTTTGGATTCAGGAATACCATAACTGTTATTAGAATTATTTGACATCTCGTGTCTTTTTAAAATTCAGATAAATATAAGTGCTTTTGTAAAAGTATACAAGTAAAGGTGTCCATTAATCCAAGGTGTAAATTATTAGCACTGTGCTAACATTTTTACTTTTACCTTTTGTATATAATAGTTACTTACCGATGTCTGCTATAAAAATAATATGTTAGTTGAGTGTGCTCAGAGCATAAAAAGGTCAACCACGGCGTTGCATGAACAAGAGATTTCCTTTGGCAGGATTGGTCCTTAGGATCCAAGGATGGATTTAAACGTCGGCGACGTCTGATGTTAATAATTGTTTAAGTTTAGGCTATATCAAGTTTAGTATCATTTTCAAGTAAATTAAAGATGTAGACATAGATTTCATCTAAATCGGTTCAGCCGTTATTGATTCCCCATACAATCTTACACCTTCCTTTTCACTTTTAAGAGATTATAAAAACTATCCTATGTTCTTCCCCGGGATTCAAAATATCTCTATACCAAATTTTATCTAAATCGGTTCAGCGGTTATTGAATCCCCATACAAATTTCCACCTCCCTTTTCACACCCTTAAAGGATGATTTTTGAGACTTAAACTAAGCTATGTTATTCCCTGGAACTCAAACTATCTCTGTACCAAATTTTAACTAATTTGGTTTAGCGGTTTAAGCGTGAAGAGGAATTTAAAAAAAAAGTATTTTTTCATATTTAATTTGTTTTTACTTCGGAATGGTGTCATTATGATATCAGAAATGAATTCGGCATCCCCGATTTATACGAAAACGATACCAAACTTGGCCTAGTAGCTTAAATGATATAGATATCAAGCTCAAGTTGAGAGCACCCCCTCCCCCCCCTAAAAATTTACATCAAAAATCTCGGTGGCTCCACTTCTTAAATCCATCCTTGGGTCCTAAGGACCAATCCTGCCAAAGGAAATCTCTTGTTCACGCAACGCCGTATTTTAGGCCCAGCACCATCTGCTATGTAGGTGAATATTAACGCGAAAAAGATAAGATAGAATTATAGTTATTTGTACAACAAGAGATCAAAGTTTGATATTCCTTCGAGTGCTTATTTTGAGTCCCGTGCAAGCGAAAGATTCTATAATAGATTCACGAGCGTAGCGAGTGAATCTAATTTAGAATCTTGAGCGTAGTAAGGGATTCAAAAGCGCACGAGATGTAAATAACTTTGATCTCGTGTAGTACACAAAATTTTTCACCCTAAGCAGTGAGAACATACCTAGAGGGACAGAGATAATAGAACCCAAGTATATCGAACTTGTATTAGACCCCGCATGTTGAAATGACTATAAAGGTCACTTGAATGTCATTTTGCAAAATTTTTGCTCACTGAGTGAGACACAATCAGTGAGCAAAATGCGATTTTGCTCACTGAGTGAGACAAAATGACTCAGTGAGCAAAATCGCATTTTGCTCACTGTTTTTAAGAAGCAAAGTACCCTTGTTCGAGCTGCTGAGGTGAAAAAAATATTTTTACATTTGAATAGTTAGCAGCAGAAGTTGTTAACAGGAGAGGAGGTCAAAATTATCCAAGAACCGCTTTATTATTGAAGCAGTACCTAAGAGCGTGTGCACTACGCAAATCTTTATGGTCACCTGTCCGCTTCGCTAATTATGCTGCTGACTGTACTGAGTGAGCTTGGTTAACGTAGGTAAACATTAGTGTAAACATTCCACATTTGCACCAGAAACAAAAATTCACTAGATATATTTTACCGACAACGACAATACTATCGTCATGGTTCCGTGCACAGACCGACTTACAGCCAAAAAACCCTTTGAATCGCGACTCGCGCGATGGAAATCTGTATTCCCAAGATCACCCGATACCCACACATCATATGAAGAAAACATTTTCCTCAACCTCGTATCCCAAATATGTCTGTCGTTGTAAAACTGATCTTCCTCTATGCAAATAAAGTTGAAAATTACATACAATCAAAATATAACGTGATACTGCGAAAGTTAACCCTCTATATGCGTGCGCTAATGCCACTTGGGATGAAGGAGTAGTTCTCAAAGGCACCTGTTTTTGTAAACAGAATCTATTCGCGCTGCCGAATTGATAGTGTTACGTGGAATTTGTTATTCGCGGATGTCAAAGTGGGAACCGTATGTGGTTTACTTAGATGGTCTGATGTCTTGACATATAGGTATACATACAACGTATCGAATTCTTAGACTCGTATTGATGGCATATACAAGTATAGTAACAAAAAATAGTGAGGATCCGTTTACGGGCATTTTTGGTATCGTGTTCTGATGAGGAAAAAGTGAAAGAAACTTTTTAGACGCGTTAAAAAATACAATTTCTATGGTATAGGTGTAGGTCATCCAACTCGGACAGGTTGGCCGTAGTCCATACACAGGCCATTTTTTTTGCTAAAATATCAAATTAGGAAAACCCGTATAGTTTCATCATGGGCTTCTTTTACTGAATTCTTGAGTCGTAAATAATATGTGTGATCAAAAATAGGTACCTACTATTAAGGTTACCTCTATAGGTTACCTTATTGAAATGGCATATTTTCATTTAATCCGCCGTAAAATAAAATAAAATGAACATTCCCGGTCCAAAAGTAACCCATTTAAACATAAAAACGCACTCAACACTTCGTTGCTGTTTATCAGTCAATAAATATGATAAAAATATTATTGGGGCCAGAATGCGCCCTCCGGGACCAGAATGCTGCATTATTGTTTTTGTTTTATTCCGTTTCGAGTGTAAACGGATATTTGCTCAAATTGTACGCGAATATCAAGATTTATGGGTGTTTAGAAAATTATGGATTATTGTTAAAGGGAATGTGCGACCGAGCTCAGGCTCAAAGGCTGTTGGATATTTTTGGTCAACCTGTATTTTTTTTATTTAACGTAAGGCTTTTTGTTTTTGCCCATTAATGCGACAAAGCTCTAATACTTTACTAAAACTAGTTAGTATTATAACTAGCTCAGCTTTCGAGATCAAATGTAGGTATAATAAAATTGTATTTTATCCACTTGTTGTTTTAATTATTTCAGCAAATCTTACTGCCGTTTTTCCATATTTATAATTTTTTTACTTTGAAATTGATGAGATCGAACAAAGTCAATATGTGGCAGGAATTAGGCTCTTGTCTGCCAAAAACCTAAATACCTACACATCTGCCATACAGACCTAACGAACAAATCTATACTTCTAAATTTAACTGTTTATCATATTTACGATTACTTCTTTCGTCTTAAATACATAGACATTCGTTAATGAAGTTAGCTGAAAGCTATATTATTTAGTTTACCACAAGCCACCAGGAAGTCCCTCGACAGGCACAAGCCAGGGACCTCTGCCAGTTAATTAACTCGAATCTTGACGTGGGTTCCGTACTTAGATAAACTTGCCCGCAAATTCGGCCCTATTAATATGCGTGATCAGTTTAATAATATCAACATACGTTCATGCGCATCATACGTTCAAGATAAAATTAGTGGCTGTGTCTAGCTCGCGTTAAGCTTAAACATGTTAAAAAAAATAAAAAAATCTTCTTTGAGTCGTTATAACAGCGAACTAACAGTCTAACACGCCATTAGATCCTTAAAGAATGACACACGCCGGGGCCGGGTCGGAGCTTCCGGCGCTTTATTTTCTATAGAAAGCACCTAGTGATCACCGATCAGCTGTCATAGAAAATAAAATGTCGGACGCCTCGGCCCGGGCACAGCCCGGTCTAGCGTGAGTCATCCTTAATGGAGCTATAGTCATACTCATTTGTGTCATATACCGCCATTTTGAAAAATGTTCTGGTAACCTAACATAAGTAATATTTATTTCACAACATAAAAGACGGTTTTATATCAATTTATCTTATAATTTTATATAGTTAAAGGCCATTTTTTGAGACAAGAAAGAACTAGTATGTAGAGTTTATACTATAGAGAACCCACAGACTTTCTACAGAACCCAAAAAAAAAACTAAAACCAAAACGAAAAGATTAGAGATTCAACAGCTTTTAGATGTTTAAGTAATTAACGAAAATACTTTTGATAACTTATTATTCTTCCAGGAATTAGTTAAAAAAGTATATACAATCTTAATTCTTGTCTTTTTAGTTTATTTATCTAACCACTATAAGGCCTTGCCTAGTTAAGGACTAAATCATTCTGTTTAATATTCTAACCAATTTTTATTCAAGTGTGTATAAAAATAATCATTGAAATACTTACTCACACTTAAAATACTTAAAATAGTTCCTACTACTTAATAATATTTATTCACATATCTATACTCAATTTAAAATATATCACACCTACTTTATACCTACTTAGAATAAGAATAAGAAATATTTATTAGCACAAAATAACAATACATACATACATATACACACTTCTATTGGCTTTAAATAGAAGTATATTTTTAGTAATAATAGTAGTAGATACTACGTCTACATGAACCAAAGTAAATCAACAAAACCTCAGGTTTCTATCTACTCAACTACTTTCTTTATAAATCACACGCAAAATCTAAGAACCAAATCCATGTCAGTTAAGTCCTTTTCGAGTAAGGTAACGTTATAGTCCAATACTAATGACCGACCGCCCCTGACAAGCCAATAATTGGACGATTTACCTCACCCAATAACAGCCAAAAACAAATGTTTGTCCGTACGGCCGTTCGGAAATAGTAAGGCAATAACAGGGCGAACGCGTCCATATTTACTTGGGGCGCATTCAGCTCCTGATCGGTTATCAAATTGGTATGATATTCTACTACACACTAGATATAGAGCGATAGAAGCGCTGGTGGCCTAGCGGTAAGAGCGTGCGACTTTCAATCCGGAGGTCGCGGGTTCAAACCCCGGCACGTACCAATGAGTTTTTCGGAACTGAGGTAGGTACGAAATATCATTTGATATTTACCAGTCGCTTTTCGGTGAAGAAAAACATCGTGAGGAAACCGGACTAATCCTAATAAGGCCTAGTTTCCCCTCTGGGTTGGAAGGTCAGATGGCAGTCGCTTTCGTAAAAACTAGTGCCTATGTCAACTCTTGGGATTAGTTGTCAAGCGGACCCCAGGCTCCCATGAGCCGTAGCAATATGCCGGGATGACGCGAGGAAGATGATGATGACTAGATATAGAGCGAAGCTACGTTTGTTGAGTGTGGAGCAGGCGGCCTAGCCAAGTTGACGATTGCGCTTCGCCATCGACTCACTTTGTGTCTTTATCACTCTTCCATATTAGTGTGACAGAGACAGTTGCGTTTCGTTTTCTACGGAACGTTAACGATTGGCATATGTTGTCTACGGGGCCAGTCTGGATCAGGCGGCCTAGGCAAGGTGATGATCGCTTGTGCTCCGCCATCAAATCGCTTTCTGTATCTCTATCACTCTTCCATATTAGTGTGACAGTGACAGTTGCGTTTCGTTCGCTCCGTAGCGTTAGCGATAGGCATGTTGTCTACGGGGCCAGTTACACTTAATTAACAGATGAAGCAATCGCACTTCTCTAGCAGCTACGCGTACGTAGATTCATTCCCTCCGGCTTTAGCACTTTTCTACACTTTTTGAAGGAAAGGTAAGGTAAATTAGGTCCGGTTTGCCTAGAATTTGACGTCCTACTACTACAGCGCGATCTTTCTGTCGCTTAAATAGGTTGTTAAGTCAATTACCTATATTAATGCAAAATCAATTGACCTGACTTGGACCAAATTTGCGTTACCTATTAACTAACTTACTAGGTACAGATAATTCATCCATAGTAGTCGATATCGAATGTCTATGAAAATATTGACAATAACTTCGTGTCAGCAACTTAGCACTCGTGAGCAGATGTTGTATCTGATAAATAACATAAAAATACTTTTCGTGTTTGAGTAAAGTGCAGAAAGGACACGTAGACATTTGTATGGGAGAACAGATATAGAAAATTTGTTATTGGTACGATATTTTACGTTTCCGAATCGGCTCCGTATTTACTTATTGTAAACTCGCATGACAGGTGCCTTAATGGGCGGAATGACAGGCGGGCGCGACTGGCCAAAGATTAGTTCAGGGCAGGCGTGACTTCAATAGTATTTGGGATTTTTAAGATGTATTTTGGATTGGACATAAGAATGAGTTACATTTTAAGTAGGCAATAATTAATAATATCAAAGAAATATACCTACAGTATAATGTTTTCCTGATTGGGGAGTCGATGAGTACTCTTGATGTGTTAAGTGTAATCTTCTTCTGTTTTTAAGCACAAAACTATAACGTAAAATATAGAAAATGATAGAATTATAGAATTTTTATTTAGAATGTTATTCTTCAAAAAAAATGTAGTTCAATTGCAGATAATTTACCTACATATCACACATTTGGATTATTTGAATTAATTATAAAACAAAGCCGTTTTAGAAATCGGGTTCATGCCTATAGCAGATGAAAGTCAAATGTTCAAACAGTTTAAGTTTCGTGATGTATTCTTACAATATTGTATAGCCTCTACCGATAGATCAAACCAATTTATTGTTATTACTCCGTAATCAAGCACTTCATAAGAATAAATATGATTCAATAATTAATTCATACACTTAATTCGCGTTCACGTTTTCTTTCAGTTAAAATAGTTAATTAGAGATATCTCTTAAAAATCTAATGTATTCTGTGATACTTGCTTACCTTTTTTACTTTTTATCGTTCAAGCTATGCCTAAAAGGGCCACTTGCACCATTCACTAACCCGGGGTTAACCGGTTAAACCTGGAGCTAACATGGTTACCAGTACAATTTGACACTGAGTAAATGGTTTAACCGCTTAGCCCCGGGTTAGTGAATGGTGTAAGTGGCCCTTTTGTGCAGCTAAAAAACAATTGAAGTGAAACTTGAGTATTTGAATCGTGTCGCACACGATGTAATCTATGGCGTACGTAGTACATTGACGGACTCCTGGGAAATCGACAGCGCGAGGTGCCGCGGGCGCGGCTTGCGCCAAATTAATTAATCACTTATTGAACATTACTTGGAGTTTGTAGGCTTTACTGTTGTACGTATATTATATCTTGAACTGTTAGAACTTGAGCTGATGGTGAAATATACCATGGTTCACATTTATTAAAGGCATAGTTAGGATCCGTAGTTTAGGGTTCATATTTCAATTCGTTTTCCTCCATTTTGCACAATTCCCTTAAATCCCAAAAGGCTTTAATTCATTAGCGAAAATACTTATAAAACTGATAACTATTTCAATAACAAAGCTCCATATACAACATCCGAGCCTATAAACCGCGTGTGTTCTATTAAAGATCTGGGTGTGGTCTTCGATACGCGGCTCACTTATCATGAGCATATCTCGACGCTTGCTGCCAACTGCTTTCGAAGACTGGGCTTCGTTACACGCAACCTTCGTCAGTTTAACGATCCTGTTGCTATCAGGCTTGTCTATAATGCACTTGTAAGAAGCAAGCTTGAGACATCATCGATCGTTTGGCATCCCTACGAATCTACCTACAGTTTGCTTCTTGAAAAGGTACAAAAAGCCTTTTTAAGGTTTTTATACAAAAAAATGTTTGGATATTACCCGTTTCTTTATCCGACAAAGTATCTCCTTGGGGCCTTAGGTTACAACTCTTTGGAGGTGAGACGTAACCTAAGCTTATTGCCGTTGGCGTGTCGGACCCTGCGCGGTGATTCGGACTGTCCAGAATTGGTGAGTCGACTTGTGCGACTACATGTGCCAGACATCCCCAGGATAGCCCTCAGACCGCGGCGACGCGATCTGTTGGCTTTGCCAGCGGGACGCACCGTGTCACGACTGAACTCTCCGCTGCTCCGTGCCCTCACATAGTTGAATGCACTCTTGGCATCAGTACCCGAGTGCGACCTGTTTGCGTGGCGTTGGGTGTCTGTGAGAAATGAATGCATGAGATTCTGTGAGGTGATGGATGCGAGGCCTACATCCGTTAAGGTGTAATTGTGGATGTGATAAGGACCTAGTGATTTGTAATTGTGTTATTTGTAATTGTTTGTTTGTACCTGATTGTTATATGTACCTTTGGTATATGTTAATGTTAAGTTTCATGGCGCATTGGATCTGTCTGTAAGGTCATGTAAACATTTTTCAAAAAATAAAAAAAAAATAAAAAAAAAATAAAAAAAACATATATACAATGGGTTGAACACGTTCAGGAAAACGGAAGTATTTTCTGTGGACATTACAATGGGTTTTGGTACAAATACATAAATTAAGAGGATTAATTTTAGAATTTGTATATAGTATCGCTTGCAGACGTATCGGCTTGCTAAAAAAAATGATATTGGTACTTTTACAAAGGTTTACATCACACAGTTTTTAAGGAATAGTAAATATGAACATGCATTGTAAGGGTTCTCTATGAAAATTAGGCTTTAATCTCAATTTACTTTTTGGATTCCGCCGGAAAATTAACCCATACTTTTAAAAAAATTACCCCAATTCTGGAACAAATGTTAAGGGGAGCAATTTCGACTGCGGGATGCCATATTTTTCCAGATAGCGAAAAATATAAGTCGTGTGTATCGTGTGTGACTCTAGTTAATATTGTAAAACATGAATGATATTTCGATTAGTTGCAATTAAATCCCGCAGTCGAAATGCTCCCCCTGCACCTTAATAGATAGTTAGGTACGTATACCGAGCACATGGACAACGGTTTAAGTTGTTGAAGCTGCACCTCCTACATTCTTAAGTTACTACTTAACAACTAAAGCGAGCTAGATATACTTCAAAATAACGTGTAGAACTCTTAAGGAGATTACAAAAACAATTTTATCCAGTTTAGAACTGGTATTTTGTGACTTTATACAACCATAGTATTCTAAATAAAATGTACCAAATAAACTTTTTAAATATTCAGCTTGCAATTGCAGACAAGCATTGGAATCTGCATTCGGACCGCATGAGCATCTTTTGTCGGATACTTGAAACCGACTGCATTTGTGGCACGCTGGACGGGGGCTACTCTCAGATCCGAGAATATGCATATTCTTTTACAACATGTATTTTTGATACGACCACATATTCTGAGAGTAGTTAGCAGGTAAGTACCTATATACCCAAGATAATTAACTTTCATGAGTTTTACTAAAAAAAATTACAAAAAAAATGTGTTAGTTAGTTAGTTAAGGCTAAATCAAATATTTCTTTTAAATTCGTTCGTGGCATCGAAACCTACGTCTCGATTCAATTTGCGGTTCGCACTTGTTTAAAAGTTCGCAAATCAGGATGCGATTTCTCTACACGTATTTTAAACAGTCATATTGACTTTATAACACAGGTTTTATATTAGTATATTACATTTGATTATAATATAATTTCCTTCGAATAACAATGTCGTCGACTTCACCATGACGTTAGAAAATCGTCCACGTTTTGCTTAATCCATTCCATAAACTATGTTGAATTCCCTGTGCTAACTCGGGGTACGAACACTAAATTGTACCTATTGTAGTTTTTTTACCTTAAGAGGCTCGATATTAGACATAATATTGAACCTGTTTACAGTAATACGGGATTTCCAATAAGCAAATGCATAAATATACGCCAATAAAGTTTAATAATAAACATCAATTATTCGTGCCCCGAGTTACCACAGGTATGAACGCGCGTAACTTAAATTATGATCGGACTTTGATGAATCCCGAAGGTATGTAAGGATTGGAATGTACTTAGTATTTTTTTAAGATCCATGATTGCCACACTTGTTACTCTACTTCGAGTAATCTTTTATGTTGAAAGGTTGTACCTACATATCTAGTAGCCTTCAGACAACATTTCCTTAAATCCTGAGAATAGTCTCCCGTAAGTGGCAACAACGGCGACACTCGCCCTATCGCAGCGATAATGGCGGCAACTCTCTCGGCGCTGTCTGTCTGTCTGTAAATGTGTCGCAGAACTGTAACTGCGGATTTGCATACGTGAATGTGCCAAATTTTACGGGTTTAGAACTGAATTCAGATAAAGACAATACAGCGTATTTCAGTGCCATTGCATTTAAGGTCTGCATTCAACATGCAACGACATTGTCAGCCGTGTTAAAATAATAAGAATATTCTTGTCTCGCAACGCCTACTTCTTTTAAATAAATAAAATAATTGCATTGCTATGTAACGTGCTTTCTATTGTGCTGCAATATTTTTTCTACTAGGTACGAGTATATTTACATCTTTAATTATACCTACAGTCCACTCATTCTATCTACCATGGCTCCAAACATATTATTATTAAATTGGTATGTTGGTGATTTTTGCTGGTCTTCCCAAAACATGACGACACGACTACATAATTTTTCAATTAAATTACTAAATATGTAGCTATAATATAGGTTCGAATTTAAACTGTTGTGAGACATACTAACATTGAATAATTTTACGGTTTAGACTCACTTGTTTTTAGTCACTCGTAACATGTTGCGCGAGTGACTAAATAAAACAAGCGAGTCTAAACCGTAAAACTATTCAATTAAATATTGTATAGGTTGTTGTCCAATGAGCAACCACGTATCAAACATATATTAAACCTTCCATTAAATTGTTTTTATCCACATACTACATGTACCTACGTACCTATACGTATAGAGTTGAAACTAAATTTGAATTGTTTGTGAAAGCAAACTACATGTTTATAATAATTTTGTATCAAGAAGAAACGTCTGCGAAGATTAAGCTAAGAATAAACTACAAGTTTTACTTATTTGCTACAATAGGTACGGGTCTTGAAACTTCGACTTAGACATTACAAAAAACTAATTTTGCCACAGTGAGAAATGTAGGAATTGTCTCGTCGTGAGCGTACACAATAAAGACGGTAACAGTAACGGCGGCATAAACACAAGCTATCTAACGACGTAGGCCAGTCGAGGGAGCGGAATTGTAAATAGTGCGCTGCCGTTTAGCTCGCAATATTTGTGCGGTTCCGTAGAAATGGAAAAAGAAAGCACAGACTTGTTGGGGAAACAGAGTAATCTGTTGACAAATACTGGTACTTCGTTGGAGATATCGAATACGGTCAAATCATATCTACCTGGCCTGGCCGGAATATTTTACTGCTTAACTGTATTAAAGTAACCATAATTAAAAGGCTAATTCAACTGTTAATTTTGATGTGTCAGTTTGAATTAGGATCCAAATGCATTCGAAAGTCATTTAATTTGAATTAGTCATAGTACAGTCACCACACGTGATTATTATGCCATTTAGGGTTCTTGTTAAATTAGAATTTCTATAGCGTATGTATTGAACAACCAATTTAGCTAGAACCCTAAATGGCGCAACAAACGCGGAGCGTGATGGTAATGAGGATAGTAATCTTACTGTGGCGATACATATGGCTTCACGATTGTGATTTACTACAAGATAGAAAACGTCTGCTACTGGGTACGGCGTAGCGCGAGCGCCAAGCTAAAGGAATTGTTAACGGGTATCTTACGTTGATTCTTCTGAGAGAATCATTAAATGAAGCTTCACTTTTATGATACCATTTCACAGATTTTATTTTATAATAATCTAAGTTTGACGCCTTATGTACATATATGTCTGATATGTGAAATTACATTGTTGAAGCATTGTAAGCTGGCGTACCACGTAATGTAGTCCTTTTACTCTTTTAACACTTTACTAACATGTTCACTTTTCTATCCAATGTAAGTTTTAGTGATCATGCTGTCTCTGTTCCCAGTAAATTCTGTACAAGAAGGGGGTACAACATGGTATCGAAAACGCTGATGTGTGTAAGTCGACGGAAATTAGACGTTACGACGGCAGGGAATTGCCGACGCGGACCTGCCTCGGTGTGGGATTAGTGCAGAACTATCTACACATTGGGCATCAAATACCTTTGTATTTAACCGGCTAACTGCGTGTCGCGTACCTCAACTTTATCAAAAAACAAATTAAATAGTAAGATACTTAATATAAAGATGGAGGAACAGGAGGTTAAGTAGAGCTTACGGATAAAAGTAAAGTAAGTAAAAGTAATAATTATAGGAAAAACTCAGGAATGTGATTAGCTAATGGCAGTGCCCAGAAAACGTACATCATCAACATCATATCAACCCTTTATCGCCCACTGCTGAGCATAGGCCTCATGGCAGGTGGACTAAAATATTAAAAGCATGGTGGCCGTTTTCGGATGAAAGAAGCGCCTGGCGTCCGTTGGCTCGTTGGGTGGACAGCATCCGCAAATGTTGTAAAATAGATTAGATCACTCGTTCATATGAAGTAATAAAGTGTCATCAACGCCATGTCAAAAATAGCACGTAGACAACCCGTATAACATATCAAGTTGTGGCGTGTGGGACACGAAATATACTGACTTTATATCAAATCAATGGCGGCGAAAAGGTTAAAGTACCTACGTACAAAACTGATCTGAAGTTTTAAAAATACGGTCCTGATCGTATCATTTGTTTTACAAGTCGTTTTTCAGGGCCGATTTCAGTCAGCCAGGTAGTTCCAATCCCAGGTAATATTGACAGGTAAGTCACGTCCTAATCGCGTCACGCGTCACTAATTGGACACGCGTTAGCGCGTAATTTGCGTCAGCCGTGCGTGCGTTTAGTTAATTCGACTCGATCAGCCAACGCATTTCAAAACAGACAGTTCATATTACGAAAGGTTTATCGTCGAAGAGCATCATCTTTTTTTCTCTCTCTCTCTTGACTACTGAGACAAAAAGCAACCCATTATTTTGAATGAAAACAGTTTGTTTAGTTTATAGTTTTATCAAAATGGGTGCTCAAATAAAACATTGATATGCTCGTACCAATACCACATCACAACCATTGTAAAATGGTGCGTCAGTCGCTTCTTTACAACTAACGTAGTTTACTAAAATGTACTTGTATGTATAATTGAATAAAAAATATGACGAAAAAAGATTTATCTTTAAGGGAGTTGGCCGGTCGATGTATTTTACAGATGGCGCCGGCATAGCTTGCCCTGCCAATCCCTAGAATTGTGTCAAATTCTGTTTTTCGTTTTTGGAATTTTATGGCCCGGTTGCCAGCTTTTTAAGCCAAATCTCATAGAACAAAACTAGAGAAAGAGGCAAGCTATGACGGTGCCATCTATGCAAACCTTTGACAGTTGCCAACCCCATTAAACCTATCTAGGTAATTTTCAGAAAGTACCTATATGCACAAACATTTGCTATAGTATTTAAAAAAAAACTTGTTTAAATCATAAACACGCCGTACCTAATGCATAAAACAAAAGACGATGGTTCCCAGTAGGTTCACAACGTAATGTTAGTAATGTGCGAATGTGAGAATTATCAACACGTGAGGTCATGCGTGCCGATTAGCCATACGTGATGAACCCTCCTAATGGCTGCCTCGTTCTGCTGACTACCCTGCACCACCTGGAAAATGTTCAAAGGATTGTTTCAAGGAAAGGAAATCTATAGCGTAAAATTTTGAAAAATAAACATAGAATATAACAAGTGATTTATGAGGGCATTCTGTATAATTTGGGCAATTGAGGGCATTGTTAATAATAACCGGATATGATGAATAATAACAAGCTATATCGGGCCAAGTGATTAATTATTATCTATTAGATATGTATTTGTATAATATTTTAATGTGTTTTATGAATTATTGTGTTAAGTACCTTTTACTGTGAATAAAATTAAAATAAACAATCTCTGTATTTATATAATTATTATTATCTAAACTTCATTATTTATCACATCAATAGGTGATAGATGCCTATGTATAATGCCCGGGCAATTTAATTAATTGAATAGTAATTATCAAATTGCCTCATAACTGAATAGGCATTATGTAAAGTGCCCGGGCATTTTATTTATTTGAATAGTAATTATCATATTGCCCAATAGGTGATAGGCATTATGGAAAATGCCCGGGCAATTTAATTATTTGAATAGTAATTATCAAATTGCCATATCATATTGGTCATTTTTCATAATGCCCGGGCACTATGAAAAATGCCCGATTTATCACTTGGTCCATAACATAATATACAACACTCCAAGATTTTTAAGTTGAATATTACATTAAAATCGTAAGTAAATCTACATCATCATCTGTTATTATATAAAGAAAGCGATGTATCAACATTAACTTAATATGACAAATTATTTCAAAACTCAAAAATAATGCCAAGGTAAGGTGGGTTAAAACTATCATAGTTTATTTTGCTCGGGGCAAGACAAACAGTATGAGGATTCCATACAAGTGATAATCTTATCTCACCTTACCTTAGCACGAAACGGAACCTAGATACTATTTATAAGTACCTATCATAACAACAATACTTCAAGAACACCGCTCAAATTAATTAAAAATTAGTCATATTTCGCTCGTATCAATATATAAAGTTCAATGCTAAACCGAGCTACTTTACGGGCAAAACCAGAATCCTATAATTCAAACACTCAAGTGATTAATCTCCAACCAATGTAATCCGTTCATATCCTAAATAAAAGTAAACCTGTGATCTATTGCAAATATCCTAAGTACAACAAATGGCTAGTTATGGTCATTCATGCGGTGCTGTGTTACATAATACATCGGTCCCTGTCAATCTGTCAGTCGGCCGCCTAATAAACCGGGGGGGTGTCTAGCATGCACATGATGCACAATGGACCCGGATTTATGTTACTAAATCATAAAATATTATTGTTATATACCTTAGTACTTAAAATCTGCTATAAAACTATAAATAATTCAAAGCATTTGAAGCAGAAACTAACGATACTAATAAGAATGGGGCAAAGACGCAAATTCACGATTCACGATCCGCTAAACCGTTTTTCGTCACTTTTCTAAAGATAAAAACAAAAATGTAACGATAATGTACGATATTTAAGTAAGGTCCATTTCAAATCGTATCATTTTATCATTTATTTTAAGTTTGTAACTACATAGGTATTTAATTAAGTAACCTATAATGTAGGTACCCATGTCGCAGTAAGACGGTTACTAAGTACCTACTTCCACCCGCAATATACCTAGGTTCGGCGTTTCATTATCTGTTAAAAAAGAAGCGCCATACTGTCCATGACTAAAGAAAAAAAATGTACATTAAATAGTTTTAATTAATTAATTATGTACATATGTTGAACCAATTGCAGTATTAAACACGTCGAAAACATAAAACACGAATATAGGACATACAACTTTTAATGCGAAAAGCTGCAAAAATTTTACACTTTATTGGGTTTTATCGGTGAAATATCGAACATACTCCAAATTTTCTATTGAATGTTTCATGATTGGTGCCGTTATTATAGTAAGTATGTACCTGTACGTCTACCATCAGTTTTTACATTGACATATACACTCACGTCTACGTAACTTACTTTCTATGCATCTCGCTCGTACTCGCATATTAGTGCAAGCGAGATGTACAGAAAGTAAATTACGTAGACGTGAGCGTTATGTCAATGTCAAAACTGATGGTAGAGGCTCTGTAGGATATGAGTTTGGTTTAAACAGCTCCCGTGATGGCCTCTAAATATTTCAGTACAGTAAGTGCGTTAATGGTGGTCCGTTTTTAGCCGCAGGCTAACGACTTCCTGGTCTAATTGGGTCGGAATATAGTGCTGAGGAAAAGTTGTATCTCTACATGAATTCATAGATATACAATCTATTCGTTTTGAGCAGTAGTGTCTCCCAATAACGGATACTTGCTAAAAATTGTTAAAAAAAAGAAAATAAAGGTGTACTTTTTTTTGTAATATAGATGGTCAAGCAAATCTTGTCAGTAGAAAAAGGCGCGAAATTTAAATTTTCTATGAGACGTTATCCCTTCGCGCCTACATTTTTCAAATTTGCCGCCTTTTTTTACTGACAAGATCTGCTTGACCAACTTTACATATTAATTTTGTTTCAGCATATCGTTTTAAAATTAGAGCGTTACTTCGATCGTCTGGCTTGGTATGGCGAAAGCTAGGTTCTTGCGAGTCAAAATATGAAAACATTTTCGTTTAATCCTAACATTCAATTGTTTCGCAACACTGGCACGTTACAGAATCATGCGAATCCACAAATTCGAAAAAAGAACAACACCCATTTGTCTCATCCGTTCCCTGGAATCATCTAAACGGCAGGGGTAGCCAACCCGCGCAATTAAAGCGCCGGGAATAATTCACCCACCGACAAAACGAGGAATTTAATACGCAAATGAAATAATTCCTCAGATTGATGACGCGATTCCTCGCGCCTCGTTTTTTCGCCCACTTTTTACGAATTGGGTTTTAATTATGTTTTATGGACTCGCGAATCGCAATTTGCCGGATTAACTGCTTTTTTGGTGTTTGGATTTTTAAATTATTTAGCGTGTTCCCTGTGGAATGTAAAAAAATCATCAGGTGTAAAGGATTTAAGTAGAGGTTCTGTAGATAACCAACAGTAGTACTCGTAGTACAAACATAAGCTAAAGCACGTATATTTATATTTATATATATATATTTAGCGATAAAATATTATGTCAATACAATCATATTCAATACAATATGATCATAAAACTACTAACTAATCTAGCTTACTGACTAACTTATACTAAAACTAAACTAAACCACGAATTAAATTTATATTTTATATTTTAATGAGTTGAAATATTGCCCGGATCGACACACAACATACAATGCAAGTATCAAAATATATTTTTTTAGATATTTTCTTCACTTAACAGACTTCCGAGTCATTAGAATGTTAACACCTAATCAACTTCTAACTAAAACTATTTTTGTATCTGGTTAACTAAGTGTTTTTGCCATTTTGGGCACTTATATTTTTACATGAAAATGTCCTCAGTGTTCAAAACTCAGACTAAGCCATTAGCAGACGGACGACCTCTCTAATGCGTTCGCGTCTCTAATTAAGGACGCGCCAACTTGTCCAAACTCACGGACATTCAGAATACGGGACATTATAATAATAACTCCAACTTTGCCCGTCCGAAGCAACATACGCGTAAAAATCAACGTACACACCAGGAGCGCAAAGATTCGCGAGGCGCCACAGTCTGAAAAGGTACAATAGATAAACCTTGTGTACGGATACGGTAAAGTAGAATTTTGGTCGGAGTTATTTTACTCTGTGGCAAACAGGCCGTTAACGGAAGTTGTATACTGTAGGGTGTTTTAAAATGATATGCGTTTCATTTATAAACAGAGAGACGCGCGACCCGCCAAACAACCTCCCCCAGGAACTAAACTTTCCGTCCACCTAGCGACAATATTTGAAAGTTATTTCAGCGTTCACAACCCTCATAGGCGCCGTTAAAATTTTCCCTGCCACCTTATTCATAATACACACATTGAGGCTTTCTCTTTTCAACCTACTCGAAGCAAGAGGAGTGAGAGAGTGTTAGAGATATTCGCAAACTGACATCTCTGAATTAACGGTGGTCGGCTCATGATAATTTACATATTTAGGTGAAATTAACCTCGCTGCGTTAAATTGTATTATGAATATTAATAGCGTGCGTGTGCGAAATGTATTATATTATATGGTTTGAGTTAGTACAGTCTTTATGGCTCAGATTTTGGTTGGGAGTTCCGCGGATGATATTTATGTGCCATAAGTTTCTACGGGATTCATTAGGTTTTAACGTGTAAGTAGGTAGATATGTTGAACGTCTGTATAGATACTTTTCGTTTATATATTTTCTGTGTATTAAAATAACATACCTACTAAAATGTATGTTTGGATAGTGCTTAATTATTTTTCTTGTCGTTTAACTAGGGCGACCAAAATTCTTCTTAAATTTCTTACGCATTTTTACTTCGCGCAAACACTCCCTGAGTTCTAACATTATGCTAAATTCTTAAGAGGATACTCGAAACAACTCGGGGCAAAAATGCAAACGGGCGAGGTTTATTTGGTTATCTAATAAAATATTACGAGCTTTGACAAGTGCCGCGAGGCGCCCCGGAGGCCCGCGAGCGACGGATCTAGCTTTTATTTAATCAACTGGATTTAAAATTACCTAGTTGCTTGAAAAAAAAATACTATGGTTTTCTATTTCCAAGGGATCACCACCAGGCTTTGATTACCTTTGGCTATAGCTACTGGTAACAACATAATAGACAGAAAATTCAGAGTATCTACTCTAAAAAGCAGTGTTTATTGTTTAATTTGTGCCTAGTACTTTTTCATTTTATTAATCATTTGTATATAAACTTATCCCGGGCATATATATTTATAACATAATACCCGCGATAACAAAGGTACCGCCAGATAATAAAACCGAGCCTACTTAATTGAAAGTAAGATGTTCAATGTTTTAAAAGAAAACGCGTTACAAAGAAAGGTATTCCCGTGACGCCGGCCTTTCGAAATTAAGGTACTTCACGAATACGTCGTACTGTTCCAATTTTAATTTTTACATCAACTTTAACGGTGACTCTAAGATGTTTAACTACGTTTGAACTTAGAACTGCCGCTGGGAATATTTCACGTCGTTCCGGTTCGAAAATTAAATTTAAATCCCCTCGCATTTTTCCCGCCCTTCGAATTATTGCCAGCCAGCTATAAGGATTTCTACTCTATTGTTTAAATTTGTCGGGGTCAATCTTGATTCAGTTTGACAACTTTTTCTTATTCTTGCCAGAGGTGACGCACTTTTGAATTGAATTTGCTCGTGTATTTATTTATAATTCACAGATTGTATACGATTATAGAGCACTCGTAAAATAAAAATTGTGACCTTATTTCATTTTCGCAAATTAGGCCTTAGATACGAAACGGATTTCATTATATTTAAAAAAAGTTATAAGTAGGTATAAATACAAATCTGGCAACCATCCAATTTTTAATTGAACCTTCAATGACACTGATTTAAATAAGTTTGTATTCAAAAATATGAAAATATTGAATAAGATAAACGACACATTAAAAGGCATCCCGGGCCGGACTTGTTCTCCATAATTAACGTAGACTCCTTGGGGACAGCCCTGGGTCCGGCTAACGCAATATATTATATTCCAGATGACAACCCTGAGGGGTCACTGTTTTGAAGGATGATACAGATACTAAATATTTTGGAGAATACGTTGATATTAGTTGCGATGTATGTTTTTGAAAAATTAAGAGAGAGGAAGCCGAGAACACTTACATTGAAAAATATTTATATTTAAAAAAAAAATTGTATATACCTACTGTAAATTTGGTTGGCTGATATAATTTTTTACTGACACAAAAAAAATGTGTATCGCTGCGCAACAAATAATCTTCATTTACCTTAACCTTATAAGTAGGTATAATATTAAATAACATTTGATATCAAATCCCGCCATTACCATTTCCATTTCCATTGCCATTTCGTGACACTTTATTTTTCACTATGTTTTTTCTATGTATGTCTACTGTCTGTGTGTTTACGAATAAAAAACTATTCTATTCTATTCTATTCAAATCAATACTAAAAATGAAATCATTACCTAATCGCAAAGACATACAAAACGAAGAGACGTGACTAGTTGGAAACTTTATTTACCACTTCGTTTCTAACTAATTTTTTTATAAATTATAAACAGTTAATATTGAGTTCGATTAATCGTAATAATGGTATGGTATTCGTAACAAAGGAATGGTACAAAACCATCTTGATTCCATTTGTAATGAGGCTTTTAACGTTCGTCTGATATCGAAAAGATACTTACCAATTTTCAGGTTCTCGATCAAGATTCAAGAAAACTGTAAGGACATTCCTATTTCTATTTTCAGTAACTTGTGTAACACACTTTGCTAGTTCTACGCCTGAGCACAATATAAGACAACAGCCAATTATCCATAAAAGGTCCCGTAAAGGCCCCGTAAAGTCGGCGACGCGTCGAGAACAATTCGTCCTGATTTAACTTTCATAGTTTATTACTCAGTTTATGATGAACGATACGACTGCTTGACGATTAATTATTTAGTCTTTAATCACTAGCTTTGGAGCACTTTATTGTTCAACTTAACATTTTATCTTTGTTACTTAATTTAGCTACAGTTTCTCTAAGCTAACGGTAGATTGGGCTGCTATTAGCGCTATCCGGATTTTCCTTTGATTGAGTTATACAGGATGGCTAAAAAATAACTGCATTCCCGTTGCCAGGGAGGTTTTGGGATTATACTGAGCAACTTTTACGATGGGACCAACCCCGAAATAGCGAAAGAAAAATTGGTTGTTTCATATATTTTGGCTGGTTTATTTTCTATTGGGAGGGTAATTTTTTTTTTCACGATTTCGGGGTTGGTCCCATAGTAAAAGTTGCTTAGTATAATCCTAAAACCTCCCTGGCAACGGGAATGCAGTTATTTTTTAGCCACCGTGTATATTCTGTCACCAACAGAGCGTTAGTAGACTCCTAACATGGTGGGTTGTCCTAAGTTGGTGACCACAAATCCACTCTCCTTCAACAAGACTAAAATTATACCTGAGCATTAAATTTTGGCTTATCGGAACAACTAAATAATCAGAACTTCTTCGTTTTTCGTGAAGTCGATGAGAAATAAAAACATGGTTTTCTATATAAGTCATTCTACAAGAGGAAATAGACGAAATACTTAGATGTTTATTTGTAAAGCAAACGCGTAAAACAAAGGAATTATATGTATTTTCACGTATCCCAATGCACAGAGGTGCTACCCATCTAAATCTCTCCCTGACATTTTTATAAGAGCTTCACCCCTATTGCTTAGACCGAATTAGCAATTACCCACCGTCGGCAACGAACGAACAATCTTTTTTCTATATTTATTTCAACTATATCATGATGCAATATGTATTTGCCTTTTCAGAAATTTTAATCTGCTTTAAACTATATATTTTGCCTCCTTTTCTATTTTTTTCGATTAACGCGTTGCCTACGTTTCTGTATAAAAATTCACGATTATTTTTGTCGTCGAGTGTTCAGCAAACGCTGTAAAGTAATAGTTACAGAAATACTCCAATCACATAATTTTTTTTCTTGAAATCAAAGAATAGGTTGATACACACTATAGTTATAGATTATATGTATTAGACTACGAGTATACTATTAAGAATGCCGCCATCGCGAGGTTTCATTGAGCTACTTGGAGCAAAAAAAACAGATTACGTATATAGGTAAATTATACTTTCGAACAAATGAGTTATTTACGCCGATAAAAAATAGTTATTTATTTGTGCAGCAATAGAGCAAAATTCGATATTTCTTAGAGTGTGTATTTTAAGTCCTGTATACAAGCGAGTTCATTTTTCGGGGGTCTATTATGAACTGTCATTAAATACGGTTAAATGACGTTTGAAAGATTTTCTGTCTCTCTCTTTTTAGTAACGACGTGAAAGGGACAGAGCGAATAAAATCCTATTATTTCGAATTTGTCAATATTCAAGTATTTGTATTAGGTTGAAACCCCGCACGTTGAAATTATATTTGATTGTAAATGTCATTTAGTCTCACAAAGTGAATAAAATCGAATTTTGTTCTTTTAAGCAGCGAAGTAACTTTGTTCGGACTGCTGAGATGTTCCATAAAATATTCAGATTCAACTCGTATGATCCTCGTAGTTACGAATAAATATGGTAGTTTTTCTACAGGAGAACACCACACTTATAAATTATAAATAACAACTTACATAAATGAATCATTTACTTTGTTGCTGACCGTACCCGTCCATCCGCCGGCTAGTGTTTTTCACACAAGTTTTATGTGCTATTATTCGTTACGAGATATAAAAGTAATCCCGCGCAGTTTATTGCGCGCTGGCCAGGCTCATCCCGCGCGCGTAAACTTACCCCTTTATGTTACGTTGGACTGTAAAATCTTACCTATGTGCGAGTTTATTTACACAGGTTTTGGGAAAATGGGCTCGTCCGCTATTTGTTTCCGCTTGTTTGTTTAAAGAACAAAAATTCGACATACATTTCTAACACACTAGGCATTTCACTCAAATCAAAAAGAAGCATGTAGAAGATTTAGGTTTTGTAAAATGTCTTAGAAAATCACTTTTTCATTCTATTCAAGCTTTAAAGTACTAACTACTTATATGAACCTTTTTATAGAGATTTTATGCGACATAAAATAGTAGAAATTAAATAAAAAGGAACTTAAAAACTCCATACTAAATTGTTGCCATGTTTAAGCATTATACGAGACAGATTATATGAGACAGTTACGTAGTAGGTAAGACAAGTGGCGCCCTCAATGATTTTCTACAATTTCTTGTCGGACTAGGTATACCAAACACCACATAAAATAAATTATAAATTTATAATTTAATAATTCAAAATAAGAACACCAACTTTGCTAAACTGCCGCTATCAAAGCAACTTCTTTAATATTTAAAACGAAATGACAAACATCTTGTACCTGCCAGTAACAATCCAGCTTAACGACTCGCGGAGTGATTTTAACGTGTCATGAAAGCTGCATAGTCCTTATTTAAAACGTAGTATATGCTAGGGCAAATGGTGCAGAGTCAGGCCGTTTTTCAGAATGGCCGAAGTTGATTGTGGAAGTTGGGCCGTTGCGGTGGCAGTGTTACGTTTATTAGAGGACGTGGGTGATTGGCCGGTTGGAGGGCGATGGCAATTGGCTATTATGGTGGCGAGTAGATTTGGAATTGTAGGTAGTAACGACGCCGACGAGATGCTCAAAAACTAAAGTTCTGCTATTGCCTACGGTTATGTATTTCTATGTAAATTATATAATTTGAACACAGGTCAAATAAGTGTGTCCACTTTAACATATGTACTTAGAAGTTTTGCATAAGGTATAGTAAAATTTAAGTCATGGTCTGATTACGTTCTGGTTTTTATTTTTTAAAGATATTAATGGTGTCCATAGGTAAAACCATAAACCCTCCATATGTACAATATTTTCCCATACATATTTATTTATATTTTAATCCTAAATAGGCTGACACAGACATCACGAAATGGTACACGCTAAAAAAAAAAATATTTTTATTTTAGAATATAAAAATTCCATACAATATTGTTAGTACCATAATACATTACAGCTAGATGTTAGTAAGTACATTAAAATAGTAATAATAGCTATAGTAATTTGTGTTTATTTAATCTTTCCTAACTTCTATCAATATCATGTGATAGGTAAAGTTTTCAATACGATGATTGTATTGAAAACTTTACCTATCCATGTTTCATTTAGCAGTTGAATTTAGGTATGCCCAGTGAAGGATTATTTTTAAGAGTCAGACCAAGCGAACTCTACATGCAATAACAAAGTCTAGCAATGCTATCATAAATGTCAAAATTCTTTGAAAATATGTCGTTTATAATCCTCAACACTTTGTTCCGTCAAAGTCGGTGCAGAACTATAGAGTTAGCTTAAAACGGACTCGGTCTACGCGGATGTCATTCTCATGATTCTTCTTATGATACCCCTGAAGTGTCGTGCACATACCTATACGACTCATGAAACTCTATCCAAAACCTATTATTGTTCCCATCACCTCGCCACATAAACTCGCGGCAATCCAAAACCCATTTACCACCATAAATAAAACAGGTCTCCCGCGCCCTATACCTTTCAATTTCTACATATTGCACCTACAATATTCCCCGGTCTATACTAAACAACTGTCATTTTATTTTATGCCCGGCTCTGCGTAAACTCGCTAGTGATAAATTTTAATGTTGCCAACGAAATATTGTCGCGCAAGGGTTTTAACTTGGAAGGAGGTGTGAATTTTTGAGGAGCGAATTCATTTGTTTGTCTGTTTGAGCATCGGGTAGCTGCCGGAGAATAATTATAATTATCATCAATTCATCACTGCTTGCCTCTTGTTGATTGCTGTAGGCCGTTATGACATCATCATCAGTCAGTTCCTTTTACAGCAGTAATCTCACTGTGTTACACAGTATACACATCTACAATTCCTATCAAAGGGAAATAATTATTGAGAGCTTCCAGAGACATCTCCGTTTTTTATAGTAGTTCATTATTAAATAGCAGTTGAAAATATTTAATAGTTAGTCATCATTGCTGCCAGATATTTCCTGTAGTTCTACTTGCCGCTGGTCAGCTTCGGCGATACCTTATTGGCGATCATATGACATTCTTAGTAATTTCCAACAAAACGGGTGGTGATCATTAGGTACAATCAAAAAGTCTCATTAAGGTGGGATCAGACGGTTCATTTTCTGTTCATTTTCTAGTTTCACTATTCATCTTTCACTCAAAGTGACACGTCTGAACTCAAAATAAACCAAAAGTGAGAAATGAATTCATTAGTGAAAGGTTCCAACAATGTTGGATATTTTCATTCGGCATCTTTCACTCGCACTCCGAATGAACACAAAATGAACAGTGTGAACACAGAAATGAACGTTCATTCGGATTATGTATATTTTTCTCGAATCCTGTGGGTATACTACTATTACTACTAGACACGGATAACGTAAAATCAATAAAATGGTGTTCAAGTGGAACGAACAAAATACTCTTTTATTTTTGGAGCATTTTAAAAATTACCATTGCCTCTGGAACCACAAAATTGATGAGTATAATAAAGACAGAACAATCCGGGCAAATACTATAAAATCTCTAATTAGTGATTTAAACTTAGAGGTTAGTGAAGAAGAAATTAAACTTAAAATAAAGACGATACGGACCCTATATACAACAAAATTGACCAAAATACCTATATATAAATAAAAACGTATACCAAGACGCACAACTTCATTCGACGCCATTGTGAAAGAAAAGAAAAAAATAATAATCTTTCCAGCAGTCGTGTGAACGTGGAATGAAAGGAAAATGAACCATTCACTCAAGTGAACATTCATCCGAGTGAACCGTCTGATCCCACCTTTACCATAGGTACATCAGGGTTTTTGGTGCAGTAATGATTTCGTGTATTATGTTTATTGTAAAATATTTACAAAACTAATAATTATAAATATAAGCTTCAAATGTGCTTAGTAATGTTAAAATAGTACAGGTTTTTACAGTATTTACATATTTTTTGGCTAGACAGTGTAAAACATTCCCGCATCAAAAACCCCGATGTATGCTCATTACCTACCACTGGTTTTGAAGTTGTACTTTCCATACGCTTCTGGTCCATATTTATAAAATGTAATAAAAAGATAAGAAGTCAACAATTTCTTCTGGAAAATGTTAGCGTTAACATGAACTGTAATCTGCCTCGGTCTGGGGAGGTATAAAATTATGCAGCAACTCATGCTAACCCATTGCAAAGTGTCTTTTTAACAAACTTTTCAAACTTCAAGCTCCGTCGTGTTTCAAAATCCCGGATCGGTCTCGGGAGGGTTTCCGTAAAAAATTAAGGCACAAAAGACTCCAAAAAGTTACAATGTCCCCTCTTTCGGAAGAATAAACATTTTACGTTCGCTTAGGAACAGGTCGGAATTAAAAATAGCGATGGTGTGTGTTCAGACTTGGATCACCCAATAAAATATTTAGCTGGTAAATTTTCCCATTCATTTAATTAATAATTTTAAGCGTAATTGAACCTTTTTCAACCTGTTTCAACGCGCAACTAAATGTATAAGAAAGAAGGGAAGACATTGCTGTAAAATAAAATTTGATCAGAGGCGATTATTACCCACTACCACTAGTTGTCTGAAATAAAGATTTTCATTCATTCATTACTTGCTGTTTTGTGTGTTATTACTTAATTAGAATAGCTCGTCAAAATAGTGTTAAATATCTATGTACTTAACACTGTTTTGACTATACCTATAGTACCTATGTACTTAACACTATTTATACGATACCTATACTACCTATGTATTTAACACTATTTTGACGATGTCACGGACTAGTCTACTAGGACGAGCAATCGCCATATTGAGTAGCGTACCCCGGAAGAAAACATTATTTTTGTATTAAACTTAGATGGCGTTTGTCATTCAGCGGGCTGTAGGTTGTGTAGTGTATTCCGCAAGAGGTCGCTGCCACTAGAAGAGTTGTAGACGTTGTAGTTGTTAGGTGTAGTTCTTAGTTTTTCTTATACGAGCGGATAGATGGCGCAATAATTTGTATACTACCGCATCATTTGCGTTTCTATGTGTGAACAGCGCATCTGTACACGTGTCATTGTGTGAGTTAGTTGCTTTGCTTTGCAGTAAACATTCGATGTTTTAGATAAAAATGGTCTTCACTTCACAGCAAGATGTGTTATTGTTAATCGTGTAAACACTAGCAGAAGTAGTGACTGCAAATTTTATAGATTTCCAAAAGTAGTGTGGAAACAAGAACAGCGCAATAAATGGATAATTGCCGTAAGGAGAGAAAAAGTAAGTCACCTAACCTAACCTCTAAAATCATATTACCTTCCTTAAATACGCAATCATTTGATTTATGTTATAATCGTATGAAGTTTTAACGGTGAATTATTTTGTTACAGTCCCGATGGATCTCTATGGCACCCAATTTGCAGTGCTCGCTTTATCGGTGGTAGAAAGGCTGATGAACAAGTCAGTCCCAGTTATGTTCCAAGGATATTTCCCCCGCAGTAAAAAACAAAACGGATTGACGAAAATGCGGCAATATCGAGGTTTCAACGTTATATGGAACGAAGAAACGCGAAAAAAATAGAAGCAGTTAATGCTATTAATACAACTAAGTAATACAAGTGACTTTGAATTGCTGGAAAACAGTGTCAAGAATATTCTGCTCGTATGTTGAAGAAATAGCAGCTGGTACATCAAATTAGGTTTTTTGGCCAGACAAAAATGTTGTGCAGCAGACAATGCCAGAATGCTTCCGTCCGGAGTATAGTAACACTAGTCATTATTGATTGTACAGAGTTTCCTATAGAAGTACCATCAAGTGTTGATAATCGTGTGTATTGCTACTCACTCTATAAAAAGTGCTTATTAGTATTACTCCAGGAGGCTTCATTTCGTTCAAGTCAAAAGTAAGTGGTGAAAGAAAAAGTGTCTCCCAAATAACGGTAGTCAGGATTAGTCGACTACTTAGAAAATGGGGATATTGTATTGGCTGATAAGGGATTTCCGGCAATAAAGAAGGTAATTGATGAAAGTGGAAAAGAAAGTGCTATTATTATGCCACATTTTCTCCAGAATAAAGGTGAATTTACAAGGGAAGAGACCGATGCAACTTATAAAATAGCTCGAGTCAGAATTCATGCCGAAAGAATAATGCAGCACTTATATATACCTGTAAATTTATTTTATCATATTGATGATATATTACATGTTTGTTGTGTACTGGTAAACCTGCAACCACCTATATTTTCAAACAAATAAAACAACAGTTATTTTTTACAATATTTACATTATTTAAAAAGCTATTAAAACATTTTTAATTTAAATTTGTTTTTATTTCACACATAAAACCTGTAAATGTTATGTGACTTTTCATGTCTGAAGGACCCTTATGCACATGGAGCATAAGGAACCACAGACATTGACCGCCACATATTTATAACATGGGCCTGTGGACCTATGAAAATGTGTCAGTCAGGTTAGGGTTTAATATGACCAAGCACTGGACTGATCAACATTTTCATAAGTCTAATGTACAGTTGAATTGAAAGGCGAATACAACAAACATGGAACAAGTACTGGAGCCTAAAAGGTATATTTAAAAGTAACATGCCAATAGCCATTAAAACTAAAGTCCTAAACTCAAGTGTCTTGCCATGTATGACATACGGAAGCCAAACTTGGAAATTCACGGCAAAAGCTCAAAGAAAAATCATTACATGTCAACGGGCGCTAGAAAGAAGCATGCTCAATATAAGAAAAATAGATAAAATAAGACACTCAAAAATAAGAGAAAAAACAGGAGCAACAGATGCCTTGAGCTATGCAAAAAGACTAAAATGGAAGTGGGCAGGCCACACAGCAAGGCTTACAGATAAGAGATGGACATTAATAGTCACCAAATGGAGAGGTCCACTTGGCAAAAGAGGCCGGGGCAGACCACAAATGCGTTGGGAGGAAGACTTAAAAAGAACAGCCGGCACAGAGTGGATGGCGACAGCACAAGACAGGGACAAATGGGCAGCAATGGAGGAGGCCTTTACCCACTAGGGATTCATTAGTAACAACACATATTATAAGTCATAGTTTTATTTTAAATTTTTTTATGTAAACACGTTACAATGAATAAAGGGCTTTTTTATTTTTATTTTTTATAATGTACAGTCAAGTTCATAAATGTGTGTACATTTTTTCACCATATTACAATGGATAAAGATAAAGAAATTTATACATATTTATGAACTCGACTGTACATACCATTTGTCATATATTTCTTTATTTCAGTCACATGCATAAACTTACAGCTAAGGATGCCAAAACGCTTATGCGATAGGGACAATACATACATCAGAATCAAACATAGTCTAAAGATTCAAACATTAAAACAAAACAAAAACAATCAAATAAGGTCAGGTTAATATTTAGGTATGCTAGGATTCTAAGATATTAAAATGTTGAGTTCCTTACTTACAGCTAGGTATGTGTATTGCTAATTTTAACAAAGTGTGATACTGCAATATTCGGCTACTTTACTATACTTACATATAAAAAAAAACAGTAATAAACATTTTGAGTTAACAACATTTAAACATATAAATTATTATTTTTAACTAAACTTAATTAATCAGTATGCTTCATGCCTGTATGACAATGATGCTAACTGTACTTATTGAGATCAGTAGTACCTTACCTTTTATTACATATTTTAAAAGTTAATTACAGAACATTGTATTGATTATATTTTTACCTGTAAAACTATGCTTTGGCTGGTTTTTCTCACTCAAAGTTTGGTTTGTTCTTGTAGAATACAAGAGCGGTAGATAATGAGCGAAGTAAAATTCTTCACTTTTTAGAATTGCTGCTTTAATAAAGTCTTCGTCTCTGTCTGCTCTTACTATACAATACAACTACCTTTTGGTGAATATATAAAGAAATCACACATATAATAGTCATACCAGTGTCATACACTTGCACTTGAATTTGGGTATAATATAATATGGTTTGCTTCTTTTTAGTTCTGGTTGATCATTCACAAACTGCAAATATTACACTAATTATATTGTTGTTTATCAAAATCTACAATAGGTTGGTTTTTACAAGATACAGGACTTCTACTAACATTCTGACACATTCATTGCATATGTATAACAACACCGTCTACACTAGTGCACAACCAAGGCTGATCTTTGCGAACAATCACTCTGACACAAGAAATTCTTAGTCTCCTCACCGAGTTCCACTCTTGACACATTGATTGTTCTATTGTGTCACTACATAATTTAAAAATTTCTTTATCTGCCAACACAACATTTGCTTCATAAAAGTTTTTTAATGTTTTTTCTATAACTAGACTAGCTTCACTTTGGTACACATCAAACTCTTTTCTAAAAATACTAAAGTTTTCAAGACATGTAACACAATCTTCTTTTTGAATATTAATATCAGTGTGTTCTACTAAATTTTGGATAACTTTGCTAACGGAAATTTCAATATCTTCTGTACAATTTATTTCAGCAGCTTCCAGTAAGTACACGTTTTAAGGCACAATCTTCCTTTAAATCTGAGACATCGAACTGAAAAGCTTCACACTTGTGTTTCTTTGATGTAGGATACATTTGGTGGAAGTATCTCCCTTTGGAATACTTTTCGTTCGTAAATTGTGGGACACTTGGCTTGCCCCATTTTTGTTCCTGGCTGGTTTTAGTGGTGGTGATTGATGTAGTAAATTAGTGCTGCAATGTGCTTGCATTTGCCACGTTTGTAATAAACACAATCGCATGTTACACTAGTAACATGACGATTGATATTAAGAATTAAGGCTGCCTTGTACGCAGTCGCCGTCACAGAGGCTTGACGAACCACTCGGGCTTTGATTATGTAGCTCCTGGCCTGGCGCCTTGCCAAATGTCTTGCACCTCCAGTACGTGCCCAGCTAACACCAAATTTTTGCCCTTATTCATTGTCTCGAGCTGGAAGACAATTTCATGGGTTATGGCACGAAACCCTGTTCCCGTCACAAGCACGTTCATTTTAACTGAAAACCACAATGCTAATGTAATTGTCAATACAGCCATCGTCCAAAAATGTCGAATATACTGTAACATCATTAGATTTCATTGAAATTATTACGATGTTTACTTACTTCTCGTTTGAAAGTTTTGTGCCAGAATATCTCGCGAAAGAAAGATAGAAAGTTGCGCTCGCTAGGTGGCGCTGTGGTCGTGCATGGTCGGTCCCAAATGTCCGAAAACATGACTACCTATTCGATTTTTCGAAGATATATTTGATACGTAAAGGTGTATCCAGATTAAACAATTTTTCGCCAATCTGATTAAATTGCCCGATCGAATCGAGAGGTGCGGACGCAAACGCCAATTTGGCTCGCCGAATTCACCCGCCGATAATGAACGATATTACCGATAAAATGAGGTGCGGACGCAAGAATACCAATTTGTGAGGCCAGTATTTTCGTTCTGGGACATTTTTTCAATTTAGAGGGCTCTAATATCACCATAAATCTAAACTTGGAGATTGACGCCAATTACATTTCTGATCAAATCGACCAATTTGATCAGGCCCGACAGGATAAATCACTTTTTGAAGATGTCAATAGGTATTGTAATTTGTGATGAATTGTATACATAAGTACATATTGTATTCATTTTCTTTAACATGACTACCTAGAGTCAGACCGAGAAAAGTCTGCAGCGATTTTGATAGCCCATACAGTGCAAGTGTCATTTTAAGGCACACAATAATTGCACACCGGCTCACAGTGTGGGATTTCCGATCAGTTTTGACTATCTTCATTTTTTAATTCATCGCATTAACCTCATCAAATTAATGCTCAAAGTGAAGGTCCAAAATTTTATCATGCATAGTTTTGGAGATAATCAAAAACTCGAGAAATGTCCATAGAAACCTAAGAAACATAATTTCTCATTTTACGTGCATCTTTTTTAAATATTCTATTTTAGATCTATTAGGGCTGTTCTGAGGTATTCCATTCATCAAAAAAAAGTTTAATCTATGATCCAGAATGGCGATATATGTGACGTTCCACGGGAAAAGGTACCTTATGAGGGTTTCTAGTTTCGGAGATATGAAATGTTTTGTAAAGAGGTGAAAAAATGCTCAATTTTTTTTTATTATGTGATCTGAAACCTTAATGCGTAACGTTTGTTTACCTGTTTTTATTTTTGTTATAAGTTAGTTATAAGCCTAGTAATGTCGTCTCAGAGTTTAGTAGAAAAGGTACCTTATGGAAAAAAAGATTGAAAATTCCCAAAAAAACTAGTCAATACGGGAAAAGAAGTTTGGTAGAGAACTGTATTAGCATTCTGCAAAACTAATTTGATAATTTCAGTTCTGGTTGGGGCGCCTCGCAAATATTATAACCGTACATAGACCGACATCACAAATCCAAGTAGCCTGCTATTATACCAAAGTTACTCTCATCAAGTCTTTCTTAACTAGAATAATCTTCATTTGGTTTGGTCGCATGCAGTAAATCAGCCATTGGTTTGCTGCCAAATGCCAAAACCCGACGCATTACCTTATGGAATATCTGAGGTCATTGAACCTCAATGCCGCTTATCTTCAATAGCAACCGAAATATATTATTGATAAGAAATAGACGATTTAAACCATCTTAACCCCAAAATATTATTAGTTTATCCTAACTGTTCCATCATCATCATGCCTCATCATGTAACTTAATCACAAGGTACCTTTTCATTACATACAAATTATTGGTCTTTTTAAGATTAGTATGACGAAGAACTAATTAAATTTGGGGCAGTTTAATGTAAATTAATATTTTCTATTCATAAAAGATAAACTGTAATATGATTGATATTTTGTAGTGATGTATTATTAGATTTATTTCCATAAGGTACCTTTTCATAAATGTATGGAGCAAATACTGTTATTGTTATGTAAGTTTAAAGTGGCATAAGGGGTTAAATATAGTATTTAGTTGGGGTTTTAGGATTTATTTCATTTGAATGACAGAATTTCTTTCATATGTGCTCAGAAAAATTGATTGTGTGTCACATTAAAAGTAAAAATATTCAATTTTGTGATTTTATATGAAAAAGTCAGAAAATACATTTTCACCTCTAAATCGGTATTGTTTTTTGCTTAAACTGTCTGTCAGTGTTGTTTTCTAATAGATAAAATTTAAATCTTGAGAGCTCATTGCAATCAATCGTGAAAATGAAATAAACCTTTATTTTCAAGAGATTGGTTAGTATACACATAAATCAGTCGATATCAAAAGTTTCTATTTCCATTACAGAACAAGTCGCAATATTTTTTTAATCTCAGATATATAAGGTATTATTATTTGTACTCAACTATGTAACTTACTTCAGGAACATAGTTTTTTAGGCGGCTAAACTTAAAACTTCTCTATCGTAAAGTTGCTCATTTCACAACATTATTTTCAAAAAATCATATCTCTGTAACTACGCAACCTAGAAGGTTGATCTTTTGTGTTGTCGATAGCTTATTTATTGTAGATTACTGGGGTATGCATAACTCCATACCCGCCATAAGGTACCTTTGACCGTGGGACGTCACATATATATTTTTTTACATATAGAAAAATATTTTTTTTTCTCGATAATCCTACAATTCTAGCATTTTATTTCTAAACAAAACGGTTCTATGCTACGATAGGCAGTACTGAAAAAAAAATTGAACGAAAATAACGCAGGATTGCCGAAATATGTATTTTTTTATATTTGGGTCAGGGCTGTGACCTTTATCTCCGGTGGTGTACCTACATAGTTAAAATGTCTGTAAATCCAAATGAAACACAAGCGGCCGTATCTGAAAACCGTAGTAACACAATAAAATATTTATTGTTGTAATAATTAAGCATTTATTTGGTACATCAAGTATTTAGATTGTTTAGTGTGTTTTTGTTGTTGTTTGAGTGTAGAGTATTTTGTTGTTACGCTTGCCTGAAAAGTATTAACTCTATAGTAGAACGAACGGCCATATCAGGCCACTGTGACATATCTCTGATGAAGAATATGATGTGGTGTTGGGAAGGCGTCCCTCGTATATGTATTTTTTTATGTGAAACGTGAGTGAAATGTCTTTAAAAACCCGTAGGGGTCAGATCAAAAACTAAGTAATTAAGTCCGACTTACGCCTGACTGCATATTTCTAATAGGTTTTCCTGCCATCTATAGGTAAAGACCTATTTTGTGTATTTTTTTTTTTTCAAAACTTTAGACCCAGTAGTTTCGGAGCTAAAGGGCGGGGGGAATGGTCATTTTTTTAATCGTCTCATTTACCCCCCAAAAGTGCCCCCTATGTTAAAAATTAATTTATTTACGTTACATATCCGTCTTCGGGTGACAGACTTACATATGTGTACCAAATTTCAACTTAATTGGTTCAGTAGTTTCGAAGAAAATAGGCTGTGACAGACGGACAGCCAGACACACGAGTGATCCTATAAGGGTTCCGTTTTTTCCTTTTGAGGTACGGAACTCTAAAAAATTGTTATCAAGTTCACACATGACTGTGAAGAACGTTACACAAATTGCTGTCGAAACATGTCATGGTTTTGTCAAAAGCAGCAAGATAGAAGAAGAAATTCTTATTCATTCGGATGATGATGATAATGATGATGAATTATGACAATTCTCAATAAAGAGTTAAATTCAAAATTTTCTTTGTCAAAAACTATACCTATTGAAGTATTATTTCTTAACTTCAAAATTGACAACCCTATTTCCATAGAAATCGGAAAAAAACTTAGAAATGTTATAAATCCTAAATCCCGCAAGATTAGCTTTTGAAATTTTGAGGAATTATAGTTTATAGTCTATTTTAGTTTAGGAATTATAGTCGGATACGTCATTACCAAACTCAAGTGGAGCTGGGCGGGACATGTTGCCAGGCAGAGTGATGACAGGTGGGCCAAAATGTTAACGGAATGGTGGCCGCTTACAGACGAAAGGAGTGCCTGGCGTCCGTTGGCTCGTTGGGTGGATGACAACCGGAAGACTGCGGGTCACTTCTGGATGAGATTGGCTCGGGACCGGGATAAGTGGCGTACTCGAAGAGAGGCCTATGCTCAGCAGTGGGCGATAAAAGGCTGATATGATGATGATGTATGATGATAGTTTACCTTATTTTAATTACACTCTATAAAAAATAAAAGGCTAATATTGGAAAATATATGAGAAATAAAAAAAATGTTAAAAAACTTTAGCATCTTATAACTTTTAATTCAAAGGCACTATTAAGATGCTGATATTTTGTACAATTATTGAGTATCTTTCACTTAAACTCAGTAATAAAACTTGCGGCCACATTGACAATACTTTAGGAAATAAACCGATAAACATGATTTCTTAAGGTCATTGACCTCATCTACAAAAAAAAAAAATATTTTACGTAAACTAAGCAAGATAATCACACGGGAGTTTTACAGTGGGATGTAAAATATTATAAAGCATATAATAAAAATATAAAACGAAGGTGGTCAAAACTGATCGAAAATCCCACACTGTGCGGCTGCGTGTGCGTGACGAGCACGTGCGCGTTCGGCGTTGTAGTATACAGATCCTTATGAGAGACGGCACACCGCTTGCATGACGTGTGCGTGTGCGCGGCGTACGCGCACGTGCACGTCACCATAGATATAATATACTTAAAGATTACGTCTAAGCGAGCTGTCACTGTAACCACTTTTGTTTAGTGTACGATTAACAATGTAACTCCACCTTGCTGTAGCCATGTCGATAAAGTCATAACACTCATAACGATAAACTATCGACATTTCTTGCAATTTTAATTTTACTTCAAAGGTTTAACGATACCTAAAATGAATAAAAACGCTTTTATTCTTTATTGTGGTTATCAGATCACAATTTTATCGTCACGCCCCAGCAGGGAACGAAGGGAAAGTTCAGATATTTAATTAAAATACATAAATACCTACTAAAATATGTGTTCCGCAATAATTGAATTATTTTATTATATTCTAATATATTGCGCTGACACGCTAGCGGCGTCCTACGTCCCATCGACCAGCAGGCGTGCTGGCGCGGCGGCGGACACTCGGGAGCGTCAAAAGGTAGCCAAGTACAGCTGTCTCGGCGCCCAATACGACTTCGTCGCGTTTGGCGTCGAGACGCTTGGTTCGTGGGGCAGAGGCGCACAGATGCTCCACAAGGCGCTCGGCAAACGGCTGACGGCCTGGCCACGACATTGGTCTAAGGCGACTGGCGGGGCGGCTGGCGGCGCGGCAAACGCGAGCGACCGCCAGGCATGCCACGTACTTTTAGTAGCGGCGGCAGCGACTAGGAGCGGCTGGGACGTAGACGTCTTTAAAAACATGTTTTTTTTTTCAAAAGTGGCACTTCAGTGCCTAGTATATATTTAATTGTTTGTCAATGGGTGCATGGGCTAAATACAGGACGACAAATTTATTTACATCTAGTTTAGTATTTTATATATTGTGTATAGAAAGCACCCAGAAAAAAACGAATACACAAGAATGAGTGTGGAGACGTTACAACATACTTAAATACGCGAAAGTACATTTAAAATTTCAATAATATACGCTTCCGTGTCCATGTCGCTCGAGAAAAAAACAAAGTCGTGGCATCGCCTGCGCTGCCCGATACAAATGTTCGAGTCGCGCCCCTCCCCGCTCGCCGCCGCCGCTGGTCGCCCGGTGCACGCCGCGCGCGTTGCCGCTCGGCGACAAGGCTCATGGCATGCATAATGCGTCGCCGGGTTATTGTTTTTGCGACTTACCGCCGGTCGCCGCCGCCGATCGCCTTAGACCAATGTCGTGGCCAGGCCGTGAGGGAGGCAACGGGCGACCCCCGCGCGGGCAGCTTTCTCGCGCAGAGAATTTCAATTGCAATCCAGCGCGGGAACGCTGCCTGCGTGTTGGGCACCCTCCCGAGGGCACCAAATTTTGATAGGTATTTTTAATTTTTAGTTTTAGTTATTTTAATTGTAGTTAGTTTTAGTTTTATATTCTTATTGTTTCGCTTCTAATATATTCAGTATCCATTAGCATTTTAATTATGTTTATGTTTAACGAAGATATTGAAGCTTCAATTAATAGCTATTTCGTTCCAGTGTGTAGCGTTTATCGATATATAACATGATTAAAATCGACTTTTCACATCCCTATAAAGAGCACACATGGGCCATTTTATTTAAAGTTGTCCGGTGTCCCCTACACTTTTTTTTCAAAATTGGGTTTTTGTGTGTTATTTCTACTCAGAATCATGTGCTCTTTTGATCCTAATAGGAGAAAAAAGTGTCCAAAGATTTCCACACATTTTTCGATCTTTCCATTCCGAAACCGCCATACAAAGTCTATGAAAAAATGGTAACGGAATGGGAAAAAACCTTGGGACACTTTTTTTCTCCTATTAGGATAGAAAGAACTCGTGATTCTGAGTAGTTCATCTTGTCAACAGTATGGTTGTCCTTTTTTGACAAATGGCATTGTTAAAAGAGCGAGGAAAGAGAAGTGATGCTAGTTGCTGCGCCGTCAAAGTGAACAGACAACGTTGGGGCCTTGCAAGTCACGCACACGCAAGCCGGTGTGCAAAGGCCTTTAAATGTCAAACTTCTATGAAATTATGACGTGTAAATAACACTTGCACTGCATGGGCTATCAAAATCGCTGCAAACTTTCCTTGGTCCAACTCTATTCGACTTTTCGAAGATATCTATCACTTTTTTGTAGGTAGTTAACTGTTTCTATAACCAGCATTACTTACCTTTTTATTACATAATTATGTTACGAGTATAATATTTGAGGTTGTCATGGTACCCAGTGTAAATAAATAATTATGTCAATAGAAAAATAGAACTTTAATTTGCGAAAAATTATCAAATATACTTGGTCAAGCAGATCTTGTCAGTAGAAAAAGGCGACAAATTTGAAAAATGTAGGCGCGAAGGGATATCGTCTCATAGAAAATTTGAATTTCGTGCCTTTTTCTACTGACAAGATTTGCTTGACCATCTATATATTACAAATAGGTAAAAATACTTAAATGTAATGTATCGTGTTACCGGGCGTCGGTAACATTAATATTATGTGAAAGAAAAATGTATTACAGTTATTAAAATTAATAAGACATCGCTAATGCTATTATCCGTATGAATATATTTATATATTTTTTTAATATCAAACAGCTTCAAAAAATATGCGTCAAACGAAACGCATTCAGAGGGCCTACTGCGAACCACGTTCGACGTGTTGCCTCCCTGTCGCACTTACGTACAAATTTACAAGTGCGACAGAGGGGCAACACGTCGAACGTGGTTCGCGGTAGGCCCTCAGTACGGGCAAGTACGGGTATGGTCGAAGCGCCATCTCACGAAATCTATTATCAACATTGAGGCAAGACGAGAGCATGACGATAGTTGTCATTCAAACCCGTCAGATGACATTAATACAGAATCACACTTATTGCAACCATTTGCAACATTTGACACTACTAGAGACATCTGCTGTACTTTTGGGAACTAAATATAAAGTCACGCTACTCAATATGGCGATTGCTCGTCCTAGTAGACTAGTCCGTGACGATGTATAATTATTTATAGTTGGTGTGTGTGTATTATTCTGTCGTCCACGTCGTCACGACCGCTCAGTATTGTGTTGGAAGACTTTGAAGCAGGTACCTAAACTGCCTAAGTGTTATGGCGTTTTAATAAAAATCCCAGTTTTTTCTAGAAAGTGTCATAATCTGTAAGGGTTGAATACAGGATTACGCAAGCCAGCGGTTAACTCCTGTTGAATTCATTAACTTCAAAGAGGTGCCGTAACTAGGTGTCTTGATAATTTAATCCTTACAGGATTGCCCAATTAAAATGTTGCCAACGACTTTTTAAATATTCAGAGGAAGGGTTGCCACTCAAACGAGGCAAATTTATCACTCCTGGGAGGATTTATTCGAAAATAATGATATTTAGGTGTCGATTAGGAAAAGTTGAAAGTTTGGAGCTCAGGCTTGTCATAGCCTAAGTGACGAAATTTTAATGTTTTTACTTTTAGTCGTGTTAAAAAGTTTATTAGATAAAATATTTCCGCTTCGAAATATAAGTAAATTAAATTATAGTTAGTAAGTAGCTAACATTACATGGGGAAGTATTTGTAAACTATTTATGGCTGACATCAATACTTATTATGTTTAAACAAAGAATAGTAATTTATGAAATTTTCGTTTTTTTCCGTCTTTTTCGGATTTTTAAAGAAAAAAACCAGTAAGTCATTACAATGACAATTCGTAATGACACAACTGTGACAACTGAACTGAACTGACACCGATGTCAATGGCAAAGTAAGTCTATAATCATTCACCTACTCACCAGTATTAAGAAAAATAACCGATTGAAACCTGTTTAAATCGTTTTTTTCGGAAAAATTGAAGCGGTAAATATCATGGTTTTTTTTCGTAAAAATCTGAAAAAAACGAGCCGTTTGGAAAGAAACGGGATTTTTTCCGGAAATTTTCAACGCTAGGTTGGAAGATCAGATGGCAGTCGCTTTCGTAAAAACTAGTGCCTACGCCAATTGGGATTAGTTGCCAAGCGGACCCCAGTCTCCCATGAGCCGTAGCAAAATGCCGGGACAACGCGAGGAAGATGAGATGATGAAGTAGATTATATTTAGATATCGTATAAACGCTGTATCTCTTAAGGTGTTATTGGCCTTCATTTGATCCGTTTGGTCTTTTTTATATCCAGTAAATTTTCTGTAGATATATTCATGGTCTAATAAAACATGGTCTTCCATTCCCAGAGTGACACGCGATTACGTCACAATAACATTGCCACTTTATTTCAACATAACATGTTACATGGGTACATTATACCTATGGTTAATAAGTTAAAATATTTCTTTATAATTTTATAATTTTCATTTATATGTATTTTAGCTTAAATTTTACAATAACACGTCATTTTTAATTACTCGTTAGCAATATCTTCCGATTCACGAAAGAAATTTCAGACTTTCGGGTAATTCTGTTTATACTACTGGCAACACAGGATAGCGCATGTGGACATTTGACAATTCGGATCTAGATAACTTCATGCCCTGACCGTCATCCTTGTCGAACGCGTGTTAATTGTTATTTCCTTCTCGCTCAGTGTCAGCAGTCGCAGTGTTTTCCAAACTTTTCACGTCGTAAGCTTGGTAATTAATGTGTAACTGTGAATTAGTTTTTTAAACGTTTGTCTTGTATAGATAAATAAAGTTTAATTTAATACATTAGATTTGTTTTATTTTATTATGTTTCTACATAAATAACTTAAAATTAATGCCGTTAAAATAATTTTCACCGTTGGTTAAAATTCTCCCACATTTCAAAGTTTGAGAACCTGTAAACAGCATGATGACGTAGGCGCGTGTCAGTTAGGTCATACGCGAATCTCGGAATGGAGTACCAGGCGGAGTATATTATTATACCATGGATATATTATTTTATATATCCATAAAAAAAATACATGTAAGTGTATTCGGGTAATTCCGAAAGGAAAAAAACACTTAATAATAGCGGATAATTTCGAAAAAAGACTCATACTACAACGGAGTACGAGTGATTTTTAAATGATTTTCGGGATTACCCATTTCCAAAATTTCCTGAATACACCTATAATTCCCTACGATAAAACGATGGGGAATTAATTATCATGAGAATTACTGTTACGTTGTGCGCCGTATGGAATGAGCACTAAAGTATTATTGAGAGTGGAATCCAGCTCTCTACTCCAAGATATAATTAGTGAAAGTTTAGTGATACTGTCTTATCCCTGTCTGTCGGTCCCTAAAGGCTACGACAGACGTGGCCGGCAACTCGAGATATTTTCATTAGACTGGCAACCCCGTTGGCAATGTCTAGCCAGACAATTTGACAAGTTTAATTTGAGTTTAGTTTTAGTGGGAATATGATATATGTAGGTATGTTTAATTGCACAAACGGGTCTACCGCGATATAATTTTATTGTTTTTACCTTTAATTCCGACGTTTCAGCTGACCACAGCTGGTGCAACTCAGCTGAAACGTCGGAATTAAAGGTAAAAACAATGAAATTATATCGCGGTAGACCCGTTTGTGCAATTAAATATGTGTACAAAACGCGAGAGTTTAAAGTGTTATATGTATGTTTGTTAGAATTTATCAACATATTTTGTATAATGTCGTTGTTGGGATTTATAGTCTGTTCAAATATCTAGTACATACATCTACTATACCTACCTACTGTCTATAGTAGATATACCTACTATTAGCGAGCCGCTCCGGCTTCTCACGGGTGTAATGTAACGGGTGTCTCAATAAGAGTGCAGCACTACTTCTTTTTGACCCGGGTATGTCCTTAAACTACGTCCAAGACCACCGGTGGACGGGCAGCAGCGTCCCTCAAATTCGGTGTACTCGACTGCGATCGCCAACCCGCCTGCCAAGCGTGGCGATTATGACATTCATCATGATGAGCACAATAGAACCACGGCCCCGAGGTTCCGGCGACCCCCGGTGCTCTGGCTATGGTAGCGGTCAGGGCATTAGCGGGGTCAGGGGTGCTAAGAATCTCCGGCAAAGATCCGGCTACCCGCCCCGACGACGACTGGCCCTGGTAACACACAACATACGCACTATGAGGACTGACGAAAAGATCTGCGAGCTGGAAGAGGAACTGAGCAGGTTACACTGGGACATTGTAGGGTTATGCGAAGTCCGTAGAGAGGGGGAGGACACGACAACCCTGAAGTCTGGTAACTTGCTCTACCACCGGGAGGGCGACCAACAGTCCCAAGGTGGTGTCGGGTTTCTCGTTCACAAGTCCCTCGTAAACAACATAATAACCATCGACAGTGTGTCGAGCAGGGTGGTATACCTAATACTCAGAATATCCAAAAGATATTCGCTGAAGGTCATTCAGGTATACGCACCGACCTCGTCACACTCCGATGATGAAGTAGAAGCTATGTATGAGGACGTAAGTAGGGCCATACATACTTCTAAAACCTACTTTACTGTTGTTATGGGGGACTTCAACGCAAAGTTGGGCAAGAGAAGCGGGGATGAGTTGAGAGTGGGGCAATTTGGGTATGGGCAACGGAACCCTAGGGGTCAGAGGCTGGCCGACTTTCTGGAGAGAGAGGAACTCTTCATGATGAACTCTTTCTTCCAGAAGCCGCCTCACAGGAAATGGACCTGGATGAGTCCTGACGGTTCCACGAGAAACGAGATAGACTTCATCATGACCGACAAGAAACGGATATTCAGTGATGTCTCTGTGATCAACAGGGTAAAGACCGGTAGTGATCACCGAATCGTAAGAGGCACACTGAATATCAATATTAAACTTGAAAGGTCCAGCCTGATGAAGTCTACGCTCCGACCTACTCGAGCCTATGTTCAAAACCCCGAAAGCTTTCAACTCGAGCTCTCTAACCGCTTTGCTTGCCTAGAGAACTTGGCTTCAGTGGACGAAATCAACGACGGGCTAGTGGAAACTGTCCACACAGTAGGGTCTAAGTTTTTTAGATCCCGCCGTAAAGATAGACCTCAGAAATTGACCGAGCAAACCTTGAACCTCATGGCTGAACGACGCTCGCTACAGTTGCAGTCTCCCGATGACGCGGAGTCATATAGGCAGCTCAATAGACGTATATCTAAGTCCCTGCGACATGATCTGCGTCTCTTTAATACTAACCGTATTAAAGAGACTATTGAGCGAAACCAAGGCTCCAAAGTGTTCGCAAAGGACAAGTCTATTGGGCAAAGCCAGCTGACAAAGCTGAAACGGGAAGATGGCAGCATAGCGTCGAGCAAAGCGGAGGTTTTAGGTGAGATCGAGAGGTTCTATGGACAGTTATACACTTCGATCGCAAAGCCCGTTGACAGCTTGGTAGGAGATCCAAGAGCCAAGCTGTCCCGACATTATACCGAAGATATCCCGGACATCAGTCTGTACGAGATTAGGATGGCCCTGAAGCAGCTTAAGAACAACAAGGCGCCGGGCAAAGACGGAATCACTTCAGAGCTTCTGAGAGCGGGTGGAACACCGGTACTTAAAGTCCTCCAGAAGCTCTTTAATTCCGTCTTGTCCGAGGGCATAACGCCTGAAACATGGAGTAGAGGCGAGGTGGTGCTGTTCTTCAAAAAAGGTGATAACAACCTATTGAAGAACTACAGACCCATCACGCTTCTGAGCCATGTCTATAAGCTGTTTTCAAGGGTCATCACGAACCGTCTCGAACACAGACTTGATGACTTCCAGCCTCCCGAACAAGCCGGTTTCCGAAAAGGCTATAGTACCATAGACCACATCCATACGCTGCGGCAAGTTATACAGAAGACCGAAGAGTATAACTTGCCATTATGCTTAGCGTTTGTGGACTATGAGAAAGCCTTCGATTCGGTGGCAACATGGGCGGTGCTTGAGTCTCTTCAGCGATGCCATATTGACTATCGGTACATCGAAGTGTTGAAGTGTTTGTATAGTAACGCCACCATGTCGGTCCGAGTACAGGAGCAGAGCACGAGGGCGATTCCATTGCGAAGAGGCGTAAGGCAGGGAGACGTTATCTCTCCGAAACTGTTTACTGCCGTAATGGAAGACGCCTTCAAGCTCCTGGAATGGGAAGGACTTGGCATCAACATCAACGGCGAATACATCACTCACCTTCGGTTTGCCGACGATATCGTAGTCATGGCAAAGTCGATGGAGGAACTCAGCATGATGCTCGATGACCTCAACCGAGTTTCACAACGGGTGGGCTTGAAAATGAACATGGACAAGACGAAACTTATGTCAAATGCCAATATTGTGCCCATCCCAGTCTCTGTTGGGAACTCGGTACTCGAAGTTGTTGACTCGTACATCTACATAGGACAAGTAGTCCAATTAGGTAGGTCCAACTTCGAGAAAGAGGTCAACCGCCGAATCCAACTCGGTTGGGCAGCGTTCGGGAAACTACGTAATGTATTTTCGTCCGACATACCTCAGTGCCTCAAGACGAAAGTCTTTAATCAATGTGTGTTACCAGTGATGACTTACGGCTCCGAAACGTGGTCTTTCACTATCGGCCTCATCTCAAAACTCAAAGTCGCTCAACGAGCTATGGAGAGGGCTATGCTCGGAGTTTCTCTACGTGATCGAATCAGAAATGAGGAGATCCGTAGACGAACTAAAGTCACCGACATAGCCCACCGGATTAGCAAGCTGAAGTGGCAATGGGCAGGCCACATTGCACGCAGAGAAGATGGCCGATGGGGTCGAAAAGTGCTCGAGTGGAGACCACGGACTAGCAAGCGCAGCGTAGGACGTCCACCCACAAGATGGACAGACGATCTTGTTAAGGTCGCCGGAAGACGCTGGATGCGGGTCGCTTCCAACCGGCACGTATGGAGGTCCAAGGGGGAGGCCTATGTTCAGCAGTGGACGTCTTATGACTGAGATGATGATGATGACTACTTCTTTTTAACATAAAAACACGATTTTTTGAGTAAGTTGTGATATTTATAAGTAATGCATTAAGTATAAAAAAGACATGTTCCGATTATGTATGGAATAAAATATCCGGCGTATGACCATCATGGTTTTGATGACAGGCCATTAAGTATAGATACCTTTCATGAAATTTAATGTTAGTTCCCTAGCTATTCTGCACGACATATGTACCTAATCGCAATGTCACCGTATACCGTAAAACGGGGTGAAAAGACACGATTTTCAACTTCAAAGACGATTTTCGCCAATAATCCAAATAATAAAAGTAATAATTTCGATATGATTTTTTGAGTCTTGGTTAGTTCTTCAATTTTGCATTTGTGAAATACATTTTTACCTACCCAATTCAGAGAAAATCAAAGAAAACTACCTGTTTTCTCCATATCCTTAAAACGGGGTCGATAGACACAAGAAAGGGGTGAATAGAAATATTAAGTTTTAGCTGTCATAGGCATCGAATTTGGTCATTATTATGTGGATACTCTGTTGGTAAATGGTATATATATCTGTTAAACAGCTATTTCATACAAAATTATTTTTTCGTGTCTTTTAACCCCCAAGGCGTGTCTTTACACCCCTTTGTTGTATCTAATCACCCCCTATGGCGTAACTGTTCACCCCATATGCGTGTCCACTTTATCCACCCCTTTATCACGTAAATTTGCTTGTTATTGGTTTTTTGCAAAAAAAATGGTTTATTATAGAGAAAATTAGTGATATTATTTATTATTACCAGGTTAGCTAACTTTTTCTTAGTTAATGTCAAAACATTTACCGCTAGAACAAAGTTCAGACAGGCTTCATTTCTTACCTCGGTGAGACCTTACTTTAGAGTCAAAAAAATCTAACTTTTAGGCAGTTTGATTAAGTTATTTTGGTATCAATGTAGAGAATAAATAGTCTATTTTATACGCATTCCGAAAAATCTAATTTTAGAGATGTACGTTTTCAAATATAACAACTTGAAAGAAAAAGTTCAAAATTTCTCTATTCACCCCGCGATTTCTGTTCACCCCGTTTTACGGTATTCTACAAAATCTTCCACTGATTTACGAAATCTCCCGACCGATGCGACCTTCAAACCTTCAAGGAAAGAGCGTTCTTGCATCTTAAACGCCGGCAATGCACTTATATACAACCCCTCTGGCGTTGCGGGTGTCTATATAATAATTCACAACTTTTTTGCTTTCTACTTGTCCAGAATATTAGAATCACCAACCTGATGTGACCGTACAGATGTAGTGCATAATTGTTTTCCATCGTATTTTCTCGGAAACGTTCGTATTTGCCAAACTACTTCAGTCAACCTCAGTACTTTTTGTACCGACACTGACTGAAATAGCAAGACACGTTCGTACTTTTCCATGTAAATACGATGGAAAATAATTATGCCCTACATCTGGGGTCCGTTTCTCAAAAGCTTGTAACTTGTAATACAAGCGGATGTCACTTTTTGACAACTTTTGTGACAAAGGGACTTCCACTTGTATTACAAGTTACAAGCTTTTGAGATACGGGCCCCTGTAAGTGACAATTTTTACTACACTCAGTCAATGTTTCAGTTCAGCTGAACATCCTGTGGGCGCAGCACGGTTCCATTTTTATCGTCTATCACTATGCGCGTCCCTTTCGCACTTACGTACTTGTTAGAACGTGACCTGTCACGTGACATGGTGACAAGGGATAAAAACGCGACCGTGCTAAGCCGCCTGGACTCATCAGAATAGATAATTACGGTTGGACAACGTGTTCCTTATTTTCGTCTCCATATCCCAGGCCTCGGTAGCGCAGTAGGCAGCGCGTAAGTCTCATAATCTTAAGGTCGTGAGTTCGATCCTCACCCGGGGCATAGTTTTTACTGTTCCAATTAAAATTCAGAAAAAACTGGCATGAACATAAAAATTAAAACTTTATAAACGATTAAATTTTAGGTTAATTAGTTTGACACTTATTAAACATTCACACTTATTAATCTTTAATGTTGCGAAATCAGCATATAGACCTGTACATAAATAAAAACTAACGTAGATTTTTTTTAATATTTATTTATCCGCAGTTACTTCACTAGAAAATCTAGAAATACATATTTAAAATAAGTCCCAGGCTATGTGCTACCTATTTCATAAAAACCAGCATTTGAATAAATCCAAAAACATTGCTAGTAGCGACATCTGTACTTTTAGATTGCTCAGAAAAAAGGTCAGGCACGCCAGCTTTAATATTTAATTATCATACTTAGTACACAGATGTCGCTACTGTCAATTTCATTTCATTGCATATACTAATGTAGGGAGTGTGTAGACTAGTTGCAATACTAGTTTCTTCAACTACGTATAGAGGGCGCTATTAAAAATTGATTAAAGCGCCATCTAGTGTACCTTTCTTGAACTAGCAGAAACTACACCCTAACTAAAGTTTAAAAGCTAGCAAATACAACGCGATCTTATTAAATAGTACAAAGAATTTCTCAAAGATGGCGTTAATTAACCAGTACTAACTATTTCTAAGAGATGGCGTAAAACACAACTCTAATATTTTTATAACAAAATTTGTATCATTAGACAAGTTTAAATTCTAAGATTACCGTAAGTTTTGCAGGAATTAATTTTATTGTTGAAGGAATCGTCAATAACGATATTTATTATAATTCAAATCACTACCTACACGACTATACTTAGGTTATTTGATATCTCACAATCGATAAAAAGAAAAACTTTATTGTTATTAGTCAATAATTTATTATCGACAAAGTTTAGGATGAAATATCTAAAGGTCACACTGGCGCCAACAATAAAAAATCTTTTGTGATGATGATACAGTCTGGTGTTTGTTACATATTAACAAATTTAATCATGACTCCGATCGTCAGCGATATATTTTAATAATTAATTCATTACGTGTTTAATTTAAATATTTTGTTCCAAGCCGATAAAACTTGACGAACAAATTCTGGTTCAATAAAGTATACTTAGGTAGGTATGTACCTACCGACACTTAAATCAGAATTAATAAAAGTGTTTTTTTATAGGTAAGCTGTACCTACCACGACAGTCGCAAAGAAGCTAGCTGGCCGCCTGATGTTGAGCAGCCACCGCCGCCTATGGGCGCTTGAAGTTGATGAAGTTATCATGGTTATTTTTTACGGACTGGTTGAAGATTTGATGTCAGGTTAACTGATTAAGTAGGTACTTACCTAAGTTAAAATTAAATACTTAAGTATTTAAACTAGAGTTAGTCCCAAAAGTAACCTATCCTCTAGTAGAAAACCACCGCAAAACTACTTTAGGTACTAAGCCTGACGTCAGTGGCAGACCAAGAATATGATAGAGAAGGCATGGAATCACTTAAATAAAAGCAAAGATAAAAGTAACTTTATGTCATAATAACATGTACAGTCGCTATCTTATATATCGAAGCGAGCAAGGCCGACTCTATTATCAAGTCGTTAAAGTCCATGTTCGGATATTTTTGAGCATCTTGACCGCTTCGATATACCTATGTAGGTACCTGTTACATGGCGAATGTACAATTGTACACGATATAATCTAGTCTCATGAAATACCTAGTCCTAGGTACATAACCGTAAGTGTCAGTTTACTTTCTCTAAATCCCGATACGATTGATACTTCGGAATCGCTTAATTTTTGAGTAAGTACCTATATAACACAAGCATTACAAAAAAGTCATTAGAAAAAATATTACACAAAAAATTCATTTTCAATTTAACTGTCTGTATCGACTGTATCTATTATGAATAATTTACTTTGAAAAAGGACACAGCTAAGGCGGCTAGAAACAAGGCATTTAATCGCCATACCTGAGGTCTACTGCACTTTGACAGGAGCAACAAAACCGTGAGTTGTTGATGGCGCATTGTTGTGGAATTCCTTCACGCGCACACGCAGGTTAAGGCCACTACCACGGCTTCATGGAAAACTATCGTTGTAACTTTACTGCACCGTTGTAAGTGATATAGGGCACTTACCGCTGACATGGGGTGTCTTACCGATGAAAAGCATGCGACTATTAGATATAACTAGACCATATTCTTATTAAAGGAAACGTTCATGTAGGTAAATACCTTAATACCTAGATTTAGATTCATTTTTTTTAGCCAAGTACTATTAAAAGAGATACTTAAAAAGGTAGGTAAGTTACGTTGATGATGGTCTATGAGTTGTTTTTCTAAGATCTGTGAAAGAAAAATTTGTCATCGTTAATAGTTTCTCATTTATCATCCCAGAAATAACCCTTCTCGAAGCCGGGTTAAAGTAAAAATGAAACAAATAAAGGAATGTACTTTTTAGTGTGAGGTAGCAAAAATACTATGTAATTTTCTATAAGAATTTGGTTATCGCTACACAAACTGTCATTGTTCCCTTAGTGTTTGTGCTACAACCTACGGGGAATGCGCGTTTCATCGCAAAGATAACAGCTAACAGCCCACCTCTGCGCAGATTTTTCACAACCCTTTGTTTGTCTTTCAAATACCTAACCCTATGACCCGTTGTCCCAGCTTAACGCTATCGTATGATAATCTGTCAAACAACTTTGTCATTAAAAAAAGGCGCGAAATTCAAATTTTCTATGTGACATTAACCCTTCGCGCCTACACTTTTAAAAATTGGTCGATTTTTTCTACTGACGGAATTGGCTTGACAGACTACAGGTACTTACAAAGCAAAATTAACTTTTTTCCATACATTCCACATCCGCACGGCTGATACTTCTTTTCTCCGGTTGCTCTCGTGTCTAGCGACATTTAGTAGTGAAAGTTAGGTCTTTATATACCTATCGTACAGCGAACCTAAGTGTTGAAATTTTGATGAACGACCCTTCAAAAAACTGTAATTTTATGACGCCAGTAGTAGTCACAAGTGGAGATTACGCACATATTAACCTCGCTTAGTTATGGAAAATTAATGACACACTTTTTTCCGTATTGACATACTTAAAGCTCATGAATCCGCATTGTGTTCTCGGAAATAGTTAATGATGTTGATGGTGACATCGCTAATAAACTTTTGACTATGACAGAAGTGTTTGTCTCCTTGAGAGATCCGTATCTACGTAATCAGAATTCTTAAAAGCCTTACGTACTTGGGTGAATGTGAATGGTAATCCTTTCTCTAGGAAACAAATGCTGACGTTAATGCTGTCGGGTTCAAAGAGCATTGAGTTTTCACGCTGTCACAAAATCGTTGAATTAAAAATTAAATATTAAGCATATTAATAAATTTAATAACTCCTAGCCTAGTCGGCAGTGTCCTTGCCTATGACGCAGGAGGTCCAGGGTTCAAATACCGGTAAGGGCATTTATTTATGAGTGTTATCACAGATATTTGTGTCTGAGTTATGGATGTCTCCCATGTAAGTATACGTCGACATATATTTACCTACTTTGTATGTCGTCGTCTAGTGCCCATTACACAAGCCTTAATATTGAGCCTACTGTGGGACTATTTAGGTCGATTTGTTTGATCCCAGTGGCCCATACCAACTGGTCAAGATTTGGTCATCAAGAATCTCAACTGAAAGCGACTCAGTCAACTAACAATTTCTTTTTGTAACAAATATGGAATAGAACAGAAACAAAGGTAAAATATCATTTCATAACGCAAAATGAGATAATAAAATCAATAAACCTTAGGGAAAATAATATCAAGAGATCACTCTAAGAAACTACTTAACACATCATCCAAGTAGTTAAAAGTAGTAAGATTAGTTCTTCCTTGAAATTAATTTCCATTGCCTAGGTATACGTAGGTAACACTTGTTCCTACTGCAATTTAAGTATGTTGACTGACAGATGCAGTCATCACGATCAGCCAATTAACTTGGTCGTGTTAATACTTGCTTAACGATATTTCCTGGCATACAATATGTTATTGTTAAACAGGTTAAGTATTGAATCTTAAATATCAAGATTGAGGTGCATTAACTATGCCTGTTGAGGTAAAATTCAAAAATTATTCTTCGGCTTCTTCTTATTCGATACCACACCTTTTCTGTAATTAATAGGAAACATCAGGAACAGGTAAAAAAGACTTACATGTTATTTTTGTTTTTTTTTAATATATTAAGTAATTACAAAAAAACTATGACAGATTTACTTAGTCGAAAAAAAATATTTTGTCCTCTCCTGAAATGAAATAAAACCCGCAATTGTTCAGAATTTTTGTATGTACACTGTTTTGATTAATTCAGTTGTTTACAGGCAATAACTTTTAACCCCATTTTGTTTACTAACAGGTCGTCATTTATCTGTGAACTCGCGCAATGATAACCGAAGATAACGGCAATTAAAAACTTGACGTAAACACTGCTAACTATGTGTAAATGGGCGTATTTTTATAGGTAAACAACCTCGTTTAATCTACTTAATTAAAACTAGGCGTGGACAGAAAGTAATAATGTCAACATTATTTTATAATCACGATATAATCGGAGTTAGGTTTTTATAACAAACTATAATATAACTACTTACCTATAAGGTAAGGTGGGGTAAGACTATCACTTGTATGGAATCCTCATACTGTTTGTTGCCCCGAGCAAAATAAGCTATATTAGTCTTACCGCACCTTACCTTACCCAATAAGCATTCTGTGTAAGCGACTTGATATGTAATGCAAGTTTACATTAACCCAACCTCGAACCGAACAAACGGTTAAAATTGAAATCGAAATTAACGTAGAGTGTGATGGGTCCTTATAACGTTGAACGATTGGTTCTAACGTTCTAACGTTGAGCGGTCTCACGCAAACTGATAAAAATATTGGGTACCTATACCAAAGCGTCTTTTTTAGTGTTCCGTTGGTTCCGTACAAAACTTTGTTCACGGAACACTTATTTTTATCTGTTACTTAATTCTTTGCGAAAAAGCGGCATGTTTGCCACCGATGTGGTATAAAAAAAACTCTTTTTATATCTATTTCTATAAAAGGTAACACAAATCGTAATAAAGGTTTATGCTAAAAAAATGTTAGCATAAACCTTGTGCACCCAAAAATATTTTGATTATTAAACAATCCGTTATAGCCACAGCAAGTTGTTGGAGCCACTGACCATTTGTGTTGATTATGTTCTATCAAACATTCATTAAGCAGATCAGTTTAGTCAGTGGCCGGAGGACGGAGGTCTGTTACTGATAAATCACTGGAACCTGCTGCGACTACCACCAAGCAATTAAAATGGGCTTAAGGGGAAGCGTATATACCTACTCAATAAAACCATAGACATAACATAATGTTTCGTGTCATAGATTACGTCAAAAGGTAAAATTCTATAAAAAGTTGTACAATATATTAGAAAAATGTTATAATACATACATAGTTACTATAGCTAATTACGATTGCGATTACGATTAGATTCGTTATGTTAAAAAAAATCCTGAAATGTTATTGCGTCATGCGCATTCAGCATATTGCACAAAAGCAATTTATTTTGGAGTTAAAGTTTCCATGAAATTAAAGTTCTGTAAAATGAAATACTTTATAAACATCGGTAAAACAGGAATAGGTACACGAAACTATCTAGTTTAAAATATAATAACTAATAAATAACTGTATTGTTGATTTTGTGACTCTTACTTAAGACTAAGCAATTTCTAGACATACATATGTGACGTTCCACGGGAAAAGGTACCTTATGAGGGTTTCTAGTTTCGGAGATATTAAATGTTTTGTAAAGAGGTGAAAAAATGCTCAATTTTTTTTTATTGTGTGATCTGAAACCTTAATGCCTAACGTTTGTTTACCTGTTTTTATTTTTGTTATAAGTTAGTTATAAGCCTAGTAATGTCGTCTCAGAGTTTAGTAGAAAAGGTACCTTATGGAAAAAAGATTGAAAATTCCCAAAAAAACTAGTCAATACGGGAAAAGAAGTTTGGTAGAGAACTGTATTAGCATTCTGCAAAACTAATTTGATAATTTCAGTTCTGGTTGGGGCGCCTCGCAAATATTATAACCGTACATAGACCGACATCACAAATCCAACTAGACTGCTATTATACCAAAGTTACTCTCGTCAAGTCTTTCTTAACTAGAATAATCTTCATTTGGTTTGGTCGCATGCAGTAAATCAGCCATTGGTTTGCTGAAAAATGCCAATACCCGACGCATTACCTTATGGAATATCTGAGGTCATTGAACCTCAATGCCGCTTATCTTCAATAGCAACCGAAATATATTATTGATAAGAAATAGACGATTTATACCATCTTAACCTCAAAATATTATTAGTTTATCCTAACTGTTCCATCATCATCATGCCTCATCATGTAACTTGACCACAAGGTACCTTTTCATTACATACAAATTATTGGTCTTTTTTAAGATTATTATGACGAAGAACTAATTAAATTGGGGGCAGTTTAATGTAAATTAATATTTTCTATTCATAAAAGATAAACTATAATATGATTGATATTTTGTAGTGATGTATTATTAGATTTATTTCCATAAGGTACCTTTTCGTAAATGTATGGAGCAAATACTGTTATTGTTATGTAAGTTTAAAGTGGCATAAGGGGTTAAATATAGTATTTAGTTGGGGTTTTAGGATTTATTTCATTTGAATGACAGAATTTCTTTCATATGTGCTCAGAAAAATTGATTGTGTGTCACATTAAAAGTAAAAATATTCAATTTTGTGATTTTATATGAAAAAGTCAGAAAATACATTTTCACCTCTAAATCGGTATTGTTTTTTGCTTAAACTGTCTGTCAGTGTCGTTTTCTAATAGATAAAATTTAAATCTTGAGAGCTCATTGCAATCAATCGTAAAAATGAAATTTAACTTTATTTTCAAGAGATTGGTTAGTATACACATAAATCAGTCGATATCAAAAGTTTCTATTTGCATTACAGAACAAGTCGCAATATTTTTTTAATCTCAGATATATAAGGCATTATTATTTGTAGTCAACTATGTAACTTACTTCAGGAACATAGTTTTTTAGGCGGCTAAACTTAAAACTTCTCTATCGTAAAGTTGCTCATTTCACAACATTATTTTCAAAAAATCATATCTCTGTAACTACGCAACCTAGAAGGTTGATCTTTTGTGTTATCGATAGCTTATTGTAGATTACTGGGGTATGCATAACTCCATACCCGCCATAAGGTACCTTTGACCGTGGGACGTCACATATACTCGAACCTATCAATACAAGTTTTTTCGCCTAGAAAATTATTCAAATTATAAAGGATTGAACGGCCTTTTTAGGCCTCAGGGCGGCGCAATTATTTTTTATTCGATACGGAAGATTATTTTTACGAAAAAAGCTTGCTACCCCTTAAGTAAAGGTGACTATGCACCCTTAAAACTACCCAATTATAGCCACCCCTTTTAAGCACCGCTCTCAGCTATTAGCCGTTAAGTAAGAGATTTATGGTTCGTCATTAGACATTGTTGATTGGACACGGTTGTTAGTAAAAAAGGCACAATATTATTGTGTCATACCATCGCTGCCTAGTTTGTCTGGAAGAGATCGCCTTTTTAGTGATAAGAACACCTAGCTGCTGCCCATCACCGCCTATATTGTGCTTTTGATTGTAGAAATTTCACGCCTTATACCTACATTGTTGGTTAAAAATACAGGTAATAGTCACGTTTGGTATTTAACTCAAACAGTTCACCAATTAGTTTTTATCATTCTATATTTACCAGTCGCTTTTCGGTGAAGGAAAACATCGTGAGGAAACCGGACCAATCCAAAAAGACTAGTTTTCCATGAGCAAAAAGCCGGGATATGAAGATGCCGTGGAAGATGATGAATTCAGTGTTAAATTTTAAGCCTTGAGAGTCAGTAGCTTGTGAGTTAATATATAGAGATGAGATAAATGAGCATTCGCAGGCTGAATGACTGACAGCATTGACATCAAGCTGATTGACATGATGCTGGCATGACTGCCAGCCATTATTGAATGCAAGTGGCACTGAACAGTTGGTGAAATCTGAAGAAATCTTATGTTATCCCTTAGAACTTAGAATATAAAATAAGCAAAGCTTACTATAGACATATGTATCGATACCCTAGTTCACAACTTCACACTCGTTTTAACTAACACGCATCTTAGGTATCCTCCACACAGGTATCTGTTCGAGTTACGGAGATTTTAAACCAAACCATTTTAACTAAAACGCAATCGATCCAAAGCAAGTACATAAGATACCTTAATAAAAACAAAATAAAAAGTGTACGAGTTTTTTAACTCTCTTTCCACTCATATGGCTCACTATCAAACTTTTCAATAAACAATTTCATTAAGGTAATGAGGAAGTAATTGGGATATTGAAAGGTATTAAGGGCTCCGGTTATCAGCCGATCGCGGCGGTCCGCGTTATTGATGCTACGTTATTATTATTCCGCTTACGTCTTTTCACAAACGGTGCCGCCAAAAATGATCGAGAGTAGTTCTGGGACAGGCATGGAGTCGATTGTATGTATTTATGTTATTAGAAAAATAAAATGCTTAAGAACTTTCTAATCCGGTAGATCCTTAATGCCTCTAGATGCTGAATAAAATAATTATGTTTTAGATATATCGTTGAAATAAACTTAACTTAAAAACGCAGTTAAGACTTAAGAGAGAGGCGGATGGTAGGAATGATCGACTGGAATAAGAATTTTTCCGCCTCTTTTCTTTCTACGGTGCAATATTTTGATTACTTAACTGCATACCTTGCCTGTACGACAAATATCATAGTCCCATATCTCATGTGATCGAATGACACTTACCAAGCAATTTCTAAGCTCACCCGATAGTCAGTACATACTTACAAAAATTACATCATCTCAAAGGCGTTATCTTATTCCATTATCAGTTTTATATCTAACCATTTTTAATACATTTGAGCGTATTTATTGTTAACTGGGTATTCTGAGAAATACTAAGATTACTTTTACTTTACTATAAGTATAATGGCGTTATAATAGTTGCGAAGTGTGGTATTATTGCATCATTATCGCTCCTTGCATTGTGCAATTAGGTAATATGTGTTGCTGCTTCTGCTTGCTAAGGTTATTTCATTTCATTTCATTTCATTTATTCATGCTAAATAACATAAGTATACAAAATATACACGTCATATTATTAAACCCGGATGGGGCATAGCAGAAAACTTATTATCTAGAACTTAAAAACTAAATTATCCTAATTACAATAAATAATAAATAACAATAAATACAAATCTTACGCGCACTAAACATCTTTGTCCCTGAAATACTCCTCTATATGATAGAAACATTTGTTTACTAAGTTCTTTCTTAATTGTTTAAAAAATACTGTATTGTTCTTTTCTCCTTTTAAGGTGTCACTCAATTTATTATAAATTTTAATTGTCATGGCGTGTGGACTTGTGCTGTGTAATTTCATTGTAGATCCTGACACTGTAACTAGATTATTTTTGAACCTAGATTCGTAACGGCGGGTCTGATCTAGGATAGAAGTGTATAGTTGCGGGTTTTTCCTGACAAATTTACACACCTCATAAATGTATATGGAAACTAGTGTTAACATATCATATTTTCTAAAGTAAGGAATACAACTCTCTGGGATTTTTATATTGGCGAGTATGCGTATACACTTTTTTTGGAGGATGAAAATATCTTCGACGTCAGTACTATTTCCCCATAGTATGATGCCGTAAGTAAGCCATGAGTATGCGTAAGAGTAGTAAGATGTAATCGCGGAGTTAAAATCTGTAGATCTCTTAACTTCCCTCAATGCGTACACGAAAGATGATAATTTTGATTTAATTTTGGCTATATGTTCCTTCCAATTGATATTTGAATCTATAACGAAACCTAATAATGTTGCCGAGTCCACGAAATCCAATTTTATGCCATTTATGTCGAAATTTAATGATAGCGGTTTTTTTTGATGAGGCCTAAATTGAATAATTTTCGTCTTTGAAATATTTAGTTTTAAGTTGTGGTCTTCCATCCATTCTATTACAGAGTTTAATATGGAATTTATATCTTGATTTGTATTTGTGCTGTCGTTACATGAAGTTAGAATTGAGATATCGTCAGCGAAAAGTACGCAATATTGGGCTATTGTTTTCGGGATATCATTAATGTAAATCAAAAAAAGCAAACATCCGATTACACTACCCTGAGGGATGGAATGCGTGATGGACTGTTGATCAGATTTGACACATGTTATTTCGCCCGTTGTGTGATCCAAAAACTCAATTGCAACACACTGTTCTCTGTTTTTGAGATAAGACGTGAACCAATTGTGTTATTCCTAATGTCATACAATTGCGTCAAATCTGCGATTGTTTATTTATAATTAATCAATGGTGCATTTTGTTTTACCTGACATGCAAATATAGGTAATGTTGTCTCTTAGAATTTCGTCATTATTAGGTAATCTTATTTTTAAGTTTACGAATTGAGTATTTGCAATAAAATACCTTGTGTAATTATATAGGTAATAGTTAGAAAACGACATACCTAACCAAAAAAATAATAATTCCATAGTGGATGACCTAGTGTACTAGAGTCGCACCAAGAAAAGTCTGCAGCGGATTTGATAGCCCACGCAGTGTAAGTGTTCTTTATATATACGTCATAATTTCATAGAAGTTTGACGTTTAAAATGACACTTGCACTGCGTGGGCTATCAAAATCGCTGCAGACTTTTCACGGTCTGACTCTAGTAGATCGGGTCTTTGAATCTCGGGCTGTATAAAATCTACATTTTAAAGTTATTTTAGTAACAATTTTAACACCGACTCCATAGCATTCCCTGTTCCTTGCCACCGCCACCAAATTGAGTTATCAACTTTGGTGAAATTCATTGTTTTTAACCTTTTAGCCTTTTTGTGCCGATGCGTGTTTAATAGTCAATTAATGGACGGCGGCGCCTTTGTTCCAAATTAGTTGCTAAGGGTTGGAACTGAACCCGGGCCCTACGGCGGGGCCCAGTCCCATCGGTTATGGCCCATTCGTCTCTGGCCACTCTGGCGAACCAGAATAAAAGTGATCTTTGATTACAACCAGATTTTACGATCCTGTAGGTCACAGTTTACTCTAGTTCGCGTGTTTCACACGTCTGCACTTTAGTGCGTGATATGTGTGTGTAACTCAGGAATGATACCACCGCGAGAGTCGTCCATACAAAACAACGCAATATATAGTGAGAGTATCCTGCATACATACTCCTTTCTCCCTCCAATAGCGGTAGCGTTGAAATATCGCCGACGCCGGCGGGTTTCAATTCCAATCCGATTTGTATTGTATCGATGTCAATTCATCAAATAACACTTACTTGTAAGGTAATGTAATAAAGTTGGTGAGTATAAGTACCTACCTATACTAATTATTTAGTTTATTTAATGTTTCTATGTTTTTTTCGGCTGTTATATTTCGAATTGCTTTAGGCATTAAGTTACCTATTTATTTAAAATAGAAACATAAATTAGGGTTAGGGTTATTCACACGACCCGTAATAAGTTCACTTGAAGTTTAGGCTTTTAAGAATTTAAAACTAAAACAGTCTCATCAATATTTTTTTATCTACCTACATTACATATATAGGTACGTATAAACCCCACACTTCATAAAATTTTGCCTCACTCACTAATATGATTTAAAACTAAACATAACTTAAAATTCAGAGAATTAAAAAAACGACCGCATTAGGACATCACACGTTCGAATTGCACCAATATAAAAAGAATGCAACGAAAATTGTAATTTCGGAGGCGCCTTCGACCGGGCGGGGCCGGTAATGGGCCGATTAGCCCCGTGATCGACTGATGAAAGTATATGGTTAACTTAATAACTTCAAAAACGAGGCTTTTATAAATCTATTTTTTTCTAGTATTGGGGAGTTTCTTGCTTTAGTTGACGCGTTAGACACCTTGCTATAATAGGGTATTTGACTACTAGTCAAATCAGTCTCTTTTTTCGAACTGTCAAAACGATTTTGATACTATGGAATTTATATGAAACACTAGCTTGTGACGTCATAGTCAAATTACCTACTCTTTATAGTTTTAAACGGGTTTTAAAATAGAAATTGTGTCTAAAAATAACGGCTGTCTACGTTTCTCTTTGTGTAAAATAATTTATTTTAAATACAGTCAAATACCCTATATAGGTAGTGTTGCAATTAGATTAACCTTGTGAAAAAACTTGTTATAACAATGTGTAATACGGGATATGATATACTATTAAAGATTAAGAGTTTTAAAGTTATCCTTGTTTTATTTAAAAACAAATATAGGTATGTACCTACATTATTTGTTAAGTATAGATAGGTATTAAATATACATGTAGCATTTATAAATCCTACGACATTATATTTAACCTTATTTGCAGCGCCTTAATTTGAGTGTATGTATACTAGAGTGTCCCGAAAAAAAAATGTTTTATATCAAAAATGCAATAGTTATAAAAACTTGCGTATATAAGTACTTGTTCCGGTAAAAATATTACAAAAAATCTATATTTATTTTTTTAGGCCTCTACCGTACTTTGTTTTTTCGAAGTACCCGCGAATTTAACATATATTTTTTTAAATTATTTTAGGGTAGAACTCAATAATTTTTGATGAATGTCATAATTGTTGTTATTCGATACGCTGAGAAAGTGAATGTGTGCTAAAAATATACTTTTTCTTTTACTGTATCTGACGGTGCAAAAGAGTGAAATCATGAGTTTAAGTATCCGAAGAAGTAATACTACTAGGCCAAGAAAGGTACGCTCGGCTAGTATGGCGGAATGGAAATAATTAGTAATAGCTGAAATTTTCGGTGTACGGGACAGATAATAAATCTAGTGATTACGTCGACACATAATCCAAATAAATATATTACATTTAGGTATTTAAAAAAAAAAGTAAAAATATAAAAAATCACAGAAAATTTGTAAAAAATATTAATAACATTTTTTTTAATTATACTCATAGATAAATATTTGCTTTATGACATTAAGCATGAATCACACAAAAAATAACTCTGTATCCTACATTTAAAGTAAGTAACCTACGGTTATTATTAAATTCAGTATATTTCCGTCCTCAAAAATGGTAATAGGCTATTTTTTCTCTCATTATTTCCAAATTACAATAAGTACAAGCGTTGCAATTTAATCGTACACTAAATAATACCGTATGGTGGGTTTTATGGGGTTGTGCATTAATTGCCTGGTTAAAAATGGTAATAGATCAATATCATATGGGATTTTCATTATGAGTTCTCTTTCGTCGAATACTGTAAAAATCGACTTGAAATATGATTCGTAATACAAAAAACCATCAAAAACATTATCGTTGCTTTAAAGTTGCCGCGCACGAGCCAGCGAGCTGACGCGATTGGTCGTTGCATGGAGCGGGGCGACGGAACGATGGAACTTCCATCGCCCCGAGCGCGATTATTTAAAAAAGTATTTAGTATATTTACTATTTACTCGGTCAAAACATGTACCAGTGAACGTAAAAAACATGGGAGACTAGATTCGAACTAATTATCAGCTTTAATCTGGGCAAGAGTGCTGTAAATAAGAAAGTAAATTTTACATAATTGCAGGCTTTCCATCTTTGCGGGCGCGTTAAATTTAATGCAATAATAGGCCAATTATATAGGGCTATTATACTGACACACACCCAATTTGATAGCAGAAAAAGACGCGAAATTAAAATTTTCTTAGGGAAATCAAATCTTCGCGCCTATAAGTTTAAACCATTTTTCAATAGCGGTCATTTAAGTACCACCCCTCACCACTAAAATGTAATTATCAAAAACGACAGTTGCTAATGTTCCCTAAAGTAAGCATTTCTAGTTATTGCTGCAATACAGTGGTACCGGGCACCTTGCGACGCAAGGCCGAGCAGGAATCGCAAACCTTAAAATATTTGCACAAATTAATTGAGTTAGGATACTTAGGATTTTGTTAGTACTCTTTAATTGAATAGCAAAAAATATAAGTTATGTATTAGAAATACCGTTTTTAGTCGATTATTAATTGAGTAATTATTGTTAAACTTATTTTTACCATGTGGTGTCGGTTAAAATTTCACTAGTAACATCATTTGGCGACTAGGGCAATAAAAGTCGACACCATAACCAACAAATTAACAAACAACAATAACCAACAAATTAACAAACAACAAAAATTTGCAGTAATATTCCAAAACTCGACTGAACGCAAGCGCACCGAACCGTGTCGCTCCCCTGACGCGACTCAGTGTCACAAAACGTAAGGCCGTGGTATTAACGTCAGCGGATAGCTGAGCGGCGAGCGGTGACTGCAGGCGGCAATAAGGTGTTCAGTTAATGTTTTTATAATTTGAAATGACTTCGTTTCCATGTAGAAATAACCAAACAGACTTTAGAAGCATTTAATATTTTATTTGTGGCCGTATAAATTATGTTTTATTGGTAAATTAACTACAATTATTCATATTTGTGGATAAAACAATATACATACTATAATTAATACTAAATTAACATTAAATAAATACATTATTTATGACATAAAAATACATTGCGCGTATTTAACTACTTAGCACTGTTTAATTACGATACTTGCAAGCAAGTAGTAAAGTATATGGCTCCATCCTATCCTGTACCACGATATACAAGCGATAACATTTTTGCGACAGTTTTGTATAGATAATGGATTTGTCGCTAGAAAATTACGATATCGAGATTAAAGTCAGGTCTCTGAGCGCTATTGAAACCTTAAATGCTTTTTACTTATACATGTTTTAAATTTGCCGCGCTTTTTCTAGTCAAGCTGAATGTGTTTCACTATAGAATAGTAATCGAATTGGTTCAGATTTAACGTTTAATGCATATAAATAACATAATTAGTAAATAACATAATTTTGGACTAAGTACATTATACATGACATCAGGCTATGGTTTGGCGCACCGTGACCCTGAACGGCGCGGTAATGTGTTACGGCTGTTAAGTGAAGTCCAGACGGGATGATCAAATCGACCGATTTGATCAAAAATGAAATTGGGGTCAATCTCCAAATTAAGCAACAATTAAACAACTGTACCGATATTTGGAACCTCAGAATAATATACCCGGCCGGATACCGGATAGTAACTTTGCTTGATTTCAGAGTAAACAAATTGGATTTAAGAAACAGTCACTGTCATATTGTACATTACTCGTTTATTATTTCAAAACAATTTAAACATCCACTCACTTGCACGCGTAGGTACCTACTCATTTCGAACATAGAAATGAGTCCGCGCCAACGTTCACCACGAAACAGGTTAAAACCTGCACAATGCGCACCTAAAAAGCGAAATGTAGGTATTGTTAAATTTAGTTTGTAGTTAATTAGTTTTTTGGTGTAAGTGTATGAACCAAGGTCTGAAATAAATGATTTTTTATTTTTTTTATTGTTCCGCCGGCCGAAGATTCGGCGGTCGGTTACCGAATATTTGGCCGACGGTCAGGCCGAATATCCGGTATCTGACCAAAAACAACTATCCATTGCATCATTTGCATCTCTAATTGAGAGTGGCAGCACTGTCGTAGGTCGTATTGTCCTTTTCTAGCATATACGTCCCTCGCTCCTACACTCCCACCACACAGGCAGGTTGCTTTTTCAGTTATACAAGGCAAATTTTCAAGTCATTGGCTTGCTGTTTTTCCATCTGGAAGGTCGTGAAGCTAAACTGCTGGTGAGTTTTTGAATTTGTACCTCAGTTTAGCTGACTATATTGAAATAGTTATTTATTTTACAAGGGGGCAAAGTTGTTGTTTAACCGCTCGTGCTAATATTGATACTTGAGCAAGTAAAACATTCGAAACATGGAATCTTGAGCGTTGCGAGGGTTTCAAAGCACGAGAGTTAAACAAAATTTGCCCCAAGTGAAACACAAAATGTTTCACCATACCAACCCGAAGCAAATATTAAATGTAAAAATATCATACAAAATCAAATACAAATGAATGTTATTAAATATTTATGATTTAAAAGTCAATTCTACCAGCAAATATAAGAAAACAACTCAAAATTTGCATTTGATTCCTTTGCCTCACTTGTGAATAAAATGAAACTTTGCTCTCAGTTTTTGAAGCGCAAAGTAAGCCTTTCCGAGCTGGTGTGGTGAAAAACAGTTCTAACGGCTTATGCCACTCGAAATAAATAATTAAATTTTTCACGCCACTGTTCGGAAATGTGGCAATAGGTGGTCTAAAACCAAGCTGGAAAGTAGGCAATAGCTGTAGCACCTGAACCACCACTACTACAATGTTTCATTGTTATCATCATCTGTCATTGGTGACAGTTCGCTACAGCAATGAGTATAATTTAAAACATAAAAATCAATAAAAGGTCTTTTTTGGCGCAACTTTTTCCTTCAAAAATAAATTTAGGTTATTTATAGGACCAATATCTTGTTAAAAAAAAAACGAAATGTCAAACTATTCATTCATTCAGTCAGTTCATTCGATTCACGCTTAAGGCGTTTTTTACTTTTGTAGCTGTTTGTGATTTTTTAGCAAAAGCGCTTCTAAGTTTAGAGTCGGTTTGAAGCAAACAACAGAAAAACGCCTCTTAAATGTGATAAAAAAGAAAAAAGGCGGGATCGGAAAATTCTCACTGAATTGGATAGTACTATAAAATATAAGAAACACGTATCTACGCTCGCTATAAAAATGAGTTCTTCTAGTGAAGAAAATGATATTCTTACGCTGACGCCTACCGAAATTCAAGAGACAGCACAGGCAGTGGCTAGTAATTTGCTACCAGAGAAATCGCGGGCTAGTACTTATAGTTATGCAAATGTTTCCTTATTTCCTCGCAGTAGTCGTGAAAAGCACTATGTAATGCCTCGGCCGGAAACGCTAAAGATGGAGTCGTATTATTCGAGGGCCTCCACCAACGTGTCGGCCCTCAAACTCACTCGTCCATCTTTTAGCGGTTTTACGTCCTCTCCTACAATGTACTATAGTTGTCCGTTAAATTATCTAGCAAATAAAAACGATCCGGAATAGTGATGTGAAAGTGCAAGAAGATATTAGAAAGAGAGATGCCTAAGAGTACCATACCATAATTAATACATGTGTCTTAGCTGTATATTGTATTGTTATAAATAATGTTAAAAATGCTTTATGTTGTTAATGTGTTCCAAATTGTGCCGTTTTGGCATTAGCTGTAAGGTGCAATTTGTTATTTGAAATAAATAAATAAATACAATAAATGTTAATTTTACAAAATGTACCTATCAAATTGTATACTTTACTAAATATCTCTCTCCTCACAGGTGTTACAATAAAGGGTGTACGTACTACATAATTAATTAAACACTCATAATATAATTATATTACATACACATAATAAGTATATCATAGGATAATATCCTATACATATTATGTATAATCACATTGGTTTGGCGTCTTCCCACCACCAGGCGATAACAAACATGTTTCAATATTATTCGTAGGTTCCGAATATCGGTACAGCTGTTTAATGACAGCATTTACACAAAAATAAAACGCTAATTAAATAACTTATCATATCCCGAACTACAGATGCAACGGATAGTTGTTTGGCCGCATACAGGATACCGGATGTACGGCCTGACCATAGGCCGAATATTCGGTATTCAGCCGCCGAATATTCGGCCGGCGGAAATATACCTACATTCCGGTTTTTCAGGTGCGCATTGTGGAAGTTTTGACCTGTTTCGTAATGAACTTTCGCGCGGACTCATATAGGTCTATCACTAGGTACGAAATTAGTGCGCGAGCTAGTGAATGGAACGTTTAAATTGTTTTAAAATAATAATCGAGTACGATTATATTCCGATATCAAGCATAGTTACTATCCGGTATCCGGCCGGATATTAAAATAAGGGCGAGATAGGATACCGGATAGTAACCGAATATCCGGTGCATATCTATTCGGATTTTACTATATTGTTTTAATGAATGCATGTTAATAATTTGTAAATTAGTACCTTAATGTACGATTTTGTAAATATTTTGCATGTTGATGTTGAGTCGACTGAATACTGTGTCTAACTATTTTTATTATAAGATCTGATTGTTACGTATTCAAGCAAATAAATATTTTCTATTCTTCTTCTTCTATTCTTCTTCGGAACCTAAGGTTTTAATCCTGCATGGTGCAAATATGTATAATTTTGAGACAATGACTTGACAATTTGTCTTGTATAACTGACAAAGCAACCTGCCTGTGCGGTAGGAGTGTGGGGGAGAGAGGGACGTATATGCTAGAAAAAGACAATACGACCTAGGGGGCTGTCCATAAATTACGTCATCGATTTTTGACGATTTTGGACCCCCCCCCCCCCTATAATCATCCAAAAATCATGCATCAAATGACCCCATTTCCTCCTACTTCATGCTACCGTCATCCGATGTCCAGACCCCCCCACCCCTAATTTGAAATGACGTAATTTATGAATAGCCCCTAGGGGCTGTCCATACATGACGTCATCTATTTTTGACGATTTTTGTCCCCCCCTCCTCTAAAATCATCCAAAAATCATGCTTCGAATGGCACCGTTTCCTCCTGCGTCATGCTACAATCATCCGAAGTCCAGACCCCCCCCCCCCCCAAATATGAAATGACTTAAATTTATGAATAGCCCCCTACGACAGTGTTGCCACTCTCAATATTATTTATTCTTAGGTTCCGAATATGGTGCAAGGAGTAAGGTGCAAAAGTGTAAACATATATTTGACGTCGACTCTTATTATGCTATGTTATACTTATTATGGAACTTAGGAACGTAAACTATGAATAGAAAGAGCACGAAATAGTCAATATAATACGTTTGTTGAAAAAAAAAGTCTACAGACACTTAGGCGCGAAGGGTTATTGTCTCATAGAAAATTTGAATTTCGCGCCTTTTTCTACTGACAAAGTTGTTGGATAGACGTTAATATCAAATGAAAGAGTCGGCCTACACACTTCGCTGTGACAGAATGTGAAAGTGTCACCAAAACTGTCAAATGACTACGATAATAAGTATTCCTTTTATAATGCCACTCCACACTATGCCATTCTGAAATTAAATAAGACGATAGATAGTCATTCGCAATTTTTATTTTTGTAGTGGGTCATAATTGACGTATATAATTATATTGGAAATGATATCAGTTATTTTTAATCAGCTATCATTCACGCGCGCGTTCATTTTGCTCAGACTTGGCCGCACAAATATTTGGTGCGAGCGAGACGCCCGCGCACGTTCGAATTGGCCTGTCACTTGTAGCAACTTGTAGGTAAGTACATACTTACCTACATACTATCCACGCGTCCTTGGCACGAACTCCCGCCACCGCCCGCATTGAAACTGTCCCCGCGCGCCGCAAGGAAATGTAATCCTTAGCATTAGCGCAAAGAGTTCAAATTTGGTAGTTTCATTTAGCGAATTTGTTAAAATGCACATATTTATTACATTGACCATATTTTTGTGTGATTATGTATTGAATATCACTTTGAACGTTATCAGAACAAAGTCTGCAAGAAATTATATCTATAACCATTTTTTCTAGCATGTTTAAGGCGTAAATATATATACAAGTGATACAAATAATATTGATGTCGGATTCTCGGATAAATAGCTTAATGAGGTAGTTTTATGGTAATTCAATCAAAGACCTAATTATTACTTTTTTTTTATATCAAGTTACGACGTATATCCGTGAGGCCCCGCCATTTATTGAATGAGTTATTTTCCGTGTTAATATTTTGACTGATTCCATTGTCGACTCATTATAAATATTATTTTCGTCACGTTTACGAACTAAAAATACTATTACTATTTTTAACAAACAAGAACGGCTCTTTTTTTTAACTATTTTTTTTTACCTACTTCCGGACAGAAAGTTGGTTGGATTCGAAAATAAAGTATCTTAAAATGATCTAAAGAACAGGAATAAAAAAAGAATTGCCTATTACTAATTAATGTTTAACGTAACCGTATCTTTACTGGAGTATACGTGCCCTTTCTTCGGGTCGTTTTGTCATTTTCAATTCAACAGTAAGCAATTACCTATCACAAAAGACGTAATAAAACGGATTTTATTTAAAAATAGTTATTTGAAGCTGAAAAATAATGGGAAAGATCCTTCGAATTCTGAGATATTTGCCAGTGTTACCCTCGAAATCGAGCAAATTTGGGTTCAGGCTTCGATTCCTACGGTGAATAAAGACCGCATCATACAGCTAATAAAATGTTATTTTGATAAGTATATAACACTAAAAAGGTTTCCTACAAGTAAAAAGAATAATAATTATGACCTTAAACTGCTTCTACTTTCATGGCAACTTCAAATAAGTTATTCGACGTTGCAGTCTGCAATTGTCGTACATACGATTTCTGTACTTGTGTGAAAATACGAAAAGTACCAGTTCATGTAAGATTTTTTTTACTAGACCAAGAAAAATGATTATTGGAAAAATTGATTTGGATGCGACTTTAAAAATTCAGAAAAGACAGGATAACAAAATGAAGAGTCTTTAAGACAAGTTTCTGCAAGCAGTATTGTTGTAAATTCTACGCCACAGAGAGGATTTAAAAGGAAATTACAATATGTTGATAATGATAACTCAAACGAGGATATTCAAACAAATATGCCGTCAACATCATTTAATAGAAACCATTTAAAGTTGCCTACTGTGGCCAAAATGTATGACAATATTAGATCTGCGGCTGCGGTTACCCCAGCTGTATTATTAGATGTAGGATTTATAAATCCCGAAGAAAATAACTTAGTTATCGATAAAAACAAAATTCACCGTGCCATAAGTAGATCAAGAGATAACTTTAAAAAAGAAACATCATACCTTATGGTAAAAAGCATATATTTTGACGGCAGAAAGGACAAGACATTAATCGACGTGAAAAAAAATAAACGTTTCTATAGAACAGATATAATAGAAGAGCATATTTCCATATTGGCGGAACCGGGTTCCATATAATTATTTAGGCCACACGGTACCCGATAGAGGTAGTGCAAAAGATATTTCGAAGTCTATAGACTCTTAACTCTCTCATTAACTATGTGAAAGAGAAAAATTATAATTTTGAGAAAGTATCATATGGTGGTTGTGATGGTACTGCTGCGAATACCGGTTCGAAAGGCGGTGTCATACAATATTTAGAAAAAAAAATTAAAGTTACATTGCAGTGGTCATTATGTTAGCTTCACACCAACGAACTGCCTTTAAGGCATCTGTTTAAATTGCTGGATGGAACTACTTCTGGTCCTCGTGAATATGTTTTTTTTTCGATTCAATTAACTACTGAAATCTTTATTTTTGTGTTTTTATTTACAAATGCCCGTAAAAATAATTATAATCAAAAAAATACGTCGACTAATTTTTTGTAAAAAAAACTTAAATTTTTAAAATTTTATTAGGCAGTAGAGGCCTAAAACCAGGTTTTTTTCCAATTTTTTTTTCATATTTGCAACGTTCATAATAATACGCAACTTTTTATTCGCCTTGTGATAGGGAAAAAACAACTTTATTTTTTTCCATACATTCACGGGACACTCTAATGTATACATCTGGAAATCCCGCAATATTGTATAGGTATATGTTACACAATCTTATTAATATAGAGCCTTAAGGTACCTACCTAAATATACTTCATTTTTTAGCTTTAGAAATAAGGTAAACAATCTTGATGTGTCTTTTAATTGAAAAACACATTTTAAAAATAAGTTACGGCAAATATGTAACAATTATGAATCTAATAGGATCTTTTTCTTCTGCTTTCATAAGTAATAGTTATTGATTTTTAAAAAGCGTTTTTCAATTAAAAGACATGTCAAGATCGCTTACCTTCTTACAAGTTCTTTCGAATGCTAAAAAAAACGAACTATAGTAGGGCTACTAGTAGTCGTAATCTTTTTAAATTTATTTAACACATACATATTAACAAACACAATGTAAATATTGTAAATCCAGTGGCACATCACTGGCATCGTTTTCGAAAAGGGTCTAATCCAATGACCATAACTGCCCTCCCAAATAAAAGGTAGCAATGCTCTGGGTGGCGGTGTTTATGGCCTTATGGCCGACCTGTGTGTTCCCAGGGACTTTTTTGACCCTAGCTTATTACACGGCTTGACTTTCAAAGAAACTTAAAGCTTATTGTTACTGAAGTATATATTGACTATAATGTTTAATAAAACTAATTTTGTATTTAAAATATTTTTATTTTTATTTTTTGCTGTATTTTTAGGGTTCCGTAGCCAAATGGCAAAAAAACGGAACCCTTATGGATTCGTCATGCCTGTCCGTCTGTCCGTCCGTCCGTATGTCACATCAGCCACTTTTTTCCGAATCTATAAGAACTATACTGTTGAAACTTGGTAAGTAGATGTATTCTGTGAACCGCATTAAGATTTTCACACAAAAATAGAAAAATATAATAAATTTTGGGGGTTCCCCATACTTAGAACTGAAACTCAATTTTTTTTTAGCTCTATTACTTAAGTAGTTTTTTTTTTAATACCTACGTCATAAATCGTAAACCGCAATTTTATTATGTTACTTGCTGCTACGGAATCCTTCATGGGCGAGTCCGACTCGCACTTGGCCGCTTTTTTCTAATAACACCTACATATGTATTAAGTAATAATAAACGCTCCAAGGCCCATCGTACGAAAAAAAAACGAATTGAGTTAGAAATCAATAGTGAAGAAAATTTACGTCAATAGGCCTGTTGCAAGTAACAAAGAATCATGGAAATAATGGTTTCAACGAAACATATTTGTTAATATGATTCTAAAAAATGGCCCAATCTCAGTATAAACTGAAGGATTATTAATATATTCAATAAAATAAAAGTGCAAAATTCTCCAATCGGCCATTTTTACTGAAACGCCAATCAGAAACGTTCCAAACAGTGACGTCATCAATCCATAACATATTTCTTAGAGCAACATAGACAACCTCATTGACCGAAATCTATACGTGGGCACCAAAGAGTTCGACATTTATTACGTCCAAAAAATATTATTACACGATATAAAGTAGATATCTATTTGTTATTATTTAATAAAATGCTAAATAATACGATATTTCAACAACAAACTTTTTTAATTATTTGGCTGAATGGAACTATCATTGCCATGTTGGCTGTCGTAACTAGAAAAAATGAAAAATTAAAAAGTAAAACCGGCGTTCGGTGATTTTCACTCAAAATTTACATGTATCTAAATAATTCATCTTAAACTGCAACCGTGTGAGAGTTTTTGTGTAAAATGAGTTATTGTGATAAATTTTTGTAATGTATTTATTATCCCTAATCGTAATATATGGTGCTGAATTAACAATATCATTCGGATTCAAGGGAAATTCGTAACTGTAAGTATGTAAACAATATCTACCACCCTACCACCAACTAAATGATGACGTCACAAATGGCATGCGAGGCGTTTTCGCGTGAAGTTTAAACTAGCTATAATAAAATGCAATTATCTATGTTAAATCTTATGAGTATAACTGAAATATAGTGTTTTTCGGAACTAATACAAGTGTACCGACGATATTAAAAGGGTTTTCAAAATTTGTCATCAGGCCTATTCTTGGGATTAGTTAATTATTAAGGCTCCAGGCTCCAATGAGCCGTGGCAAAAATGCCGGGATAACGCGAGGAAGAAGAAGAAGTGAAGATTAATGATTGAATCTCAGAATCGTATAGGCCTATATAACGCGGATAAGATATGACCTGATTGACGAATAAGGAAGTAAATCTTAATTAGGTATATAGTATTTTTGCAGCTGTATCTGCGACATCTGCGTACAATTTATAACCTTAAACACATAAATTTTATTGAGATGACAGTAGACACGGTACCCAACCAAGCTATGTGGAAAAAACTAAATATAAATACATATAGGTACGTAGTGACGTGCAGGGATAGCAAAGGGTTCCCAAACATACGAGTTAAACTTAAAACCATTTAGGCGCTACACAACTTAGTATTAAATTATTCTTAGAGCCTTGCCTTCTCGTATAGTACCTTCAATAAGACAAAATTCCTCGGCTTATCCCAGTCCCCACGGGAACCGTTGCAACTGTAAGCCGTTTAATTCCTGTAATCCCACTGTTAATAATAGTTTCTTCCTATCACTATTCGATATTAATTCACCTGCGAATAGCCTCTATTAAAACAGACTATAGCATTCCAAGCAGTACCTTGACTTTATACAAAATACAAGTAGACAACACCACACTGTACACATGCAGTAAGTACCGGTTTTATTGTTAGTTTTATTTCCACGACAATCTTTGTCTATTTTATACATGATCTCTTTCCTTTATACGACAAAACAAAGTAGTTTATTTAGTGTTGCAACCACACTACGCAAACCTAAACCACAAAATGAATTGACTCTAAATTCAGTTAGTTATAGACATTTATTTTGCGCAATCATACTTAATTTTGTCGTTTATTTTCATACGAAATTGAAATCAAAAATATATTTTTGGCAAAGTTAAGAGTTTGGAGATGTTACGCTATCATTTTAAAACGACATTCTGAAATAACATGAAAATTGACATGAACATTCAAATAAGTGTTGTAACATGAATATAAAACTAAAACTAACTACAATTAAAATAACTAAAGCTAAAAATGAAGATACCAATTATTTCCATGTAGAGTACTTAAGTTAGTTTCCAAGCGGACCCAGGCAACCCAGGCCCACCGCGGCAAGAAGCTAGAAAGACGATGGTGATAATGATAATATTAAGTCAAAATACTGTTAAATCATTTACTGTGCGCAAGCATACTTTATTTTGTAATTTGTTTCCATGTAAGTGAGGATTGGATAAATGGAGGTGTAATAGATAGGGCGGGACCAATTTAATAATAGCGTGCGTTTTGGTGCATCACTACCGATTTATTGTCGTTCATTAAAATACTTGGATGCACTTGAAACGTATATCTTCCGCCAATTAAGATCAGGTATTCTCACTTAACAGGGGTATAATTATAAGAAAACGTGTGAATTGTTAGTTTCGTACAGTGTAATGCGATTTATGTTTATTCTTCGAGTTGATTATGAACTGTAAGTTAATAATAATAAGGTTGAAATTCGCAAACACTTATTTCGGAATGTTTTGTATACCTTGGTGGCTTGGTATACCTAAGCAATATTTTTTTTTTGTAAAATGATAAAAGAACAACAAGTACCTATATGTAGGACCAATAACACCAAAAAAATATTTATTTATCTTTGACCTTAACCTTTAACCTTGACCTGATTTGATTTACATTATTAATGCTCGTAGAAAATATTGTTCAAATCAAAAATTAACTATACAAAATAATAGGAAAGCGATGGCTAATTTCGCAACACCTACCATCGGCCGAAATAGCTCAGTTGGGAGAGCGTTAGACTGAAGATCTAAAGGTCCCTGGTTCAATCCCTGGTTTCGGCAAATCTTTTTGCTTTTTTTTTAATGATGTTATGCAATACTGTCGATTTGTTTTGCATATTCTATTTTTTACCAGCTTAAAAAAGGTTGTTTTGCAAATATGTTAGGCATTTACCTAAGATTTTTACCCGAATGCCGAAGGTGTATTTTTTGACAGAATCTCACCTACCTATGTATTTCTATCTACTTATCGTGAAAGTAACGTCGTAAAGTCGCAGGTAATTTTAAAACTTAACTAAAATTCTCAAGTCCCCATTACGTAAATAGTAATATTACCTACCTAAATAGGTACGTCATGTCATACTACATTAGTCTTGTATCACATGTATTCAGGCAGGATGATAGGCCAAAGTAGTGTAGTGCCCACAGTTCACCAGTCAGGAATTAGGATTAAAGGATTACAAGGCACGCACTCACGCACCTAACTGCATTACCGCACTGCACTATAGGGATTAAATTATGTCCTTTCAGCCCGCTGCGTCTGACTGAAATTAGATTTTCGCACTGATTCGGTTTAGGCCAGCGCGCGTGCCGATTTGCCTCGTTAAATGGAGTTAGAACTATAGCAGATATAGGTGTAATATATTTGAATAAAATAGAATAATAGCGCATTGGTATTGACCAATAGTGCTACTTACTACCTCTTAGCGTGAAGAAGACGTGCCTTTGCATATTTTTAACAATATTTAAACTTTTTTCCTCAAGACGCTTTCGTTGATAGTAAGTAGAATCTTCTCTATAATATCAGAAAGTTTGAGGCTAATACGTTTACCTGTACGAGTATGTCAGTGTATGGGTACCATAAGCTGGCAACACAGTAAATGCCCGTTCTGATTGATTACTTACAAAAAAACCGTTAATTAATAACTTCGAATTTATTGTGTGAGAACAGTAAACAATTGAATGAGTTTTTAACGTCACCTATTTATGGTTGTAATTATGTAAGAGCGTTTACTCATTTTCCGAACAATAATGACGAATAGGACAACAAAGAGGTAAAATTTAGTAAATTGCCTTTTTAATTTTTTTTATTTGCCAATTTAATAAATTATCTAGTATAAGTTATATTTTTCCAAAGGTATTCGAAATTCGATATCGGATCGGCCACTGTGTGTCTTAAGCGTGGTGGCCCAGCGTTAGGTATAGTACCTATACTCGTAGGTATGTAAATGTATGTGTATCATGTGGACTCCTGTACGGTTACCATCAATTTGTCACTGACATAAACGCCGTCGAGAACGTAATTTACTTTCTATACATCCCGTCTGCACTAATATGCGAGTGCGAGCGAGATGTATAGAAAGTAAATTACGTTCTCGACGGCGTTTATGTCAGTCATGGTCTAATAAAACATGGTCTTCCATTCCCAGAGTGACACGGGCCTACGTCACAATAACATTGCCACTTTATTTCAACATAACATGTTACATGGGTACATTATACCTATGGTTAATAAGTTAAAATATTTCTTTATAATTTTATAATTTTCATTTATATGTATTTTAGCTTAAATTTTACAATAACACGTCATTTTTAATTACTCGTTAGCAATATCTTCCGATTCACGAAAGAAATTTCAGACTTTCAGGTAATTCTGTTTATACTACTGGCAACACAGGATAGCGCTGTGCACATTTGACAATTCGGATCTAGATAACTTCATGCCCTGACCGTCATCCTTGTCGAACGCGTGTTAATTGTTATTTCCTTCTCGCTCAGTGTCAGCAGTCGCAGTGTTTTCCAAACTTTTCACGCCGTAAGCTTGGTAATTAATGTGTAACTGTGAATTAGTTTTTCAAACGTTTGTCTTGTATAGATAAATAAAGTTTAATTTAATACATTAGATTTGTTTTATTTTACTATGTTTCTACATGAATAACTTAAAATTAATGCCGTTAAAATAATTTTCACCGTTGGTTAAAATTCTCCCACATTTCAAAGTTTGAGAACCTGTAAACAGCATGATGACGTAGGCGCGTGTCAGTTAGGTCATACGCGAATCTCGGAATGGAGTACCAGGCGGAGTATATTATTATACCATGATGTCAGTGACAAACTGATGGTAACCGTAGGTACTGTTGTTGTACGCGCCAAAGACATATGTAATTCCGTATAAGATGAATAAAGTCTAAGAAAAAAACGTGCCTCGGAAATCAAGAAAAAGTCATTCTCGGATAGATGGCGCACACACTTTTGGCCTATGGTCGGCTAGATGCCGTTGACGACACCGTTTCATATTTAACAATTTTAACACATACATAGATATCAGTGAATGAACATGGGTCAAAATGATATAAAAATAATAAAATCATTTATCCATGTATATAAATTTTTTCGATAGTTTTATACGTTTTCATTTTGAGTTTTAGTCGTGTGTCGATAGATGGCAGTAAATTTACTGTGACTACAAAATTTACTATGACAGGACCCTATACTATCTATTCTCTTTGTACGCGCTCATACAGTCTACGGCTACGGTGTTTGCGGACGATCTAGCGGGCTTTACGTACATTTACCACAACCTTGGTATCAAGAAAAGTGTTAACTAGTTGTTTAGCAGGTAATTCAATAGTCCTTTGTTCACCAATGGGCATGTTTTCATCAAAACAAGGCCTAACAGCGTTACATAATCTTTGCCAGAAACGTCTCGTAAACAATTTTGCTCGTAAATTCAAATTGACAGCTGTCACGAATCTTACGCCTTAAATTCACGTGTGTGTATATACGCGGATATTGTTGGCAGATTATCATAGTATTGATGTAAATGTGAACAAATTAATGCTTTTGATGGTGAATATATATGTTCAAGGTGGAATATAATTAATAATTTATGAATGGACGAGGAGACAATGAAGGACTAAATATTTTTTTACTAGTTGTTATACAAGACGTCTGCCAAACGCTCCACCTAAACTAACCAATATAAGTAGATATCCGACGGCGCATAATTTCTTATGGACCCGGAGGTCAAGTAATATAAGGGCTCAACGAGCCGGTTTTGTAAAATAAATGAGAACGTTAACAGTGGGACTAGTTTATCATACTCGATGTTTCTTATAATTTCTACGTTTTCAGACAAAAATTACATAACGTGTTTGGCACCGACACCGATGTTACAAGTACGTAGTGTATTCGTGCTTATTTTTTCTATTTAGGTGCTTAACAGAACAAATAGTTTAATAAGTTCCTACCTACGTATATACCTACTACTAGCTGTTTTCTGACTAATAACTAATTTTTTTTAATAGAAACGAGTGATAAAATGAAAATGATAATGAAATATTGATTGATAACAATTGTTTCATGTTATATTTTTTACATGGTAGTATTATATTAATATATTAATGTGCATATACCTACCTTTGCGCCTATACATAATCCAAATTATATAAATAAAATTAATTTTATTGTTAAAATTAGCAATATATCGAAATTATTATTAACAATGAGAATGTAATCTATATAATATACAAATGTCACGCTCTAGCCTATATTAGTTATTACTTAATAAATTACTAGTAGATATGTCAAAAAACTCGATATCGGTAAAATTTGGCTTTTTTAAACATTAAACAAGCAAGATGCATGCATTAATGTATACCTATGCTTATAATACCTGGTCAGCAACTTGTCCGGTATACATATATGCAGGTACTGAAGAAGCTCGACAAAACTATTACTAGTTCCAAAAAGGGCCGCGTAGGTGGCGCGGCGCCACTGCTCCCACTTCATATTGTATGCAAATTCCACACACGAATAATAATTATGACAAAAATCATTTAGAGTTGTCCCTATGAGTGGCAAGCCGCAACCCGTTCTCATAATGGGTTCACATTGTAAAACCTAATCTTTTATTTCATACCGGTTTTTACTTGTATGTATACCCTTTATATTTTTGGTAGTACCGTTCGATGCCACTTGTTACTGGCTGACGGATTTTTAGCATTAGAAAAGAAGAGACACGTCGTATTGGTGGCATAAATTATAACAACAAAATATAATATATAGTTGAGTCTAAGAAGTATTTGAATTTTCGTGGCGGATTATCTTATAACTAGAAGAAGCTATATTTTAAACCATTTTAATCTATCAACCCATTTAGCACTTTTAATATTGCTTCCCGCTGCTAAGAATTCCCTAGAACAATCTAGTCCAACACGTTTTGTGTCAGATAAGTAATTTTTGATAAAAAATGTAGGTAGGAAATGACATGTCTCAAAATTGATTTCCAAGCAGTGGGTTACAATTTTATTTTCTACATTTTCGTATTCGTACTTTGCATGACATGACGGGTATGGAAAACATTAGTTGTCTGACAGTTTACAGCTGTAATATATGTAGTATGAAGATGTCTTTCCATGAAAGTTCATATTTTTCCCATCCTGTGTGTTGTTGTCGTTTGTATTATGCCGCAACACGTACTTCGCACATAGAGTCAGACCAAGGTAAGTTGACAGCGATTTTGATAGCCCGACGGTGCAAGTGTTAAGTAAACGTCATAATTTCATAGAAGTATGACGTTTAAAATAACACATGCACCGTCTGGGCTATCAAAATCGCTGCCATCTTATCTTGGTCTGACTACAAACAAAATGTCTGTTTCTAAGGCAGATACCAATTCAATAATTACGAAGATCTATTACGCGCCATTTTCGTCAGATATCGGGTGTTATCGTCGCATTTCCGTTGTTTTCCCTTTAAGTGGAATGCAGTGTTGATAAAGCACGTGTCTTTAGATATAATTATAAGTCATCAGACCAGTCCTCATTTTAATTTTATCATAATGTAGGTATATCAGACGTATAGACAAGTTAGACGCTTTTTACTTTTGAATATTTTACTTGTAGGTAGGTAATGTACACAATAAAGAAAGCCTCTTAAGAGTTGATAAAGTAAAACTTTCAACATTCTAGTATATAGACGTAGCTTGCTCACCTAGGACTGTCGACTGCTAGGACAGACAGGTAAGAAGACTAAAGCATGTAATTATATGCGAATCTAAAATTTGCAAAAAAAAAACATAGAGTTATAATAATGATAACCATCTACTTAGCGAACCAAAATAAAAGACAGTAAGTAGGCTGAAGTATTTAATTCCCCATAATTGACCGACGCAGCGGCACAAATTGAACGATTACACGATGCTCACCCCACTTTAATCAATAACCGCGCTTTAAATATTCACTTAAGGGAGAGACATATATTATTTATTTGCCTGACAAATTCTTGGCTACAAAATTTGTTATAGGTATTGTAAGAGTAAAAAAACCAGAAGCACCACTTTATAACAATATTTATTAGGGAATCACAAATATGAAAGTATAGGTCTGAAAATAATATGCGACGCCGTTCTCGCGCAAAACCAATCTAAGATGAACGACATCTCTAGTGATGTGACCTCGCCGGTTATCGTAGTGATGTCAAACACCGCTGAATGACGATTCCACCGTTTAGTATATTACACATCTCAATAGGACGGTACAGAATATATTTATGCCGTACTGCAATGTCCATTGTACTAACGCGATTTTCACACAATTGTAGATAAATCGGCTAGTTCGTACTGCATTAGTAGGTAGTTATACTAATGCAGTACGAACAGTGGTATTTAACGAAAAAACATATTATGTTTTAACGTAAACAGTCAGACTAGTGATGTCCTTATTTAACCCGTGGAGCGCCCTACTGTCACACGTGTGATGTTAATTAATGCACCTATCGGTGTTGTGTGCCAGCACTCCATACCAGAATTAGATAGATACCAACCAGTCCAAAGTCAGATTTTCTCGTGTAACAGGGGTGATTGACACGTGATGTAAGAAATCACCTACGAATTGGAAAATCATTTACATACATGCGAAGACGACGCCGTCAAAGGTTCTTTTTGTATTTTATACACGTGTTTTATAATAAAGAAAGAAAAAGGTAATCGTATTATTCATTATTGACCTTCAGAATTCACAATTCACATAGACCGACAGACGTTTTACATATCGAGCATTTTTTTTTCCATTAACATTACAATTGCAAATTTAGCAAAGACTACGCCTTAAACACGCATGACATAAATTATTTTTAAGCACTGAACATTAAATATCCTCATTACGCGTCGGAACGCCTCCAAAACTGTCGATGCATATTTTAGAAGCAGTTCCGAGTACAACGGTACAAAGAAATATGGGAGCAACTTTTAAATTTCGTGCTACAATTAACCGAGGAATTTCTTTATTAAATTTAAGGCTTTAAGAACACACCTTTTACCTCCGTTGAGATTCGTTGCTTCACTTGTACTAATAAGAAATACTGACTAAACTACATATGTCAATTCAGAAGTTCGTGCAGTTGATAAACACAAGTTTTTATTGACAACTTTTTTTGCACAATCAAAATACTCATAGGTTGGAAAATTTATTCGCACTGAAATATTCCTGAGGTCACAACTTTAATCGTAGTGATTATGGCATCTTAACAGAATATGTACATTAATATAGCCAACAGTATCTATATAAGCAGTAGTGATCGCACATGGTAAGGTCACGCTCCATCAGACTATAATCCAAGGCAAGAGATGCCACCGCACCCTACACTACAACGCAACAATCGCAACATCTTTGTCCTCGTATCTGGATGCTATCTATGCTAATAGCAATTGTGCACGCTACGGTCATATGAGAATATTCTGAAAAAGCCGTATCTTCACCATTAGCGCCTCATATCATATGCAAATCACCGACAACTTGGATGCCACAATTACGGCCGGTGATTCCACTTAATTTTTCGTCTCCTATTTCCCTTCATTTTCTTTGGTATCTTTTTAGTTTATGATCTCAGCATAATAAACGTATATTGAAGGTGATGATTTTGGGTGGTCTACCTTTAAAGTAATGATGTTATTATTTATATGGGGTTATTAATGGAGTGTGTGCCTCTCAACTGTCTCATCAAGATAAGTTTGTTTTCAACGAGAACTCATTAGTATTTATCGGATGAACGATTGACTTTTAATGTTTATCTTCGTTTTAGATGTTTGAATTTGTTAGATTTGGGATCAACCAAGTAAATCTTAGTATACGACGTCGGTATCGCATAAAGAAGATTTTTTTTACTTTAATTAAGAGGAATTACATTTGGAGAAAATTCGACTACGAGACATTGGACTAGGAGAAATTTATTTATTTGAGAGATCAGTTTCCTAAGAAGATAGAAAAAGTGGTGCAAGATTTAGTATTGGAGTACGAATTTTGCGATTAAATTCGCGGGCAAAATCTAACAAAATAATTTAACGAATCTATGTTCATTTTAATAATATATTTCGGGTCAGTGCGGGTCACGTCACATAGCCGACCAGTCACCGTGGGAAACGGGACTATTTGCCCGGACATTATGTTGGCCTCTCCACGCCGACCAAACACTAGACGCCTTTTGTCCGAAAATGTAATGGGAATAGATAAATAATAAAAAAGGAGACTTCAATGGGGCGTTAGACGTCTCGAGAGAGCCACTTAAATGAACGACGTATGAACAATGTTGGATAAGACATCCTTGACAAATAAATACCAATGGGATGAGTGATAATTAGAGGAAAACTTTAAAGATTTAATATCTGGTCCCGAAAGTTAACTGGTGCCATCGGTTGACTTTAAAATATAACTATTCATGTGTACAGTACTTCCGACTTAATGTCGCGGCATACCTAATCCTTATTTGGGACATTGAAATTGTTTTCGAAGTGGCACTAACTACCATGGCTCCATTCAAATGTAAGAAAAAAAAACTGCGTCAACCGAATGCAGATCCTTCTCTTTCTTAGAATCGAAGTCGGTTAAAATTTGGTTAAGATTTATGGTAGTATTTAATTACTACAAGAATTGATAAATATAAACGCTTTATTTTTTATTATTGTCAACTCCTCGGCACTTCTGCTCCAAAGACGGCCTCAGAAAATATCCGCAAGCGAACCTAATGGACATGTAATACCCGACGACTTCAAACACACGAGTGGCGTTAAAAGGACTTAACACAACACAATATTTTTTAACGTATGGTCTAAGCATAGACAGGACGAGAGATGATTTACCTAATAGCGCCATGAAAAAGTTCGATAGCGCTCCAAAAGCACTAAAGATTCTATGTGTCTTAAAACTAACATTTTGTCGAAGAAAATACGACGCGACACGTACCAGTCCAGTTCAGAAAACCCGACTCAAAAATTTAAGAATTGCTGATTGTTCAGAGACAGCAGCAGAAGTTGCTAAGCGGGCGAGGTATTCAAAATTACCTTGACGCGCTCTTTTTCTCAATACAACAATAACTTCGCATCAATATCATTTTAACAATAAATTCGCATCAATATCATTTTAACACCTCGCCCGCTTAGCAACTATTGCTGCTGACTGTACATACAGAACATATTATCACACCAAAAAACAAATATGATGAGGTTACTGACCGGAGACATTTCAATCCTAGAATGTACTTTCGCACTTGATGCACTCTTCCTTGGCTTGCACCAAGCGGCTAGACGCTGCAGTCCAATATTTACCAAGTGGAGTATTTTTTGTCAGGCCCGGCAAGGGTTGAATGGCTAGGGTGTTTGGAGAGTCGAAACAACCTTCATCATGGAATTCCTTAAATTGTACCGCAACAATATAAATAATATAATAAAGGGATCTCTATTGTTGCGATGACAAGTGAGGGGTTATTTGAACTGCTTTGATGGATCCAATGTTTGACGGGCTTAGAGGAAGGAAACATGTTTTTTTTAGTTTTAATTATAAGTCCGTGAGGCCACTTATGCCCACGTTTCGTTCCCGATTTGTGTTTCTGATGTTACTTAAGTTTTTCAATGGTCCTTTTATAAATTTGTAGTTTTGATTGTTTATGGAACGGAAAATATGTATCTTTTTTCTGTAAATATCTGGTTTTATGAAAAATGAAAAATAACTATGTCCGTATTTTTTTTTTCGATAAAACGACAGTTGTGTTTTCTTTTTAAAGAAACCGGATTGATATGGGTTCAGGAGCGCGTGTCTGTTCAACAAGGAAGTAAGCTGCTGATGTAGTTACTAGACGCTCAAGAACTTAAGAGAGGAAAGGAAATGGGACTGTAGTCTGATTGGATTTTTAGAAAAACGGAACGGTGAGATTAAGATAAGATTTTATCTCATAAACTAGTTATGCATCTACATAAGAATAATAAGATCAGACAATTAAAAGCCAATTACTAAAAATTCGATTTAAAATCCGCACACTAAAAACCTCCTTTCGCATTTTTCTTTTCTAAAGTACTTGTATCTTAATCGTCAAAGTAAATAACAAAAAAATCTTAAAGCCAAGGTTACTTAAAGCCAAATTTTTGTATTAAAGCAAGTACTAGAGTTGCCATCGGGCCGGGAATGTTTGCCGACCTCTCCACCGCTATTGTACAGAGTCGAGGGAATCGCGGCTAACCCAATATTTGACTATAACATTATAATTTTGATGCTGAATTTTTATTTCCAATGTCCAATGTTTTTTAGTCGTGATTTTGCTAATTACATTCACGTTATCCTTCAATCTCTGTTCATGAATAATAATCGGCTTCGTAAAGGTAATTTGGATGGCAAATACTTATGACATTGATGTGAGTCTCCATGCATCTCCCTCACATTTTTATATATCGACCACTTCTTCATCTATTTGGTATGGGGTCCCTTTGTTTCCCATAAAGTTTTAAGACATAATGTATTGTTTGTCATATTATCGTTAGTCATAAAATTGAAACCATTAACTTTTCAGGATTTTCGTAAGGTTATTCTATAGATAGGTTAGGTAAGGTTTGTTTTATGGCAATCCAGAAAAGTTACGCGTATCTGAGAAAAACCAATTATGACTAACGAAAATTCGGACAAACAATACATTATGACTTAAAAGTATTTGGGAAACAATAGAGACCCATTTGGAATTAATCGCGGATTGGAATTAAATTAATGGAGTAGCAATTAATGTATGCAATACACCTGCCAACCAACTTTATTATTAAAATATTTGGCACGATATCTAGGTGCGATTATAGGCGTCTTTACAGGAATAAAATTTTCCGATTTCTTTGAATATTTATCAAAGCTTAGAAAGTAAGTACTGGCAAACAAAGCGAAGCCATTTTTGCTATGTACCTAATTCAAACAAGGTATCACTCTCTCGTTATATTGTTGTAATAGCTAAATACATGGAGATGGTGGTAATATAACTTCACTTTTCAACAGGTTGACGTACTAGGTTTTGTAGGCTTTACTATTATGACAGTTATTTATGAAAATTACTTACTCCGATACGGAACCTCCAACATTCATCTATTACCATCTCAGTAAAAACTTATGAAATAACCACTCGCTATTCATGAAGCCTCGGCTAGTCAGAACTCAGAACCTGCTCTCGGATGTTTGGTCAAACGGTTAACGCCGGCACCGACTAGTTGGGCATCATCCTCGATTAACGTTACATTTGTATCGCAAACAACACTTTCAAGTTCAACATCATCAGTAGGTAGTTAGGTTAAGTAGGCTATTTGCTACAAGTAGGAATTTAATGTTAGGTATAAATACCATAATTTCCATGCTAGATTTTTTTCTAGCAGGTTAAAAGTTCTAGTGCTAGCTAGGACTTCATTTAATATACAAAATCCTAACTAGGTACTGTCTTCTCCTCCTAATGCAGTGGTGGGCAAAGTACGGCCCGCGGGCCATCTCCGGCCCGCTAATGGATTTTATCCGAGCCGCCGCCGGTCCTATGAAATAATGAGTATAGGCTTTGGCCCACGATTATCGCAAATCAAAATAAATTTTGACTACAATTCTGGCCCTCCACTTAAATTTCCTAAACTTTCTGGCCCCCCATGAAGAAAGTTTGCCCACCACTGTCCTAATGAAGCAACAGAACACGTGGTAAACTATAGTGTTCCGCACGTCGTAGAACACATGGGTTGGCACGTGAAGACCAGTGGGCAAATAGTAGGTATTCTACGATGTAGGTACAGGTTTCTTGTTATAATCCTCAGGAATTAGCGATGTTTGCAATAATAGAGAAGTTATACTTACCAATTTTACACGAATTCTGCGTCTCAGATAAATATAATAAATAAATAAATATTATAGGACATTTTTATACAAATTGACTAAGCCCCACGGTAAGCTCAAGAAGGCTTGTGTTGTGGGTACTCAGACAACGATATTATATAATATATAAATACGAAATACATAGAAAACAACCATGACTCAGGAACAAATATCTGTATCATCATACAAATAAATGCCCTGACCAGGATTCGAACCCGGGACCATCGGCTTCATAGGCAGGGTCACTACTAGGGCTCGCGGTCGTGTCCGGGTTTCGTGTACACGTGTTCGGTACCCGTTTCCGAACTACACGTACACGGTTTTCTGACCCGTTCTACACGTGTAGTCGTGCACACGTGTAATTAAGATCCGTGTATCCGGGTACCCGTGTACCCGTGTACACGGCGAAACGGACCTTAAATACACGCGGGCCTAACCCGTCCTTGGCGTGTAGCGGAGATTGTAGTAATGTATATATGGATGTTCAATGTGATTGATATGTGTTGTACCAATTTAATTTATTTTTCACCTCAGCAGCTCGAACAAGGGTACTTTGCTAACAGTGAGCAAAATGCGATTTTGTTAAAGGAAAATATAACATATTCCGTTCGTGGTAGTTTCAGTCAGAGATGGGCAAAATTCATTTGAATGACGAATTACGAATGAGAATTACCAAATCATTCGCGAATGACGAATAATTTTTTCGAATGATCATTCGTGTTCAATTCATTCGCGAATAATTTATTCGGCGAATAAAATAGCCCACGAATAAATTATTTGCGAATAATATTGTCGAATAGTTAGCTTACAAAATAACTATTTAGCTGTTTTATATCCCAATAGTAAAAAGAAAATGTTTTCTATCGGTTTATCTGATTGGTTGATTTGAGGTGTGGAAACTGGGAATACGCCTCATGTATTGGCGGTCACGTGGGGCGAGAACAACTGGAAATACACCAATAATGGGGGTATTCCAGTTTGTCCCCTTCGGGAACATGTGGGAAAAGACAAACAATCTTTCCCATTTGTCCCCACTTCATTGAAGCAGGAACAAATAGGAACACACCATTAACGGGTGTATTCTTATTGTTCCCCGATGGGAATAGGCGCTGCATATAAAACATTTCCATTTGTCCCTCATGTATGGCGTAGGTCACGTGGATAGGGGACAAATGGGATTACAACAATAATGCACCCATTATAACCAATAATGGGTGTATGCCCATTTGTCCCCGCGGGGAACATATAGGAAAAGAAGCCGCATATAAATATTTCCCATTTGTTCCCACCTTATTTTTGTAAGGACAAAAGGGAACACACCATTTTCGGATGTATTCCCATTTGTCCCCGCCGGGTACAGAAGTGATAGGATTTGCATATAAATATTTCCCATCTGTACCCTCCTTATTGGTGTGGGGACAAATGGGAACACACCATTTTCGGAAGAATTCCTATTTGTCCACGCCGCGAGAGACATTTGGGAAAAGACGCTGCATAGAAATCTTTTGTATCGGCACCAAATGGGAACACCAATATCGGGGACAAATGGGAACACCAAAACTCATATAAAACATTCCCATTTGTCCCCGCCTCATGTATGGCGTAGTTCACGTGAATCGGGGACAAATGGGAATACACCAATAATGCACCCATCATTACCAATAATGGGTGAATTCCCATTTGTCTCCGCGGGGAATATATGTGAAGACCCTGCATAGAAATATTTTCCATTTTTCTCCACCTTATTGGGGTGGGGATAATTGGGAACACAATTTTCGGATGTATTCCCATTAGTCTACGTCGGGAACTGATGGAATAGGTGCTGCATATAAATCGTACCCATTTGTCTCCGCCTCGGGGACAAACGGGAACACCAATATCGGGGACAAATGGGAACATAAAACTCATATACAACATGCACATTTGTGCCCGCCTCATGTATGGTGTAGGTCACGTGAATCGGGGACAAATGGGAATACACAAATAATGCACCCGTCATTACCAATAATGGTCGAATTCCCATTTGTCTCCGCGGGGAACATATGTGAAGACCCTGCATAAAAATATTTTCCATTTTTCCCCACCTTATTGGGGTGGGGATAATTGGGAACACAATTTTCGGATGTATTCCCATTTGTCTACGTCGGGAACTGATGGAATAGGTGCTGCATATAAATCGTACCCATTTGTCTCCGCCTCACGTATGGCGGCGGTCACGTAGGGCAGGAACAAATAGGAATACACCAATAAACAGTGTATTCCCATTTGTTCCCGCGAGAAACTTATGGGGAAAGACGCTGCATAGAAATCTTTTGAGGTGGGGACAAATGGCAACGCCAATATCGGGGACAAATGGGAACACCAAAATTTATATAAACATTCCCATTTGTCCCCGCCTCGTGCATGGCGTAGGTCACGTGAATTGGAGACAAATGGGAATACACCAATAATGCACCCATTATTGGTGTATTCCCATATTACTAATAATTACCAATAATGGGTGAATTCCCATTTATCTCCGCGGGGAACATATGGGTAGACCCTACATAATAATATTTTACACAAATATCGGATGTATTCTCACTTGTCCCGGCCGGGAACAAATGGGAATAGGCGCTGCATATAAACAATTCCCATTTGTCCCCACCATGGATGGCGACGGTCAGTTGGGGCCTTTCCCAAAATTTTCCTTGGCTCTAAAATACGCTGCAGTTGCATATCTATTCAGATTTGCCATCTGAGTGTGTATTACAAAAATCCTTCGTGTAATTTATTCGAATAATTCATTTCTTATTCGAAATTCTAAACGAATGGTTTATTCGCGAATATTAATCTCACCATAATTATTTAGATTAAAAATGATTCGAATAATGCCCAACTCTGGTTTCAGTAAGCATAAGCATAACTATCTACTTTTGTATTAAATAATCATTTAGGTTTATATAACACTTTAAACTCTCGCGTTTTGTACACATATTTAATTACACAAACGGGTCTACCGCGATATAATTTCATTGTTTTTACCTTTAATTCCGACGTTTCAGCTGAGTTTCACCAGCTGTGGTCACGGAAAGACTGACGTCCCAACAAATGGTAACATGGTGGTGGTGGTATTTAGGTTTACTTTAATTATCAAAAAACTACATCAATGAAGAAACTGAAATACCAACAATGAAGTCAACGGTTACTGAGATATTGTTAATTTTAATCTTATGATTATTGAAACAAATTGTACTTACCTACATATTATTGACATTACAAATCAATCCAGTAAAACTGCAAAGTAGGTAATCGAATCTTCCTAACCTTCCACATATTCAATCGTATGTCTTCATAGCACGAATCTCCGCTACACGAGAGTGAAGGGTCGAACCGGCGGGTAAATAAGATCCGTTATTTCGTGTATCCGTGTACCCGTGTACACGGGTACCCGTGTAAACGTTTCCGAATCCGGGCGGGTTCGTGTAGTTCGGGTTCTTAAGCCCGGCGGGCTTAAGAACACGGGTACCCGTGTCAGCGTGTAACACGTGTATCGGGAGCTCTAGTCACTACCCACTAGGCCAGACCGGTCGTCAAAGATAGGATAGACTCTTTAGAAAAAGATTAACCAAGGTCCCCTAGTAGTGACATGATTATTTCCATACATTATGGAACGATCAACGACTCTTCGGTCTCTGTCAACGATTTCTATTAAATAATTGCCACTGGGCTAGGCACCAAGACAAGCTTTACAACAACCTTAATTACTAAGGTCTCAAAACTATACAACATAAATTGTTATATTTTTTAATACTTTGGCAAATACATATAGGTACACAGTTAAAAATATACAGTTTAAAAAAAATATAGAGCCTCTTTTCATTTATCTTAGATTCCTGATGTAATGTGACAATTGTTGTAATAATAGTGGGCGTTTTCTATGTAAATTGCCTTGGCAGTCACCTTCACTTATGTGTAAAAAATCTGTCAAAATAGCATAGAAATATGTTAATTATGTAGGTATACATATTATAAGGAATTATCCCATATATAAAATTATTATTTCGAATTTTATATGGCTTCGCAAAACCTCTTTTATACATTTCCAGAACGCCTTTTCCCAAAAATTTTAACTGCATGAAAAGGTGTTAGAACATAGAATTTGTCTAACACAATAAACCAAAATTCCTAATTAACCCTCGGCACCGCACACAGCAGGTGTGGATACCGGCGCACTATGGGCTACTTAGCACTTACATCAGTATGTTAGCGTCCACAAACATTATCGACGAGATACGTCGTTGTATACTGACTTGTGTGATTCTTGTGAGTTAGAGAAGTTATGTTCCAGAGACTTTTGGTTACAATATGCACATGAGCTTGTAGAAAGCAAAATGAAACCCCACTTGGTCCACACGCCCCCCGCTATGGTGCTTTTGGATACGCACCCCTCTGCTTCCTAGGTCCCTAAATCCATGAGTTTTCGTCTGTACTTAAGTCTTTTCCAAGCCTCTCTAGAATTATCTTCTTCAACGTTAAGTAAATATATTTAAAACTACTTTAGTCTCATTTCGATTTAGGTAAATAATTTTAGAAAAAAATACGTAGGTGAATAAATATATTCCAGTCAAATCTTCAATACCGAATTATATTTACACGGCGCGATTCGGGAAATGAATTAGAGATTCACTAGATATGAAATAGTAAAGATATGTTCCACGGTAAAAGGTACCATTGCCCCGGCTGAATATTGGAGCTGAATATTGTAACTGATGCACCTTTTGATTAGTTAATAATTGTTTATAAAATCATTAAGGCACGTTTAGTATAACTTATATCTAATTGTCAGATTTTAAGCAATGCAATGCAATCACAAAAAAATCTCTAGTTCGAAACACGACACGTTATTCAACGTTTTAACGTCAAACTCGTGCCATAATACCATTTATAGTTTTCAATATTCACGGTTAATTATGAGTAACATCAACAATTTTATAGACACTAAAATGACGTTACCGTTAAGATTTATGAATACGTGTTGCAATACATTGATAGCGTGAAACTTTACCCTTTATTACTTATTTGACGAATCACGTCACAATACGAAATGAGAATTATTATACAAGTAGTTGTATACTTGGTTTATAGTTTTCTCACGTGTTCAGGCTGGCCCCTTGAGTCAGTCTCAAGGGGCCCACTGATTAACAGTCCCGGACGGTATCGGCCTGTCAGTTAGAACAAAATTTGGACAGTTCCGAACAACTGACAGGCCGATACCGTCCGGCGGACTGTTAATTAGTGGGCCCCTTCAGTCTCAGTGTCAATCGAGTGTTGATTTCGTATGAGATTTGACCCGCGGACGCTTTTAGATAAAAGTCTTACAGTGTCTTTTTATTGAAAAACACTTTTGAAAATTAAGTCCCGGCAAATATGTAAGAATTATTATGAATCATATAAATACGATTATTTACATTATTTTGCTTTCGGATGTAATAGTTACTGAGTTTTAAAAAGCGTTTTTCAATTAAAAGACACGTCAAGATCGCGTAATATTTTTACAACGCTAACAAAAACGAACTAGACTACAACTTTACAAACATAGTAAAGAAAACACAAACACACACAACACTCTAATGAATACATACCTATTTGAACCTAAAATTTAATAATTTGGCATAATGTATTAATGTCAAATGGTGTAATATTCTAAGATCCTTGTCTCAAAACAAAAAAAAACTGTGTTGCCTCTACGCAGCAGTACTCTGCGCAGGTGCTAATCGCGCCGCGCACGCGCATTGCTCCTCCGCCACACTCCTTCAACTCCGAAATGTATTAAGAACCTAACAGCTTCTCGGCTGTGACGTCGTTTAGTAGCGAAAGCGTCATCTGGTTACATTTCACCCGCGACCTCTTCCGGCCCACTTATTGGAAATCTCGCCCTTTTTTCTGACCGCCCCTGACCGGCTACTTTTGAGTAAACATAATGCCAGGTTCCTGATGTAAGACAGATTTACAGCCTTTTTGGCCTCGTAGAATGAACTTACGGTTATGTTATCAAGTAATTAATGCAAATACTTGGCAGTATAATATAAAATTCATGCACGAATGGTGTTTTATTGGTTGATGGTATTTGTCCTTACCTCAAAGTAACAATGTTATCTATGCTATATATGTTTTTATGAGTAGTAATAATAATAAAGTAAATGGACCGTTACGACCGTTTAAAAGTATGTTATTAAAGAAAAATATAAAGCATTAACTTAGATAGTGACTTTTCTCCATAGGGTAAATGGCATACGGTAAAAAAACAACAGGCGTTTGCGAGTTAAATATGATTTAATTTCGTAATTTTTCTTAGCAATTATATGATTTCGATCTCAGCATCTGATAGGTACTTATAATTAGACACAGTAATACATTAAGACAGTGTCATCGCGTTGACATACTGTGTTAAGCGCATGGTCGGGAATTTGTTTTACACCCCATTGTGTGGAATGTTTGCCGTGCGCCGGCGTTGCAGTTAACATACATTTATTGATGGGTACGAGGAACCAGTCGGCAGCTTTACGAGGACGAACACTCCAACAATCGGAATATTACTTTTTATTTGAATACACTGAACAGTTTTCTCCGCCTAATGTTAAACATTTTAGTTTACTCGAAGTTTACAGACATACACTTAATACACTAGTTACAATGCGAACACAAAGTCGTACACTGCCACCACACTATGGCACAGATCTTATTAAAATATTAAGATTATAATGTCCTCTATTAAGTATGGATATGAAAAAGTAATTGTACAAGAAGCAGAAGTATTGTCATTCGTTTGTTAAGTAAATTTACATTAATTCGAAACCAATAATTCAAAATGGATGACGCGAAAACAAGGACAGAAAAGAGATTCATAATAGAAACCTATCACTCTCAGATGAACTCTTAAAATAATATGTACAAACGTTCAAAACAAACAATCAATACCAAGTTGAACATAAACTACTGCGCAATGGGAATGTATAGTAACCCGAGAGAACTAGAGTATGAGCTGAGGCTAGCGAGCGGGAGAGAGCGATTGGTTTTACACCCATAATTAAATACAAAACATTTTAATACAACTTTACAACTAACATCTACGTTTACAAATTCCGATTAAAGTCTTTTGATAAATAAGTATGTAAACACAATTATTTTATTATATTTACAAGCAGATAACACAATTCGTACTTAAGTAACAGTAAAGCATTTAAATAATAACACACTGAGAATTGACGTGAAGGCGTTTTGCTACATTCATGGCGAGCCAGCCCAAGCATGCGCGGCCGAGCCGTGGTGACCGAGCATGCGCGGCGAGCGGCGGAGCGAGCGGCGCGCGCGCCCGCCTCCAGTGCGGTGGTCTGTTGGAAGACTCGTGACTAGCGCGACTACTATTTACTCTTTCCACAGAAAGCCTTTTTTTCCTTTTAGAGCACGAGTCTGACCGCAGGCACAAGAGCAAACGAGCGCCACGATATTACACGACCTTAAGGAATTTCACAGCTCCGAACGACATCCCGGCTCGGCTTTTTTCCTCCATTCAAATGTTTGCTCTCTCGCTTCAGCTACCATTCATGCGGCGTTTGAGCCGCCGCGGCCACCGCGACCGAGCCCTAACTTAACGCTATCCAGTCCTCGTCACTGTAATAATACTGCGATAGTTGACTAATACTCTGTCCACTCACAAGGTCCATCGACAGCTGGCAACGGAACGCGCGAAGCGTTGAAGCGTAAAGGAGCTGCTAAGCTAAGGCACCTACGTGCCGTTGGGGCTCTTCCGCCGCGGCCACTGCCGGCGGTGGTGGTGCCGCACGCGGTAGGGCGGGCTGATGGAGTTCTGTGGCGGCGGCCGGAGCCTACGCTGGCGCCACTTGGGCGGGTCGCCCGCGAGCAAGGTGTTGTGTCGGTTGATGTCGAAGTCGTGGGCCTCCTTCATGAAGGACAGACACTTGTGGCTGCGCTCGGGGAGGAGGCTCTTGCCGCGCCGAAGCTGCAGGCCGCGCCGGTTGAAGCCTATGTAGCGGTCGGTGTTCTTCACGAGGTGGTATCTGTTGTAGCCGTCCACAAACTCCTCTTTGAAGAGGCAGTTGGGCTGTTTCATCGCTTGGGCATGCGTCTGTGTACAAGGAAACGAGGTTAAAGAAACTTTCTTGAACATGATAGATCAATGAATATTAGCTCATGATTAGACTTACCAGTCGCCTGCCGACCAGTTTGGCCTTGTTGAAGCAGAGGTACATGTCCTGCACGGGCGAGTGGATGAGCAGCTCGAGACTGTAGCCGCGCGAACTGATGGTGAGATTCGCTGCAACAACAAAAACGTTTCCACATTAACAAATGCTGATTGTGTTTAGATAAGAAAGACCCTAGATAATGCGCAGTTCTGAGGCAAAATTGCAATCTGAATAGTAATAAAAATATTAATATTAGTCGTAATTAAAGTAATAAACAGACTCATACATAAGATAATCATATTTAATTAAATAAATTGATCATTGAATATTTAAAAAGACGACTACAATTAGACAAATTCTATCTTTCATCCAAGTCCCATTAAAGGATTCAAATGACTTAATTAAAAATGTAATTAAGCTGCAAGTTATTAACATCCAATCACGGACTACCAAACTTTCGTCTCACACGCGCTTCAATACATTAATTAGCCTGATGTTTATTAAATAGAAAGTAAATATTCTAAGAATTCTCATTTACATGTATCGACTAATGCTTACAATAATACCGCTTTAAGCCAATAGAGCTTAAGAGGATTTATGAGTAAAATGCGTATACGCCGCTTTGGCTTAATGCTTTAAAATAATGACGCGCCGCCGCCTTATGCGTCGGTCACATAGTAAATTCAATTACTAATATGAGGGAGAGAGTAAGAGTGTCAGGAGCGACAACTAATGACACTGAACGCTAATAAAGTACAAAAATAAAATGTCAATAAATATTAATCTATCGCTGGACATTCAATACTTGAGGTGTTAAGAGTTGGGTTACATGTTGATGATATTCTGGTTATTATTAAAAAATATTAATAATATATTTCACTTTGAATGATCCTAGAAGTACAATATGTTGATATATATTAATTGTTATATAAACAAGTCGAGTTAAAAAAAATGAATTTGTCTTGAAGTTCCGATGTCAATTTGGTACTCAAAACAAAACCTTCAGCATTATAAGAAAAGGATATATTATACGTTCCGTATTTTTCAAACGTCATTTTCACCCTTAAAGTAATGAAAGAAGGCACTGACATTTAATAATTAATAAAATTAAATTTACATGAATATTTCATCAACTTTCACTGCAACATGTAAGCCCGCCGCGGTCATCAATGGGTAATGTAAGAAAGTTCGTCGGAATTTGATGATCGCGCGATGGGGCCGAATAAAAATTAATAAAATAAAAAGGCCAGGACCCGACGGTCGAGTCATTTCAATTAACATCTGGAGAAGTGAAAACACTTAGGCACGCCGTTGGGTCCGTTGGAGACATTTTTGAATCGTGTGTATATGAAGTAAAATGAAGAAAAATCACTAACTATTTACATCTTTTCAGAATAACATTAACAATGAACGTTCAAAGAACGTTGGCGTGATAAATCCCGGATTTTTTCAGCTTGTTATGATTTAGCAAGTTTTTACCTTATTTACATACCATTGGGGAAACCAAAATTACCTTACAAACTCGTACTTAAGAATTGCGCACGGAAACCGTAGTTTGAGAGGAGTTTTTCCGTGAACTCTCCGTCAGAATACTGCAAACTGTCGACAGGGAACTTGTAAAGGTTTTTCTTGGAAGGTAGTATGGTTTTCTTCAAGAAACGGATATTAAGGATTACCTACGTATTCGCTCGCTTTTTATTGGGTACAAAGCGTACACTATCAAGTTAAGCGAACGCCTAAACAATTTTTCGATCGATTTTAAGTGACCGCAGTTTTTGTCTATCCCCCACACTATAGTATAGACCGACCGCTTAAATGAGTCCTCGCCTGAGCGGTAAGGAAGGCAGGAAGGGCGGCGGGGAAGGTGCGGGCGCCGTACGCCTGCCGCCCGCGCCTTCCCCGCCACCCTTAGTCGTCCTACCCCGTCGCCCCCGTACCGCGCAGGCGAAGACTCATTTAAGCGGTCGGTCTATAGCCTTCAGCGTGTTATGTGATGTTACATAGATTCCAAGCGAGCAGCGGCCTGTCAACATTGCCCAAGAGTTAATTTCGAAAAGACAACAAGATCCGCCGGCAAACGAGTCTTTGAGCTCGCCGACGCGTGAATTTTCTCTTTCCTCGCATATACTGTGACAATATTTTTATGACACTCTTAATAAGCTAGTTTCCTATGAAGTGAAAGCAGCTGGGTCTCTTTATAAGAACGACATTTTTTCCTAAATCATAAGTACAAATGTAGAATTATAACAATATATTTATGCAATAATCTAGGACTAAAATTAAAAACGAGCCTCGAAAGAGAATAGTTATTTGTACAACAAGAGATCAAAGTTTGATATTTCTTCGAGTGCTTATTTTGAGTCCCGTGCAAGCGAAAGATTCTATAATAGATTCACGAGCGTAGCGAGTGAATCTAATTTAGAATCTTGAGCGTAGTAAGGGACTCATAAGCGCACGAGATGTAAATAACTTTGATCTCGTGTAGTACACAAAATTTTTCACCGGGGCAGTGAGAACATACCAATTAGACAACTTGAAAAATGTAATCCTTCTTCATCACTACCTATGCATCACTAACTCATGTTTTCTTAAGATATACAAACAATTAAGTTTAATTACCGCAATCGAACACAAAAACTAAAAGTAATAATAAATTTCAGTAAAATAATATGGAAATAATAAATATCAACTGACACTTCAATCTACAACTTTTTTTTGTGAAAAAAAAAAATTGTAAGATACGGTCCGAATTGCGGATACGTACTATTTGTCAACTATAGTAGAAATTCTTAAAAGTAAAATAATTAATTTTGCGTGATAATCTGTGTATTTTTTGAGTTCATTATTTTTATTGTACAATAAAATACCTAAAATATAGTATTTTATCAGTTTTTATCAAATCGTAAACTTTATTTTTATTAATTAATTATTAAGAATTCATACTCGTACGTGGTTTGGAACGATGCGTTCTGGCGTTTTTCGGGGGTCTATTATAAACCGTTAATATACCGTTGAATGTCGCTTGAACTTTTTTTGTCTGTTTCTTTTTGCTAACAGTGTGAAAGGGACGGAGATAATAGAACCCAAGTATTTCGAACTTGTATTAGACGCCGCATGTTGAAATGACATTTGACTATAAAGGTGACTTGAATGTCATTTTGTCTCACTCAGTGAGCAAAATCGCATTTTGCTCACTGTTTTTAAGAAGCAAAGTACCCTTGTTCGAGCTGCTGAGGTGAAAATACAATTAAATACAATTTTATTGTTTAAAAATTAAACGCTGAAGTCAGTGGACTGTCCATTATCGGTTTTCATTGAAAACTAATTGTTTGTGACCCTAGCGCTGAATTTAATGAAACTTTTTAATACTTTTTGGACAGATACAATTACACCCACATTTATTAAGCATCACCTATTATTCTAAACGTCGATACACTGGACAGAAAAACCATAGAGAAAATTTCTCTATGGCAAAACTCAAGCATGTGTAGTTAACTCCGTACAAGCGCGCCATGTCCGTAAATGACCAATCGGGGGTCAACGGCCGGCTATCGCACTGATAGTAGCCGTATCGATGTAACTAATCTCGGTACTCCCAACTCACCTGCATTTAACGGAGCCGATATTTTTGTATACATAACAAAATTTCCTCTATTAATTTTTGGGATAGATTTTTCTTGTCCTTGATTTAAACTAAAGTCCAACATATATGTTTTAAAAATGTCCCTAATTCTTCTGTTAACTAATTGCATTATAATATAACGTCTTCCCATTTTATTGACATCTATCATCAAAAATTACCAAAGCAAAGATGAACCCTTTTATTTTCAAAACAATTTTTTTACGTTTGAAATCGTACAAAAACCTGGTAAATGATAATGTCCGAATTTTCATGACCTACTTTAAATAATGCGGTCGCGTTATCAGCAAATATCGGCAAATCACCGATAAAATGGAATCAACTCGAATCCAAAACCAATCAATTTCAAATCCAAAGCTGTTGTCTTAAACTTCAAAATTAACTTTCGATTAAACACGCTATAAATTTAAGGGGATAAATGTGGAATTGGAATGTGATAACGAAACTAGTGATAGTATGTGCCAAAGTGCATTCCTCTGTTAAGTGGACTCTTACTCTAGAACTCGTAGGTACCTACCTGATACTTGATAACGAATATTTGATATCAATTTGCCCTAAAACTTACTAATTTTGTTTTAATTTAAAAAATCTGTCGCGAACAATGCGGAAAATTCTTGGTGCTCTAGAAAATAAGCCCAAGGGTTATCTATCTCAAGTCCTATGGTGCCTGCAATACGGCCACTTGGGCGGATAAAGGAAACTTTACTTAGTTATTTTTAATGATTTTTTTATGCAGTTCTCATCCGTTATTGCATGCATAAATTGTAATAACAATTATATTACATTTTGCCAGGCTACCGATTAATTTCTGTAATAGGTAATTTAGAAAGATTATACACAATAATACACCATTGTAATTACATATATTTGCAAACAAAACACTTACTTACCTACTTAATATTATGCATTACCTGCGTGTTATCAACATACCTAATGCAAATATAATCATTTCTGTTGTAGGTTATTTATTCTAAATCTTATTGCACGCAGCAAAATGTGAACTGCGACAAACCTAATTAAATATAAATGCATATTGTACATGCCTATGTACATCTCAAAATCATGATACTGTTTTTACAGAAGTTTTAAAAATAAAGGCAAAATCTTGTAATGTTTTGTTCTTTTTTAGGATTCCGTACCCAAAGGGTAAAAACGGTATCCTATTACTAAGATTCCGCTGACCGTCTGTCCGTCTGTCTGTCCGTCTGTCTGTCTGTCTGTCACCAGGCTGTATCTCATGGACCGTGATAGCTAGACAGTTGAAATTTTCACAGATGATGTATTTTTGTTGCTGCTATAACAACAAATACTAAAAACAGAATAAAATAAATATTTAAGTGGGACTCCCATACAACAAACGTGTTCTTTTTGCCGTTTTTTGCGTAACGGTACGGAAGCCTTCGTGCGCGAGTCCGACTCGTACTTGGCCGGTTTTTTCTTCTTATACCTATAAGATACATGGTCAGGCTTTGGGACACCCTATGCTGCTAAGTAACACCAAAAAGAAATAAGGGTGATTTAATTTTCGTGTCGACAAAATAACCATGAGTTAGGCGCCGTGGGGCCATAAAGTAGCGACTCGAGCGGTCATCCGAGCTACCATGTAATTTTTAAAGCGTGCCCATTGGCTATTTGAACCCTTCGAGGTCCTATAAAAACAAGAGTTATGACTTATACTAAATATATAATTTCGTTTAATATACCTAAATGCTTACAGGTTTTATACTTGACGCAAAACTTGAGTTATAAGATTCGAGACCAAGCCGTTAGTAAGGTTTGATACGTGAAGATATCACAAACCCTGTACCCATGACCATATTAACTATGTATAGCTATCCGTAACAACTATAAATGATCACGTGCACTTACTTCAAATAGCAAAGTATTTAAAAAATATATTGCCGTGGCAATCTGGCAATCTAAAAAAATTAAGACTTGCGTAATTATATAGTGGACATACAGTATTTACAATATTTTTTCCTTTCCCGGGTAGGTACTTTATACGCGTACGCAATTCAGTCCGAGTATATTCTTTCTACGCAAACGTACACAAATCTTCCACACGATCATCACATCTCTATTAAACGACGTAGTACTGTGTTCCTTCTGGCTAGTTAATTGTTACAGCTAGATAAGCCACGACTATAAACGTGTCCCACGTAATCGCGGGATAAGCCGGCAAATCCTCCCGCTGCGGTAGGTAAGCATTTGACAGAAATCTTGGAGTAAATTCCGGAATGCTTCCTTGGTAGCTGAACGTTAGCATAGTAGCGTCCGATACGGGAATGGGCCCGCATCATATTTTACATCAATCGATATTTTTAGATTGTTTGTACTCTAATAAAAAGTTTGAGTGAGGTCATTTTCTATTATTTTCATGCAAAACGTCCCGAAACATCACGACGACATACACGACAAAATTATTAGTATACTGATGCAGCGACGCGTGGCATCTGAAATGGCATACACTATGAATACGTGAACGGGTGTTTAACTATTATGTACTTACCATCCACCATGTGAACCATGTCCATGTGCTGTAAACCATTAATATTTTTCCACCACACCAGCTCAGAAAGGCTCTTTTTACCTTTCAATGAGAAAGTTGCATTTTATCTACAAGAGTGGGATAGTAGATGCAAATTTTGAGTTGTTTCCTCATGTTGGCTGGTAGGATTGACCTTTAAATGATGTTTTTAAACGATTTGTAACATGTTAAAGTCAGTATTATCCTCGCGTTCGTGTGTTGAAAAAATTATGACTGCAAATAACTAGTATTTTTATTTGAAATATGTATATTTTCACGCAAAACGACCCATCACGATTCACGGGTCATATGGACATGTTAGCGGATTTTTGGCGTAGCGGCGCGTGGCAATTCCTAAAACATCATATTCATACTATGTAAAGTCATATAATAAGTACATATATTAATACGCGAATGCGTATATTTATGCTTCTATACATGATCATTTCCAATAATCTACAAGATATTTTACATATAAAACTATCTAATTAAAATAGTCGCAGTGACCCATAGGAATTAGGGTCCCACACAAGACAATGATGACTCTTAAGGCCAGTTGCATCAACCATACTTTACGGACTGATCAACACCACTCAACAGAAAACTACTTACGAAAAATCACATACAATAAAATTTTGCAAACGCTTTACAGGGACCCACAGATTACTAGTTCGCCGGACGATATTAGTCTGTCAGTTATTCGGAACTGTCACCTTTTGCGTTTAACTGACAGGGTGATATTGTCCGGCGAACTGGTAATATGTGGCCCCTTAACGGTGACAGACGGTTTGGTGCAGCCGGCCCTTAATAGGTACCTATTATAATTCTACGAACACTTTATTATAACCATATTGTACTATGAACACGCGCCACAGAAGCTAGCGCCCCCCGACGACAGGAAAGCACCGCTTAATATTGTAAACACAGATCCATAGACACTGCTGAGCTACAGATAACCCCCCAATGCCGCAGCGTCTGTCACCAAGAAAATGCGGCGTCTAAAAGCGTCAGTGCTTGATCCCTTAAGCTAATCTGGATAACTTCATCTGTGGGCAAATAGGGCTGCGTGATGAAGATTTAAGGTTTGTGTTTCGTAATGAGTTTATTGCAGTACTGTATTTTTCCATTCTTTTTGTAACCTTGATAGGTAAGTAGATTTGAACATTTGATTTTATTTTTATTTGAATAAAAATAATATATGTCGAACCGTTTTTACACAAACGCGGTTAGCACGTAACTTGTGACATGTCTGATGTCCAGTCAAACACGTGACATGTCAATGAAAATTTAAAGCCACAGACATATATCCAAATAGAACACGCAAAATACTTTACAGATCAATCGTGGTCATGCTTTGCAAAATTTCTAAACAATATTTATTTTTAAGAATCTCTTGTTATTCTTTATTTTGTTTAAAGCTTGTATTGTGTTCAAAGTTTGTATTGGGCTCATTGTTGACAATGCTATACGAAATAATTAAATGTCTTCAATGTGTTAGTTTCTAATTTTGTAATTGATTCCGTACTAAAATCACATGCGTCGCTCAGATATTGACATGCTTGGGGAAACTGGGGACAAAGAGATAACATTAGATAGCAGTTTTACACTCTGGTGTAATGTGTAGTGTAGGTAGTTGAAAGATTTACCCTAAGACTGGTAATTCAAAGATTCTGCTCCGATATATCTGCGCATCTGCAGGCATCGCGTAAACAAGATATTGAATTAATTTCAAATCCAAGATAACCTCAACGACAAAAATGCATGTTAATGTCCACTATGGACACAGATGATTGTATATCTTATGCAGATTGCAACATATCGTGTTCACAGAACTGTCAAATCGCATCTTAGGTTATCATAACTTAGATTAGTCATATCATATTGCCGTCTAGCCAGATACAACCACAAACACTGTGGCATTGACATGAATACTATGTGTGATTCACTTAATATCTTACTACTCAGTATCTTCATGTTGCTGATGTAAAGAGTATTTGTTGCATCCTTTACTTAGTTACGAGTAAAGGATACCCCGGTTTGACGGGTGTAGGTTTGACGTTTAAAAAGTACGAAATATTATTACTTTTACAATAAAATTAAATGAATTATTTATTTTCATTATTAAGTATCAAAATAATCAGTCTAGTCATAATCAATGTCAGATGTCAGATAACTACAGTTGCAATAAGAATAAATCAAAGAGATTTACAAATAGATAATAGAGGAGCTAACATATTAATTAATATGATATATGTAGTTCAAAGATGAGTCAGATTTGTTATTATGACTTAGAAATTGATTGCTATCGATATTCATATCACTTGGGTTGATATTTAATCAATCACTAGGATTGGTACGTTTTGCTCCCGAAAACCGGGCCATGCACGCAGATATTTCTACTAGGTAACTATGCGGTGTCTAACAAGAAATTAGTTGTATCATCGGCTGAACGGAGCGAGGTCTAAGGATCAACTAGGTAATAGATTACATAATCTGTGGTAATAAATAGTAAATACTTCAACCATATCGTTGTTGTTATATTTTCTTCAAGCCGAGACGTTGTCGCGGCGCACTCGTGCTATGTATGAAAGTTTTCACCAGGTATTAATTTTTCTACCCTGTGCATCTATCAGTCAACATTAATCGTATATATTTTAAATACTCCAATGTCGTATAGGAAACGGTCGAAGAGATTTTTAGGATGTTGATGAGCTTGCTTATCCAAGATTAAGTAAGTACCTAATTGGAATCAATTAAGTAATTAATTAATATAAATCAATCAATAATAATAAAACTATTGATTATCAACATCCCGGTTATATTATGTCACAAATAGATTAGATAGATATTATAAAATATATATTTATCTCTCGTTACACTACATTTGCGTCTATTATTTATTTTTAAGTGTTATTAGTCTGTAAAAAACAGTTCGACTAAAAGAATAAGAAACATTGACCTACATACCTACAATTTAAAGAAAAAAGATAAGGATAATAATGTTTAAGAGATAAAATATGAATCAGACCTAAATTCATGGCATAAAGGAAGTAGGTGCAATTGCTCAAAACATCAGAGTAACCCATTATTTGGCAGCCAAAAATCGTCACTAAGGAGATGGCAATAAAGGCCGTGCTAAAATCGTGTATTGGGTGTTATCGCATGATAATGAGAAGGGACAAATGCGATCGGAATCAGGTCAAACGCATACGATAAACCGAGGACTTCCGATAATGGCCCACAATGTAGATAGACAATGCACTGCCGTACACCGGAGGGTACACACTGTGTCAGATTTAAAATTGTCATAAAAACACCATTCTTCTTAGTTAGCTTGATCCACTATCACCAAAACTGAACAGTTGAAATCTAGTACACTTTCGTATATTCCTTATCCTGAAGCAATAATACTGTTACTCGTAGCAATTTAAGTATTATTAAGTCAACCCAGTCTATGGCCTCAACTAACTCAACTTGGTACTGTCAAAATTAATGAATAGTAACTGTCGGAAAACTACGTCTTTAGATAAACTAGCCTGAACTCTTGATAAAGAACGCGCCTATTGATATTTTTCGTTATGAAGATTTGATTGTTATGACTTTTTGACTTTATGACGTACCTAATTATAAGTAATTCCATTACGCATGTTACGTTGATAAAATAATTTATTACCAATATGATATGCTCACAAATTGTAAGTCTTCTACGACGTGACATGAGTGTTGGATTTCCGAGCTTAGTTTACTCATCGTTATCGTTATAATTATGTCATGAAAGTAACTGAAGGAGGCGACAGGTCTGATAGAATAAGACAAAGCTTGAGAATAATTAACTTTGATGGGCTCTCCTCCTACAATATCTATCTATCTATATATAATAATACCTTTAAACGAGCAATTATTGATTATTTATTTATTTATTTATATATATATATTTCGGGGATCTCGGAAACGGCTCTAACGATTTCGATGAAATTTGCTGTATTGGGGTTTTTGGGAAAATAAGGTTCTTATATGTTTTCCGAGCAAAGCTGGGTCTCCCAGATATTGTGTATAAACGGAGATAGATTTTTCATTAAAGTTGAAATGTTGGATATGTTTATAGAAATGAAATATTAATGGAAAGTAGAAATCAATACATCGAAACAATATATCGAAAATAGTAAGAACTTGAATTTTACTATTATTTCTCTCATTAATAAAAATTGCGTGAATGCATTTGGTCCTGTACTGTATGTATAGGCATTTGATCCTTAAAAAAACAGGATCGGTTGACACGACGAAAAACATGCAACAAGCCAATAAATTAGCGGTGTGCGAAGTTTAACCGTTACCTTCATTTCAACGCTCTTAAATATTTGCACCTCCCTCATTGTAATACTTTGTTTACAAAACGTACACCGTCACATTCCATTTTATTTGCGACATCAACATTGAAAACTAAGTCGGGACCACCCACCTAGCAATTGTTAACCAGATGTTATAATAAAGGCAATAAAATAACGATAAGCTATCATTCGTTTGAGGCCTTGATTTTGACGAGCATGAAACTCGTATTTTATTAATTGTTAATAGCCGTCGATAGTCTAATTAATGGAGCGATTCTGGGATTGGCGCCGGTGCCAAATGAACGTATTACGTCTTGAGGTAAAAAACTGTTAGGTTTTATTTATTACAAATCTGGCTATGAACTGTATTTATTGGGTTGTTTTCAAATAACTTTTTTGAACACTGCTGCGCTTACTCGTACCACTGTACAGTATCATCTATACTATAGTTTGGTAAACGTTGCAATTAGGTTTAAAATTAATCAATTAAAGGCGGTAACAATGGTACATTCGTTTGAATAAAAACGAACAACATTTATATTGTATACATTTTGATACCTATTTTTTGCCATCACTTGTCTTATGTATGCCATGCTTCAATTGCTTAAGCAATTATTTATACCTATACAAAAATATCACGAGTCATGACACCCTGCAGCAAACGTTTATGCCTCTTGCGGTTCCGAACACTAACGAGGTAGGTAACCAAAAACTATTGAGACGATATAGTTTTTGTCGAAATTTAGAGTAAATACCAGCTGCCGAATGTATATAAAAAACGTATTCTAATAAAAACCCTTCAATATTGCCTATAAAACCAAATGATAACACACATTCTGTTTGACACGAACAATCTTAAGTTTGTAATAAAGCAAAAAACGTCTTTATAACCTTTCACGGAAACGTTTTCCCGATGCGCCAAATTATGTTATTTTGGTCCAATTAAATAATAATGAGTGCACGCATGTGTGTGGTATTTTTTGCAAAACGGAGGGCCTTATGGGTTTTATATTATTATACTTTTTATAAAATAACAACTTAATTTGGGAAGGCACCGCACCGCCTCCATCGATTGATTTCATATAATTTTCGTTCCGCCTACCTTCTCCCGATGAATTGCCACAAAAAATGAACCACATAAAAATCAGGGGTTATGCTAAACGAAATTCTTGAGATTTTTTTAATACATACAAGTATCCGCAATACTTCGGACAATTATGACAATACATGTCGAGCAAGTTATCTGTAAGCATTGAACTTTGAGTTTTATGTAATACTGATAATAAATAAGTTATCATAAAGACGGCGGCGTTTAAAAAAATACCTATGTGAGCACTTGAAACAGACGTACAGGCAGACGTAGACGCTTTGATACGGAGCAGTAAAATGGTACTTTACAAGTACCTAAGTACCTATTTAACACTTAATTTGGCAAAAATCACGGAAGGTCGTGAGTTCAACCCTCCTCGGCGCTCAACGGTATCAATGATTCTGATTAAAAAAAATACAAAAAGAGGGTAACATAAGATTGTGTACAGTATTTTGGACACTGCCAAATTAAGGGTAACGACTTACGGGATTCACTTTACGTAACTGGCTTTGAAATGTTTTGAAATAATTTTCCTCGAACCCTAAGGCAGACGATACTTCCGTTATTCAGAACAGTCGTTTTTCTAAATCACTTCGAGTAATTAAATTTCTTTATCAGTACTTCAAAATCAAATTTTAATTAAAAAGTATCACATATTTCACGCGGTATTCGTCAGGAGGCGGAGACATTGATTCCGATGAAAACATAACCTACCAAGCTATCATGAACCCTGAAATGGAATGAAAAGTACTTGGTAACGGGTCAGGGAACAACGGGGATTCAATATTATATCGTTAAATTTAATATTGGCCACGTCGTTTCTTTTATTGCCTCACAACTAACACGTATGCTAACATGGGGCAAGTGATTAAAAATATTGTAGCATCAAATAAATGTTTATTCTCACGCAATTATTGTTCATATTAGATTAATGGTTTTCCGGCTAGCATTAGTTAACATATAGAAAGTATAATTTTATTGATATAATTGATGGTTAATATTCTTTCTTTTCTCATGACCGATGAACGTGTGTGATGACTTGGTACCTTATTGGATACCAAGTTACAGATTACACATAGTCAATGATACTCATGGGGTTATAGATTTTCCGTTTTATTACAAAGGACTAAAATGCAAAGGTGTATTATACACATTTAGTAAATAATCCTTTCCCATCGTATTTTCTTATTTACTTAGGTACATCGTAATATTTTATTATTTTTTTGTACTGTGACGAATACGATGAGAAAGGATTATTCAAAATAGAGATATCTGTAGGTGTAGGTATATATGTTTTGAGGTCGATTCTATGTACTCGTGAACGCATTCGCATATTACATTTTTTAGGGTTCCGTACCCAAAAGGTAAAACGGGACCTATTACTAAGACTTCGCTGTCCGTCCGTCCGTCCGTCTGTCTGTCACCAGGCTGTATCTCACGAACCGTGATAGCTAGGCAGTTGAAATTTTCACAGATGATGTATTTCTGAATAACAGAAATACCAGAACAGAATAAAATAAAGATTTAAATGGGGCTCCCATACAACAAACGTGATTTTTGACCAAAGTTAAGCAACATCGGGCGTGGTCAGTACTTGGATGGGTGACCGTTTTTTTTTTTTTGGATTTTTTTCCGTTTTTTTTTTCATTATGGTACGGAACCCTTCGTGCGCGAGTCCGACTCGCACTTGCCCGGTTTTTTTAAATCAATAACGGTATGGGTATTAGCTACATCAGGCACATAAATCACAATAGTATCATAATGCAAACTGACGTATACTCGTACTACCTACATATACCTAATGTTATTGTCTTTATTAGGTCACTATTCGCTTGTAACATGATCCCTGTAATCTTGATTCGCATTTTACACGTACACCTTTCTGTGTGATGGACGTCATAATAACACGATATTGCGACCTATGACCACGGCTTAAAGTTCAAAATCGAACCTAATACTTGCAGTCTTCCGATGTCTTTACACGATATCATACAATATGGAAGATTTCAATGTGCCTGCATGGGCTAATCTTGAGGTACCCTGTCATCTAATAATTTAGGCTTAGGGAGTTTAATTGTTTTCGTTGATATTTAATAATAATAAAAAAAATACTTACAATATACTATAGCTTTCGCTTCTGCAATTTTTAACGTGCACACGCAGATTTTACTAGATAGAAATGTGTTTAAATCGAAGTTGAATAAAAACCAACTTAAGTAATTAGGTAGGTCTCCTCATTATTTTCCACAATGTCTTACTGTTTACGCCCACTTTATCACTTATCTAGTGAATCGCTTATTATATTTGCAAAAAACACGCAACATCTCATAATAAACACTACGCGAAAAAAAAGAAATGTGAAAGTACTTATATTTGCGCACATGACCGCTAAAAGTTGCATACTCTTACAAAAATCAAACATTGAGTAATATCTTATAATGGATACTTATCTAATACGTGTTTGCAAATACTTGTAGTTTCTCTGTTTTAAACAAACTATGGAACGAAGTAAAAATAGTTGAGAGATTATAGCTTATAGCTACATTCCACTCGATATATTTAGTATTCACGACGAATACTAAAGTGATGTATTTGAGGACCAAAAAATATATCGATATCGGATATAAGTAATATCGAAATTCCTTATAGTAATAAAAGATTTTCAATTAGCACATGTGTTTAAATAGGCATATATCGCCATCTTATTTAAGTGACCAGAGTTAGCACACGTATGCTTGTATGTTTATAATAGTAAGATTATGTTTTGTATTTGATACTGAATCAATCATTTTATTAAAATATATGTAACATGTTACATTAAATAAAAACAATATATTACGAAATAAAATTGTATACGCCTTGGAGGCGTGAACAAAACAGCCATGTCGTTGACATAAAAGATCGGAGATAAATACTAGGTAAATACTAACATAGGATAGGTATAATATTAATAACACATAATAAAATAATATTAGTGAATTTACTTTGTATTAAGATCCAATGCAACTAGCAGGTAATTTATGCAACAAAGGAAGGAAATCGGACACTATGAGAAAGCACCAAGCAACAAAAACATTGATATAACTTAAGCAATGAATTAATCAAGATTCTTCCATTCAGTTTAACCATTTTGTAAGCACTAATTATAATGAATTAATAATTAACTATGTATGAAAAAAAAATACTTATCTCTGCTAGACATTTGTTTAAAGTAGAATTATATTTATCGTTGTTACCTATATCCTCATTAGTGTATCATAATCCACTTGGTCTGTGATCATAATCAAATTTAATGATGTAATTAGGTAATATTGTAGGTATAGATCGAATTGATTTATTTTTAGGTATCTAATCGAATTAAATTTAAAAATTCTAGAGCATTTTCATATGATTTATTAGATATGTAGCGGGAGATGAACATGTCGATAAAAGATTGAAATTTAAATATCTTGCAATACAAGTATAAACTTCGTCCTCAAGTTAGAATAGGTACTATTAAATCCTAGAATTCACAATAAAGTAAATGCCTGGTATTTCCGACATTTTCAGTAACAATAATACGTGTAACATAATGGGGTTGTTATAAACTTTAACCTCGCACATACCCCGTTATGGCGCGTACCTGCGACTGGCCGTTGACCCTTCAAGTATTGACATATTCCTATACGTTCCCGTGTACGACTTCTATGTATATACCTACGTAGCGTACTATACACGCGGACTCGTAAGTTTTCACCACGCAACTGCTAAACAATGTTATGCTTTCTGTGAATACTGAGGCTATTACATCGACGCTAGGTTCATTTCATTTCTTATTGGTCAGAAATTTGCAGCCATTAGGTTATATCTATTTTCAATGCGTTTTGATATCAATTATGGATTTCAATACGGATTGGATTAACGTTTATTTTTAGTTTTATTTTTCTTTGTTACCTACTAATAAATTAGTCTTGTAGACAAAAATATGGATACCTGTGGGCGCAGCACGGTTCCATTTTTATCGTCTATCACTATGCGCGTCCCTTTCGCACTTACATACTTGTTAGAACGTGACAGGCATGGTGACAAGGGATAAAAACGCAACCGTGCTACGCCGCCTGGTGTCTGAAATAAATATTTTCAGTTTATTTTTTTTTCTTTTTTTTTCAATTACATTGCTTAAGTACCTACCTTTATTATGACGAAGTTTTAAAAAGAATCCTTAATTCCAAATTCAACTTTCTCTTAAATCCAAAATATACCTATGGTACCTAAGTATGGTAAATTGGCGTGAATAGAACCATACAATTCATACAAAGAGAACAAACACAGCTGAGGAACACTGTCAAACAGATCACCGCATTTTGTATGAATCTTGGGAAAGAAAGACCTACTGCCACTTGTCCAGCAGTTATACAATACAATACTCTTTATTGCACACCTCACATACTCGTAGTTTACAATAAATGTACATGTATGTATGTGTGTAGTTCTGTTGTGGAGTATGAAGATGTTGGTACTTACGCTGGTCGTTTCCATCGGAGCGAGCCATGACAGTGCCGTTTGGCAACACGTTGACGTAGAGGTGCGAGCACTGGCTGTACAGGCGGACCGACCGGACCATCGATGGCACCGCACCGCAGATCACCACCTGAAGAACAAACATTTTTTTTTGAAATTTATGACACCTAACAAAATTTTTTTATCTCGTCGAGTAGGATTTCAATCTCCGACGTCCTCACATTAGGCGGTCTATTGCGATATTGCGCTATTTGCAAATGATTTATAAACTCGTACATTTTTCAAAAAAAAATATTTAGAGAGGGTTGCAATGTTATTAATGGTATTTCCACATTGGCTGTTATAAAATGTTATATAACATGGTGTGACAAGGACAACATGATAGTATTGATAGTGTTTTATTATGTTGGTCCTGTCACACAATGTTATATAGGTAATATTTTTGTAACAGCGGATGTGAGAGCACCATAAGAATATTTTGAACACTTCATGGGACAAGTTAAGGTTACAATAATATTATACAAAATCATATACCTACTCAATTAGAAGGTACTGTTATAGTAGTGTTTTGAGTGGACAGTAAAATCAGCAAGCCATATGTTTATATCATATCAGACAGAGCTATCGACCGAGCGCTCACGAGGTGTGAACTCATCACTGGCCACTCGGCCTAGAAAAGAACCACGCGGCCGAGACAGCCACTCGGTCTTTGATCTTTTTACTGGACAGAGTGCTGTCTCGAAATTATACTAGTGTGTAACAAGCAAAGGTGTCAAAGAGTTAATAGTTACATTAACTCTGACACCGGCATTCTGACTAACACGTAAAACACTTTTGCGTTGACGCTCCAATTCAGTGTCCTTACTTTTAAACCTAGACGCAGGTTTTAAGCGTACAGTCAGCTTAGCATCTATTTTATACGCATTGTTAGTACGCTAATAGTTTTGATGACTGTACCTACCCAAATATAATTTTTAACACTTATCAACTGAATTTGATATCACTATTGTTTTTGTACCATCATCGTCTCAACTGATCTTCTTTAACCTTTAGCACTAAAAGAGCTATCCAGTAAGGGGAGATCTTATAATACGATAATCGGTTTGTATGGCGCGGCCTTTATACGGGCGAGGGTGAAGGGTGGAAAATCACCGCTATCAATGCATGGCATTTCCTTACCCCTCGTTTGTCTTTTGAATCATGCAAGGTAAGCAGAGTTCATACAATTGTCATTCATAACTTACACGCTTATGCTTCTGTCGTACCGGTGAATAATACATTATGTAATACCACCGCAATGCCTGAACGATTATGAAAAATCCTGTAAATAAATGTTTTTTTTTTTACATTTAGATTTTTCTAGTAGACAGTGGACCTTCTAATTCCATGATTTGTATCGTTAGATTTTGAAGCATGGTCAGTTACCTATTATAAATTTTACTTTTTACAATGTTTTTACCAAGTGGCAACAATATAAATTTATTCACCTAAGTACTTATTTTGTATAAGTAATCACTTGATCGATACTGTACGGAATTTTATAGTTTGCTTAAAACAAAGCACGTGTCTTGTAATTAAATATTTGAGTTATGTTGATGTTTAATTAATCAATATTTGCTCAGTAATAAATCCACAGGCTAAGTGGAAAAAACCTTTACTTTAAACTATCATCATTTTATCAATGAAATTCAGATGTCACGTGTCTTAAACGTGTAGACACATTTCATTCAAGAATTTAATCATAGCCTACGTTTGGCACAATCAATGGAACGCCATATGTTACGACATTTAATTAAAGTGCATTCAAGCCAATGTGGTATAGTTAATTACAACCACAGAGTACATAAGCGAAACCAAAAAACTGCTTATCCAACTGCTTTTTCTAGCAAGGATAATGGCAGTTAAACGACTAAGGGTCGATTCGGTTGCACCAGACCGTCTGTCACAAGTCTGTCACCGTTAAAGCGTTCTAACGTTCGCTCAATTTTATTGTATGGGAAATTTATATTTCACTCGTGAGTGACGTTTGTCAGTCCGCTAATTATGATTGGTTCAACTGCCCCTATAGTTCGCTTTTTAGCATTAGAAAAGGTAAACAATCTTGACGTGTCTTTTTATTGAAAAACACTTTTGAAAAATAAGTAAAATAAAAATATGTAACAATTATGAGTCATATACGATTATTTACATTCTTCTGCTTTTCATGATTTATAAAAAGCGTTTTTCAATTAAAGACACGTCAAAATCGCGTAGTCTTTTACTAATGCTAAAAAAAACGTACTATAAGTGTGCATCACTTTTACTTTAACAGCTTACCAAACGAAGGGTCGTCAACATCGACATTTTGTAAGGATTCTCTACTATTAGCACTCACACAGCTCTTATTGATAATTATGTTATATGTATGGTATTAATATTATTAGGTAAATTTGAACTTAAAGATGTTATATCTGATTCAGTGTTTGAAGGTGAATGATAGAGTCTATACGAGTACCTATTGAATCATAGTAAATGCGTTCATACGCCGCTCTTACAATCATAGGTACTATTTTACGACTTAGGAAGTCATTGTATAGGTCTGATGTCGTCACAGTGTGACGGAAAATGATTACTCTGAATCGTTCAAACGATAACATTACAGGCAGCAAATCATCGGATTACGCCAACTTTAGTCATTGCTTGAGTCCCAGTTAAGTATCGTAATGTGCGTCATCCCATACGTTTGAGGGTAACTCAATACCGTTAAGCACTTAGGAAGGCAAAAGAAGCATTAAGTTAAGGAATTCAGCGTGCGTAATCAGTAGCGTCAGATACTTTATATCGCTTAAAGTTACTGCTAGTAACTGAATGCGTTCGTGTGACGGCAAATCTGGGGGCCTACCGCAAAAACCGATATTCGTAAATTGCGGGGATCTTTCTCTTTTACTCCAATGAAGGCGTGACTAGAGAGAAAGATGCCTGCAATTTAAAAACTTCGATTTTGGCGATTATAGCCCTGGTGAAATTATAACATTGACAAGGAAAATGTAACTAAAGATTTAATAAGTACATGACTTGGAGCAAATTTTAAAATCGACGCTTTTTATTACAAGCTTTTATTTAGTTTCACCTGACCGTTGTCTGTAATCAAATCTTGCAAGTTAAATTTGATCCACTTCCCGGTTTCAGATTGAGCTCAAATTTTGCATACATACGTAAGTCGGGTGACAATGCAATATTATGGTACAATCGAGCTGATCTGATGATGGAGACCAAAGGTGACCATAGGAACTCTGTGATAAAACAACGAAACCTAATTGTGTTTGAGGTTGTTAGAATTGTCTCGATGAGTATTAATTGCCTGTGGAAAGAAAAGTACAGTCGGCGATAAAAGCTTGTACCAAAAATGAAATTTTTGCCAAAAACTTATTTATTTGACATTTGATCTGTTTTGAGGTTCTCCGAAATAACAAATCTAAAAAAAATCTAATTTGTGTATTTGTCGTTCCTGTATTGCGGTCAAAGTTGGTGAAGGAAACGGATACAAATAAATAAAACAGCAAATAAAAGATAAACTATGTACGTAGTTGTACTACAAGCATATTGACACCATCTCTGTAATTCACAAGGAAGTTTCTCTCTACCCAGTCCTAATGAAGAAGCTAAAATCGTGAGATACGTGTTTGTGTGTGGCCGATGTCCTATCGCGGTGTGATAGCTTGAATTAGTTTCCCTATTCTTACCATATATTCCCCTTGATGCAAGCATAGTTGAGGAAGATACTGAAGACAACCATTCTATAAATGAGCTGTGATTCCATAACATCTATGTAATTGAAAAGCGCAATCTATAGTGGTTGTCTCAGGACTTGACTCCCTTGCACTCGGCAAGCAGCAGGAATGATACTCCTAGGCTTTCACCAGTAATGGCGCCTGAGCTGACTCATTACGCAGATCTGATCGGCATCTCGTGAACCCCTCAACTTCACAATACAGTTATACCGGCCGCCGGTGAATTTGGTTAACACTGTTAACAATATTTGAGCCGAAGAAGACTGATTATGATGGTATAGCTGAAGAATACTTGCATAAAAGTAAAAAAAAAGTGTTACCCGTAATATAACAGTTTATTCATATTTAAAGCTGCTATAACTCAAAGTTAAACTTTCTTAAAACTACCCTACTTTGGGGATAAGTAATGTATCAAACAATAATTTCATATAGGTATATTTTACTATAAGTACCTAAATCAATAACACTTCGCAATTTTCACAAATCCTAATAAACCATAGAAACTATCCGCCCACGAATCAAAACTTGCCGAGACAAATGCAATTTTGATTTGTCAAATTAAAGATTCAAAATTCAATGGAACAGGAGACCTTTTTAAAGGCCTCTGGGGGGCTAGAGTTGACTTATGTAGTTAAAAAAATCTAAAAAGGACAAAATATATTATATGTACCGTCATAATCGTACAGTTCTTATAAATTGAGTTAGCCATATAGCCTGAAACACTAATTTTCCTAAACTGAAAGTCGTGTTTTCACGTTCAGACGATTAGTCGCCTTCACCGTTTCTGTAGCCAATCGCTTTAAAGGACACGTATTATCAGTCACAAGTTCTGTAATATTACGCTTATTTACGTTTATTTTTTTTAGCGCCCACGGCAATCCTCATGTTCATGTCAGTACTAATTACCGTGGAACAGATCAAATGTCGCCGCACATAATTTAATTTAAATTGTATTATAGTATTTACATATTTCCTTGTCAGCATAGGCCTTCGGATAGAGCCTCAATCCATAATCACATTAAATTTATAATTATTACTAGAAACAACGGCTTCAAGCACCACAATAAGGAAACAATCGATCGTTTTAATGGGTCAGGCGTGCTCGGCTAATCCGTCATACTGAGGGTTCGGAATGTGCAATACAAGCGATAGTTACCCTTATTTTGATTAAGTGAAAGTCGCTTGTTGGTTGATGTTAAAGGATGCGTTGGGACGTTTTGAATGCGGGCGAGTGGTGTCATATTCAGGTGGGAAAGCATAGGCTACCGCGACGCGGTCGGCGCTCAGCCATATTGCGTTTCACGTGAACTTTGTGTAAACAATACTGGGATTACTTATACTCTTTAATGTCGAAAGACTTTCTTCGACTGTTTCTTTACTTAATTATTATATACCAACCCGTCGGAATTTTGTGTTGAAATAATTAGTTGATAATGATACAGTATCATACAACGCTATGACACATTCGTACACAAAAAAAAAACTGTAGTAAAATATGAAAAAAACCTACTAACACCTGCTTTTATTTTACTGACAACACGGGATCCTTCCGAAGGTACAAATAAAAATAATTGAAGTGCTCTTGCGACGAGATCATGGTTCCAGTAGTTCAGTTAATAGAACGACGAGTCTCGATGCGATAGAAGGTCGTGGGTTCAATCAAACCCAGCTTGAGGTACTAATTTTAAATTTATCTAAAATTTAATTTTAAATATTTGTTACAGTAGGCAAGGTTAGACCAATGTTTTTAAGAAAATTTGCAGGATTAAAAATGATGTGTGTTGTTTCCTTTACTTGAAAACATGCAGGATGCACGTGGTTTTATTTTAAGAAATATCATAAAAATGCCGATTAAAATCTTATTTGTTAAAAATAGACGCACTGGTAAACACATTGGTGCTTAAAGTACCTTTTTTTGGTAAAGTACCTACTTATCTAGATCTAACTTAGTAGGTAACACGCGCAAACCTCATGATATACAAAGAAGACGACTCCCACAGTTATTCTCAAACCAATTTGTACAAAACATAAATAGTCGTACCTGATGGGTATTTTCCTTTATACACTTTATACACAAACAACTGAACCTAACTGTTATTTTATTTCAGTACATTTTTTATTTTTATATTTTTTAAGTAAATTAGCAGAATATGGCAGTTTAAAGGTGACAGTCCATTTCTAACGACAGCAGCACTACCACTACCATTCATTTTACTATGGAAATTGACAACAACACCGACGCGTTCGTACTAGTAGTGCAGCTGCGGTCAGAAATGGAATGTTACCCTAACATTCGGCGCGATTCGGGAAATAAATTAGAGATTCACTAGATATGAAATAGTAAAGATATGTGACGTTCCACGGCAAAAGGTATCTTATAGCGGCCGCAATAATATTGGAGCGGCGTTAATAATAGCGTAAACGCCAACCGCCATAAGGTACCTTTTACCGTGGAACGTCACATATCTTTACTATTTCATATCTAGCGAATCTCTAATTCATCTCCCGAATCGCGCCGATTGACATTCGTCATTTTTCACAAAATTACCCGCATGATCGATAATCACCAAGACGCCAAAAAAAGAAACTTAGTACCTATACCTCCAGTGCTCTTGTATTGTTTCATAATCATCTGAAGTACTGTAACTTCAACTTGTAAAGAAACTTAGTACCTATACCTCCAGTGCTCTTGTATTGTTTCATAATCATCTGAAGTACTGTAACTTCAACTTGTAAAGAAACTTAGTACCTATACCTCCAGTGCTCTTGTATTGTTTCATAATCATCTGGAGTACTGTAACTTCAACTTGTAAAGAAACTTAGTACCTATACCTCCAGTGCTCTTGTATTGTTTCATAATCATCTGAAGTACTGTAACTTCAACTTGTAAAGAAACTTAGTACCTATACCTCCAGTGCTCTAGTATTGTTTCATAATCATCTGAAGTACTGTAACTTCAACTTGTAAAGAAACTTAGTACCTATACCTCCAGTGCTCTTGTATTGTTTCATAATCATCTGAAGTACTGTAACTTCAACTTGTAAAGAAACTTAGTACCTATACCTCCAGTGCTCTTGTATTGTTTCATAATCATCTGAAGTACTGTAACTTCAACTTGTAAAGAAACTTAGTACCTATACCTCCAGTGCTCTAGTATTGTTTCATAATCATCTGAAGTACTGTAACTTCAACTTGTAAAGCTAGTTACAAAGAATAAGTACATTTTATGCACATACTTGTTTCGATCCAAATCGTAAATTTCGAAATCTGTATATTAATACCAATATAAACTACACGTAATCATATCATAACACGTCAAAACAGTCACATTTAGAAGTAACGGTCGAATTTCCAAATATTATAAATGATGTTCATTATGTTAATAGTTAAGTCTTATATTTGTGGAATCTGTAGAAAGTGCATTTTATTTTATAGATGTTAATATAGCCGTTAATATATGTGGTTCTATGATATCAGTCACGCTGGAGATGGAATCCTAATTAAGGTTTGCAATGTTATGTTTCGAATTTTAATGTATTACTTAACCGGTTATTTTATAATATTCTAAAACGAGATGGACTACGCGAGAGACAATATCAATATGAAGGAAGTGATTGATGCTGATGAGTCAAGTCAAGATGCTGATGACAGAAAGGTATGAAATAATTACGACAATCCTAAATAAATTTGAAAACGACAAGAGAATAATTATTTCAATGTTAATATATTTTTCCTTTTTTATTGTGGGACGTACCACTTTATTAACACAATCTATAAATTGTAAATCACAATTTTATTTCTCTTCCACAAAATTTCATAAAATTAATCTTATATATATCGTTTGCCGATATCCCTAAGATCCGCTCGCGAGCTATAGACAAGCCGCACAGCAGCACTGTCTCTGCGGAGTCCGCAGCGCGGGCTGGCGCCGCCTGCGTGTGGTGCACCTCGATGCCCCGTCGTTTGACACCATATGTCAACATTGAAAATGTTTACTAACAAATATTTCTGTGAAAATATTCCACCAATTATCGAAACTACACTTTGAAAAGTGCATGCTGTATCAGTGCCAATTCTCAACAGTGTTTGAATTTTGTTAGCTCGGCTCTTCTCTTCCTTCTTGGCCTTGAATAAAAAAACATATCCTGTGCAGAAGATTCACTTAGTGCAGTGGTGTTTTTATATCATTTTATTTATTGTTACTTATATTTAAGACATAGTATTTAGCTTGTATTTAGCCTATTATATAGTTAATGCTCCCTAGCCTTATGTCACAAACCCCATCAACATCCGCTCACCAAAATGGACCTAGCACTGCCAGCAACAACGCCACTGAAGATCTTTTACCCTGCCCTCACTGCCCACCGTCCCGCCGTCTTTACAAAGGTAGCAGAGGTCTCAACGTCCATATTACTCGCATTCACATAACTCAGTCGCAAACTTCTCAACAGTCGCAACATATAAATACAGCGCCCACTCATATCAGGAATGACAATACAATTAACAATTTACCGGATTGGCTTGGTTCACAACGGAATGCAACTCCTATCGTTAAAAGAATTCCTAAGGGAGCTCGCATTTCCGTCGCGAATGCTCTATGCCCAATTATATTAAAAACTGTTAGCGAAAATTCATTTCAAAGTTGGGCCCAACTATTATCCTTTACCTACAGAACATTACACGTAAGCGACATAAACAACAACATGTCCCTTACTCAGAAAATTAAATCAAATTGTACCCTTCCAACTGACCCAGTTCCCCGCCCTCAGTCGAATCGTACCCCAAATAACAATAAAATATTTAAAATAGTGGAACAAAAAGTCACAGAAGGTGATATAAAGGGAGCCGCCCAAATGCTTTTCTCCAGTGACGTTGTTGCACCAGATACTCCTGACACCATTTCAGCATTAATTTCTAAACATCCACTTCCAGCAGCATCTCTTCGCCTGCCTGATCCCCCGGACCCTGGAGCACCGCACCTCATTGCCACTAAAAAGGATGTGCTAGCTGCTGTGATGTCATTCAAGAATGGCTCCGCCGGCGGCCTCGATGGCCTCTCTCCGCAACATCTGAAAGATTTACTGTGCGGTGCCACCGGTGACGTCGGAGAGCATTTGCTGGACGCCATCACGCAGCTAGTAAACATCATGCTTTCTGGCAAAGTATGTGACGAGGTATTAGACATCCTATATGGTGCTAATCTCTGTGCCCTTAAAAAAAAAGATGGGGGCATTAGACCCATCGCCATAGGCCTAACTTTTAGACGTATCTGTTCTAAAATTTGCTGTAAATCCATTTTTCCCACTCTCACAAAAAAATTTCAGCCTCTACAACTCGGTTTTGGCAGCAAAGGTGGCTGTGAAGCCGCTGTACATGCAACACGCGCCTTCGTTGTGGACGACGCTTGCGAGGTGCTGCTGAAAGTGGATGTGAAAAACGCCTTCAATTCTGTTGACAGAGGCGCTCTTCTTACACAAATTCAGGACGCCACCCCCCTGATCTACAAATACCTATGGCAGTGCTATCACCAGCCCTCGCACCTACTCTTTAAAACAAATCGCTTGTCGTCAGCGGTAGGCTGTCAGCAGGGTGACCCTTTGGGACCCGCCATTTTCAGCCTCGCCATCCATCCAGTCATTTCCGACCTAAAGTCAAAATTCAACTCCTGGTACCTCGACGATGGGACTCTAGGGGGAGACTGGAAAACCGTTTTAGATGACTTGAAAAACCTAACTGACTCCTTTAGCGCAATAGGTCTGGAGCTAAACTTCTCTAAATGCGAGCTCTTCATCAACAAGCCCCTTCCTGCTGTTGACTTGAAAAACATAATCTCATGCTTCAATATTCTGGCTCCCAATATCAAAATTATCGACAGACAATCCCTCCGACTCCTAGGTGCTCCCATCTTCCCGGAATCATTTCCACCGCTCATCAACGAACATCTCAGTATCCATCAAGCCTATTCGGACCGCCTTTTAAAAATCAGTTCACACATGGCATTAGTCATCATAAAGTTTTGCTTGTTCGTTCCCAAATTCACATATATACTCAGATGCAGCCCCATCTGGAAACATCCCCATCTTATCGAGCCTTTAGATTCCGTACTCAAAACTACTCTCTCATCAATCCTTAACATCCACCTCGATAACCGCGCCTGGACTCAGGCCTCCCTGCCAATCCGTCATGGCGGCCTGGGCATACGCCAAGTGGTCAGTGTGGCCCTCCCTGCGTTTTTGGCCTCTTTCCATAGTACACAGAACCTTGCGGCTAAAATTTTTTGCCCAGCTGCTGGAAACGAGTGCACCACCACTCTGAATGAGGCCCAAGACGTCTGGCTGCAGTCCTGCCCAGGCAGCCCGCTTCCAGTTTCCCTTAAATCACAAAAACAGTGGGACGAGCCGCTCTGCCGATCAACCTTAAAAGAACTCACGGACTCTGCTCAGAGTTCAGCAGAGCGCGCTCGTCTGCTGGCAGTGGCGGAACCGGAAGCTGGTTACTGGCTTCACACATTACCATCAGCCAATATTGGCACCCTGCTCGACAAGACGACCCTCACTCTTGCCACCTGCTTACGACTGGGCACCAAAACTAACGAGCCCCACCGCTGCCGCTGTGGCACAATGGTAGACGATCTGGGTCACCACGGCTTGTCTTGCCAGAGGAGCGCCGGCCGTATCTCCCGCCACGCATCCTTGAATGATGTCATCCGTAGGGCGCTTGCTTCCGTCAGCGTGCCGGCCATACTTGAGCCGAACGGTATCGCACGCGACGACGGCAAGCGGCCCGACGGGATGTCACTCATTCCGTGGAAGCTGGGGAGGACGCTTGTGTGGGACGCCACCTGCGTTGACACGCTCGCGCCGTCCCACCTACAGGCGACCTCCGTCAAGGCGGGGGCTGCGGCCACAACAGCAGAACTAAACAAGCGGCGCAAATATGCTGTCCTCGGCGAGGGCTACATATTTGCACCGTTCGGAGTCGAAACTCTGGGTCCGTGGGGGCCCAGTGCGAAGTCTTTATATAAAGAAATTTCCGAGCGCCTTATAGATGCGTCTGGTGACCAGAGGGCTGGCAGCTACTTCGGCCAGAGACTAAGTCTGGCCATCCAACGAGGTAACGCTGCCAGCCTACTGGGCACCATAACTCATGACAGCGACCTAGGGAGCATTTTTTATTTATAAGTTTTTTTTATAAGTTCATTTATGTTCATTTATAAGTCTATTTATATGATTATTTTAAGTTTTATATTCCATGTAGTTTAGTTTTATTATTGTTTAGTTTGTATTTTTTGTCTCAATAAAGTCTCTTTTTACATAGTAATAATGAAAAAAATTGTAAATACATATGTCAATCAGAATGAAAAAATTGTGACTAACATCTGTATTTACAATTTACTTATATGTATTTCATTTCAACTTCATTGGGTAGTAAAAAAAATATCAAAAAACCGGATTTAGGTAAATACTATAATTATGTCATCATTAAATATTTTTAGGTATTATTTGAGTATATGTGTAATGGGTCCTTTACCTGGTTTATAGCTAAGAAAGCCCCAAACAGCATAACCGTAGCCCTTTAGCTAGTCAGTGCCCAGTTAAGATACCATCACACTTATCTAAAGGTTTATGCCTCGTTTGGCGGGTAAACCGGCCACACACGCGACAGATAACGGCTACGTAATAATTGTTTTCGGTAGATAAAACAAGCAAACAGTTTAATGGAAGCGTGTTTAATGTTTGAACAGCATTTTGCAGATTTGATAAAATGAAAGGTAACTGTTTACGACAAATGTCGAGGTGACGTGCAAGATAGTTACTGTATTTGATTGATGTCATGATTAGAATAATTTGCTTAATAGCCTATGTTAAAATGTAGACAAGTTGTAGTAACATCCGCAAATATTTTTACACGTACTATACACGCTTCACGTGCCTTATGTACCTAGTTAATCAGCGATATCTTGATTGTTTGTTAAAATCAACACCTATTTAGGTAAATTACCTACGGTAAATTACCTTTCTGTAATTTAAGCATATTTTTGGCTGTACTTTTAAGTGGCGAGAGTTCCAAATTCAAATAACAGTTGACACATTTACTTCAGAGACGTGGCACTATCCTGCAAAACTTAACTTAGGTACCTATACTACGGAGCCCAGAACCTTTGTACAATTTTTTATCTTATATTAACTCAATAACGTATAAATATCTAAGGACTGGCCAATAAGAATGGGGCATGAATGGGGCCAGTACAGCGGTGTGACACCGTTACCTACAACGCGATTGGTTGATGAGTTCGCATCACGCGCGCGATTGGTCGCAACTAGCTGCGTTAGGCAGCACGATTGGTTCGAATTCGTGAGTGACACCGCTGATCTAGTACCATTTTTAGTGCCCGTAAGGCCCTTCCTTAGGTATTATACGTCAATGTATTAACTAACTACTTTATTTAGGGTAATGGACCTGAAACCCCACACTTCATGCTTTGTTATTTTTTAATTTCAGATTGGTACACAATCTGAACGGATCCATTAATTAGTAGTCGTTTGAACGAGCAGTGAGTGGCAGTGACGGCCACGCCTGACTGCGCGGGCGAGGGTTGTTTACACCAAATTGTGTAACCAGACGTTCATAAATAACCTACAAATTTAATACACATCAGTGTACTACGCGAATCTGAATAAAATGCATATAGGTACATTCATTATATTTAATAGGTACACTTTGAGATAAATAAAAAAACTCGATAGATGTTATCTAATCGCAGTGACCTCTCCGTCTATTAATTGGGTAGGTGTGAAACATCCTTAATAGCTCCGTTACTGACTATACAGTGTTCTACAATTATTCTTGTTTAAGTGAATACACAACTTAGTTGTGATTTGCTTTAAAACTCTCCTGTTTTTTTTTAATAGTAGGTATGAATAATTTGGACTAATTTGTATCATAAAAATTAACCGTCAAATGAGTTTGATAATTTGCCTACTTTAAGTAAATCTGAAATTTATTTCTGCTTTAAAACCTTTGTAAGAATAATGAGATATTTGTCTGGAAATCAATTGCATTACAAATTCTACTTTATTATTAATTTACCTACCTACTTCCATCCAGGCCTATTCGGATTTCGAGCTAATCACAAGATCTTGAGACGATTTAGAGATCAACTAGATCTACATTAGATATCGACTAGATGTGACTTGGATATCTAAGTCCTTCCTTACAAATATCTTTAAATTATCCGTATCGTAACTTGTTGAAATCTAGTAGAAATCTAATTCATTTTCCGAATCGAGCCGTTAGTTACGATCTGAATTCAATAATTCAACCTCGCCCTTAATTCGCCCCTGTAGCTCTCTTACCTCGACTTCATTAATGAATAATACGGGATATCATTAAATCAAACACCGTTCAATCATTAGAAAAGTGGTCGGCGATTGACTGAAGGTAAATTTCTTCATCGAAGAGTGTTTGCCTGCGCAGGTAATTACGTGGCGCGACAGCCAGCGAGTGAGGCTCTGATAGCCCATGTATTAAATTATATAGAAACTAAGTATTTACTTCACGACACAGCGTTCGCGGAACACCGGTGAAGTAAACAGAAAATGTGATGATAGCTTTCGTAGAAAACTAGTGCCAACAACGCCATTTTTCAATGATGTAGCTGGGTGCAATCGATGTTGCTTAAATAATTTAAGTTAAATTTCATCGCTTTAATTTAAGAATTCTAACCATTCATTCTGGTAGATATATACGTGTAAGTCAACTAAGTATAAACTTAACAATTAAAACTAAACTAAACAAAGACACTACTAAGAACTTAGTCAAACAACTTGTCCCGCGCCCTTCCAGACGCAAAGATGCCCATCACGCTCGCCACGTTGCCACGCTGGATCGCGATTGGCAGCCTCTGCATCAGGGATGACCCGGAACGAGGGTCATGACCTCCCTCCCTCAAACGCTGCCCCAATTCGCTCAAGATGCTACAAGTGCAGGGAATATTTAACAGAAAATAGATAGAATAGAAGATAAGAATATACATTATAGATAGAATCAGAGGAATTCTATTCAAAATATAAATATCCAATTATCCGTCGATTTCTCATGGTTCCATCATTAAGATCTGGGTGTGTGTGAGAATAACTATCACAAGAAAAAAATATCATTTCAGTGGACAGTGAAGTTGAAAAATCTGACATCAGATTAGTAACACTAACGTCCCCTGTTTTTATAAAGTCACATAAAAAACACATAGGTATAAACAATTAATATTTCAGATATTATGCAAAAAAATATAAAAATAGTTTTGACAAATAACTAAAAATTTGTAAGACTTAGAGGTGTCAGTCGAAACAGTTAAATGGGGGTCATGATTGAAGCTCACGGATTTTTAAAACAATAAAAAAATCCCGCCCAACTGGTTTTGTACGAAAATTGTTCAAATATTTTTAAAGGCAAACGAGTTTCAACAATAAGTGTTTTCAATGTCGTTGACGCAAATGTGCCGTTTTCTTTTTTTACGGATTACTTATTGTAATCATTTGAGATTCGATTAAGTTCGCGGTATGAATAATAGGAAGACATTGGCCAACCGTGTTCAGGAAATCTTAAACTGACAAGGAAACGTTTCCATGCGTGTAGAAAAGGTTTGGTCTTTAAAATATGTCAAACATATGAAATATTGATTACAAAATATGTAGTTAAATAAAGTAGCATTCCTCCTAGCCCAATTGTTAGTGACCTTGTCTAAGAAATATAACACTAACTTAAACTTTCGCGTCTTGTACACATAATTAATGTCATTAACAGGTCTTATTACCAGCTAGCTAGTGCAACCTGGCTGTAACGTCGGAAAAAAGGTAAAATAATGAAATTTAATCGCGTTGGACCCGTTAATGACATTAATTACTTGGCTACGAAACTAAAGGTCCAGGGTTTTCTGAATCCCTGTAAGGGATATTTATTAGTGTGTTTATGACCAATATTTGTTTCTGAGTTACGATTTTTTCATCTTGTAGAAGTACAAACATCAGTAACAGTCTAATAATGATTTCATGCCTTAAAGTAATTAAGTCATAAATATGCACATCATTTAGTCGCACGGGTCACTCGGAAGGCTGACGTTTTCTCATTACGGTGGCTAATGCGAACAGAATAGTCCGAGATTGAAATTACTAATCCTTGCCGGTTAACTGACCTTTTGCATGTAACCCGCTTATTTCACTTAGTAATTCAAACTTAACTGTTCTTCTTCCTCGCGTTATCCCGGCATTTTGCCACGGCTCATGGGAGCCTGGGGTCCGCTTGACAACTAATCCCATGATTTGATGTAGGCACTAGTTTTTACGAAAGCGACTACCATCTGACCTTTCAACCCAGAGGGGAAACTAGGCCATATTGGGATTAGTCCGGTTTCCTCACGATGTTTTCCTTCACCGAAAACACACCGAAAAGCAACTGGTAAATATCAAATGATAATTCGTACATAAATTCCAAAAAACTTATTGGTACGAGCCGAGGATTGAATCCGCGACCTCCGGATTGAAAGTCGCACGCTCTTACCGCTAGGCCACCAGCGCTTTTTACTTAATTCAAACTTAACTGTTATCTTATCTAATTAGACTATGAACTATTAGGTTATCAATAGGTACTTGTTACATACTTAAATTAGTACACGATTAGTGGGAGAGAATTCACAACCTTTTACATACGAGTAAGTATATTAATGTCTCGAAATCGCGTTATTATTATTTTTATATAAGGTGATAGGGTATAAATCTAGTCTGACTCTATATCTAACTTATCTTTTTAAATAATTTTACCTTCCGAAATACCTCAATTATAAAAATAATCACTTACCATCAGGAGGCACAATATCTTCGCAGAGACGGCAAGCTGTGGTAACCTGAAACAAAAAGATAAGAACATTTTATTTTATTGAAAAATCTTATTGGAAGTCAGTCCAATTAGATTTAAAGAAATGTGAGTATAACGTTATTAGTTGACACCTCATGTGTTGTATCATCGCATGATATGCACATTACAGCAACATACAGTTTAATTAGAACCAGATATTTTTCTACTTCTTGTAGCACAGGGAACGGTAAAAGGACTTGTTTCTATGCCAGTCTCAACAACTAAGATACTTTATCGACAAGTGTAAGGATCATACCAATTACTAAATTCGAAAACCAAAGTTTCGACCTAAGGATTGGCATTTTCCCTATTATGCTGAAGCGCAAACTACTCAGTCAAAGTGTTACTCATCCTCTCTTCTAAATTGATGTGATTTAGAAGAGAGGATGAGTAACGCTTAATATACTAGTGGAAAAATAATATTACATAGTAATACATAGCCAATTCGCGCGCGGGCTACGAGGATTTGGGAACTGAAGAAATAGAAGGGTGTGCGCCACGATAGCGGGGGCGTGACGGATAAGGCGTCCGTTCGGATTCCTTAAATAAAGCTCGCGCGCGGACTGTACATATTCACCATTAAATTTTACCGATTAATGATTTTTAATCTAGGATAGAACTGCAGTGTCATACTACAAGATCCCGTTGTCGGATATTATCTCCTTCAATTTACTCCTAACATCACAAAAATAAGAAATAGGTACCTATACTGAACAATTTAAAATAATTCTCAAGTTCACCAGTTTAAATACAATTTTCCACAAATTAGATAGATACTATGATTGATTAAAGTCATAAGAATTAACATAGCCAAGTATTTCTAATGAAGCCAGATAACTTATCAGTAAGATTACCGGTATAAATATTAGGCAGATATCGTATACAAGAACCAGTTATTTCGACATTAGGTATTTGTGTGGTTTATCTAACATATCGCTTCCATGTCGGCTGGTCAATTATCTGGCATGTTTTAGTACACACAAACATACTCAGATGTGTTTGCGCTTTCCATTTTCAAGTAGACTTGTTATTGGTCTAGTCGGTGTCCTCAGGAAAATCGCTCGTGTCTTATGACTGTTTGATTTTGAGCAGCAAAAATCAAGTAGATAACTTCCATATTCTTACTTCATTTTTACAATAAATATGTAAACCTAATTGACTGGAAGAAACGTCTATTTATACCGTGAACAATAGTAGAAAGAAACAAGCCATAAGCCATATAAGAAACATTAAACTTTTTATTAATATGTAGTTGTAGGTACCCACGAGAAATTTGTTAAATTTTGATTAGAGAGTATTTTATTCTTTATCAGGCAAAAGTAGCAGTAACGATGATGCCGTACATACATATATATTATTATATCTGGGTATTTACATATTATCTATGTCTATCTGGCATAATCGTTATCGCCATGTAATAAACCAGAATATGAACTTGTAGATAGATCACGTTATAAAAGAAATTTACACCAATAAATATTTTTACCTAATAACAAATATTAAAATGTAGCAATACGAGTACTTATTGCATTGTTATTTATGAAGCAAAAGCAAATAACTAAATTAAAAATATTTGATGCTACGTAACTAGTTAACATTTTAACTAACTACGTAACATTTAATTTGTTGATGTATTCGAAATCGCCCATTTTCCGCTGCTGCAGATGCACTCACCATTCGAATGTCACATGTCTTTAAACTAAGGTTCAGGTTGCCTACTTCCAATATTTCCTTTTATTTATAAGTGTGAATGGGTTCCTATTTAAGTCCATGTTCGCTAGTACCATAGACAAAACTGCAAGTTCATATTAAAAATAAGAAAAATAAAAATATAGATGGGCCATATTTGGTACAGGTACTACAAGGTACCTTGTATGTAGATATCAACATTCCGAAAAATTGTCTTACCAGTTTTTCTGCATAAATACATATTCCTACTAGTATGTTCGTTTCTAGTACAGAAGTAGTAAAATTGTTAGCATTTATTTGTAGTGTAACTAATGAAAACAATCATTTATTTATAAACATTTAAAAACTCACTTTAAAAAAAATGGTTTATTTATGTTAGTAGGTCAGAAAAACAAAGAAACTTATTTAGAATTTAAGTGAGTACTTACTTAAGACTAAATATTTCTATCAGTTCAGATTTAGATTTTTCTCACATTCCCTTTCATGAAATTCTTCACTAGTCGATTTAGTTTAGGGCACTCTTGATCTGAGCTATTATTTTTATGAATTTACAATAAGCAAAGTAAAATTTAACCTAGGCTAATACATATAGAGAATTTACGGAAATATATACGTAGATAGTTTACGTCTCGGTCATAAATTATTTTTTATCGAAAACCCTGAGCGCTGAACTCAATAGATAGTAGAAACGTAATAATTCGCCTTAATAGCCTGATTTGCCACACGATTATAATAGATAATTAGGTACATTTTATAAGCAGAATAATGACTTAGTAAAAAGATACCTATAATTTAATAATTATTTAAAAAAACATAAGATTGCGACTTTCGAGCGGTTGGTTCATAGAAATAGACTAAAGTTGTTACATGAAGTACGTAAATGGCGTAGGTTTCATACAAGTTATGTCATTTTAATACGATAGGATACGATACATCTTCTGACTATGACACATAGTCACAGGAATATAAAACTAAAACTAACTACAATACAGTACAGTACAATTTTATATTACGCACGTGTATACGGTGTATATTTATATTATTTATATTTGTGTCCTTCACGCAATGTGTGATATTCTCACTATAATCCCAGGAAACTTCATCAATAATTTAATTATATTTAGTCGAAGAGTTAATAGTATTTTTAGGTACACTGATAGTTGTTAAACTTTTGTTATGACAATTTAATAATTATTATTAACGCAGTTGCATGTTGTACCTACAATGATTGACTGTGACAAGACTTGCGAGGGTAGGTACCGAAGGCAAATTTAAGATTATATGTACATACAATATTAATTCATTAAGTAACATTTCCTAGTGTAAATAATATCATGTACCTACTCAAAACACATGCCCAAATTATCGTAACGTTATCAAATGGCAATGATGTGCTCGCAGACTGGCAACTGTATAAATCCAATCAAGTACGTAGCATCCGAACGGTGTGATAAGCTAATTCGCACACGACGGGCCATTACTGTTTATCTCAGTGCGTATGTACGGTCGACGTCAAAGATATGTTTATGTTTATCGCCTTATTACAAAGGAGTAAGGTGCAAAAGTGTAAACATATCTTTGACATCGACTGTACGAGTCGTTGCTAATTAATAAATCCAGCAGTTCATCTGCTAGTAGGTGCAATATCATGATTTATATCTGAGGGAATTCAATATACACAAGTTAATGGATGAAAAATATGCTAGATTCGAACTGAAATAATATTCGATGCCATCTTACTAATTTATTTTACATTTTTTGAAAATAAAACTTGTAGGATTTGATTAGGTATAGTATACACGACATATTCAAAAAAGAATTGCAGTTACCTCATATTTGTTTACTACCTACTGTGTATTGTCTAACTTTAATTACAATTATATATTAGACTGATAGATAAATGGAATATTTTCCGCACACCTTTGAAAGATACGGCTTCAGGACAAGAGATTCATATTGACAATATTTTTAATTTCAAATATTTATAAAATCTTGAAAAGTTTTACGCTCGTATTGTAGGTATCGATATATATCGTAGATAGTGCGATCAAATAAAAAAAAAGCTTTAGGAGGTGAGAAATAGGTACATAAACATAAAAAGTACCCAATGATTTCCCGCCCAGCTCAGACTAGATAGACTTATATTTATTAACACAAACTATTGGTAGGTACAATACATTATTTTATTATCTAATAAATAAGTATTTGCAGACATTCCAACTGGCGTTTTCTCGTAATCTGTACAATCCCCTTACATATCTATAGATAATTTATAAATATTCCATTCATAACAATACAAAAATATAACATATATGAAAATATAAGTGCCAGATAAACATCATAATATTATCAAGTGTTTATTGATTGCTGTCTGTCATTCAATTAGCGGCTAGAAAAGAGGGTACTTTTATAGTACTACCGATTCACGTGAATAGAAACAAAGCTAAAATATAGTAGATACAGTAAAAAATAAGAATCGTTTATATCAGGTTTTTTTACTAATTATTAAAACAATTATCTACTCACATAGCCGAACTTTGCCGTCATGTTGTGTCTCGTTGTATATTATGTAGAACACACATCTAAATGAGCTGCTCTGCCACTTATCCTTTTAAAAACTTAACAATCCACTTTTATATAACAATTTTTCAACTCACTTTGCATACATAAGCAAAACACTTGAATAAGTATACTTTTTGTTCCTAGGTGCGACGTAACAATAGCTTTTGTAGTCATAAGATTGAAAATAACTGAGAAAATTCTGAACGGAAACACTACGGTTTCCCTACACTTTACTCGTTAATTTTTCGGAAAACCCAACTAAGCCTGCGCGGATTTAAAAATAGAACACTTTTCGCTTGTGAAACACTCCTTTGACGGCTTCTTTTAACTGATTTTTTTTGTAATTTTCATAGGCGTGGGGGAGTTTTTTTTTTTCACGCGCGTTATTTTATGGGGCTTCAGCGCTGACGGCGACATGCGCGCTGTACGACGGCCAGCCATCGACTACGAGATAAAAACTTCGCTTGATTATAAACTTATAAGCTAAAGTTTTTTGTTCGTGTGCGTTCGTGCGTCGGTATGGACGATAGGCTTTTGTTGGTGGTCAGCCGTAGGTGCTCATAGTTTTCACTAGGTCTACTTTGAAAATAAAATGTTGTACGTTATTTAGTTACATTTTACTACTAAAGTTTTATAAGATTAAAAAAAAACAAAATTATATTTTACAATCTTAGAATTAAAAGTTGATCATTGTACGAAACATCAAGTAGGTATACTGGTATTATAACTAGTATCTCAATGCGCATTAGATAATAGGCATTACAGTACTCTATTTAAGGTACCATACCATATTATATTAAGTAAGCACTTGTATACAAAAATGCATAATAGTTGCCAAGGCAAGTGCGTACTCGCAATAGCCGTGCGAGTTATCAAAATGGGTCAATGTAGCCTACACCTTGCTCCCAACGTACTCAGGTCGTTCGTTGGCTCTCTATGCCTTAGTAATATTTTTAATTATTTACTTACTAATTGTCTATCCCCTTAGGGTCCCCTTAGGGTCCCCTTAGGGTTGGAAGGTCAGATGGCAGTCGCATTCGTAAAAACGAGTGCCTACGTCAATTCTTGGGATTAGTTGTCAAGCGGACCCCAGGCTCCCATGAGCCGTGGTAAAAATGCCGGGATAATGCGAGAAAGAAGAAGACTTACTAATTGTCTATTTCTATTATTTTTTTTGAGAAGAAAGAGTATAGAAATCTTGTGTCCACCATAAAAATTCCGATATCTGAGAATAAAATTTAATAAAATGACCCGGATACTTCTTCTTACTCCTATAATTTCGTTGTGACAATCATAAAAATAAAACAAACGTAGCAAACGTAACGTACGTAACGTAAACGTAAAGTTAGTGTTTAAACAGCCGAAAATCCTGCATAACATTATTTAAGTAATTGTAGTCAATTAGATTTTAACAGTTGGTGTTTCTAGGTTACGCTGCGTGGCCAGTGACCTTAACTTTGAATTTTAAACAAACATTAACACATTTTTAAGTTGATATTTACTAATTAATTATTAATATTTACCTCCGTAACAATATTTTAGCATAATTTTAATTAGGTAATATTCTTTGATGTAGGTATTTAACACAGAGCTCGGAACCGGTATTTTTAAAAAACCCCGAAATAGACCAATATTTTGAATTATTTTATGCTCTTTACGTAGGACTGAATCATGTATTTAGGTAACGACTTTAAGTTGTGTTATAAGATTGTCCAATTAAAAATGAAATAATAAACCAAAGAACGAAAAAGAACGTAATAATACCGGTATTTTTGTATGGAGCTAATACCGGTTTCCGACCCCTGATTTAAAGATCAAAACCACGTGCAGGTAACTACTCTGTAAGTACCTAGTCTATATAAAATGGTGATGCAGATAAACGCGCAGGTTTCATTCAGTTATAAGGAAAATGCTCACTGATAGTGGTACCTTTTAACTAGTACGGTCCGGCTATTTCATGGTGAGCGCAAATAATCGTACATGCTTCAAAATGCAAAATATTGAAAGAGGTAGTTTATGCATACTTATCCAAGCTAAACAATGTTACAAGATTTTGCAACAAAAACCTTGTGCCAAAAGACGCATTTCAATCCATTAAAATGACTATAATATTCTCAGTTGGCTATTTGCTATTACCTTCTTGAATTACCTCAAAACGTGAAACATGACGACCACCGTTATTAAAATCGTAAACACATAATTATTGCGTCGGAATATGACGCTTAATAAATAATGTGTAAACGACCGTAGCGTAGTCTTGTAAGATTCCTTTGCGAAACTGACAATGAACGGGTTTGAAATTTATGCCTGAATGATTGTTTTTGCTATAAGAAGGAAATTATTACGCTACATAAGCGTAAGAAATACTAACAACTGAAACTTAAAGGTGTCTTATAATTTGAATGTGGGTAGGTGTACACACACGAGTAGAGGTAGACCAAAGTTTAGGCTGTTTAATATAGACTTTTTCGTTATTGGTCAAATACGCCTCATCATGAATTTTGCCGGTTTACAGTGTTTGCTCTTGTAAATAACTTTTAGTCATAAAAAATGGGGTTCAGAAAAACTTTTTAAGTCCGAATATATAATTAGGTACATCGCGATATTTTCAACAAATGTTTAGTAAATTATTTTCTGAATAAATTGGGAAATAAATGTTGAACTCAAATCACCATAAAATATAATAACAATACAATAATAGGTACATGTAGTGCCGCATTTTGCTGTATCGGCTCTTCCTAGAAACTGCCTAGGTCGACGGGTCGCGGCGTAATTATTTCAAGTGCTTTCGACTTAGCATACTGAAGCTGAAATTTATACCGCAGCAACCTTGGCCTATAAAATTTAAAAACCGGTAAAAAGGAAAGCAACTAACAATTCAGTCACGTAAAATGTTCTTCTGAGTAATCAAATAACAAATTTTATATTATTTGATCGATATACAAAATAGATTTGAGCTGAGAACTGGGATAATTTCTCGTTTGTAACACCCTATAGAGCAAACAATGAGATAAAGCAGTACCTAAATACATACACAATGAGCAATGAATACATGAATTGTGAGTAGTGGTACGAACATCCAGGAATTTTCCTATTAAAAAGAGGTTGAATCGTTTTATTTAAGTTACAAAACCACCTTCCGTACCAAGTGCACAGATTACAAATTGTGAATATCGGTTTCTAACAAATTGATTCCAAGAATGTGACCAGTGAAGTGAAAATCCAGGAAACTTCCTCGTTCCGGAGTCGTTGACCACATCGGTGTCAAGATTCGACCGCTTCCTTGTTTAGTCTGGACCCCCACAAGGTTACTGTGTAAAGAGGATTGTTTTGACAGAATCGCCTTGACCGTCCGACGTGTCCAATGCACGACCTTTGGTAAGTATTTTCATTTCCTTCATTTACGCCTTAAATGAGTAGCTACTAGTACTAGCAGTGACGGAAAACATTGAATAGGAAGTGTAGGGCGAAGTTCTAATAGACGCATGATAATCTTTGTTTAATTATAACAGCCAATGTAGTTTAGTCTGCAAGGTAATGTCAAATACATTGGTAAGTTATTATGCATATAAAAAATATAATTGAAGGGATAGTAAAAAAAAGAGAGGCAGAGGAAGACCGAGACGTGCGTTTTTGGACCACGCTAAAGAGAAAATCAGCGTAGAGCAAATCAGTAGCAGAAAGAAGAACCGAATGAGCCAGGCTCTTAAAATTATGATAATGATGACTATTTTAGTTAAGTAGGTACGAAATAAATTTTGATTTTGATGTCAAATAAAGTCACTGATTATAAACGTCATATTTTCATAAAAAAATGACATTTTATGACATTGCCACACATTGTCATTGCAAATGTCATGCAAAATGAGCTTGGTCCGTCTTACTTTTCATGCTTCTGTCTAAAGTGTTTAGTTATAACTCACCGCCAGTTAAATAATACATCTGCAGTCACTATTGACTTAACAATTGCACCTTGCAAGGTGCATTAAAAGTAATAAAATTCAAATTAGCGTACAAATACGGAGGCTCTAAGTAATCCTCGATCAATAAAATGTGCGAGTGGAACACACATGGTCACGATACGTCACCGTGACCGCGGAATCCAGTGAAGTGCAATTTCGTGTACTATTAAGAGAGACGGTATCAATAACGCACGCTCATTACGCAGTGTGGGCTTAAAGGGCAATATTCATGAGCTTGGTTTTTCAGCTTAAATATTTTGTTAAAGCAAACGAAGGCCGCGATCAGAGAGGAATGACGCCGTTTTGTGAAGCTATTATGATCTTGACAGTCATGTCAATACTGCAACCGACAAAAAAAAGAAAAAGATAGCGTTCTACTTACCATTATGTCAACTGTAATCTTAATAGCCCCTGTAAAAAACGTCACGTAAATATTTGCCGAGAAATAATTCATCACATTTAACAATTTTTATTTGTGGGTAGTTAAACCATGTAATTTTAACTTCTTCTTTACTTAAATATTTTTAGACTATCCCAGTGACCACGTGTGCTGGTAAAAGGCTCATAAGGTTAGGATGTATTTAAAATTCATAATACACGATATAATATGTAAATGATTTATTCCAGCAATAATTATCGCGATAACCGAGGACAATATTTTGTTTGAACTACCCGCACTATTACATAAACTCTGCTGCGAAGTTTTGCATAAAGGAACGTTCGATTTCAGCCAACTCTTGACACTGAGTAGCGTCTTTATCCGCAGTCTTTCGCGTGTTTGTTTATTTTACCGTCTCAATATATCCATAACACTATAATGTAACTTTGCCGGCCATAATGACCGGGCCAGAGTAAATAAACTCCCTTGAGAACACACTTGCGGAGTACTTGACCGCCCAACCTTTACATTTACATAGCATGATGTACTCGGAAAAATTGCGACTCTGACTATACGTTTGGGTTCCGTGAGTAATCAGGTAAAATACCTATTTGTGTTATGGTTTATGGGTGAGTGGTCAAAAGGCAATAAAAAGGCTATTAGGTGCACTATCTAGATGATGTCATGGCTGATCTCACTTTATATGACGGTAATATGCTTGCGGAGTTTTTGCTAGCTTGCTAAATGCATATTTTTAGTCAATAAATTGAATTTGGCTTACCAACCCGAAAATGAAAACAATATTAACTTGTATAGTAGTAAAATAATACGGAAACAAAAATATATGTATAATTAATAATTATAGTTTAGTACCTAGACACAAATGCCTTTTCATTGTATAATTAATTGAAATTGATCCCTAAGTTAGTGACTAAACTTAATGTATTAGGCAAATGCTTATTGTAATTGGATACTACCTAGTAACTTGACGTTGATAATATAATTTACTTAAGTTTACCGGGTTTATCTATCTGTTTGCCGGCCACCAAAACAGACAGGCCCACAAAGTTGCCTGACGTCTCATTCCTATTTTATTTACAGCCTACACGACGCGTCGACCGACTCGGGCGGCGACGATTCTGAAAATTTATGCCGGCCCAAACTCGCGCAGACTTCGATAATGTAACGTAAATTTTCATTAACTCGAACGCACGTGGGTAAAAACATATTTAGAACCACGAAGCATAATTTCGTATATTTATCACAATTTTTTTTTGCGATGTGTACCACTAAATATTTATGAATGCAATACAATGAACATTTTTAATTTGATATTTTTGTGTTAAGTACATTTCTGCCTGTTGATTAGGTATTTCCACTTAAACTTTTTGATTGTCAGGTGTTTGGATATTTTAAATATAACTACCACTATGTAATTAATTATTAAATTATTAAGTAAATTTTCTTGCATGTTTCAAGGGATAATGATATTTTGGTATTTTTAGTATCTTGTAGATGAATGTGGATGTGTGTGGATGAATGGAGATATAATTGCGACAGCAATATCTAAATATAATTTTGCATGGATTGATAACTGATTATAAAGACGGTGTTGGCTGGCATTATGCTTGAGAACTAAGCAGGAAACTTTTTATCAATTTTATTGTTAATACCATCTCATTACAGCTCCGATTGGCTAATCCGTGATAATGCATTAGTGTAGGTCTGCTAAGTAATGTGACTCGTGTCATACATAGAGATAATAATAACCAATTTAAAGTTTAAAATGTATCATACAGTGATGTAAACTTTCTGAAAAACCTTCGATTTCAAGAATGATTACGTTATTAAATTAACATTAAATGTATTCATAAAATGTATCACACATGCAGTCATGTCAGGGCTAATATACATACATAATATTTTGATAACAGTTATTTGTTTTTGTGGCGTATTAGTACATCGACTGAGCGCAAACGCCCAACTTACAAGTAACTTCATAGCTCACCATTTATTAATACAATTTTTGGATGGTCCCTAATCCAATCGATACAATTTTTAGGGTTCCGTACCCAAAGGGTAAAAACGGGCCCTATTACTAAGACTCCGCTGTCCGTCCGTCCGTCTGTCACCAGGCTGTATCTCATAAACCGTGCAGCAGTTGAAATTTTCACAGATGATGTATTTCTGTTGCCGCTATAACAACAAATACTAAAAAGTACGGAACCCTCGGTGGGCGAGTCTGTCTGGGGCATCGTAGCTCTCCAACGGATGGACCGATTTCGATGAGTTTTTTTACTTCAAAGTGAGTTTTCTTGCGGTGGTTCTTAGCTATATTTGATTGAAATCGAGCCAGCAGTTTGAACAGTTTCAGCCTTGTTTCAAAATTATGTAAGGATTTTTTGTCATAAAATTCGTTTTTCGCGGTATGCTCTCTGAGCAAGTGTTTTGACGAAAAACGTCAACGGATAATCCTCACGTATTGTGTAAGTGCTAAAACTAGATACATTAGTAAATCAGGCGTCCGCTTGTTTGTACGTACAATTACACACGCGAGGCGCCAGTCGCCAAACAAAACGGACAAACTTGTTACTGCTATTTGTAAATTAGCAAGGATAATCGCTAGTTTATTTAATAACACGACGGGTTCGATATTATCCTTTATTCTTATTAAAGAAAACAATGTGGAAATTAAAGATTAGGTACAAACACACAATCAAACCGTATTTCAGAGCACTAATAAGGAAGAGAGAACAGTTTTTAATATTAAATAAAATACCTCTTGCATTTAATATAACTCTTTATACATCTTATCGAGTACCGGTCTAAAACTAGAATATTTATCATTATCTATCATTCACGTGGCATTGTTGTAATTTTATCAATCTTTCACATGCGGCGCCAACGCTTATCAGTTCAATATGCACTTGGTTACAAATATCTTTAAGGAATTTATTTACTAATAAAAAGAGAATAAAAACACATCTAGTGGCTCCCATGGAGCTTCCAATAACAAACCACTCCAAGTTCACTTTATATTAAAGCATCAATTAAATAACAGCCAGATAGCAGTTGCATAATCAAACCTATGGACGTCCATACATCGGCTATGAAAATAAACAGCGGGTGTCAATAAAGTATTTATCGAATGTCACATATAGATACTGCCCAATCTGTACAACTGGGTGTATGCATTTTTGTAGTCTGTGACATCGGGAAGTTCGATGCGTAATGGGCAGACGTGACGACATTGACTGTGATTGTCACTCCGTCACATGGCGTGTCCGGGCAACGACCCGACTCCCATTTCGCCGTAGGCTCAAGTGCTGAAATTGGACAAACGGAAAACGACATATTGCTACATTGGTTTTATATATTTTCGTCACGCCGCTAATAAAGGTTTCGGTATAAAACTTATTTACCCATCTGAACGAAAAAAGGTTTAATTTACCCACTTTTATTACGAGAACATGATGAAAGATCTTTTTTTAAATATAAACAGAGAAATGATTCTTGAACTGTTTAGAGATTATAGAACACTCTTGAGGCATTTAAATCGGATTTGGCTCGCGGTTTCGATAATTCAGTTCACTACCTTCTAGTGGACTATGGTGCTGATGCTGGAAAAGTTTGATTGCCTTATTTTCAAATCGAATACGTTAATCATTAAACAAGCCTGCGTTGCTTTGTTCAGCGGCCTCGTGTCAACAGTGGTTGCCTAACGCCTGTAACAAACAATACCTCTACTAACACCCCTTGAAAGTGCAAACATACGTTACTTAATCGTAACTAGTTACCGCTGTAAATATAGCAATTTTACAAGAAATTGAAATATAAAGGAAAGTTAAGGCAAGTCAGTCATAAAAAAACTGAATAAATGACCTTGCACCTAGATTAAAATTTCCTTTGGCATGTGACGCAAGAGACAAATAACATATATAGCTAACTCACAAACATCTAGCCCAAATACAGTAGTATATATAGTATGTAGACACATCACTTATGGCGCTTGATTGTAATAAAACAAGCAAAACGAATATACCAATAGAAAACGTTAAATTACTCTTTCTAACTCCGAAAATCAGTGTACGAATGCGTTTGTTTCTTATATATATTTACAGGTTCTTCGAATTTATCTATTGTTTTGAAGAACCCTAGTTTGCTAATCGTGTTAGCAGACGGGTTAATGATTTATACTGATGAATTGTTTCGCAGCTTGCTACGAGGTCAAGAATACGGCGCAGTTTACAAACAATGTAGTAAGGTCAATGTGGCTAATTCCGTCATAGGGACTATTCCGTCCACGATCGTATATTTCTTTGATTTTCAATCGTAGGAAAATACCATTTGCTTTTGATTGCTGAAACTAAAAGCAATCGCTGCTTTGTCGACAAAATTATCAATGTCGTGAAAAACGCTAATGGACGGAATAGGCCCTAGGATGGAATGGGGTTGGCCGGTCGAAATTTTAGCAGATGGCGCTATCAAAGCTTGCCCTGTCAATCCCTAGAATTGTGTCAAATTTTTGTTTTTTTAATTCCCTGGATGTAGCCCTTTAAGCCAAATCTCTTAGAAAAAGGGGCAAGCTATGATAGCGCCATCTATTCAAACCTTTGACAGTTGCTAACCCCATTAGCCACATTAATTTTTTTATTCGGAAAATATTTTAAACCATAAACTTACTTTTCATATATAACGTAGAATGTGCATGAACTGTCTCTCTTTTGTACAATTAGGCTGATGTTTCATTATTTCTTATCATAATCTCGGAGTATTTTACGATAATAAAATTAATAAATCACCATACAAAGAGTTACATACCACGCGTTGATACAGATACAGATACAGATACAGATTTTTTATTGGTAAAAAGGTACATTTTACAAGTCATTCGGTTCTTATAATTAAAAATATTATTAACAATAATAAATTAATCATGCAAATGTTATTAACAATAATAAATACAAATCAATGATCGTTACGCATAGACTCTATGAATTCGTCAATTGAGTAGTAAGCTCTTTCAATGGTTGATTTTTAAACTAGCCAATGTTTTTTTTTTTCGGTTCAGGTGACATTTTCGTAAGTTGGTAGAAATCGATCAAATCGATAAGTACCTACCTACATGGTTAACTTGAAGACAATACAATAAAATAAATTACTAATACCTAATCGCGCATCAGAATCACTACCTACACAATAATCATATGAGTAAGTGAAATCAGTAGAAACCTGTCACTGATTACTGTCAACACCGCTGCCTACTGGGCATCCATCGTATAAAAAAAGGAACCTCGACACGAAAAGAAGAAGTAGAAACCTGATAAAAATATAAGAAATCGAACACTTACTCAAACATTCAGATTTGTATGCATTAACACCGGTGTTCCATAGCTATATTTGATAATGTTGCAGTTATAAAAAATATTAAAACCGTTAAGAACCCACAAGGTTTGCACCGAGACAATATTTTCGGGAACGTCCCATAATCCGCACATCACTAGCCCGGGGCCCATTCCTTGAACGGTATCAGCCTAATAATATATGGAAAGCATGTGTGGGTTTATTATTAGGTAACTGGTTGACAAATTTGAAACGTCTGATACCGTTCCAGTCACGGGCCCCGTGCCGGGTATCACCGAATTACCACAGCTATAATACATATAACCAGTAGGTACTCACTTGATCCAAGCGCGCGAATGTTCAGACATCAGACGTCAAAATTCCAATGAAATCCTACAACGCGATAAGTTTTACGATTTTGCGTATTTTTCGTCACCCGCATACCGATGCAGTAATCTCTTCGGAGTTTAATAGTCCAAATCGTCATTTCCTGCATAAACTTGATAATAAATAATGTTTTGCATGTGCAGACATCGATGATGCTGGAATACTGAATATTTTATTTTTATTTTCAAAGGAAAATGATTATTTATTATTGCTTTAAAGACCCCTTGTTTTAGCGTTTATTATCGCGTCACGTATAAAACTAGCGTTTACCTGAATTTCAATTAATTTTAACGTTACATGCGATTGCGAAAGGAAGTAATTATGTTTTACCTAACGATGATGAGCCCTTAACATTTAGACGTAAAACATTCAAGTAGCAGCATAAAATAATAATTAATTCCACAACTATTTAGATGCTCGTAAAACACGCAGAAATTCCCAAAGTGTCGAGAATTACCACATCGCTGCTAAGAACTGCGATCAACTGCGTTAAGTCAAATCCCTTGTAGCGGGGTCCTCTACTGTCAATTGTTTATCAAGTCCACTGCACTTTGTAAACAGCAATAACAGACCAGCTGTGTGATTCCGACTGTATGTGTATACCGAACGCTTACGAGAACCAGTGTAAGTATAACCGGAATACGCAATTATGTTAAAGATCTCGAAGTCACTGTTACGCTGGTCGGCATGAACAAGTAGGAATATAATAACTGCGGCCGGCCTTCTTGTCATGAAGAAAAGCTTAGTACAGCGGCGAACGTTTCTATGAAGCTCAATATAGGTTGTGATGAGAGCCTGGACATACCATTAGAGCCTTCGGTATGCAGTTTCCCTTGTAGACAATTTTATGTTCTATAGAATTTTAGACTTATCTATACATCATTATTAATGTAATTTGAATTTTAGTTTTATGTAGATACATTCCTAAGTTATATTTATTGTTATTGTGTATATAAAAGTTTATTTCTTAAGAAGCCTTTCTAATTATCTAAAACTTAAGACAGTTCGATGATTTCTCTCATCAGCATCACTGAAGATAGTTAAATAATTGCTCTTTAAAATACCTATAAACCGCAAACTCTACCCAAGTACTACACACTAACTAATTGAATGTCTATATATTTCATAAATTTACAAAATATACCTACTTCAGAATTCCGTTTAAAATTTGTATTGTATTTACTAATATTACAATAAAATAGGTAAATAAGCACCTGAGAATTTGATCTTCACAAAGATGCTCAGCAATTTTGCATTTGTAAGTAACATTCAAAGTTCATAGTTGGCTGCACCCATTGTATCGGGACCTAGAACCCTGGTTATTGTTGAGATCATGCGCGCGCGCCGCATAGTCCCCGCGCAAGGTCGGTGACATAGCAGGTTACCTAAACATGAACACTATGTTGAAAACTCACAGACCTGCTAACGTTAGCGTCTTATTATCTAGCTTGCTTAACATTGTGAATTAGGAAGATATACATTTTACAATTGAAGTCCTCTAAAAATTGTGAGATTAAGTAAACCCGTCAAGAATTTCCACACAAGGTTAATTTTCATGTTTTGAGTATGTTAATATAAATATTTATTTTGCCATACATATTTCCACTTTCAGCTGAGGAAAAGCTCCAAGACATTTTAATTGTACACTTACTTACCTACTATGTCCTGACGTGAAACCTTTTGGCGCAGGGTCGGTCAAGGCCCCTACACTCGAAAATTAACAAGCACCCATACACTCCAAGTTCATAAACTGCATTTAGCACCTCCTCGCCATTGTCTTTTCATTAGCCTTCCTAAGATGAGCTCCACAGCCACACTCATCCAAGAGCGGCACAGACTAACAGACAATGGTCGAATATTCGATGGCTGAGAAGGGACGAGATTTAATTTTACGTAATGTTCAAAATATTTTTAAAACAAATAATTTGAATGAATAAAATTTTGAGGATATGATCAGCTTATGAATAAGACTACAAACATCTTTTTAGAGGAAAGTAACCACATTCTGCGGAATAACTGGCGGCCCGTCAGCAAGATAAATATTAGCTGACACAAAAATTGAAAGTTGCGTATTTATGGTGTCAAATGTAACTTTAAGTACATATATTGTTCATTTATGTAAATAATTCATCGTTTATTTTAATGGTTACCCATTAATTAAACATTACGCTACATAATTTTCAACTCAACTGCATTTTACTTGTAAATAATTTGATTTATTTCTGCCGGTAATAGTTTTACCAGTTTAATACGAAATTTGCAACGATATCCAATCTCCAAGCTGAATAAAATTGCACCTTGGAATATTGCTTAAAACATAAAAAAGAAAATTATGTACTTATTTGAAAACAGAACGTTATTCTATAAAAATTACTAGCCTCTCCGCGATTTTGTCCGCATACGAGTAGACGCCGATCTTCGTGGAGCTCAGAAATATGAAAAAAAGAATTTGGTGGTCGACTTTGAAGGCAATAAATGGGCAATGCCATTAAGTTAAATAATCAGTGTTCGCCGTTTGTGCCTGCCAAATAAATGCTATAGTACAAGCCGACCACACAAGTACTTCACATAACATATGCAATCTGGATTTTTCTCGGTCGTTTACAAACATTCCGTGTTTCGTTGTAGCTTGATTAATGCGCGCGCACGGCTGAACCGTTTGGCCACTTAGAACCTTACATTTTCATATGCTCCATGTCGAATCTGTTAATTATTATGCAAATATTATGGGCAAATAATACACGCGCCTTTCATCTTTAGGGAAAACTCTGGGAATTTGTTTAAATGATGGCCCTTCAGGGCCACGGTTACGTTTAGGGCACTCCCATTTTAATAAATAAATACATTAAGTTATTTACCAATTTAAGGGCCGTCCACACTGAACGTTAACTAACTAATCTGTCAGCTTTCCACAAAATATTATAACTAAAAGATAACTATAACTTTATATGCTTTTAAGTACCTAATTTTAGTTATTTTCCCATACGATAAGTGATGAACTAGTAGGTAATGTGAACGGCATTGAGCTGCCAGCGAGGCTGGCTTGAAGCCGTTGATATTAGGATGGCACGGCGACCGCACGCCAGGCCGATTACGCGCCGATCCTCAATGGAAACCACAAGGATGCAAGGCTTGAGATCACTAATTAAATCGCTATTCTACATTTTATGATATTGCTAACTATATATGGATTAATAATAATCCGTAAACGATTAAAATAATGAATAATTTTTATGAATGTGTATCCAAATTTTAGCATTTTAATGTTGTTACTTTTTGCGTCATAATAATAATTGTGTTCCTTTAACTTAAGGCTTAGATTATATATATCTATTAAAGTAATCAATAACTATTTAAATTTGAATTAGTACAAATACATATTTATAAGACCCTACCGTAAAATGGGGTGAGTAGGGATTGCGTGGAGAGTTGGGTTATGAATAGGGAGGGAAGGGATGCCAGGGGGTGAGATGGTTTTTAAAGGCTACTGCTACCTAAATAATGTATTCGTATTACAAATGGAGCTATAGTGATATTCATAAGAAAAAAACATCGACCCAACAATGTTCCAAAATCACCTTTGTATGAAATCCCATCTCACCCCAACTACAAGGTACTACGGGGTGAGGAGGGATTTTGTGTTTAGGTATCGGTAAAGTTATGAAATGGAACTACCCAAAATCATAAAAAAACTAAAATACAAACGTCCGGAACATTTATTATTATATGCCATTCAGTTAACATATGTAAAAATAAAATGTTATCGAGGTCAATTTTCTCCCTACTCACCCCATTTTACGGTACCTACACAGAGAAACAATAAAGTCAATTGAATTTCTTTACTTTACTTTATTTTTATTTTCAGTGCACCACGCTCTTATCCAATACGTTCAGTTCAGACCAATATGATTTAAAGTTGACTTACGCTAAACCGGGCCGGGGCCGGGCCGGAGCTTTCGGCGCTTCGTTTTCTATGGAAAGCACCACGTGATCACCGATCAGCCGTCACAGAAAATGACATGTCGGACGACTCGGCTCGGGCCCGGCCCGGTCTAGCGTGAGTCATCCTTTACTCCTAATCGTGTCTTTTAAACTTTCAAATTGTCTTACACTAAGTGCATATCGATATAATTGGCGACTCATGTAATTGAGGCATGCGTTTGTTATTCAGACATCACTTAAACATAAAATGGCAAAGGTAATATTCAATTTGATTTTGCGCTAGTACAAACAAGCGTTATAGTACCTTTTTACCTCATTGTAGAATAGACACAAAGGTCAATTTAAAATAAAACTGCGTAGTACAATGTAACCTTACAAACTAAGCGATCTTAACTTTAGAGTGGATCGTATGTTTCCAGCCCTTTTTTAAGGTACTACGAATGGTGCGCAATAAACGCTTTTAGCCTTCAGTAAAGGGCCGTCCACCCACTCAATGTGTAATGTACAAATGTATGGAAAATTTCAAATCCACTCGCACTTAGGCGTCATCTTTGGTGAATCCTTACTAACAACAACAACATTCCTTAGATGACGTCGCTCAAATATTTACTATCTTATAAAAATTACAATCGGCTTATGTTTAAGGTGATTGTACTGCTTGTCCTTATAGTATAAGGTCTATTGACCAATTAATTAAGAGGTTTCAACAAAACATACAACTGGCTTACCGTCTACACAAAGCTTTCGAGATTCCATCCTTCCAAAATTCACCTAAATAAGCAAATTATATGTTTAGTACCTACAGATTAAACAAGAAATAAATTGACTTAATCCTTCGCAAGTAAAAAAAAACTTTTAATATATATAAAAAAGATTACCTATGTCTAAAAGTTTTAGTTATCTGTACTCACATTTTATCAGCAATACCAGTAAGTCCATCGGAACATTCAATAAACAATGTAACAAATTCGCAATATGAGCATTACAAATACCGCTTTATACCTTACTACAATTATTGCGACACTGATGATAACTGTCCAGATATTCTAGGTCCACGCAGTACTATCGTTACTTTGTATGGATTTCCCTGGCATCTATTGATTCTTATTCCAAGACATACCGATTTTTGAAATTCCATTCTTTTCCAGCGGACTGTGACTAACATGTCATGACTGAGAAACAATTACTTATAATAAAATTTTCCTTGAAGCCTTCTTTAGAATTAGACCTGACACTTGGGTTCCGGATTTAAATAGAATAGAAAAAAAACGAACTAACCACATCATTCCTTTAATTCTATTATATAAAATCATCCGGTGAATTTAAGTAATCACATAAGGAGCTACGTTTAAAACAAGTTAGACATTAAAACTAACAATCTTCATTTAATTTCGGTTATTCATGGAATACTTGCACTAGCAAATGTTTGAACCGACTTTAATATTGGTAAACATGCGACCATCCCCTTTACGATTATAAAACGCAAACACGCAGGCGTGGGCACCGGCACCGATTACAAAATACAGCACGATATGCTACTCTTGAAATCGTTCCCGATTTAAGGATGACTCACGCTAGACCGGGGCCGGGCTGGAGCTTCCCGCGCTTCGTTTTCTATGGAAAGCACCACGTGATCACCGATTAGCCGTCATAGAAAATGACATGTCGGACGCCTCGGCCCGGGCATGGCCCGGTCAAGCGTGAGTCATCCTTTACTATGACCATGCGGATCACGGTCGCTCTGTGAAATTATTTTAACATGTCCCTTATTTTGCTGTGAATTCAATGAGCAGTAAATAGAAAAGTGATTTCCAATACGAAAATAGCAAACTTACGTACAGGGAAAAAAAATAGTTAGATGACAAAGGGAATCTCCGTTTGTATTTAATAGTAGCGCATCTTTTATTGTGTTAATTAATCTTTTTTGATATCTGTACTGTTTATCTCTCTTACTCCGAGTGCTTACTGGTAATGTGTCCACAGAATACCTGTTAAACTAGCGTTTAACTGGTGGTTCAATTATTAATTACTATTAAACAGTATCAGTACCTTCAGTTGGAATCATATCTGACTTAGTAGTTAGGACATCCCGAAGAGTTTCAAGAAAAACACTTTGAAGTCTATTTTTTTACATATCTTAGTACTTTGATTATTAAATTAATAGTGTTGTTTTCTATCCATGCTCAGTATTTTTTTGAGGTGATTTTTCATGTCTCAATTCTCAATCTGTGAGTGCCTATTATTTATATATAGTTTCTTCTGTGTGCAGACAACCTAAACTTTCAATTTTTAAAACATTGGTACTTATATTACATATTCTTGCTCAATTTAATTCTCAGTTATAACGGGGCAATAGAAGTCTTGCTACATGGCAATATGCTAAGCACTCGGGCATTTATGGTGCTATCTCTATTATAATCATTTTTATCTGTTTATACTAAACTTGGCGTTAACAATTAATAACATACTAACCGATGTGTTATCGATAGATTGCATCGCCCGGATGGCTCCATGAGTTTGCCACGATAAAGGGGTTCGCAGAAATTGTAAGGATATTATGTTTTTAATATGAAGCGACAATGGATAAGAGGATTGTTGAGAAACGCTGAATGTGATAGCAATTTGATTGAACGAAGTTCGTCGACACAGTTCGGACAGTTTCCTGGCTTAACGGCTGGACCTATCATATGCCGCTGCTGAAATTCACCATTAAATTAGTGACATTGCTTTTTCTATTTCAAATTAAGTCCAAACTGTTAGGATGGATTCTGGACAAGGCATTTCTTTAATTGCCTATAACCGCTGGGGACGAAAGGTTCTAGTGGCAACTACTTACTTCGACCCCGAAAACGCAGCACGGTAGGAAGGGCTAATAATGAAAACCGCAAATCAAGATCGCAGGGAAGCGTTGGATCAGGGCAGTAAAAAAACAAAAAATATATATACAATTGTATATTATTATTAAAAAATGTATATTATAGGACAATTTTACACAGATCGACATAGTCCCACAGTAAGCTCAATAAAACTTGTCGACGTACTAGACGACGATATATATAATATACACATATATACAAATACTTACATACATAGAAAATATCCATAACTCAGGAACAAATATTTGTGATGAACACACAAATAAATACCCATACCAGGATTCGAACCCGGGACCTCCTGCTTCGTATGAGGCAGTGTTCAGGTTTGTGAACATCTTTGGAAAGGTTTTTGTCCAGCAATCCCAAGTAGCATTGCAAGCTGTATATAAGCTGTATTAAAGTTTATTTGTATACTATAAGCTGTACAGTTAGGCTGTACAAAGGCTGTATAAGCGCTTATACAGCCCTTATAAGTAAAAAAAGGGCCCAAATTATACAGCCTTTGGCGTTATTAGAGCTGTAGAGTAGCTGTATAAGCAATACATAAGCTGCATAATAGCTGCATTACAGCTATATTTCGGTGTAACAGGAAACCTTAACACTACAGATAATCTCTTATAAGTACGATATAAGAATATAAGTTTTAAATGAGTTATAAGAAATAATTACAAGAGAATAATAATCATTTAAGAAACTAAAATGTCTTAATCTCGTTCTTTCGTAATATAGTAATGGCGACAATAAAGTGTTATAGTTGATGGTAAAAGTAAAAGTAAATATTATACAGGACTTGAATGGAATTTTACATTATTGGTAAGTGCGGATTATTATTTATTGTGAACCTGTGTATCTTTTCTGGCAAAATATTTACGCGCCTGCAAAATAACAAAGAGAAACCATAAGGAAAATATTAAAAATCGGTAAAGTTACTGTTTGTTTTTAAGGTTAGAGTATCAAAAATATTTATAAATATTAATTCTAAGGCTAAACAATTTATTTTAGCTGGTAATCATAACACGGCGTTAGTCTGCTAAATATTTGCAAGTATTTCTTTAATTATATTTACAAATACGTTTTTTTTTTTTATTCTAAAATGGCGACAATTTTTAAACAGCCTACAGGATAGTTGGAGAGCATTATAATCTTAGTAGCTGTGCTGTGTAATAAATGGAGTGTCTTTTACAGCTTTTGTAATTAAAACAGCTTTATAATAGAATATTTGTATTCGTTTGGCTGTATTTCGGTTCTCCGTACATAAGTTATAATTCTCTTTAGAGATCCGTATAACAAATAAAAAACCTGTACTGTAACTGTCATTCATTAAAAACATTCGTAAAAACTAAAAAACTAAAACTAGTGCCTACGTCAAATCATGGGATTAGTTGTCAAGCGGACCCCAGGCTCTCATGAGCCGTGGCGAAATGCCGGGATAACGCGAGGAAGAAGAAGACTGTAACTGTCACATATTCCTTTAGTTTTATAATACACTTATTTTCAGAAATCATTACATTACTATACTTATACGAGTGTAAAATTACGCCAAAAGATTGTTATAAGCGACTCTATCAGTAATACAGAAAAAAGCTGTACTATAGCTGCCATTTATTCATTTGGTTTTATAATACCCTTACAGACAGAAGTTATACAACTACTATTCTTATAGGAGAGTAAGATTACGCCATAAGAAATAGCTTTAAAACGGAGTTGACAGATACATTTGCACAGCTACAAGTGCCAAGTGATACTACAATACAGCCTGTATACAGCTTTTACGATAAAATTAGCTTGTATTGTTTCACAACACTTAATGTTTTAAAACGGAGTTGACAGATACTTTTGTACAGCTAAAAGTGCCAAGTGATACTACAATACAGCCTGTATACAGCTTTTACGATAGAATTAGCTTGTAGTCTCTCACAACACTTTTAGTTTTATAGTAGATTGTTTATATTCTGATAAAGCACCCCATGCTTCCGCAGAATCCTTTATAATGATGTTATACAGCTTGAGCTGTATAATGTCTGTAAAGTACCTTTTATACAGCTTAAATCTTTTCTGACACTCTTATACGTCCCTTAAATCACTCTAAGTTCTTAATTGGCTGCTATATTGATGTTGCCGACACTTCCATGCTACTTGGGATGGACTTCTTTCCAACTTCAGTGCGTCATGCATAATTGCTATGTTATTGATGTGAAATTAGTATTACATATATTATATCACTATCACTACACTTTATAAAACAAAGTCCCCCGCCGCGTCTGTCTGTTTGTGTGTTTATATGTTTGTTCGCGATAGACTCAAAAACTACTGGACGGTATTTCATGCGGTTTTCACCTATCAATAGAGTGATTCTCGAGGAAGGTTTAGGTGTATAATTTGTTAACCCGTGCGAAGCCGGGACGGGTCGCTAGTTTCTGAATAAGACTCAATGACTCGGCTCGATTCGGGAAATGAATTAGAGACTCACTAAGATATGAAATAGTATAGATATGTGTTATTCCACTGCAAAAGGTACCTTATGGCGGCTGGCGCCGCGATTCGGGAAATGAATTAGAGATTCACTAGATATGAAATAGTGAAGATATGTGACGTTCTACGGAAAAAGGTACCTTATGGTGGCCGGCGCTTACGTCGCATAGCGCCGCAATAATATTGGAGCGGCGTTAATAATAGCGTAAGCGCGAACCGCCATAAGGTACCTTTACGCGTGGGACGACACATATCTTTACTATATCGTATCTAGTTAATCTCTAATTCATTTCCCGAATCGCGCCGTCTGTCGCTGCGGCGTAGTAGCGTAGCGTCATCTTCCGTTCTTTGACATTGTTTGTAAACGTTGACCATGTAACCGATTCTATTGAAGAAGACACTTTTGTTGAGAAAATTTAACAAGTTTGTTTGTGCTCTATACACAAACAATGTCGCAAACAATATTTTATTTTATAAGTTGAATTGAAACCATCGTGATTTATCAACATTTTGGCAGTTGGTAGCATTTCACCTCAGTTCAAAAACATTTGCCATTAAAAAAAAACCTTGACACATATCTATGTATACTCCATACATAGTATAAATATCTATTTATACTATGTATGGAGTTAGAATACATAGTCGTGATATAAAACGTTACAGAGGCTTCATAATAAATTGGATTGATTCAACGCCACCCGATTACCGCGCTCACCTACATTCGGTGGCACGCGAACTAGGGTCCTATTCGGAAACGAAAATTCAATAGCAATGTAATAAAAAAATATTTGCCAGCAAGTTATTAAATATTTCTCGACAGGTAGAACAGCTGGGTTTCAAAAGCAATTGTAGTGAAGTGAGACTGGGCCGGTCATGTCTCCTCTACTAAAGTTAGGAACGTGGTAGGCACAGGCACAACACGAAAAAAACACTTAGCTGTGGTAACTAAAATTTAGTTGTGGTAGCTAAAAACCTTCGAAACTATACGGACAACTAAGTTTTTGCTACAGTAGCAAAGAGGTTTTAGCTACCAAAACTTAGCTGTGATAGCAAATATTTTTAGCTGAAATCACTCCGAGGCATAGAAAACTTAGCAGTGGCAGCTAATAATATTAGCTGAAATTAGCTGTAGCTGCTAACTAAATTAGCTATATTTAGCGGAGACAGCGAATTATTTTAGCAACATTTTGCAGAGACAGCTAATTATTTTAGGTATATTTAGTTGAGACAGCAAATTATTTTATCTATATTTAGCAGGGACAGCTAATTATTTTACGTATTAATTATTATAGGCGATGCAGACGGGGCAGGCAGCTAATAAACTGGCTGTGACATACAGGCAGATAGACGGACGGACGAGAAGACGGACATGACGAAACTGTAAGGGTTCCGTTACTGCCATTGTGGCTATGAAACCCTAAAAATGAAGCACGAAAAAAATACAAATAGCTGAAACATATATGATTCCACTTACTAAAATAATTTAAAAATCCAGTTTCAAGCTCCTTGCCTTTGTATATCGACTAAAGTGACCAATACAATGAAGTGTTTACATACATAATATATGAATTATATGATACAATACAAACCTGGCTCATAAAAGTTATTAGTTATTCTGTTTTGCATATGGGGCTCATCAGCTTTTTTAGAAATCACATCAACATCAAAATTGATTTTGTAATCACCAATAACCAATAATCCTTAACGAGTTATTTATTAATGTTCTTAGTTTTATCGGGACACGAGCCAACTTATTAAGCAGGCAGCCAGTATAAATTAAACAAGCTACTAATAAAACATATTCTAATTGTCTCATCTACATCAAGGATGATATAATAATATCATAAATTTTAATAGACCCAGTGAGCATAATTGGCTGGGATCTTAGAGGATATAACGAAAACGAAGTAGCCATTAACAGGCGTTCCCCTGTATCGAAAATAGGCGGCCAATGGTCATACACATTGTATGGACTGACGTCTGTCTGAAATGGCTATTTTTACGTTACGTATACATTTGACGTGCCCCTCCCCCGCAAAAATCGGCAGAGTATTTTGTAACGAAAATTACAGTCATGGCGTCTCCGTTTGTTTATACCCTCTAAGGCTGTGATTGATAAATGGAATGCCAATATTTGATTTCACAGGCTGATTACCATACTGATCTGACTTAAGAAATTCTTTAGATGCATCGCTGTTTAATAAAGTTCAAAGTTTGTATTAGGTAGGTATATACTTAGTTCAGTAGCTATGCAATTACGATCGGCTTACTCATTACAGTATGTTAGTATTTAACATAAGTAATTTTGTGCAAATGAGTACCTATGGTACTTATTTGTATGGAAATGCTAACTCAGAACATGTGTGCAATTTTGAGACAACTTAATTATCGTTAAACCACTGGTTCAATGGCCAATGATATATTGTTTCGAAACTCCTAAAATTCACAGTAAAATATAAACTTTGTCCGATTAGTAAAATAAGCTATGACTTATATAGTATCTATATGATGTACGACCTGTTTTGTGACCAGTATAATGAGCAGTTTTGATTAGAAGAATATCTTAAATGTAGTTTCTTTGCATATTCATAATTAGAGGCCTTGACCAATAGAATCGTTTATGCGGACCCGACCCGAGATGCCTTAACTGTAGGTGAATGAAATGCAAATTAAATTAGTAATTTCTTCAATATTATGGTCATGTTAACAAACTTTATATATTTATCGCAAATAGTATTGAGAAAAGGTTAATTCAATATCATAAACGGCTCAGTTTAGCTTTCGATCTTTTCTCTTTACTAGTCGAGTCGGTATTAATTAAAAAACATTAATAATTCTAAAGAAAAGGAGAAAATATTTAAATTTTGTTAATAAAATAAACAAAAAAATACAACAATGGTGTGAAAGTGCGATAAAATAAATAATTACGACGCGTTCCAAACGAGGTTCACTTCCAGCTGCGAAATATGCATTCAAAATTCCTATGGACAGAAATAAATTGGAATCACCACATAAGCTTCATTCTTTAATTGGCGATCGAGACTTATTGATTATAGACACCACGGGAATGTATTATAGTAACCCAATACAATACATTTTCAAAATTTAGAATGCGACAAAGATGATAAATAAAATATCAAAGGCCTTCGCTTTCTTTGGCCTCAACCCACTACCATGGGAATATGTGTCAACGGACTAGTTTAAGGTCTGAAGATAAATTTCAAGTGTCAAATTTACGCTAGGGAATCATATCTAACACTCCACTGACACCGTTACCAGCTCCGCGCTATTGTTTTAATTGATAGAGAAAGTTTACTGTGATCGAAACGACAGATATGAAGATACATATGAACAGAGTAAAGATTTACATGACATTGAATTGATAATAAGAGCTATGGTTCAATTTCGAGACCATTCACACAAAATCGTATGAAAATTGCAAGATTAATTTCCAAAGTTCCATGTCAACCACGATTATTTCAACAGCGTTTTCCAAATATTCCATTCGAAATATCTCTATCGACGAAATCGGACTTTGTATTTCTTATAAGGTGTAGAACGCAATTAATTACTTTTGACATATTATTGCAAATTCAACAGATTCGTATCTTTTCACATAGCTAATAACTATTTGTCGAAACAATAATTTACTGTATTATTATGTAAATTTTAAGACTAGTAGGCGACAAGCAGGTTTTATGGAATTTTCATTAGGTTTTTTTTATTGTTTTATTTCAACTTGTCAACGGTATGATATCCTTGACTGTGAAATATTAACAAATTAATAAAACTTATCGTTCGATACCCGTTTGATTGTGTTTGTCATCCTACACATGTATTTTTTATGTAGCTGCACACAAAAAGGACTTATCTTTGACTTAACTTACCAATACAATATTAGCAATACAATGCTAAAATGTAACGGTCCAAATTATAAACATGGACAAAAAGGGCGCGGCTCTGAACGTAGAAGCCATTGAGGAAGCAACAGAAGTAAAGTATCTACTACCGCAAAATAAAATGATTAAATCATCAAGTGTTTAGTATCGCAAGGACCTGTCTAGACACTAGTAGCAACATAAGCACTCCAACTGACTCTTTTGACAAACATCATGAAGAGGTGCTTAATTTTTTACTTAACCATATATGTGTACCGTACCTACCACGAAGAATGCCTGACGTAGGTAGGTATTCAATTCAATGACGCTTTAAATGGTAATATGGAGCCATAGATAATAGAAAATTTGTGGCAGACAAAAAACAACAGACCATAAAAATCGCGTCTAAATATCGTAAAATTACATGTAAATTGGCATATTTGAAATCAATATTGTGAGTCGTTCGGATCTATTTGGATATTTTATGTGACTGCTCCTTTATAACGTTAGGCGACGCTGTGCAGGTATATGTGTCCGCTACCGTGGGCTTGGTAACAACCATTAAGCTTATACAATAGATTTAAGTTATTTGCTTTAGGACCATAACATCTACATGCCCATTTCGTATTCATTATTCTGTAGGTCAATGTTACAACTTTATAAATATGTATTTAAATAGAAATTTTAACTACTGACCATTTCTTACGTATTTTGCATCTGTATAATAATTTATGATGGGCACAGTATAGGTAAAGGGCATTAGTAAGTCTTTTTTAATGCGTTAGTTAAACCCAGATATTTGCAAAGCTTCACGCAATAGTTGGAACAAATGTTATACAATACCCCTATATAAAGCATAAGGTATGTACATATTGTGTACCACTATGGTTGTAGTGTAGAGGAAGAAATCCCAAAAGGGTTACTAAACATATTGTAACTTATGTAAGGTTAGATCGAGTAAGAGTAACACTGAGGCAAGAGAAATACTTGTAGGGATTCCTCATACTGCTTCTCTTGCCCCGAAAAAAATAAATTACGTTTCTCTTAGCCCACATGATCTTATAGAAATCGTAAATGATGTACGGAAGTCTATGAAGATATGTAAAATTTGGGGCCTCAATTATTCCCAAATACCTGAACGTCCACTTGGTATGCACGGAGCTACCTCCGTGGCGTCAACTTGGTATTCCTACACCATCATATTGACGATTTGGTGCAGATATCAATTTGTGGTTAACGCTATCGGAATATTAAAATGACACCCGCGGTTTGAAAGATTAAGCAAATGCCGAGCATGCGTGTGTGCCGCGACTGTGAAGTCGATCAAATTCGGTTAAATTAATATTGAACGCTTAAATCGTTGGTAGACGTGACACCTGTATTGCCTCTATAGATTTATATCTACAAGCTATTTGCTTTCGAGAATTTGCTTTTGAATAAAGTTATCTATTGGTATCTAGAGCCGATAACTAGTGAGCCACTTGGACTTGAATAACTAAAATCTAGGGTAGGTAATGTAGGTATGTAGGTTTGGTAAAAATGTAGATTAAATATATACAGCCGTGTGCGTGGCTAGTCTTTAAATTATACGTGTTTAGATTTTTTTGCTGCTGCCGCCTGCTGCTTTCCTGAGTTCGATTTTTGATTTTAAGCAATTATAATCTACTTTATCACTTATGTATGCAACTCGAAATATATTTTTTCTACGACACCCCCTCCCCCTTTATACTCTCTTACTAAATTACAGTTCCCATCGTAGGTACCCCCTTAGGAATTGCATTCTGGGATAAAAAGTATCATATAGCATCACATAACCTTATAAACTATTTGCGTGATGGAGGACCCGAATATCCAAAAAAACTTTCACATAATATAAGTAAGATTTTCTTTCTCCTTCACTTCGCAACATTTAGTACTTGACATGTTGTAAGTAGCAATTTTATAATAGGCTGTAAATCGAAAATGCTCAGAGTAACGGGAAGGTTAATAGCTCCCGGTGGCGCCACCGCCGTCCGATACCGCGGGGGCCTTTGAGTCGCCGCGGACTGTACTTAGGCCTGCAATACACCGATATCTAATTTTGCAGTACAACATTAAACATTTTAAAAACAATATAAGCGCACATTATCATCATCATTCAATTTAAGAGCTGGGCTTTTGTCGGTGCAGCGTGATGAATTTGTCTCCTCCTTGGTCGATCCGAAGCCAGCCGTTTAGTGTCCTGGTACGACACGGCCCCAACATGCTCCTTTAAGCGCACGTTAAATTTGTTTTTAATCAGCTCTGATAACGCACGCAAAAATGCATACGTGTTCTGCTTAACTTAATTAATAGAAATATTGGACGATTCTCCGTTACATAGTTTTTTTTTTAAAAGATAATGAAAACTTGCTATTGACCTTATACTTAGTTATGTTAGAATTTTTTTATCCTGTCCCTGCATTAATGGCTTTAGTCTTTGTGATGAGTGAAACTACTCAGTACGAGTATCACACTAATTTCTAGGTAATTATGTGATATTCATCAAACACGAATGTCACAGACTTTGCTCATTATTAGCATGTAGCGGCATGTATACAAACAGACACGGACAACACGGCTGTGTAATTGCCAAACAAGTCGAATTTACATCGCATGTGGCCTGCGGTCGGCGCTTTACTTAAAAATCACAAGTTAATGTACTTTGTTTACAAGGTTATGTGTTAATAAGCAGTTAATACGAAAACTAGAATTGGAGTCTTTACCGGCATGTGAAAAAAACATAATGATAGTTTTAAAATACTCTACTGCTTTTGTAATTGCCGCTATCAGCAGACAATAAGTTTTGACAAATCGTATCTTTTATTTTGCTGAATCATTGAACATCGTAATATCATAAAAACATCTAACTGTCGAAATAATTTAATTTAAATGTTTGACAGTTCGCCGATAGTGTTGAATAAGTTTCAAAAAAGTGACCCTATGGTGGGCATGTCACAAACCGTTATTAGTTGTATGTAGTTCATTTTGATCGCCTAATTTGCCTCCTGTGTGCCCCGCACTCGCGGGATCTTTACAAGCTCTCTGCTAATCTCGATTGTTTTGCATATCGTGCTGTCGAAGCGCGGCAAATTTATGTATAAAATGGGTTCCCCATCGCCTCGTCGGCTTCGACTCACGAGACGAATGCCTGCCGCGAAACGTAATGAATCTCAACCATATGCCGGCCAAAAAGAAATGTTCATCAACGCTCAAATACAAAATCATTGTGTTATCATTATTCAATTACTACACCGGTCCGCGGTAAGTGTGCGAACAGCCCGACTCCATCAATCACACTTTAACTGTATCAAGTTTTTTCCCTGCCTCTTGTTCCATCACTTTTTACTTTGCCGCCGCTGGCACTGTCATAATTTGTCAAGGTTTTTATTTTACTTAATTAATCACCGCAGCTAGCGGTCGCAGCCAAGCAGGCCATTGAGGAAATATTAACATACTCGTCGATTGTACACTCGCGTTCATTGTGTATCTAAGAACTGAATGTCATTAACAATTTCCTGCACAAGAGTTTCGAGTGTCCGTCTTTTCAAGTCGGTGTGCTATTGAATAAATATTGTTCGACAAGTTGCCAAGTGACATTTTGTTGCGTGCCGCGGCGCATCGCTTGCGCCCACGTCATTCCACTGTCCACTATCAACAATTTATTCTCAATGCATTTTATGCAAAATAAGAACAATTAAAATTGTTTTATGAATTCATAGCCGCGTCGATTAAGATTCAATTTTGATAAGGGATGCTACTGTTGTCGACTGTATCATTAGACAACATGACGACGTCGTGCGAGCCTCTTGACTTATGGGGGCAGTGAGAACATCCACCGGGATTAATTTATCGTAATAATGCCTTCTAAATGAATTGGGTAGGCATGAGTAATACGCTAGAAATACTGTCGCCGTTACTTTTATAACGGTTTTCATTGGAATCGAAGTTGCAATTCGGAAATTTCGAGATGGCACTAAAGTTTTTACAAACGATAAGAACGATTCGAATGAAAATTTAATGCTAGGAATGAGCGGCGCCGCCACCGTCTCCTCGACTCTATAGATTTACGACCACGGGGTTATGATGGCGTACACGCCCACAACACTTTTGAATATACTCCTCGCTTCGACAAAAGAAACTTGTCCGGACGCAAGTTTGGACATGAATAGGGAAACTAAATTTCTCTTCATCATAAAACACCGAAATGACAGTGCGGCATACGAGCTAGATAAACAATGTAAGACATGCGATGCATACGCGCATGTAAATTAAACGAAAGCTGGCATTAAACGAGCACCCATAAACTACCGAGTGGATCGAAGGGCCGTCAGAGTTTAAGCGGGTGAAATGAAGACATAAATGATAATAATGGTTCGCTGCAGCGGCGCTAATTCCTTGCCCCATTAACATGGCCATCGTAACTGAGAACATCCGAGGCTGGTGGAAGACAAGTCCCCATTGTGGAGGTTATTTGTGCCACGGACAGTTCGCTAATGCAGGTGCCGTGGCCGCTCGCCGATTGTCACGTAAATGTCTAAGCGCCAATGAAAGTGCCGAGACCCTTCGGCTATTTCAATAACCTTTATTGTTCGGCTGTCCACGCGTCAAATTGTTTTACTTTGTTGAAGCTTCGCTTACGTTAGAAGGAAGGATTCCCACGGATTCTTCACGTAGGATATTTTGTAAAATAATATGAAAATAGAGGAATGACCACCCATAAAATCCGTCATGTAATAATGAAGAAGTATCGTTATGCAATAAACATTGAAATATAACACCTACCGCGACATACGTTCGAAAGATATGTTCATTATATTCCAAACGATTTCTTTAAATGGCTTCGGAAGCCGTAAATGCTGTCATTTTGCGAAGCGAATAAAAAAGATTTATTGTGCAAGTCATCACAACAAGCAACATCTTATTTAGTTATATCTTAATAACAACGTAATCTTACTAATGTTAAAGACATGAATTATGTACTTTGTTACTTATCCGAATTTGGCACATAGGTAAGTACCTAATAGTGTCTAACCTGGCATGGAACAAAGGGTATGGGCTTGGAAATCTTTTCCTAGGGATCTAAAGACAACCCTTAAAGAATATGTGTTTCAAATTTCAAAACCCCATCGATTTATCTACCATATAGGTAGGCATATGCATCATATTAATGTGTTACCTTAATGTAAAAAAAGCTAGACGCCTTACATTATACAATTGATGAAAAAATAAAACATACATCGAACAAAGATTGTGAAACCTTTTATTTGGCATCTCCGTAAAAAAGTTCATTAAAATTAAACTAAACAATGCTAATGAGTGTTGTCTGTCAAAACGTGACTGTCTGTCTGTGTTCGATGTTTCGATACATCGGGAAGCTTAATATCGGTTTCAAAATCATTTGTTTGACGCACGATCATTACCACAGATTGATTTTGATACCGATTGCTCACTTCCGCATTATTCCATTCACGTTTGCTCTTCGCTTTGTTTTGACGTTTTAACAAATCACTTTGAATGCTGTTACAATTACTTTCAATCAAAGTTGCTTTTAAACTTATTGATTCTTTGTTAATAATATTGAAATCATCGGCGGCTGGAACTGTGTTAGCTGGATTTACAGCATAATTAATAATACTGGCAACGTACACCACAGGCAAACCGCAGTGATAGAAGTGATTAAAATAATAAATTATTTTATTAATGCTACCACAATCGCAGTTCATGTTTCTTCATTAAACTCCCCATTTGTTGGCGCGTCAGCCTCCCAGAGCGCTGCTAATATGCTTTTAATGGTAACATGCTTTTTAATAATGTTAGTTGTTGATATGAAACGCTCGTCTTGGCTTTCTGATCGATAGGGATATCATCTTCATAAGTTGTAACGATAAAATCTATTTACTTGAACGGTTGTATGATAATTTTACAGTATCATTGACAAACGTTTATTACCTCCCTTACTTCCATTACCTAGTTATAAATTAACAAGCAGGAAAAATTACATAACCTACATAAAAGCCTTGAATTTAGTTGCTGTACGTGAATTCATGATACTCTTTGTGGTACGCATTTATGAGTACTCGCCTTTTATATTGCATAGATTTAGATATATGATATTCAAAAATAATCCAGTAGTCAGAGGCGTTTAAAAAGCTATTAAAAGCTATTCTTAAAAATGGTATTAATTGTTACAGCTATAACCTAAAGCACGACTACTAATCTTTTGAACCGCAGCGATAACTGTCATAATAGACGCACAAATCATCACCTTTTAAATGGAAAAATAATAGGTTCTAGTTAATAAACATGAAACTGAAAGTGTATTACGAAACGCTTGTAAATCAGAAAGTGGTAACTGAGAGGTTGGGCGTACCAATTTGCCACCGACTCTTTAACATTGATTCGTTTCGGCTGCGCTCGCGACTGTGATACTATCCTTAATTGAATGTTCCGTGGTGGGTGTAGCGATGAATTATATGCAACTGGGCATATGGGAACTGTGCGCATTCTAGCTTTGCACGCTACTCACGTACTCTGCTTCTGATATATTAGAGGGCTCCTTTATATTAGAACATTGAACATTATGTAGTGTATATCTGACAATACAATCAGAAGTATAAAAAAATATTTGACACAAAATCAGACTGTACCTATAGATTTAACATTTTAATGACAAAAGTGTTTATTTGTTTAAACGTAAAATATTGTAGGCATCGAGCACCTGGATTGACCGGCAATTAAACCGCGGCTCAAAATACATTTTTTACTACCCTATAAAACTCATGCTAATTTGTTTCTGCAATTAAAATTACTAGATAAGAGTACTAAATACATATGTATTTGTAATCGCGATCAGTTAAGGTATCTGATAAAAATCTCATCGGAATTCTTTCGTGCAGGTTGTGGGTAATGTTACCTACGCCTTTTAATTGTAGACAGCGACATAAATATGAGAGTTTATTGTCATCGCTAGCGACACTTTTGCTTATCGAAGTCACGTCGATAGCTTGTAGCTTCCATAACCTAGAGTAGCACAGAGATGTTGGAAATGTTGTGGTATTCGTCAACTTTATTTGATGAAATCAGCTGACCTGAATCGTTATTCTTTTTTAGTTACTTATTGAGAGTTTTCTTTATTAACTGTATTTTTATCAGCAGTTATGCACCAATTGACTTTTATAACAGATTGGTCAATGTCCGATCGGAAGGAATTATCTTAATGTTGCCTCAAATTCACTAAATGTCAACAATAACTGCAATTATTCAAAAGAAGTCTGTACTCACAGTTTATTTTAATTTTAAGCCTGTCTGGTCTATAAGGTACCTACTTTAAAACTAATTACGTTATATCGTCATGCCTACCACGAATTATTCACGATTTAATTATTAAATACCTACTTCGATTTTTGCATCGCCTCCTCATTCTTTTATCTCATTGGCTAGAGCCGAACCACTACACACCACTAGGCAACGTCTCATTTAAATTACTCGGTATTCTCGGTAATTGGTTACTGGTCCTCCGATTGAGATACAGACATTTTTCTACGCTCCTCGTTTTGCAACACTTAACCATGCTTAATGTTAACATGCTCGCTGATAATTATTTAAATAAACTGAGCAAATGATGTGTCCTGATTGCTTGAGGGAGAGCACTTGGTCGTGTGAGCAAAATTTGCACATCGTTTGCTAGGTAAATTATTAGCGCATATTCATTACGTGGAGTACTAGTTAGTACTTAGCTAATAGACGCGGAGCTATTTTTATTGTTATATCTAATTGAATTTGCTTTAGTTAAGAATTTATGTACCTAACTAGAAGTTAATGTAGCCTTTGTATGCAGGTTTACGTACGTACGGTCGTACGTGCGTGCTATGTCAGTCATACCGTAACATAATAATATGAAGAGTTCAAGGAAAATATATGTATTTTTTATAAATTTTTTTACAGTTCTCGTTAAGTATATGTATTCCATATTTTTAGGAAATGACAAAAACTGTTTACCCTCTCCTTCATTTTTTAAATTAAAAAATAAAAGTGCAGAGAAAAACTCTTAATATGCTAAAATTAAATTGCATGTAGAACTCTTAATGTGAATAAAAATAAAGCATCAATCATCTGATCAACTTAAAAAAGCACGAAATATTTTTTTGCCTTTTTAGTTACGGAAACGGTTTGCCCGACTACATTTAATTTACTGCACATTTTACATATTTTATCTACGTATTCAATAATTATAAATATTATAATTCTCGTATTCCTCATCTTGCTGTACCAGTGGAACCTTTGCCAAAGCTAATTCAAATACAAATAATTTATTGAAACAACTATAGTACAGTGGTTGTTCTTAAAGACTAACCCCCTTATTCATAAACGTTTACTAAAGTTGACAAGCCGATAATAATCGTTTGTCCCTTTCCATCATACCAATACGTCGGAAAGGGACAAACGATTATTATCGGCTTGTCAACTTTAGTAAACGTTTATGAATAAGGGGGTAAGAATTTATAGAGATTATTATTGTAGGTAGTACCTAAAAATACCGCAACATTCTTTTATACCACAATAAGAATTAAACTGAAGTCAGTACAGGCTATAGCGATACGATAAGATCTTTCGGTTTCCACGATAAAGATCGGCCTGAACTTGAGCGGTCACGTGAAGCCTAGGCGCTGCGATCAAAAATCTAGATAAAATGGAAACTTGAGCTGAACGGGTCAGGGCCGTTAAAGCTGGAAACGTTAATAGAGCCAAAGCGAGTGAAATTAATTAATTTAAATACAAATTGTCGATTCCGTCGGTGTCAGGTTTCCGCATGAGAACGTTAATTAGTGGAACTCTGGAAATAGAAAAGTGCTTCGACGCTTTCAAAGGTTTGCCGCAGCTACTGTCGCATTGCATATACAATATTTATAGTAAGGCTACAATTACGGTCCAAAATATTGTGACGTAAAAGACTTTTACAGTACATATGGTGCTACTTTACCACCCTAGGGCGGAATTAAAGACGTTGTACGATACACGTGGTAACGAACAGGTAATTCGCAACTCGTGTCGATTTACAACACTCCTTTGGTCGTGTTTTAATTTATCGCCACTTGTTTCGAATTTCCTCTTTTCCGCACTTGTATCGTAAATAACTAATTAATTTAACTATTGGACAGTGATTAAAACAAGAGTAGCCCTAAATCGCTACTACCTACCACTAATAAATATAGATATCAAACAGGAAATACCGACATTTCATAGATCCATATAAAGCAGGCACATTAGAGGCAAATTTGCATGCAGATCTATGTAGTGTAATGTGAATCTGATAATGTTATGTAAATGGTATATAAATCGATTATGACCTTGGTATTTTGTAAAGAAACTACGAAACATACGATTTCTCAAATAACTCATTTCATATCGAAAGATTAATTGAATGTCAGAACTCCGTAACCTCTTCCGCCATCGCAGGTTTTTTAGGTCCTGCAAATTTCCCTAGCATGACGGTTAAATCACATAGTTCTCGACGAGAAAATTGTTCTCAACTCCGAAGGTTATAATTACACGGTTGTTAATAAGGATTAACAACCCGTAAGAAGATTTTACGCCAATAAAGATTGCAAAGTATGGAACGACCGTTTAAATTCAAGACGTGGTTGTGCTAAGCGGCTCGGTGTTGAAAGTGCTAGAAGGCGCCTGTATTATACCAGCTATTTTTTGTCACCCATCTCTTCTCTTGTCTATTGACCTGTGTATCAATTCAAATCTTACTAGATATATCTGGCCCTTTCTCAAGTACTATACTGAGTTAAAATGTTGCATGTAGGTAGGTAAGTAATGCAATACTAGTGAGTTATAGCATATGACTCCCTATGCCCGCAACTACATCGGGATTTTAAGAAGGGTGATACTAAAATTTTACAGTTTCGAAATATTGTCATACATTCTTTATTATTGTTCTACATTTTTTCAAATTGTTTGTTCTATTTGGCCATCTTACTAGTAGTAATGCAAAGTACTACATTATTAAACTTTATTGCAGTTTGGAATTCCTGATATGAAATGAAATTTTTAATAAGTACATAAATTCCCTAAAACTAAATATATATAGCAGCTAGCAAAAAAAAAGTTTACTAGTAATAGTCGTAGATACTCGTAGTAGTATTAAATATATATAGTGCAAGTACGACTACGATTCGTCTCTTATATTTGTTGTTTATCTTCTATCTGGATTTAATATGAAGGCTATTCTATTTTACGAGGTGATTACTGATTATTTTACTGTGGTACATGCTTTAAGTAAGTAGCGAAACACCCGCAATATTTACAAAGTGATTGGTCGTCACTCTTTATAGCTCCGTAATTATGATGTGCAGTTACGATACTCGGACTGATACCTATTTATTTACATTTGCAAAGCAAATACATATAACTAAGATACTTAAATCTATTTTAGATATAAACAGATCATGGTTAGGTATGCATTGCTTTTATAAAGGTGATGTTGTTTGCTTTACGTTCAATATGATTTTCATATAAACCTATAGGTAATGCTGGGACATTAAGTTTTACTTTATGCTTAAATTGCATTCCAATACAAAGTGGTTTTTCCTTGAAAAAATCGATGTGTCCAGCAGTGGGACGCATATAGGCAGATGACAATGATTAATGAAAATAAATCTTGCCAGATGTTTTGTCAGGTCGCACGTGCAACTTTCGATTCACAAGAGGCCACTTTTACTCCACTTCTGCCGCAGTTTCTAACACGAGACGACTCTGACTTTGTCAAATAAATTCTAATTAAACCGGCCATGGGCCTCGCTACCAGAATAATAATTGACACGTCTTGATGAATCGCTTCAGTTTACCTTGTTATAAAATCACTAACCCCATCTGTCACTCGATGACAGTTGTGTGAATAGAAAACTATTTTCATTCGGATGTGTGATATATTGAGTGTTACTTTTTTATTGATTTTTTATTGATACTTGTCGGATCAATATTTTTTGTTTTGTTTTTTTTTGTGGCACTTACATTAGGTTCATTTATTTGTCATGAGTATTTGTGTCATTAGTTTTTATTGAAATATCAATTGTGTATCCTTTGCTTTAATTTTAGTTAAATTAGCAACGTGACTGCTTAACCCATAAATTATTTAGAACTCGGACAATATTCGTAATAAATCGTTAGTATAAATCATCCGTGCACGCGACACGTAACGGTACCACCTCGTTATAACAAAATATATCGAGTACAATACCTAGTATTTGGTACGGGGGAGTAAATAAAAGAGTATAGATACTTCGAGTATCAGTGACAGTAGAGGCTTGGCATTATTCTTCTCGTCCAAGCCTTTAGGCGAGGAACATCGCGATGCATGGATGCGACAGCTTTAAACTTACCACTAACTACAATACATATACAACACACGTACATACAATATACAAACAAAGATTAAAATTCAAATGGTATTATACAGTTCTATACATTTTTTTTAAATTTCATATTGAAAGTTAACTACCTACTGCAATATTTTACCATGCTGCTATGTTAAAATAGTTTTCGTATTGTACCTATTTGCTTATTTATGATTTCATTATTATAGCACCGGCGATGTACCTAACACAAGCATTATAAATGTAAGTTGATTACGATAAAACACAAGATGAAGGCATTGGTAAAAAAACTGAGACCAAAGGTCTTTCAGATCTTTCATAATACATTCACTGTGCTTTATACTCGTTATTATTTCTTAAACCACAAAATTCCTTAACAGGATATATTTCGAAAATTATGAATTATTTTTATAGACACAAAATATAAATGTTATCGTGCGTGACTATTCCACGGTTTTACGGACAATGTGTCGGTCACTCAAGCCAGCCCATTTGTCCTGTGACATCAAAGTCCTTTCCCACTCATCTAATATTAATCTCGGGGTCCCGTATCACAACCGATACACCTACACGCGGATTAAAATAATACACGTATTTAAACTCCATTCATAGATCGAATATCAAGATAATAACTGTTTCTATCAGTCTATGAGATAAAATTATCTGGTTACAAATTAACGTGACATATTTAAACTTGGCATCGATTTTAAGTTTTAACGGTATCATCGATGCAAAAAAATATAAAAAGCTAACAAAACAATAAAGTATCTAATTGAATTACAACCAGAGAGTAGAACGAAAACACCGTTACGTATGAAAATTATGGTCACCGGCAGGATACAGCTGCGCGAGACATCACAAAAAAGCAATAGTTTTCATAATTAAATTAGCGTGTTCTAAAATTAAAAATGTAAAAGAGCGGCGTCCTGCGGGCCGCCGTTGGGCGCCTGCCGCGACACATACCATAGAGTTTTATGCCCGTCAAATTGTTCGATAATTGAAATGAGTTCCTTGTAAAAGTCAGAAAAACGATTATCCCCATACCTTTTAAGACGTCCGAGATACACAAATGGACTTTGTATTAGAATTTATGTCACTTAAAGAGATGATATAAAAACGCGCCGACGGGTTTACACGCAATAAAAATATGGGAACGACAAGAATGCCTTCCCGGTTGTCAAACTTGGGGTTTAATAACCGTAAAATGTTTTTTTCATCTACTCGTTACGTATGCCATTGAACACTTACAGCGACGAACATAAAATACGCCTAATTGATAAAAGACAATTAACAGCACCGTAATAATTACCACGGAATCAATTTATTGCTAGAAGTTAGGATATGAATATTTTATTTTAAAGCTATGTTGTCGATCAAAAATTATTTACTTATTATCGTAACGTACTAGCTGGAGGCCTCCTTGACAACGACTATAACGACCGTAAATCATGGAAGGTATTTTGGCTTTTCAAACTCTCAACTTTTGCTATTCGAAATTCATTTAAAATATTTAAGCAACAATTAAGTATAATAACGATACTTTTGTGGTATCTTCTTTTGAACAAGGCACATATTTCAAAGGTGCTGCAATAAAGCATTAGCGAAACATAAAATGTACTATATTTAATTTCTCGTGTAGAATAAACATGCCTTAATATTAGTACAGGCTATACTAGAGACGATGCAAGAACTCATGTGAGTTTAAGAACTCATTTAGGTTACATCCAAGTCAGCCGACCGATCAAATACCTTAATGTAAAGAAACTCGCATGCGAGTTCTCGCACCGTTTAAATGAGTCCTATAACATTTGCGGCTTTTGATCGATAAATAATTCCACTGCACCTCTCTAGTCGGTAATGTTTCGAAAATCGTATGCGAGCACTCGCACCATATAAATGAGCCTTAAACAGATAATGATATGCTTGTTTATCTAAACAAATTTGGTAAGTTTACGACCCGTGCCGCCATATTGCATTCGATTACATCTTAATGTTTAAAGCGTTGCCTATGTTTATTAAATACGCAAAATCAAATCAAACCTAAGTAATAAAATAGAGAATAAAATTTCCAAACATATCCCATAAATCTATAGTATCCGATAATTTCTTAATTTAATGATATTTTATTAGTTTTATTACTGAATATTGCACAATTCTTATATCTTACGTAAGTGTGAATAACATGCGTACCACAAAGAGGAAATACACCTAACCATAATGAGCAACCTTTAAAAAGCTCTTAAAATCAATTAGCTTTAAAAGCAATAAAGCAAAATTTAATGATGGGATAATAAACGTTTTAATCGACGGGCCAATCTTGTACGAGTAGACAGGCTTTGCCGGCGTTATTCTGCAAAAAGTAAAAAAAGGGAGGTAATTAAAAACTTTAACACTGCATACATTTTATGAATAACCGAGGTACATCGTCGGTCACCTGTAATAAGACATCAACGGTTTATGGCAACTCCGGCCCCCAACTTAATGTAATACCTATTCATTAAAAACACTTGCGCAGGCTAAAAGAGGTTTCGTCGTGTGGTGAATGTGGAAAGAGATAGCGGAAAGATTAGTTTATGCACACGTACACGTTTAATGACGGCATAATATAGCTTTGTTCTCTTTATTCTATTGTGAATAATCTATAGGTATAACTACTACCGCAAAAAATTGGTATTACACTTGTGTGCCAACTATAAAAAAAATTGGTTGGAATCTCATGTAAAAAAATTATAAGAGTAGGTTCGTTTAGGTTTATGAGTATGAATAATGGCAAATAAATCGATAAATTCCTTACCTATGCTACCTAGCTTTGCTTCCTTCGATACTTTCTTTTCTGAACTATTTTTTGATCCACACACATCAATTGGATATTAAATACCAAGGCTAAGAACCACTATTTGAAGACTTTATCACTCCAGCTTATTTTATAGGTAAAATTTGTTTAATTATAGGACAATTTGCTATAAAACAAAAAAATTGTAAAGTTAGACCAAGAAAAGTCTGCAATGCAACGATTTTGATAGCACACGCAGTGCAAATGTTATTTTAAACGTCAAACTTTGAAATTAAACGTTTAAATAACACTTGCACTGCGTGTGCTACCAAAATCGTTGCAGACTTATCTTGGTCTAGCTCTAGTAGGTACCTAATCTTTTAATAAGTAAAGACGGACAACACAAACTGACTACAACCTGACTGAGCTTAGTTTCCACCTTAGAAGGCTACGACGATTTCAATTGAAGAAATAACATAGGCACCAAGTTATAACATCGGAACGGAAATAAGCTATCAACTTTACATACCTTATAAAGTGCTATGAAGGTAACATCAAGTAAGTAAAGACATGCCCACAGAAACTGCCCGATCCGAACTTTAAGATACGTCAATTAATAGATCTAGAAACGATATGGATTTGATGTGTCAGTGTCAAAAGTGACATTTTTGTTAGGAGAAACGCCTGGGGACCGTAGGGCTGGCAGCTTCCTCGCACAGCGCATAAGCATTGCAATTCAGCGTGGTAATGCTGCCAGCGTCTACGGGACCTTGCCGAGGGGTGATTTTTTATTGTAGTTTAGGTTTAAGGATGTTTTATAAATAAATTTAACTGACGTATAATAAAGTTCAAATCGGGCCGAGAGAGTGTTCACGTTTTAGCGCTTCACCTTTAACTTGCGCCGCACCCTTTAACACTAAACCCACAATTACGCATATTGGACGAGGCGATCAAAGCCGCGGCGCGGGAGTCTACGCGCACACCGAATTAAAAACAATTTAATTTTGCCGGTCACTTCACGTTTACGTGTTACTACATGTAATGTGAAATATAAAATGAAATTACCTGAATTAAAACAAAGAGTAGTGCCGACACTGACAAGTCAGTCACCATTGTCACCAATTCATTATTTTTCATATCTCATGCTCTGAAAGTGGGTCGTTGTTGTTCTAAAAGGTGCGCAGAAAGTGATACGTTTATGCTCTAGCGCAGAAAAGTGGTGTACTCCTCTGCGTCCCTGTCCCACGAACAACTGGGTGGAAACAAAATGGAAAAATAGTGTCTTTATTTCCTCGCCTGGAACAATTGGTAATTGTTTATTTTACTTATCCCACGTTGATCCTTTTTTTATAAAAAATGATGTAAGTAAATTGTTAAAAACAAATTATTCTTGATTTCTTTCGTTGAATTCTATTTACTCAATTTCACAAGGCGGGAACCAAAAGGAATACACCAAAGATATTTTTTTAAACCTTACACTTGCGTAAATGAGCAAAGGCTGAATCTTATACAGCCACAGTTAAACGTTTGTATGATATTAAATTTGTTTTTAAAGTTATTTAGAACTATATTCATAAAAATAAAATAAAATACAAGATAAAAATTTCTTATATTATTAATTATTAATTAAATTGTTATTTAAGATTTAAAATACTTTTATTATGTTATTACGTGGTGCGGCGCACCAAGGTCGCGGTGCGGTCCGGTAGTCTGATGCGGCTTTTAGTACGAAAAAGTATAAAATTAAAAAGTAAAAGGAAATCCCGCTGATTTTCATACTATAATGAACAAATCATTTTAAAATTACTCCATTTTATTAAAAAATGTGTTTTCATAAATATTGCAATCTAAATGATTTTCGCTAGGGGTTTTATCTTCACACATGTAAAGTCTCCGATTGCAAGTAAGTCCTAAGGAAAAAAATCATGGCCGTAGGTCTATAATATTGGATACTTCAATTACTGATTTTGCGAAATTGCCTTGTCTTGTTTGGTTTCCTCGCATTCGATATGAAAAGTAGAGTGTTTAACTCGGGTGAAAGGCACCATTTCCATCTCGGACTATTGGCGCTCTCACTGCGTTCGAGCGCCAAACTACCTCGACAGAAATGGGTGCCTTTCAACCCTTGGTTAACAATCTACTATTACATTATGTACATATGGTACTTTCCCGCACTAGAGCAGTTTCCGTGCGTATTTATGTCAAAAGGGCCACCACATGCGCTGATATCAGATTGACATGTAACTGATGTCATTCAAATATCGTGTATTTCGATTGTATGTACCTACTTATTCGTACATGTACCTATTGGCGCGGGCGAGACGCACGACAACTAAATAATATGATTCAAATACAATTCTGTCAGTGTACGTTCGAATTGGCCTGTGAGTTTTGTTAATATTTTAGTGTTTTTATTGAAGATTTAAATGTAAAATGTACCTACTAACATATTTCTAAGATTCCTAAGGGTCACTTGCTTGCACCATCCCACTAACCCGGGGTTAACCAGTTAAACCGTTAACCCAGTGTCTAATTGTACTGGTAACCATGGTAACTACAGGTTTAACCGGTTAACCCCGGGTTAGTGATTGGTGCAAGACTGCAAGTGCCCTAATAGATTCTTCCGGGCCTATAATAATTAAAGGTAACTTTGTTTTTAATTTCATTCAGCTCTTGATCCTGACATTTAAAACATTGCACCAACACATCCGTCAATTACAAAAGACAAAGAATGAAAGCATCGTTCCGTACGTGACAATAAATTAATTAACATAGCCCTGCGACCCGGATTTGTCCGCGTCAGCTCCCCGGGTCAGGTGGTCCTTTCGACTCAAGAGGGAAGTATTTCGAGGGTTCAAAAAACGTATTATAAATCCGTATTGTCTGAGATGCATTGAACTCGAGAGCAACGGATAAATGGAGCACATATATTAGGGCAGTAATGTTGCTCAATGCATGGCTTTCATCTTGTCGCATTCTCGTTTTACTACATACAAGCTTTTAAGTAGGTAGCTTGCAATATTTGTAATTTAGTACTCTAATTTATTGAAACGAGTTCGAGTTTTATAGTAGAGGATAGAAAGAGTGGTTAAATTATTTTGCGCGCGACTTGCGTGGTAAGATGTGCAAGACGATGAACATCTGTAACTGTACCCTTTTCAAGCAAATAAATGATTTATGATTTATTTGCTTGGTTTATGATTGTCCTTACATTAATTACATTATCTAGCTAATCTATCTAGGAGTTGTACAATAAGAGCATCATGTTTCTACTAGACGAATCTACTGAGACTATTTGATTTACTTGTTGATTAGTAGGCATATACTGAATGGACCAGTCACATTCGGATACGACGCAGCGTAAGTGACTAGCAAGTAGCGATAAAAGATATATTGCTAACGAGTAATATACCATTCAAAATGTATGAATTGTTTCTTCGCCCGTTCATTCGGTCGTTGCCTCTCATTCTAGATTCCACCCCCGACGGCAATCGCTACGAAACAATACAGATTAAGTAGTTGAAAGTTTCAGATTCAATTTGCGTTGTGCAGCTTTTGCTCGGTCAATTAGGTTAGAATTGGCAGTGGGGCGGAATGGCAACGAGTTATTATTGTGAAGTTGTACTGCTAGTTTCCATTTATTAAGAGATTTGTCAACTATTACACAACTACTTGCATAAAATAAACTAAAGTTCATTGCAATAACTTTTAAAGAAAGGTACAACTTCTAAAATCACAGCAATACTACTAACCTTTAATGGGCTCTTTATTTGTTTAATGCCTTGATGTTGCATAGGCGTACTTACATACTCTTTTTTTGTAACTCTTACAAAAATATTAGTGCATAATTAGCGATAGCAATTAACGACTATAGTTCGTTTTTTTTAGCATTAGAAATAAGGTAAACAATCTTGACGTGTCTTTTAATTGAAAAACACATTTTAAAAATAAGTTACGTCAAATATGTAAAAATTATGAATCTAATACGATCATTTTTATTCTTCTGCTTTCATAAGTAATAGTTATTGATTTTTAAAAAGCGTTTTTCAATTAAAAGACATGTCAAGATCGCACACCTTCTTTCAAGTTCTTACTAATGCTAAAAAAAACGATCTATAGGTACCGAAACCACCCCGTATTATAATTTTAACACAATGAGAATACTTGTAGTACCTAACTTTATTTTATAATTTATAACTAGCAGTACTATTAATCATAATATACAGAAATTAATACGTACTTTCATAGGAAGTAGATACTTAATTCTTTAAAAATATCCCATATTTTTTAAATCTTGAAAGGTTAAGCAACATGAAGGGAATACAATTGCCAGCAAGACATTTATCATAACCATTAAGTTTGTAACAGAAAAATACACTTTAAAAATTAAAAAAGTACAAGCCATGTATCATTGGGGACAATTCGAGTTCAAATTTTGAACAATTCTCAAATAAAGCCACCTACGCACTGGGCAAGTAAAAGTAGCTTTCCAGTCGCAACGTGCAAGTAGTTTACTTACCCGCTGTCACAACAAAAAGCAAGCATAAAGGTTCTTTCTGTGCCCTACTCCGAGTCCGTTCTGTGTCAACTAGTATTTGGTTTAGATATATAATAGCCGGTTTAGGCGGGTTTGCTTTACAATTGAATAGGTAACAGTATTCAATAGACATAACTACATATACCTACTTACCTAAAGTCATTTACTGACTTTTAACAACACATTAGGTGATACTCTCGTTTAACAAATTGCAAGAAGTTAATAAAAATAGTTGTTATTTGTACCAATTTGTTAATGTTAAAAAACTGGGCTTTTGCGATAAAATAATGATAGGATTAAACGAACTTACCTGAAGTGAAGTTCAATTCTGTTTATATGAAGCATTTGGTCCTGAATAATATATATTTTGCGCGTTAAATGGCAAGCGACCGAGATGTACTACATTGTTAATTATTCAGGACCAAATGCAAATATAACCGAAAATATAGTAGCTTAATCCATATACTATGAGTACGTGTATGAGTACTGTATAGCTTGATACTATATGTAATAATAATAATATGTATTTTTATTGTATTTATATGGTATTGGGTGGTTTTACGGTAATCATTGAGACCAAAAGACATAACCGGGTGAAGTGGAGATCTTTGGCGGAGACGATTGTCCTGCAAAGGACTAACGGCCCGATTCGAACTTTAAGAAATGTCAATTAATAGATCTAGAAACGATATGGATTAGATATGTCAGTGTCAAATGTGACGTTTCTTCAAACAAAAACGCCACTTTTGACACTGACACATCTAATCCATATCCTTTCTAGGTCTATTAATTGACGTATCTTAAAGTTCGAATCGGGCAGTAAGGTGTTTCTGTGAAGGAAACATTATTTCCGTATTCACAAAAGGAGTGCAGCTGTAGCATCCTGTGGCACAACCATACCTATACTAATTATAAAGTTATTCAGTTATTCATACGACTTCCGATTACGCTTTCCCTTTTTAAAAGGAATAAGACACAAGCATTAATTAGCTACATCTTGATGTTAAATGTTAAAAGAGAATAAAGTACAGTTATTTCAGAGTAAGATACTCCATTGTAAAAGCAAAGAATAGCATGGTTCTACCGGTTCAATAATTCATTGACTCCTACATTTGGCAGCACGATGAGTGACACATGAATTACATTGTTTGGGTGTCAATGGCAGTAGACGATAATTAGATTATTAGATTAACTAGTAACTTCTTAATGCGCGGACAGACTTTAGACACGCTAACATACTTACCTCTGATAGATTAAAAAAATATATAGAGAGATATGTCACTCAAAATGTCACGTTTCCAAATCGCGGTTGCGATTTCGGTGTAATGTAAGGAATGTCAGCGAGCGTTCATAAAGTGGCTATGCAATTTTGCGGCTGGGTATACATAGAGCTGCAAAAGCGCATACCCACTTAATAAATTAAATCCATTCATACCTACTGTGTCACCTTAGACAGCGTTCGTTTTTTACTTAAATAAAACGTTTTAATACTTTTTATATAGGTACCTAATTAAGATATTTTATTATTTTACTGTTTTAAGAAAATGGTAAGTATCTAATCCTGTAAGATGCGAATGGCATTTTCTTTTGTTTTTAGATTGGCGTATCTATTTATGGGTAAAATATTATTAAATCTATGACTTGAGTGACTCGGTCACTTTGATTTTTAGCCTGCGTCACCAAAAGACTCAAAAACGAATGCTACTGACAAGTTGCAGTAGTAGGTATATGTGTCAAATAGAGGCTACTTATATACATATTGGCTTACAACAATTCATACTCTGATTGTTTTTTATTGACTAATAGCGAATAAGTGGGCGGCTGTATATACATTGTGCTATATAAAGATTAAAAACTTCATACTTTATTCATGAATGACACAGTAAGTTTTAATTGATATTGTCAGAGTTCAATAATGTTTGTTTTAAACATAGCTTTATGATCACCCTGACTGCATCTGTTTAATTACTGCACTGGCGTATAAGTCAGATGTATTTTTCTAATTATGATGTTTATGATATTCATAAATATATAACTTTCAACGCCTTTTTACAAACTCTTAAGTATCAGAATCACGTCTGCAATATATTTCAAAATTAATTAAAAATTACGGAATGAAAATAAGTAGTTCAGTATTGAGCTAACTTTTTACAGACTTGAACAAAATAAAGCGAGGAAGTATCATTATGAATATAAACGTCATATATTCATAGAAATTTGACATTAAATGACATTGATACACTGTCATTGCAAATTTCATTCAGAGCGAACTTGGACCGACTGTAGTCGGTTTTTTATACGTGTCATAAGGTGTGTAACCATATTATAGCCAATATAGCTAACACTTATTACAACTACCAAGAAATAAGAAGACAATACCCGAACTCCCAAACTAGTAAAGTATCTTATGTCGATCTGACGCGTAATAATAGAAATTCGAACGTGATAAATTTGCCGTTGAAATTATTATAAGCAATAAACAGTAGCAGTCTTATGAGCAGGGTTCTGGTTGAATATTTCTATTACATTACAAGCCAACAGTACGGACAATCGCCGTTATGTCTGAAATATCATGAGATAATTTTGTCAGATAAAGAGTAATTCAATGGAAGAGTATAGTTATAGGCATTTGTTTTTATTATAATACTAACTAAGGACTAATCCCAATAAAGCCTAGTTTACCCTCTGGGTTGGAAGTTCAGATGGCAGTCGCTTTCGTAAAAACTAGTGGCTACGTCAAATCATGGGATTAGTTGTCAAGCGGACCCAAGGCTGAGCCGTGGCAAAATGCCGGGATAACGCAAGGAAGAAGAAGAGGACTTACTAAAGATATTTACCTACCTATGTTTTTTGGACTAACGCGAAGAAGCAAATATCTTAACCCTTACCAGGCTAAGGGATATATATTTTCCAGAGACGGCACTTCAAACATGTGTTCTATTTTCGATGAGTAAGACTGACAGTCGATTGTCATTTTTGAAATGTCAGCTTGGTAAAGGGTTAATATTCTAACTCAAAAAGTATGTTACATTTTATCCTTGTCTCTTGGGTTTATCCATTAGCTGGAAGACGAACTGCTTGCAATTTTTGAAAACCCACATAGAGCGAAAACAAAGAATGGGTATGCACTGATTTTACCGCGTAAATCTACTACGACTTATTGCAATTTCTTTACTTTAAATAATAAATACACATAATTAACCAAACGTATACGGGACCCTAAACAAACAGCTTACGAAGGTGTCTAGACGCCTCTGTTGTAACCACAGCAATGTAATGCGAGCTGTCGCCGTAATCAGAGAGGCATTATTTGAATAAGTATTTATTCTAATAAATCAAAAATTATTTCATAAATGACGAAGAGTACATAAAAGATAAATAATTCATAAAAATATAGATCCTTAATGTCACTGAAATATGTATTAGGAAATCAACCTTTCCGTGGACGAAGTTGCGTAACAGAACTATAGGTACTTAATCTCTTTGACTCTAATAAAAACCAAATATTATACAACTAATCATTAACACGAAAATGCAAACAATTTCATGTTCTTACAAACTTTTTGTCAAAACAGTATCCAATATTCCCTTACTATTATTCCTTAGTTAGCGAATAATTTAATTCATATTAATAGTTTTATACAAAAAATAATCTTCGCATTTTAAATCTACATTGCGAAAAATATTTTTTATTCGTTATTCGTCAGGTTATATTTTGGCCGTCTCTACTCGCGGTGGTGTCCAAACAATGCGCCTCCCACTCGGCCATTATTGTCTTCTGGGTGACCTAGACGACTTGGTTAGGCAAAAACAGTACTGATTTTTTCGCTAGATCAATGACCTACATATTTAATTACCTACAGACATGATATATTTAAGGACCCCAAAATAAGTTCTCTTCCTGTCTAGTACTTTTTAGCAAAACTTCGTATAATTCATCGCAATTAGAAGGTACAATCGTCTTACAAATGTAAAAATAATATATGATCAATCTAGCAGTGACATCTTATAAAAAAATATTGGCAAACATAATTGATAATTTTGTTTTGGCATTCCTAAAAAGGTAAACTTTTTCACATCTGACCTTATGAGACTCAAGGCCTATAATAACATCAGAAACTTTTGTTCTTTACCTTTTCCATATTTTTTGTCATATTGCTTCGTAGCCGGTTAATTTCATAAGCGTCCATTGTGATTTGGTAATAGCGAGAAATATTTGCAAATGTTTGACAAACGCTCGCGGCAATGTGTATAATAGTAGAATAGAATAGGTTTAAGTACTAGTGATGACTTACGGCTCCGAAACGTGGTCTTTCACTATCGGCCTCATCTCAAAACTCAATGTCGCTCAACGAGCTATGGAGAGGGCTATGTTCGGAGTTTCTCTGCGTGGTCGAATCAGAAATGAGGAGATCCGTAGACAAACTAAAGTCACCGACATAGCCCACCGGATTAGCAAGCTGAAGTGGCAATGGGCAGGCCATATTGCACGCAGAGAAGATGGCCGATGGGGTCGAAAAGTGTTCGAGTGGAGACCACGGACTAACAAGCGCAGCGTAGGACGTCCACCCACAAGATGGACAGACGACCTTGTTAAGGCCGCCGGAAGTCGCTGGATGCGGGTCGCTTCCAACCGGTACGAATGGAGGTCCAAGGGGGAGGCCTATGTTCAGCAGTGGACGTCTTATGGCTGAGATGATGATGATGATGAAGTACTAAACGCTTAGCAGAATGTTCTTTAACTATTCAAATCACATTTAGTACTGGTAACATTACCTACGCGTGAAAATTAACAAGCCGATTGTCTATTAGTAGAAAATTACACTAACAGGAATTTACCAATCCGTCACGTGTTCTAACCTTCGTGTAGGTAGGTCCTCATAAAATAAATCTTATAAGAATTTCCGTAAGTCCAGAACCTCACTAGCAAATTTTGACAGTAACGTCAGTTTTACTAAATATTGTGTGTTACTTAGTGACCTTTTTTGTTGAGGACTAACAAAACAGCCCATCCTATAGTCAAATGACATTGTTGTTAATTTGCCGCTAAAGTTTCCTTCAAAGTTATATAAAGTTGTCGAAACCATTCCCGAACAATTGCCGAAGTCGCTAACCGATTTGCTTTATCCGTCAAACAAGCGTGAACTTAATAATAGTATTATGTTACAAAAAAATCTTTTCACAACGAATCTTGGCCTCGAGACACGAAATCCGTCACATATGCTTTTGTTATTTAGATGGGAATTTATTTGCATACATATTAGTTCTAGCCTCCCCAAAATTCTGATTGGAATTAGATTTCCAACCTCGCACTGGGAAACATCTGTGCAAACTTAATTACTCATTAAACAATTCAATTTAAAATGAAGCACCCCTAATACGGTAACGGTAAATAATCTTACATAGATACTCCTGAAATGGGGATTGAATAATGAAGATTATACTTACTTACCTAAAAAAGTCACATTTTATGTTCTACATAATTATGAAATAACTATCTAGTTTACTTGGAATAAACGGTATTTAGAAGTACTTACGTGTATACAGTTAGTAGCATCCAGCACTGAAGTCGCGCGCCGGGAAGCCACGTGACGTAGCGACCAGTGAGCGCACAGTCGACACAAGATGCAATATAAAGCATACCACCGCAGTGGTACCTACCCAGCACCCGCCCAAGTGCCCACGACTACCCCAGATAACTATGGTAACTTATAATATTTGCTACTGATCTTTATTTTGTTGTGACTAGTTCTGTTTCGGATTGCGATTGAATTTAATTTGTTAAGGCCAAAACTGTTGCTTGTTAAAGTTTATTCGTTCGGTCATCTACTTGTCTAAGCAACGGCTGTCGTCAGCCGTGCTGAAGTTGATGGTCTTCGGGCAATCGGCAGACACGGAGGGAACTCTTCTCAGAGCACACCCCAGCATCTTTGTATTTATGACGGTTTAAAAAATACCGGGTTTATTTAAAGAAGCCTAATTAACAGCGCTCGGTCCGGGGCTGGTCGAGTGGTCGATGTCCATATTGTTCCTGCAACAAAAGAAAATCACGATTACGCAAGATGATTTCATGTTTTTATTTTGTTCTGGGAGTTCGCGCGACGAAACCACCCAAACTCGGGCACACGGGGCTCTAAACGTAGTCGTAAATAAATCACACCTCTACAGAAACCTGTGTCCCTTTTGTTTATACGCTACTAAGACATACAAAAAAAGTTTTAACTCCCCTCGCAACCTGAACTCAAAAAAACAAAAGTCGGCCGAGGATTGTGCAATATCACAACAGAGAAGTCATTAAACAATGCCTCTGCCAGGAATTGAGGTGTTTATTATGTCGGTCCACGTTCATTCTGCTTCATGCAAAAAACTGCAGTCCAGGTAAGCTCGGACAAGATTTTTTTTGCAGCAGAGGACTTATTATGCGGGATTTATGTCACTTTTTGCTGCGTCCAAGCTAATTATTGTTATCTGCTTTTTGCTTTACTATGGGCCCTGTAAAGCAATAATGGGCCACTAATTCTGGTAACACCTCCGAAGTCGAAGCGTCAATCGCATCAGAGAGTTGCCATTGTGTATTGGACAAAGCCACCCGCAAGTCCTACTGTGCTTTCACCGTTTTTATTTGGCCTCAGATATCTCATTCAGCGGGGCGATGGTCTCTTTCCACTTTTACGACTGCGGTGTACGTAATTATCAAGCCATTGTCATTGAAGCTACTAAAAATTAATTATACATTATTGTTTAGACTCATGCAGGCAGACGGTGAGGAAGACACTCCATCATTAGTGCGCCGGTAACAGAAATCGAGAGATTCATGTGTATAAAGGTCAGGTATTTATGTACAGTGTAGGTACATTATAAAATAGACATCGCTACTTGATATAGCGATACGCAATTTTGAAAAAGGTCTTAAAATCTACAAAGATTATTGTAATGGATATTGTTATCGGGCTATGTTCCAAGTATTTATCTATACATACTTAGAAAATATAGCATGGTAACCTTTAACAGAATATTATC